>NC_064629.1:819295157-820545157 GCF_023864275.1 Schistocerca cancellata
TGAAACTCCCAACAAACTCAGGGTCCTGCAACGTATCCACGTCTCATCTCCTTAATATCCTACCTTTTTGCAATATCTTCGGTTTTAATCTGCAGCTTATAACCAATAAATTATGGTAAGAATTCACACCGGCCTCTGGAAATGTCTTACAGTTTAAAACCTGATTTCGAAATCTCTGTCTTACCATACTACAATCAGTCTGACACTTTTCGGTATCTCCAGGTCTCTTCCACATATACAACCTTCTTTTATGATTGTTAAACCAAGTGTTTCGTGCAAAAGTCGACTAGGCGGCTTCGTCTTGCATTCCTTTCCCCCAGTCCACATTCTCTTAAAACTTTTACTTCTCTCTTTTTTTCCTACTATCGAATTACGGTCACCCTTCACAATTAACATTTGAACTTCATTAACTATCTGAATAATTTCCTTCGTCTTTCAGTATAATCTTTGTATCTCATCATCTGCGGAGCTAGATGGCATGTAAACTTGTACTGCTGTGGCGAATGTTAGCATCGTGTCTATCTCGTCTAGGATGTTGCGTTCACTAACCTGCTCGTAGTTGCGCAGCGGCAATTCTACTTCCTAATCCATATTAAGCTATTCCTGAGTCACCCCTATTTGGTTTTGTGCTGATACCCTGTACTGACCTTACTAGAAGTCCTACTTTTCACTAACTTCAGCCTACCCATTTCCCTTTCTAAATTCTCTAACCTCCCTACCCGATTAAGAGCACTGAGTTTCAACGTTCCGACCCGTAGAATGTCAGTTTTGTGTTTCTTGATGGTGGCTGCAGTTTCCCCTTGCTTCCAGCCGTTCGCAGTACCAGCATAAGAAGTCCATGGTGGCTAATGTCACAAGGCCAGCTCTGCCAATCGCCCCTGCAATTACAGAGAAGGCTGCTGCCCCTCTTCAGGAACCATGGGTTAGTCTGGTCTGTCTACATATACCCCTCCGTTCTGGGAGTGCCTACGTTACGGCTATATCGTTGAGGCATGCAAGCCACCCAACTTCGGCAAAGGTCCTTGGTTCATGGGACCTGTTGGACAGGTATGGATCTCGAAAAGCACTGCTTCCTGCGATTTTTCACCAGGTCATCTACGGACATGTTGCGTCGATCTGGCCACCGCAAACAGAAGCGGGACTCACCGATAAATAACACAGATGCCACTCAGTGTCCTAGTTGAGCCTGGCCCACCACTGTGGAAGTCTCTGTTGTCTGAGTTGTCGTGTCGGCGGTAGACGAAGCATGGCAACTTTATGTCCACGAATCAGCATGGTTTTAGCAAGCATCGGTCGTGCGAAAATCAGCTTGCCCTTTTCTCACAAGACCTTGTGGGTAACATCAGAACTTCACTGAGGCTTTTTGCGGATGATGCGGTTGTAACAATGGAAAATGGTACTGAAGTGCAGGAGGATCCGCAACGAATTGACGCATGGTGTAGGGAATGGCAACTGAATCTCAATGTAGACAAGTGTAATGTGCTGCGAATACACAGAAAGAAAGATCCTTTATCATTTAGCTACAATATAGATCAACAACTGGAAGCAGTTAATTCCATAAATTATCTGGGAGTAGGCATTAGGAGTGATTTAAAATGGAAGGATCATGTAAAATTAATCGTCGGTAAAGCAGATGCCAGACTGAGATTCATTGGAAGACTCCTAAGGAAATGCAATCCGAAAACAAAGGAAGTAGGTTACAGTACACTTGTTCGCCCACTGCTTGAATACTGCTCACTGGTGTGGGATCCGTACCAGATAGGGTTGATAGAAGAGATGGAGAAGATCCAACGGAGAGCAGCGCGCTTCGTTACAGGATCATTTAGTAATCGCGAAAGTGTTACGGAGATGATAGATAGACTCCAGTGGAAGACTCTGCAGGAGAGATGCTCAGTAGGTCGGTACGGGCTTTTGTTGAAGATTCGAGAATATATCTTCACCGAGGAGTCAAGCAGTATATTGCTCCCTCTTACGTATATCTCGCGAAGAGATCATGGGGATAAAATCAGGGAGATTAGAGCCCACACAGAGGCATACCGACAATCTTTCTTTCCACGAACTATACGAGACTGGAAGAGGAGGGGGAACCGATAGAGGTACTCAAGATACCCTCCGCCACACACCGTCAGGTGGCTTACGGAGTATAGATGTAGATGTAGATATACTGAGAACCATGGATGAAGGGCAACATGCAGATTTCATACTTCCAGATTTCCAGAAAGCATTTAACATGGTGCCCAGGTACGAGCATATGGAGTAAGTTCACAGATATGTCAGTGGGCGAAGACTTCTTAAATAATAGAACACAGTATGTTGTCCTCGACGGCGTTGATCCAAGACGAAGATATCGCAGGGAGTGCCCCAGGGAAGTGTGATAGGATCGCTGTTGTTCTCTGTATACATGAATGATTTGGCGGACAGGGTGGGCAGCAATCTGCAGTTATTTGTTGATGAGGCTGTGGTGTACGGTACCGTATCGAAGTTGGTGACTGTAGGAAGATACAAGACGACTTAGACAAAATTTCCAGTTGGTGTGATGAATGCCAGCTAGCCCTAAATGTTGAAAAACTTAAGTTAATGCGGATGAGTAGGAAGAACAAACCTGTAATGTTCGGATACAGTATCACTAGTGTCCTGCTTGACACAATCAAGCCGTTTAAACAGACAGGCGTAACATTGCAAAGCAGTATGAGGTGGAACGAGCATGTGAAAACTGTGATGGGGAAGGCAAATGGTCGATTTCGGTTTATTGGGAGAATTTTAGGGAAGAGCGGATCACTTGTAAAAGAGACCGCATATACGACGATGGCACGAACTATTCTTGAGCACTGTTCGAGTGTTTGGGTCCCGTACCATGCCGGACTGAAGGAAGACATCGGAGCAGTTCAGAGGTGGGCTGCTAGATTTGTTACCGGCAGGTTCGAACAACTCGTACATGTTACGTAGATGCTTTGGGATCTCAAATGGGAATCCTTGGAGGGAAGGCGATGTTATTTTCGAGAAATACTATTGAGAAAACTTAGAGAACCGGCGTTTGAAGCTGACTGTTGAACGATTCTACTGCCGCCAAAATACATCACGCGTAAGAACCATGAAGGTAAGATACGAGAAATTAGGGCTCATGCGGACCTTTCATAACGATCTTTCTAGAATCTGAGAAGCTCATCTGCAGAAACCAGAACGGTTTTAGGAAACAGCGGTCATGCGAGACGCAGTTGGTTCTCTTTGTGCATGATATAGAACAGGCTCTAGATACCGGCTCCCAGATTGATGCCATATTTCTCGACTTCCGAAAGGCGTTCGCCTCAGTTCCGCACTGTCGTTTGCTCCAAAAAGTGAGCCCTTACGATCTATCCGATGACATTTGCGTTTGGATAGAAAGTTTTCTAACAGACAGAGAGCAGTATGTCGTCCTGAATGGGGTGACTTCAACAGAAACAAGCGTATCTTCAGGTGTGCCCCAGGGCAGCGTAATAGGTCCGCTGCTTTTTACGATTTACATAAACGATCTAGTTGATGGTATTGACAGCGGCATTAGACTGTTTGTCGATGATGCTGTAGTCTACAGGAAAGTAGTATCACACGAAAGCTGTGACCAGATCAATGACGATTTGCAGAAAATAAATGCGTGGTGTAATGACTGGCAGTTATCTCTCAATATTAGTAAGAGTAGCATACTACTTACAATAAGGCGAAAATCTCCATTAATGTACGAGTACAAAATAAATGCCCAGTCTTTGGAAGCGGTAACATCGGGTCAAGTATTTGGGTGTGACTATTCGGAATGATCTCAAATGAAATGATCAGATTACACAAGTAACGGGTAAGGCAAACTCTAGATTGCGGTTTATTGGTAGAATACTGAAGCGATGCAGTCCTTCAACAAAGGAAATTGCTTACAATACTTTAGTTCGTCCAGTCTTAGAGTATTGTTCGTCTGTATGGGACCCTTACCAGTTGGGTCTGATTCAAGAGATTGAGAAGGCACATAGAAGAGTGGCAAGATTCGTGATTGGTACATTTAGCCATCGCGAGAGCGTTACAAATCTCATAGAAAGTTTGAAGTGGGACTCAGTTGCAGATAGACGAAGCGCTAAACGGAAGGGGCTGCTCACTAAATTCCGAAATCAGATCTTCGCCGAGGATGTAGAGCATATATTATTACCACCAACTTTGAAATCGCCTGATGATCACCATTAAAAGATAAGGGAAATCAGAGCTCGTACTTAGGCGTTGAGACAGTCGTTTTTCCCTCGCGCGATCCGCGGGTTGAACAGAGGGTTGTCGGGGGGGGGGGGGGGGGGGGGGGAGGAATATGACTTTGGCGCGAATTGTGTTCTGAGCCACACACCGTTTGGTGGCTAGCGGAGTATATATGTAGATGTAGGCGTACAGACAGTCGTTTCTCCCTCGCTCTATTTGCGAGTGGAACAGGAGGGGAAATGACAAGTGGTGGTAGAGGGTAGCCTCCGCCACGCAGCGTACTGTGGCTTGTGGAGTATCGATTTAGATGTAGATGCTATTACAGTGTACACGGATTCAAAAGGCGCTGGCCACAGCACAAATGAACAGTTACTCAATGTGACGGAAAGATATCAGGTGCATTATACAGGGTGTCTCTACTAAGAATCGTTAGGCGCATTTTCTCTGGTCTTTCGGCACATATTTGCCATTTTGTATTTTCTGTGTGTAACTGAGTCAGATAAACCAATACTGCTCATCGCGCCTTTCATGCGACGCCCAGCGTTACTGGAAAGCGTCGGTTTGTTCCTCATTACAGACAAAATGGTTTTTAAAATTGAATTTTAGAGGCACATTCGACGGGGTGGTCTCCAATTACTCTATTGCAATATTAGTTTTACCGATATGTAGTAGCCAGTGGCCGGCCGTTGTGGCCGAGCGGTTCTAGGCGCTACGGTCTGGAACCGCGCGACCGCTACGGTCGCAGGTTCGAATCCTGCCTCGGGCATGGATGTGTGTGATGTCCTTAGGTTAGTTAGGTTTAAGTAGTTTTAAGTTCTAGGGAACTGATGACCTTAGAAGTTAAGTGCTCCCATAGTGCTCAGAGCCATTTGAACCATTTGAACCGATATGTAGTAACAGGGACAGTAAAAACGAGGGAAACGAGTTCAAATTGTTCAAATGGCTCTGAGCACTATGGGACTCAACATCTTAGGTCATAAGTCCCCTAGAACTTAGAACTACTTAAACCTAACTAACCTAAGGACATCACACACACCCATACCCGAGGCAGGATTCGAACCTGCGACCGTAGCAGTCCCGAGGGATAACGAGTATGTTACTTAAACAGGAGGAATAACGAATAGTTTACTCCAGCAACGACAGCGCCGCCCTGGCCCGCGCTGACTGCTATCGCCCTGCAGAAGTGTGCTGCTCGAAATCTGCTAGAGTACCGGTTATTCATCTCGTTTTATCGTCCCTGTAAACACATGTCGATAAAACGAATATCGTACTAGACTAATCTGGTAGCGCTCTATCGAATAGCCATGTAAAAATTGTTCAAATGTGTGTGAATTCCTAAGGGACCAATCTTCTGAGGTCATCAGTCCCTAGACTTACACACTACTTAAACTAACTTATACTAAGAACAACACACACACACACACACACACACACACACACACACACACACACACACACACCCATGCCCGAGGAAGGATTCGAAACTCCGGCGGGAGGGGCCGCGCAGTCCGTGACATGGAGCCTCAAGTAAAATTCCAATTTAAAAATAATTTTGGCTGAAGTGGGAAACAATCTCAGGCATTCCGTCGATAATAATAATAAAGACGTGTGACGAGGGCCTCCCGTCGGGTAGACCGCTCTCCTGGTGCAAGTCTTTCGATGACGCCACTTCGGCGACTTGCGCGTCGATGGGGATGAAATGACGATGATTAGGACAACACAACACCCAGTCCCTGAGCGGAGAAAATCTCCGACCCAGCCGGGAATCGAACCCGGGCCTTAGGATTGACAGTTTGTCGCGCTGACCACTCAGCTCCTGGGGCAGACATTCCGTCAATGCTAGGCGTCGTATGAAAGATGTGATGAACAGAGAACCCGGGCCTTAGGATTGACAGTTTGTCGCGCTGACCACTCAGCTCCTGGGGGCGGACATTCCGTCAATGCTAGGCGTCGTATGAAAGATGTGATGAACAGAGAACCCGGGCCTTAGGATTGACAGTTTGTCGCACTGACCACTCAGCTCCTGGGGGCAGACATTCCGTCAATGCTAGGCGTCGTATGAAAGATGTGATGAACAGAGAACCCGGGCCTTAGGATTGACAGTTTGTCGCGCTGACCACTCAGCTCCTGGGGGCGGACATTCCGTCAATGCTAGGCGTCGTATGAAAGATGTGATGAACAGAGAACCCGGGCCTTAGGATTGACAGTTTGTCGCGCTGACCACTCAGCTCCTGGGGGCAGACATTCCGTCAATGCTAGGCGTCGTATGAAAGATGTGATGAACAGAGAACCCGGGCCTTAGGATTGACAGTTTGTCGCGCTGACCACTCAGCTCCTGGGGGCAGACATTCCGTCAATGCTAGGCGTCGTATGAAAGATGTGATGAACAGAGAACCCGGGCCTTAGGATTGACAGTTTGTCGCACTGACCACTCAGCTCCTGGGGGCAGACATTCCGTCAATGCTAGGCGTCGTATGAAAGATGTGATGAACAGAGAACCCGGGCCTTAGGATTGACAGTTTGTCGCGCTGACCACTCAGCTCCTGGGGGCAGACATTCCGTCAATGCTAGGCGTCGTATGAAAGACGTGATGAACAGAGAACCCGGGCCTTAGGGTTGACAGTTTGTCGCGCTGACCACTCAGCTCCTGGGGGCAGACATTCCGTCAATGCTAGGCGTCGTATGAAAGATGTGATGAACAGAGAACCCGGGCCTTAGGATTGACAGTTTGTCGCGCTGACCACTCAGCTCCTGGGGGCAGACATTCCGTCAATGCTAGGCGTCGTATGAAAGATGTGATGAACAGAGAACCCGGGCCTTAGGATTGACAGTTTGTCGCGCTGACCACTCAGCTCCTGGGGGCAGACATTCCGTCAATGCTAGGCGTCGTATGAAAGATGTGATGAACAGAGAACCCGGGCCTTAGGATTGACAGTTTGTCGCGCTGACCACTCAGCTCCTGGGGGCAGACATTCCGTCAATGCTAGGCGTCGTATGAAAGATGTGATGAACAGAGAACCCGGGCCTTAGGATTGACAGTTTGTCGCGCTGACCACTCAGCTCCTGGGGGCAGACATTCCGTCAATGCTAGGCGTCGTATGAAAGATGTGATGAACAGAGAACCCGGGCCTTAGGATTGACAGTTTGTCGCGCTGACCACTCAGCTCCTGGGGGCGGACATTCCGTCAATGCTAGGCGTCGTATGAAAGATGTGATGAACAGAGTTTGTTTGGGCCGACACCAGCTACACATGGCAAAAAACAACATTGCAAATATTTGCGGGAACACCAGAGAAAATGCTCCTGACGACCCATATTGGTGACATCCGGCATAAATTTTCCGGGAGGGGTGGTGTATACGCTTCCTGGGCAAGACCCCTACTCCCAAATAATTATAAGAATTAGGAAGTCCCTCACGGACGCATATGACTGTGGTGAATTAAGTCTCCAGAAGTGTGGGAATGGAAGATACAGAGATTTTCATATTGTCGATCTTGAGCAATACATAAAGATTCGGAAACTGGCTGAAATTGATCAGATGTCTACATCCCACAAGGAACTGCAGCGGTATGCATTAAGGCGTGACTAGCGGCATGTAGGAGCTGTGGCAGAGGAACCTGAATATACTGGCAACGCTAATGGCTTGGATGTGACAGGAATGTCAATGGGATATCAAAAGCTTTAGTGGCGTCGTCGACGACATCTGTGAAGGACATCTCAAGAACAACTGTATTGCCATACCAGCACATTCAAAGAGAATATCAGTTGTATCAAATGACGAGCAATGAGTGCTTTAGTAGGAGCAGGCCAGAGGTCGGACTGACAGATAAAAGCCTTCCGTTTCCTGTAGTCGGTAGATTCCGAGGGTCAAGGATGATGGGCATGCTGCATCTACAGCCGGGAAACTGTGCAGTTCAATTAGTGGAGCCTGTTGGAAACTCCGAATTTCTTCGCGGAGTCCTAAAATTTTCTACTGTATCAGTGACACCTGATCAAGAAGTGTACCTGACAAGTATATCTCTAATACGTACACTATCATTATCATGTTCCTACTTTTGGTTTGCTTCTTTACATAGATTGGTTGTCATTAGTTCAAAAATGGTTCAAATGGCTCTGAGCACTTTGGGACTTAACTACTGTGGTCATCAGTCCCCTAGAACTTAGAACTACTTAAACCTAACTAACCTAAGGACATCACACACATCCATGCCCGAGGCAGGATTCGAACCTGCGACCGTAGCAGTCGCGCGGTTCCGGACTGAGCGCCTTAACCGCGAGACCACCGCGGCCGGCTGGTTGTCATTAGTCTGATATCATGACAGATTTATATATAAATGTAAAGCGTTGAGTGGACTTATTGTAGTTATCTAGTTACATGTTCCATAGGTCATTTGAACGATTCTTTAATCGAAATGATGTAGAACGGATCAGTTTACAAGATATATATGCATGGTCAGTGTTAACATTGATGATCACATTATTGTTTTAGTCTTTGTTTATAAATAACTCATTTGCTACTAGTAACGATTTTCTTTATTTTAGCCGGCCGGTGTGACCGAGCGGTTCTAGGCGCTTCAGTTCAGAACCGCGCTGCTGCTACGGTCGTAGGTTCGAATCCTGCCACAGGCATGGATGTGTGTGCTGTCCTTAGGTTAGTTAGGTTTAAGTAGTTCTAAGTTCTAGGGGACTGATGACCTAAGAAGTTAAGTCCCATAGTGCTCAGAGCCATTTTTGAAAGGCAAAACCTACGTTTCTAGGACTCGTAGACTTAGAGAAAGCTTTTGTCAATGTTGACTGGAATACTCTATTTCAAATTCTGAAGGTGGCAGGGGTAAAATACAGGGAGCGAAAGGCTATTTACAATTTGTACAGAAACCAGATGGCAGTTATAAGAGTCGAGGGGCATGAAAGGGAAGCAGTGGTTGGGAAGGGAGTGAGACAGCGTAGTAGCCTCTCCCCGATGTTATTCAAACTGTATATTGAGCAAGCAGTAATGGAAACAAAAGAAAAATTCGGAGTAGGAATTAAAATCTATGGAGAAGAAATAAAAATTTTGAGATATGCTGATGACGTAATTCTGTCAGAGACAGCAAAGGACCTTGAAGAGCAGTTGAACGGAATGGACAGTATCTTGAAAGGAGCATATAAGATGAACATCAACAAAAGCAAAACGAGGATAATGGAATGTAATCTAATTGAGTCGGGTGATGCTGAGGAAATTAGATTAGGAAATGAGACACTTAAAGTTGAAGATGAGTTTTGCTATCTGGAGAGAAAATTAACTGATGATGGCCGAAGTAGAGATAATATAAAATGTAGACTGGCAATGGCAAGGAAAGCGCTTCTGAGGAAGAGAAATTTGTGAACATCGAGTGTAGATTTAAGTGACAGGAAGTAGTTTCTGAACGTATTTGTATGGAGTGCAGCCATGTATGAAAGTGAAACATGGACA
Organism: Schistocerca cancellata; assembly: GCF_023864275.1. Taxonomy (NCBI): domain Eukaryota; kingdom Metazoa; phylum Arthropoda; class Insecta; order Orthoptera; family Acrididae; genus Schistocerca; species Schistocerca cancellata. The sequence goes on from NC_064629.1 coordinate 819,304,812, forward strand.
ATAAATAGTTTAGACATGAAGAGAATAGAAGATTTCGAAATGTGATGCTATAGAAGAATGCTGAAGATTGGATGTGTAGATCACATAACTAATGAGGAGGTACTGAATAGAATTGGGGAGAAGAGAAATCTGTGGCACAACTTGACTAGAAGGAGGGATCGGTTGGTAGGACATTTTGAAAAAGGAAATGGCTCTGAGCACTATGGTACTTTACATCTGAGGTCATCAGTCCCCTAGAACTTAGAACTACTTAAACCTAACTAACCTAAGGACATCACACACATCCATGCCCGAGGCAGGATTAGAACCTGCGACCATAGCGGTCGCGCGGTTCCAGACTGAAGCGCCTAGAACCGCTCGGCCACAACGGCCGGCGGAAGGACATTTTATGAGGCATCACGTTATCACGAATTTAGTATTGGAGGGCAGCGTGGAGGTTGCCATTGCCAGTCTACATTTTATATTCTCTCTACTTCGACCATCATCAATTATTTTGCTCCCCAAATAGCAAAACTCATCTACTACTTTAAATGTCTCATTGCCTAATCCAGTTCCCTGATATAATTCAAATACATTCCATTATCCTCGTTTTGCTTTTGTTGATGTTGATCTTATATCCTCCTTTCAAGCACTGTCTATTCCTAATGTCATCGGCAAACCTCAAAGTTTTTATATCTTCTCCATGGATTTTACTTCCTAGTTTTTTGTTTTTTTTGTTTTCTTTACTGCTTGTTCAATATACAGACTGAATAACATCGGGGATAGGCTTCAACCCTGTCTCACTCCCTTCCCAACCACTGCTTCCCTTTCACGCCCCTCGACTCTTATAACTACCATCTGGTTTCTGTACAATTTGTGAATAGCCTTTCGCTCCATGTATTTGACCCCTGCCACCTTCAGAATTTGAAAGAGAGTATTCTAGTCAACATTGTCAAAAGCTTTCTCTAAGTCTACAAATGCTAGAAACGTAGGTTTGCCTTTCCTTAATCTATGTCCTAAGATTATTCGTCAGTACCGCCTCACGTGTTCCAACATTTCTATGGAATCCAAACTGATCTTCCCCGAGGTCGGCTTCTACCAGTTTTTCCATTCCTCTTTTAAAGGATTCGTGTTAGTATTTTACGAACGTAACTTATTAAACTGATAGTTCGGTAATTTTCACACCTGTCAACACCTGCTTTCTTTGGGATTGAATAATTATGTTGTTCTTAAGGGCTTAGGGTATTCGCCTGTCTCATACATCTTGCTCACCAGATGGTAGAGTTATATCACGGCTGGCTCTCCCGAAGTTAGCAGTAGTTCTAGTGGAATGTTGTCTACTTCCGGGGCCTTGTTTCGACTTAGGTCTTTCAGTGCTCTGCAAAATTCTTCACTCAGTATCATATCTGCCATTTCACTTTATCTACGTCCTGTTCCATTTCCATAATATTGCCCTCAAGTACATCATCCTTGTATAGACCCTCTATATACTCCTTCCACCTTTCTGCTTTCCCCTCTTTGCTTGGAACTGGGGTTCCATCTGAGCTCTTGGTATTCATACAAGTGCTTCTCTTTTCTCCTAAGGTCTCTTTAATTTTCCGGTAGGCAGTATCTACCTTACCCCTAGTAATATATGCCTCTACATCCTTACATATGTCCTCTAGCCATCCCTGCTTAGTCATTTTGCACGTCCTGTCGATCTCATTTTTTAGACGTTTTTATTCCTTTTTGCCTTCTTCATTTACTGCATTTTCATACTTGTTTCTTTCATCATTTAAATTCAATATATCTTCTGTTACCCAAGGATTTCTACTATCCCTCGTCTTGTTACCTACTTGATCCTCTGCTGCCTTTACTATTTCATCTCTCAAAGCTACCCATTCTTCTGCAACTGTGTTTCTTTCCCCCGTTCTTGTCAATCGTTCCCTAATGCTCTCGCTGAAAATCTCTACAACCTCTGGTTCTTTCAGTTTATCCAGGTCCCATTTCCTTAAATTACCACCTTTTTTCAATTTCTTCAGTTTTAATCTACAGTTCATAACCAATAGATTGTGGTTAGAGTCCACATCTGCCCGTAGAAATATCTTTCAACTTAAAACTGGTTCCTAAATCTCTGTCTTACCATTCTATAATCTATCTGAAACCTTCCAGGGTCTCCAGGTCTCTTAAACGCATGCAGCCTACTTTCGTGATTCGTAAACCAAGTCTTAGCTATGATTAAGTTATGGTGTGTACAAAATTCTACCAGGCGGCTTCCTCTTTCATTCCTTACCTCGATTCCATATTCACCTACTACTTTTGCTTCTCTTCCTTTTCCTATTGTCGAATTCCAGTCACCCATGACTATTAAATTTTCGTCTCGCTTAACTACCTGAATAATTTCTTTTATCATACATTTCATCAATCTCTTTGTCATCTGCGGAGCTAGTTGGCATATAAACTTTTACTACTGTGGCAGGCGTGCGCTTCGTGTCTAACTTTGTTACAATAATGCGTTCACTATGCTGTTCGTAGTAGCTTACCCGCACTCCTATTTTTTTATTCATTATTAAACCTACTCCTGCAGTACCGTACTTTATTTTGTATTTATAACCCTGTATTCACATGACAGAAGTCTTGTTCCTTCTCCCACCGAACTTCACTAATTCCCCCTATATCTAACTTTAACCTATCCACTTCCCATTTAAATTTTCTAACCTTCCTGCCCGATTAAGGGATCTGACATTCCACGCTCCGATACGAAGAACGCCAGTTTTCTTTCTGCTGTTTACGACGTCCTCCTGAGTAGTCCCCGCCCGGAGATACGAATCGAGGACTATTTTACCTTCGGAATATTTTACCCAAGAGGACGCCATCATCATTTAACCACACAGTGAAGCAGCATGCCTCCGGGAAAAAATTACTGCTGTAGTTTCCCCTTGCTTTCAACTGTTCGCTGTACCGACAGAGCAAGGCCGTTTTGGTTATGTTACAGGGCCCTATCAGTCAATCATCCAGACTGTTGCCCCTGCAACTACTGAAAAGGCTGCTGCCCCTCTTCAGGGACCACGCGTTTGTCTGGTCTCTCAACAGATACCCCTGCGTTGTGCTTGCACGTGTGTTACGGTTATCTGTATTGCTGAGGCACGCAAGCCTTCCCACCAACGGGCAATGTCCATGGTTCATGGGGAGAGGGAAAATATCATATGATTCCTAAATATTGCAACAGAATATACTCGTATGTATTTATCTGAAGTTATCTCCTTCGTTATCAGCTGAAATACTATCGACGTTCTGACCAATCGTATGTAAGAACTCCGTAATCAAACACGATAAGAAAATACTGGTTTTGTAATCTTATCAAGTAAAATATAGCAGCGACTTTGGATATGGGCGCGAAGGTTCACGGTGGTGAAATGTTTGCCCGTAAGGCACGATTTTCGGTATGCTGCTATCCACTTACAATGGCCATCCGTATTGCAGAACAATGTATAAAAAGAGATCGCTTTTTGAAATTATTCCTACAATATTTCGTCAACATCGGACAATACTGCAGCACTCTTTGACAGATCCAGCTCCTTGTCTGCAAAAGCCATTTTCGTTAATTCTCAATAACTGCAGACTGAAATGGTCGCTATCTGTCTATAAGACTTGGTGTAGACGAGCTATTGCATTACTAAGTGAATAATAATGATTAAGGAAGATGAAAACGATGATAGTCATTGTTGTGTTGTGTTTTTGTTGTAGTGGTCTTCATTCCAGAGGCTGCTTTGTTACTCTACCCTGTGCAAGCATTTTCATCTCCTAGTAACTACTGCAACCTATATCCTTCTGAATCTGCTTACTGTATTCATCCCTTGGTCCACGATTTTTACCCCCCCCCCTTCCCCATGCTTCCCTCCATTACTAAATTGGTGATCCCTTGATGTCTCGGATTTGTCCTACCAACCGATCCATTCTTCTACTCAGGCTGTACCACAAATTTCCCTTTTCCCAAGTTCTACTCAGTACCTCCTCAATAGTTACGTGACTACCCATGTAATCTTCAGTATTCTTCTGAAGCACCACATATGAAAAGCATCTATTGTCTAGTTGTCTAAACTGTTTATCGTCCATGTTTCACTTCCATACATGGCTACAATCCATACAAATACTGTCAGAAACGACTTCATGACACTTTTATCTACACTCGATATTAACAAATTTCTCTTCTTCAGAAACGATTGTCTTGCCATGGCTAGTCTACATTTTATATCCACTCTACTTCGGCCAACATCAGTTATTTTGATTCCCAAATAGCAAAACTCATCTACTACTTTAAGTTTCTCGTTTCCTAATCTAATTCCCTCAACATCACTTGATTTAATTCCACTACTTTCCATTATTCTCGTTTTGCTTTTGTTGATGTTCATCTTATACCCTCCTTTCAAGAAACTGCCATTCAACTGTTGTTCCAAGTCGTTTGCTGTCTCTGACAGAATTACAATGTCATCGGTAAACCCCAAAGTTTTTATTTTTTCTCCCTGGACTGTAATTTCTACTCCAAATTTTTCTTTTGTTTCCTTTACTGCTTGCTCAATATACAGATTGAATAACGTCGGATACAGGTTACAACCCTGTCTCACACCCTTCTCAACCACTGCCTCCCTTTTGTGCGCCTCGACTATTCGTAATAGTATTTTGCAACCACGACTTATTATACTGATAGTTCGGTAATTTTCACACCTGTCAGCACCTGCTTTCTTTGGAACTGGAATTACTATATTCTTCTTGAAGTCTGAAGGTATTTCACCTCATGAGTTTTCTCACGGCTGGCTCTCCCAAGGCTATCAGTAGCTCTAACCGAATGTTGTCTACTCCAAGGGTATTGTTTCGACTTAAGTCTTTCAGTGCTTTGTCCAATTCTTCACGCAGTATCATATCTCCCTTCTCATCTTCATCTGCGTTCTCTTCCATTTCCTTACTATTGCCCTCAAGTACATCTTTCTTGTATAGGCCCTCTACACATACTCCTTCCACATTTCTGTTTTTCTTCTTTGCTTAGGACTGGTTTTACATCTGAGCTCTCGATATTCATACAGGTGGTCCTCTTTTCTCCAAAAGTCTCTTTAATTTTCCTGTAGGCAGTATCTGTCTTAACCCTAGTGATATATGCTTCTACATCCTCACATTTGTCCTCTTGCCATTCCTGCTTAGTCATTTTGCATCTCCTGTTGATCTCTTTTTTTAGTCGTTTGTATTTCCTTTCGCCTGCCTGATTTATTGCATTTTTATGTTCTCCTTCCATCCATTAAATTCAATATCTGTTGTGTTACCCAACGGTTTCTATTAGCCCTCGTCTTTTTACCTATTTGGTCCTTTGCTGCCTTCACTATTTCGTCTCTCAAAGCTACTCATTCTTGTTCTCTTGTTCTACTGTATTCCTTTCCCCTTGGAAATATGGATCAGCTAAATACAAAAATTGTGAAATATACTGAAGCAGAACAAGAAAGGCCCAAATTCGAGTCAGTCAGTCAAGGCGGTAGAAGAATTAGGTCTTGAAATCTCAATTGTGTTTCGTCGACATGTATGTCATTAAAGACGGATCAGTAATTTATTTGGAGAAGGATGATGAAGGAAGTCGATCATCATCTTAGTCAATGAACTATCGCGGCATCGATTGAAGTTATTGTCGTTGAACGAAAGGAAAACCTAGACATGAATAATTGGGCGGAGACGTGAATTTCGCTCTTCTCGACATGTCCAGTGTCTTAAACACTGTACACGCTGTCTCGGTATTGCCGGCCGGGGTGGCCAAGCGGTTAAAGTCGCTACAGTCTGGAACCGCGCGACCGCTACGGTCGCAGGTTCGAATCCTGCCTCGGGCATGGATGTGTGTGATATCCTTAGGTTAGTTAGGTTTAAGTAGTTCTAAGTTCTAGGGGACTGATGACCTTAGAAGTTAAGTCCCATAGTGCTCAGAGCCATTTGAACCATTTTTTTTTTGTCTCGGTATTGTGACAGCGGAGAAAGCTCTCTTCAGTTCATGAAATCTGCTGATGTCAATACTGTCTGCAACTGAGAACGATGCTCCTTCCATTACCAGTGTGAAACATATCAATGTAAGAAAAAGAAGCGCGGAAGAGCTAAACAGAAAGTCTCGAACATTTGACATGTGATTAAAAAAAAAACGCCAAAAATAGAAAAGAAATATGAAGTTCCTTTCTATAGAGCACCAAAAGGTACAGGTAAATGGGAAATCCTTCATACAATATTTGCGAATTGGCAAATAGGGTTTAACATACATTATATTTTAGCACATTTTACACAAGAAGATGTACTTCAATTTAATGTCATAAAAATGAAAGAGGACGTAGATGAAGATGAGATGGGATATATGATAATGCGAAAACAATTTGAAAGAGCACTGAAAGACCTAGGTCGAAACAAGGCGCCTGTAGCAGACGACATTAAGTCAGTACTAACAATAGCCTTGGAAGAACCAGTCATGACAAAACTATTCCATCAGGTGTGAAAGTTGTGTGAGACAGGCGAAATACCCTCATAATTCAAGAAGAGTATAATAGATTCAGTTCCAAAGAAAGCAGGTGCTGATAGGTGTGAATATTACCGAACTATCAGTTTAATATGTCGAGGTTGCAAAATACTAACACAAATAATGGAAAACTGGAAGAAGTCAATGTCGGGGAGGACCAGGTTGGATTTCGGAGAAATGTAGGAACACGTGAGGTAATACTGACCCTACGACTTCCATTAGAAAGTAGTTTAAGGAAATGCAAAACTTCTTTTATAGCAATTGTATCTTTTGACATAGTTAACTCGAATACTCTCTTTTAACTTCTAAAGGTAGCAGGTGTAAAATACAGGGTAAGGTTATTTACAACTTGAACGGAACCGAGACGTCAGTTATAAGAGTCGAGGACATGAAACGGAAGTAGTGGTTGAAAAGTGAGTGAGACGGGCTTGTAGCCTATCTCCGATGTTATTCAATTTGGACACTGAGAAAGCAGTAAAGGAAACCAGACAAAAATGTTTAGGAATTAAAGTTTATGGAGAAGAAATAAACACTTTCGAGGTTTGCCGATGACATTGTAGTTCTGTCAGAGACTGCAAATTAGTTGGAAGAGCAGCTGAACGGAGTGGACAGCATCTTGAAAAGAGGATATAAGATGAACATCAACGAAAGCAAAACAAGAATAATGGAATGTAGTCGAATTAAATCAGGTGATCCTGAGGGAATTAGGTTAGAAACGAGACACTAAAAGTAGTAGATGAGTTTTGCTATTTGGGCAGAAAGATAATTGATGATGGCCGAAGTAGAGAGGATGCAAAATGGAGACTGACAGCGACAAGGAGAGCGTTTCTGAAGAAGAGAAAATTGTTAACGTCGAATAAGGATGTGAATGATAGGAAGTATTTTCTGAAGGTATTTGTCTGGAATGTAACCATGTGTGGAAGTGAGACATGGACGATACACAGTTTAGCATCTACGAGTATCTTTACCCTAGTGAAATGTGCTTCTAAACGCTTACATTTGTCCTCTAGCCATTTCTGCTTAGCAATTTTGCATTTCCTGTCGACCTATTTTTTAGAAGTTTGTGTTTTCTTTCGCCTTGTTCATTTGCTGCAGTTTTATAATTTCTCCTTCCATCAGTTAAATTCAATATCTCCTGCGATATCCATGGATATCTATTAGGCCTTGTCGTTTTACCTATTTGATCCCCTGTTGCCTCCACTATTTCATCTCTCCAGCCAACCCGTTCGTCATCTACTGCATACTTTCCCCTGTTCTAGTCAATCGCTGCTTAATGCTCCTTCTGAAACTCTCAAAAATCTCTCGTTCAGTTAACTTATCCAAGTGCCATATTCTTAATTTCCTACTACTTTGCAATTTCTTCAGTTTTAATTTACAGTTCATATCCAATAAATGGTGTTTTGAAGAGATAAACGGTCTTGGCTGCAAAACAAGCTTTATTATTTTATATTATGCTAGTAACACTTTTCGCCTTATTTAAGGCATCTTCAGATTGGCTGGCACAACGGGTATTAAACGCGTAGGCTGCCATCGATGAAAGTGTCTTAGCAGGCAAACACCGTTGTCAGCATTTTGAGAAAATTTCGTGTGCCCCCATATAGTGTTGAGTACGCGGAATAAAACATGTAAGAAATGCCATTGTACAAGTTTACATTTTGTGATGCATTTCTGTAGGCCTGATCCTGTTTTTGGTGTCCTTTGGACTGCGCTATATACTCTACAAGAGCACTGCGCGAAGTCTCTTGAAACTCGACGGTAACTACCTGTTGAGGTCTTTTATGTATTTTAAACGTGACTTCTCGTGTACTCAACACTATTCTATATTAGTGTATCACGCAATGTTCTTAAAATATTGACAACGGTGTTTGCCTTCTAAGAGATTTGGATGGACGGCATCCTATGTGTTTAATACCTGTTGTGCGGGCCAATCTGAAGATGACTTAAACAAGGCGAAACGCGTTATTGGCAAAATATAAAATAATAAAGCTTGTTTTACAGTTAGGACTATATATATCATTTCAAAACATGTAGTACTGGTATCATGCCACCATGAATTGGAAAAAGCTCAATAAATTATCATAAGAGTTCAAATTTGCCTATCAAAATCTGATTCCGAAAACCCTGCGACACTATGAAGCTAAATTTACGTAACGTGTAATTGTATCCCGATAACTTACTGAAATACACGAAGTTGAAATACGCCTGGTTGTAGATATGGCATCCAAGGGTTCACCTAGGTCATATAGTTGGCTGTGTCACAGTTCTGAACAATACAACTCCTGTGGGGAGCATGGAGTATCCGGTTACCGCTGAGGCATAGAGAGGTACTGGTTTTGCCTTTCCTCTACCGCTCTCGAGTTGGATGCGTTACTGAAATCAATCAGGCTTAAATACAGTATTAAATGAGGCATACGGTAATAATAACAGAAAACACAACAATCGGGCTACAAAATAACGATGCTGAAAAAGTTAACAAAACTTCACAAGTATTGTAGCATCATTTCGGTGACTGTGTATAAAGCGTGAGCAGTACTGCAGATAACCCACTACGCTATCAATGGGCACACACGGAAAATTAACCTGTTAGTTCTGCCTGCAAAAGTACCTAGATACAGGGACAGAAGACAGAGGAATGCTCGCTGCTCACAAGCACAGGGAGGCTAAGGACCCTTACGTCTTCCTAAATGAATGTCAGTCCGCCCAAGATGTTTATAAATAGCTAGGAACCTAATCCGGCCACAGAAATGCGGCCAGCGCACGAGGAAAGTCGGTGACACGACCGGTCGGGTTTCCCACCCGGAAGAAACCGTAGTCGGGATTCGGAACCAACAAGCGCGATGTCGTAATGCTGGCGTTATGAAGGTCGTCCACTCGCAACTACAACCCAAGCTTATCACCTGACACCGCTCAAGGAGACATTTCTAGATAGCATTTAAGTATCTGAGAACTGTTCAAAAAGTTAGAGCATACCTTCAGAAAAGAACGCTTCCGTAGATAAGATGCTCTATCGAATTATACCGTGTACCTTCCTTATCAGAGTTACTTGCTATTATATTAGTGTGGCATTTGTCAATTCCTACAGGATAACTAATAGTTCTTGTTGTTAAACGTTAAAGCTTCTCGTCTTGCATCGACGATGTTTTTTAAAGATCAGACCATTAAAAAGTATAAATCAAAAAGTCTGCGGGACGCGTCAAATACATTTTTTTACTTCAGACTTCGTGAACAATAAACTTGCGCACTGTGTTTGTATAAAAACATGCTACCGAACTGAAAATAAAATCACATGTTGCGTTTCTAATCAGGTAGAATGTCTGGGCCAGGAACAGAAAACCACTTACTCCAACTGGCAATCGATGTCGAGTGCTCCGTGCAAGTGTCCAATCACTTAAGGACGCGGATATTTGCTTGGAAGTGCTTTCTGAAGCTTTATTCGTTTTATCGAATTTGTATACAGCCCATAATACAGTACTAAAGCATAGGGAAGATTCAGTTTTCCTAGTTATTAGGTAAACAAAGCCAAGAAAATCAAATAACTCTCCTCCATTAAGTGCAATCTTATACAATCTACTTTTCTCTGCACGGGCGTGTCGATCGCGATACAGGTATGTGCCCAGACAGTACACCAGACTAAAGGCTAAAACTTTGTTCAATTCGTGAGGAGGCGCAAATTTAGTTGTGCACTACGAAAAAACCAAGTGTTTACAGATTTAAATAAAACACTGACTGACCGTAAAATCGTTATTTTCTGTTTAACGTCTCCGTTGGGAGGTTATTAGAGACATACTATCTCAATTGTAGAGTGTCAGCTGCATGATTTAGTATACATGTACAAAACTCAAAAGTCCGGGCGTCGATTCCGTCTCAAAGAGGGAGGAATGAGGGTTAGGTTAGACATCCATCAAAGACGAATCAATCGCTGTGATTGAATAATAGTGAACATAGGTGTGGGTTTGTTCATTGACCAATCCGAGCATTTGCCTGAAGTGAGCTACGGAACCTTTCATGGTCGAATGGTTATTTGAAATCGGCTCCTCTACAAATTTAGTCGACTGTCTTAAACATAGAGGCATTTCGTTCCGTTACATCCTATAAATCTAGCACTTAACAGAACTTTTACGTGTGACAGTATTCTAGGCATCTTCACTGAAGAGCCAAAGAAACGTACACCTACATAATATCGTGTAGGGCTCCTGCGAGCACGCAGAAGTGCCGCAAAACGACGTGTCATGGAGCCGACTAACGTCTGAAGTAATGCTGGAATTGACACCATGATTCCTGCAGGGTTATCCATAAATCCGTAAGAGTACGAGGGGGTGGAGATCTCTTCTGAACACCACGTTGCAAGACATCTCTGATATGCTCAATAATGTTCATGTCTGGGGAGTTTGGTTACCAGCGGAAGTGTTTAAACTCAGAAGAGTGTTCTGGAGCCGCTCTGTAGCGGTTCTGGACGTGTGGTGTGTCGCATTGTCTTACTGGAATTGCCGATATCCGTCGGAATGCACAATAGACATGAATGGATGCAGGTGATCAGACAGGATGCTTACGTACGTGTCGCCTGTAAGAGACGTATCTAGACGTATCTATACGTATCAAGGGTCCCATATCACTCCAACCGCACAACCCCCACACCATTACAGAGCCTCCACCAGCTTGAACATTTCCCTGCTGACATGCAGAGTCCATGGATTCATGAGGTTGTTTCCACACCCGGACACGTCCATCCGCTCGATACAATTTGAAACGAGACTTGTCCGACCAGGCAACATGTTTCCAGTCATCAACAGTCCAATGTCTGTGTTGACGGTCCCAGGCGAGGCGTAAAGCTTTATGTTGTGCAGTCATCAAGGGTACACGAGTGGGCCTTCGGCTCCGAAAGCCCATATCGATAATGCTTCGTTGAATGGTTCGCATGCTGACACTTGTTGATGACCGAGCATTGAAATCTGCAGCAGTTTGCGGAAGGGTTACACTTTTTTCACGTTGAACGATTCTCTACAGTCGTCTTTGGTACCATTATTGCAGGATCTTTTTCCGGCCTCAGCGATGTCGGAGATTTGATGTTTTACTGTATTCCTGATATTAACAGTAAACTCGTGGTCGTACGGGAAAATTCCCACTTCATCGCTACCTCGGAGACGCTGTGTCCCATCGCTCGTGCGCCGGCTATAACACGACGTTCAGACTCACTTAAATCTTGATAATCTGCCATAGCAGCAGCAGTAGCCGATGTAGCAACTGCGCCAGACACTTGCTGTCTTATATAGGCGTTGCCGACGGCAGCGCCGTATTCTTCCTCTTTACATATCTCTGTATTTCAGTGAGAATGCCTATACCAGTTTCATTGGCGCTTCAGTGTATATAGCTTACGTGCTTTCCTTTTCAGTATTTTTGCATTTGTTTGATGTTTGCGAGTCTCTGCTTCACCTTTCTGCTCTGATCGGCGTTGATTCACCATTACAAATTTTGGAAGGGTTTTCGGATGTGAGATCTGCTTGGGAGATAGTGTCGATAGGGTGTATCAAGTGAAACAACGGGGTGACCATCAGTCGCATTCATGTTAAACTAGTGAATCCTGCTGCGAATTTGGAGTAACGAAATAATGTATATGCCTCAACATTGGTAATTGAAGAGCAGACATGTAGACGAAGATCTAGCAAAAATCTATAAGAAGTTTACAGGTAATACAAGGGAAATGAATGGAGGCCTGTACAACACTAGGTGTGCGCTGTGCAATCTGATAAGGCACCATGCGCCATGCAACCAGTCTACACCCAGCTTTTGTTCGGTATGTAGAAGATACGTGCGCCTTGATCTGGACTGCAGGGAATATCCTTAGCTGAATTTGCGACGGAGCGGTTGAATATATCATAAGTAAAACATAACAAGTGTAGGTAGAAAATTTCCATTAGGATGATGTAAGCGTCGCATGTAACTTGAAACCCGCAGTGCCTTGCTCATTTTGGGCTGCAGTCATGCATTGTGCGGCTGGTCCCGGCGGAGGTTCGAGTCCTGCCTCGGGCATGTGTGTGTGTGTTTGTCCTTAGGATAATTTAGGTTAAGTAGTGTGTAAGTTTAGGGACTGATGACCTTAGCAGTTAAGTCCCATAAGATTTCACACACATTTTTGAACATTTTTTGCCTTGCTGATTATCGCCAGTGCAAGGTGGCAAGGCCACCAATAACTCTCGAGGGAGATTGGGATCCATAACTCGCTGGTTTCTTACTTGACTTATTTCGTGGTACTGAACAAAGGTTTCAGTGTCCCAATACAAGGATACATCCTACTGATCATTAGTTACTGAATTTGCGAGTATTTTATCTGTAAAACTCAATGCCGCATCCAGTGCGATGTTCACAAACGCTTTGATCCTACCATTTATTATGTTAGAGTGCGGGCCATTAAGAATCAGATAGGAAGAAGGTAAAATGAATGGTGATTGTGACAAGGGGCATTGTACAAGGTAGTTATAGGAAATTTCAGGTTGGTCAGCAAGTGCACCCCTATTAGTCAGATAAAGTAGACGAAATTGAAGAGAACAGGACATGTGGAAGTGTGAACGAGAGTGAAGTAGCCCCTCAGAATGTGGGCGCGGAAATGTCCTCCACAATTTCTGACGCAGAAATCAGTGTTACGTCCGATTTGGTCAATAGGGACAAGAGAGAGGTAGGCGTCGGAGGAAGAACTGTTAGTAAAGGTAACATTTCAATTCACCTACCGAGTATAGACTGGGACGACTGTGGACCCACTGCAAGAGGGTTCGGACAGACAGTCTTGTGAAGTACTTTTCAACACGCTTTCCGAAAACTGTCTTGAGCATCTAGCTCGACAGCCCACATGCAATGGAAATATTTTAGATCTTTTAGCTACAAACAGGTCTGACCTTATCGACGGTGTTAGTATAGAGATAGGTATTCATGATCGTGATGTCAACAAACAGACGATAGTTACCAAAGTTAATTAATCAACCAAGAAGGCTAGGCGAGTATTTTCGCTGGAAAGAGCGGACAGGCAGTTGTTAGCACCCCACTTAGACAATGAAATGACATCATTAAGTTCTAGTATGATTGACGTAGAAGAATTATGGGTAAAGTCTAAACGGACTGTAAATAGTGTTCTGTGCCTAGTAAGTGGATTAAGGACGGAAAACACCTACCGTGATTTAACAAAAAAAATTGGAAAATGCTGAGGAAGAAAAGACTGTTGCACTCTCGATTCAAAAGGAAACACCCAAATGACGACACGCAAAAGTTAATAGAGATTCGTGTGTCAATAAAATGATTGATGCGTGAAACATACAACAACTTCCATGGTCATACCTTAGCAAAAGACATTGCTGAGAACTCGAGAAAATTCTAGTCCTACTTGAAATCTCTGGGCAGGTCGAAGGCTTCTGTCCAGTCACTCGTCGACCCGCCTGGGATGGCGATAGATGATAGTAAAAAGAAAGCCGAAGTTTCACATTTCGTATTCAAGAAATCGTTCACGTAGGAGAATCGTAGAAACATAACGTTGAAACTTCCTGGCAGATTAAAACTGTGTGCCGGACCGAGACTCGCACTCGGGACCTTTGCCTTTCGCGGGCAACTACCAACTGAGCTACCCAAGCACGACTCACGCCCCGTCCTCACAACTTTACTTCCGCCAGTACCTCGTCTCCTACTTTCCAAACTTCACAGAAGCTCTGCTGCGAACCTTGCAGAACTAGCACTCCTGGAAACATAACGTTGTTTGACCATCCGACAGACTACCATACGCAGGACATAGTAATCGGAATCCATGGCGTAGAGAAACAACTGAAAAAGTCGAAAAAAAGCAAGTCGTCTGGTCCGAATGGAGTCCCATTTCGGTTTGATAAAGAGTCCTCTATAGCACTGGCCCCTTACTTAACTTGCATTTAGCCGGCCGGTGTGGCCGTGCGGTTAAAGGCGCTTCAGTCTGGAACCGCGTGACCGCTACGGTCGCAGGTTCGAATCCTGCCTCGGGGATGGATGTGTGTGATGTCCTTAGGTTAGTTAGGTTTAATTAGTTCTAAGTTCTAGGCGACTGATGACCTTAGAAGTTAAGTCGCATAGTGCTCAGAGCCATTTCAGCCATTTTTTTAAACTTGCATTTACTGCTAATCTCTCGCCCAGTGCTAAGTCACAAGCGACTGGAAAATAGCCCAGGAGACTTCAAATAGCTCTAAGCACTATGGGACTTAACATCTGAGGTCATCAGTCCCGTAGAACTACGTAAAGCTAACTAACCTAAGGACATCACACACATTCATGCCCGAGGCAGGATTCGAACCTGCGACAGTAGCAGCAGCGCGGTTCCGGACTGAAGCGCCAAGAACCGCTCGGCCACAGCGGCTGGCTTCCCAGGGGACTCCCGTATATAAGAAGGATAAGAGAACGGACATGCAGAATTGCAGAGTAATACCTTTAACATCGGTTTGCTGTAGAATTCTTGAACATATTCTGAGTTCGATTATAATAAATTACCTTGAGACGGGTAAGCTTCTGTCCACAAATCATGACGGATTTAGAAAGCATCACTCGTGCAAAACTCAGGTAGTCCCTTTCTCACATGATATCTTGCGAACTATGGATGGAGGGCAACAGTCAGATTCCATATTCCTAGATTTCCGAAAAGCTTTTGATGTGGTGCCCCACTGGAGACTGCTAACGAAGCTACAAGCATACATAGTTGGTTCCCGGATATGAGTGTGCCTCGGAGAGTTCTTAAAAGTAATAGAAACCAAAAGTTGTCCTCGATCGTGAGTGTTCATCAGAGACGAAGGTACTGTCAGGAGTGCCTCCGGGGAAGTGTGATAGGAACGCTGTTATTCTCTATAGACATAAATGATCTGACATACAAGGTGAGCAGCCATCTACGGCTGTTTGCTGATGGTGTTGTGATGTACAGGAAGGTGTTGTAATTGAGTGACTGTAGGAAGATACAAAAGACTTAGACAACATTTCTAGTCGGCTTGATGAATGGCAGCTGGCTCTAAATGTATAGATATATAAGTTAATGGAAAAACAATTCTTTAATGTTCGAATACAGTCTTAGTAGTGTGCTGTTTGACACAATCGTGTCGATTAAATATCTAGTCATAACGTTGCAAAGCCACATGAAATGGAACGAGCGTGAAACGATTGTAGTGTGAAAGGAAATGATCGTATGGCATTGCTGGCCGTGATGTCCCATTCGGGTTCAGCCGCCAAGTGCAAGTCTTATTTCAGTCGTCGCCACATTGGGCGACTTGCCGCCGATGATGAGGAAAATACAACATTCAGTCCACGAGCGGGAATCGAACCCAGGCCCAGTGCATGGGAGGCAAGCACGCTACCACTCAGCTAAGCAGGCGGACACGATTGTAGTGAAGAAGGCGAATGATCGATTTCGATTCATTGCGAAAATTTTAGAAAAGTGTAATTCACCTGTATAGGGGACTGCATATACAACACCAATGCGACCCAGTCTTGAGTACCACTCGAGTGTTTGGGATCCATAACAGGCCGGATTAAAGGAAGACACCGAAGCAACTTAGAGGCAAGGTGGTAGAATTGTTACCGGTGGGTACTAACAACACGCAGGTATTACAGAGATGCTTCGTGAACTCAGATGTGAATCCCTGGAGGGAAGGCAACATTGTTTCCGAGGAACACTAGTGAGAAAATCTAGAGAGCCAGCATTTGAAGCTGACTGCAGAACGAGTCTTCTGCCACCAACGTACATTTCGCATAAGGACCATGAAGATAACATAAGAAAAATTACGGCTAGTACGGAGGCATGTAGACAGTCGTTTCTCCCTCGCTCTACTTGCGAGTGTAAGTGAAAAGGAAATGACTAGTAGTGGTACAAGGTACACTCCACCACGCACCATTCAGTGCTTGCCGACTATGTGTGTAGATGTGATGTACATGTGGATGAATGAATTCCACAGATGCAGTAACAGATTAACAGATTAACGTGGCAGGGCTTCTAGAAGTTGCACGAGAAAGCCGCATAGAGAAAATAGAGAAGTGGAATAGGAGGTAGTGGAGAGAATAAGGGGAAAGTCCGGTGAAATTGAATGGCGCTTTATAAATGATAGAGTGCAGCAATCAGTCGTCCTTTTTTCTTTTGCAGGTTTTATTACGCAAATCCAGATTTCGGATAGTGCCTAGCCATTATCAATGCACAATTTTTTAGTCTCGACGCATGTTAGTTCCCTGTTGTTCGGGCGTCAGTCATAGTTCTTTGAATACTACTGGACAGTAAT
This sequence comes from Schistocerca cancellata, assembly GCF_023864275.1. Classification (NCBI taxonomy): domain Eukaryota; kingdom Metazoa; phylum Arthropoda; class Insecta; order Orthoptera; family Acrididae; genus Schistocerca; species Schistocerca cancellata. Next base: position 819,321,561 of record NC_064629.1, read on the forward strand.
ATTCAAAGAACTGTGACTGACGCCCGAACAACAAGGAACTAACATGCATCGAGACTAAAAAATAGTGCATTGATAATGGCTAGGCACTAGCCGAAATCTGGATTTGCGTAATAAAACCTGCAAAAAAAAAAAAAAAAAAAAAAGACGCGACTGATTGCTGCGCTGTATCTTTTACAAATTACAAAACAGTCGCTGAGAGTGCACCCACTTTCCTAATGGAAGGTAACCTGATGAATGTCGTTTCTGTAAAGTGATAGGACAGTTGTAGATCAGCAATCAAGAAATGGGTCATTGAGAAGTCAGGAAGGTGGGTTCAAATGGCTCTGAGCACTATGGGACTCAACATCTTTGGTCATTAGTCCCCTAGAACTTAGAGCTACTTAAACCTAACTAACCTAAGGACATCACACACACCCATGCCCGAGGCAGGACCCGAACCTGCGACCGTAGCAGTCCCGCGGTTCCGGACTGCAGCGCCAGAACCGCTAGACCACCGCGGCCGGCCAGGAAGGTGGGGTGGATTGAGTTCGGCTTATGCAGAGAACAAAAGGTTCCGCTCTTGTCACTGTAAGACGAGACTTTCGGTTATGAGCATTACATGTCCGTGTTACAAGATTGTTAGATGTAACGGTAGAAGATAACATCCCCAGGCCTAGATTGGAAAGTTTGATCAATCCTTCCCCCCGTATATGGCCAGTTAGGCAAAGTTTGGATTTTATGAATTACTACTTCGATCTCGATGCTATAACAAAATGTGATTGACGAGATTATCCTGTGCGGCATATGAGAGGCTTAGGAGTGCGTTTTTGACCTGTTATTGGCGCAAACAAAAGCAGGAAAGGATCAGAAAAGAAATACTTGTCATACGCAATATAGGAGAGTCTGGATTCTGTAGTCCAGTAAGGTTTTTGGAAGAAATGGTACATGAAAATCAGTTCCTCGATGCCTCCATTTATCCTTATGGTATCATAAGTATACGCTATTAGAAGCTACCCATAAATTATAAGCGAGATGTTGTGGGTCACTGCAAGGATAGCCTCGAGGAATTTGGGGAAATACAGCAAGAATTATGGTGTACAAAGTGCAAGGAGGAGTAATCATCCTCACTATGTAGGATGGAGGCAAAAAGGGGAAAGAAAGCACGATTTCGAGCGAACCAAGGCGTGCATGGAACGATATGGTAATAACGGATGAGGACATCAGGGGAAAGGTGAACCTTAAGCCCTGTAACGTCATAAGTTGACATACTGGTGTTGGAAGTAGTGGGTGTAAATATCTGGTGATCTATGTACATGTAAGTGCGCTTGAGTTTTTCATAATCTGTAGAGAAGTTCAGCAAATACGATGAACTGGTTGAATAAATAACTTTGTACGTTTACTTTATTTCTCTTCTTCATTTCCTTGGGATACATTTTTCTTCTGTCTCCTTAGCTGTAAGGTGTATTTGCTTGATTGGATGGCAGTGCTTAGAGCGAGTAGTCTGCATCGTAGTTAAGTGTTCATTGGGTTATTGTATGCTTTTGTTTTCTTCTGTAGAAAAATGGAGTTGTGATGTGTTTAATGTCCACGCCAAATGAGATTGTTGTTGTTTTTGGTGGAGGAGACCAGACAGAGAGGTCATCGGTCTCATCAGAATAGGGAAGGACGGGGTAGGAAGTCGGCCGTGCCCTTTCAAAGGAACCATCCCGGCATTTGCCTGGAGTGATTAAGGGAAATCACGGAAAACCTAATCAGGATGGCCGGACGCGGGATTGAACCGTCGTCCTCCCGAATGCGAGTCTAGTGTGCTAGCCACTGCCAACCTCGCTCGGTGCCAAATGAGAGATTGGGCCTTTTTATAATGAGTGGGAAGTCGAACGTCGAGCGTATGTGTGGACCATATTTTGAGAATGGCAAAGTAAGAATAGTAATGTCTTGTCGAGGAGTTACATTCTCCTCTTGATTGTTTTGAAAGTATATGTAGTGGAGTAGGTGTCGCAATGAAGTAAACGTATGGGTGAAGTTGTGGTTATGACACATTCGTGACGGATGAGGAATTATTAGACAGAGAATCTCACGAAAGATGCGAAGATTCATTGTAGTGTGTGGCAGAAACTTGTGATGAAAAGATGAGAAGAAAGATAGAGCACTAGACAGATAGTTATGAGTAAGGGGCAAATTTTCGTTTGCACGAAGGAGTTTTGGTTCTGGGACCTTGTTCTGTGGGCCCGAAGGTGCATGAAGAGATATAATCAGCAAACAAGTTTCCTGCCTTGAAAATTAGTAGATGGGGATCGCGTACAGGAGAGAAGCGCACTGGAACGAAAGAGTGAAGTGACCAGCAACCGGAAACGGAACACATTAAGATAACCTGAAGTCTGTACGAGCTTAATACAGATGTTCGATGTTTCTTCTTGTTGAGTAGATCATGGAAAGTGCCACCATACTAAGGAGAACGAGACTAGATACGAAGTAAATTATATAGTTTGGGTGAAAGTGCTGTACTAAAACAGGGAGAGAGATAGAGAGAGTGAGTGAGTGAGGGAGAGGAGAGAGGAAGAGGAGTGAGGGAGAGAGAGAGACAGAGAGAGAGAGAAGGACAAAGAGGGGCAATCCTACGATGTTCAGAAACTAACTGAAACACATGCCAGAGGTGGCAGAATGGATAAAAGAGGAAGGAAAGGTAGTTATCAATGAAGGTATGGTTGAATAAAATTAAGTGTAATCCTAACTTATTTTCATATGGGAACGTATTTCGTGAAATTCCTTGAATGAAGCGTAACAGAAGATATTATTGTGGATATTGTGCTAATTAAAATTAGTTTTGTTGCTTGTTTGAACTTTTTATTTTTTTGTTTATTTTTCGAGAAGCATTTTTCAGGTTAAAAATAACATGTAAATGAAGGAAAAGACGATTCTACCAAGGAAAATCTATAAGAAGAAAGGAGAAACTCAGTATGGTATAAAGTAAAAATTGGAGCACGATTGGGATACAGATTAATGGAAGCGTGAGGAAAGCGATTTTATGAGTATCCGTAGCTCTTAGGAGAAATCTTAGTTGTATTTAGGCATTTAGCATATTAGACTGTACGAGGTGGTTAAGGAAATAATAGAAAGAGTGAGGATCTAACACATTTTACTAACCACTAATGATAATAATCAAATAATTTTAAACGTGGGAATAAAAAAGAGCCTTTTTTGGACTGAGCTTAATGCTAATAGAGCATGAGGGAACACGTATAAAATAATTTGAATACTCATTTTATGAAATGTAAATATGGAAAAGAAATGAGGATGTTATGGTTAGATTAAGAGATTGTAAGTTTTCATGTTTTTTGTTATGATTATTGAATTAATTAATTGGCTGGTTAGAGGGTACTACTCTTGTACATAAACAAATAAGGCAAAGAACAGTGTAACTACCGATGTTAAAATTAAAGAAGTGGGTAATTTTCGCTTAAGTTTCAAGTATGTTTTTATTGAGTTGTAACCAATTTTTACTTTTGATAATCTAGAGATGTGATATCACGTGTTACGATAAGACCCGTGCAGGCAAGACACTCGTGTGTAGCAGCCACTAGAGCAGCAGACAGCCAGATGACAGAGGGAGCTAAGCGGGTCAGCCTCGCCACGGTGAGCGTCCCGAGGGGGCCAGAGAGCTGCTTCGGGTGCAGGCGATAGTGGCCGAGCAGGGAGCTGAAGGGCACTGAATGGACTACGACCCCACCCTTCTGCCTTCTAGAAAAGGGCTACACATGGAGACGTCATGCGATCTGCCGGGGCTGACCTCGAGACTGGAGTGGGCCACAGCCGCTCTCCTGAGCGTTATCACAGCAAACCTCAGCTGGGGCAGATATAGCGGCGAGCGCAGGAAGACCACCACCGTACTGAGCAGCAAGAAAAAGGGCGGCTGTTTGTAACCATACGTGAGCACAGAACATGAACTGAGGCTATCTCTGCATGGTATCTTTAAGAAAACTGTGAGGTGTCAGCCATCACTACAATGTACCATTTTCTGACAACGATACTTTGGCCGTCTACCGCACTTGATAGGACTGTGCCGGAGACAGTAACATCCCTTTTATTCTCTATATGAAAAGCACCTAAGCAACTATATTCTCAGCCGTAACAAAAGGGTCAGAGACAACCTGACTTTTGCCATAACGTATTGACAGAATACCACACATAGTAATCCTGTTAACTACTTACTATGCTCCATGTCAGTAAAACTAGCATATCACTATTGACAACGCCGTTTGAGAGCTAGCTCCATACCAATTGGTGTCAGCACCCAGCCTACCACTAAAGTAGGATCGTGAAGTGGAAAATTTCTTTCTATGGAAAGACACCTACCTTTTTTTTTTTTTTTTTAAAAAAAAAAAAGAAGGAATTGTGCAAAATGGAGACTTACGTTCTGCGTGAATCACGATGTCCTTGACCCTGCTTCAAACTTGAGAGGCCATAACGAGTTATCGGGCTCCACAACCTTACTAGAAAGAGAGGACTATGCAAGAGAAAATGAACTTTTTGACTGAGACATCCCGAGGTAATGGAAGAGGCCATTAGCGACGAACAACGACTGTTAATTCCATCGTATGAATTGATCTACTTCACTTACGTACCCGATTGGTCTTTGTCATGTGTGCGTCAGACTAAGGCATGTAATAATGAAATGTAAATAGGTCTAAAACAAAACTATGAAATTCGTCAAAGTGTAACACAGTGTTTATTTTGCTGTGCTGCATCTATTATTATATTTTTCAGCAAACATTTACCAACAAAGACAATGGACCGATTGATTTTGTCATTTGCCAATAGAATGTATTTTACTGATTCTCTGTTTTATTAGTGTTATGAAATTTCGTGCTATTTCTATATGTAAGGTTAGATTGTCAGTCAGGTGGGTATTGAATCATGCATTGAAGTATTTGATGTGGGGAGATGTTTAGAAAAGAGCCCAATCGCTTTTATGTCCAAACCATCACCACTGCTCAGTGAACTTATAGCCAGATAGAGAAAGAAGTATTAGCCATCATTTTTGGCCTTCAAAAGTTCCGCGATTATGTGTATGGTAGGCATTCCACATTATTCACTGACCATAACCTTTGGTTCCTCTTTTCATAGCTTCATCCAGCATTTCCACCAAAACAGCACGTCGCCTTCAGTGGTGGGCCCTATTCCTGGCGAGTTATAATTATGACATTCAGCATTGCTCTGCCACACAACATGTATATGCTGATATCCTTTCCTGCCCACCGCTGGGTCATGACCGGCTGTTCACAGGGATCCCGAAGTATGTTTACACCTGGACATCACTGTTAAAGAAACCGTGGTCAACCTCCCACTGAACGCATGCTAGACTACGGAGGACCCAACCCTCAGTGAGATCCTCTGCCTAGTATGCCGTCGTTAGCTGGTAGACCGCAAACAGATTCGGTCGGCAGCCAGGTATCCAGGCCTACTGGTGCCGTCAGAAAAAGCTCTCAACAATGAATGATGTGCTGTTGCTCCAAGGAGAAAACGGCTGGGTCCAAGTGGTCATCCCTGCACCTCTCCAGGAGCCCATTTTGTCACTTCTCCATGTCGGGCACTGGAGCATGGTGTCCACTAAACGTCTGGCCCACCACAATATCTATTGCCATGGAATGGACACTGCTGTTATTGAAATGGTGTCATCTTGCACCACCTGCTAGAGCAAGCACGCTGCCCCTCCACGGTGTTTTTTCCCTTGGCCAGACCCTTTCAGTCCTTGGTCCAGGTTGCATTTGGATTTTATGGGATCTTTCTTAAGCCATACTTGGCTCATTGCAACAGACGCAAGCAGCAGGTTCTCATATGTTTCACACATACCTGCCACATCAACTAGTCAAACTATTCAAACCTTATCTCACATGTTTTCCATTGAAGAGCTTCCTGACGCCATTGTCACAGACAATGTTCCCCAATTTGCATCTGGAGAATTTTCTGCTTTCTGTGACAAAAATTGCATCGCGTTAGTTCACATAGCTCCCTTCCACCCTGCCTCAGATGCTCTAGTGGAATATTTCGTCTGTACTTTTAAAAGGCAAACGTCTGAACTCCACTGTCATCATCCTTTGGACGACGCTCTCACTTTTTTCTGGCATCTTTCAGGTCATCCTCACAGGACGGCTCGCCTCCTGCCGAGAAACTTCGTGGCCAATCTCATCGATCCCAGATTTCTATCCTTCACCCCATACCTACTGGGTGGTCTAGATTAAACCCTTTTTAATTTAAAGGTCCATTGTGGGCCCACGCTCATCATTGGAAAATCTCTTTCCCCCAGATATTCTTTCAGCTTGCCGATTGGCTTGACTTACTCGTTTGTTGACAATCTTTATGGCCTTCCTTCCAGAACAGCATCATCCACGTATATGTGGCCTTGGTCAGTCTGTTGGCACCATTTCACCATCGCTGTCCGCGATGTTATGTTTAGTCCAGATACCACCAGAATTTCAAGGCGAATCTGTAAGCAATTTCGACGTTTTTCCCACAAGAAACGTACTGTCCCGATTACGTTCCGAGTACGTTTCCAGTTGCCACGCCATTTCACTCCTACACTGTGATGTACATGTTATCCATACCCTAGCAATAGTGTTTTTCTAGGAAACCTGGAACAAGTACTCTCTTTTGTCAATGCGCCACACCTTGGGACGAGATGTGGAACTTACTTTCTGTAATACTTACGTGAAAAAGACTGAATATCACATGTCGGAAAGCTTTTCATCTCTAAGCAACCTTACATAATGGTATCTTCAAGGTAGAGTAATGTCAGTTAATTAATCGATTAGGAATGGTGTCGTTAATTATCACTGTATTCTGGAAAACCCTGGCATTGTTTCGGATGTTCGCGTAATTTTGTGACGTCTGTATCAAAAGATAAGCTATCTTTTTTTAACATGGACGAACGTGTTCCAAGTCAGTATTCTGTGATTCTAAAGCATAGTCTTGTAGATTAGAAGCAAGCAAAGGCGATTAGGGTTTAACATCCCGTAGGCGACTAAATCATTACAGAAGAACCACAATCTTATATTCGGGAGGATGGGGAAACAAATCGGCTGTGTCCAAGGCAGTTTAGGAAAACCACGAAAACCTAAATCTGGATGACTGGAAGGAGATTTTAATCACCGTCCTTCCGAATGTGATCCGATGCCTGCTGAGTATATGTGAAGTGCTACATTATGAAATAATGTGTGTTAGTGTGTGCAGCGATTTGAAGTGAGAAATGAATGAAGAGTGTTTAGCATTAGCCTTTTACACTATTAAATAATTTCTTTGCAAAAGACGATTGCACTATAGGGATAAACAGAATGAGATGGCACTGTTTTTAACAGACTGGCCTTCTTTTTTAGAGGATGGAGGTTCATTCTTTATCCGGCCATCCTGATTTAGGTTTTCCGCGGCTTCCCTAAATTCCTTCATGCAAATGCCAGGATAGTTTCCACTTTAAAGCCACGGTCCTGTCATCTGGATGTGCAAACGTATGCCGGTACTCATTAGTACATGTGTTATTTTACCATATTTCGAGCGACCAGTGACAGTATCCCCTCATGACTCTTCCTACCCCCTGACATGTAGCTAGAGATTTGAGTCTGATTTGGCAACTTCTGCTTCCCACAGACAGGTGATTCTACGTGATGTGACTTTTCATAGGTTTTTCCTGTTCCATATTATTCTGCACTGTAGTCCGTCAACAGGCCTGTTAAAATTTTCAGTATCTACGGCTATCTCTGACATCAACACGTTGTTGCCCACGCCCCTTCATTCTTGCGGAGTCAGTTTCGCTAGTATCGAGACACTCATGGTACACTCTTATTTGTCAGGATGTGAAAAGCCCAGTGCCTGCAAGACATTGGTGACAAGAGTGCTCCATGAGCCGGTTATCCACGGTCTGGACGCGACAAAATGTGCTGCTATTGCGTGTCTTGGCGATCGTGTAGTTGAATGTCAAGACGATGGTTAATATAATGTTTGACTACATTCCAGTTAGGCGACACACCGAATTTCGCCATTTCAACTTCAACAAAGTAGGCATGTATAATTCACTTGTTCATGAGTGGATAAAATGTAAATGTCGTGTTACTAGGGCCCCAAGTCGGGTAGACCGTTCGCCCGGTGCAAGTCTTTCGATTTGACACCACTTCGATGGGGATGAAATGATGAAGATTAGGACAACGCAACACCCAGTCTCTGAGCGGAGAAAATCTCCGACCCAGCCGGGAATCGAACTCACCTACCGGGGTCGAAGTATGAGTGGATTATTTTCATTCACATATGCTGATGATCACTATTCACCGCGGGACAGAACGCCTCCTGGTGGTGTTAAAGGCGCCTGACGCAGTAAAGAACTATATAAGAGGAGACGTAACGAAGGTCAGGTTTTTATGGCATTTATGAAACGGGAAACTGGTCAGCTGTTTGTGTGCTACTGTTGTGAGCATCGTTGGATAGTGGTTTTAGGGATGGTGAAACTACGAGTAGGCGACTAGGTGTTTCACGTCTACATCTCATCATAGAACGTGGAGGTCGGAGCTTGCTCTGTCTGTAAAACAAGATAGGCGGTGATCAGTGGCAGATCTGACAACAGTGTGAAATACTGATGGAGGCACAAGTGTTTTGGAGGACACTGTTCAGAACTAATTTTGAAACTACATTAAATGTATTTGTAATTGCGAATATGGACAACCATCAGCTGTAGACTGGAATGACGGCGATGAAAATTGGTGCCGGACCAGGACTCGAACCTGGATTTCCCGCTTATCGCGAGAGGTCGCCTGACCATCTGGCTAGCCATGCACGACTCACGGCTAGACCGAAACTTCCATGCGTCGTAAAACATGCGTCTACAATCTGTAATCGTACACCCATTACGTATGTTCATGCACGTATGCATGTCCAAAGGGACTTTGCATCGTAATTCAGAATAATACAGGCACTGTAATATCGAATTTTGAAAATGGTGCTCCGCTGCAGAGACTCGTTACATACGAGGTGTGACAATAAAGTAATGAGACCGATTTTCTTTGGAAGATGTGGCAATCCTGCAGGCTTGCGTAGGCACAATATCTTTGACCTTGGTCTATAAGCTGCTTCTAGTCCAAGCAGCACATCGATGCAACTGCTCAGTCGTGTGTTGTGCTGTAATAAGTTGACACGTGTTTGTGTCTCTCGTCACGGAAATGGAATCGCATCATATTGCGCAACGGTATGCCATTTATTTTTGCGTTAAATTGGATGAAAATGCGACGACAACTTACTGTAAGCTTCAGAAGGCTTTTGGAGAGGGGGTTATGTCAAGAGCTCAAGTTTTTCGTTGGCATAAAATGTTTAGTGAAGGCAGAACGAATGTTGAAGATGAAGACCGCAGTGGACGACCATCAACCTCACGGACGGATGTCAACTTGGCCGAACTCTTACGATCTGATCGAAGATTATCCATGAAAATGATTGCAGAAGAACTGAACATCAATCGAGAAACGGTTCGTCTAATAATAACTGAAGATTCTGCATCACGATAATGCACCATCCCATACTGCTCTGTCAGTACAACAATTTTTAACCTCAAAACAAATTTCAGTACCACCACGGTCACCTTATTCACCAGATATCGCTCCATGCGACTTTTTTCTATTTCCAAGAGTCAAAACTGCGGTCAAGGGATACCATTATCAAACAACACAAGATGTCCAAAAAGCTGTCACGAGGGTCTTAGAGGATATTACAGAAGATGAGTTCCCATCAATGGCAGCAGCGCTGGAAAAAGTGTGTGCAATCAGAAGGGAACTACTTTGAAGGAAACAACACCTAACTTGACTAAAACAGTAAGCAATTTTTTTCACATCATTCTCATTACTTTATTGTCGCGTCTCGTATTGCCATTTTGACCCAGTGACATCATCAGTTACGGTTGCAGTGGCCACAGTATCATAGATATTCGACTGTGGGTCAATGGAAGCGTGTCGCCTGTTCGGGTGAAACACGTTCCTTATTACACCAAGTCGATGGTAACTTCTGAATAAGCCATCATCCAGGAGAACGGCTTCCAGACATACACCGCGCCACGGACACAAGTAAATGGGGGCACTTTTACGCTATGGAGGATATTCATCTGGGCTCCCATGTGGGCTGTTGCACTAACCAAAGACACTATGACGTCTGTAGACTACGTGAACATTTTTTGCGGATCACCTGCAATCCTTCACACTTGGCGTCTTCCAGCAGGACAGCTATCACAGTCATAGTGGTATGTGGGACATGATAGTGAACTTACGTTGGTGTCTTCACCTGACCTGAACACGATGGAACACATCTGAGGCCGGTCGCGGTGGCCGAGCGCTTCTAGGCGCTTCAGTCCGGCACCGCGCGACTGCTACGGTCGCAGGTTCGAATCCTGCCTTGGGCATGGATGTGAGTGATGTCCTTAGGTTAGTTAGGTTTAAGCAGTTCTAAGTTCTAGGGGACTGATGACCTCAGATGTTAAGTCCCATAGTGCTCAGAGCCATTTGAACCATTTTGAACACATCTGGGACGCTATCGGGCGCCAGTTCCACGCACACGAACCAGCAGCCGGTACTTTACAGGAACTCCGTGACCTGTGTGCAGACATCTGGTGTCACATACCTACGGAAATACGAAGAACTTGTCAAATAAAAGCTGTTTAGTGCGGTCAAAAGTGAACCGATACGCTATCAAGCAGGTGTCATTAATGTTTTGGCTTATCAGTGTACCTCTCGCTTAATGACGATAAGAAAATCTCAGGCTTACGTGGAGACGCGTTGACAGTTGTTGTTCTCTCATATCAGCCATTAGTTGATTACTCAGGTGCAGAGGGCGGGGCTATATTAACACACTATGTATTATCTACTACACCCGGTGCGGCGGCTTGTCTAATAATTATGTAATTGGGAATCCTGTAAAAGCGTTTGGCCTTTGCTAGAAATTTTTATAAACAAGGGCCGTGCGGAGTGGCCGCGCGGTTTGAGGCGCCATGTCATGGACTGCTTGGCCCCTGCCGCCAGAGGTTCGAGCCCTCCCTCAGGCATGGGTGTGTGTGTGTTGTTCTTAGTATAACTTAGTTTAAGTTAGTTTAAGTAGTGTGTAAGGCTAGGGACCGATGACCTCAGCAGTTTGGTCCCTTAGGAATTCACACACATTTGAATATTTTATAAAGAAGGAAGGAGGAATGAGGGTAGCTATAAATTACACCGTAAGACAAAAAAGACAACGCACCAAGAAGGAATTATTTGAATTGGACGGAAATCTGTAGATGCGATGTACATGTACAGATAAACAAATGATTACAATTTCAGAAAAATTGGGTGATTTAACCAAGAGAAAGAGCTTCACAAATTGAGCAAGTGAATAACGTGTTGGTCCACACCTGGTTCTTGATGCAAGCAATTGTTCGGCTTGGCATGAAATGACAGAGTTGTTGGATGTTCTCCTGAGGGATAACGTGCCAAATTCTGTCCAATTGGTGCATTAGATGGTCAAAGTCCCGAGCTGGTTGGAGGGCCCTGCCTACAATGCTCCAAACGTAGTCAACTGGGCAGAGATCCGGCAACCTTGCTGGCCAGAGTAGAATTGGGCAAGCACAGAGACGAGCAGTAGAAACTCTCGTAGTGTGCGGGCGGGCATTATCTTGCTGAAATGTAGGCCCAGGATGGCATGCCACGAATGGCAACAAAATGGAGCATAGAATATCGTCAACGTATCGTTGTGCTGTAAGGCTGCGGCGGATGACAACCAAAGGGTCCTGATAAGAAAAGAAATGGCACCCCAGACCATCACTCCTGGTTGCGAGGCCATATAGAGAACGATAGTCAGGTTGGCATCCCATCGCTCTCCGAGCCATCTCCAGACACGTCTTCGCTGGTCATTGGGACTCAATTCGAAGCGGGACTCATCACCGAAGACAATTATACCCAAGTCAATGATTCCAGACCGAAGACGCTTCTCTATGTACATCACATCTACCGATTTCCGTCCCATTCGGATAATTTCTTCGTGGTGGGTCTTTTTTTTGGGTAAGGGGGGGGGGGTGGCTCACAGTCAAGTGGAACTACTTCGCTTTGAGCTACTGCGTCGGGTTGCACGTCAGTGTCGCCTCTTGTTAACCCAAGCAGTATCTCCTGTTGCGCCCTCTTTATCCCAGAAAAATCTGGTATGGTCATCGGGTTCCGAGCACGAGACCTTCGCTTCATAAGCAAGAAACAGTAGCCACTAGCTGGCGGAAGCCATTGTTGATCATGGCACCAAAAAATGCTAACGAAATTACAGAATGAATTTTCACTGTGAAGCGACGTGTGTGCTAATTTGAAATTATCTGATTGATTAAAACTCTGTGTCAGACCGAGACTCGAACTCGAGACGTTTGCCTTTCCCAGGCAAAAGCTATACCGACATTTTTCAATTCTAATTTTATTTTTTAATTTAATCTAACTTTTTAATTTTTTAGCCATTTGCATATTGAATAAAGAAAATGAGAAAAAGGAAATTATTAACTGTAACATTTCTCCAGAGAGATAAGCTGCCAGCGCATTACGAAGCGAGTGCTTTACCGCTACTCCAACTTCCTTTTTTTAAAGATTTTCTTCTAGAGATTTGCAGCTTTATTAAATACACCAAAAAATAAGGACCTAGAATGCACTTTTCCACAGTGCGACTAGAACTGACAACTCACACTACGCTTGAATCGCAAGACATGTGCCGATGAGCTAACCTTTTGGTTTTCGTCGGCGCTGGCACATAGACCATAATTTCCCGAATTATCACTCCTAGAGAAAGAAAATTCGACGCGAAGCAGTGTCACATGTTTTTGTCCATGTATGTCTGAAAATGTGTAACCAGACTGAAGTAGTAAACTGAGGTGAAATAAATTACAGACTCCCACTTCCAACGGCGAAAGCTCTTCCTATAGACGTAACTCAAAACAGTCAAACTAGTGGGCACTGGGCATAATTTCTCGAATTATTACTCGTATGGAAAATAAAATTCAACGCTAGGCACTGCCACATGTTAAGTTGTAAAAACAAACTGAATCAGTAAACTGAGGTGAGCTAAATAACAGATTGTCACTTCCAACGGCGAAAGTTCTTCCTATTGACATAACTCAAAACAGTCACAATAGTGACGAATAAAATTATTAAACAAATATTCATTCGAAAACATTTTCACAACTTAAGGTATTATACATTGGATGAAATGTGACGCCTGTAAGGTAGCTATAAGCTATATTTCTTTCGTCAAATAAAACAAAATTCGTCACCGGAGGAGTTTGCCATATTATAGCAGTTTTCGTTTTCATTCCAGCACAACAGAGTTTCTCGAGCAATAACGGAAGAGAAAAGAATAGGAATTGTGGTTCCAAAAACTGTACTGCTTATGGTAGCCGACAAAAGGCAACAGACAAAAATTTTCAAACCAATCCTTATCTCTGTTATTTTTCTGCAACTTAAAATGCTCTGCTGCAATATAAAATATGTACTTTTCTAAATTAGACGTTTTGTTTGTTAGCACGAAAAACACAAACTCTGCCATAAGCGACGAATAACTGTTAGTCTTTGTGGACCGGTAATATTTGAAGTCGGGTTGTAAAAATTCAGTTATTGGTATATGACTTTCTGTGGTTCTATTTGTTAGTGCTAATTTCCTTCTAGTCCAGTCCCAAATTCTGATTTTATTTTCGCATAGGATCATATGCGCTACTGTTTCTACAAGCTGGTATTTGTCGCATTATGGGGATGGTCTCAACTTGATTTTATATAATCGTTCCACTGTGGGTATGGTTTCGTTTACGACATCATATTATGCAGCGCTGACTCCAGTTGGTAGAATTTCATTGCTGATATTTTTCCAAATATTCATCCAGTTCCTCGTAGGATATTGTATCTCTATTGGGTTGTGAGGATTATTGCTCGTAAGAAAATCATAGACAGTTCTGGTGGTGGTTTGTGCCGGAGGAAGTTCCACATAGTACCTTCAACGTAATCTAGGCCGGCATCTATATATGATACATTAATGGGAGCTGTCCTCAGGATCTAGGGAGACGTATAGAAGTTTCGTAATGCTCACTTTGGTGGCATGTGTTAGTTTGGTAGCACGAGTTAGAAATAGTACGTCACATTTTGGTGTAACGTCTTTAATACAAAGCCTCCATTTGTGTCTCAGCATAGTCGCCGTATGGGAGGATACTTTGAAGATACTGTATTTAAGTCAATTGTCCATTGATTTTAATTCTTGAAAAAACACCACTTATGCATTTACGGATGACGTTTATGAAGCGATCGTTGAAACCCGTTTTCTTCATGGTTCTGATTAAGAAGCCGTGATTGTTCATATCGAACGCCTTATCAGAGTGTAAAAACACTAAGGAAAAACTGCTGTCACTTATCCAGGTAAGATTTATGATGTCCCTGCACTCGCATAAGGTATTTAACATTGACTTTCCTTTTCTTGCACTCACTTGGTAAAGGCCTATGGAATTATTCAGGAATCCGCCTGCTTAGCTGAGAGGTAACGTGCTTGCATACCGTGCAGGGGGCCCGGCTTAGATTCCCGGCCGGGTTGGAGATTTTCTCCGCTAGGGACTGAGTGTTGTGTCGATCACATCATCACCGACCAGACCGCCTCCAAAGGTGGCGTCACCTGAAATAAGAAACTTTCCAAGATGGGGCTTCCCAGTCAACAATGCCACACAATCATTTTTCATATTTCAGTAATGGCTTCATTCTACTATTCAGCCTACGATGAGAATTCTAAGGTTAGCTCTGAGTAGAGTGAATGGTCTCATAACATCAATCATCTTGCTGCTCAGTTTTTTTATCCTCTTGCTGCTCGGTTTCTTAGGAATGAGTACAATCATTCCTTCTGTGAATTTGGAGGTGGGGATAACGCCTGATTGCTTAAATATCATTATATTTCTCGATGAGTTAATTCTTTACATGTCCCTCATACAGACATGAAATTCCACCGAGTGCCTGTCGGGACAAGCTGACTCTTTCCTCGAAGCGTTTTTAATTATAGTTTTTATTTCGTCCTGAGTAACATTTTCGATTAGATTGACATTGTCCTTCTGACGTATTCCGTTGTAAGATGTGACAAAAGTTCTTCACCCTGCCCCGGCCCGTTTATTAGTCTCTGTTTCGCTTCGTGTGTCTCCTTTATTACGTGGAATAACGACGTATGTTCCTGCGTAAGCTCGTCCTTGCCTCGGGCTCGCGTACGCACCCCGTCCGGACGCTGTCGAACTAGAGCGGTTATTTTCCACTTAAAGCGTTTTAGCTTGATTGTGTTAGCCGACAGGTCATCTGGTTGTTTATAAAGGTCTCGCAAGCAGGGGAGTAATATTCCACTGTTTGTTTGCGCCAGCCTGCCTGGGCCTTTGCATATTGTATAACGCATTTACGAATTAAAGGTTCGGTTCTGCGTGTTCGGTCCACCAAATCATTCTCTCCCGCTACTTGGTTTGTGAGCGTAGGCATTTGTGCCAAGATTGCCTCATCTGTTGCTTGAGTTCAACTTCCTGCAATAACGAGGCGTTAAGTTTCCACACCCAACGGCCGAGAAAAGCTTTTTGTGGGATGTATCTGAATGAGATTATGCAGAATGATCGCAGAAGTTTACAGGCCATATTTCACAATCATTGACATGGCTCATTAATTCTTTAGTAACATAGATTCTAACACGCTTGCTGACGTACTGCTAACGCAAGTATAGCCGCTAAGGTCCAGGTGTCTTGCAGCTCTAATCCATTCACCGATGTTGTAGCTCTTGACAATAATTAAAATTAGGTGTCTGGCCTTCATAGCGTAACACAGTTAGAATCTCCGGCAAGTATGACGGCCCTAACGTTCGTTATCAGTTCAACTATCCCATTCCGATAAAAGTTACTTCTATGCCGTCTTTGAGGAAAAGAAGTAGGATTGGGTTCAACTTCCCGTCGACATCGAGGTCATTAGGGACGGGGCACAAGCTCGGATTGTGACAAGGATGGGGAAGAAAAAAGGCCGTGCCCTTTCAAAGGAACCATCCCCACATTTGCCTGGAGTGATTAAGGGAAATCATAGGAAACCTAAATGTAGATGGTCGGAGACGGGTTTGAACCGTCGTCTACATCTACATCGATACTCTGCAAATCACATGTAAGTGCCTGGTAGAGGGTTCATCGAACCACCTTCACAATTCTCTATTACTCCAGTCTCGTATAGCGCGTGGAAAGAACGAACACCTATATCTTTCCGTATTAGCGCTGATTTCCTTTATCTTATCGTCATGATTGTTTCTCCCCATGTGGAACGGTGTGAACAAAATATTTTCGCATTCCGAGGAGAAAGTTGGTGACTGGAATTTTGTGAGAAGATTCCGCCACAACGAAAAACGCCTTTCTTTTAATGATGTCCAGCCCAAATCCTGTATCATTTCAGTGACACTCTCTCCCATATTTCGCGACAATACAATACGTGCTGCCCTTTTTTGAACTTTTTCGATCTACTCCGTCAGTCCTGTCTGGTAAGGATCCCACACTGCGCAGCAGTACTCTAAAAGAGGACGGACAAGCGTAATGTAGGCAATCTCCTTAGTAGGTTTATTACATTTTCTAAGTATCCTGCCAATAAAACGCAGTCTTTGATTAGCCTTCCCCACAACATCTTCTATGTGTTCTTTCCAATTTAAGTTGTTCGTAAGTGTAATTCGTAGGTATTTAGTTAAATGTACGGCCTTTACATTTGACTGATTTATCGTGTAACCGACTTTTAACGGATTCCTTTTAGCACTCATGAGGATGACCTCACACTTTTCGTTATTTAGGGTCAACTGTCAATTTTAGCACCATTCAGATATCTTTTCTAAATCGTTTTGCAGTTTATTTTGACTTTATTAGTCGTTAAACGACAGCGTCATCTGCGAACAACCTAAGACGGCTGCTCAGATTGTCTCCCAAATCGTTTATATACATAAGGAACGGCGAAGGCCTATAACACTACATTGGAAAACGCCAGAAATCACTTCTGTTTTCCTCGATGACTCTCCGTCAGTTACTACGAACTGTGATCTCTCTGACAGGAAGTCACAAATTCAGTCACATAACTGAGACGATATTCCATAAGCACGCAATTTCACTACGAGCCGCTTGTGTGGTGCAGTGTCAAAAGCCTTCTGGTTATCCAGAAATACAGAATAGATCTGAAATCCCTTGTCAATAGCACTCAACACTTCATGCGGATAAAGAGCTAGTAGTGTTTCACAAGAACGATGTTTTCTAAACCCATGTTAACTGTGTGTCAATAGACCATTTTCATCGAGGTAATTCATAATGTTCGAACACAATATATGTTCCAGAATCCTGCTGCATATCGACGATACAGATACTTACGTGGATTACTCCTACTACCTTTCTTGAATATTGGTGTGACCTGTGCAACTTTTCAGTCTTTGAGTACGGATCTTTCGTCTAGCGAACAGTTGTATACGATTGTCAAGTATGGAGCTAATGCATCAGTGTACTCCGAAAGGAACCTAATTGGTATACATTCTGGATCAGAAGACTTGCTTTTATTAAGTGATTTAAGTTGCTTCACTACTCCGAGGATATTTACTTCTACGTTACTCATGTTGGCAGCCGTTCTTGATTCGAATTATGGAATATTTACTTCGTATTCTTTAGTGAAGGCATTTCGGAAGGCTGTGTTTAGTAACTCTGCTTTGGCAGCACTGTTTTCGATAATATCTCCATTGCTATCACGCAGAGAAGGCACTGATTTTTTCTTGCAGCTAACATACTTCACATACGACCAGAATCTCTTTGAATTTTCTGCCAGGTTTCGAGACAAAGTTTCGTTGTGGAAACTGTTATAAGCATCTTGCATTGAAGTCCGCGCTAAATTTCGAGCGTCTGTAAAACATCGCCAATCTTGGGGATTTTGCGTCTGTTTAAATTTGGCATGTTTGATTCGTTGTTTCTGCAACAGAGTTCTGACCTGTCTTGTGTACCAAGGAGGACCAGCTCCGTCGTTTGTTAATTTATTCGGTATAAATCTCTCAATTGATGTCGATACTATTTCTTTGAATTCAGGCCACATCTAGTCTACACTTATATTGTTAATTTGGAAGAAGTGGAGATTGTCTATCAGGAAGGCGTCAAGTGAATTTTTATCTGCTTTTTTGAATAGGTATATTTTTCGTTTATCTTTGGAGGATTTGGGGATTACAATATTCAATCTCATTACGACAGCCCTGTGTTCACTAATCCCTGTACCCATTTTGGTGCTCGTTATTAACTCAGGACTATCTGTTGCTAAGAGGTCACTATCAACAAAACCAAAACGAGGATAATGGAATGTAGTCGAATTAAGTCGGGTGTTGCTGAGGGAACTAGATTAGGAAATGAGACACTTAAAAAAGGAGTTTTGCTATTTGGAAAGCAAAATAACTGATGATGGTCGAAGTAGAGAGGATATAAAATGTAGACTGGCAATGGCAAGGAAAGCGTTTCAGAAGAAGAAAAATTTGTTAACATCCAGTATAGATTTAAATGTCAGGAAGTCGTTTCTGAAAGTATTTGTATGGAGTGTAGCCATGTATGGAAGTGAAACGTGGACGATAAATAGTTTAGGCAAGAAGAGAATAGAAGCTTTCGAAATGTGGTGCTACAGAAGAATGCTGAAGACTAGATGGGTAGATCACATAACTAATGAGGAGGTATTGAATAGAATTGGGGAGTAGAGGAGTTTGTGGCACAACTTGACTAGAAGAAGGGATCGGTTGGTAGGACATGTTCTGAGGCATCAAAGGATCACCAATTTAGTACTGGAGGGCAGCGTGGAGGGTAAAAAACGTAGAGGGAGACCAAGAGATGAATACACTAAGCAGATTCAGAAGGATGTAGGCTGCAGTAGGTACTGGGAGATGAAGAAGCTTGCACAGGATAGAGTAGCATGGAGAGCTGCATCAAACCAGTCTCAGGACTGAAGAGCACAACAACAACAAGAGGTCAAGTGTGTTTTCGTAACCGTTTGCTATTCGCGTGGGCTCATGAACTAACTGGTCGAAATAATTTTCAGAGAATGCGTTTAGCACAATTTCGGATGATGTTTTATGCGTAACTCCTGAATTAAACGTGTATTTTCGCCAACATACAGAGGGTTAATTAAAGTCACCACCAACTATAATCGTATGAGTCGGGTACGTGTTTGAAATCAAACTCTAGTTTTCTTTGAACCTTTCAGCAACTGTATCATTTGAATTGGAAGGTCGGTAAAGGGATCCAATTGTTATTTTATTCCGGTTGCCAACAATGACCTCTGCCCATACTAACTCACAGGAACTATCTACTTCAATTTCGCGACAAGATAAACTACTTCTAACAGCAACAAACACGCCACCTACAACCTTGTTTAGCTTATCCTTTCGGAACACCTTTAGGTTCTTCGCAAAAATTTCGGCTTAGCTTATCTCCAGCTGTAACCAGCTTTCAGTGTCTATAACGATTTGAGTATCAGTGCTTTCTATTAGCGCTTGGAGCTCTGGTACTTTCCCAACACAGCTACAATTTACAACTGTTATACCGATGGATCCTGTATCTATGTTCTTCCTGTGTTCGGCCTGCACTCTTTGTGGCTGAAGCTCTTTTTGCGTTTTCGCGAGACCCTCTAACCTAAAAAGCCGCCCAGTCCACGCCACACAGCCCCTGCTACACGTGTAGCCGCCTCTTGCATATAGTGTACACCTGATCTGTTCAGCGGAACCCGAAACCCAACCACCCTTTGGCGCAAGTCGAGGGATCTGCAGCTTACACGGTCGCAGAACCGTCTGAGCCTCTGATTAAGACCCTCCACTCGGCTCTGTACCAGAGGTCCGCAATCGGTCCTGTCGACTATGCAGCAAATGGTCAGCTCTGCTTTCATCTTGCAAGCAAGGCCGGCGGCCTTTACCATTTCTGTTAGCCGCTCGAAACCAGAGAGAATCTCTTCTGATCCAAAGTGATACACGTCATTGGTACCGAGGTGAGCAACCACCTGCAGTTGGCTGCACCCTATGCTCTTCATGGCATCCGGAAGCACCCGTTCCTCATCTGGAATGACTCCACCTGGTATGCATACGGAGTGCACATTGGCTTTCTTTCCCTTCTTGGCATCCATGTCCTCATAACGCGCCTAACGTTGGAGCTCCCAACTATCAATAACCCCACCCTCTGTGATTATCCGGATCTTGCAGGCTGAGAGGTTTCCTCTGAAACAGGTTACAGCATCTGGCTCAGCGACAGCGTCACCCACAGATAGCGTCTGGAACCTGTTTGTCAGACAAACCGGGGAGGCCTTAAACCGTCGGCACACGGACGTGCATCCGAACGTTGAGCGTTGAGCGTGCCGAGTTTCTGACGTCATAGCGTGGAATAGTACTTTCGGGAGTCTTTCCGAACGTGCAGAGCAATATCTGGCACGTCAGATATTCTGAGCGTGCGTCTGAGCGTTGACCAATGAGATGGCACAACGCCATCTACGTCACACGCACGCCGTCTCCCTTCAGTACAGAGTTGTGAGGCGCCATATTGGCATTCATTTCAAGCCTATATGTATATATGCCGTTTCTGAGCACCAGCAAATTGAGAATCACTGGAAAACCAGTTGTTAGGACGCCGGCACGGTAGCTCAGCGTGTTCGGTCAGAGGGCTGCGTCCTCTCTGTAATAAAAAAAACTGAGTCAAGACATCAACGATCAGCTTGAACGGATGTCTTGTGACGTCCGCCCAGTCCAAACACAACGAACAATATCGAAAAAAAAGAACAATGATGTGTTGGGGATGGTGGTTCGCATCTTAACACTTCCAATTGTTTTTCGTAACATTCGCGTTTTTATTAGGTTCTGATTCTCTATTATTAGTTTAATGTAAGTATATGGTATAATATTTGATGTTATGTAAATATAAATTCACCTTTTTTTGAGGGGTGACTTTGTTCGATTGGCTTAATCTACAGGACAGCATTGCTCCTTTTTCTTTTACGCTTCGTAATTCACATGTTGAAAAGATTCTGCTACTGGGTAGGAACAGTGATCAAGTAAGCAACCTTGGGGTTTTACTAAAATGTGGGAATGATGAAATAATGTTTATCTTATGCGGAGAAGTATTCCAAATTTGTACCGCACTATGTAATGGAACTTTTATAGGTCTGTGTCCTTATTGATTGGACATGGTACATTCCTTTTCGTGGACGATGGAGGAAATGTGCGTTATAATAGAGCTAACATGGAGAATTTTACGGGCGCCCGTTGAGTCAACAGTATGATTTACGAACTATTAACATCCCTCAACTGCCGCGGGAGCGTGTTGCGATCGCGTATACCACGTTGGGGCCCACGTACCGTATGCACAAGTCGCATCATTCCTGAGCGTTCAGCAGCACATTGAACTTGGCACGCTCAACGTTAACGTTGGACAGCGCGGTCCGTGTGCCGACGGCTTTAAGTGCGGCCGCCTGGGAAGTCTTTCGCCGCCTGCTACGCCCCGGGGCGACCTCCCACTCGACCACAGGTGAGGGGTCAACCTCAGTGCGAGCAGTAACTTGGCTGTCCAATGATGAGGACCGATCGGAGTACTCGGCCGTGCTGGACGTCCGTTGGATCCCCACGGCCGGCCCACAGCAGTGGCGCCCATCCACTGCAGCCTTAAGCTGTGTAACCGAAGCCATCACAGCCTGAAGTTGTGTGCGAAGTGCCACAAACTCGGCTCGCATCTGCACACAAAAACCGCAGTCCCTGTCCATACTAAAGACCGGGGAAAACTAAACTATGCAGATAAACGGATTATCGGCACGTCCTGCGCAACTCTACTGTAGACCCTGAAGAAAACGCAAGATTAGTGTCTAATAAATTAGATTTTCTCCGGGCGGGGACTACTCAAGAGGATGTCGTTATCAAGAGAAAGAAAACTGGCGTTCTACGGATCGGAGCGTGGAATGTCAGATCACTTAATCGGGCAGGTAGGTTAGAAAATTTAAAAAGGGAAATGGATAGGCTAAAGTTAGATATAGTGGGAATTAGTGAAGCTCGGTGGCAGGAGGAACAAGACTTCTGGTCAGGTGACTACAGGATTATAAACACAAAGTCAAATAGGGGTAATGCAGGAGTAGGTTTAATAATGAAAAGGAAAATAGGAATGCGGGTAAGCTGCTACAAACAGCATAGTGAACGCATTATTGTGGCCAAGATAGATACGAAGCCCACACCTACTACAGTAGTACAAGTTTATATGCCAACTAGCACTGCAGATGACGAAGAAATTGAAGAAATGTATGATGAAATAAAAGAAATTCTTCAGATAGTGAAGGGTGACGAAAATTTAATAGTCATGGGTGACTGGAATTCGGTAGTAGGAAAAGGGAGAGAAGGAAACGTAGTAGGTGAATATGGATTGGGGCTAAGAAATGAAAGAGGAAGCCGCCTGGTAGAATTTTGCACAGAGCACAACTTAATCATAGCTAACACTTGGTTTAAGAATCATGAAAGAAGGTTGTATACATGGAAGAACCCTGGACATGCTAAAAGGTATCAGATAGATTATATAATGGTAAGACAGAGATTTAGGAACCAGGTTTTAAATTGTAAGACATTTCCAGGGGCAGATGTGGACTCTGACCACAATCTATTGGTTATGACCTGTAGATTAAAACTGAAGAAACTGCAAAAAGGTGGGAACTTAAGGAGATGGGACCAGGATTAACTGAAAGAACCAGAGGTTGTACAGAGTTTCAGGGAGAGCATAAGGGAACAATTGACAGGAATGGGGGAAAGAAATACAGTAGAAGAAGAATGGGTAGCTTTGAGGGATGAAGTAGTGAAGGCAGCAGAGGATAAATTAGGTAAAAAGACGAGGGCTAGTAGAAATCCTTGGGTAACAGAAGAAATATTGAATTTAATTGATGAAAGGAGAAAATATAAAAATGCAGTAAATGAAGCAGGCAAAAAGGAATACAAACATCTCAAAAATGAGATCGACAGGAAGTGCAAAATGGCTAAGCAGGGATGGCTAGAGGACAAATGTAAGGATGTGGAGGCTTATCTCACTAGGGGTAAGATAGATACTGCCTACAGGAAAATTAAAGAGACCTTTGGAGATAAGAGAACCACTTGTATGGACATCAAGAGCTCAGATGGAAACCCAGTACTAAGCAAAGACGGGAGAGCAGAAAGGTGGAAGGAGTATATAGAGGGTCTATACAAGAGCGATGTACTTGAGGACACTATTATGGAAATGGAAGAGGATGTAGATGAAGATGAAATGGGAGATACGATATTGCGTGAAGAGTTTGACAGAGCAATGAAAGACCTGAGTCGAAACAAGGCCCCCGGAGTAGACAACATTCCATTGGAACTACTGACGGCCTTGGCAGAGCCAATCCTGACAAAACTCTACCATCTGGTGAGCAAGATGTATAAGACAGGCGAAATACCCTCAGACTTCAAGAAGAATATAATAATTCCAATCCCAAAGAAAGCAGGTGTTGACAGACGTGAAAATTACCGAACTATCAGTTTAATAAGTCACAGCTGCAAAATACTAACACGAATTCTTTACAGACGAATGGAAAAACTAGTAGAAGCCGACCTCGGGGAAGATCAGTTTGGATTCCGTTGAAATACTGGAACACGTGAGGCAATACTGATCTTATGACTTATCTTAGAAGAAAGATTAAGGAAAGGCAAACCTACGTTTCTAGCATTTGTAGACTTAGAGAAAGCTTTTGACAATGTTAACTGGAATACTCTCTTTCAAATTGTAAAGGCGGCAGGAGTAAAATAGAGGGAGCGGAAGGCTATTTACAATTTGTACAGAAACCAGATGGCAGTTATAAAAGTCGAGGGGCATGAAAGGGAGGCAGTGGTTGGGAAGGGAGTAAGACAGGGTTGTAGCCTCTCCCCGATGTTATTCAATCTGTATATTGAGCAAGCAGTAAAGGGAACAAAAGAAAAATTCGGAGTAGGTATTAAAATCCATGGAGAAGAAATAAAAACTTTGAGGTTCGCCGATGACATTGTAATTCTGTC
The DNA here is from genome assembly GCF_023864275.1 of Schistocerca cancellata. Taxonomy (NCBI): domain Eukaryota; kingdom Metazoa; phylum Arthropoda; class Insecta; order Orthoptera; family Acrididae; genus Schistocerca; species Schistocerca cancellata. Next base: position 819,345,600 of record NC_064629.1, read on the forward strand.
AGAAACAGCAAAGGACTTGGAAGAGCAGTTGAATGGAATGGATAGCGTCTTGAAAGGAGGATATAAGATGAACATCAACAAAAGCAAAACGAGGATAATGGAATGTAGTCGAATTAAGTCGGGTGATGCTGAGGGAATTAGATTAGGAAATGAGACACTTAAAGTAGTAAAGGAGTTTTGCTATTTGGGGAACAAAATAACTGATGATGGTCGAAGTAGAGAGGATATAAAATGTAGACTGGCAATGGCAAGGAAAGCGTTTCTGAAGAAGAGAAATTTGTTAACATCGAGTATAGATTTCAGTGTCAGGAAGTCATTTCTGAAAGTATTTGTATGGAGTGTAGCCATGTATGGAAGTGAAACATGGACGATAAATAGTTTGGACAAGAAGAGAATAGAAGCTTTCGAAATGTGGTGCTACAGAAGAATGCTGAAGATTAGATGGGTAGATCACATAACTAATGAGCAAGTATTGAATAGGATTGGGGAGACGAGAAGTTTGTGGCACAACTTGACCAGAAGAAGGGGTCGGTTGGTAGGACATGTTCTGAGGCATCAAGGGATCACCAATTTAGTATTGGAGGGCAGCGTTGAGGGTAAAAATCGTAGAGGGAGACCAAGAGATGAGTACACTAAGCAGATTCAGAAGGATGTAGGTTGCAGTAGGTACTGGGAGATGAAGAAGCTTGCACAGGATAGAGTAGCATGGAGAGCTGCATCAAACCAGTCTCAGGACTGAAGACCACAACAACAACAACAAATTAGATTTACGCACAGAGAATCAAAAACCTAACTACTGAAGCACTCTGGTGAAACTAAATAATTCGCCCCTGATTAGGAACTTGTAATATGTCATTAAATCGATTTACTTTCCGACGCAAACGAAAACGCGAGAACTGTGGCTATTCGTTATTAAATAAACACGCAGTAACACAATAAACTGAACTATTAAAGCACACAATGATATTATAAAATTCACTCCTGGTTTGAACCCTTAAAAGTCAGAAAATCGTTTACTTCCCTGTTGCCGCTTGTGTGGTGGACGACCACTACTGTATTCCTCCCGAATGAGAGTCCAGTGTGCTAACCACTGCGCCACCTCGCTCAGTTTATGACGCCTTTAGTCAGTCCCTGACGGCCCATATACGTTATCAGAATGAGGTCATGCAGTTGGACAGCTGTACCTCTACCCGTATCTAGAATAGCTTGAGCTCGACATGGGGTAACCTCTTTGAATAAAACTGCTGTTCCTTCTTCGTTTGCGACGTTGACTAAGGCATCATAACCTGCTATGCCCGCTACTTTAGTTGTTACAACCTGTTGTAACATAGCAACATCTATATCAGCAGCATAAATATAGTCTTTCAAACATTGTAACTTTACCGCCGAACTTATCCAAGGGACGTTTACCGCTGCCAGCTTGTAAGTCTGCATATAAATGTTTACTTTTGCTCAGTATCTTCCGACCAAAGCATGTTCGTATCCGGAGTAGACGAGGAAGATGCTACCATGTTTGTGTTTGTCTGATTGTCTAGGTCCATATAGACATCCTCATTCTGAATGGATCCATTACCCTCATTGCATCATCTACTGCCTTTTCGCCTGTCTGAGATTTCTTAAAGATTTCTTTGGTGCGTGTCCTTTCTCTTTCTTATTCCTGTCTCTTCCTAAGTTTTTATTCTAATGGGCCGTTTCGTTTGTTTATATGACATTTTTTGAAATGTCTCTACTTGATATTGAATGGTCGACCCTGTCGTTTAATGTTTGGTTTTTTTGGATTTTGTCCTCGTCAATTAGCAAGTTGCTGCCTACTGGTAACTGTGGAACGTAATCTAGACTGCAGGTTTGTGGTACCTCGGGACGTTTAACAAACATATTAGTTTCCTTTGCAGATGTCTTGCTACTCTCTATGGTCTGGGTACTAGTCTCTCTTGCAGAGTCCAGATTTGAGCAGTATCGCGAGTCGACCGCTGGATCCCTTTTTTTCGTCAACGAGCTCTTCATTTTCTCCCCGACGTGATATATCCGGTCCCTGCCAATTTCCGTTTTCCTGTGACGGGGCTGACAAAGTCTCAACGTACGTCAGTTTTTGGTGATTTCGCCCATGAATCGCGGAGGATAGGGCCTGTTTTTCCTCCGTAAACATTTTACAGGGGTGCTGGTAGCCTTGAGATAATCCGTGGATCTGCATACTATGCAAGTCCTTGGCTGACCATAATAGACAACCAAGGCTTTGAAACCTTGAACCATAACATACAACGGGAGATACTTATGAAGATCAGTTCTAACATTTCTCTCACTATTGTCAACATTGAAATTTTTGGTACCTGCCATTTCTCACCAGTAACCTGCTAAACCATGCTATAAGGCGTTAACGCCTGTTTAATTAGATCAAATTTCAGTTCAAAAGGGAAGTCGACTATGCTCGCAGATCGCAACCCTAAACCAGCGTAGTTGATCACAATTGAACTAGATTCATAACTGGAATGAAGCAAGTTCGCGGAACCGCGTGTTTGTCTGTCATAATCCGGGTACATGTATCAACGTCTCGCACTTTAAACATACACTGCATTACCAAGAAAATCACACTGATACTAAACAAACTTCCTGGCAGACTGAAACCTATCGACTGGGCTACACAAGGACGACTCACTACCGCTCCTCAGAGCTATATTTTCGGGAGTACCATACCTCCCACCCTCCAAACTTCACAGAAGCTGTCTTGCGTACCTTACGGGACTAGCACTACTGGAAGAAGAGATATTGCAGAGCCGTGTCTTAGCTACGACCTGAGGGATGTTTCCAGAGTGAAATGAAGTTCCCAAGGCAGGAGATGAGGTACTGGCGGAAGTAAAGCTCTTAAGAGTAATGGTAAGTCGTGCTTGGATAGCTCAGACGCGAGTCGCGGTCTGGTACACAGTTTTGATCTGAGAGGAAGTTACTAAACCCACTGCTGAAAATTTGATAGATGTCTTTACTTTTGCCTCTGAAGGAACATGTGCACAAAAGTCAAGGTTAAGGGTCTTTATTTTTGCTCCTTTTCTAAGTATTATAGAAGACACACACACAGAAAAATCAACAGTTACATTTGCAGTGGTGTTTCAAATTACCAGAAATGTACAAATAATTTTTCCATCAATTGTATGCTAAATTTAGGCTGCAACTGACGTACTGAGAATGTCCATTAGGACGGTTTTGAAGGGCTGAGCATTTGCTGAGGCTCCCATAATATGACAAAACTCGCTTACGCTTCGGGGGTTTTGAGTGGATTACACGTGACTATCGTTAACATGGGAAAACCGTTGAGCTCTAAAGCGTACTTCATCATCAGTTTTACACATTTTTACATTGTTTTACGCAAGCTTCTTTCCAAACGAGGAATCTCAAGGACGGGGTGATTTTATATTCAACAGGAATTGGACCCTAATCCCTGCTAGCAGTTCTGATTTTTGTTGTATCCATAAACCACTCAAAGCAAACACTAAGACACTGAAACCAAGGGGGATATGAGATATTCTTTTTCTAAAACAGAACCCCTGGTTATTCATTTATTTATTTATTCGAATAACCCTTTTGGAATTTACGAACAATTCAACTTTGGTTTTGCTTCCATGTATTTAATTTTCGTTGCTTCCAGACTTCCTTCATCCTTTGAAGGTGTCGTTCCTTTTCTTCCTGGGACCACTTTCTTTCTTTTGCAGACCTCTTTCGTTCCTGAAATACTGATTTTTGTGTTGTTTCTCTAAAAAGTATTCTGTTATCTGTTATGTGCATGCTAATTCCTGTGTTTTTCATATCTTAGTCAATTTCGGTGAACCATGTGGGTTTATATTTGTAGCTGTTTAGTAAACTGAAGATCTGCTTGGTAAGTCTGTTACTATCCATTCGGTATTCAAGATCCAGAGAATCTTGGTCCTCGCAGTCAGAGATAGAAAAGATTAATATGATTTTAGTAAACTACAGGATCATCCAAGAAAAGATCCCAGAATTAGTATCGTTTACCGAAGGCAATAATGCACGGATAATATTGGGAACAGAAAGCTGGTTGAAGTCAAACGCCAATGACAACGAAGTTCTGAGTTCAGATTGGAATGTTTATTGTAAGGATATGTTAGTCGCCAATGGTGGTAGCGTGTTTGTTGCAGTAAAAAATTCGATAAAATCTAGCGAGGTTATCAGGGATTCCGAATGTGAATTAATCTGGGTGAAACCGAGTATCAAAGAACGGTAAAAAAATGGTGATCGGATGCTTTTACAAGCCACCTGGGTCAGGATCTGTAGCTGTAGAGCGCTTCAGACAAAACTTGCAGAATATCATTAGTAATTTTCCTGATCATGCTGCTGAAATAGGGGGTCACTTCAACTTGCCAGGTATGGATTGGGAGTGTTATACCATCAAAACTGGTGCCAGAGACAGGGATTCTGTGGCATTGTTCTGGATGTCTTGTCCGAAAATTACCTTGAACAGATAGTTAGAGAACCAACTCGTGAACCGTGCGCTGTGGCCGAGCGGTTCTAGGCGCTTCAGTCTGGAACCGTGCGACCGCTACGGTGGCAGGTTCGAATCCTGCCTCGGGCATGGATATGTGTGATGTCCTTAGGTTAGTTAGGTTTAAGTAGTTCTAAGTTCTAGGGGACTGATGACCTCAGATATTAAGTCCCATAGTGCTCAGAGCCATTTGAACCAACTCGTGAGGGTAACGTCTTAGACCTCCTGACAACAGACAGACTTGAACTTATCGAATCAGTTAACGTAGAGGAAGGTATCAGTGTTCATAAGGCTGTGACAGCATCTATGACGACGAGTCCTACAAGGAATTTTAAGAAAGGTAGGAAGACATATTTGCTCAGCAAGGGTGACAGGATACAAATTTCAGAATGTCCCAGCAGTCAGCATTAAATATCCGGTGATGAGAACGAAGATGAGGAGAACAAATGGAAGAAATTTAAAGGCATTGTTCAATATGCTCTAAACAAGTATGTTCCGAGCAATGTTTTAAGGAATGGGAAAGATCTACCTTGGTTTAATAGCCGTGTTAGAAATGCGCTACGTAAACAAAGAGCACTTCATCTCAGATTCAACAGAAGTAAAAACCTAGCTTACAAACAAAAGCTGAACGAAGCGAAAATGAGCGTAAGGAGAGCAATGAGGGAAGCTTTCAATGATTTTGAAAGTAAGATGTTGCCAACCGACCTGAGTGGAAACACTAAGAGATTCTGGTCGTATGTAAAATCAGTAAGTGGGTCAAAATCATCTGTTCATTCTCTCAGCGACCACACCAAAACCGAAACGGAAGATAACAGAGAGAAGGCCGAAATACTGAATTCGGTCTTCCGAAGTTGTTTCACAACGGAAGATCGTAACACTGGCCCTCCTTTCAATCGTCGTACGAACATCGAAATGGCAGATATTGAGATAATCGATCGCGGAAGTGAAAAGCAGCTAGAATCTATTAGTAGTGGAAAGGCGTCAGGACCAAATGAGATATCTATTAGATTCTATAAATATTACGCTAAAGAACTTGCTCCCCTTCTAGCAGTAATTTATCGTAGTTCGCTTGAGCAACGAAAGGTACTTAACGATTGGAAAAAAGCGCATGTCATTCCCTTTTTTAAGAAATAAGACAGATCCACACAATTATAGACCTATATTTATTTATTTATTTATTTATGCATTTATTTTACCTGGCAAGATTAGGGCCTTCAGGCCCTCTCTTACACCTAACCAGGCATACCCAGATTCAACAAATTTCAGTTTCTACAGAACATTAAGGACATATAACATGTTATACAGTATTAATGTTACAGAAAAAAATTAGAGATTATAAAAGTAGTACAATGATAATTATAACAATCAAAAAATAATTATAATAATCAAGAATAATAATAATAGTAATGACTATGTATAGGAAAGTAAACATATTTTTTCTTTTATGAATGTCAGTCCTATCGCTAGTTGGGAAATTTCTCGTTATATTCTTGCAGCTTGTGAGTTATTCTCATCAAGCAGAGACATAAGACGATAGAATGGGGTGAAAGAGATATAGAAGAGGTAGATAGGTTAGAGGAAGAGAAATAGAATGGTAAAATTCAAAGCTATGATGGAGAGGAGAAAGAAAAAGGTGAGAGTAGCACGACAATGGTGGCTATACCGTCCCTAATATGTAAGTCTTGAGTTCCCTCTTGAATGTTAAGTGGTTCTGGATAAGACGCAGATCACAGGGGAGAGCGTTCCATAGTCGTATGGCTGAGATGGAGAATGACACAGAGAAAGATTTTGTGTTAGGTAAAGGTACAGCCAAGATGCTAGACGTATCCGATCTGGTATTGCGGTTGTGGAATGATGATAGGTGTTTAATGTGAGAAGATAAGTATTGGGGGCACCAGTGACTAAGAAATCGATGAAGTAAGCACATCGTGTGGAGATCGCGTGCCTTATGTGGGCGTATCCAACCTAGCTGGGAGTATGAAGGACTGATATGATCATACAACCGTATATTGCATACGTATCTAACGCAAGCATTCATCACTAGCTCGAGGCATCTCGAATTTTCACTATTTGTGCCGTGTTGAACTACATCACAGTAGTAAAGATTAGGCAAGACTAGTGTTTGGACTAATTTTTGTTTAACATGGGTTGGAAATATTTTTCTAAATTTTTGAATTGCATGTAGGGAGGAGAGCGATTTCCGGCTAGCTGTGACTGTTTGTTCTTCCCAGTTTAGGTGTTCATCCAATCAATCTATTGTAGAATTATGGAACATGTTTTATGGTCAAGAATTACGACGTTTTCAGAAAATGAACATCTCCTCTATAAAAATCAACATGGATTCCGCAAATAGAGATCCTGCGAAACTCAGCTAGCTCTGTTCCTCCATGAGATCCACAGAGAAGTGGACAACGCCGCTCAGGTTGATGCCGTGTTCCTTAATTTCAGTAAGGCATTTGACACCATCCTGCATTGCCGTTTAATGAAAAAAATAGGAGCTTACGGAGTATCGGAGCAGACTTGCGATTGAATTCAAGACTTCCTTGCAGATAGAACTCAACAGTCGCTCTTAACGGAACAAAATCGACCAGGCGATGCAGTTGTGTCTACCAAAGTAGCAACACCAGAAGATAGTAAGAATTTGCAGACCCGCCTGCAGAGAATTGATGAATGGTGCAGGCTCTGGCAGTTGACTCTGAACGTAAATAAATGTAATATATTGCGCATACATAGGAAAAGAAATCCACTACTGTACAGCTACACTATTGATGACAAACAGCTGGAGGCAGCGTCTACCGTAAAATATTTAGGCGTAACTATCCAGAGCGACCTTAAGTGGAATGACCACATAAAACAAATAGTGGGAAAAGCAGACACCAGACTCAGATTCATAGGAAGAATCTCAAGGAAATGTAATTGATCCACGGAAGAAGTGGCTTATAAGGCGCTTGTTCGCCCGATTCTTGAGTATTGTTGATCTATCTGGGATCCCTATCAGGTAGAATTGACAGAGGAGAAAGAGAAGATCCAAGGAAGAGCGGCACGTTTCGACACGGGATCGTTTAGCTGTCAAGAGAGTGTTACGGAGTCGCTAAACGAACTCCACTGGCAGACGTTACAAGAGAGGCGTTGTGCATCGTGGAGAGATTTACTATTGAAATTTGGGGGCAGCACTTTTCAAGAGGAGTTGGACAACATATTGCTCCTCCTACCCCCCCCCCCCCCCCCCCCCCGCCACATAAATCTCGCGTAGTGACCACGAGGATAAAATTCGAAAGCCGGCCGCGGTGGCCGTGCGGTTCAAGGCGATTCAGTCCGGAACCGCGTGACTGCTACGGTCGCAGGTTCGAATCCCGCCTCGGGCATGGGTGTGTGTGTGATATCCTTAGGTTAGTTAGGTTTCAGTAGTTCTAAGTTCTAGGGACTGATGGCCTCAGATGTTAAGTCCCATAGTGCTCAGAGCCATTTGAACCATTTTTTTCTTTAAATTCGAGAAATTAGTGCCAATACAGAGTCTTAACCGACAATCATTCTTCCCACGCACTATTCACGAATGGAATGGGGTTGGAGGGATCAGATAGTGGTAGCGAAAGTACCCTCCACCAAACACCATTAGGTGGCTTGCGGAGTGTGATGTAGATGTAGATGTAGATATGTGGCCATAAAACAGTAGTCTTCTTATCCTCCTTATATCAGTTAGCTTTTCCAGTTTCAAACAGAGCTCTCTGTTTGATTTTAATTTTTTATTTAACATTAGTATTACCTCTAGGTTCCAGCATATTCCTTAGAATTCTCCTTCTAACTTTTTCCAGTTTTTCAAGATCTCCAAATCTTGTTAGTTTAAACTTTACTGCTGCATGCAGTGTTTCAGGCCTTATCACTGTATGATGGTGTCTTAGTTTTCTGTTCCAGGACAATGTTTTTTTTAATACTTTTTTGTCATTTGGAAAGGCCTTTCCATTTTATGTACTCTATTTTCTATGGGTATTTTTTCTTTTGTGTTGCTTGTTATCCATTCTCCTAGGTTTTTAAAACAGCTTGTTTTAGATAGCGTTTTCTTATGAATTTTAAGATTTGGAGGTGCATCACTGATATGTGTCATGAAATATGTTTTTTCAAATGACATTTTTAGTCTTACTTTGTCTACTTCTTTCGGTAGTTCTGTGCTTTGTTCTTTGCCACTAGCAAAGATACACAATTTATGATGATTTTATTTTGTTTTCCTTCTAATCAACACCGTCAGTGTCGACGGATTTTCTCTATTCTCTCACTACCTTCTCTAATGCGCAGTTAAAAATGTAGGGGTGATAAACCATCTCCCTGTCTTACTCCTGCTTTTATGTACAAAGGTTTTGACAGTTACTCACAAATTTTACTTTTGATGTTGTGTTTGGTAAAGTTTCTTTAATTATTTCTGTTGATTTCTTGTCGAGTCCGGATTCCTTTAAAATGTTGATCAGTGCATTTCTATCAATTGTGTCATATGCTTTTTTCAAAATCTACAAAAGTTATCACATATTTCAAGTTTCTGATTTTCCTCATTTCTATTATGTTCTTTAGATTTAGTATTTCCTCTGGACAAGACCTCCCCTTCTTAAATCCTGCTTGATACTCTCCTAGTTGTGGGTCGAGTACTCCTTCAGATCTCTTTAAAAGTGCCATGGACAAGATCTTACGTGTCATTGATAAGAGGGAGATCCCTCTACATTTGTTAGGACCAGTTTTCTTTTCTTTTTTATGTATTGGATGTATTAATGACGATGTCCATTCTGATGGTAAGCTGTTTGTTGTCCACATTTCATTAACGATTTCTGTTAGATGTAGAATAATGTCGTCACTAGAGTGTTTCCACAATTCAGCAACTATATTGTCTTCCCTTCATGCTTTGATATTTTTAAATTGTTTTATGATTCCTTTGATTTCCTCTGTTGTTAGTGGCTTTGAGTCTGGGTGTATTTGGAATACATTATCAAAATGAGATTTGTCTTTTCGTGGATCGCAGTTGTGTAATTCTTTGAAGTAGTCTGCAATTATTCTGCAGTTCTCTGTGTTATTACGTGCAGTCTTTTGTATTTTTGGATCTATAAACTGTAAAACTACTAATGTGTACTTCTTTAAACTATTTTCAAATGTTTTATAAATGTTCCTTGTGCTGTACTGCTGAGTTTGTGCCTCGATTGACTTTAGTTGATCTTTTATATGTTGTACTCTGACCTTTTTGGGACCTCTTGATGCATGTTTGCTTGCTTCTATGAAATTTTTCCTGTTCTTATCATTTTTACTTGCGTTCCAAATGTTCGAAGCTCGTTGTTGCTTTTTAATTAACTCATGATAATCATCATTCCACCATGCACGTTTCCATTTCTTTTTAAGAGGGACAGTTTCTTCTGTAATCTTAATAATATCTTTTTGAAGTTGTTCCAACACATTTAGGTATTATTTTTTCCAGCTGCTTTTTGTAATCATTTTCTCTAGATAACATCCGTTTGTCAAACTTTCTGGGTTGGTATTGGTTCTTTTTTTTTCCAAATATTGGCCTAACCTTGAATTTATTGACTGGTAGGTAATGATCTAAATCTAAACCGGCGCTCTTGACAACTGTTAGATTGAGTAGCTCCGTTGCAGTGTGTCTGCTTACTGCAACGTGATACCCATGTAGTTTGTTTCCTAGGAAGTTTTTTGAAGAACATAGTTTTGAGTATTATGTTATGCTGCCTGCATAGGTTTACGAGTCTTTCTCAATTTGCGTTGGTTCCTTGATGTGCAGGGAATTTTCCTAACTATTGATCTGTACTGATGTTCTTTGCCAATTTGTGCATTAAAGCCTCCAAGTAGAACACTGTTTTTTGATGGAATGTGATCCAGGGTGTTTGACACCTAAAAATTTCCGTTTGCTCTTTCTGTGATCTGTTTTTCTGAGTGGTCAGCGCGGTGGTCTGTCACGCCAAAGGGCCCGGGTTCGATTCCCGGCTGGGTCGGAGATTTTCTCCGCCCAGGGACTGGGTGTTGTGTTGTCCTCATTATCATTTCATCATCATCAGTGGAAGGCAACGGGAAACTACCACTGGAATCACTTCCCCAGACACTCATGCGGTGGACCTCTCTGACAAGGCTTCCCCCATGACAAGACTTACCGTAAGGCAGAACACAAAGTTAAACTTTGTTTGATGATTCAAATATTAGCGTGGAAAGTCTTTCATTAATTGATTTAAATTCTGTCATTGAGTTTAATACGTTTTCGTTTACAATTAAATTCTTTCCAAATTGCGGTACGTTTTTGATAACTCTTTTTCCAAGTTTTCCCTTACATATACCGGATCATCCTGAATCTAAAGGTTGTTCATATGTATATCTTGTTCCTTGCAGTGCTGTTATCGTTACAGTTTTTTCCTTTAGAAAGGTTATTATTAAAGTTTTAAGTTTTCCTGTTTTTAAGAGGGAATTTACATTAGAGTGGCGAGGTAATTTATGTTCCTTTGTTTGATTTTATATGTTAGTTGTTTAAAGCGGTCTTCAGAATGCTCCAACTCATCCTTTGTACGATGTTATAGCCCCAGAATCCGAATGCCTACTTTTCATTTCCTTGGAAACAGGGGACTGGTTGCTCCCTGGGGAAAAAACCCTTAGATAATGCATCTTCATTGTTAACTTCTTGTTGAGTCCTCTAAAGATGCTACTCAGGGTTGTTAGCTCTGAGGAACATGTTTCCAATGTATTTTGGATAAAGTGCAGCATCCGTCGGTGGTATTAATGGTATTTGTACTATCTGAGATGCATGCTTTGGAATGTACAGGGCACTATGATGCTTATTATTGCAATACTGAGCTTAGCTGGTTCGCTGCGAAAGCTACAAGCTTACTATACGTTGGATCGGCAACTGCTAAGTTAACTGCTAAGTTTACAAGATGGGCAGTAAAAGTGAAGATATCTGTTGGAAGTAATCAACACAGTACATGTTACACCTCATAGAAAATGTTGTGCTATTATGATATGGGCCTATAAGATTCCAATAATTTGGTATGTACGAGACTCTGTGTATTTACGAGAATCTGTGCATTTGTATATGTTTTTCTCCGTTTCTTTATTTTTCGATGGTGCCTATAAACAGGGCCACATTTGTGTCAAGATCCTCATGTCTGTTGGTTCTTGTGTATTTTTAGCGCTGAAGATGGTCACACAGTGACCCAAATCGATCTGTAAAATGAAGGGTTTCAATGTTAACGATCGATGCTGCCGTTTATTCAAAATATATTGAGAATAATACGGTCGTGGTGCATACGGTTCCCAGTGGAATTAGACATCAAGAACATGTTTCCAGCCGCACCTCTGGTAAACAGACGCTGACCACTTTGCCGCTTGTTGGAAGTCAGACGCATTGTGGATTTTTCTCTTGTGTTGCTTCTTCCGCTAGTTTCGCCGTTCCAACAAGATCCATTATTTCCGCCTTCACTATCGTTGAGGAAATTAGCTTCTGCAATGTCAAAAAAACAGGAATTTGTCTTTTTGTTGTAATATTTCTTTAATATCCTATATGGGAGGTGTACTTCTTTACTAATGACAAAAAGTCTGACGGTACATTTACATATCAGCTTATTAATTTCGTAATAATTTATTGTACAATAATTATGATTATCATAATCAGTAATTGATCTTGGAAAATTTTTGAATTATTGTACCTGGCAAATTATCGTTGTATTTCAGGACATCTAAATCAAATGGTTCAAATGGCTCTGAGCACTATGCGACTTAACTTCAGAGGTCATCAGTCGCCTAGAACTTAGAACTACTTAAACCTAACTAACCTAAGAACATCACACACATCCATGCCCGAGGCAGGATTCGAACCTGCGACCGTAGCGGTCACGCGGTTCCAGACTGAAGCACCTTTAACCGCACGGCCATACCGGCCGGCTCAGTACATCTCTCCTTAAACATTAGAATTTACCTATATTACCACGTTGTTGTTGCGGTCTTCAGTTCGAAGACTGGTTTGATGCAGCTCTCCATGCTACTGTGTCCTGTGCAAGCTTCTTCATCATAGAATAATTGTTTTCCCTTTACAGTTTCTACCTTACCTCCACCTTCTACTACCCTTCCTTACCAAACTGGCGGTTTCTTCGTGCCTTATGGTGTGTCCTATCAACCGATAGTTGGGCAATAAATTCCATTTTTCTCCAGTTTTATTCAGTATCTCCATATTAGTCACAATGTAGCGCCACATTTCAAAAGCTTTTATTCTCTACTGATCTGAACGAATTTTTCTCCGAATTTTAGTTCAATATAGTGGTACATTCCAGACCCATATATTCAAAACAACGTTCCTAGCACTTGAATTTATGTTAGATGTTAACAAGTTCTTCTTTTTCAGAAATGCTTTTCTTGCTCTTGCCAGTATGCATTTAATTTCCCTTATACTTCGGCCATCATCGGTTACATTACTGTCCGAACAGCAAAAATCATCTACAACTTTTACTGTGTTATTTCGTAATCTAATTCCCTCAACATCATCTGACTCAGTTTGACTACGTTCCGTTACCGTTGTTTTACTTTTGTTGATGTTCATCTTATTATTTCTTTTCAAAACACTATCCATTCCATTCAGCTGCCCTTCTAAGTTCTTTGTCGCCTCCGACTGAATTACAATATCATTGTCAAAACTCAATGTTTTTGTTTCTTCTTCCTGAACTTTAATTGCCTCTGCAAATTTACTCCTTGGTTTTCATTATCGCTTGCTCAGATCGAATAATAATGGAGATAAGCTATGGCCCTCTCTCATTCCCTTGTCAACCATGGCTTACCTCAGTGTCCTTTGACTCTTATAGTTGATGTCTGTTTTCTGTACAAGTTGTAAATAGCCTTCGCTCCCTGTATTTTATCCCTGATACCTTCAAAGTTTCAAAGTGTGTAGTCGAGTCAACTTTATCAAAAGCTTTCTCTCAGTCTACAAATGCTACAAAATAGTCTGTCTTTCTTCAGCCTTCTTCTAGGATAAGTCGTAGGGTCAGCAGAGCCTATGTTTCTCCGGAACCCTAAACTTATCTTCCTGAAGGTCGGCTTCTACCAGTTTTTCTTTTTCATTCTTCTGAAGGCAATTTGTGTCAATATTTTGCAACAATGACTTATTAACGTGATGGTTTGGTACTACTCTCATCTGTCAGCACATGCCTTCTTTGGAATCGTACTTACTACATTCGTTCTGATCCCTGAGGATATTTCACATGTCTCATACGACCTGCACATGAGATGGAATAACTTTGTCATGGCTGATTCTCCTGACTCTCCCAGGGAACTCGGTAGTTCTGAGGGAATATCGCTACTCCAGGGGCCTTCTTTCCGCCGAGATCTCTTTGAGTTCTGTCAAAATCTTCTCGCGGCATCATATCTCCCACCTCGTCTTCGCCTGCTTCCTCTACTCCTTCCACAATATTGTCCTCAAATTTGTTGCCTTTATATAGATTCTCTATATATACCTTCCTCATTTCAGCTTATACTTCTGTGTCAGTACTGGCTTGTCATCTGAGCTCTTGATATTTATGCAAGAGCTTCTCTTTTCTCCTTAGGTCATCTTAGCTTTCCTATAGGCGGGATATATCTTTCCCCTAATTATGCATGTTTCTTCAGCCTTGAAGTTGTCCTCCAGTCATTCCTGATTAACCGGTTTGCACTTTCCATCAATTCCATCTTTTATGTGTTTGTTTTCCTTTAACTGCATTTTTATGTATTCTCTTTCCTTCTTTAAATTCAGTATCTTCTGTATTATCAGAGATTTCTACTGGGCTTTGTCTTTTTACCTATGCGATCATCTGCTGCCTTCACTGTTTCATCTCCCAAAGCTACGCGTTCTTCTATTGTATTCCTTCCCCCTGATTCATTCTAAGTTTGGCTCATAGTCCCTCTGAAACTCTCAAAAACCTCTGGTTCCTTCAATTTATCCAGGCCCCATCTCCGTAATTTCCAAACTTTTTATAATTTCTTCAGTTTTGATCTACCGTTCATAGCCAATAAATTCTGAGCAGAATTCACGTCTGTCTTAACATTACACAGTCAATCTGAAACCTTCCAGTACCTCCAGGCCTCTTCCATGTATACAGACTTCTTTCATGAGTCTTAATAGCGCTGATTAAATTTTATTTTGTGTTCAATTCTGCCAGTCGACTTTCTCCTTCATTCTTTTTCCCTAATCCATGTCCTCTTAAGATTTTTCTTTCTCGTCCCTTTTCTACTACTGAATTCCAGTCATCCGTAAGAGCTAAATTTTCATCTCTCTTAACTACCTGAATTATTTCCTTTGTCTCATCGTAGATTTTTTCAGTCTCTTTATCATCTGCGCAGCTAGTTGGCATATAAACTCGTGTTACTATACTGGGAAATGACCTGCATTCGTGTTTTCTTACTCAATGTTAGACGATCTACTGCGTTATCCGTATTTGACTTTGTGTGGTAACTCTGTACTGCCTTACCAGAAGTGTTATTCCTGCCACCATCCCCACTAGTCCCGTTATATCTAACTTCATCCTCGCCTTTTATCTTTTCAAATTTTTTAACCTACCTACACGATAAAGGTACCTAACACTTCACATGTCCGAAAGAACAGAACATATATAATGACGGCCAGTGATCACTTCAGTGCTCGAACTCTTACGGAAATCTGCGGAGTGCCGCGTGTAATGAGGATCATGGGAAACTAACACTATTTCAGTAGTGTGTGGGTAAGTTCAGAATTTGAGTCTGGCGGGAGGTGTGCTAGGGTAGCCCGTGCAGCTGTGATGACCACTGAATCCGGATGGAGCAGTGATCGGCGCACCTGCCTAGTAAGCAGGAGACCCCTGTTCGAGTCCCGGTTCTGCACAAATATTCAACTTTCCCCGTTGGTCTAATCAGTGCTCAGTAGCAGCTAATGTCGTTCATTCATTTGTGTCTTGCACACAATTTGGTTGTCTGTGGAGAGCGTCGTAGTGCCACAGACGTTATGCATCAGGTCATTTATATACATCTACACCTATACTCCGCAAATCGCATAGCGGTGAGCAGCGGAGGGTATTTGATGTACGATTATCACTATCCCCATTTCCTGTGCCAGTCGCGAATGGTCCTCTGGAAGAACGCTCGTTAGTAATCCTCCGGGTGAGATCGAATGTCTCTAAATTTACCCTCATGTTCATTTTGCGAGGCACACGTAGGAAAAAGAAATGTATTGGTTGACATTTCTAGGAACGTACGTTCTCGGAATTTTAACAATACACCACACTGTGATGCAGAGCGCCTCCCTTGCAGTGCACGCCACCAGAGTTGGCTGAGCGTCTCTTTGACGGTTTCGCGGTTAGTAAATGAACCTGTAAAGAAATGCGCTGCTCTTCTTTGGATCTTCTCTATTTCCTCTATCAGCACCAGGCGAGATGGCACATTGGTTAGCACACTGGACTTACGTTCGGGAGGACTACGGTTCAAACTCGCGTCCGTCCATCCTGATTTAGGTTTCCCGTAATTTCCCTAAATAGCTCCATTCAAATGTCGGGATGGTTTCTTTGAAAGGTCACGGCCGACTTCCTTCTCCATCCTTCCCTCGCTGTTTAGTCCCCCCCTTCAAATCAGCCAACCAGCCAACCTCTATGAGTCTTGCCCAGCACGCATCAAAGACTGACGAACAGTATTCAAGTATTGGTCGAATAAGTGTTTTGACAGCTACAGTGGGTGGACTACACTACCTGCGCACTCTTCCAATGAATCTCAGTCTGGCGTCTGCAGCTAATTTCGGATAATGTATTTAGAACAGAGTTAAATGATTCTCTGTCCCTACTGCCTGCCTTAATGACACGAGTCTCTTAGTCTATAGCTAGTAATATTATACCATAGCCAGGAAATTTACGCGAAATGTTCTCCAAGTTTCTCCCAAATGTTAACAGCTGCAGCCGTGTCACAGTATCTTGAGGTAAGTCGGATGGTAAGTTTGGTTCGGTCGAATCTTCCGCAGTATGAAAAACATACTGAGCTCTACCTGCTAGGAAGTCGTCAATCCAATCGCATGTCTATTCCGATATTCCACATACACTTATTGTGGTTGCTAGGCGGCGGTACGGAACTATATCGAAGGCTTTCTGGAAGAGAAGAAACACAGTACCAACCTGAACTGTCTCCTTCTAGGTATCATGAACGAACAAAGCAAACTGGTTGTCTAGTCCAGAATGAGATTTTCACTCTGCAGCGGAGTGTGCGCTGATATGAAACTTCCTGGCAGATTAAAACTGTGTGTCCGACCGCGACCCGAACTCGGGACCTTTGCCTTTCGCGGGCAAGTGCTCTACCAACTGAGCTACCGAAGCACGACTCACGCCCGGTCCTCACAGCTTTACTTCTACCAGTATCTCGTCTCCTACCTTCCAAACTTTACAGAAGCTCTCCTGCGAAACTTGCAGAACTAGCACTCCTGAAAGAAAGGATACTGTGGAGACATGGCTTAGCCACAGCCTGGGGGATGTTTCCAGAATGAGATTTTCACTCTGCAGCGGAGTGTGCGCTGATATGAAACTTCCTGGCAGATTAAAACCGTGTGCCCGACCGAGTCTCGAACTCGGGACCTTTGCCCTGCAGGGCTGTCCATAAATCCGTAAGAGTACGATGGCTGGAGATCTCCTCTGAACAGTACGTTGTAAGGCATCTCAGATACGCTCAATAATATTCATGTCTGGGGAGTTTTGTGGCCAGCGAAAGTGTTTAAACTCAGAAGCGTGCTCCTGGATCCTCTCTGTAGCAATTATGGAAGTATGGGATGTCGCATTGTCCTGCTGGGATTGCCCAAGTCTGGCGGAATGCACCAGGAGAGCTTCTGTAAAGTTTGGAAGGTAGGAGACGAGATACTGGCAGAAGTAAAGCTGTGAGGACCGGGCGTGAGTCGTGCTTCGGTAGCTTGGTTGTCTAGTGATTACCGAATAGGACCATAGGTGCTTAGTGCACGCGCCCCTAATCTTCTTCCAACCAACTTTTTGTAACGCAGTACCCATGTGTGGGACTGTCACTGGGAGGTTTGTGATAAGACGGCGAGTAGCCGAATGGACCGAGTGGACGGCGACAAAATCCGTACACAAATCAGTAGGACAGACCGAGAGGAATCCAAAACAAAAATCCAAGACAAAAATCATCAATAGCATACGAAACCGCAATAGCAAATCAACGGAAATAAGCAAGAACAAGCAAGTAGTTATATGCGAATAGTAACATCGGCGACTGGAAATCTTCGGATACTTGGACACAACAGTATTTGAAATGGAAACTTCTCGATCGAGGCCTAATCTTGTTGGGTTCAAATTACATCCGCGCGCTCTTTCCTCCTAGCACACGCCGCAGAAGTATCTTGCCAATCGACACGAAGTCTACGTCGCCCGCGGTGCTGCCGGGAAACCAAACAACTGTGGACGTCCAACGTTGGTGCGTTCATTTCGATATCGAGGTCCGAGTCCGATGACGGTATTAAATCACTGTATGTTTAACCCAGTGTTGCGCTCTACCAAAACTATGTTTCGTTAGTTTCGGCACAGTACATAAATGACATAGTAAATGGTAGCATTATCGGTAATGTTCGTAGCAGTGATAGGGAAAGAAATACATTGAAGTGCCAAAGAATCTGGCACACCCGCTTAATATCGTGTAGGCCCCCCGCGAGCACACAGAAATGCTGCAACACGACGTGACATTGACTCGACTAATGTCTCAAGTAGTGCTGCAGGGAATTGAAATCATGAATCCTGCAGGGCTGTCCATAAATCCGTAAAAGTACGATGGCTGGAGATCTCCTCTGAACAGTACGTTGTAAGGCATCTCAGATACGCTGAATAATGTTCATGTCTGGGGAGTTTATTGGCCAGCGAAAGTGTTTAAACTCAGAAGCGTGCTCCTGGATCCTCTCTGTAGCAATTCTGGAAGTATGGGATGTCGCATTGTCCTGCTGGGATTGCCCAAGTCTGCCGGAGTGCACCATGGACATGAATGGATGCAGGTGATCAAACAGGATGTTTACGTACGTGTCGCTTGTCAGAGTCGAATCTAGACGTATCAGGAGTCCCATATCACTCAAACTGCACACGCCTCACACCATTACAGAGCCTCCACCAGCTTGAACAGTCTCCTGCTGAATGCAGAGTCCATGGATTCATGAGGTTGTTTCCATACCCGTACACGTCCATCCGCTCGATGCAATTTCAAACGAGACTCGTCCGAGCAGGCAACACGTTTCCAATCATCAACAGTCCAATGTCGGTGTTGAAGGGCCCAGACGAGGCGTAAAGCCTTTTGTGTCGTGCAGTCATCAAGGGATTGAAAAGCCCATATCGTTGATGTTTCGTTGAATGGTTCGCACAGACACTTACTGATGGCCCAGCATTGAAATCTGCAGTAGTTTGCGGAAGGGTTGCACTTCTATCACGCTGCACGATTCTCTTCAGTCGTCGTTGGTCCCGTTCTTGCAGGATCTTTTCCCGGCCGCAGCGATGCCGGAGATTTCATGTTTTACCGGATTTCTGATATTCACGGTACACTCGTGAAATGGTCGTACGGGAAAATCCCTGCCTCATCGCTACCTCGGAGATGCTGTGTTCCATCGCTCGTAAGCCGACTATGACACCACGTTCAAACTCACTTAAATCTTGATAACCCGCCTTTGTAGCAGCAGTAACCGATTTCACAACTGCGCCAGACACTTGTCTTGTGCCGGCCGCAGTGACCGAGCGGTTCTAGGCGCTACAGTCTGGAACCGCGCGACCGCTACGTCGCAGGCTCGAATCCTGCCTCGTGCATGGATGTGTGTGATGTCCTTAGGTTAGTTAGGTTTAAGTAGTTCTAATTTCTAGGGGACTGATGACCTCGGAAGTTAAGTCCCATATTGCTGAGAGCCAATTGAACTTGTCTTGTATAGGTGTTGGCGACCGCAGCGTCGTATTCTGCCTGTTTACATATTTCTGTATTTGACTACGCATGCCTATACCAGTTTCTTTGGCGCTTCAGTGTATGAACTTGACGAAGCACTGAAGCGATGCCTGATACGTTTTTGTTTTGCGTTGTTTTTAATTCTACCTTATCTTTTAGCATATTACGTTTTCTAGTGCTATATGATAAATCTGTATTGTTTTTTATTTTTACTACAACGTATCTGTTTCACATTTCAAGTCAGCAGTTTTCGAATAAAACATGAATTAAGCACTGACAATTTCAATTTTGCTATAAATGTTTATTTTTAAGTAACGGACAAGTGGATAACAATGTAGAATAAAAATGTTCTGTGAGCTACATGGCCCTTTATATGTCCTCGCTCAGTTTCTAGATGGTTCGCCGCTTCCGGTTTCTGGGGGAATCTAATAAGACACTGAACTCATACGCAAACAAAGCGACCGAAATAAAGTAACGCCCGATGGGTAGGCAACACACCTAACGTACAGGTAAGGCGGTTACGATATTAACTGGTCAAGGCCAGTAGGAAAACAACCGTTTGTTAGTCTAGAGTAGCCTGCATCAGTTTTACAACTATAGTCAAACCCTACAGCTGCCTTCCTTCCTTCCGCAGAAGCGCGTTATCGGATACAAGAAGAACGAATGCCAAGCGTCGCTGCGCCAGCTGTCGCACCGGCGCGCGCCACACAAACGGAGCTTACGTGCTGTGAGTACTGCCATAAGGCGGGCAACTGCGCAGCCGTTGGGCCAGGTGGCAGGCGCCACGCCCGCGGCTACGCCACGCGATGGCACGCGTGCCCCGTTACCCAAACAGCGTAGTCTGCCAACGCAGTTCAACCTCGCTGCCTCGGCTAGCTAATGACGGGGCCGACTAAGCCAGATTTGAAACTGTGCCGACCGTACCTCAACCCTCCAGGTCGGCAAATGGTCACGTCAGACACGTCAGACAGAACATGACATGTCCTTATACACTACTGGCCATTAAAATTGCTACATCAAGAAGAAATGCAGATGATAAACGGGTACTCATTGGACAAATATATTATACTAGAACTGACATGTGATTACATTTTAACGCAATTTGGGTGCATAGATCCTGAGAAATCAGTACCCAGAACAACCACCTCTGGCCGTAATAACGGCCTTGATACGTCCGGGCATTGAGTCAAACAGAGCATGGATGGCGTGTACAGGTACAGCTGCCCATGCAGCTTCAACACGATACCACAGTTCGTGCAGATGGTTGTTGTCTTGCAAACGTCCCCATCTGTTGACTCAGGGATCGAGACGTGGCTGCACGATCCGTTACAGCCATGAGGATAAGATGGCTGTCATCTCGACTGCTAGTGATAAGAGGCCGTTGGAATCCAGCACGGCGTTCCGTATTACCCTCCTGAACACACCGATTCCATATTCTGCTAACAGTCATTGGATCCCGACCAACGCGAGCAGCAATGTCGCGATACGATAAACCACAATCCGACCTTTATCAAAGTCGGAAACGTGATGGTATGCATTTCTCCTCCTTACACGAGGCATCACAACAACGTTTCACCAGGCAACGCCGGTCAACTGCTGTTTGTGTATGAGAAATCGGTTGGTAACTTTCCTCATGTCAGCATGTTGTGTGAATGCCCTGAAAAGCTAATCATATGCATGTCACAGCATCTTCTTCCTGGCGGTTAAATTTCGCGTCTGTAGCACGTCACATTCGTGGTGTAGCAATTTTAATGGCCAGTAGTGTAAATAGACTCGTAATGCCAAGTTCTCTGTAAATTTGACTCGATTTTGTATTCACTGGAATAATGTCGTATAGTCGTATACGCTCTCAACTGAGCTCACTCACCCCTTCCGGGTGCCTTATTTTTTTGTCGCGCAGTGTGTCTACTTCGTTATTCACATAACCCACGTAACGCCAACCTTGTGTGAATGCTCTGAAAAGCTAATCATTTGCATATCACAGCATCTTCTTCCCGCTTTTTAAATTTCACGTCTGTAGCACGTCACATTCGTGGTGTAGCAATTTTAATGGCCAGTAGTGTACATGCGTCCTTACAGATGTGTCCGATAGAACGGAAACCACCAGTATCTGCAATTCTTTGGGCGCGATGCCTATTTGATGAAAGTTTTAGTGCGGATGCACAGCCAACGTCCGAACTCCAACTGGAATCAGAAATCTGCTAGTAGTTCGTTAATGGGTGGATCCTTGCTGTGCGACGAGCGGGAAGTTAGGATTTTTGGTCTGAGGGGAAGCGTGTACCGTTGGCCGAGGCGTGTTGCCGGCGCGGTAGCTCAGTGTATTCTATAAATAATAATAATAAAAAAAAAGTGAACGAAGTATTCAGCCATGAACTTGAAGGGGTGTCATGTGATGTCCGCCCACACAAAATGCCGGAAACAGGGGGAGGGGGCGGGGGCGTTTAAGGCAACCGTTCTTGAGAATCTGAGTACGCGTCGGAGTATCGGTACTAATTTTCAACTCTCACCGTTGCATTGTCATAATGCCCTGTGCGGGTGAGAGTCATTATTTCCTTCTTCTTTCCCCCATCCCGTTTTCTTTCCATTACTTTCATCCCAATTATTAATGTAAATGGTCAAATGTCACAGTACTGTACACCAACAACATGATTATTGTCCTTCCGTCGCTTATAGGCATGTCATTGCAATTTCGTTACCAATGCGAGACGTGTCTCTACTTTTGGCATCACTAGTTATACGCTGTGTACCATAATCAACAGTGAAAACTGGCGCCGACGAAAGTATACGATAATAAATGCAAAAATAGCAAGTCTCTTGTGGTAGCCATTTTCGTAGCGGTTGTATATAAATTTCAGTAGTTTATAGAAAACGCCTTTGCATACGGCACATTGCTTTTTTTTGTATTTAACTTGCGCACTCAGGCGCGTTTCACATTTTTACAAGCCATCTTCAGTGGGTGTTCTGCAATATTACACTACTTTTCCGTTTGCACATATAGATTATCGTTTGCACATACAGGTTATAGATTTAAAACAGTTGATGGAAGTTTTATAATAAAATGGGTAGTTAAAAATGGTTCAAATGGCTCTGAGCACTATGGGACTCAACTTCTAAGGTCATCAGTCCCTACTTAAACCTAACTAACCTAAGAACATCACATACATCCATGCCCCAGGCAGGATTTGAACCCGCGACCGTAGCGGTCGCGCGGTTCCCGACTGTAGTGCCTACAACCGCTCGGTCACACCGCCGGAAAATGGGTAGTTACTTACAGATCAGTATCTAATTCATTATATGTAAGCAAACAGCTTTCTCTCATGTAACAAACAGGTTAAAAGCTTGCAATTTTTCTTGTGGCCACTGCTTTCGAAATATAACACTGTAACTGCCATTTTTGGTGTAGAGAGTCATTCGTTTCTCTTGTGTTACAACTCTCTCGGGTTTTGCTGTTTACACTGACTGATCATATAACAGACGGAAATTTCAAATAGATGATCACAAATCCTATTTCTCTCCTAAGTGAATAAATGAATAATAATAATAATAATAATAAATGAATAAATAACTAATAGCAAATAAAGTGAGTACATACACACACACAGAACTTATATCCACACACACACAGTCAAATAAAAAAAACAACTGAAAGGGAGACCTGAGAAAGTTGACAACACTAAACGAAACGAATGATACTCTAGACAGAAAGTGGCAGTTACAGTGCTATGGCTTACAATATTCGAGGCGTGTAAGGCTCACCCCTGGGTGCGTGGTAAGTGGGTCTCTGTATCCAACAGTGGTTGTCAACTTACGTTTTTGCAACTTAACACGAAGAAAATCTCTATAAAGTTTAGAAATAACTGTGAACATAAGCTTCTGCAACAAAAATGGACTGTAGATATCTTCAGTTTTACCATCGCGGTCACTACGACAATTACGAGTATATCTATCGAATTGGTACGCGGGTTCTCAAAGTTTTCAGAATCAGATTTTGTATGCTGTAAAACGCCTTTCTTGTATAACCGTGCCAGGTGGCATAGTGGAAAGACACCGTGCTCGTTTTCTGGAGGACGGTGGTTCGAAGCACCGTCCGTCCAT
Organism: Schistocerca cancellata; assembly: GCF_023864275.1. Lineage (NCBI taxonomy): Eukaryota > Metazoa > Arthropoda > Insecta > Orthoptera > Acrididae > Schistocerca > Schistocerca cancellata. Next base: position 819,369,100 of record NC_064629.1, read on the forward strand.
GCAGATTTAGGTTTTCCATGATCTCCCTAAATAACGTAAGGCAAATGCCGGGATGGTTCCTTTGAAATGGTATGGCCGATTTCCTTCTCTGTCATTCCCCAGTCTCAGCTTGCGCTCCGTCTCTAATGATCTCATCGTCGACGGATGTTAAACCTAATCTTCCTATCCTCCATCCGTCTCCCATACTGATACTTTTTGACCACATGTGTCACAAAACTTACTGTGTAAAGATTTTATAAGCTATCTCTTTTGCCTGTGTGTCGCTATGTAAGGTTTATTCCGCTAAATTTTTCTGACATTATCCTCCTTTACGGCTTGATTTATTTGTTTACTTAGATATTTATTCATCTTGGCAAAATTAGGTTCAAATTGTAGCGGTCGCGCGGTTGCAGACTGAAGCGCCTAGAACCGCACTGCCACACCGGCCGTCACAAAATTAGGGCGATAACGCCCTGTCTTACATATATCCAAGCATGCATCATTCTAGAGCTTTTATCTGAAAACTCTTAAAGATTTTAAAATTAAAACAAATATTATTAACATTTTCCACCTTCATTCTTCATGTCTTCATATATGCCGCTGGAGGACTTCAAACTGTAATACGTAGTATGGGGGTGTAATGTAACTGTGTCGGTGAATGGGAAACCGCGTTCTGTAATCGATTTTCGAGTTCGAAGAGTTCTTCCACACATGGGGCATCCTCTCCTTCAGCATGACAATGCCATACCACACATGAGCGCTGCGACGTCTGTAGCAATCCGATGTCTTGGTTTCACTCTCATCAATCATCCTCCATACAGTCCCGACTTGGTCCCATCTGATTATCATCTGTTTCCAAACTTAAAGAACAGCTTTCAGGACTTCACTTTCATAGTGATAAAGTGATGCAAGCAGAGATGAGGTTGTGGTTCTGTCAACAAAGTCAAAAATTTTACAGTGAAGGTAACATCAAATTGGCCTCCTGTTGGGAGCAATGTTTTCGCCGCCAGAGTGACTATTTTGAGAAATAAATACGTAGACATGAAGAATAAAGATATATAATGCTAATAACGTTTTTTATTTAAAAATCTTTAAGAGTTTTCACATAAAACATTCGGGGGCTTACTTTTCAGCACACCCCTGGAATTTGACTTTACGCACATTATGAATATCTACTTTAAAATTGGATTATATCATTTACAAATAGTACTGTTAGAAATAGGAAACAATAGTAACTGCTATGGCAGAAGAAAATCAAAGCTTATATTTGCTGGTCAAGCGTAGAATTACACTACTGGCCATTAAAATTGCTACACCACGAAGATGACGTGCTACAGACGCGAAATTTAACCAACAGGAAGAAGATGCTGTGATGTGCAAATGATTAGCTTTTCAGAGCATTCACACAAGGTTGGCGCCGCTGGCGACACCTACAACGTGCTGACACGGGGAAAGTTTCCAACCGCTTTCTCATACACAAACAGCAGTTGACCGGTGTTGCCTGGTGAAACGTTGTTGTGATGCCTCGTGTAAGGAGGATAAATGCGTACCATCACGTTTCCGACTTTGATAAAGGTCGGATTGTAGCCTATCGCGATTGCGGTTTATCGTATCGCGACATTGCTGCTCACCTTGGTCGACATCCAATGACTGTTAGCAGAATATTGAATCGGTGGGTTCAGGAGGGTATTACGAAACGCCGTGCTGGATCCCAACGGCCTCGTATCACTAGCAGTCGATATGACAGGCATCTTATCCGCATGGCTGTAACGGATCGTGCAGCCACGTCTCGATCCCTGAGTCAACAGATGGGGACGTTTGCAAGACAACAACTATCTGCACGAACAGTTCGACGACGTTTGCAGCAGCATGGACTACCAGCTCGGAGACCATGGCTGCGGTTACCCTTGACGCTGCATCACAGACAGGAGCTCCTCCGATGGTGTACTCAACGACGAACCTGGGTGCACGAATGGCAAAACGTCATTTTTTCGGATGAATCCAGGTTCTGTTTACAGCATGATGATGGTCGCAACCGTGTTTGACGACATCGCGGTGAACGCACATTGGAAGCGTGTATTCGTCTTTCTCATACTGGTGTATCACCCGGCGTGATGGTGTGGGGTGCCATTGGTTACACGTCTCGGTCACCTCTTGTTCGCATTGACGGCACTTTGAACAGTGGACGTTACATTTCAGATGTGTTACGACCCGTGGCTCTACCCTTCATTCGGTCCCTGCGAAACCCTACATTTCAGCTGGATAATGCACGGCCGCATGTGGCAGGTCCTGTACGGGCCTTTCTGGATACAGAAAATGTTCGACTGTTGCCTTGGCCAGGACATTCTCCAGTTCTCTCACTAATTGAAAACGTCTGGTCAATGGTGGCCGAGCAGCTGGCTCGTTAATACGCCAGTCATTACTCTTGATGAACTGTGGTATCGTGTTGAAGCTGCATGGGCAGCTGTACCTGTACACGCCATCCAAGCTCTGTTTGACCCAATGCCCAGGCATATCAAGGCCGTTATTGCGGCCAGAGGTGGTTTTTCTGGGTACTGATTTCTCAGGATCTATGCACCCAAACTGCGTGAAAATGTAATCACATGTCAGTTATAGTACAATATATTTGTCCAATAAATATCCGTTTATCATCTGCATTTCTTCTTGGCGTAGCAATTTTAATGGCCAGTAGTGTATATACTCGTAAAAAATTTGCAGATATGAGGGACACTCAGTAAGTAAAGCAGCACATTTTTTTCTGAAGGCAGGTTGGTTACTCCCCATTGGTTTTGCAAAAAAACCCTATTTTTCAACATAATCTCCGTTCAATGCGACAGCCTTATGTCACCTTATTGGCAGGGCCTGTATGCCCGCGTAGTGCCAGTCTGCTCGTCGACGTCGGAGCCAACGTCTTGTTGCGTCAATAACCTCGCCATCATCCACATACTGCTTCCGTCGGAGTGCATCCTTCATTGGGACAAACCGATGGAAGTCGGAAGGTGCGAGATCCGGGCTGTAGGATGGTTGAGGAAGAACAGCCCAATGAAGTTTTGTGGGCTGCTCTCGGGTGCGCTTACTCGTGTGAGACCTTGCGTTGCCATGCAGAAGAAGACGTACGTTTGCATTTATGTGGCGAAGAACACGCTGAAATGATCAGGGAATGAAGGCTTTCGCGGCAGGTGTTGTCCTCACTTAACACTTCCGGGCTGAGACGCCGTGGTCCATACATAAGACTCTCCCCTGACGTTTCGCCTTCGAATGCGGAAGGCATCCTCCGAGGACAATCGGCGAACTGCAACGAGAGCACTTTTTTTTTCTTTCTTGAATTTCAATTCCCCCCCAAGGGGGCGGGCTGGCAGCAGCTTAGTATGCCGCTCTTCAGCCTACAGACTTTGTGAGAAAGATGAAGAGAATAAATAATAAAAACAGGCGATAAAATCGGAGACTTAAAGAGTAACATGGCGAAAAGAAACCGTGGAACCTAAAACAAAGAACAGAGGGATGATGATGCTAATAAAATACATACGAAGCAGACAGGTAAAACAATAGACAGACAATTAAAAAACACGGCGACAGTCTGGATTCTGTCGCGGGAGCACGAGCGAGCGCCGTATATATAAGCCGTCTAGAGGGGGCCGCTGTCAATCACGTGACGTCGGCTGAGCTACGATCTCTGATATTGCCAACTTTCTCAATGGAAATTAATCGATTGTCACGCTGCTGCCGCAACGTTGACATCCATATCTTATCCAGCTCAATGCCTTCATCTTTTCTATTAAAATTATTGCAGTGTTTGGCAATCTCAATGGCTTCTCTGTACATTCGCGCATAATAATGCGACGTCTTTGCTATGATGATCGTCTCACTAAACTTTATTTCATGATCACCTTCCTGAAACCCATGTTTCGCTACAGCCGAGTTATCAATATGTTCGAGGCGGCAGTTCCTTTTATGTTCAGCCAGACGGGTGTTGCCGCTTCTTTTTGTTGTGCCTATATAGACGTTTCCACAACTGCAACTGGTGTAGCTAGAGGATGTCGTTTATCTTTTGCGGATTTTAAACATTTTTTTATTTTCGTGGTGGGTCTGAAAACAGTTTCCACATCGTACCTGCTTAACATTCAATAAAACGAGAGGACGGATCATTGGGTCATAAGAATTTCAGAAAAGACACACACACTGATCGTTATCTGCAGAAAGATTCTAACCACCACCCAAGACATAAAAGAGGGGTGATTAAAACATTAATAGACAGGGCGCACAAAATATGTGAATCAGCTCACATAGATGAAGAGATTGAACATCTTGGAGCGACCTTCAAGAAGAATGGGTATTCCAACAGAGAGATAGATCGTGCACTACGCCCTAGACGGACAACCAGGACGGACGAGAATCGACACCAACGCAGGGGGAAAGTGTTCTTAGCATTCATCAGTAAGGTCACTGATCGCATTGGAAAAATTTTAAGTAGGTACGATGTGGAAGCTGTTTTCAGATCCACCACGAAAATAAAAGAATGTTTAAAATCCGCAAAAGATAAACGACATCAAAAAAATGGTTCAAATGGCTCTGAGCACTATGGGACTTAACAACTGAGGTCATCAGTCCCCTAGAACTTAGAACTACTTAAACCTAACTAACCTAAGGACATCACACACATCCTTGCCCGAGGCAGGATTCGAACCTGCGACCGTTGCTGTCGCACGGTTCCAGACTGAAGCGCCTAAAACCGCTCGGCCACACCGGCCGGCTAGACGACATCCCCTAGCTACACCACGTGTCTATAAAATTCCGTGCAGTTGTGGAAAGGTCTATATAGGCACAACAAAAAGAAGCGTCAACACCCGTCTGAGTGAACATAAAAGGAACTGCCGCCTCGGACATATTGATAAATCGGCTGCTGTGGAACATGGGTTTCAGGAAGGTGATCATGAAATAAAGTTTAGTGAGACGACCATCATAGCAAAGACGTCGCATTATTATGCGCGAATTTACAGAGAAGCCATTGAGATTGCCAAACACTGCAATAATTTTAATAGAAAAGATGAAGGCATTAAGTTGGATAAGATATTGATGTCAATATTGCAGCAACAGCGTGACAATCGATTAATTTCCATTGAGAAAGTTGGCAATATCAGAGATCGTAGCACAGCCGACGTCACGTGATTGTCAGTGGCTCCCTCTGGATGGCTTATATATACAGCGCTCGCTAGTGCTGTCGTTGCAGTTCGCCGATTGTCCTCGGAGCATGCCTTCCGCAGTCGAAGGCGAAACGTCAGAGCAGAGTCTTATGTATGGACCACGGCATCTCAGCCCGGAAGTGTTAAGTTCAAAATGGCTCTGAGCACTATGGGACTTAACTGCTGAGGTCATCAGTCCCCTAGAACTTAGAACTACTTAAACTTAACTAACCTAAGGACATCACACACAGCCATGCCTGAGGTAGGATTCGAACCTGCGACCGTAGCGGTCGCGCGAAGTGTTAAGTGATAACACGCTGAAATGTTTTCTTTAATTTCTTGAGGGTAGAACAATATACTTCTGAGTTGACCGTTGCACTATGAGGAAAGACATCAGGCAGAATAAACCCCTTCAGAATTCCAGAAGGTCGTCACCGTGACTGTACCTGCTGAGGGTGTGGGTTTGGACATTTTCTTCGGAGGAAAGGTGGTGTGGCGCCACTCCATGTATTTCCATTTTGTTTCTGGTTCGACGTGATGAACCCATGTATCATCAACTGCAACTGGGCTCGACAAAAAGTTTTCACAATCAGCCTCGTTACGTTCAAACAACTCTGCACAACTGGGCCTTCGTTGCTCTTTATGGTCTTCTGTTAGGCGGGGAGGTACCCAGCGGGCACATACCTTTTAGCGCCCCAAATGGTGAACGACTGTGTCAGCACTACCAACAGAGACGTCCAGTTGTGCAGCGAGATGTTTAGTTATGATCCATCGATAACCTCGAATGAGAGTGTCTGCACGTTCCAACACTGCAGGAGCCACAGCTGTGTGCTGCCGGCCGGCACGTGGAAGATCGGACAGGTTTTCGCAACTTGTTTCGATGATGACAAACGTCTCGCCCAACGATTCACCGTTCTACACTCCTGGAAATGGAAAAAAGAACACATTGACACCGGTGTGTCAGACCCACCATACTTGCTCCGGACACTGCGAGAGGGCTGTACAAGCAATGATCACACGCACGGCACAGCGGACACACCAGGAACCGCGGTGTTGGCCGTCGAATGGCGCTAGCTGCGCAGCATTTGTGCACCGCCGCCGTCAGTGTCAGCCAGTTTGCCGTGGCATACGGAGCTCCATCGCAGTCTTTAACACTGGTAGCATGCCGCGACAGCGTGGACGTGAACCGTATGTGCAGTTGACGGACTTTGAGCGAGGGCGTATAGTGGGCATGCGGGAGGCCGGGTGGACGTACCGCCGAATTGCTCAACACGTGGGGCGTGAGGTCTCCACAGTACATCGATGTTGTCGCCAGTGGTCGGCGGAAGGTGCACGTGCCCGTCGACCTGGGACCGGACCGCAGCGACGCACGGATGCACGCCAAGACCGTAGGATCCTACGCAGTGCCGTAGGGGACCGCACCGCCACTTCCCAGCAAATTAGGGACACTGTTGCTCCTGGGGTATCGGCGAGGACCATTCGCAACCGTCTCCATGAAGCTGGGCTACGGTCCCGCACACCGTTAGGCCGTCTTCCGCTCACGCCCCAACATCGTGCAGCCCGCCTCCAGTGGTGTCGCGACAGGCGTGAATGGAGGGACGAATGGAGACGTGTCGTCTTCAGCGATGAGAGTCGCTTCTGCCTTGGTGCCAATGATGGTCGTATGCGTGTTTGGCGCCGTGCAGGTGAGCGCCACAATCAGGACTGCATACGACCGAGGCACACAGGGCCAACACCCGGCATCATGGTGTGGGGAGCGATCTCCTACACTGGCCGTACACCACTGGTGATCGTCGAGGGGACACTGAATAGCGCACGGTACATCCAAACCGTCATCGAACCCATCGTTCTACCATTCCTAGACCGGCAAGGGAACTTGCTGTTCCAACAGGACAATGCACGTCCGCATATATCCCGTGCCACCCAACGTGCTCTAGAAGGTGTAAGTCAACTACCCTGGCCAGCAAGATCTCCGGATCTGTCCCCCATTGAACATGTTTGGGACTGGATGAAGCGTCGTCTCACGCGGTCTGCACGTCCAGCACGAACGCTGGTCCAACTGAGGCGCCAGGTGGAAATGGCATGGCAAGCCGTTCCACAGGACTACATCCAGCATCTCTACGATCGTCTCCATGGGAGAATAGCAGCCTGCATTGCTGCGAAAGGTGGATATACACTGTACTAGTGCCGACATTGTGCATGCTCTGTTGCCTGTGTCTATGTGCCTGTGGTTCTGTCAGTGTGATCATGTGCTGTATCTGACCCCAGGAATGTGTCAATAAAGTTTCCCCTTCCTGGGACAATGAATTCACGGTGTTCTTATTTCAATTTCCAGGAGTGTATTTTTCACTGCCAGGTCTCCGTAGACCGTCTGAAAGCGCCCATGAATATCTGCGATACTCTGGTTTTCCGCCAACACAAATTCATTGACAGCTCTCTGCCTGGAACACAAGTCAGTTACAGACGCCATTTTGAAGGCTACGTATAGCACCGCCACCTATCAGAACTTCATGCAAATATAGGGACTGAAGCGGGTATATTGCACGATATACCACAACAAATTCTGCATTTTTTCAACCGAAACTGGCCGAGAAATAAAGTGTTGCGCCACTTACTGAACGACCCTCGTAGATTTATACAAACTGTTGAGTGTCGCAGAAATAAACCCGAGGAAAGCATGGGACACGGGGATATAGACGAACGTGAGGACGTGGTGGAATACTGGCTATGAAAAGAGTAATGAAGCAAGGTGATATAAGTGACTGAAAAATCGTATTGGAAGAAAAAATGAGAGTTTGCTTCCATCTCATAACAGAAAATTTCTTGGGATAGGAATTGCTACAGGAAGTGTTTCAACTTTTTCTGGAATGCAGCAGGGTAACAAATATTATGTAGAGTTTGGTGTAGCGTATTCCAGAAGCGGACAACAACAGTGGAGCGGAAGTGTGAGAACATTTTCATTTTTAGATGAGTGCAGTCAGGATACTATTGATGTCTGAGACGATGTACTGAGGGACGTGCAAAGTGAGACACCGAATAAATAGACACAAAGTGTGGATGTCACAGAACTATCCTACCCTGTATGTGCTTCAAGGCCACTGACATGATAAACCAAGATGTTTCAAACGTAAAGCACATAAGAATTTACAGTTATATACACCACATAGAGTTTCCTCTAATTGTCTTCTGTTCGATTTACGTTGACGTTCTCTCCGGACAAATACGTGTAAATACTTGGCGGTTGTAACTTTCTTCTGTGACAGATCAGCGATCGTCTTCTACTACATTTATGTTGATTCGTCAGATGGGATGGCTAAACTGTATAGCATCTTTGTGTTTTTCGAGAGAATTGAGCCATGTACAGCCCCGAGATATCACTCTTTCTTTCCTGAAGGTGCTTCCACAACTGAGACAGCATACAAATGCCAAAGGAAGACAACGGAAACCAAGTATACGAAGATATTGTTCAGGATGACTGTGCAGGTTTCTCTCTTTGTCGTCACCTCGTTTTGGTTACGAAAGGATTCCACTTATATTTTTTATAAAATACTCTGTCTGAACAAGTGAAGCACCCAGAAGACACGGTCAGGTGTCGGTGTAACTTTCTACATGTACACACCATTGACGGGTATGTAAATAATTAGAACTGCAGCTCTCTGTGTGAGGTAGACGGCTACCAGAGTGCATTAGTGTAGTTCGTGTTTAGAGTTGTTACCAGGACTGGTAGGCTATATAACAGGTGTGAACAGCATCAGATGTTGAGTGATAGGACACCGAGAAGCCTCGTACTCTTGTGAGACAGCGTTATCAATACCTGGCAGAGATTGAAAAGGGTCTCATTGTGGCTCTCCATTTGGCCAGTTGGTCGAAACGTGCAATATCCAGATTTGTGAGGCATTCAGATGTGACAGTGGCCAGCTGTTGGACTGCATGGGAACATGAGCGCATACATACTCATCGTAAAGATTCCGCTCAAAAACATCTGACTACCACAAGGGTGCATCAAGCACATCGTAGCCCCTTCAGATCTGCGCTTGCCGTCCGTGATGAACTACCTGTAACATTCTGCCTCATCTCACATCATATAGACTAGTGTACTACCGTTCTATGCATAGGCTGCCTTTCACACCACACCACAACACAAACAGCTTCGTTTGAAGGGGTATCGTGAGTGGGACGCTCGACTGCTGATGAATGCGTTGCATTGTGTTCCGTGATGAATCACGGTGCTGTCCTATACTGGACGACCATCGTCGGAGAGTGTGGCGGCGGTCTGGGGAGAGGTCTTGATCTTCGATACTTTGGAGATGTACAACGGAGGTACTCCTGGTACCATGGTGTTGGAAGCCGTTAGGTATGATTTCAAGTCACGTCTGGTAGTGACTGAGGGAACTTTGACGGCGCAACGGTATATCACCGACATTTTGCTTCCTCGTGTGTTACCTCTCATGAGACAGTAACGTGGTGTCATTTTCCAACAGGATAGTGCTAATCCACACATGACACGTGTCTCTATAAATAGTCTGTATGATGTTGAGGCACTCCCGTGGCCATCAGGACGTGGCCCGATAGAGCATCTGTGGGGCCATTTCAGACGTCAACTCTGTTCTGTGTCAGTTCCCAGGATATCAAGCACCATTCGCAACAGTGTCGTCGTAACTGCCGTCTGCTTCACGTCTGCTGTGCAGCGAGCTACCTTAATTTAAGTATTAACTGTATTTTTCTTACTTGTCACTTCTTCTTCCGTGTGTATTTGCTTTTAGGAAGCTTTAATTTTCGAGTGCTCTTAATAGTGTTCCATAGATTTCGTGTTTGTTTTGAATACAGTCAGAGAGAGTCCCTTTAGTCAGCCATAGTCAGTGTCAGTGTCGTCGTAACTGCCGCCTGCTTCACGTCTGCTGTGCAGCGAGCTACCTTAATTTAAGTATTAACTGTATTTTTCTTACTTGTCACTTCTTCTTCCGTGTGTATTTGCTTTTAGGAAGCTTTATTTTTCGAGTGCTCTTAATAGTGTTCCATAGATTTCGTGTTTGTTTTGAATACAGTCAGAGAGAGTCCCTGTAGTCAACCATAGTGCCAGTAGTGCTAGAGTTTGTTTTCAATACAGTCCAGAGACAGGTAGTGCTATTTTCATTGTTTTCTACAAGAAGTGGCTAGCTAGCAACCACAGTTTAGTGAATAAGCAGCCGCCTTTAGTGAATTAGCAGTCTAGTTAAAGGTTGATTAACTCTCTTCAGTAAATTGTTTCCTTAGGATGGATAGGATGTGTGACTGTTGTGTACGGACGCAGGAGGAGCTGGCCACTGTTCGCGAACAGCTGAGCGTGTTGATGGCCGCGGTCAGCCGTCTTCAGGCTGCTGCCTCGGAGTGTAGCGGCAGTGGGGAGTCTGGTGCGTCGCAAGGTACACCCCAGGTGTTACATGCTTCACCCACTGTCCCTGCTGTCGAGACATCTTCGCGGGTACCGGGCGCGGTTGGGCCACCCTCTCCCCAAGGGGAGTGGCGGGTTCAGCGGCGTTCGCGGCGCACGAGGCAGAAGGTCAATGTGGAGGCTGGCCGTGTGGCATCGCCCGCTCTGCCTGTGAGGGGACATGTGGCTGCTCCTTCAGCAAGGTCCGAGCAGGCACACGGGGGGAGGGGTTTATTAGTTATTGGGAGCTCCAACATTAGGCGGGTGATGGAGCCCCTTAGGGAAATAGCGAGAAGGTCGGGGAAGAAGGCCAGTGTTCACTCTGTCTGCTTGCCGGGGGGTCTCATCCGAGATGTGGAGGAGGCCCTACCGGCGGCGATAGAGAGCACTGGGTGCACCCGACTGCAAATTGTTGCTCATGTCGGCACCAATGACTCCTGCCGTCTGGGTTCAGAGGTCATCCTCAGTTCGTACAGGCGGTTGGCGGAATTGGTGAAGGCGGAAAGCCTTGCTCGCGGGGTGGAATCAGAGCTAACTATTTGTAGTATCGTTCCCAGAACCGATCGCGGTCCTCTGGTTTGGAGCCGAGTGGAAGGCTTAAACCAGAGGCTCAGACGATTCTGCGGAGATCTGGGGTGCAAATTTCTCGACCTCCGCTATCTGGTGGAGAAATGTTGGGTCCCCCTGAATAGGTCAGGCGTGCACTACACGCCGGAAGCGGCTACAAGGGTAGCGGAGTACGTGTGGAGTGCACATGGGGGTTTTTTAGGTTAGAGAATCCCCTCCCTAGGCCCGACAAGACGCCTCCTGAGACGCGGCAAGATAGGAGTAGGCAAAATGCAACAGGGAATACCAATACTAAAGTGCTAATAGTAAACTGCAGGAGCGTCTATAGAAAGGTCCCAGAACTGCTCTCATTAACAAACGATCACAACGCCCATATAGTACTAGGGACAGAAAGTTGGCTGAAACCAGACGTAAACAGTAACGAAATCCTAAACTCAGATTGGAATGTATACCGCAGAGACAGGCTGAACAGTGAAGGGGGAGGCGTGTTTATAGCGGTAAGAAGTGCAATAGTATCGAAGGAAATTGACGGAGATCCGAAATGTGAAATGATTTGGGTGAAGGTCGCGGTTAAAGCAGGCTCAGACATGGTAATTGGATGTCTCTATAGGCCCCCTGGCTCACCAGCTGTTGTGGCTGAGCACCTGAAGGATAATTTGGAAAATATTTCGAGTACATTTCCCCACCATGTTATAGTTCTGGGTGGAGATTTTAATTTGCCGGATATAGACTGGGAGACTCAGACGTTCATAACGGGTGGCAGGGACAAAGAATCCAGTGAAATTTTTTTAAGTGCTTTATCTGAAAACTACCTTGAGCAGTTAAACAGAGAACCGACTCGTGGCGATAACATATTAGACCTTCTGGTGACAAACAGACCCGAACTATTTGAAAAAGTTAACGCAGAACAGGGAATCAGCGATCATAAAGCGGTTACGGCATCGATGATTTCAGCCGTAAATAGGAATATTAAAAAGGGTAGGAAGATTTTTCTGTTTAGAAAAAGTGACAAAAAGCAGATTTCAGAGTACCTGTTGGCTCAACACAAAAGTTTTGTCTCAAGTACTGATAGTGTTGAGGATCAGTGGACAAAGTTCAAAACCATCGTACAATATGCGTTAGATGAGTATGTGCCAAGCAAGATCGTAAGAGATGGAAAAGAGCCACCGTGGTTCAACAACCGAGTTAGAAAACTGCTGCGGAAGCAAAGGGAACTTCACAGCAAACATAAACATAGCCAAAGCCTTGCAGACAAACAAAAATTACGCGAAGCGAAATCTAGTGTGAAGAGAGCTATGCGAGAGGCGTTCAATGAATTTGAAAGTAAAGTTCTATGTACTGACTTGGCAGAAAATCCTAAGAAATTTTGGTCTTATGTCAAAGCGGTAGGTGGATCAAAACAAAATGTCCAGACACTCTGTGACCAAAATGGTACTGAAACAGATGATGACAGACTAAAGGCCGAAATACTAAATGTCTTTTTCCAAAGTTGTTTCACAGAGGAAGATTGCACTGTAGTTCCTTCTCTAGATTGTCGCACAGATGACAAAATGGTAGATATCGAAATAGACGACAGAGGGATAGAGAAACAATTAAAATCGCTCAAAAGAGGAAAGGCCTCTGGACCTGATGGGATACCAGTTCAATTTTACACAGAGTACGCGAAGGAACTTGCCCCCCTTCTTGCAGCGGTGTACCGTAGGTCTCTAGAAGAGCGTAGCGTTCCAAAGGATTGGAAAAGGGCACAGGTCATCCCCGTTTTCAAGAAGGGACGTCGAACAGATGTGCAGAACTATAGACCTATATCTCTAACGTCGATCAGTTGTAGAATTTTGGAACACGTATTGTGTTCGAGTATAATGACTTTTCTGGAGACTAGAAATCTACTCTGTAGGAATCAGCATGGGTTTCGAAAAAGACGGTCATGTGAAACCCAGCTCGCGCTATTCGTCCACGAGACTCAGAGGGCCATAGACACGGGTTCACAGGTAGATGCCGTGTTTCTTGACTTCCGCAAGGCGTTCGATACAGTTCCCCACAGTCGTTTATTGAACAAAGTAAGAGCATATGGACTATCAGACCAATTGTGTGATTGGATTGAGGAGTTCCTAGATAACAGGACGCAGCATGCTATTCTCAATGGAGAGAAGTCTTCCGAAGTAAGAGTAATTTCAGGTGTGCCGCAGGGGAGTGTCATAGGACCGTTGCTATTCACAATATACATAAATGACCTGGTGGATGACATCGGAAGTTCACTGAGGCTTTTTGCAGATGATGCTGTGGTGTATCGAGAGGTTGTAACAATGGAAAATTGTACTGAAATGCAGGAGGATCTGCAGCGAATTGACGCATGGTGCAGGGAATGGCAACTGAATCTCAATGTAGACAAGTGTAATGTGCTGCGAATACACAGAAAGATAGATCCTTTATCATTTAGCTACAAAATAGCAGGCCAGCAACTGGAAGCAGTTAATACCATAAATTATCTGGGAGTACGCATTAGGAGTGATTTAAAATGGAATGATCATATAATGTTGATTGTCGGTAAAGCAGATGCCAGACTGAGATTCATTGGAAGAATCCTAAGGAAATGCAATCCGAAAACAAAGGAAGTAGGTTACAGTACGCTTGTTCGCCCACTGCTTGAATACTGCTCAGCAGTGTGGGATCTGTACCAGATAGGGTTGATACAAGACATAGAGAAGATCCAACGGAGAGCAGCGCGCTTCGTTACAGGATCATTTAGTAATCGCGAAAGCGTTACGGAGATGATAGATAAACTCCAGTGGAAGACTCTGCAGGAGAGGCGCTCAGTAGCTCGGTACGGGCTTTTGTCAAAGTTTCGAGAACATACCTTCACCGAAGAGTCAAGCAGTATATTGCTCCCTCCTACGTATATCTCGCGAAGAGACCATGAGGATAAAATCAGAGAGATTAGAGCCCACACAGAGGCATACCGACAATCCTTCTTTCCACGAACAATACGAGACTGGAATAGAAGGGAGAACCGATAGAGGTACTGAAGGTACCCTCCGCCACACACCGTCAGGTGGCTTGCGGAGTATGGATGTAGATGTAGATGTAGACAGTTGTGGATCAAGTTGGCTCAGGAGAGGATACAATGGCTTTAGGGCACCCTTCAAAACAGAATCATTGTATGCATCCTGGCCAGAGGAGATTCAACACCACACTGATACACTACTGGCCATTAAAATTGCTACACCAAGAAGAAATGCAGATGATAAACGGGTATTCATTAGACAAATATATTATACTAGAACTGACATGTGATTACATTTTCACGCAATTTGGGTGCATAGGTCCTGAAAAATCAGTACCCAGAATAACCATCTCTCGCCGTAATAACGGCCTTGATACGCCTGGCATTGAGTCAAACAGAGCTTGGATGGCGTGTACAGGTACAGCTGCCTATGCAGCTTCAACACGATACCACAGTTCATCAAGAGTAGTGACTGGCGTATTGTGACGAGCCAGTTGCTCGGCCACCATTGACCAGACGTTTTCAATTAGTGAGAGAACTGGAGAATGTCCTGGCCAAGGCAACAGTCGAACATTTTCTGTATCCAGAAAGGCCCATACAGGACCTGCAACATGCGGTCGTGCATTATCCTCCTGAAATGTAGTGTTTCGCAGTGATCGAATGAAGGGTAGAGCCACGGGTCGCAACACATCTGAAATGTAACGTCCACTGTTCAAAGTGCCGTCAATGCGAACAAGAGGTGAACGAGACGTGTAACCAGTGGCACCCCATACCATCACGCCGGGTGATACGCCAGTATGGCAATGGCGAATACACGCTTCCAATGTGCGTTCACCGCGATGTCGCCAAACACGGTTGCGACCATCATGATGCTGTAAACAGAACCTGGATTCATCCGAAAAAATGACGTTTTGCCATTCGCGCACCCAGGTTCGTCGTCGAGTACACCATCGCAGACGCTCCTGTCTGTGATGCAGCGTCAAGGGTAACCGCAGCCACGGTCTCCGAGCTGATAGTCCACGCTGCTGCAAACGCCGTCGAACTGTTCTTGCAGAAGGTTGTGGTCTAGCAAACGTCCCCATGTGTTGATTCAGGGATCGATGCGTAGCTGCACGATCCGTTACAGCCATGCGGATAAGATGCCTGTCATCTCGACTGCTAGTGATACGAGGCGGTTGGGATCCAGCACGGCGTTCCGTATTACCCTTCTGAGCCCACCGATTCCATATTGTGCTAACAGTCATTGGATCTCGACCAACGCGAGCAGCAATGTCGCGATACGATAAACTGCAATCGCGATAGGTTACAATCCGACCTTTATCAAAGTCGGAAACGTGATGGTACGCATTTCTCCTCCTTACACGAAGGATCACAACAACGTTTCACCAAGCAACGCCGGTCCACTGCTGTTTGTGTATGAGAAAGCGGTTAGAAACTTTCCTCACGTCAGCACGTTGTGTGAATGCCCTGAAAAGCTAATCATTTGCATGTCACAGCATCTTATTCCTGGCCGTTAAATTTCGCGTCTGTAGCACGTCACATTCGTGGTGTAGCCATTGTAATGGCCAGTAGTGTAAATAGACTCGTAACGCCAAGTTCTCTGTAAATTTGACTCGATTTTGTATTCACTGGAATAATGTCGTATAGTCATATACGCTCTCAACTGAGCTCACCCCTGCCGGGTGCAGTGTGTCTACTTCGGTGTTCACATAACCCACGTAACGTTCCATCGTTACGCTGGTTACCTGCATAGCTCTATAATTTGAGTGTTTCATCTTAACTACTAGAGCTTTCGATGTCCGTACAGGAAAGTCGAAACACTTTCAAGCATTTGGGCGTGGTTGTCGTACACGCGAGAGCAGGCGAGCGCCTAAGGCTGCACGCGAGGACTTGCATTTCCGTGACGACCACTGGGCGGCCACCAAGGAAATTTGTTTACCTCAGGCGATACGCCGCCTGTCACGCCCTTCTGGGCCTCCGTGAGCATATATACGAGAGTGCACACGTGGAGCGGATATACGAGTCTCCGTTTATAGTCTGACCTCTCGTCGACTCTTGCGGGCTACTCGGTTGACCGCGTGCGTTGCGTACTCCATTTCCGGAGCGGGAAAATGTATCTCGGTTCCACTGCTGCGTCTAACGTAAATGTTCAGAGGCGATTCATTAGTGTCACCAGTAGATAGCTCATCTTCTCTTCTCGCCCCTTCTCACGTCCTCTGTTCATATACATAATATACACTTATACAGACTTGACGACATCTATAATTATAACAGGATTTCGCTGATTCCTGTCACATTTTCTCCAACGCCATATTAAACAGAAGCAAATCCCAAGTAGACACACAACTAGGACAAGGCCAGGAAGGATTCAGTACAGAACGCTGTTATACCGAACAAATACTCAACTTGAAGTCAGCGCTACAACAAGAGAAGATGGCTGGTAAGAAATATGTCGTCGTCTTTGTTGATTTTGAGAAAGCGTATGAATAGACTTATGGAACTACTCAGATGAAGATGATGTACTAGATAGTAATGGACCAGAAGGCCCATAATCTTATACAGTCGACTTTAAACACCACCAGATCACGAGTAAAGTTCAGAGGAACACATTCAAGAAGTTTTGAAATGAAGGCAGGAGTAAAGTTGAGAGATGGTCTCTTCCCTCTCGTTTTTAACTGTGCGTTGGAAAAGGGGTAGTAAGAGCGTGACTAAAAGAGTTAGCTAGAGAGGAACATCGAAATGATATCTTTCTGGGGAACAAGTTCAGTGGGCTCAATACTGATTGTCTGGCATTTGCTGACGACCTGGCATTTCCATCTAATTCAACTTAATACTGTCTGACAACAAGCAGCAAAGGTGGAGCTAAATCTGTCGCTTGAAAGAACGCAATACATCGCGGACATGAGAGCACTTTACACCTGGAGCAGGGAAAAATTAAGAAAACCAACAAAATGGCTGGAACCTAATCTTTCCGAAAGAGCAGCATTATAAACTCTAGTAATCAAGCTGAAAGTGGCATAGCAACTTAGCAAAAGCACCTTTAACACAAAGTGCCTTTCCCGTAGCACAAAAATGAAGCAGTATCAGACAGTCATTCGGCCTGAAGCCCTATATGCTACAGAGGGTGTAGTACTCAACAAGAAGCGTCTCACAGACAAATTTGGAATCCCGGAGAGACAGATAATGAGGAACATACTGCGACCAGTCAAGGAAGGTAATGAATATTGAAGACGAGGAAACCAGTAGCTCTACAAATACTGTGAAAAATCCCGATCGTGGCTAGGGAGGGACGTCGAGCCTTGTGTGGACATGTCTACAGGATCCAATCTAGCTGGCTGACCACTCAGGTTCTCGCATACTGGCAAAAGAGGATGACCGAGTCACCATGGTTTATGGAAGTTATACGAAAGATCAGTGGGAACTGCGAGGTACAGAAGGAGGGGAACAAAGATTGTACCGTGAGATGGTCACATAATACTTGGAAACAACACGATCTTGCAGATTAACCATGTGGTCCATGGAATACTACGATATGACTGCCCAAATCATCGCCGAACCTATGCCATGTTTCATTCTTGGGACGTGAAGTCGGCCAGAAGTTGGAAACGGTGTGAAACAAGACTCATCCGACCAACCGATTTTCTTCCATAACGCTATAGTTCAAGTTTTATATCATCGGCAGCACGTTTTCTTGTTACGGGCATTTGCATCACTGATGAGTAGCTTTTGGAGTTTCAGCTCGTCCTGCAATTTCCTGATTGTGGAGCTCTCTTCGTGTTGTTTTGGTGCTGACAAGGTTCGCGAGTGCGACATTGTGTTCCGCAGTGACTTTTTCATCTGTCCTCTTATTTTTCGTCATAAGCCTCTTCAATGATCGTCTGTCAAGATTACTCCATACAAACTTTCGTCCGCGTTGTGTCTTAGCTAATGATGTCTCTCCCCTTCCAGAATGAGATTTTCACTCTGAAGCCGAGTGTGCGCTGATATGAAACTTCCTGGCAGATTAAAACTGTGTGCCGGACCGAGACTCGAACTCGGGACCTTTGCCTTTCGCGGGCAAGTGCTCTACCAACTGAGCTACCCAAGCACGACTGCCAGGAAGTTTCATATCAGCGCACACTCCGCTGCAGAGTGAAAAATCTCATTCTGGAAACATCCCCTAGGCTTTGGCTAAGCCATGTTTCCGCAATATCCTTTCTTTCGGGAGTGCTAGTCCTGCATGGTTCGCAGGAGAGCTTCTGTAAAGTTTGGAAGGTAGGAGACGAGGTACTGGCGGAAGTAAAGCTGTGAAGATCTCTCACCAATTGAAAACGTCTGGTCAATAGTGGCCGAGCAACTGGCTAGCCACAATACTCCAGTCACTACTCTTGATGAACTGTGGTATCGTGTTGAAGCTGCATGGGCAGCTGTACCTGTGCACGCCAACCAAACTCTGTTTGACTAAATGCCCAGGCGTATCAAGGCCGTTATTACGGCCAGAGGTGGTTGTTCTGGGTACTGATTTCTCAGGATCCATGCACCCAAATTGCATGAAAATGCAATCACATGTCAGTTCTAGTATAATATATATGTCCAATGAATACCCGTTTATCATCTGCATTTCTTCTTGGTGTAGCAATTTTAATGACCAGTAGCGCATTTTCAAGCATACATTTCTCGTGGCATTTCCAACACCTGTATAAGTAACTGCCAGAACCACAATTTTGGTTCCATCAATTCGATTGGCCTCATTATTTCTCCTTCGAATGATGTCCTGTTAGTCATTAACATCCTGTTTTCCATTGCACTAGGTCATCGGGATGCGCAGAATGCCTGGTATGTGAGTGAGTCATCGCGGTGTGTGGGTCGTGAAGCGGCGGGGACTTTAGTGGCGTCGCATGCTCGAACGCCCAGCACTTTGTGATATTCACAATAGCATCATATGACCGATATATTTTAAGAAACAACGTATGTACTTAAAAGGTGATCATATGGACATTTCTCAACAGTTTTCTAGGTAAAGCTGTTTGAAACCATCAGGAATGGGAACGATAAGTTGACAGTAAATTAGCATTTAGATCATTATTTTGGTTTACTGTCAGTGTCTATTTGTAATTCATATCAAAAATTCCACCACCAATTTCAATACATTTTTCTGACCGCTAAGTCAAATTCTGTATTGCTAATCGGTACTAGCGTCTTTATTCACATTTAACGTGTACACAAACGTTAAGAAAGAGAGCAAGGAAGTCCTATTTCACGTTTTTCAATCCTTAACCAACTTTACTAACAATAATGCAGTGAAGAAAGCCAGTATGATATGGGAGGCCATGTATCAACACTATCGCGATAAGCACGTTTAAGCACGAGGGCAAGGCAAAAAGTTTTCGGTCTGGCACGGAGATTGAACTGTTATCGATAAATCTATCGAATTAGATAAGATGAAATGAAAGACTGAAAGGATATTCACTATGCTATCTTTAAAGGTTTGTTTATGATACAATGGAAAGTCTTGTACAATAAAGCATATGAGTGTTCGTTTGCTCTGTGGAATAGCTTTTTCTATATTGATTTTTAAAGTTGTATTGTGTATACCTCATTCGATAAACTGGAATGATTTTCCGTCGTAAAATACTATATCTCGGACGGTTTACCGTCAACAGGATTACAGAAACAATTTCTGACGTTTATAAAGAGTCTTGTCCTTCATTGCCAACAACCAAGAAATGGGCAGCTGATCTGAAATGTAGCGACACTTCTCTTGAAGGACGTCCCAAAACTGAAGACGTTAAGTAAGTGTAAACTGCGGTTTAGAACAATTTTGGGTCTACATCTACACTGATATTCTGCAAACAACTGTGAAAGGTGTGGTAGAGGGTACTTCCTATTGTTGCAAATATTAAGGTTTCTTTCTGTTCAGCGCACGTACAGAGGCCGGGAAGAAACAGCGTTTAAGGGCCTCCGTGCCTGCTGCAATTAATCTCGTATTGTCCTCACGATCCTTACGGGAGCGATACTTAGGGTGTCGTAGTATATTCCTAGAGTCATCATTTAAAGCCGGGTCTTGAAACTTTGTACGTAGGCTTTCTCGGCGTAGTTTGCATCTATCTTCAAGAGTTTGCCACTTCAGTTTCTTTAGAATTTCCGTAACGCTCTCCATACACTTGTTCTATGGGTCGCATTAGTGTTTTGTGCTGATGCTGAGAGTTTAAGGAGACCAAACAGATGAGGCCACCAGTCTCCTATTCGACTCAGGACAGAAGCAATGTGCCCAATCTGTTCGAGTATACAAGGTGTTTACGTAAGAGCGTGAAAAAATGTGAGACTGAACAATCTGAGGTAGGAAACCTGGGGCCGGAGAAGCCAGCTTAAGTAGGTATGGAAGTAATCTTATCTACTGCTTTGTCTAGCATTACTGCTTTCCAGCTTATTTACAACTAACATGCCTACACGTTTACACGTACTGTGCTGTTTACGTATACATTCCTTGTTTCCTGCAAGGTGACTCTATTGTATCGTATTTACATTGTACCATGACAGAACATGCTATGAATCAACGACAGACCCATTCATTACTGAGTGCTGTTCAGAGACGTACAGAGTAATACGATCGAGCGGTATGGAAATGGAAATGACGTCCCATGTTTCTTTGCAGAGCGTAGGGGAACGATGCGGGAGACCCGCACCTCCTTACTAGGCAAGGTGTTAATGGAGGTTGCCTTCCTCCTACCGTAATGGGGATGAATGATGATGATGAAGACGACACAACAACACCCAGTCATCTCGAGGCAGGAAAAATCCCTGACCCCGCCGGGAATCGAACCCGAGACCCCGTGCTCGGGAAGCGAGAACGCTACCGCGAGACCACGAGGGGCGGACTACGATCGACCGGTACCGGTACAGTTTTGTAGAAGAACGTTCGTTGCAATTCTCTCCCTGCTGAAAGGCTGTACAGGGAATGATTTTCTAACAGGCATCATCCGTCACGACGAGTTTTTATTGCTCTCGATCGACGAATGCGGGAGAGTGGTTCATTGGAAAGACGAAACGAGAGACATGGCAACATGAGGACCACTCGCACGCCCGATTTTGAAGAGGAGGTGCTGAAACGTGTTGCAGCGGACCCCACAACAAGTACGCCGTATTGCACGCGAAATGGGCGCTGCACATACTAGCGTGTGGTGGGTACTCCACGAACAATAACACTGATATCACTCACAACGAGTCCATGCAATGCTTGCGACTGACTTTGCACCAAGGGTTGCATTGTGTCAGTGGTTGCTCCAACAGTGGATTCGTCGACCAGATTTCCTCCAAATCGTGCTGCTTACTGACGAGGCCTCACTTGATTGCTATGGTATTTCGAACAGCAGGAACAGCCATGTGCGGAATGAGGAAAACCCTCACGCTGTAGTTGAGTCACACCATCAAGTAGGTTTTTTCTGTGAATATCTGAGCCAGCATTGTAAGCGACAATCTCATTGGGTCATATCTTCTACCAGACCGTCTGAATGGCTACCTGTTCTTGAGCTTCGTGCAAGGAGTTCTACCTGAGTTGTTGGAGAACGTATCCTTGGCTGTTCGTGAGAGGATGTGGATACAACATATTGGTGCACCGCCTCACTTCAGCGTGGATATCCACAACCATCTCAATGCTGTATTTCCTAGTTACTGGTTTGGAAGGGGAGGTCCTATTCCATGGCCAGCGAGGTCACCTGACCTGAATCTCCTTGATTATTTCCCATGGGAATATCTAAAGTCACTTGTGTATGAAACCCCAGTGGATACGGAAATGGAATTAGTTACCAGAAATGTAGCTGCCCGTGATATGATTCGAAACACACCGGCTGGTCCCGGCGGAGGTTCGAGTTCTCCCTCGGGCATGGGTGTGTGCGTTTGTCCTTAGGATAATTTAGGATAAGTAGTGTGTAAGCTTAGGGACTGATGACCTTAGCATTTAAGTCCCATAAGATTTCACACACATTTGAACATTTTTTTGAAACACACCAGGGATATTTCTTAGGGTGTGTCAGAATTTTGTTTGCCGATGTCATGCTTGCGCTGAGGTTCATGGCCGTCAGTTACAGCACATTTTGTAAGACACAGTACAAATGGTACGTTCATTGTGTCAATGATGGTATTTGTACTTAACTGCAACTAATGTTAGGGTTAGGTTAGGGTTAGGTTAGGGTTTTTTTTAACGTCCCGTCGACAACGAGGTCATTAGAGACGGAGCGCAAGCTCGGGTTAGGGAAGGATGGGGAAGGAAATCGGCCGTGCCCTTTCAAAGGAACCATCCCGGCATTTGCCTGAAACGATTTTAGTGAAATCACGGAAAACCTAAATCAGGATGGCTGGAGACGGGATTGAACCGTCGTCCTCCCGAATGCGAGTCCAGTGTGCTAACCACTGCGCCACCTCGCTCGGTGCAACTAATGTAAATAAGAAAGTACACAGTAATGTGGTATTATTCCTATTATCTTCTTAAGCTGGCTTCTCCGACCTCAGGCTCCCTATCTCAAATTGTTCAGTGGAGCATCCTCTATGTCTTGTTAAATTTTTGCACGCTCTTACAGAAACACCCTGTAGAGCAAATTCTGTGTGCAAGTGTGACAAAGTGTTTTAAACGTTTGAGAGCCTGTATCTGAGGCGAAATACGGGAACGAGCCCGGTATTAACCTAGTAGAATGTGCGAAACCGCCGAAAAACCACACGCAGGCTTGCCAGCTCACCGATCCATCGTCGTTAATCTGCCGGGTGGGATTCGATCCGGGGCCAGTATACCTCTTCATCCCAGCCGTGGTAGTGTTAAAGGCTACACGGGTGGGAGTAGTGTTTTGTAATCAATCTCGTTTATAGACTCATTGCATTATCTCAGTATCCTACAATGACCCGAAGTCTGCCACATGTTTCAAAATGGCTGCCCGCATCTCGTGGTCGTGCGGTAGCGTGCTCGCTTCCCACGCCCGGGTTCCTGGGTTCGATTCCTTGCGGGGTCAGGGATTTATCTGCCTCGTGATGGCTGGGTGTTGTGTGCTGTCCTTAAGTTAGTTGATTCAAAAATGGCTCTGAGCACTATGGGACTTAACATCTATGGTCATCAGTCCCCTAGAACTTAGAACTACTTAAACCTAACTAACGTAAGGACATCACACAACACCCAGTCATCACGAGGCAGAGAAAATCCCTGACCCCGCCGGGAATCGAACCCGGGAACCCGGGCGTGGGAAGCGAGGACGCTACCGCACGACCACGAGCTGCGGACACCACATGTTTCAGATACGATGAAGTCCATGTGATCATTATAGTCTATGTTTCCAGCACTTGTTATATTCAGTTTGTATAAGTTAAATGATACTATTGTGACAAGCTGACACTGTAGCCATAGGAAAAAACGGTTCAAATGGCTCTGAGCACTATGGGACTTAACATCTGAGGTCATCAGTCTCCTAGAACTTAGAACTACTTAAACCTAACTAACATAAGGACATCACACACATCCATGCCCGATGATGGATTCGAACCTGCGACCGTAGCAGTCGCGCGGTTCCGGACTGAAGCGCCTAGAACCGTTCGGCCACCGCGGCCGGAGTAGCCATAGGAAAAGACACTTTTACGTTTTATGTTCAAATGTGTGTGAAATCTTATGGGACTTAACTGCTAAGGTCATCAGTCCCTAGTTTACACACTACTTAACCTAAATTATCCTAAGGACAAACACACACACCCATGCCCGAGGGAGGACGCGAAGCTCCGCCGGGACCAGCCGCACAGTCCATGACTGCAGTGCCCCTAGACCGCTCGGCTAATCCCGCGCGGCTACGTTTTATGAAGAGTAAAAACTTACATTTCTGAATATTTAAAGCAAGTTAGCAATCTTTGAACCACTCTGAAATCTTATGAAGCTTTGACTGAATATTGGCGCAGCCCTTAAAGGCGCATTAAGTAGCTGGTACCGTATGCGTATCACAAGAAGGCATACGGTACTTTTTGCACAAAAAATTAACGATCAGAAAGCTTTACACTGAGGCTCAAAAGTCATGGGATAGCGATACACACATACACAGATGGCGGTAGTATTACGTACAGTAAGTATAAAAGGCAAGTGCGTTGGAAGAGCTGTTACTTGTACTCCGGTGATTCATTTGAAAAGGTTTCCGAAGTGATTATGGCCGCACGACGAAAATTAATAGACTTTGAATGGGGAATGGTAGCTGGAGCTAGATTTCGTCAGTCGTTAGGAAATTCAATACTCCGAGACCCACAGTGTCAAGAGTGTGCCGAGAATACCAGATTTCGGGCTTTAACTCTCACCACAGACAACGCAGTGGTGATGGCCTTCAATTAACGACCGAGAGCAGCGGCGTTAGATTAGAGCTGTCACTGCTAACAGACAAGCAAAACTGCGTCAAATAACCGCAGATATCAATGTAGGACGTACGGCGAAAGTATCCGGTAGGACAGTGCGGCGAAATTTGGCGTTAATGGGCTATGGCAGCAGACCACCGACACGAGTGCCTCTGCTAACAACACAGCTTCGCCTTCAGCACCCCTCCTAAGCTTGTGACCATACCGATTGGACCCTAGACGATTGGAAAACAGCGGTCTGCTCAGATGAGACACAATTTCAGTTGATAAGAGCTGATGGAAGTGTTCGAGTGTGGAACAGAACTCCTAGAGTCCATGGATCCAGGTTGTCAAGCTAACACTGTGCAAATTTGTGGTAGCTACATAATGGTGTGGGCTCCGTTTACACGGAATGTTCTGAGTCCTCTGATTCATCTGAACCGATCTTCGATTGGAAATGATTACGTGCGGTTACTTGTAGAGCATTTGTTCCCAAGCAACGATGAAATTTGTATGAATGACAATGCGCCATGTCACCGGGCCACAATTATTCGCGATTGGTTTGAAGAACATTGTGGAAAATTCGAGCGAATGATTTGACCACCCAGATCGCCTGACATGAATCCCATCGAACAGTTATGGAACATAATCGAGAGTTCATACGTGCACAAAATCCTGCACCGGCAATACTTTCGCAGTTATGTACAGCTATAGAGGCAGCTTGGCTCAATATTTCTGCAGGGGACTTTCATCGACTTGTTGAGTCCATGTCACGTTGAATTGTTGGACTACGCTGGGCAAAAGGAGGTCTGACACGAAATTAGGAGGTATTCCTCGACTTTTGTCACCTCAATATATGCTAAATGGGTACAACTTCGGTTTAAGACTAATCAATATGACATGTAAAAACGAATTTATCTGTATATTGTAAAGCATTTAAAAAAGAATCTGCCTGATTTAGAGCGCCAATTAGCTACTGTTAACAGTATTTAGGTCCACCATTTCGTATCAGAACGAAACAGTAGTCAAACCACACAGTGAATCCCGACAGTGCTGTATAAAAACGAGGAAGTGAATTGTGTACCGGAAAGATTATGGCCAGTTTTCATACGATACAAAAGAACCCCTATTTTTTTACCTTAACAAGATGAAAACCACAAGTTGTAAACATTAACTCCAGAAAAAGCTGGATGGAAAATAAAAGTTAAAATGTGTGTGAGCTCCTAAGGGACCAAACTGCTGAGGTCATCGGTCCCCGACTTACACACTACTTAAACTAATAGAGTCCTGCATGACCGAGTAAGCGAGCACAAAATACGAGATGGGGCGAGCACACCCTAACTGGATAGGCTGCCCGCACTAGTTCTAGTGACCGAGCATAGAAGCCGTGACCGAATACGTAGCACGCAACTTCAAACACATTACACGTGTCATTATCCGTGTGAGACTGCAGCCAGCACGGGCTTCTCATTTGTGGTCTCTCTCTCTCTCCCTACAATCATGCAGTGCGAGGAAACCAGTGCAGTAAGACGTAAGATTGAAATCAATGTTTACACGTTGAAGAGACGGGAAGGTCTAAAAAGCCAAGTACGGAGCATATTTTTGGTGGTTGTAGAGGAAAACAGTGCGTCTACTGGGTACGTATCGTGCATAAACTGCTCCACATTATTGTGTTTCCAATCGCGAACCACTCTTTTAAAGAAACACAGTTGCAAGAAACCTCACAAAGATACAGCTCCTTCAGGAATACCGGCAGTAATAAAAAATAGTATTACAGAAAAGTGTGCTAAAGATATGAGACCTTTTAATGCTGTTTGCGGTGAAGGTTTCAGAGAACTAGGCCAAGAATTAATACATCTAGGTGCGCATTATGGAAACGTTAACGTGGCAGATGCCATGCCACATCCCTCTACTATAAGCAGACATGTCAAAGAACAAGCTGATGCAATACGAAACAGTACAATGCCTTCTGGTAGTTATTAATAAAACATGTGCTGCGACAGTTGATATGTGGACTGATTCGCATAAGCAGGTGCACTATTTGACGCTTACATTTCATTACATTAACACATGAAACGATGTCAAAGTTAGCGTAAGGAGGGCTATGCGTGAAGCGTTCAGTGAATTCGAAAGTAAAATACTAGGTACCGACTTGACAGAAAATCCTAGGAAGTTCTGGTCTTATGTTAAATCAGTAAGTGGCTCGAAACATGTCCACACACTCCGGGATGATGATGGCATTGAAACAGAGGATGACAAGCGTAAAGCTGAAATACTAAACACCTTTTTCCAAAGCTGCTTCACAGAGGAAGACCGCACTGCAGTTCCTTCTCTAAATCCTCGCACCAACGAAAAAATGGCTGACATCGAAATAAGTGTCCAAGGAATAGAAAAGCAACTGGAATCACTCAACAGAGGAAAGTCCACTGGACCTGACGGGATACCAATTCGATTCTACACAGAGTACGCGAAAGAACTTGCCCCCCTTCTAACAGCCGTGTACCGCAAGTCTCTAGAGGAACAGAAGGTTCCAAATGATTGGAAAAGAGCACAGGTAGTCCCAGTCTTCAAGAAGGGTCGTCGAGCAGATGCGCAAAACTATAGACCTATATCTCTTACGTCGATCTGTTGTAGAATTTTAGAACATGTCTTTTGCTCGAGTATCATGTCGTTTTTGGAAACTCAGAATCTACTATGTAGGAATCAACATGGATTCCGTAAACAGCGATCGTGTGAAACCCAACTCGCTTTATTTGTTCATGAGACCCAGAAAATATTAGATACGGGCTCCCAGGTAGATGCTATTTTCCTTGACTTCCGGAAGGCGTTCGATACAGTTCCGCACTGTCGCCTGATAAACAAAATAGTGTGGCTGGATTGAAGAGTTTTTAGCAAACAGAACACAGCATGTTGTTATCAATGGAGAGACGTCTACAGACGTTAAAGTAACCTCTGGCGTGCCACAGGGGAGTGTTATGGGACCATTGCTTTTCACAATATATATAAATGACCTAGTAGATAGTGTCGGAAGTTCCATGCGGCTTTTCGCGGATGATGCTGTAGTATACAGAGAAGTTGCAGCATTAGAAAATTGTAGCGAAATGCAGGAAGATCTGCAGCGGATAGGCACGTGGTGCAGGGAGTGGCAACTGACCCTTAATATAGACAAATGTAATGTATTGCGAATACATAGAAAGAAGGATCCTTTATTGTATGATTATATGATAGCGGAACAAACACTGGTAGCAGTTACTTCTGTAAAATATCTGGGAGTACGCGTGCGGAACGATTTGAAGTGGAATGATCATATAAAGTTAATTGTTGGTAAGGCGGGTACCAGGTTGAGATTCATTGGGAGAGTCCTTAGAAAATGTAGTCCATCAACAAAGGAGGTGGCTTACAAAACACTCGTTCGACCTATATTTGAGTATTGCTCATCAGTGTGGGATCCGTACCAGATCGGGTTGACGGAGGAGATAGAGAAGGTCCAAAGAAGAGCGGCGCGTTTCGTCACAGGGTTATTTGGTAACCGTGATAGCGTTACGGAGATGTTTAACAAACTCAAGTGGCAGACTCTGCAAGAGAGGCGCTCTGCATCGCGGTGTAGCTTGCTCGCCAGGTTTCGAGAGGGTGCGTTTCTGGATGAGGTATCGAATATATTGCTTCCCCCTACTTATACCTCCCGAGGAGATCACGAATGTAAAATTAGAGAGATTAGAGCGCGCACAGAGGCTTTCAGACAGTCGTTCTTCCCGCGAACCATACGCGACTGGAACAGGAAAGGGAGATAATGACAGTGGCACGTAAAGTGCCCTCCGCCACACACCGTTGGGTGGCTTGCGGAGTATAAATGTAGATGTAGATGTAGATGTAGATGTAGATTGGTCTCTTGTGATCAAGGTTTTATTTACAGCAAAATTCCTGGACGTTAGGAAGATGGGAGTAAATATTATAAAAGAAAGTGCTCTATGAATTTAGCTGTGTAACGTACCCGTTCTTGGAAATGTTACTTTTGTATTAAAAGAAAGAGAGAGAGAGAGAGGCGTTGTATTTGTACAGTACAGAGCACCGAGCCGTGGAGAGGCGAGTTGAGACGTCAGCGGTGACCGGTCATGCTCGGTTATCCGCGTGTCCGGAATCCGGACATCAGACATGGGGCGAGTACGTGACCGAGCCGAGTCGTGTGGGGTCGGACACGAGCTGCTCGGTCCCCCCGTCAACAGGCGAGCCGTGACCGGTCAAACATGGAGCTTTGCAGCACTCTATAAACTAACTTATGCTAAGAACAACACAAACACCCATGCCCGAGGGAGGACTCGAACCTCCGGCGGGAGGGGCCGCGCATTCAGTGACACGGCGCCTCCAACCGCGCGGCCACTCTGAGCGGCCAGGTCGTTTCCATAAGACTTACTGAGTATAGCAAGTAGGCATACGACGATCCTCATCATTTTCGGAAACTCATTCCCTACCGGCGGGTAACCATCTACATCTACACGTACATTTATACTCCGCAAGCCACCCAACGGTATGTGGCGGAGGGCACTTTACGTGCCACTGTCATTATCTCCCTTTCCTGTTCCAGTCGCGTATGGTTCGCGGGAAGAACGACTGTCTGAAAGCCTCCGTGCGCGCTCTAATCTCTCTAATTTTACATTCGTGATCTCCTCGGGAGGTATAAGTAGGGGGAAGCAATATATTCGATACCTCATCCAGAAACGCACCCTCTCGAAACCTGGCGAGCAAACTACACCGCGATGCAGAGCGCCTCTCTTGCAGAGTCTGCCACTTGAGTTTGTTAAACATCTCCGTAACGCTATCACGCTTACCAAATAACCCTGTGACGAAACGCGCCGCTCTTCTTTGGATCTTCTCTGTCTCCTCCGTCAACCCGATCTGGTACGGATCCCACACTGATGAGCAATACTCAAGTATAGGTCGAACGAGTGTTTTGTAAGCCACCTCCTTTGTTGATGGACTACATTTTCTAAGGACTCTCCCAATGAATCTCAACCTGGTACCCGCCTTACCAACAATTAATTTTATATGATCATTCCACTTCAAATAGTTCCGCACGCATACTCCCAGATATTTTACAGAAGTAACTGCTACCAGTGTTTGTTCAGCTATCATATAATCATACAATAAAGGATCCTTCTTTCTATGTATTCGCAATACATTACATTTGTCTATATTAAGGGTCAGTTGCCACTCCCTGCACCACGTGCCTATCCGCTGCAGATCTTCCTGCATTTCGCTACAATTTTCTAATGCTGCAACTTCTCTGTATACTACAGCATCATCCGCGAAAAGCCGCATGGAACTTCCGACACTATCTACTAGGTCATTTATATATATTGTGAAAAGCAATGGTCCCATAACACTCCCCTGTGGCACGCCAGAGGTTACTTTAACGTCTGTAGACGTCTCTCCATTGGTAACAACAAACCATAACGCATAACTGATTAGATTCTTGAACCAGTAATTTCCCTTGTTCGTTATATCACTTCTAGAGGATCAGTGGATTTACACTAAGGTGACAGAAGTCAAGGAATAGCTCCTAATATCGTGTTGGACCTCTTTTTGCCAGGTGTAGTGCAGCAACTCGACACGCCATGGACTCAACAGCTCACTGGAAGTTCCCTGCAAAAATATTGAGCCATGTTGCCTCTGTAAACTAAAACTAAACTAAACTCTGTCCGAACAGGCCTGAGAAGGCCCAACAGTACCGACCGGCCGCCGTGTCATCCTCTCAGCCGAGGGGCGTCACTGGATGAGGATACGGAGGGGCACGTGGTCAGCTCACCGCTCTCCCGGCCGTCGTCAGTTTTCGTGACCGCAGCCGCTACTTCTCAGTCAAGTAGCTCCTCAGTTTGCCTCACAAGGGCTGAGTGCACCCCGCTTGCCAACAGCGGTCGGCAGACCGGACGGTCACCCATCCAAGTGCTGCCCAGCCCGACAGCGCTTTGCTTTGTAACTTCAGTGATCTGACGGGAACCGGTGTTACCACTGCGGCAAGGCAGTTGCCCATGTTGCCTCTACATCTGTCCACAATTGCGAAAGTGTTGCTGGTACAAGATTTTGTGCACTAATGACCTCTCGATTATGTCCCATAAATGTTCGATGGGATTAATGTCGGGCGTTCTGGGTGGCCAAATCATTCGCTCGAATAGTCCAGAATGTTGTTCAAACCAACGGTGAACAAGTATGGCCCAGTGACATGGCACATTACCATGGGAACATGAAGTCCATGAATGACTGCAAATGGTCTCCTACTAACTAAACATAACCATTTCCAGTCAATGATTGGTTCATTTGGACCTGAGGGCCCAGTCCATCCCATGTAAACACAGCCCTCACCATTATGGAGCCACCACCAGCTTGCACGGTTCCTTTTTGACAACCTGGACCCATGACTCCGTGGGGTCTGCTCCACACTCTAACCCTGCCATTAGCTCTTAGCAACTGAAATCAGGACTCATCTTACACTGCCATCGTCTATTCAGTAGATCAGGAGAGGCGCTGCAGGCAGTGTCATGCTGTTAGCAAAGCCACACTCGCGTCGGTCGTCTGCTGCCATAGCCCATTAACGCCAAATTTCGCCGCACTGTCCTAACGTATACTTTCGTCGTACGTCCCACATTGACTCCTGCGGTTGTTTCACTCGGTGTTGCTTGTCTGTTAACACTGACAACTCTACGCAAACGCCGATGCCATCTGTCGTTAAGTGAAGGCCGTCACCACTGCATTCAAATGGTTCAAATGGCTCTGAGCACTATGGGACTCAACTGCTGACGTCATCATTACCCTAGAACTTAGAACTACTTAAACCTAACTAACCTAAGGACATCACACACATCTATGCCCGAGGCAGGATTCGAACCTGCGACCGTAGTGGTCATGCGGTTCCAGACTGTAGCGTCTAGAACCGCTCGGCCACCCCAGCCGGCCACCACTGCGTTGTCCGTGTCGAGAGTTAATGGCCGAAATCTGGTATTCTCGGCATTCTCTTGACTCTGTGGATCTCGGAAAATTTAATTTCCTAACTATTACCGAAATCTAGCCCCAACTACCATTGCCCCCTTCAAAGTCTGTTTGTCACTTTCCATCGTGCGGACATAATCACTTCGGAAACCGTTTCAAACGAATCACCTGAGTACAAAAAACGGCTCCGCCAACGCACTGCGCTTTGATACCTTGTGTGCGCCATACTACCGCCATGTGTATATGCGCATATCGCTATTCGATGACTTGTTACTTTAGTGTACACTAGTTAAGACTGAGGTTTAGATCAGCATCTGGCAATCCAGATTTATACTTAGCTTAAAGTAAATCTGGGGTAGTTCCTTTGGATAGGACTCTGCCGGAGTTCTTCCTTGTACTTATCCTATTTTAGCTTATGGTTTGCGTTTAATAATCTCGTCATTGACGAGACGCTAAATCATAGTGGCTACCCCTCTTCCCTATACAGAGTATGTTCCTAAATTTCCCTTATAAACTCCTAAGACATGGGGAGGGTATGGAGAATATAATATTTTGAAGAGAAACAGCCGGCCGTAGTGGCCGTGCGGTTAAAGGCGCTGCAGTCTGCGCAAGACCGCTACGGTCGCAGGTTCGAATCCTGCCTCGGGCATGGATGTTTGTGATGTCCTTAGGTTAGTTAGGTTTAACTAGTTCTAAGTTCTAGGAGACTAATGACCTCAGCAGTTGAGTCCCATAGTGCTCAGAGCCATATGAACCATTTGAAGAGAAACATACATCGGAAACAGATCATTTCTACCTTACAGAAACAAACCAAAGAGAAATACTAATTTATTGTGATTCCCGGGATTACTATATTTGTAACCAAGTAACAAGTTTGTAGTAATGCTTCTAGTAACAAAGTAACTGATATCGTAATAATCCTTCTAAGAGCTACTCTGACAGTGGAACGGTATGCTGAGCATCAGTGGCGTAATAGCACCGAGCGTGCAATTTGACACGCGAATACTCTGTTCCGTGTATACCTTAGAACCGGATATTGATGCAGGGTTAATTAGCTTGTTACACTTTAGTAATTATCAGAGTTACGCCAGCTTACTATTAGTCTTTCAATTAGCAGTCACGAAAGAGTGGAACACATTGTTTTACGTGACTGTTCCCGTAACACCGAAACTGTTTATTACACGACATGGCTTCCTTGCAGATAATTATGTACATGCACCCTCATGATCCATGCGTTCTCCTGCCGATAGTAATAAGTGATCATAATGTTCAATCTGACCAGAATATTGCAAGACTCAGTCACTTGAGGCAACTGAGTAACATGCAATTTCATCTAGCTTTTTTAAAAATAGTTAATGTGTGTGATAATTCATTGGTCAAATTGGAAGTGGAGAAGAAAGTTTTCAAGTTACATGCCAATTTAAACTTATAAGACTGATTACTTGCTTTACGAGCGCATACCTTAGCTGTGTTTCCCTTTGTAAGTATATGTACAGAGCCCTACGACAATATTGTGTGTAATACAATATTTGCATAGAATATTTTTTGCAGTTAAGGTCAATTCCCTTGTGAAGGTCTCCACTAAAATTCGTTCTTTATCTCCAAATAACTGGTATCATGCTTCCAAAATGAGAGCACTTGCCCTCGAAAGGCAAAGATCCCGAGTTTCAATTTCAGACTGGCACACAATTTTACTCTGCCAATAAATTCAACTGGCAACATGGTTCAGCATTTTCAGTCGTAATCTAGACTGGTAAGCACTTGGAAGGACGGCAGTTCATATCCCCGTCCAGCCATCCAGATGTAGGTTTCTCGTTGTTTCCCCTTAGTCGCTTAACGCAAATTGCCAGATGGCTAATTTGAAAAGGGCTTCTTCGTTGTTCCCCTATCGGGGGCGGAAAAGGAAATGCCTCCATGTGCGCTTACGCTCGTATAATATTTTACATTTTCCTTGCGATGGTAGATACTGTAAGGGCGTATGAAGAAGTAAATACAGCACCGGTTTAAGAACAGCAAATACAGTCTGGAAGACATAGATTTAAACATCGGAAAGCTTTTATTATCTCTATGAAGCCAGTATAGGACCTTTGTTTGCGCATTTAACAGTTACATTACATTCACGGAAAAAATTACACTTACGTTCATTTTTGATAATTGCATTACCCTGCCTGAACGAAGACACCGAGCGAGGAGCAGTGCTTAGCACACACTACTCGCACCCGGGAGGACGACGGTTCAAACCCGCCTCCGACCATCCAGATTTAGGTTATCCGAGGTTTCCTAAATCACTCCAGGCAAAAGCCGGGATGGTTCCTTTGAAAGGGCACGGTTGATTTCCTTACCCATCCTTGACACAATCCGAGCTTGTGCTCCGTCTCTAATGACCTCGATGTCGACGGGACGTTAAACCCAATAACCCAATCTTCCTTCCTTCCTTGCTGAACGAAGACATGTTAGAGGCAACTCTGTCAAAAACAGCCGAACATTTTCCGAGTAATTTTAAAGACGTCATGGACAAATAGGTTGCTTTTTGTTCATTTCGGCGGTTCTAGGCGCCCGAGTCTGGAACCGCGCGACCGCTACGGTCGCAGGTTCGAATCCTACCTCGGGCATGGATGTGTGTGATGTCCTTAGGTTAGTTAGGTTTAAGTAGTTCTAAGTTCTAGTGGACTGATGACCTCAGATGTTAAATCCCATAGTGCTCAGAGCCATTTTTTTGTTCATTTTTTGCAGGAACTCAAACCATTTAACGTAAGCCTTATAAGCTGCGCCTTCTTTTTAATCAAAAATTCTTGCAGTAACTTGGCTTTCTGATATTCGTAAGCAATGAACTTGTCGCTTCTGACAGCATATGAGGGTGAACTTACACCCAAGGTAACATGCCGGATCATGAAAATTCCTGACCGTGAGCCTACTGACACGCGTCCTATCTATCTCTCCCTTAGAACTGTTCATTATTCCCAACTACAATATTAGCATTAAATTTTTTTTGGAACCTCGTCCTTAGAAAAACAGCGATCGGTAAAATTATGTTAAAATTATTTCAATAAAACAGTCCTGTTCATATGTACGTTGTATATATTTCGTTTGCTAACCAGTTTCGGTCTTTTATAAGACGATAATCATACCATATTTTTACTCCTTGGTGACAGTTGAAACGTCCCCTTAGAACAATTATACACGACTGTGCTTAAACTAACACACAATATTTTTTTAGCGCAACGCAATCTGACTTTCAAAAATCCCTACAAAAGAATGGCCCTGACTAACATTAACCTATACCTTTCACAAATCACTTACCTCACAAAAATCTTCGTTACTCGAACTACCGCAATACGGCGAGCGCCACTACTGCCAGCTAAATAAAAGATTCAAACTACTGAAGGCACTAACTACTAGTAGGCATAGTCAGGGCCATTCTTTTGTAGGGATTATTGAGAGTCAGATTGCGTTGCGCTTAAAAAATATTGTGTGTCAGTTTAAGCACAGTCATGTATAATTGTTCTAAGGGGACGTTTCACAGTAAAAGCCGGCGGGGTGGATCACGCCGATCTGGAGGCGTCTTGAGCACTGCGTAAATCGGTTCTGCATCAACACATTAGAATATCTACCAAGTTTCGCTGCCATACGGTAATTACAGCCCATACTGGACCTCTGTAAGTAGTTGCACTTTAATTATAACCACCCGGTATGTGTTATTCTTATGCTAACGTTTCTCTAACATGCGTCAATATTTTGAAACATATTTTGTCGCTCCTCGAACTTTAATATTTGAACTTTGGCTAATAATTCGAGGGTATGATATATGAAAAGAGATATACCGTGACAGACAAGGGCCGTTATTTAATACGAATTGAAAGCTATGAGGTTGGCAAAATATTTACTTTCAATTTAGTTACCCACACAGCCGCCTGGAGCCTCCTGTGAGTATACAGAATCGCACTATGTTTTTATATCTATTTTGGTCTCTTTTGAATGCTTGTGTCGTCCGCATGGAAAACATACATCTCACGTGGGAAGTGGAATACTTCTTTCCTTTTGCTCACTGTTGTTATCATCAACGTGCTCCTCGTTTCGTTTCATACGAGAAGCGAATTAAAAGAGACACGAAACTCCTAGCATATGTGAGTTGGGGTATACGTATCTTGTCTTACGTTCAGTATCCTAAATCTTACGAAACGTACGCTGCAGTTGATTCAGCTTCCTTTCAGAATTTTCAGGAAGGCTTAAGAAAGTCAAAATTTCGGTTATCTTGATAACAAAGTCTTCGTTTCCTTTTGTTTTGTGAATACAAATTGGCCCAGCATCTCTTTGTCTAAAATGAACGATTGTTAAGGAAATGATTTAAAAACTTCAAGAAGGAAGAGAAGTAACAACTTGTGTTCTAAATTACAGTTAGAAGCCGTTTACACCATATAGTAATCCATCAAAATACAACTCATGCATGTGGCATGGCAGTCCTAATTCTATATGTAAAGTGTTAATTAATTGTAAGATTACACCTCTCTTTTACGAGGATATTGGACACGCTATTGTAATTTAAGAAAAACAAAAAGAAAGTAATTCATACATGGAGACATTTACAGACTAACACGTATCGTATGACAAGGATGGGACAGGCAGTCGATTGTGACCTTAAAGTAGGAACCATCCCGGTATTTGCCCGTAATAATTTATGGAACACAAGGGGAACCAAAATCAGGATGGCTGGATGAATATTGGAGACTCTACCCTCCCGAATACAAGGCCACTCTGTTAAAACAGTGCTACCTCATCCGGTTTGACCCTAGTGTACAATAATGTTTTAAAAATAAGTTATATAATAATAAAAAAGGCTAATACTACACAGTTCATTCATTTCTCATTCCCAGTCACTGCCAACACTACACGCACTATGCACTCATTGTTTCATAACGCTACACTCCTAAAAAATAACGACAATAATAATTTACTCACAGAAACATGAATTAATTACTACACAGACACACAGTGTATAGAATAAAGGGAGAGAAGAAGCTTATGAAGTAATAGTTCATAAATAAGGAATTTGCTGTCTGTGTAGCTAGCCAGTGTGCAAGACATAAGGACAAAAGTAACTTTCGCATGATGTGTCACTACCAAGAAGCAAAGGCCAATGAAAATTGGACCATACAGAGAAAGAACTGCTACAGTATAGTACAGAAATAACTGAAAGAAATACAGAATGATACGATCAGAAATGTTACTCTTATTCACAGACAATTATTACACCGAAGCCACCACGAATCGTGGTGGTCACCAGGACATTACAAAAGGCGGGACATGGTTCCACGTGCTCCCATGATGGTCCCCGAGGTTACTGAGGAATTCTTGTGGCAGGGCGCTCCATTCCCCCATCAGCGCAGTTGAGAACTGCTGGTGCATGTGGACGTACTGAAATTCGTCTCTCCAATGCTTTTCACACGTGCTCAATCAGATTTAAGTCGGGGAACGGACAGGACAGTCCATTCGCCGAATTTCTTCTCGTTCCCGAAGCTCCTCTACCTGAACTGTTCGATGCGGTCACGCATTGTCATGCACAAAAAAATGAAATCAGGGCCGAATTCACCCCTCAAAAGACGCATAAGGGGAAGAAGGGCAGTGTCACTATAACGTACACCGGTGACTGTACCGTGTTAAAAGATTTAGAGCTGAGAACGCCCATGCAACATTATGCCTCCCAGCAGCATAACATCTGGACCATCAAAAGGATCGTATTCGACAGCGGTGGACGTACCCTCATATGGCAAGAGTTGGGAGCACGTAATTCAAACAGGAATATTGTCGAACACGATCGTCCTGAAGTTTTGCACACCAGTGTGGTTAGACTCATGAACGGGTGTCGCTTATGGAATAGCGAGGTTCTTTCTTGTTAATTACAAAGTGCATCTGAGCCCGTGTGTACAGGAAGGCCTTGTACCATTCTAGCTTCAGTAATGAAAAGTAATCAGTATTAGGACGAACTCAATTTTTAATTGCCCTTTCCTCCAAGGAAACGAAATGAACAAAGTCTGACGACTTTTAATAGGTGACGAGGAAAGGAAGAGATGGCAGAGGAAGCCTAAAGTTTTTTCAAAGCATTCCAAAAACTGCAGTGAAGCAAGGTGTTTCACCAACTGGGCATGAGGTGCGAAACCGTCGTGGATAAAATGAAAGTTTAATTGGTTGTTAGACTCGATTCAAGTAATTCTCTACATTTGCAGGTGCCCTGTGTCTTCATGTCGATTATGTCGGACATACTGGATAAGAAAAATCGAGGTATGTTTATTAGATGCAATTTCACTTTTACTTTCTCTGTTTATTCTCGCTGAAAATATGAGGTAAACTAAAATATAGTATCAGAAGCACAGCTTTGGAGGCAAGATGCGTAGCCAGCGCTCGGCGAAGTTCCACACGCGTCCTCCGAGTACGAAAGTGACGCGAGATTGGCGTGGGCGCCAGAACGTTCACTTTCTGTTATTGGCTGGAAAGGCACTTTTATCCTGAGTATATTTACCTTAACTTCGTGACGTCTTTTTGCACGCACGCACGTATGCAAGAGCGCGCGCGCCCATACACACACACACACACACACACACACACACACACACACACACACAATATAATTAATGATAATGTAATAGTATATGAGTGTCATCCTGAAAGTCATGAACAATCTGATGTTACGTATTTTAATTTTTATTCTTTGGACAGACCATGTGTAAAATGTTAATGTACATACTTTTAGGTCACTTTTAAGTAAAATCCCCATTTTTTACAGATTTTCCCACCTTTCTGTAAAACTCGTAATTTCCGTGCGGTAGAAGTCCATTTGGGCATCCCAACTACGCTAACAGATGTCCTCCAGCGTGTCGTAGCGTTGACATCGCAACTGATCGTTCACAGAACATAAAAGATGGTAGAAGTAGAGTTTCAGTTCGGAAGGATGTGAAAGTCTTTCCCACACAGATGTTCTAATTTTCTCTACAATGACAAGAGCAGTGTGAGGTACGCGTTATCCTGCTGTAGGATGTGCATCTTCCTGGGGTGTTTGTGGCGAAATGTATGACGGAGCTTCCAAAGTGTCGAGATGTAGCGGACAGTATTTATGATATGTCCATGTTCAAGAAAAGCAACCAGAATGTAACCATCGGCATCGCAGAAGACGCTAGCCAGTCCAAGTGTCATAGGTTTATTTTCGATGGCAAATCCAAACGATGCCATTCCATACTCTAGACTATTGTTTCATGTACTGAAGGTACCCTCCGCCACACACCGTCAGGTGGCTTGCGGAGTATGGATGTAGATGTAGATGTAGATGTTAATCATGATGGGATTAGCTTTATTGCCTGTCACAATACTCTTCAAAACGGCGTCTCATTTATTTCAAAATTTCTGAAGAAGACTTTGTGTAATAGTTCTTTTCTGAAGTTAGAGGTCGTCGGTCAATAAACGTAGGACTCAATGGGCACAAAATCTTCTGTAACCCAGGCGCTGAGCCCTTTCCTGCAGTGTATATATATTCTACCGCAAATTTTGTTTGCAATTTCATTCGCGTCTGTCTTCTCTAATGATCTTGTCTGGGTGTTCGTGTTATCATCTTTGAAGTGTTTCACGTCACTCTTAACACTGCCGGAGCCCATTCAAACATTCGTATTCCGTATGCACACTTAATTTCATCAGCAGAGTTTACCAGGAATGCAATGACAGCACGTTGTCGAAACGAAACATCGAGTGCCATTTTGAGTGCCATCGTTTTTATTACATTGATGGGATTGCTGTTGCAAGAAAGTATTGTTCACAACTTTCTGTATGACTCTCATAAAAAACTGACACCAAGAAGAAGTACAACGTTTTCGGTTTCTAAACCAGTCGTAAAGCTATCGAATAAACCGATAGACAGAAAAAATTACACTACACATAGTAATTTAGCGGTTGAAAATAGTTGAAATGCTTATATGATCACAGGACATACTTAAACGATTTTAATGTGATATAAATGAAGTCTCTGTTCCAGAGAAGCCGCTTCCTACATTACATAAGTAGACTACAGGCAATTACGGGCGTACTGAGAATCGGCTTAATATTGTCGTCATCTAGCTACCGAAGAAGCTCGGGTTATATGAACTCAATATGTTTGGAAGAGATGATATATTGCGTCCAGGTTCTAGTGTGTGTAAAACAACATACACTCCTGGAAATGGAAAAAAGAACACATTGACACCGGTGTGTCAGACCCACCATACTTGCTCCGGACACTGCGAGAGGGCTGTACAAGCAATGATCACACGCACGGCACAGCGGACACACCAGGAACCGCGGTGTAGGCCGTCGAATGGCGCTAGCTGCGCAGCATTTGTGCACCGCCGCCGTCAGTGTCAGCCAGTTTGCCGTGGCATACGGAGCTCCATCGCAGTCTTTAACACTGGTAGCATGCCGCGACAGCGTGGACGTGAACCGTATGTACAGCTGACAGACTTTGAGCGAGGGCGTATAGTGGGCATGCGGGAGGCCGGGTGGACGTACCGCCGAATTGCTCAACACGTGGGGCGTGAGGTCTCCACAGTACATCGATGTTGTCGCCAGTGGTCGGCGGAAGGTGCACGTGCCCGTCGACCTGGGACCGGACCGCAGCGACGCACGGATGCACGCCAAGACCGTAGGATCCTACGCAGTGCCGTAGGGGACCGCACCGCCACTTCCCAGCAAATTAGGGACACTGTTGCTCCTGGGGTATCGGCGAGGACCATTCGCAACCGTCTCCATGAAGCTGGGCTACGGTCCCGCACACCGTTAGGCCGTCTTCCGCTCACGCCCCAACATCGTGCAGCCCGCCTCCAGTGGTGTCGCGACAGGCGTGAATGGAGGGACGAATGGAGACGTGTCGTCTTCAGCGATGAGAGTCGCTTCTGCCTTGGTGCCAATGATGGTCGTATGCGTGTTTGGCGCCGTGCAGGTGAGCGCCACAATCAGGACTGCATACGACCGAGGCACACAGGGCCAACACCCGGCATCATGGTGTGGGGAGCGATCTCCTACACTGGCCGTACACCACTGGTGATCGTCGAGGGGACACTGAATAGTGCACGGTACATCCAAACCGTCATCGAACCCATCGTTCTACCATTCCTAGACCGGCAAGGGAACTTGCTGTTCCAACAGGACAATGCACGTCCGCATGTATCCCGTGCCACCCAACGTGCTCTAGAAGGTGTAAGTCAACTGCCCTGGCCAGCAAGATCTCCGGATCTGTCCCCCATTGAGCATGTTTGGGACTGGATGAAGCGTCGTCTCACGCGGTCTGCACGTCCAGCACGAACGCTGGTCCAACTGAGGCGCCAGGTGGAAATGGCATGGCAAGCCGTTCCACAGGACTACATCCAGCATCTCTACGATCGTCTCCATGGGAGAATAGCAGCCTGCATTGCTGCGAAAGGTGGATATACACTGTACTAGTGCCGACATTGTGCATGATCTGTTGCCTGTGTCTATGTGCCTGTGGTTCTGTCAGTGTGATCATGTGATGTATCTGACCCCAGGAATGTGTCAATAAAGTTTCCCCTTCCTGGGACAATGAATTCACGGTGTTCTTATTTCAATTTCCAGGAGTGTATTATGTTGACTACGGTTCGAGCGTGAATGGTTCAAATGGCTCTGAGCACTATCGGACTTAACATCTCAGGTCATCAGTCCCCTAGAACTTAGAGCTACTTAAACCTAACTAACCTAAGGACATCACACACATCCATGCCCAAAGCAGGATTCGAACCTGCAACCGTAGCGAACGTGAATGGCACGATCTTTTACAGTACAGACTGACGAAGACTGTACATCACGCTAGGAACTTACTGGTGCCTATCATCACGCTACAGATGATGAAGACAGACACATTAGATGATATGGTGCCACTTACCGTCAGCACCGTCGTATCAGATTCTACTGTCCCTGAGGTCAGTATTGATAAATTTACTGTTATGTGCCACAATCCAAGGCAACTTAATGAAGTTAGATTAAAAGCACAGAATCCTCTGAACATATTTCAACTCATCATCGAGTCTATTTTGGTGTGTTAACAGACCACTGGGAATAGGAATTACGTAGCACTGCAATCTCATACGAGTCACGCATCAATATGAGGGACACTCTAGTACTTGTTGTCGAGATTCTTAGCGTAATAATGAGCTCCACACTGTACATCACATAGTGTTACTAAACCTGGAGCCATGGTGTGGGCAGCAGTTAGTTATGACTTCAGTAACTGTTGAATCCCAGCTGTTACGTACACGAAATGCTATCAGTTCATTTTTACTATTTCTTGTACACTTCTTTTTGAATTATGCTGCAAAATAACATTAAACCCGACAATTCAACCGTGGCAAAACATGTTTTGTAGGTCAGTAACATCTTCCACTGACCTGCACATGTGCTGAGAGAAATTGGGACAACGTGTACTTCACTGGCCACGTCTAGCAATCGGGTATTGCCGTAATTTGTAGAAAAACATTCGGCAAGATTGGCTAAATGCCCTTTAGGATGACTACGACTTCATGACAGTACAATGCATAACAAACTACTTGCACGTATGTATACTAGTGACGGCCCACACAACGCGCTAGAGGTTTTATTTGGGACTTCCATTACTGTCTAGAGCTCCTTCATATCATTTACCCTTAGCGTTGCGTAGATTGTGTAATCATTTTCATAGTTAACAAGGAATAAATTACTTCTGAAAAATATTTAACTTCTTTTGTTCCAGACCGAGCGAGGTGGCGCAGTGGTAGCACACTGGACTCGCATTCGGGAGGACGACAGTTCAATCCCGCGTCCGGCCATCCTGATTTAGGTTTTCCGTGATTTCACTAAATCGCTCCAGGCAAATGCTGGGATGGTTCCTTTGAAAGGGCACGGCCGACTTCCTTCCCCATCCTTCCCTAATACGATGAGACCGATGACCTCGCTGTTTGGTCTCTTCCCACAAACAACCAACCAACCATCTTTTGTTCCATGGTATACCTGAGGATTTGACAAGCGAGCGAAGCATGACATACTTATTTTTGGCTCATCGGGTCTTTTTCTTATTACACAGAAAAGTGACAGTCTGATCCTCTATTGTTTTTATAGGTGTACTTCTATGTCATGGTGTTAGCAATGACGTACGAGAAGTCCACGCACCAGTATTTCGTTTTCAACTTCAGAGGATCGCTCTCTCTGCTACATGGATTCAGACTAATACGTGGTCACTCTAATAGTGATCGTCATCACCTCCCATCTGAGAAGCGTCTCGTCAGATGGGTAGTTTAAACCCACCATGAAGTTATGATGAATTATTTTATACGTCCATTATTGAGGAAATTTAAAGCTTCATACTGAATGAGACTCTCAACCACTATACTCCTTGGGATAGCAAAAGAGAAACCCCACAACATATTATATGAACTTAACATTCCACTGACGCAAAAAAGGTCTGCGAGATTTCGCAGATGAGACTGTTGAAACTTTAAGTGTGTAACCGAATTCCTGGAGTAAAGAAGATAGAGTACATCTTTGTCCCGTACTGGAGAAATGCTACCAATGGTACTGTAGTTAGCTGGTGGCGAGGGAGGTAAAGGCGGTACGACGTTCATTAAAATGCGGAAGAAAACCATACCCAGCTTTACATATTTATAAAGATGTCGATGAACTGCAGTGAGGCACCCTAGTTTTGTGATTTGCACTGGATTCGAAAAAATGTCTTGAATTATGTGGCATAGCCTGATCTCACGAATTTTGACACTGTCACACAACAATGACCAGCGGAGCATCCATCGCATCCATTCAGGTGCTAAGCAAACGAAACGTCATGGTGGTAACTGTTGCAGTCGCATCCTAGAAGTGGGTTGTGAGTACTAAAACATGGGAAAATTCCTTCAATAAGCGACAAAAATGTCTGGTTTTTAACAAGGTTTTGTGTAAGCTAGACTACATTATTTTAAGTGAGCACTCTCCTGCGGCTCTATAGGTTTGCGGTTCACATAAAATCCCTTGGAAAGTATAAGGGGCGACCAAAACGTTTCCATTCGAAGGCCGAGCAGTCCACAATCGCTATGCCAACTGGGCAAAATCGCCGTGAGCACTGAGGGAATCATTCCGCCGACGCACTAGGGTGAAGATGCCCGTTTGCTGAAACACAGTGTCGTTCTGAGTGAGGAAGTCTGTAACTGCCCGCTGCACAACCTCGTCCGGCAGGAATCGTCGGTCCTCGAAGGCCTTTTTTAAGGGACCGAAGGCGAGATAATTCCACTGGGAGAGACCAGGAATATAGGGCGGGTGCTCAAATGTCCCCCCACTTGAGTTGGCATAATTTCTGTGTTACGACAATTACGATATGAGGACGTGTATTATCGTGAAGCAGCACCCTTTTTCGCACCATTCTACAACGGTGGTTTTCGACAAACGTGCTGCCCCAAACATATTCTTCATTCTCTGATGGATGTCTGCCAGTGTTTGTCTTTCGGCAGCCACGTTGGTTGTGTTTGGACGCATTTGGTAATAATGTCGACACAGTTCACGTTTCCGCATTTACCGCACGCATGTCAAAAATATTCGAATGCCACACTGTTCCCTTATCTACATGTCGGTATCTATATACACGCATCGGAGGCGCGCTACGGCAAATACGCTGCAGCAACGCCCTCAAACGGAAAATTTTTGATCGCCACTTATAAATAGTGATGCGGAATTGGGGACTGTTCCTTGAACATTTAAGTGACCATCGGAAACTGCCCA
Organism: Schistocerca cancellata; assembly: GCF_023864275.1. Classification (NCBI taxonomy): domain Eukaryota; kingdom Metazoa; phylum Arthropoda; class Insecta; order Orthoptera; family Acrididae; genus Schistocerca; species Schistocerca cancellata. The sequence goes on from NC_064629.1 coordinate 819,413,306, forward strand.
GAAATCACAAGCGTCGAGATTAACACTTCAGCAGCTTATGAGTACAAACGGATTAACGCTGCAATTCTCCTATGTGGACAGACGCGCGTAACCGAAGTTTTAAACTCACGCTAGTGCAAATAGTTCGAATCATGTTGGCGGAAGAATTTGTTATCTACCTGCATCTATATCTACATGATTTCTCCTCAATTCACATTTAAGTGTTTTGGAGAAAGTTCATACAATTTGGGTAAATGTGGGAAAGAGGTGTTATTGTATAGTGCTTGATGACCAACTGTGCACCAGTGCCTGTGTTAACAATAAACTGCCTCGACATTCAGCAGCGGAGTGAATGCGTGTGACACTCAGAGATCCATTTGTCAGATGGTGACGGTAAGTTCGATGGTCCTATTGGTGTAATTGCGAACGAGTGTGCTGCATGATGGCACCTGGTTTCCTCCTCCCCTGATTCAACAAAAGCTTTACACTCTACACGCCTTCATCACATTCGCCAACAATAATCATTCAAAAGTGGCTGGTGGGCTAAGTCGGTGGGTGTCAGACTATAATGGTTCAAATGGCTCTGAGTTCTATGGTACTTAACTTCTGAGGTCATCAGTCCGCTAGAGCTGAGAACTACTTAAACCTAACTAACCTAAGGACATCACACACATCCATGCCCGAGGCAGGAATCGAACCTGCTACCGTGGCGGTCGCGCGGTTCCAGACTGTAGCGCCTAGTACCGCTCGGCCACCCCGGCAGGCGTCAGACTATAAATCCAAAGACCACGTGCTTAGTGCTCAGTCGGGTCTAGAAAATTTTCCGTTAGTTATCGCATTTTTCACTTGTGGCAATGATTTGCATAAATGAAAAATTATAAACTACACTGTGGTTCCTAGTTCACGTTTAACTGTAGCTCTCCCTTTCACAGGCAAGTCAGATCAAAAGCCAAAGAAAGGAAAGGGCCATGCTCACTAAAGCACCACAGCGTGCAAACTAACATTTGGGTCTGACAGCTTTACTTTTAAACACATAAACGTAATCTACAACTCTTCCTCTCTCTCTCTCTCTCTCTCTCTCCCTCTCTCTCTCTCTCTCTCTCACACACACACACATCTCTCTCTCTCTCTCTCTCTCTCTCTCTCTCTCTCTCTCTCTCACACACACACACACACACACACCAAGAAGCGAAGGTGTCAGGTAAAAATTATGTTCAACTAGGATGCAGAACGAGCTGACAAGCTTCCTCTTCCTGCTGTATAAATCAAATACACTCCTGGAAATTGAAATAAGAACACCGTGAATTCATTGTCCCAGGAAGGGGAAACTTTATTGACACATTCCTGGGGTCAGATACATCACATGATCACACTGACAGAACCACAGGCACATAGACACAGGCAACAGAGCATGCACAATGTCGGCACTAGTACAGTGTATATCCACCTTTCGCAGCAATGCAGGCTGCTATTCTCCCATGGAGACGATCGTAGAGATGCTGGATGTAGTCCTGTGGAACGGCTTGCCATGCCATTTCCACCTGGCGCCTCAGTTGGACCAGCGTTCGTGCTGGACGTGCAGACCGCGTGAGACGACGCTTCATCCAGTCCCAAACATGCTCAATGGGGGACAGATCCGGAGATCTTGCTGGCCAGGGTAGTTGACTTACACCTTCTAGAGCACGTTGGGTGGCACGGGATACATGCGGACGTGCATTGTCCTGTTGGAACAGCAAGTTCCCTTGCCGGTCTAGGAATGGTAGAACGATGGGTTCGATGACGGTTTGGATGTACCGTGCACTATTCAGTGTCCCCTCGACGATCACCAGTGGTGTACGGCCAGTGTAGGAGATCGCTCCCCACACCATGATTCCGGGTGTTGGCCCTGTGTGCCTCGGTCGTATGCAGTCCTGATTGTGGCGCTCACCTGCACGGCGCCAAACACGCATACGACCATCATTGGCACCAAGGCAGAAGCGACTCTCATCGCTGAAGACGACACGTCTCCATTCGTCCCTCCATTCACGCCTGTCGCGACACCACTGGAGGCGGGCTGCACGATGTTGGGGCGTGAGCGGAAGACGGCCTAACGGTGTGCGGGACCGTAGCCCAGCTTCATGGAGACGGTTGCGAATGGTCCTCGCCGATACCCCAGGAGCAACAGTGTCCCTAATTTGCTGGGAAGTGGCGGTGCGGTCCCCTACGGCACTGCGTAGGATCCTACGGTCTTGGCGTGCATCCGTGCGTCGCTGCGGTCCGGTCCCAGGTCGACGGGCACGTGCACCTTCCGCCGACCACTGGCGACAACATCGATGTACTGTGGAGACCTCACGCCTCACGTGTTGAGCAATTCGGCGGTACGTCCACCCGGCCTCCCGCATGCCCACTATACGCCCTCGCTCAAAGTCCGTCAACTGCACATACGGTTCACGTCCACGCTGTCGCGGCATGCTACCAGTGTTAAAGACTGCGATGGAGCTCCGTATGCCACGGCAAACTGGCTGACACTGACGGCGGCGGTGCACAAATGCTGCGCAGCTAGCGCCATTCGACGGCCAACACCGCGGTTCCTGGTGTGTCCGCTGTGCCGTGCGTGTGATCATTGCTTGTACAGCCCTCTCGCAGTGTCCGGAGCAAGTATGGTGGGTCTGACACGCCGGTGTCAATGTGATCTTTTTTCCATTTCCAGGAGTGTACAACACTTCGGATGTGAAGCCCGCCTAGTACGACTCAGAGCACCAAAGCCTCCAGATCTCCCGATCGAGTGGTGGTGTTATTCATGATAAACAAATACTTGTATGCTATGCGTGTGATGATAAATAACGCGTTACGGGCTCAAGGCAGTTGTGGACACTGCAGTATCTGACTAGATATGGTCCAAACGTAGGTAAATAAACGAAGTGTTACAGAGGTTAAGAAAATGGAGTCACTCTCAACACAGGAGACTTCAAATTGCCTTACGGCCTTTCTGATTTAGGTTTTCCGTTATTTCTATAAATCACTAAATTACGGCTGCTTCAAAACGACGACACTCGATTCCTTCTCCTGCTCTCATCCGATAGTAAACTCAATATTAATATAGATTCTATTTTTTCTTAACTTTAATGACGTTGAAATTCGTCAAGGGAAATGGAATGTGTTCAGTTAATTTTCTAAGAGACTTTAATCTTTTGTTTAAGAACAACAGAGACACTTCGATGTAACTTTCTTGACTTGTTGTAGTTGCATTTAATATCTAGAGAGTTGAAGGAACGACTAAGATTAAAAGAAGAAATCAGCGCCCAGAATCTTGCCTAGGTTTGCACTGTCGTTGGCTTAGGCTTAGTTGAGAACCAACGTGCGTTTTGTGTCACTTTGTGTCACAAAACAGCTATCCCATCAACGGGATTCCAAAAGAGGTAAGGGCTAGGGCAGTGAACTCATGTGTACCTGCAACAAACTGCCACGAGAGTCATCTCTGGAGTTGCGTTTGGAGCCGTCGTGTCTTTACATGTGCTATACTTTTGTAACGTACTGCAGACACGTCCGACATGCCTCAAGGAAATGCAACCAGCTGGCGTAACTAATTTCCGTGTTCATAGCGCACAACTAACGAGGACGCGCAAGTTCCTCACCTTTCTATAACTCATTATTCTTCCATTTTCAAGTTTCTGCTCCTCATCGTATTCTTATGAGTAATGTAAGTGATTCTTCGTACGGTTGGAAGTAAGAAGGAAGCCTAAATGCAACGTCCTGGCGACATTGTGGTCATTAGGGACCGTGCAGCAAGTCACATTGGTTAAGCATGCAGGGAACAATCGGTCGTAACTTTATCATAGATACCATTGCACTGTTCACCGTAAGTAATTTAAATACTAGACAACTGATTCGTATTCGTAAAGAGTGTTGGCTAAAATCTTCGACACACGTCCTGATTTAGCCGTCCTGTGGTTTTCCTTAGCACTTCAGGAGAACTGGGATGATTTCTGTAAAAGTTCATAATCAATTCTTTCTCTAACCTTATTCCTCAGACCTGACGAGAGATTAAACTCTAGTCTTCCTTCTAAGATTCCTTGCAAAGAGTTAGGCAAACTACGGAAAATCTACATCAGGAAGAGCGGATGACGATTTGAACCCATCTCCATACTCAAGCGAGTGTTCTGTCTAAACCCACTGCACCACTGTGCCCCTAATTGTGTTTGCATGAAGTCCTCACTTATATTCCGTTCTTAATTCAGTTGTTCTCATTACATTATTTATATTGTCCAACCACTGTTCCAGAATCAGAATGTACGTGGTCAGGTATTAAACCAATCCATAGTAGTCAAAATAAAAAATAGGAAACACACAATGATAGCTACTAATTAAGTTCATTATTGTCATGCTACTTCATAAACAAACTATTTGTGTATTGTTTCATGTGTACAAGATGTCACCTTTTCCTAAGAATTTATACAATTTTTTTCAGTATTGTTATTACATTAAATGAGTTACTAAGTCCAAGCAAATTCGCTTCGGGAGCATGTAAGGTTTGCGGAAGATCTTACTTTGGTAAACATAGTTCAATTGGATCATTGATTTTTATATATTTCCCATTACCTCACTGTACACATATACAAATAAATTAAGCTCGTCATGAACGATATTTGCAACAATGACATCAGTCATTAATTGACTGCCTTCTGAAAAACAACTAGACCTGTTATCGCTGGACAAAGACAGCGCCGAATCTATATCAGATAATGAATGTGTGGCTTAGTGATTTATAGAATGGTTCAAATGGCTCTGAGCACTATGGGACTTAACATCGGAGGTCATCAGTCCCCTAGAACTTAGAACTACTTAAACCTAACTAACCTAAGGACATCACACACATCCATGACCGAGGCAGGATTCGAACCTGCGACCGTAGCAGTCGCGCGATTCCGTACTGAAGCGCCTAGAACCGCTCGGCCACAGCGGCCGGCTTAGTTGTTTAGACAGTAGACTCGCCTGCGGAAGGACGTCGGCTCAAGTCTCTTCCGTCCATTCAGATTTAGATTTTCCGTGGTTGCTCCAACATCCCCCTGACATAAATGCCGGATGGTTTCTTTCGATAGGACACAGTCAATTTCATTTGGGACTCTGAGCTTGTGTTACGTCAGTAACGACCACGTCGACGGGGCGTTATATGCTGATCTTACATCGTTCCTTCCGCATTCACGTGTTTACCAGCTATCGGAATTTACCGTGATGACTGTGGTGTCACGGCAATGATTAGCGAATTTGCTTCTCGGGCCATGTCACCCGTTCAAGGAGGGACGGTACTGTAAGAATATAAATACAATTTAAACATAATTCAGAATGTTACATGGGCATGTGATTACTTACAGATGTTTTATAAATTTCTTGAGTTCTCTTTGTTAGGAAATCATTAACACATTGCATAGAATGGAAAAATCACGCCTGAAAACAAAAAGATAATGAGATAATTTATCTATGTAAAAAGTTTAATAATACTCAGTAAATGTTTGAAGATGGCCTTGTAAGCCGAAAGCCCGTTAACAATGAAAGTAATATTGTAGGACAAAAGCAAACTGGTGCTTTTAATTTATTATAATGTTGTTCTACCAAGAACAGACGGAAGATTCTGTTAATATGAGTTTAATGTTTGTTGTTGCGAGAGAATATCACACGCGATTTTGTGATACAGAGCGGGCGATATACGTTTGGATACGGCACAGCTTAGATGTACTGATGTTTTAAGTCGCACGGCGTTAATTATCAGTGATTTTTCTGTTGGGTCTTGTGATTTCTCACTGCTTGTTTCGGTCGAACGGATACGTGCGTCTGATACCGCTGTCCACAAATTACGTCACTCATTAATCGACCATGTGGTTGGTTGAGAGCAACGATTTCATAAGTGCCTACAGATATCAGCCGTTGAGATCGTCGCATTTATCACGAAAATTCTGCAAAGCGACTTAGAACTCCACGCAATACAGCTTGTTCAAGGGACACAACTTGTTTAAGGGATTATTTTAGAAGAGATACTGAGTAGAAATTCCACACGCGAACAAGCGGTAGCTCAGAGGAGAATGCTAGTGGTTTAGCGTTACCCGCTTCGCGTTTCTATGAATCTGGTCTTTATGCCACCGGAAATGCGGAAATACAAGCGAGAAATGCGAAGACTATTTAGTATTACACCGAGTCAATACGATTAAATGTAACACAAGACGTATTTAAAATGAACGTATGACGTGGCTGTTTTTTTTTTGTGGTAAGTTACTATGGGACCAAACTGCTCGGTCCCTAGGCTTACACACTACTTAATCTAACTTACGGAAAGAACAACACACACACCCATGCTCGAGGGAGGACTCGACCCTCTGGCCGGGGAATCAGCGCGAACCGTGGCAAGGCGCCCCAGACCGCGTGACTATCCCGCGTGGCGACGTGGTTGTTGGAAGCCTATTATTCGTTTATTTTCTTGCATCAGTTTACGTCTTCAAGGGTCCATGGAATTGATTCGTTCCAAGATTTTAGATTATTCCAGCATAGAGCTAGACAATTAAAGGCACACTTGTACGATATCCAGTGTGAATTTCAAATTGTTACGTAGCTAGTTCTCCATGGTGAGACACAAAAGAAGTCACGGTAACTGCTGCTGCTAAGTAGTTTACGACTTGACGTCCCGTCGGCTACGAGGCCGTTAGAGAAGGAACATAAGCTCTAACTTGCCGAGAATGTGGAAACAAAACGGTCGCGTCTATTAAAAGAATAATTCCGCGATTTGTTTTCGGTGATTTAAGGAAATCACAGGAATCTTAAAACTGGATGGCCCAACGATGATGCCTCGATCCTGCTTATCCAGAACGTGAGTCTAGTGATACAACGACGACGCTACGTCGCTCGCCGATTGATACTTTGGGTATAATGAATATGTTGGAACGTCATAAGTATTTCATAGAGCGCTAATACACTCCTGGAAATGGAAAAAAGAACACATTGACACTGGTGTGTCAGACCCACCATACTTGCTCCAGACACTGCGAGAGGGCTGTACAAGCAATGATCACACGCACGGCACAGCGGACACACCAGGAACCGCGGTGTTGGCCGTCGAATGGCGCTAGCTGCGCAGCATTTGTGCACCGCCGCCGTCAGTGTCAGCCAGTTTGCCGTGGCATACGGAGCTCCATCGCAGTCTTTAACACTGGTAGCATGCCGCGACAGCGTGGACGTGAACCGTATGTGCAGTTGACGGACTTTGAGCGAGGGCGTATAGTGGGCATGCGGGAGGCCGGGTGGACGTACCGCCGAATTGCTCAACACGTGGGGCGTGAGGTCTCCACAGTACATCGATGTTGTCGCCAGTGGTCGGCGGAAGGTGCACGTGCCCGTCGACCTGGGACCGGACCACAGCGACGCACGGATGCACGCCAAGACCGTAGGATCCTACGCAGTGCCGTAGGGGACCGCACCGCCACTTCCCAGCAAATTAGGAACACTGTTGCTCCTGGGGTATCGGCGAGGACCATTCGCAACCGTCTCCATGAAGCTGGGCTACGGTCCCGCACACCGTTAGGCCGTCTTCCGCTCACGCCCCAACATCGTGCAGCCCGCCTCCAGTGGTGTCGCGACAGGCGTGAATGGAGGGACGAATGGAGACGTGTCGTCTTCAGCGATGAGAGTCGCTTCTGCCTTGGTGCCAATGATGGTCGTATGCGTGTTTGGCGCCGTGCAGGTGAGCACCACAATCAGGACTGCATACGACCGAGGCACACAGGGCCAACACCCGGCATCATGGTGTGGGGAGCGATCTCCTACACTGGCCGTACACCACTGGTGATCGTCGAGGGGACACTGAATAGTGCACGGTACATCCAAACTGTCATCGAACTTATCGTTCTACCATTCCTAGACCGGCAAGGGAACTTGCTGTTCCAACAGGACAATGCACGTCCGCATGTATCCCGTGCCACCCAACGTGCTCTAGAAGGTGTAAGTCAACTACCCAGGCCAGCAAGATCTCCGGATCTGTCCCCCATTGAGCATGTTTGGGACTGGATGAAGCGTCGTCTCACGCGGTCTGCACGTCCAGCACGAACGCTGGTCCAACTGAGGCGCCAGGTGGAAATGGCATGGCAAGCCGTTCCACAGGACTACATCCAGCATCTCTACGATGGTCTCCATGGGAGAATAGCAGCCTGCATTGCTGCGAAAGGTGGATATACACTGTACTAGTGCCGACATTGTGCATGCTCTGTTGCCTGTGTCTATGTGCCTGTGGTTCTGTCAGTGTGATCATGTGATGTATCTGACCCCAGGAATGTGTCAATAAAGTTTCCCCTTCCTGGGACAATGAATTCACAGTGTTCTTATTTCAATTTCCAGGAGTGTATATCCATTGTCAAAAGAGTCAGTACATTCTTTTCCCCTGCCCCCGTCTCCCCTGCCACGTGCAAAAAACTACATTACTCTGAAAGAAAGTATGACAAGAAAAATGTCAAAGTAGTGTAGCGAGAATTAACAACAGAAAGTCTGGCACGATGCTGATCTTAGCATGAGTCAGATACGATAAAGGTGTTGTCCGTTTTTGCCTAGTTGGACGAGAAAAATAAAAAGTGGAAGGCTTGCAACGGCGAGCTCACCGCGATGGCTCTCGGGACGTGAGCTGCGGGTGGAGCAGCTGCCAGATGAAAGTGGTGCCACTGACACACATACTCCTTGTTTATTTGTGTAAACAAGTTTTTGCTGCCCACGCTGCGCCTACTTTCAACGGAAGTAATATGCTACGATACCAAACGAGCCGAGATTTGTCTGTTATCCGCACATAACAGACATTGCATTTTTGTTGTTGCTTATTTGACTTACAATTCTTCCTTACAGCGACGTAAATACAGAAAGATTAATTTAAAATTAATTTATGGATAAAAATTACACCTCGAAATACTCGTGATACTTACTAAAGATAAATTGTTTTATGTACGGGTTTCAAGGTATCTGAGTTAAGATTAGAGATTCTAGATCGAAATAAAATTGATGCTTTATAAAGGCAGTGCTGCAGCGAAACGAGAAAGAAAGAGGAGCTAGGTGTCTGCGATCCGTTGATGTCAAGGTCATTACACACAAGAACACGGATGGAAATTGGCTATGACTTTGTTTGAGGATTCATCCTCGTATTCGCTTCAAGTCATTTATGACAACTAGGATAACCTGTATCCGATAGTCAGGCACAATACTGAATACGACACCTTCAATATCGCAACCTATGCGCTGACTCACAAGGCTTATGATGAAAGGAATACGATTAGATTGGATCCTACGATAAAGAACGATAAAGTCACAAATACGAATTGTTATTCTTCGCAACCAATGATTGCAGATTAAGTGTCTGACCACATCCACACGAACACTAAACAAGATTATTAACCTATTTCAGTCTAATGGGTTCAAATGATGGCTCTGAGCACTATGGGACTTAACTTATGAGGTCATCAGTCCCCTAGAACTTAGAACTACTTAAACCTAACGAACTTAAGGACATCACACACATCCATGCCCGAGGCAGGATTCGAACCTGCGACGTAGCGGTCGCGCGGTTCCAGACTGTAGCGCCTAGAACCGCTCGGTCACTCCGGCCGGCTTAATGGGTAACAGGTTCAAGTATGTCTTCACGGATCTACTTATCAGTTGTTAACGGTGGCATCTGATGACTTCTTTCTAAATCTACATCCATATATATACTCAACGAATCACATTAAGGTGTGTGGCGGAGGGTACTTCGTGTACCACTGTCACTTCCCTTCATTTCCTCTTCCATTGGCGAATAGTTAGCTGCAAGAACGATTGTTGGTAAGCATCCGTGCGTGCACCGAGCCCGAATCTCTCAAAATTTACCTTCGTGATCTTTTCACATACTTAGGAGGAAGCATTATATTGGTTGATTCTTCTAGGAACGTACGCTCTAGGAACATTAACAGTAAATCACGCCATGATGCAGAACGCCTCTCTTGCAGCGCCTGCCACCGGAGTTTGCTCAGCAACTGCCTGACGCTTTCGTGCTTACTAAATGAAGGTGGAATATTGAAAACAGTTTTCCCTCAGAGCTGCGCCGATAGCTGATTAAACACCTATGCGTGGCAACATATGTGAACCAGAATTGAGCCTGCTCTCATTATTTTCCCTAGGCACATCGCGCGCTACAACACACTGCTTGTCGAATTCACTCGCAGAGTACACTTTCCTTCTTTGCATTTCGAATGCATCAACGCCACTTCTCGTAAGATAAAATAAGGAAGAGTTTGGAGAAAACAAATACCACATCTACGATGTTACGAAATGTAGAAGCCGATACAGCGCAGTGTTTTACGTTTTAAATTTGTTGCCTGTGGTGCAACCACATTCTAAAGTTGCTACAGTCACCATTCTTTTACTTAACCGACAGGATCACTGCTGTTCTCTTCGTCCTCATCGTTCCTGATATTATGGAACTGTTCAAGTTTGGTGAAGCAGTAATAAGAGCCTGTACTCATAACCAGGAGCTCAATGATTATAAACGCTCCTAAAATTACTTCAGACAAATATTAAGTGGTTTTATATGCAAGCACACTGTCGGTTTCTTCACTGTTGCCATCTGTCTCAGCTGGTAATATCGTTTTTACCGACTGCATCATCTATGGCTAGTATGCCCTAAAAACCCAAGTACATATAGGCAATGATTGTCTGAAAGTAATTTTGGGCCACATTTGACATCGTCATTACACCCTAGTTACCTTGCGAAACAACATATTGCCTTAAACAGCTATCCTACTTGCGCGAAAACTCCAGGAAGTCTCAAACTCGGGCTGCTTTCAGTTTCTTTAACGAGGAACTGAGTGCGATCCGAGTAACAAAAACCGATTAGGTAGAGAGGAAGGAATGTAATGAGCTCAAATAAAGTGAGAGATGGAATGTAAAACCACAGATATAACCACTTTGGACAGAATTTTGTTAACAGTGAATCTAGTGTGATACATAAGGTTTGCCGGCCGGGATGGCCGAGCGGTTCTAGGCGCTACAGACTGGAACCGCGCGACCGCTACGGTCGCGCAGGTTCGAATCCTGCCTCGGGCATGGGTGTGTGTGGTGTCCTTAGGTAAGTTAGGTTTAAGTAGTTCTAAGTTCTAGGGGACTGATGCCCTCAGAAGTTAAGTCCCATAGTGCTCAGAGCCATTTTTGAACAAAAGGTTTTCTGCGGTGCCAGTTTTGCATAATTGCAGCAAATCGGTTTTCGCAGTGAGACAGTGACATCTGATAAGAAGCCTATTTTCTGTAACCCTTTCCTGAGTTCATGCTCCGCCATAACAAGTGCCAGTTCAGGGTGACACTCAAACGGAGGCTGACTGCTTAGATTTTTGGTGGTCGTAAGGATTTCTTCGTCGACATAGTGCAGATGGCTCAGGAAATCTTACGGCACGCTGACTTCAGTAAGTAAACCAGGACTCTGGTGGCATATAGTATGTTAAAACACTTCGCAGTGTCTTATTGAGTGGCAGCCATGTTTCGTACACAAAATGCTGAGATACATATTCTGAATTCACCTCTGCTCCTTGACCGGAGCAAGCTACATGTTTGTCTGCCACATCCTTCATGAGTGTTATTTTCATCATCATACCACACGCACAACGGACACATGTCAGTTACATACTGAAGTTGGATACAGGTTCAAATGAATCAAAGCACTATGGGACTTAACGTCTGAGGTCATCAGTCCCCTCGACGTAGAACTACTTAAACCTAACTAACCTAAGGACATCACACACATCCATCCCCGAGGCAGGATTCGAACCTGCGACCGTAGCAGCAGCGCGGTTCCGGACTGAAGCGCCTAGAACCGCTCGGTCACAACGGCCGGCTTGGATAAAGATTCACAGATTAACTCATAAGTTGAAGCAGCACATCTTTGAACGAATAATCAAAGTAATCTACTAGTCAAGAGACGTCTTATCTCCGGATTACGCTTGTTCCTGTGTTACTCTGAAGCCTCACGTGGGCGTGATTCAGTTCTGCTGATTTTAGTGACTATTAAATAACGATTATGGCCAGACATTCCGAAACAAAAGATCAAATGCTGTCCGTCATGTTACGAAGGTGGATATGACATCACTACTCTTATATTCCACAGCTCACACTGCTTTTCCTCGTCTCTGGGGCTGAAAAGAATACTGGTTTCCAGGTTATTTACACGTCCATCTCTTTCCTTCGGAGAGCTGACACCTGCCGTCGAACATCTCGCGCTCGAGCTACACTGGGAGATGAGCCGTGTTTTGTGGGAGCCAGAGATAAACACACACGCGGCAGGCCCACGGTGCCTACCTGCTCGCTCGCGCCGGCTGCGGACTCACCTGGCGCGAAAGGCATGTTGCGGCGGCTCGGCGGCGACTGGCGTCTGGCGCTGGCGACCATCACCTTCTCCCGGCTGACCCACTGGCCGCCACAGCGAGGCGCGCATTCCCGGAACAAGGCCGGCCCGCGGGTTCACTGCCCGCCCTCCCTCTCTTTCTCCTACCGCTCTTGGGCCGTTGTCGATTTCCATCGGGCACCATCGAATCCCGCTACGTACTTCTCGGAGGGTCCGACGGAAACAATCTAAGGAGATACCATTCACTAGTCTTATGGAGGAATGAGGTTCAAATCGCCGTCCGAATTCACTACATCTACATCTACATCTACATTTATACTCCGCAAGCCACCCAACGGTGTGTGGCGGAGGGCACTTTACGTGCCACTGTCGTTACCTCCCTTTCCTGTTCCAGTCGTGTATGGTTCGCGGGAAGAACGACTGTCTGAAAACCTCCGTGCGCGCTCTAATCTCTCTAATTTTACATTCATGATCTCCTCGGGAGGTGTAAGTAGGGGGAAGCAATATATTCGATACCTCATCCAGAAACGCACCCTCTCGAAACCTGGCGAGCAAGCTACACCGCGATGCAGAGCGCCTCTCTTGCAGAGTCTGCCACTTGAGTTTGTTAAACATCTCCGTAACGCTATCACGGTTACCAAATAACCCTGTGACGAAACGCGCCGCTCTTCTTTGGATCTTCTCTATCTCCTCCGTCAACCCGATCTGGTACGGATCCCACACTGATGAGCAATACTCAAGTATAGGTCGAACGAGTGTTTTGTAAGCCACCTACTTTGTTGATGGACTACATTTTCTAAGGACTCTCCCATGAATATCAACCTGGTACCCGCCTTACCAACAATTAATTTTATATGATCATTCCACTTCAAATCGTTCCGCACGCATACTCCCAGATATTTTACAGAAGTAACTGCTACCAGTGTTTGTTCCGCTATTATATAATCACACAATAAAGGATCCTTCTTTCTATGTATTCGCAATATATTACATTTGTCCATGTTAAGGGTCAGTTTCCACTCCCTGCACCAAGTGCCTATCCGCTGCAGATCTTCCTGCATTTCGCTACAATTTTCTAATGCTGCAACTTCTCTGTATACTACAGCATCATCCGCGAAAAGCCGCATGGAACTTCCGACACTATCTACTAGGTCATTTATATATATTGTGAAAAGCAATGGTCCCATAACACTCCCTTGTGGCACGCCAGAGGTTACTTTAACGTCTGTAGACGTCTCTCCGTTGATAACAACATGCTGTGTTCTGTTTGCTAAAAACTCTTCAATCCAGCCACACAGCTGGTCTGATATTCCGTAGGCTCTTACTTTGTTTATCAGGCGACAGTGCGGAACTGTATCGAACGCCTTCCGGAAGTCAAGAAAAATAGCATCTACCTGGGAGCCTGTATCTAATATTTTCTGGGTCTCATGAAGAAATAAAGCGAGTTGGGTCTCACACGATCGCTGTTTCCGGAATCCATGTTGATTCCTACAGAGTAGATTCTGGGTTTCCAAAAACGACATGATACGCGAGCAAAAAACATGTTCTAAAATTCTACAACAGATTGACGTCAGAGATATAGGTCTATAGTTTTGCGCATCTGCTCGACGACCCTTCTTGAAGACTGGGACTACCTATGCTCATTTCCAATCATTTGGAACCTTCCGTTCCTCTAGAGACTTGCGGTACACGGCTGTTAGAAGGGGGCAAGTTCTTTCGCGTACTCTGTGTAGAATAGAATTGGTATCCCGTCAGGTCCAGTGGACTTTCCTCTGTTGAGTGATTCCAGTTGCTTTTCTATTCCTTGGACACTTATTTCGATGTCAGCCATTTTTTCGTTTGTGCGAGGATTTAGAGAAGGAACTGCAGTGCGGTCTTCCTCTGTGAAACAGCTTTGGAAAAAGGTGTTTAGTATTTCAGCTTTACGCTTGTCATCCTCTGTTTCAATGCCATCATCATCCCGGAGTGTCTGGACATGCTAGTTCTCGATTGAGTTCACACTCTTTGAAGTTACACTACTGGCCATTAAAACTGCTACACCACTAAGATGACGTGCTAGAGACGCGAAATTTAACCGACAGGAAGAATATGCTGTGATATGCAAATGATTACCTTTTTAGAGCATTCACACAAGGCTGGCGCCGGTGGCGACACCTACAACGTGCTGACATGAGGAAAGTTTTCAACCGATTTCTCGTACACAAACAGCAGTTGACCGGCGTTGCCTGGTGAAACGTTGTTGTGATGCCTCGTGTTAGGAGGAGAAATGGGCACCATCACGTTTCTGACTTTGATAAAGGTCGAATTGTAGACTATCGCGATTGCGGTTTATCGTATCGCGACAATGCTGCTCGCGTTGATCGAGATCAAATGACTGTTAGCTGAATATGGAATCGGTGGGTTCAGGAGGGTAATACGGGACGCCGTGCTGGATCATAACGATCCCTTATCACTAGCAGTCGAGATGACAGGCATCTTATCGGCATGGCTGTAACGGATCGTGCAGCCACGTCTCGATCCCTGAGTCAACAGATGGGGACGTTTGCAAGACGACAACCATCTGCACGAACAGTTCGACGACGTTTGCACCAGCTTGGAGACCATGGCTGCGGTTACCCTTGACGCTGCATCACAGACAGGAGAGCCTGCGATGGTGTACTCAACGACGAATCTGGGTGCACGAATGGCAAAACGTCATTTTATCGGATGAATCTAGGTTCTGTTTACAGCATTATGATGGTCGCATCCGTGTTTCGCGACATCGCGGTAACGCACATTGGAAGCGTGTATTCGTCATCGCCATACTGGCGTTTCACCCGACGTGATGGTATGGGGTGCCATTGGTTACACGTCTCGGTCACCTCTTGTTCGCATTGACGGCACTTTGAACAGTGGACGTTACATTTCAGATGTGTTACGACCCGTGGCTCTACCCTTCATTCGATCCCTGCGAAACCCTACATTTCAGCAGGATAATGCACGACCGCATGTTGCATGTCCTGTAGGGGCCTTTCTGGATACAGAAAATGTTCGACTGCTGCCCTGGTCAATGGTGGCCGAGCAACTGGCTCGTCACAATACGCCAGTCACTAATCTTGATGAACTGTGGTATTGTGTTGAAGCTGCATGCGCAGCTGTACCTGTACACGCCATCCAAGCTCTGTTTGACTCAATGCCCAGGTGTATCATGGCCGTTATTACGGCCAGAGGTGGTTGTTCTGCGTACTGATTTCTCAGGATCTATGCACCCAAACTGCGTGGAAATGTAATCACATGTCCGTTCTAATATAATATATTTGTCCAATGAATACCCGTTAATCATGTGCATTTCTTCTTGGTGTAGCAATTTTAATGGCCAGTAGTGTATGAAGGTAGCAGGAAAAAAATACTGGGGTCAAAGGTTATCTACAACTTGTACAGAAACCAAAAAAATGGTTCAAATGGCTCTGAGCACTATGGGACTTAACAGCTGTGGGCATCAGTCCCCTAGAACTTAGAAGCACGTAAACCTAACTAACCTAAGGACATCACACAACACCCAGTGTACAGAAACCAAACTATAGTTATAACAGCCGAAGCACATGGAACGGAAGCATTAGGCTCTGTTCGACCCATGGGAGAGCGTCGAGGAGCTGCTGAAAAACCTGAACTGGCAGACACTCGAAGATAGACGCAGACTACGCTGCCGAGTCACATTAAAGTGACCACCGCTTATGTTCGACGTCAACTTGCGATAGTCATTCAGAGACGGCACGTGGAAGCACTACCAGAAGAGGGTGTATAAAGCATATCAGGTGGACGCGGAAAACAGTGCAGTTGTTGTCGTAATGCGGAAACGGAATGATGTGAACGAAAGTATCCGGACACCTGGCTGCAAATGGCTTACGAGTTCGTGACGCCCTCCATCGGTAATGCTAGAATTCAATATGGTGTTGGTCCACCCTTAGACTTGATGATAGCTTCCACTCCCGCAGACATACGTTCAGTCAGGTGCCTGAAAGTTTCTTGGTGAATGGCAGCACATTCTTCACGGAGTGCTGCACTGAGGAGAGGTATAGATGTCGGTCGGTGAGGCCTGCACGAAGTCGACTTTCCGAAACATCCCAAAGGTGTTCTATACAATTCAGGTCAGGACTCTGTGCAGGCAAGTCCATTACAGGGATGTAATTGTCATGTAACGACTCCACCACAGGCCGTGCATTATGAATAGGTGCTTGATCATGTTGAAAGATGCAGTTGCCATCCCGGATTAGCTCTTCAACAGTGGGAAGCAAGAAGGTGCTTAAAACAACGTAGGCCTGCGCCGTGATAGTGCCACGCAAAACAACAAGGGGTGAAAGCCCCCGCCATGAAAAACATGACCACACCATAACACCACCGCCTCCGACTTTTACTGTTGGCACTACACACGCTGACAGATGACGTTCACTGGGCATTCACCATACCCACGCCCTGCGATCGGGTCGCCACATTGTGTACCGTGATTCTTCGCTCCACACAATGTTTTCCACTGTTCAGTCGTCCAATGTTTACGCTCCTTACACCAAGCGAAGCGTCGTTTGGCATTTACCGGCGTGATGTGTGGCTTACGAGCCGCCGTTCGACCATGAAATCCAAGTTTTCTCACCACCCGCCTAACTGTCATAGTACTTGCGGTGGATCCTAATGCAGTTTGGGATTCCTGTGTGATGGCCTGGATAAATGTCTGCCTATTACATATTACGACCCTCTTCAATTGTCGGCGGTCTAATTCAGTCAACAGACGAGGTCGGCCTGTACGCTTTTGTGCTGTACATGTCCCTTCACGTTTCCACTTCACTATTACATTGGAAACAGTGGACCTAGGGATGTTTAGGAGTGTGGAAATCTTGTGTACAGATCTATGACACAAGTGAAACCCAATCACCTGACCACGTACGAAGTCCGTGAGTTTCGCGGTGCGCCCCATTCTGCTCTCTCACGGTGTCTAATGACTACTAAGGGCGCTGATATTGAGTGTCTGGCAGTAGGTGCCAGCACAACGCACCTAATATGAAAAACGTATGTTTTTCGATGTGCCCGGAAACTTTTGATCACAGAATGTATCTGACGTTCAAAAGGGCATGATCATTGCCTTCGCACAGGAAGGTGGAGGGCATTTTCGAAACGGCTAAGTTCGTAAACTGTTCATGTGAGACCGTGGTTAAAGTATACCGTGCTACCGTGCATGAGAAAATGGCGGAATCCAAAATCGACGCGGATGCAACTGTGGTGCGCCATAGGCCACCTAGATAACAGACGTAAACGACGACTGAGGAGATGCGCACAGGCGAACAGACATGAAACTGTTGATCAGCTTACTGCCAAGTTGACCCAAGGAGCTACCAATAGTGTCTCCTCGACCAAATTTCGGTGAACGTCGCTGCGGGGGCCTCCACAGCAGGGCCCTGGTTCATGCACCCATGCTGACTGCTGTTCATAGGTGAAGAAGGCTGTAATATGACATGCAACTGTTGATCAGCTTACTGTCAAGTTGATCCAAGGAGCTACCAATAGTGTCTCCTCGACCACAGTTCGGTGAATGTCTCTGCGGGGGCCTCCGCGGCAGGGCCCTGGTTCATGCACCCATGCTGACTGCTGTTTATAGGCGACGAAGGCTGGAATATGACATGCAACTGTTGATCAGCTTACTGCCAAGTTGACCCAAGGAGCTACCAATAGTGTCTCCTTGACCAAAGTTCGATGAACGTCACTGTGGGGGCCTCCGCAGCAGGGCCCTGGTTCATGCACCCATGCTGACTGCTGTTCATAGGTGAAGAAGGCTGGAATATGACATGGAACTGTTGATCAGCTTACTGCCAAGTTGACCCAAGGAGCTACCAATAGTGTCTCCTCGACCACAGTTCGGTGAACGTCGCTGCGGGGGTCTCCGCAGCAGGTCCCTGGTTCATGCACCCATGCTGACTGCTGTTCACAGGTGAAGAAGGCTGTAATATGACATGCAACTGTTGATCAGCTTACTGTCAAGTTGATCCAAGGAGCTACCAATAGTGTCTCCTCGACCACAGTTCGGTGAATGTCTCTGTGGGGGCCTCCGCGGCAGGGCCCTGGTTCATGCACCCATGCTGACTGCTGTTCATAGGCGACGAAGGCTGGAATATGACATGCAACTGTTGATCAGCTTACTGCCAAGTTGCCCCAAGGAGCTACCAATAGTGTCTCCTTGACCAAAGTTCGATGAACGTCACTGCGGGGGCCTCCGCGGCAGGGCCCTGGTTCATGCACCCATGCTGACTGCTGTTCATAGGTGAAGAAGGCTGGAATATGACATGGAACTGTTGATCAGCTTACTGCCAAGTTGACCCAAGGAGCTACCAATAGTGTCTCCTCGACCACAGTTCGGTGAACGTCGCTGCGGGGGTCTCCGCAGCAGGTACCTGGTTCATGCACCCATGCTGACTGCTGTTCATAGGTGACGAAGGCTGGAATATACAAGCCAATACCGCATCTGGTCGTCCACTGAGTGCTGACATGTGTAGGTGTCCTTTTCAGATGAATCACGTTTTTGCTCCATCGGGCGTGAAACGTCTCAAAGCAAACGCTCTGCAACGATCTTCGGAAGGATTCAGACCGGAGAAGGGAGCATTATGGTGTAGGGAATGTTTTCGTGACATTCCCTGAGTGATCTCATGATTCTGGAGGCACAATGGATCGACACAAGTATGTACTTATCCTTGCAGTTTGTCTTACCTCAGCACGAAGGCATCTACCTGCAGGAAAATGCAAAGTGTTACACAACTTACAGTGTACGTGCGTGATTTGAAGAGCACCAGAATGAGTTTACTGTACTTCCTTCGCTACCAAACTTCCTGCAATTTAACCCAATGGAGAATCTGTGGGACCACCTCGTTCAGACTGTTCGCTCCACGGTTCCTCGACAGAGAAACATAGGGCGGCTGGCCGCGGCTCTGGAGTCGGCGTCGTTCCACATCCCTGTCGCTACCTTCCAGAACATCACTGCTTGCTTTCCTGCACGTTTCGCAGCAATTCGCAATGCAAAAGGTGGTTACCCAGGCTTTTCAAATATGGTCACATTAACGTGATTGGCCGTATATCTTGTGATAGCCTACTTACGAACTTTCAAGAACCGCCATTAAGTTGCGAATGTAAAAATATACTACAACCCACTGTAGCTACCACTCCCATAGGGATCACGAAGACACAGTTAGACTAATTACTGCGCGCACAGCAATTACGCAATCTTCCGGGAGATAACCTCTGCCATGCTCTTCACAGTGGTTTCCAACGTATACAGGGTGGTCCATTGATAGTGACCGGGTCAAATATCTCACGAAATAGGCATCAAACGAAAAAAACTACAAAGAAGGAAACTCGTCTAGCTTGAAGGGGGAAACCAGATGGCGCTATGGTTGGCCCGCTAGATGGCGCTGCCATAGGTCGAACGGATATCAACTGCGATTTTTTAAATAGGAATTCCCATTTTTTATTACAAATTCGTGTAGTACGTAAAGAAATATGAATGTTTCAGTTGGACCACTTTTTTCGCTTTGTGGTAGATGGCGCTGTAATAGTCACAAAGGTATAAGTATGTGGTATCACGTAACATTCCGCCAGTGCGGACGGTATTTGCTTCGTAATACATTACCCGTGTTAAAATGGACCGTTTACCAATTGCGGAAGAGGTCGATATCGTGTTGATGTATGGCTATTGTGATCAAAATGCCTAACGGGCGTGTGCTATGTATGCTGCTCGGTATCCTGGACGACATCATCCAAGTGTCCCGGACTGTTCGCCGGATAGTTACGTTATTTAAGGAAACAGGAAGTGTTCAGCCACATGTGAAACGTCAACCACGACCTGCAACAAATGATGATGCCCGAGTAGATGTCTTAGTTGCTGTCGCGGCTAATCGGCACATCAATAGCTGACAAATTGCGCGAGAATTGGGAATCTCATAAATGTCGGTGTTGAGAATGCTACATCAACATCGATTACACCCGTACCATATTGCTATGCACCAGGAATTGCATGGCGACGACTTTGAACGTCGTGTACAGTTCTGCCATTGGGCACAAGAGAAATTACGGGACGATGAGAAATTTTTTGCACGGGTTCTATTTAGCGACGAAGCGTTATTCACCATCAGCGTTAACGTAAACCGGCTTAATATGCGCTATTGGGCAACGGAAAATCCACGATGGCTGCGACAAGTGGAATTCAGCGACCTTGGCTGGTTAATGTATGGTGCGGCATTATGGGAAGAAGGATAATTGGCCCCCGTTTTATCGATGGCAATCTAAATGGTGCAATGTATGCTGATTTCCTACGTAATGTTCTACGGATGTTACTACAAGATGTTTCACTGCATGACAGAATGGCGATGTACTTCCAACATGATGGATGTCCGCCACATAGCTCGCGTGCGGTTGAAGCGGTATTAAATAGCGTATTTCATGACAGGTGAATTGGTCGTCGAAGCACCATATCATGGCCCGCACGTTCACCTGATCTGACGTCCCCTGATTTCTTTCTGTGGGGAACGTTGAAGGATATTTGCTATCGTGATCCACCGACAACGCATGACAACATGCGTCAGCGCATTGTCAATGCATGTGCGAACATTACGGAAGGCGAACTACTCGCTGTTGAGAGGAATGTCGTTATATGTATTGCGAAATGCATTGAGGTTGACGGACATCATTTTGAGCATTTATTGCATTAATGTGGTATTTACAGATAATCACGCTGTAACAGCATGCGTTCTCAGAAATGATAAGTTCACAAAAGTACATGTATCACATTGGAACAACCGAAATAAAATGTGCAAACGTACCTACGTTCTGTATTTTAATTTAAAAAACCTACCTGTTACCAACTGTTCGTCTATAATTGTGAGCCATATGTTTGTGACTATTACAGCGCCATGTATCACAAAACGAAAAAAGTGGTCCAACTAAAACAATCATATTTCTTTACGTACTACAGGAATATGTAAAAAATGGTGGTTCCTATTTAAAAAAAAACGCAGTTGATATCCGTTTGACCTATGGCAGCGCCATCTAGCGGGCCAACCATAGCGCCATTTGGTTTCCCCCTTCAAGCTAGACAAGTTTCGTTCTTTGTTGTTTTTTCGTTTGACGCTTATTTCGTGAGATATTTGGCCCGGTCACTATCAATGGACCACCCTGTAGAAATAGATGTACAGGGAGCGGACGAAAATATGGAAACACCAAAAACACAACACATTTATATGCCTAACACGGCGTTGGACACCAGTTGGCATTCAAAAGGGCTTCTAGTTGTCTCGGAGTGGATAAATACCGGTCTTGTGTGGTTTTCATGGAAATCTTATACCATTCTTCCTGCAAAATGTGGCAAGTTTAAATAACGATGATGGAGGTGGATAGCAATCACACACCCTTCGCTCCGGACTAGAACACAAAGGCTCAGTCACACTGAGATCTGGTGACTGTAGTGACCAGCGGATATCCGAAGTTCATTCTCGTGCCCACAAAATCAGTCCTGGTCCATGGGAGCTGAGTGAAGATAACCGGCCATTGTGGCCGAGCGGTTCTAGGCGCTTCAGTTGGGAACCGCGCTGCTGCTACGGTCACAGGTTCGAATCCTGCCTCGGGCATGGATGTGTGTGATGTCCTTAGGTTAGTTAGGTTTAGGTAGTCTAGGGGACTGATGACCTCAGATGTTAAGTCCCATGGTGCTTAGTGTCATTTGATCCATTTTGTGTGAACAGAGGCCCTGTTCTCTTGGAAGACATAATCACCACTGGGGAATAACCATTGTTCTATGGGATGTGCCTGATCAGCCAAAATGATCACATAATCCTTGGCAGTATTGCAGCCTTGCATTGTAACAGTGGAGCCCAAATCCTCACCAAATCTATGCCATGTTTCACTTTCGGGACGTAAACTTGGCCAAAAGTTAGAAACACTGTGAAACAAGACTAATCCGACCAAATGACATACTTCCATTCCTCCATAGCCCAGATTTTATGGTTTCGCCACCACGTTTTGCAGTTTCCGGTATTTGCGTCACTGATTCCAGCTCGCTCTGCAATTCCCTGCTTATGGAGCTTTTTCGTGTTGTTTTGATGCTGACAGGGTTCGCGAATGCGACATTCAGTTCTGCAGTAGTTTTGCAACTTACGTCCACTTATTTTTCGTCACAGTCTTCTTCAATGACAGTCCGTCGTGATCATTGAGTTCACACTTTCGTCCACGTTGTAACTTAGCAGATGATGTTTTTCCGGTTTCTCTGTGTTCTGAGATCAGGCAGGGATACTGGTTGGTTGGTTCAGTTGGAGGAGGGGACCAAACAGCGAGGTCATCGGTCCCATCGGATTAGGAAATGGTTCAAATGGCTCTGAGCACTATGAGACTTAACATCTGCGGTCATCAGTCCCCTAGACTTAGAACTACGTAAACCTAACTAACCTAAGGACATCACACACATCCATGCCCGAGGCAGGATTCGAACCTGCGACCGCAGCGGTTGCGCGGTTCCGGACTGTAGCGCCTAGAACCGCTCGTACACCACGGCCGGTTACCTCGAAGAAAACGGTCTATTGACACACAGTCAGCATGGGTTTAGAAAACATCGTTCTTGTGAAACACAACTAGCTCTTTATTCACATGAAGTGTTAAGTGCTATCGACAAGGAAATTCAGATTGATTCCGTATTTCTGGATTTCCGGAAGGCTTTTGACACTGTACCACACAAGCAGCTCGTGAAATTGCGTGCTTATGGAATATCGTCACAGTTGTAAGTAGGCTGTTTAGGTTTTTATCTTGGTAACGCCACGTACAGCTCTGTATGAAAATCACTGACTGTGCTGTGTGCAGTCTGTGGCTGATTTGCGTTGTTGGAATATTTGCTATTGTAGTGTTGGGCAGTTGGATGTGAACAGCACGTCACGTTGTGCAGTTGGAGGTGAGCCACCAGCAGTGGTGGATGTGGGAAGAGAGATGGCAGAGTTTTGAGAGCGGAAGATCTGGACGTGTGTCCGTCAGAAAAGCGAAATCTGTAAGACTGGATGTCATGAACTGATATATATATATATATATATATATATATATATATATATATATATATATATATATATATAATGACTTTTGAACACTATTAAGGGAAATACATTGTTTGTTACCTATCAAAGTCTTTCATTTGTTAACTATCAGTAGTTAGTGCCTTCAGTAGTTAGAATCTCTTATTTAGCTGGCAGTATTGGCGTTCGCTGTATTGCAGTAGTTCGAGTAATGGAGATTTTTGTGAGGTAAGTGATTCATGAAAGGTATAGGTTATTGTTAGTCACGGACATTCTTTTGTAGGGATTATTGAAAGTCAGATTGCCTTGCGCTAAAACTATTGTATGTCAGTTTAGTGATGATCAGAATAAGTAAAGAGAGAAATGTCTGAGTACGTTCAGTTTTTCTCAGCTGTTTGAAAATCAAATAACGTAAGAGGTTTACCAGCATTGTCATTCTTAATTTTTCTAAGGGGATGTTTCACAGTCTGTGGATTTGTGATTTCCTGTCAGAGAGGTCACAGTTCGTAGTAATTGACGGAAAGTCATCGATTAAAACAGAAGTGATTTCTGGCGTTCCCCAAGGGAGTGTTATAGGCCCTTTGCTGTTCCTTATCTATATAAACGATTTGGGAGACAATCTGAGCAGCCGTCTTCGGTTGTTTGCAGATGACGCTGTCGTTTATCGACTAATAAAGTCATCAGAAAATCAAAACAAACTGCAAAACGATTTAGAAGAAATATCGGAATGGTGTGAGAAGTGGCAGTTGACCCCTAAATAACGAAAAGTGTGAGGTCATCCACATGATTGCTAAAAGGAACTAATTAAACTTCGGTTACACGATAAATCAGTCTAATCTAAAAGCCGTAAATTCAACTAAATACCTAGGTATCACAATTACGAACAACTTAAATTGGAAGGAACACACTGAAAATATTGTGGGGAAGGCTAACCAAAGACTGCGTTTTTTTGGCAGGACACTTACAAAGAAAATGTAACAGACCTACTAAGGAGACTGCCTACACTACGCTTTTCCATCCTCTTTTAGAATATTGCTGCGCGGTGTGGGATCCTTACCAGGTAGGACTGACGGAGTACATCGAAAAAGTTCAAGGAAAGGCAGCAAGTTTTGTATTATCGTGAAATATGGGAGAGAGTGTCACAGAAATGATACGGGATTTGGGCTGGAAATCATTAAAAGAAAGGCGTTTTTCGTTGCGACCGAATCTTCTCACGAAATTCCAATCACCAACATTCTCCTCCGAATGCGAAAACATTTTTTTGACACCGACCTACATAGGGAGGAACGATTACCACGATAAAATAAGGGAAATCAGAGCTCGCACGGAAAGATATAGGTGTTCATTCTTCCCGCGCAATATACGAGATAGGAATAACAGAGAATTGTGAAGGTGGTTCGATGGACCCTCTGCTGGGCACTTAAATGCGATTTGCATAGTATCCATGTAGATGTAGATGTAGATGTTGAGAATGAAGTGAGACGGGATCGAAACCTATGCTTGATATTAATCAATTTGTAAATTGAGCAAGCAGCAGGAGAGAACAATGACAAATTTGGAGAGTGTTCAGAGAGAAGAAACAAAGAGTTTGACATTTGTAGACGAAAATTTAATTATGTCAGAGATAGCAAAGCGTTTGGAAGATCCGCTGAATGTAACAGATAGTGTCTTGAAAAGAGGCTGTTAGATGCACACTAACAAAAATAAAGCAAAGGAATGCAGTGTTGTCGAACTGAATCACATAATGGTGAAGAAATGGGTTTAGGAAATGAGACATTAAAACTACCTACTCGGGCAGCTAAATAGCTGAAGATGTCTCAAGCAGAGAGATTATAAAGGCATTTGTCTGAAGTGTAGCCTTGTACGGAAGTGAAACGTGGACGACAAACTGTTCAGACTAGAAGATAATAGAAGCTTTGAAATATGGCGCTAGAGAAGCATGACGGAGATTTGATGGGTTTATCGTATACCAATGAGGAGCTGCTGAACCCAACTGGAAAGGAAAGAAACTTGTGGCACAGCTTGGCTAAGAGAAGGGATTGGTTTATAGGACACAGCCTGAGGCATCAAGGAATTGTCAGTTCGGTAATAGAGGGAAGCGTGCGTGTGTGTGTAAGGGAAGGGGATAAAATCTGAATAGGGAGACCAAAGCTTTATTACAGTTAACAGATTAAGGTCGGTGTAGGTTGCAAACGTTATACAAGGATAAAGAGTTTTTCTCATGATGGACTAGTGTGGAAAGTTACTTCAAACCAGTCTAGCAACAGAGGGCTATAACACAAACTTGGTTTTCCTACATCACTCCGGCCAGTTTCCTCCCTCGTCTATACAGTATATACATATACCTCAATATTACTACTCTGCAGTTTGCACTTAAGTGCTTACAGTACGTTCATAGAACCATTTTCAGATTATTTCTCTAGCGTTCCACTCCCGAATAGCACGTGGGAAAAACGAACACTTAAATATTTCAGTGCGAGCTTCCATTTCTTTTATTTTATTGCCATAGTCCTTTCTCCATACATAGGTGGGAGTCAACAAAATATTTTCGCATGCGGAGAAGAAAGTTAGAGAAAATCTCGCCCTAACGAGAATCGCCTTTGGTTTAATTATTGCCACCCCAACTCGCGTATAATATCCGCGACACGATCTTCACTTTTTAGAGCTGTCTTATTTGAACTTTTTCGTTGTCCTCTGTCAATCCTATTTGACATGGATCGCATGCCACGTAACAATACTCCAGAAGAGAACGGACATAAGTAATGCATGCAGTCTCTTTAGTAGATGTGTATTCCATCTTTCAAGTGTTCTACCAGTAAAATGCAGTCTTCGGTTCACCTTTCTCACAACAGTTTCTGCGTGATTCTTGCAATTTAAGTTATTTTTCATTGTAATCCTTAGTTATTTAGTTGAACTGACAGCGTTTAAATTTTGGTGATTTATAGTATAACCGAAATTTAAAGGTTTCTTTTGGTACTCATGTGGCTAACCACATAATTCTTATAGTTTAGAGTCAATTGGCCTTTTTTCTCCATACAGATAAGTTGTCAAAAGATTTTGTAAATTATTTTGATCTTCTGTTGGTTATACTAGACGGTAAATGATAGCATCATCTGCAAAAAACCTAAGATGGCTGCTCAGATTGTCTCCTAAATCGTTTATATAGATTAGGAACAGCTGAGGCGCTAAAGCATTCGTTGGGGAATGTTTCTGTTTTACTTGATGACCTTTGGTCAGTTACTACGAACTGTGACCTTTCCGACAGGAAAGCGCGAATCCAGTCGCACAACTGCAACGATACTCCATATGCACGCAGTTTGATTAGAAGCTGCTTTTGAGGAACGGTGTCAAAAGCCTCCTATAAATCTAGAAATATGGAATCAATTTGAGACCCCTTGTTGATAGCATTCATTATTTCAAAAGAATAAAGAGTCAGTTGTGTTTTCCAAGAAGGTGATGATTACGTGTCAGTAGATAGCTTTCTTCGAGGTAATCATCAGTGTTTTAATATAGTACACGTTCAAAAATGCTACTGCGAATCGGTGTCACATTCGGCCTGCTCGGCAACGCTTCAAACAACAAGGTATAGACACATACGAAAAATAGGCCACAGCTCAGATGTTCACGTGAGGTGTAAGCTGGTTTAATGATATCACATTGGCACCAAATTTCACCACAATTCTACCCAACCTCATCGTGGATGTGTTTCCACGATAGGAAAGTCGTCACACCCTCTCTTAACCATAATTAATCCCCTCTTTTGATGCCTCTTGATGGATGTCAGAACCGTGACGCCTAACGTTGAAATCACGCATTTTTCTTATGGGTAGCCGAGGAAAAGTTTCAAACACATCGCCTGTCAGAATCGACAAGAAAAGCCCTCAGGACGTCGGTCAAAAATGGCTCTAAGCACTATGGGACTTACCATCTGAGATCATGAGTCCCCTAGACTTAGAACTACCTAAACCTAACTAACCTAAGGATATCACACACATCCATGCCCGAGGCAGGATTCGAACCTGTGACCGTAGCAGCAGCGTGGTTCCAAACTGTAGTGCCTAGAACCACAGCAGCCGGCCCAGGAGAAGGCATATAAAATGTTCAAATGTGTGTGAAATCTTATGGGACATAACTGCTAAGGTCATCAGTCCCTAAGCTTACACAGTATTTAAACTAAATTATCCTAAGGAGAAACACACACACCCATGCCCGAGGGAGGACTCGAACCTCCGCCGGGACCAGCCGCACAGTCCAGGAGGCATATAGGGCGTGAATGAAATCACTTCTTCCTTCTTCCCCTGTGTGTGTGTGTGTGAGCGGGGGGGGGGGGGGGGGGGGCTTGGTTCCCATCATAGTTCGCAGTGCGAGATAGGCATCAGGACGACGTTCTAGACAACGTATGACACTGCTAACACCCACCGGGCGATTCAGCCTTGCTCTAAGAATATCGTAGGGCTGTAATCCCATTGAACGTGCCCTGTTTCCTTTTGGAATGTAGTGCGATCACAATTTTTGCTCTGGTATACAGTCTGGAAACGCTAGAGACTGTTTAAAATCGTTCGACCAAATCTGGAGGCGATCCGAAGTAGCGAAGGGTGTTTATCCTTTTTCAGAACTCTGCGCTTTCCTCTGGCTTGATCAAGGAAAGAGGAGAAGGAGGAATGGTTAGAGAGGGATCTTCGGGGCGGGGGAGCGGGAGGGAGCGACATATGTGGGAAAAGAACGGAAAGGGTCTCTCTAAAACCCTCCAGTTCGGGAACACCCTGTGTGCCACACAGGCAACTTTGTTGAGCACTTTAAAAGTTTTTCTGTTCAGAGACCTCGACACCCATTCAGCTGAGTGGCGGCTCGTTTCTGCTCTAGCGCCTGACGAGAGGCATAATCTTCGACACCTCTTAGGTGGGAGTAGTACTATGTCGTAATTTAAGACGGGTGTACAGCATCACGATGGACACATCCGTGTATGAAGGCTCGCAGGAGCCGGCCGTTGTGGCCGAGAGGTTCTAGGCGCTTCAATCTGGAACCGCACGACCGCTACGGTCGCAGGTTAGAATTCTGCCTCGGGCATGGACGTGTGTGATGTCCTTAGGTTAGTTAGGTTTAAGTAGTTCTAAGTTCTAGGGGACTGTTGACCTCAGATGTTGTCCCATAGTGCTGAGAGTCATTTGAACCATTTGAACCAAGGCTCGCAGGAGAACGTATGTTGCCAGATTGCGTTCGTCAGATTCGTATAGTGTCAGAACCAGGTGTGTAGTTTAGGGGTACCATGCGACTACCTCTGGTTCACATAGCCGTTAATCTGGACAGCAGCCATTTAATTTCTGACGTGCTGAGACTGGTTGCTGTGTCCTACTTCCGAGATCTTCGTGACGTTGTCTTTCAACAAATTAACGCAAGACTACATGTTGCCCTTGCTGTTCTGCGCTACAGAGGGTGGACCAAACTATAGAAAAACTGCGACAAATGCACATTTGAAAAGAAATGCAGATGCCAGGCAGTTGTATTCGACCACGAACGGCACCTGGGCAATGTCCTCAATACGTTGCAAGTGTCAGTCGCGATCAGAGCAGTGTTTTGTGTAGTTGTGAGTTCATTACGTCGGCGCTCAGTGCATTCGAACGTGGTGCTAGTATAGTGGGTGGCTCCGTAACCAAAGTAGCTGAAGTGTTTGGTGATCCAAGAGGCACCGTACCGAAGATTGATACTGCGTACAGGAAAACCGGAAAAAAAATCATCCGCTAAGTCACAACGTGGGCGAGAGTGAATGTTGGGTGCTCTCGATGGACGGTCATTGAACAGGACTGTGACGAAAAATAGGAGGACAACAGCTGCAGAAGTCACTACTGAACTGAACGTCGCACTCGCCTGTCAGTATCAGTCAAACACGAAGGGAGCTCCATAAGCAGGGAAGTGCAGGGTGAGCTGAAATTTCCGAACCATTCATCAGTGGTGCAAATGACTGTAATAACAAAACGTGGTGCCGAAGCCACATAACTTGGACTATGGAACACTGGAAGAATGCTGTTTGGTGGGATGAGCCTTGTTTCACAGTGTTTCCAACTTCTTTCAGAGTTTATGATCCAAGAGTGAAACATGGTGGGGGTTCGGTGATGATTTGAGCAATCATACCGTGGTATGAATCTATATCTCTAACGTTGATCAGTTGTAGAATTTTGGAACACGAATTATGTTCGAGTATAATGACTTTTCTGGAGACTAGAAAAAATGGTTCAAATGGCTCTGAGCACTATGGGACTCAACATCTTAGGTCATAAGTCCCCTAGAACTTAGAACTACTTAAACCTATCTAAACTAAGGACATCACACACACCCATGCCCCAGGCAGGATTCGAACCTGCGACCGTAGCAGTCCCGCGGTTCCGGACTGCAGCGCCAGAACCGCTAGACCGCCGCGGCCGGCTCTGGAGACTAGAAATCTACTCTGTAGGAATCAGCATGGGTTTCGGAAAAGACGATCGTGTGAAACCCAGCTCGCGCTATTCGTCGACGAGACTCAGAGGGCCATAGACACGGGTTCACAGGTAGATGCCGTGTTTCTTGACTTCCGCAAAGCGTTCGATGCAGTTCCCCACAGTCATTTAATGAACAAAGTAAGAGCATATGGACTATCAGGCCAATTGTGTGATTGGAATGAAGAGTTCCTAGATAACAGAACGCAGCATGTCATTCTCAATGGAGAGAAGTCTTCTGAAGTAAGAGTGATTTCAGGTATGCCGCAGGGGAGTGTCGTAGGACCGTTGCTATTCACAATATACATAAATGACCTTGTGGATAACATCGGAAGTTCACTGAGGCTTTTTGCGGATGATGATGTGGAATATCGAGAGGTTGTAACAATGGAAAATTGTACTGAAATGCAGGAGGATCTGCAGCGAATTGACGCATGGTACAGGGAATGGCAATTGAATCTCAATGTAGACAAGTGTAATGTGCCGCGAATACATAGAAAGAAAGATCGGTTATCATTCAGCTACAGTATAGCAGGTCAGCAGTTGGAAGCAGTTAATTCCATAAATTATCTGGGAGTAGGCATTAGGAATGATTTAAAATGGAATGATCATATAAAGTTGATCGTCGGTAAAGCAGATGCCAGACTGATACTCATTGGAAGAATCCTAAGGAAATACAATCCGAAAACAAAGGAAGTAGGTTACAGTACACTTGTTCGCCCACTGCTTGAGTATTCCTCACCAGTGTGGGTTGATAGAAGAGATATAGAAGATCCAACAGAGAGCAACGCAATTCGTTACAGGATCATTTAGTAATCACGAAAGCGTTACGGAGATGATAGATAAACTCCAGTGGAAGACTCTGCAGGAGAGACGCTCAGTAGCTCGGTACGGGCTTTTGTCAAAGTTTCGAGAACATACCTTCACCGAGGAGTCAAGCAGTATATTGCTCCCTCCTACGTATATCTCGCGAAGAGATCATGGGGATAAAATCAGAGAGATTAGAGCCCACAAAGAAGCATACCGACAATCCTTCTTTCCACGAACAATACGAGACTGGAAGAGAAGGGGAAACCGATAGAGGTACTCAAGATACCCTCCGCCACACACCGTCAGGTGGCTTACGGAGTATAGATGTAGATGTAGATATACTGAGAACCGTGGATGAAGGGCAACATGCAGATTTCATACTTCTAGATTTCCAGAAAGCATTTAACATGGTGCCCAGGTACGAGCATATGGAGTAAGTTCACAGATATGTCAGTGGGCGAAGACTTCTTAAATAACAGAACAACTTAAATTGGAAAGACCACATAGATAATATTGTGGGCAAGGCGAAACAAAGGTTGCACTTTGTTGGCAGAACATTTTGAAGATGGGACAAACCCACTAAAGAAACAGCCTACATTGCTCTTGTCCGTCCTCTGCTGGAATATTGCTGCGCGGCGTGGGATGCTTACCAGGTAGGATTGACGAAGGATTTCGAAGAAGTGCAAAGAACGGTAGGTCGTTTCGTGTTATCGCGCAATAGGGGTGAGAGTATCAATGATATGATACGCGATTTGGGGTGGCAGTCATTGAAACAAAGGCGGTTTTCTTCGCGGCGAGATCTATTTACGAAATTTCAATCACCAAATTTCTCTTCCGGACGCAAAAAATATTTTGTTGACACCCACCTACTTAGGGAGAAATGATCATCATAATAAAATAAGAGAAATCAGAGCTCGAACGGAAATATTTGTGTGTTCCTTTTTCCCACGCGCCATTCGAGAGTGGAATGGTAGAGAAGTAGTGTGAAAATGGTTCCATGAACCCTCTGTCAGGCAGTTAAGTGTGAATTGCGGAGTAATCATGTAGATGTAGATGTAGATGGCATAGAGTTTAATCGGCATGGAATGATGTACCCCTATCTGTCCATCCGAGTTACAGCCGTTGTTTCTGCTAGAGGTAGCAGTTCTGTGTAGTAAATTTCGCTCTCTGCCCACCCCCAAATCACGTATCAATATAATCATGTATTTTTTACTATATTGCATAGACGCAATAAGTAAAACTTCATTATTCACCATTTCAATGGCGAACAGTGTAAATAAACAGCGTGACGCCGGCGCCCTTGAAGGAGTTCAGCCAGCCAGCCGACCGCAGCTACATCCTCTCTCTATCTCGTCATTCGCGGCAGTACTGGAGGGGCATGCGGTCAGTATCCCGCTTTCCCGGCTGGTAATCACGCCTTTCGAAACCAGAGCCGCTACTTGTTCCTCACGAAGCTGGGTAGTTCCAGTCCCAGTCCTCACACTAGGGAACAGTCGCCTGTGGTAGCTGGCATCCAATCCATGAGCTCCGTGTGGTAGCCAAACATACTGGCCCCACACCCACGAAGCCAAATAACGTTAAAAGAAGTTAAATTTGTAATCGAGATAGCGCCTAGGTACTGTAACATCCCTAGTCGTCACTGTGTTCTCTTCACGAAAATTCCGTAGGAAATGACGCTGCGTGTTAAACGCATGACTGGTATGGCAGGACCGGGTTTCAAAGTCTGGTCTTGCCACCTCACTATAGGTTCTGCGAGGATACCCTGAACCACTTGAGGCGAATGCTGGGACGTTTTTTTTTTCCCCAAAGCTGTGGCTGGTTTTTGTGTTTCATCTCTGGTCGGCTCAGCTATTGCTTCATCTCTCACGGACATTATGTCGGCAGGAGATTAATCCTTCCTTTTGACACTGCCCATAAGATTTATGAATTAGTTAACTGTGTCCGATATGGCCACAAATCTTGGAAGTGGGGAACTTTAAGATATTTATTTACGTTACTACTTAGTTTTTCTATGTGAAAAATATGTACGCTTGCTTTTAAGCAGTAGTCTAAGCTAATGTTGGCGAATGCTGATCCACTTTATCATTGTTGGCGAAAGATAAACGCGATTTCACTTTCATGTGATTGAAAGAAAAATGGTAATACTCTTTGTTTCCCGTTAAATACAAAATAATATTAGAATTTTTGCCTATGTAACTAGCTACCAAGCGAGGTGGCTCAGTGGTTAAAGCACTGGACTCGCATTCGGGAGTAACCGAGTCAAAATTCACAGCCAGCTATAGCAATTTAGGTTTTTCGTGGTTTCCACGAATCATTTAAGCCGCATGGTTCCTTTGAAAAGGACAGCTCCGATTTATTTCGTCCTCCGATGCTGCGCCACATCTCTAGTATGACCCCGCAGTCGACGGGAGGTTAGAGGTTCATCTTCTTTCCTTCCTTAAATTTGTACTCAGTGGGCATAATCATCATCCATGTAGTAAGATGAAAATGTAGCGAGCTGACGTGGTAAGGTAGTTTATATAACGTGCAACTGTGCCTGAAGGTTGCCTACGATGGAAGAAACATTATTATTCATTAACTCTAACGACTTTCTAATGACTACGGCCGAGATCGTTTAATCACATATTTAAATGTTTGCTATTTACTGTTAAGAGATTCGAATCTCGTAACATAAAGGCGTCTTATATAGATCCTGCTGTAGACTGTTGGAGGGTTTTACTTGCTGTGTACTTTGTAACCTAAGTAATGTAGACAGACCTCATATATGGTGAAAAACATCCAAACCAAGTTTTTCAGCAAGATACTGTTTAACGGGAGAATTATTTTGTTGTTTGCTTGCCACTTGTAACTTATTTATCTTTAAAGTTTGAAGCAACCTCTTCTTTTTATTTTGATGGAACGATTTAATTTTTCTCGGCATTTGATTGCTCGTGCAGAAAGGAGTTCAGTGATTCAGTAATATTACCTGAGTTTCGGCCTTGTTAACTATTGTTTTCATTGTGGTGGACGTAGAACTACACCGAATCAATTTACTTAACCGTCAAAATTAGCTCATAAAATTAACTAACTATCGAAAAGAGCACTGTTTCCAATGACTCTACAATAACCCCCCACACACACCACTAGCGCAGAAACAGGTCTCGGACCGCTTCATATGAGCCGCACAGGAATCAATAACGCGGAAAGTACTGATTTCAATAGGTGATTATTGCTTATTCTGCGGAACAAATACAGGAAATTACTGCGTTGCAACTGTAAACTCAGTTTTGTCTCTCATTCGCATAATTACGTGTCGTTTAGAATTTTTAAAATCCCTGCTTTTCCGTTAGCAACCCGTCAAATTCAATTTTTATAGTAGAATTCTCATCTGGTTGTTCTCTTTAAAGGAATATGTTGTTCCTCCATCATGTTCTTCTCGAAGTACATAAAACCAGTATTTTATTACAACTTTCCATGATAAATTCGCGTCTTTATGAGCATTCATTTATGACCGTCCCTACACTTCAGATATAGAGGAACTGACAACTGAACAAACGCAGCACCCAAACCTCAAGCAGAAATTATTATTTTTTTTAATTTACCTCTAATGCTACAAGATAATGGATAATGAAGATGGAGTGAGTTTTACGAGAACAACTTTATCCCAGATCACTGACTACTCTGTTGTAAATAAAACGCGATGCATGACTTGCTTAAATATTCGTTGCGAGTTTGAGCTGCACGGCAGACAATAACATCAGCACAGCGAAATATTATATACTTAAACGAGAGCCAAAAAATTCAGACATACATAACCATTTTATATATATTGATTTCCTTGGATAGCAGTTCCGCATTGCAGTTGAGCCATTGAAATGCCCAGCTCTCGAAAGGCGTAGGCTGATTTCAAAATGACTTCACTCAGCAACTTGCTACTACCGATGCCTCAGTATGCATTCTGGGTGCTGGAAACAGTCAAGTTAATTTTAATGATTTCGATACCTGCCCATGTCTCATACTACAGTTTTGCAGTATCGCGCACTAAATAACTACAAAATTACTGCCAGACATTCTGATGCCTCGTTTATGAGCCTTATGGAGGTGTACGAATTCTGTTAGCATTGAAATTTATTGGGTTTACATGTATTAATAACAAGTCTTGTGTGCGGCATATAGCGTTCAGTACACTGTAGCATATATCACTGCTCATATGGTGGTTTAGAAAAAAGAAGAAAGAAATATTAGAGTTAAAAGTATCGTCTAGATCGAGATGCGTAGAAATGAAACAGTTTAGTGTATATAGACCGTTGTTCTGACTGTTTCCCTTTTATGTTTAGAGTTAGGATGAAGCTCTCGCCAGTTAACGAGAAATTTACTGTAAGCAGGTACCAGGGTACAAACACCTAAGATGCGATTGTAAGTTGGGGCTGAAGGCGAAATCTGTAAGAGGGATTCGTTTGGCTAGGTACTTGTTCTCACTATGGAGAGAACTTGTACAGTGGGCTCGGAAGAGCCAGTGAGGGTGAAATGGACCTAACGAAAGTGAAGATATGCGGTAGCGATTGTTAAGGGAAGATTCTATTTGTGGTTTGCTGTCGCAACATTCAGTAAGAAAAACAAGTGAAAAACTTAAATCGAAACGTCTTGTGAACCACTTGTTGTAGGAACGTAGAAAGGTACAGGGTGGACAAAGTGAAGCTGGCCCGGAAAGTATTGCATGTACCGTAAGACAGGCAAAACAATTCACATTCTCTGCACCCGAGACAGATGATGTACGTTGTGCTGCCTACTTTAAGGTGCTTGAAATATTTTCCGGGCCAGTTTTGGTTTGTACAGCCTACATTTTACTAGTAGAGCCGGCAAGTATTAATTAAATGTGCGCAAGTAATTATTTTATTACCGCTAGAACACTTTGCCAAATAAAATGTTAGTACAGCTGGTTTTTTGAGATGAATGGATTATTAAATTTCCTTTCTGCCGCATTTTTGGTGATGGCAGACGGGTATGATATTACCAGAATCGGAAAGCTGTTCCTAACTGGGTCAGTAAAATCTGATCCGGCGTACGGATCTGGGATTTTATGATACCATCGAACAGCTGTCACTACTGTGAGAGCGATAGCTGCGAAAAAACAGTGTCTCTAGATTAATAACGAGCGAAGTGGCCCAGTGGTTAGCTCACTAGAGTCTCTTCCCGGAGGACGACGATCCAAATCCAGATTTAGTTTTTCCGTGATTCCCTAAATCATTCCAGGCAAATTCCGGTATGGTTCCTTTCGAAGGGCACAGTCAATTTCCTTCCCCACCTCTGAAACGTTCTGCTCTTGTCCTCCAGCTTAGGTTAGTTAGGTTTAAGTAGTTCTACGTTCTAGGGGACTGATGACCTCAGATGTTAAGTCCCATAGTGCTCAGAGCCATTTTTCTAATGACGTCAGTGACGATGTGACGTTCAATCCTAGTCTTCCTTCTTTATTTCCTCTCCTAGACACTTAGTTGTGAATTGCAGAGTAGTCATGTAGGTGTAGATGTAGATTAATAGCGAGGCTGATGAGGTTAAGCGAGGCTGGTAACGGCGGATTCAGTGTAGAAAGTGATGCCGGATTCGAAGCATCCGCCTCTCAAGTGTACTTCTCTCCTTAGTTCTGTTATCATTTTTATGAGTGCAAATGCAGCATCTGGAAACAGGAGCTACGTTGAGATGTTGAAAGAAATAGTCAGTGAGTAAAATAATATGGCCCTGGAAATCACATAAATTTCCAAACACTATTTTCAAACTATATTCCTGCAGAGTTCTCTACTAAGCAAATCAATTAATCCTATGTTCCAGGATTTCTCAGACTTTAAATTTATGCCTGAAGCAAAAGGAAGGAAAGTCAGTCTTTAGCGTCACTACCAGCAGTAGTCATTAAGGATGGGAAACATAAGCTCGAATAATATAGATAACGGTATATGATGCAGTGGCTTTGTTGAACGAACCATGTAGCTACGTCTCTAAAGTGTTTTAGCTGATCTGCATAAGCCCTAAACCAGGATGGCTAGACGCGGATCAGGGCCCTACTCGTAAAAAATACGAGTTCAGCCTCTTACTAATTGTGCTGCCTTCCTCACTTCATTTCATGTGCAGCATAGAGTGTGGAATCTACTAAGTGATATTCACCTATCATAAATTGGGGTGTTACACGAAGAAGAAGGAAAAAATCCAGTATATGGATAGAAATTTTCATGATTCTGTTCGCTATCGTTTTGTATAAAGTACTGCCGGCAATATTCAGTCGTTACTGGAATAAGACCGTTACGTCTGCAGAAACAGTCAGAAAAAATGGCTAGACTTTTTTATTTGTATTGACGGCGTGAAGATGCTGATTCACGGATGAACGTAAGTTAGCGGACCGCTGGCACGGCTCGTTGCCCCCAGGGCAATGGCTGTAGCGGTACCTATGCGGGACCTCAATTTGGACACACAGTTTTATGTTGCGGCACCTAAATTCCAGTCAACGTACTCTTTCTCTAAGGTGATCTCTTATGTCTGTTTCTGACTGTACACAGGTATTATAGCAGGAATTACGTGGTGAAGATTACGTAGAGAAGTGCAGCTTAATGTCTTCGTAACTGACTTCCCTCGTTAACTTCAAGACGATCTTCCAGAGTCTCCGCCGCTGGCCTTCCGAGCCACCTTAGCTGATGCATACAATATTATGATGCGATCGAGCCGCAACCTCTACACAATGTGTGCGCCATTAAAATCAGTTTTAAGTAATCCAATTACTTCAAGTTTCACTCTGAAGACTTGCATTTTATCGCCATGGACAGTTGCTTTCACCTCTGACCGCAGGTTTGACATATTCCCTTCTCTAGTACTATCTATTTTCAATCAACTGCACGGCAATCACTAGTCAGTTCGCGATCGTAATTAATTGACTTGTGCGATTATTAGCATCTTTCCTCCCAACCCACCATATCAGATATCCCAAGCTTCTTGTTAGATTAATAATGTCACAGGTTGCATTTGTTTATCTGCAGTTTTGTTGTGAGAAGATTAATGTTGCCACTGCTTGCCATTTGTTTGACGATAATTTTATTGGAATAAATCAAAGTCATTGTAAACTGTGTCTCATTTAATAGTCATAAGTTTCCCCGTTCATTAATTTGGACGGTACTCTTGCATATTTTATTTACGCCTGCCAGGGTTAAATTCACTAACCTAGAGCGTAAACTCACGATATATATATATATATATATATATATATATATATATATATATATATATATATATATGGTTCAAATGGCTCTGAGCACTATGGGACTTAACATCTGAGGTCATTAGTCCCCTAGAACTTAGAACTACTTAAACCTAACTAACCAAAGGACATCACACACGTCCATGCCCGAGGCAGGATTCGAACCTGCGAGCGTAGCGGTCGCGCGGTTCCAGACTGAAGCGCCTAGAACCGCTTGGCCACACCGGCCGGCTATATATAAAACAAAAACCATCCCCAGAACTGTTATTACTGAATCCACGCATCGCATGGTGACTGAGGTTCTACTTTCAATTGCCCACAACACTAGGCCAGAGTCCTGCTACAGTGGCTTCATAACCGTGATTTACATCAAAATCTACATATATATATATATATATATATTGCAAACGGAGCGTATTTTGTGTACTCCAGCCTTATCCTTGGTTCACGGGAAGAACAATTATTGTTAAGTCACCATGGCGGCTCAATTTTCTATAGTATTACCTTCATGAGCTTTTTCGCGAGGTATGCGTAGGAGCAAGCAAATTGTTGTTTGACTACAAGGGAAGTAGACTCTCGGAGCTTTAAAAGTAAACCACACTCTGATACAGAACGCCTCTTTTGCACCGCAGACGTTAAACCCAAACTTTCCTTCCTTCTCTTGTACCGTGTAGCTCTGGAGTTGGCTGTGAAGCTTTCGCGCTTACTAAATGAACCTGTAACGAAATGTCCTGCTCTTGTTTACATCTTCTCTATTTCATCCATCAACACTGTCTGGTTTGGATCCCAGACTGAGACGAAATATTAAAGTATTCGGCGAACGAGGGTTTTGTAAGCTACCCTCTTTGTGGGTGGACTACTTTTCCTGAGTAGTCAAATGGTTCAAATGGCTCTGAGCACTATGGAACTAAACATCTGAGGTCATCAGTCACCTAGAACTTAGAACTGCTTAAACCTAACTAACCTAAGGACATCACACACACCATGTCCGAGGCAGGATTCGAACCTGCGACCGTAGCAGTCGCGCGGTTCCGGACTGAAGCGCCACCGGGGCCGGCCTGAGTAGTCTCCCAATGACTTTCAGTCAGGTAGTTGCCTTACTTGCAATTAATTTTGTGTCGTCGTTCTACTTTAGGACGATCCGTATCCATATTCCTATATAGTTTATGGAGATTACTGCTTCCAGCGACTGTCCTATAATAGTGTAATCATACAATAATGGGTCTTTATGCCTAATCATGCACTATACGTTACATTTGTTTATGATGAGGGTCAATTGCCGATCCCTGCACCAAGCGTCGATACTCTGCAGGTCTTCTACATCTACATCT
Source organism: Schistocerca cancellata (assembly GCF_023864275.1). Lineage (NCBI taxonomy): Eukaryota > Metazoa > Arthropoda > Insecta > Orthoptera > Acrididae > Schistocerca > Schistocerca cancellata. Next base: position 819,452,539 of record NC_064629.1, read on the forward strand.
GCACAGATGCTCCCCGACCCACCATAAGGTGCGTGGCGGAGGGTACCCTGTACCACTATTTGTCATTTCCACTCCTGTTTCACTCGGAAATAGAGCGACGGGAAAACGACTGTCTGTATGCCTCCGTATGAGCCCTAATTTCTCGTATCTTATCTTCATGGCCCTTACCAACGACGTATGTTGGCGGGAGCAGAATCGTTCGACAGTCTGTTTCAAATAGTGGTTTTCTAAATTTTCTAAATAGTGTTTCCCTAAAACATCGCCTCCTTCCCTGCAGGGATTCCCATTTGAGTACCCGAAGTATCTCCGTAACACTTATGTTTTGTTCGAACCTATCGGTAACAAACTGCTGAATTGCTTCGATTTTTCCTTCAATCCGAGCTGGTACGGATCCCAAACACTTGAGCAGTACTCACGAGCGGGTCGCACTAGCGTCCTATATGTGTTCTCCTTTACAGGTCTTCTACATCTACATCTGCACAGATGCTCCCCGACCCACCATAAGGTGCGTGGCGGAGGGTACCCTTGTCATTTCCACTCCTGTTTCACTCGGAAATAGAGCGACGGGAAAACGACTGTCTGTATGCCTCCGTATGAGCCCTAATTTCTCGTATTTTATCTTCATGGTCCTCACCAACGATGTATGTTGGCGGGAGCAGAATCGTTCGGCAGCCTGTTTCAAATAGTGGTTTTCTAAATTTTCTAAATAGTGTTTCCCTAAAACATCGCCTCCTTCCCTGCAGGGATTCCCATTTGAGTACCCGAAGCATCTCCGTAACACTTATGTTTTGTTCGAACCTATCGGTAACAAACTGCTGAATTGCTTCGATTTTTCCTTCAATCCGAGCTGGTACGGATCCCAAACACTTGAGCAGTACTCAAGAGCGGGTCGCACTAGCGTCCTATATGTGTTCTCCTTTACAGGTCTTCTACATCTACATCTGCACAGATGCTCCCCGACCCACCATAAGGTGCGTGGCGGAGGGTACCCTTGTCATTTCCACTCCTGTTTCACTCGGAAATAGAGCGACGGGAAAACGACTGTCTGTATGCCTCCGTATGAGCCCTAATTTCTCGTATCTTATCTTCATGGTCCTTACCAACGATGTATGTTGGCGGGAGCAGAATCGTTCGGCAGCCTGTTTCAAATAGTGGTTTTCTAAATTTTCTAAATAGTGTTTCCCTAAAACATCGCCGCCTTTCCTGCAGGGATTCCCATTTGAGTACCCGAAGCATCTCCGTAACACTTACGTTTTGTTCGAACCTATCGGTAACAAACTGCTGAATTGCTTCGATTTTTCCTTCAATCCGACCTGGTACGGATCCCAAACACTTGAGCAGTACTCAAGAGCGGGTCGCACTAGCGTCCTATATGTGTTCTCCTTTACAGGTGAACCACTCTTTCCTAAAATTCTCCCAATAAACCGAAGTCGACCATTTGCCTCCCCTACCATAGTTTTCACATGCACGTTCCACCTCATATCGCTGTGCAACGTTAATCCCAGATATTTAAACGACTTGACTGTGTAAAGCTGGACACTAGTAAGACTGTATCCGAACGTTACAGGTTTGTTCTTCCTACTGACTCGCATTAACTTACATTTTTCAACATTTAGGTCTAGCTGCCATTCATCACGCCAACTGGAAATACTGTCTAAGTCACTCACCTTCAACACCTTACCACGGCATCATCAGCAAACAACCGTAGACTGCTGCCCACCCGGTCTACCAAATCATTTATGTACACTCCTGGAAATGGAAAAAAGAACACATTGACACCGGTGTGTCAGACCCACCATACTTGCTCCGGACACTGCGAGAGGGCTGTACAAGCAATGATCACACGCACGGCACAGCGGACACACCAGGAACCGCGGTGTTGGCCGTCGAATGGCGCTAGCTGCGCAGCATTTGTGCACCGCCGCCGTCAGTGTCAGCCAGTTTGCCGTGGCATACGGAGCTCCATCGCAGTCTTTAACACTGGTAGCATGTCGCGACAGCGTGGACGTGAACCGTATGTGCAGTTGACGGACTTTGAGCGAGGGCGTATAGTGGGCATGCGGGAGGCCGGGTGGACGTACCGCCGAATTGCTCAACACGTGGGGCGTGAGGTCTCCACAGTACATCGATGTTGTCGCCAGTGGTCGGCGGAAGGTGCACGTGCCCGTCGACCTGGGACCGGACCGCAGCGACGCACGGATGCACGCCAAGACCGTAGGATCCTACGCAGTGCCGTAGGGGACCGCACCGCCACTTCCCAGCAAATTAGGGACACTGTTGCTCCTGGGGTATCGGCGAGGACCATTCGCAACCGTCTCCATGAAGCTGGGCTACGGTCCCGCACACCGTTAGGCCGTCTTCCGCTCACGCCCCAACATCGTGCTGCCCGCCTCCAGTGGTGTCGCGACAGGCGTGAATGGAGGGACGAATGGAGACGTGTCGTCTTCAGCGATGAGAGTCGCTTCTGCCTTGGTGCCAATGATGGTCGTATGCGTGTTTGGCGCCGTGCAGGTGAGCGCCACAATCAGGACTGCATACGACCGAGGCACACAGGGCCAACACCCGGCATCATGGTGTGGGGAGCGATCTCCTACACTGGCCGTACACCACTGGTGATCGTCGAGTGGACACTGAATAGTGCACGGTACATCCAAACCGTCATCGAACCCATCGTTCTACCATTCCTGGACCGGCAAGGGAACTTGCTGTTCCAACAGGACAATGCACGTCCGCATGTATCCCGTGCCACCCAACGTGCTCTAGAAGGTGTAAGTCAACTACCCTGGCCAGCAAGATCTCCGGATCTGTCCCCCATTGAGCATGTTTGGGACTGGATGAAGCGTCGTCTCACGCGGTCTGCACGTCCAGCACGAACGCTGGTCCAACTGAGGCGCCAGGTGGAAATGGCATGGCAAGCCGTTCCACAGGACTACATCCAGCATCTCTACGATCGTCTCCATGGGAGAATAGCAGCCTGCATTGCTGCGAAAGGTGGATATACAATGTACTAGTGCCGACATTGTGCATGCTCTGTTGCCTGTGTCTATGTGCCTGTGGTTCTGTCAGTGTGATCATGTGATGTATCTGACCCCAGGAATGTGTCAATAAAGTTTCCCCTTCCTGGGACAATGAATTCACGGTGTTCTTATTTCAATTTCCAGGAGTGTATATAGAGAACAACAGGGGTCCTATCACACTTCCCTGGGGCACTCCTGACGATATCGTTGTCTCTGTGAGGAACACCCACCGTCGAGGATAACGTATTGGGTTCTATTATTTAAGACGTCTTCGAGCCACTCATATTTCTGTGAACTTGTTCCATATGCTCGTACCTTTGTTAACAGCCTGCAATAGGGCACCGTGCCAAATGCTTTCCCGAAATCTAGAAGTATGGAGTCTGCCTGTTCCCCTTCATCCATAGTTCTCAGTATATCATGTGAGCAAAGGGCAAGCTGAGTTTCGCAAACAACGATGCTTTCTAAAACCATGCTGATTCGTGGACATAAGCTGCTTAGCCTCAAGAAAGTTTATTACATTCGAATTGAGAGTGTGTTCAAGGTTTCTACAGGAAACAGGAGTTAGGGATTTTGAGCTGTAATTTTCCGGGTGCGTCCTTTTACCTTTCTTATACACTGGAGTCACCTGCCCTTTTTTCCAGTCGCTTGGAACTTTTTGCTGGGCGAGAGATTCACGATAAATGCAAGCTAGGTAAGGGGCCAATGCCGTAGAGTACTCTTTGTAAAATCGAACTGGGATTCCATCCGGACCTGGTGATTTATTTGTTTTTAAATCTTTAAGTTGCTTCTCTACGCCAGGTATGCTTATTTCTATGTCGTCCGTAAGGGAGTCTGTTTGATGCTCAAATGACGGTATATTTGTACGGTTCTCCTGCGTGAACGATTTCTTGAACCTGAAATTTAAAACTTCGGTTTTTGTTTTGCTATCATCAACTGCCACACCAGACTGGTCACCAAGAGACTGAATGGAAGCATTAGGCTCACTTAGCGATTTTACACAGGAGCAGAATTTTCTCGGGTTCTCTGCAAGATCTTTTTGTGACGGTGGTATTTGTTGTATGCTTCGCGCATAGATATTTTCACAGACGCACGAATCTCTACTAATCTTCGCTTGTCGTCGTTTGTGCGTCCCCTTTTGAACCTAGAGTGCAACAGCCTCTGCTTCCTCAGCATCGTACGAATTTCGTTATTAAACCGTGGTGGGTCTTTGCCATCCTTTATCCACTTACTAGGCATGTAGCTTCAAAAAAATGGTTCAAATGGCTCTGAGCACTATGGGACTTAACTGCTAAGGTCATCAGTCCCCTAGAACTTAGAACTACTTAAATCTAACTAACCCAAGGACATCACACACATCCATGCCCGAGGCAGGATTCGAACCTGCGACCGTAGCGGTCGCGCGGTTCCACACTGTAGCGCCTAGAACCGCTCGGCCACCCCGGCCGGCACTAGGCATGTAGCTCTCCAGACCAATATTTACAAGCTGGTTAAACTTTGCCCATAATTCCTCTACATCCATCTTACTGGTACTAAGAGATGCAAATTCACTGTCTAAGTAAGATACACTACTGGCCATTAAAATTGCTACACCACGAAGATGACGTGCTACAGACGCGAAATTTAACCGACAGCAAGAATATGCTGTTATATGCAAATGAGTAGTTTTTCAGAGCATTCAAACAAGGTTGGCGCCGGTGGCGACACCTACAACGTGCTGACATGAGGAATGTTTCCAACCGATTTCTCATAAACAAACAGCAGTTGACCGGCGTTGCCTGGTGAAACGTTGTTGTGATGCCTCGTGTAGGGAGGAGAAATGCGTACCATCACGTTTCCGAGTTTGATAAAGGTCGGATCGTAGACTATCGCGATTGCGGTTTATCGTATCGCGACATAGCTGCTCGCGTTGGTCGAGATCAAATGACTGTTAGCAGAATATGGAATCGGTGGGTTCAGGAGGGTAATATGGAACGCCGTGCTGGATCCCAACGGCCTCGTATCACTAGCAGTCGAGACGACAGGCATCTTATCCGCATGGCTGTAACGGATCGTGCAGCCAAGTCTCTATCCCTGAGTCAACAGATGGGGACGTTTGCAAGACAACAACCATCTGCACGACGACGACGTTTGCAGCAGCATGGACTATCAGCTCAGAGACCATGGCTGCGGTTACCCTTGACGCTGCATCACAGGCAGGCGCGCCTGTGATGGTGTACTCAACGACGAATCTGGGTGCACGAATGGCAAAACGTCATTTTTTCGGATGAATCCAGGTTGTGTTTACAGCATCATGATGGTCGCATCTGTGTTTGGCGATATCGCGGTGAATGCTCATTGGAAGCGTGTATTCGTCATCGCCATACTGGCGTATCACCCGACGTGATGGTACGGGGTGCCATTGGTTACACGTCTCGGTCACCTCTTGTTCGCATTTGAACAGTGGACGTTACATTTCAGATGTGTTACGACCCGTGGCTCTACCCTTCATTCGATCCCTGCGAAAGGCTACATTTCAGCAGGATAATGCACGACCGCATGTTGCAGGTCCTGTACGGGCCTTTGTGGATACAGAAAATGTTCGACTGCTGCCCTGGGTAGCACATTCTCCAGATCTCTCACCAATTGAAAACGTCTGGTCAATGGTGGCCGAGCAACTGGCTCGTCGCAATACGCCAGTCACTACTCTTGATGAATTGTGGTATCGTGTTGAAGCTGCATGTGTAGCTGTACCTGTACACGCCATCCAAGCTCTGTTTGGCTCAATGCCCAGGGGTATCGAGGTCGATATTACGGCCAGAGGTGGTGGTTCTGGGTACTGATTTTTCAGGATCTATGCACCCAAACTGCGTGAAAATGTAATCACATGTCAGTTCTAGTATAATACATTTATCCAATGAATACCCGTTTAGCATGTGCAATTCTTCTTGGCGTAGCAATTTTAATGGCCAGTAGTGTATTAATAACTGCTCACTGCTCTGTCTAGCAAAAACACTCTCCTACCATTCTTGACTGATTTATTAACTTTCGTAACCATAGTTGCCAGAATGACATTGTGATCGCTAATCCATGTTTGTATACTGACACTGTCGGCAAGTTCCGGCCTATTTGTAGCTACAAGGTCTAAGATATTTCCATTCCGTATGGGCTGCCGACCTAGCTGCTCAGGGACTTTTCGGAGAACGTGTTCAAAAGTATTTCTTTCTATGTTTCGCTACAATTTTCTACCGTAGCGGCTTCTCTGTATACAACAGCATCATCCGCGAAAAGCTTCATGGAACTCCCGTCGTTATCACTAGGGCATTTATACACTGCTGGAAATTGAAATAAGAACACCGTGAATTCATTGTCCCAGGAAGGGGAAACTTTATTGACACATTCCTGGGGTCAGATACATCACATGATCACACTGACAGAACCACAGGCACATAGACACAGGCAACAGAGCATGCACAATGTCGGCACTAGTACAGTGTATATCCACCTTTCGCAGCAATGCAGGCTGCTATTCTCCCATGGAGACGATCGTAGAGATGCTGGATGTAGTCCTGTGGAACGGCTTGCCATGCCATTTTCACCTGGCGCCTCAGTTGGACCAGCGTTCGTGCTGGACGTGCAGACCGCGAGAGACGACGCTTCATCCAGTCCCAAACATGCTCAGTGGGGGACAGATCCGGAGATCTTGCTGGCCAGGGTAGTTGACTTACACCTTCTAGAGCACGTTGGGTGGCACGGGATACATGCGGACGTGCATTGTCCTGTTGGAACAGCAAGTTCCCTTGCCGGTCTAGGAATGGTAGAACGATGGGTTCGATGACGGTTTGGATGTACCGAGCACTATTCAGTGTCCCCTCGACGATCACCAGTGGTGTACGGCCAGTGTAGGAGATCGCTCCCCACACCATGATGCCGGGTGTTGGCCCTGTGTGCCTCGGTCGTATGCAGTCCTGATTGTGGCGCTCACCTGCACGGCGCCAAACACGCATACGACCATCATTGGCACCAAGGCAGAAGCGACTCTCATCGCTGAAGGCGACACGTCTCCATTCGTCCCTCCATTCACGCCTGTCGCGACACCACTGGAGGCGGGCTGCACGATGTTGGGGCGTGAGCGGAAGACGGCCTAACGGTGTGCGGGACCGTAGCCCAGCTTCATGGAGACGGTTGCGAATGGTCCTCGCCGATACCCCAGGAGCAACAGTGTCCCTAATTTGCTGGGAAGTGGCGGTGCGGTCCCCTGTGTGATCATTGCTTGTACAGCCCTCTCGCAGTGTCCGGAGCAAGTATGGTGGGTCTGACACACCGGTGTCAATGTGTTCTTTTTTCCATTTCCAGGAGTGTATATAATATGACAAGTTATGGTCCTATAGCACTCCATTTAGGTACGCCTGAACATAATTGTACGTCTAACGTTTTTTCTGCGTGGAGGTAGACATGATGCGCCCTTCTTGCTAGAAAATCATCATTTCAGTCACACAGCTGGTCTTATATTACGTATGCTCATATTTTATTCATTAGGCGGCAGTGTGGAATTGTAGCGAACGCCTCTCGGAAGACAAGAAACATATCATCGACGTGGGCGCCGGTATCTATAGCTTCTTGGGTCTCGTGAAATAATAGATCAGACTGTGTTCCACACAATCGTTGTTTCCAGAACTCATGTTGATTCCTACGGAGATTTTCAGTTTCGAAATATATCGTATTAATCCAACATAATAGATATTCCTAAATTTTACAACAGAACGACGAGATATGTGTCCATAGTTTTGTGTGTCTGTTAGACAACCCTTGTTGCAAACGGGAATGAGCTGCACTTTTTTCTAATTATCAGGAACGCTTCGCTCCTCCAGCGACCTACGGCACACTGCTGTTAGAGGAGGAGCAAGTTCTTTCGCATACTCTACGTACAATCGTTTTGGTATCCCCCGTGGTCACTCACTTGGATATCTGCAATTCTGACGTTCGTACGACGATTTGAAGAAGGAGCTACAGTGCGATCTTCCTCAGTGGAACAGTTTTGGAAAAAAGATATTTAGTATTTCGACCATTTCTATGTAATCCTCTGTTTCTATGCCATTTTGTTCACAGAGTGTCTGGACGGATGGCTTCGACCAGTTTACTGATTTAACATAAGACTAAAACTTTTTAGGATTTTCTGTCAAGTCGCCACATAGAATTTTACTTTCGAATTTTCTGAACGCCTAGCACATGGCTCAGTTTGGTTTCGTTCAGTATTTGTTTGTCTGTGAGGCTTTGGATACGTTCAACTTTGAAGTGAAGCTATCTTTGCTTTCACAGCAGCTTTCTAACACGACTGTCGAACCACGGCGGGTCTGCCCTATCCCTCACTATTTTTTCTCTGCACAAGTCTGTCTAATGGGCATTTTACAATACTCCTTAACTTCGTCCCTTGATGTTCAACATTTTCGATCCTAGATATGAATTTTTCATGCTGACCGCTCAGCTAATATGAAATTTGTTTTTGTCGCCATTGATAAGTGGAAAGTTTTTATATTCTTATTTTCAGCTGCATTGAGTGATGCTTAACTGTCTTAAGACCTGTATTCCCTGTTCTACGCTCAGTCGATAAGTTAGCGCCTGTCGTTGATCAGAAGATCTAATATTTCATTTTCATCATTCGATTCTCTGTTTACCTGCTCTATATAATTTTGGGATAAGGTTTCACATGGTTCCCTGCCACTGTCACAGCTCCTCAGCCAAGGGTTTTATAAAAGTATCCGAAAACCATGTTTAATCCACCTTTAACACTTAATTCAAAAATGGTTCAAATGACTCTGAGCACTATGGGACTTAACATCGGAGGTCATCAGTTCCCCAGAACTTAGAACTACTTAAACCTAACTAACCTAAGGACATCACAGACATCCATGCCCGAGGCAGGACTCGAACCTGCGACCGTAGCTGTCGCGCGGTTCCAGACTGAAGCGCCTAGGATCGCTCGGCCACTCCGGCCGGCTAACACTTAATTTCCCCAAATGATATCGCATGCGGAATATGTGTTAACCTCACTAGATATTATCGTATTTTTACGGCTATAAACACGCTCTCACCACCGGCGTTCGACATATCTTTGCGATATTCGTTGCAATCGGAATTTAGAATTACATTACTTTTCACATCTGGTTTCAAGCACTTTTCTGTCTCTAGTACTACATGAGCATGGTGAACGAATTCTTATAGAGCACATTTGCAATATTACTGCCAGAAGGCAAGTCATAAATCGTAATGAAAATATGTGACTCATCCTTGTATATCATGTTCCATCTATCTCCGCCTGGGTACCAAGAACTTGTAATCTTCTTCTCAATCAGTTTACGTTCATTTGATTAGCCTGATCCATTAACAAAGAGAGAAGAGAAATAAAATGTTATTGTTGGGCAGTCTCTTTCCTTTAGACATGCCTAACGTTTGAATTTCGCGAAGAAAAATGGGCGAACCAGCAAACAGATTTCACAAAACCGTACTGTACTATGCTGTAAGCAGGTCAACAAAGATACAAATTATTCTAAACCTACGTGCCCATTGACCAGTTTCTGCGGCATCATATTATACAGTAATGAGAACCAAGCAATCGCTCATTCGCTCGTACATTGTATTGTTCGCTGTAGACGATAGAGTGTACATATGAAAATAGGGAAGCCCTAAAGGGTGGGGGAAAAAAGAGCAATGTATAGTTGCAACAGCAATACGCCAAGCGGAAAACATGCCTAATAACGGTACCAGCATTCTTTAACGATGCGGCGTGGCGGCACGGTTTCGAAACTTGCCTAGCTCTGCTGCCTCGTGCACATTTCAGCGCTCGGCGAAGCGGAGCTGTTGGACAGGAATAATCCGTTAATGCGAGGGTAATGCCATGTTCTCTAGTACTACACAGCTAAAGATCTTTCTGCAAGCTGTAAGCTATCGCAGCGACAGATGACGCTCGAAGGAGAACTTATTTACGTGTCACACCAACAGCAACTTCTTCGGAAAAAAAGTAATAACAGTGGAGTCAGTAAGAACGATTTGCAAAGAACAAAAGTGGGTGTTGTAACGAAATCGTAGTTCTTGGCGGAGATCCGACAGGAACTACAAGACTCTATTGTGTATAAAAATCAAAGACGGGGCCTGATCTAAGCAAAACAGTATAAAACAGTTTATGTCAACGTTCGAGAAACAGGGGTAACAAATACTCGAGAACGTAATAAGACGAATGTAACAGCAAATATCTCGGTAGATGACCAAACCTAGTGGTGTAGGAAGGAAAAAATAAAAATTCCTTGATTGGGTGGTGAGATAATAAAGGACTCGATTGGCGATTACATCTTCTAACAGGGCCGCAGGCTTTGCTCAGATGGCTCACATGGTGAAAACATTGCTCATAAAAGATAAGGGTCTGAGATGGAGCCTCGATCTAGCTAATAGCTTTAATCTTTTGGAAGTTTCATTAAAGGAGTCGTGAGTCGATGAAGATCAGTACCACGACGTGAAAAGACAAAGGGAAATTTGACTAGAATATGCTTGTTTACAAAGGAATTGAATGAAGAGATAATCCATCTGAAAATATTAAGTAATATGTGAAACTATTATTGAAAATATGATGAAAGAATGAAACCCGTATGCATAACGAACTGGGCTCAAATTACAGTCTCATCAAGAGAATAACATTTTTTGTGGTTATTCCACCTCACGCAGGCAAGTTTTCGATGGTTTCTCCAAGGCCACCAAGCACCTGTTTTCCTTCGTAACTCATTCCAACGGAGATAGTGCAAGTACTGTAATAAATTCTCAGGTGATAAGAACCTGAAGTAAAATAAAATATACAGAACATAGTAGAACAACTCAGTAAACCAAAGGCTTATGACATTATGAGACAGCTACGTAACGATTAGAAAAAAGTGCTCATGCTTTCTTTTAGCCCTGCTCTGTTTATTTATTTATTGTTCCGTGGGACCACATTAAGGAGAAGTCTCCATGGTCATGGAACGAGTCAATACATGAAATTATAACACGATTGTAGAAACAGATAAAATGAAATATAAGAAACATATTCAGGCGACAAGTCGTTAGTTTAAATAAAGAAAATCAAGAATGTAACACTGGAATTTGCTTAATTTCTTAGCTCTTCCAGGAGCTCCTCGACAGAATAGAAGGAGTGAGCCATGAGGAAACTCTTCAGTTTAGACTTAAAAGTGTTTAGGCTACTGCTAAGATTTTTGAGTTCTTGTGGTAGCTTATTGAAAATGGATGCAGCAGAATACTGCACTCCTTTCTGCACAAGAGTCAAGGAAGTGCATTCCACATGCAGATTTGATTTCTGCCTAGTATTAACTGAGTGAAAGCTGCTAACTCTTGGGAATAAGCTAATATTGCTAACAACAAACGACATTAAAGAAAATATATACTGTGAGGGCAATGTCAAAATTCCCAGACTATTGAATAGGAGTCGACAAGAGGTTTTCGAACTTACACCACACATATCTCGAACAGCCCGTTTTTGAGCCAAAAATACCCTTTTTGAATCAGAAGAATTACCCCAAAAAATAATACCATATGACATAAGCGTATGAAAATATGCGAAGTAGACTACTTTTCGTGTTGAAATGTCACTTATTTCAGATACTGTTCTAATGGTAAATAAAGCGGCATTTAGTTTCTGAACAAGATCCTGAACATGGGATTTCCACAACAGCTTACTATCTATCTGAACGCCTAGGAACTTGAACTGTTCCGTCTCGCTTATAATATGCCCATTCTGTCTGATTAAAATATCAGTTCTTGCTGAATTGTGAGTTAGAAACTGTAAAAACTGAGTCTTACTGTGATTTAGCATCAAATTATTTTCCACAAGCCACGAAGTTATTTCATGAACTACATTATTTGATAATGTTTCAATATTACACACAAGATCCTTCACTACCAAGCTGCTGTCATCATCAAACAGAAATATTTTTGAATCACCTGTAATATTAGAAGGCATATCATTTATATAAATAAGAAACAGCAGTGGACCCAGCACCGACCCTTGGGGAACGCCCCATTTAACAGTGCCCCATTGGGACTGAACTTCACTACCACTCTCAATATTGCGGAGAATTACCTTCTCCTTTCTGTTCTCAAAGTAAGAGGCGAACCAATTGTAAGCTACTCCCCTTACTCCATAATGGTCCAACTTCTGCAGTAATATTTTGTGGCCAACACAGTCAAAAGCCATCGTTAAATCAAAGAAAACACCTAACGTTCGCAACCTTTTATTTAATCCGTCCAAAACCTCACAGAGAAAAGAGACTATAGCATTTTCAGTTGTTAAGCCATTTCTAAAACCAAACTGTACATTTGACACCAAATTATGTGAATTTAAATGCTCCAGTAACCATGTATATACAACCCTCTCGATAACTTTAGCAAACACCGATGGCATAGAAATAGGTCTATAATTGTCAACATTATCCCTGTCTCCCTTTTTATAAAGTGGCTTCACTACCGAGTACTTTAATCGGTCAGGAAACCGACCACTCCTACAGGAAAAGTTACAGATATGGCTAAGTACTGGGCTAACATACATATAACAATACTTCAGTATTCTGCTAGATACCCCGTCATATCCATGAGAGTTCTTGGTCTTTAGTGACTTAATTATTAGCTCAATCTCCCTCTTGTCAGTATCATGGAGGAGCATTTCAGGTAACAGTCCCGGAACACTTTTTTCCACGAGCGCTATATGATTCCTTGTTGGGACTAGGTTTCTATTTAGTTCACCTGCTATATTCAGAAAGTGATTATTAAATACTGTACATATATGCGACTTATCAGTAACACGGACATTCCCACTACGCACTGATTCTATATCCTCGACCTGTCTCTGCAGACCAGCCACTTCCTTTACGACTGACCATATGGTTTTAATTTTATCCTGTGACTTAGCTATTCTATCTGCATACCACATACTTTTTGCCTTCCTAATAACTTTTTTAAGCATCTTACAATACTGTTTGTAATGGGCTGCTGCATTTAGATTGTGACTGTTTCTAACGTTTTGATATAATTGCCACTTTGTTCTACAAGATATTCTTGTCCCTTTAGTCAGCCACCCAGGCTGGCTGTTTGTGCTAGTACCCTGTTTTGAACGTTCTAACGGAAAGCAACTTTCAAAGAGCACGAGAAAAGTCTTGAGGAAAGCATTATATTTATCGTCTACTGTATCAGCACTATAAACAAAAAAATGGTTCAAATGGCTCTCAGCACTATGGGACTTAACATATTAGGTCATCAGTCCCCTAGAACTTTGAACCACTTAAACCTAATTAACCTAAGCACATCACACACATCCATGCCCGAGGCAGAATTCGAACCTGCGACCGTAGCAGTCACGCGGTTCCGGACTGAAGCGCCTAGAACCGCACGGCCACCGCGGCCGGCCACTATAAACATCTTGCCACTTTTGTTCCTTGATAAGGTTTACAAAAGTCTCTACAGCAACTGGATCAGCTTTCCTAAAAAGTTGGTAACTATATTTAACATGTGTTGCAGCACAAAAATCTTTTAGACTTAAAATTTGTGCATCATGATCTGAAAGGCCATTCACCTTTTTGCTGACAGAATGCCCTTCAAGTAATGAGGAATGAACAAAAATATTGTCTATGGTTGAAACTTCTTGGCAGATTAAAACTGTGTGCCCGACCGAGACTCGAACTCGGGACCTTTGCCTTTCGCGGGCAAGTGCTCTACCATCTGAGCAACCGAAGCACGACTCACGCCCGGTCCTCACAGCTTTACTTCTGCCAGTGAGGACCGGGCATTAGTAGTGCTTCGGTAGCTCAGATGGTAGAGCACATGCCCGCGAAAGGCAAAGGTCCGAGTTCGAGTCTCGGTCGGGCACACAGTTTTAATCTGCCAGGAAGTTTCATATCAGCGCACACTCCGCTACAGAGTGAAAATCTCATTCTGGATTGTCTATGGTTGTTCTACTGTTCCCTTGCACTCTCGTTGGAAAGAATACGGTTTGCATAAGATTATATGAATTAAGGAGGTCTACCAGCATCCTTTTCCTTGCACAATCACTTATACAATTAATATTGAAGTCACCACATATAACTAACTTTTTGTATTTCCTATAAAGTGAACCAAGAACCTCCTCTAGCTTTAGCAAAAATGTCGTGAAATCGGAGTCTGGGGATCTATAAATAACAACAGTTAGAAGTTTAGCTCCATTAAATTTAACCAAACTTGCACAACATTCAAACACCTTTTCAGTGCAGTACTTTGAAACATCAATTGACTCAAATGGGATGCCGTTTTTCACATACATGGCTACTCCCCCACACCGCAAAGAGCTCCTCGAAAAGCTGCCAGCCAACCTGTATCCTGGTAAAGGAAGCCTCTGAATTATCTCCTTATTTAAGAAGTGTTCAGATATACCAATAATTTCAGAGTCAACATCTATAAGCAGTTCACTAACTTTATCTCTAATATCTTGTATATTTTGATGAAATATACTAATTCCCTCATTAATCGGATACCTAAGCTTTGTCGAAAGTGGTTTCTTTGTTAGAGAGACTTCCCTTAAGCAGTAATACCTATCAGCTGACTTCAATCTAAAAAAGGAACAGCTCTAACGCCCACAACTACCGGAATTTTCCCATGAGTCTCTGTCTCGGGTTTGCTTTTCCGGCAAAGTTAGTTGCACGTTAACAGCGATACAACACAGTAGTTAGAATAGATTTACTGTTGAGGAGTTGGCCTCGTGTGTAGATTCAGCGAATGGTATGATGACAAGGGGACTGTTGGAAGTTCCCTTTGCCGATTTGATTCATATTGACAGAGTGTGTAGGGCAGGACTGGGACTTCAACATATGTAAACAGGAAGACGCAACTCAGACCAGTTTTCGAGAAAATTGGGTAACCACATTTTACGCGAGCTTACATACTTCGTATGGTCGATAGTACTCAAGGATGCCCCAGACGAGCGAGTAACCGCTTAGTTTTGTAAGCTGTGGATCGAATCTCACTGCTGGTGTTTTTCCATTCATTCCCATGTGATTATAATAACAGTTATGCATGGTACGCCATGAAATTGTGTGATAACCGAGAGTCGTTTATGACTGTAAACCACGCTTGTTTTGCAATAGTCACAATGAAAAAACAATGCACACGCAAAACTTCGGCGTTCATTACAAGTGCTGTATGATCCAGTAATTATTGTTTACCATGTTTCTGTGATCAGTGGCATTATGATTCGTTCAGAGCTCCATAGGTTACACATTATACTTGCCTCAAAGGTAGATACAATAATGTAAATAAAATGACTGTAATGATTTGATTGAAAGTTGAAGAGTATACTTTTTTATTTCCAGTCTCCTTACGAAAATTCTGTTTTTTCAGGATAAAGATTATGAAAATAAGAAATGGATCATTAAATATTGAGAATCTCCACGGTCATAATAAATTTGTTGTTAGAATTACGTGGGAACGAAAAAAAAGAAGGGCCGGCAGGAAATATCGATCCAAGGACCCCGCGCTTTCGAGACTAAGCGCTCACTCGCTCTGCTGAGGACTGTTTGAATACGTCGACCATATTAAGTATACAAGCATATATAAAATTTTCAAACTCTATTTTTTCGAAAACCATTGAGAATTGCGTCTTCCTGTTTACATTATGTTGAAGTCCTAGTCATGCCTTATACATGCTGTCAGATGAATAAAATCGGTGAGGGGAGGTTCGTGGCCTGTTCAGGGTTGGAAGTTCCCCTCGCCGATTTGATGCATATCGACAGGGTGTGTAGAACAAGACTGGAACTTCAACATACGTAAACAGGAGGTCGCAACTCTCAACCGTTTTCGAGAAAATCGAGTATAAAAATTTTAGACGAGCTTACATACTTCGTATGGTCTCTAGTATTCAAGGATGCTCCAGAAGAGCGAGTAACCGCCTATTTTCGTAAGCTGTTGATCGAATCTCGCTGCTGATTCTTTTTTTCTTTTTCATTGCTGGCCGGAGTGGCCGAGCAGTTCTAGGCACTACAGTCTGGAACCGCGCGAACGCTACGGTCGCAGGTTCGAATCCTGCCTCGGGCATGGATGTGTGTGTTGTCCTTAGGTTAGTTAGGTTTAAATAGTTCTAAGTCTAGGGGACTGATGACCTCAGATGTTTAGTCCCATAGTGCTCAGAGCCATTTGAACCATTTTTTTTTCATTCCCACGTGCTTCTAACAACAGATATGCGGGGTACGCCATGAAATTGTGTGATGACCGAGAGTTTGCATTGCTCTGTGTTTTGTGTTGCAATTTCTGATGATTGCCTGTTAGAGGCTTGTTGACTGCTGGGAAGATATTTACACAGAAAAACAGGTAGTAAGTGAATAAACCGAATACATCATAATTACAATATTACTCTGTAACGAGCTACCGGAGGGCACGGATTCCTTGTACAAAAATACTCAGAAAATACCCCTGAACAACCTCCAAAATTTTGTTGCTTGAGCCCAGGTTCGCCCTGTGAGAACGCCAGCCGCGTCGACAAACCACCGGCCGGAAATTTACGGGTATTGCGTGAGCTGTCCGTAGACATCTGGTGCCACATTACTCCGGAAATCTACCGTCACTTGTCGAATCCACGACACCAAAACTGCTGCTGTACTGCGTTCCAAAGGTGGACTAATACGTTATGATGCTAGTGCTAGTAACGTTATACAGGGAGATCAGAAACAGTTTGTAAAGCTTGTAAGGGTATTGAAGGGTAGGTTGTGCTGTGAAATAACGTTAAAAAAATAATTCCATACATTGCACCGTTTCCAAGTTAATTAGCATTGAAGTTAGCCAATCAAGCCACTGCGCGCGCAAATTCAAGCGTCCCGGCAGATACAATTAGTAAAGGTTTTTTTGAATTACAGCTACCAGTCACAAACTTTGTCAACTATTGTATTACTTATTTATTTAGCGACACGTTTCGAGGGTTAAACCTCATCTTCAGGCTAAATGGCATTACAAAACAACTTTACAATAAGGTCATACTGATGTTACATAGTCTTTTCGCAAATGTTGTGGTCATCCTGTGGAAGAAGACAAAACTTAGTAAGAGGCGATGTCACTTTGTAAGCTGCACTGATGTTTGCGCGAAAATGTTTTGTAATAGTAACTCAGTTTGTTCATCTGGCGTGGCAGTTTTGTTGTGACCCATTGCGGTGTTTCCATATCCGTGGCTCTCTTGGTCACTGTTTATGAATTGTCACTAACATAATAGTAACTTGGAGGAAACACGATCACAAACAGTTCTGTAGTGCAGTGGACAAGATGGTGGTCTAAATACAGCTGGTTTCGATTTGACTATCGATTTGTCGATCTATGTGGTATTTAGACCGCCATCTTGTCCACTGCACTATATTGCAACACCCTTATAAGCATAAATGTTTATTTAACACTGCAACAGTGAAGCCATAGTCTCATTACATAAATTTTTTCTTTAAAAAAGGGGTTCCATTACCGGTTTCAACGAACTACGTCCGTCATTTTCAAATGTAAAACATCAGTTGGAGAATATATAATGGGAATTATGACCACAAATCTTACAAAAATTGCGAGAAGTAATGGGACCGGGCAACCGAGGCAATGGTGGCACAACCAAGTCACTACAAGTTATGCCCATGCTTGCCCAAACGATCTTTCCATGTCCTAATGTAGAATAGATAAAAAGTATAGTAGGGCAATAACGACCCAGAATTCTTTCAATGTGTCCTGCTGTGACACACCGGTCATATGGCTTATATAAATTCACACGTCGTAAGTGTATCAAGCACAGCAAGCTTCCATACGGAATGCAGCCAAGAATTCTTGCAAAGTGACGTGCTGTGACACAACGATCGTATGGCTGATATAAATTCACAAGTGGTAAGTGCATCAAGCACAGCAAGCTTCCATATGGAATACAGCACGTAATTTTTACTACGTTCCGGAAAAATAATCTCAAAACACACTGTACTTCATGTATGACTGACACACTCTACATGAAAGTACAGTGTGTTTTCAGATTCTTTTTTCGAAACATAGAAAGATCATGTGCTGCATTCCGTATGGAAGCTTGCTGTGCTTGATACACTTACGACGTGTGAATTTATATAAGCCATACGACCGGTGTGTCACAGCAGGACACATTGCAGGAATTCTGGGCCGTTATTGCCCTGCTATACTTTTTATCTATTCTACATTAGGACATGGAAAGATCGTTTGGGCAAGCATGGGCATAACTTGTAGTGACTTGGTTGTGCCACCATTGCCTCGGTTGCCTGGTCCCATTATTTCTCGCAATTTTTATAAGATTTAAGATCATAATTCCCATTATATATTCTCCAACTGATGTTCTACATTTGAAAATGACGGACGTAGTTCGTTGAAACAGATAATCGAATCCCTTTTCTTAAAGAAAAAAATTATGTAATGTGATTATGGTTTCACTATTATAGTGTCAAATAAACATTTAAGTTATATTTTGGTCACATTCCTTGCGACAATTATGTCGGAATATAGAACCCTTAAAAGCATCTCAGACTCTGTACACCGTGTATAGTAACAGACTGGGATCTACAGTCACAGCTATAAACCACTCACGATTTATCCACATGGGTATGACCGACTAAAGACTTTTTTCTGGAATGTTAACACATTCTATCATAAAGTTGACTATACAGATGTAGGAAGATGAAGGTATATAGTTCTCGGACCTTTTAGTTCAACTGAAACCTAGCAGCTCCTTACGACGTGGCCTCCATTATTTTCAGAAACCAACACAAATAAACATTTACATATAAAATGTATTTTCAGTTGTCACCATTTTTCATAGAGAAGCAGCGTTTGAAGACCACCCTGGTCCATAAAGTATTCGCCTCTCAGCCCAAGGGGGCGATCCAGTGAAAATTCATCGGCACCAACAGTTTTCGTGAATAATGGATTGTGAGCCACCACTGCGAACGTGTGAACGTGTTATCCAACCGGTTACAGCATAGCAAGGAAGGCAGCCAGAGCCAAGGAAACAGTCGGTGAATGCCAACTTACTTCACGATGCGCAGCCTCAGTGAAACTCAAGGTTGTCATATGGGTGTGATATGAATTTGTCCACGTGGAAAAAATCGCTAGCCATTTCATAACACTTAGGGAAAATCAGAGATTGCTGTATTTAGTACCGTTATAACATTTAAAACACGTCACTGGAACAGCTGAAGCTGGGCTAAGAGAACTGACATTGTACTCGTCCAAGATAAAGTTCATTTTGCAATATTGTTACGAATGTTATCAGACTGTCCAACCTACGCCTACATGTTTACGCTGTAAGTCAGAGTTAAGTGTTTGGCACATAATTC
Source organism: Schistocerca cancellata (assembly GCF_023864275.1). Lineage (NCBI taxonomy): Eukaryota > Metazoa > Arthropoda > Insecta > Orthoptera > Acrididae > Schistocerca > Schistocerca cancellata. The sequence goes on from NC_064629.1 coordinate 819,471,902, forward strand.
ACTGAACTGCTTTCAGACCTTCTTACAGCCAAACCAATATACTTAACATGGCTTTGTTGCAGATTTCTTGAACATATTCTCATTTAGAATATAATAAATTTCTTGGAGACGGGAAAGCTTCTGTCCGCAAGCCATTATGGACTTAGAAAGCATCACTCGTGAGAACCTCAACTCGATTTCCTGCGAACCATGGATGAAGAGCAACAGGCAGATTCCATATTCCTAGATTTCCGGAAAGCATTTGACACGGTACCGCACTGCAGACTGTTAACGATGGTACGAGCATACGGATTAGGCTCCCAGATATGTGAGTGGCTCGAAGAGTTCGTAAGTACCAGAACACAGTACGTTGTTCTCGACAGCGAGTGTTCATCAGAGACAGGGGTGGTGTCAGGAGTGCCCCAGAGAAGTGTGACAGGGCTGCTATTATTCTCTGCCTACATAAATCATCTGACGGACAGGGTAATCAGCAATCTACGACCGTTTTCTGATGACACTGTGGCGTACGGGGAGGTGTCGTCTTTGAGTGATTATAGAAGTATACAGGATAACGTTGACGAAATTTCCAGTTGGTGTGATGAATGGCAGCTTGCTATAAGTGTAGAAAAATGTGAGTTAATACAGATAAGCTGGAAAAACAATCCTGTAGTGTTCTAATAAAGCTTTAATAGTATGCTGCGTGACACATTCGCGTCGATTAAATATCTCATGCGTAGTGTTCCAAAGTGATATGAAATGGAACGAGCACCCAACGACGATTGTAGGGAAGGCGAGTGGTTGAGTTCGGTCTATTGGGAGAATTTGAGTAATGTGTGGTTCGTCTGTAAAAGAGACCACGTATAGAACACTAGTGCGACGCATTCTTGGGCACTGCACGCATGTTTGTAATTTTCACTAAGTCGCATTACAGAAAGACATCGGAGCAATTCAGACGCAGGTTGCTAGATTTGTTATCGGCAGATTTGATTAACATACGAGTATTACAGAGATGCTTCGTGAACTGAAATGGGAATGCCTGGAGAGAAGACGTTCTTTTCGAGTCGCTATTGAGAAAATTTAGAGACCGGCATTTGAAGGTGACTGCATGACGATTCTGTTGCCATTAACGTAAATTTCGCATAAGGACTACGAAACATACGGTGGATTGCGGAGCCTATATGTGGATATAGATGTAGATTTCTCAACTGTTCCACTCTCGAATAGAACACTCCTGGAAATTGAAATAAGAACATCGTGAATTCATTGTCCCAGGAAGGGGAAACTTTATTGACACATTCCTGGGGTCAGATACATCACATGATCACACTGACAGAACCACAGGAACATAGACACAGGCAACAGAGCATGCACAATGTCGGCACTAGTACAGTGCATATCCACCTTTCGCAGCAATGCAGGCTGCTATTCTCCCATGGAGACGATCGTAGAGATGCTGGATGTAGTCCTGTGGAACGGCTTGCCATGCCATTTCCACCTGGCGCCTCAGTTGGACCAGCGTTCGTGCTGGACGTGCAGACCGCGTGAGACGACGCTTCATCCAGTCCCAAACATGCTCAATGGGGGACAGATCCGGAGATCTTGCTGGCCAGGGTAGTTGACTTACACCTTCTAGAGCACGTTGGGTGGCACGGGATACATGCGGACGTGCATTGTCCTGTTGGAACAGCAAGTTCCCTTGCCGGTCTAGGAATGGTAGAACGATGGGTTCGATGACGGTTTGGATGTACCGTGCACTATTCAGTGTCCCCTCGACGACCACCAGTGGTGTACGGCCAGTGTAGGAGATCGCTCCCCACACCATGATGCCGGGTGTTGGCCCTGTGTGCCTCGGTCGTATGCAGTCCTGATTGTGGCGCTCACCTGCACGACGCCAAACACGCATACGACCATCATTGGCACCAAGGCAGAAGCGACTCTCATCGCTGAAGACGACACGTCTCCATTCGTCCGTCCATTCACGCCTGTCGCGACACCACTGGAGGCGGGCTGCACGATGTTGGGGCGTGAGCGGAAGACGGCCTAACGGTGTGCGGGACCGTAGCCCAGCTTCATGGAGACGGTTGCGAATGGTCCTCGCCGATACCCCAGGAGCAACAGTGTCCCTAATTTGCTGGGAAGTGGCGGTGCGGTCCCCTACGGCACTGCGTAGGATCCTACGGTCTTGGCGTGCATCCGTGCGTCGCTGCGGTCCGGTCCCAGGTCGACGGGCATGTGCACCTTCCGCCGACCACTGGCGACAACATCGATGTACTGTGGAGACCTCACGCCCCACGTGTTGAGCAATTCGGCGGTACGTCGACCCGGCCTCCCGCATGCCCACTATACGCCCTCGCTCAAAGTCCGTCAACTGCACATACGGTTCACGTCCACGCTGTCGCGGCATGCTACCAGTGTTAAAGACTGCGATGGAGCTCCGTATGCCACGGCAAACTGGCTGACACTGACGGCGGCGGTGCACAAATGCTGCGCAGCTAGCGCCATTCGACGGCCAACACCGCGGTTCCTGGTGTGTCCGCTGTGCCGTGCGTGTGATCATTGCTTGTACAGCCCTCTCGCAGTGTCCGGAGCAAGTATGGTGGGTCTGACACACCGGTGTCAATGTGTTCTTTTTTCCATTTCCAGGAGTGTATTTGGGAGAAATGAACCCCAAAACTTTCCACGAAAACTTGATTTCTCTTATTTAATCACGATGGTGGTTATTCCCAAAGCAAGTGGGAGTCAACAGAATGTTTCATAATTCAGAGGAGAAAGTTCACGTATTGTCTGTGATAGTACAAAATAAGCTGACCTTTTCTACAGGAAAAAATTATATATGTGTCAGAATTCGAGAATATACCGTCTTTGTATTTATCGAGAAACTGACTGAAAAAATAGGTGATTTGAATTTAATTTTCAAGTTAAAGAATTAGATTACATACTATGAGAACTGTACCAAACAATTACTAAGAAATATTTGTTTTCTGTGTGTAAGTGCATATGCATAAATCAACAATAAATTTAAGTTTGTTTTCTTATTTGCTCTCCCCCCTTCCTCCTCCCTACCCTAAAAATGAGAAGTATTGAAGTATCATATTTTTGTGTATCTTTGGGATAGTGACGTTGAATAACTAGGCAAAGCTTGGTAGTTGAAAGTACAACAACCCTCGTTTCTAAGAAGCAGTCGACAGTGGGTAGATGAAAGCATTATGTTCCCTGATTGTTAGCTATACGAAAGGCAATCTATATTCTGTGGATGTAGAAAACATGTAATGGTAACAATGACTGAAACTGGAATCTAGATGTTATAGACATATTATGACAGTAAAAATGTAATTATAACATGGTGGTTATGGATGTAAAAGTGATGCAATCGATGTCTGAAGAGACTGTACTGAAAAACTTTCATAATATATTATCAACTACAAATGTCAGTGTTTTTCTTGTGATCTATACCTGGCATACCCATTTCAACCTTCATGCAGACAGAATATTCCAGCTCCTTCATGCATGTATAAAATTACCCTGATTATGTCATATATAGCTTTCAGAGAGTGCTTACACAAAGACTTATCTGCATGTTGACAAGCGAAGTTTATTCCTGTTCCAACCTGCAAGGCAGATAATTGGGCAATTGACATCACCACTGGAAGAGAATGCCCTGATCAGCCTTATCATAGCAAGCTCTCTGACGGTTGTTTTAATTTTATGGCAGTAAAATACTGAACTGTGATTGCTAGTGTAACACAATTGACTCTGAAGTTCTCTGATTAACTTGTTTCCAAGAAAGGACATGGGTTAAGAAGGAGTTGAAGAGTATGATTGAAAAGTAAAATACTGAGCTCTGATTGGGAGTGCTTAGTATGTATGTGTTGGCTTAGAAGCTGTCTGATTGGCTCATTTTCAAGAAAGGGTTACAGCTTAGGACAAGGGAAAGGTATGGCTTGGGAGTGGGGAGAAGGAGGGAGGTAGATGAAGAGAGAGGGATGAGGGATAGGGGAGAGCAGGGGGCAGGGAGAGGAGAGGAGGGAAGAGTAGGGGTATTGGTGGGGAAAAGGAGGGCAGGAGATGGAGAGGGGAGGGAGAGGGATGGGGTTATGGCTACTGAAGGGGTGAAGGTACAGAGGATGGGAGGCCTTCATAAAAGGTCATAGGTCAAGTATCAGATCTGATCTGGAAGTGGCATTGTATTCCTGATGACCACTACTCTAAGCAGTCTTTCTACATCTACATCTATACAACGCAAGCCAGCTTGCAGTGTGTGACAGAGAGTACTTTGTGTAGGGTAAATCCAGGAGAGTTCGGTCACTTCCTTCTTCAGCATAAAATTTGTGTGTTTTCTAATTTTGTTTACTTATAGCAGCATGTTTCTTATGGAGTGTCATATAAACTTAAGTACAATAGATTATTACGACACTGCCAGTTAAAACACAAGAGATATGATACAATGAAAATAAACATGAGTGGTCCATCTCATCCTCAGGTGAATGGATGAGCTGGAATAGTGTACTGGGAGAGATGGACAATATAAGGATGGTTATACATGGAGAGAAGAGCCAATCAAAATTTCATATTTTTGCGATGAATACAGAATTATACTATTAAGTATTTTAGCCCAAAACAATTTTATAAATTTATTAGAAATCTTGAGTGAACATTGACTTTTCTAATGAGTTGCTGGGTTTGTTCAAGCATTACTCTGTGGAAGTAACCATAGCAGTTAGTCTTATTACCAAATGTTGACCATCGTGAACAGACAAAACACTGAATCCAATCGTAATTTTTATTAGTTTTGTAATAGATTTCATCACAACCAACACATTCATCTGTATCTCATTCATCAAAGTTATTTCCGTAATCTTCTACAACGTCCGCACCTGATGAACACTGTGAACTATATGTAGTATTTTTCTCATTGAGCTTATTCAGTTTGTTTTTCTCTTGACTATTATTTCTCTTTGGTGATCTTTATATGCTTTTTCTGTTTCCTTTCTTTTCTTATACGTCTTGTTCTTTACAATTTCAATATTTTCAGCAGAGTTTAGCCCTTTGGATACATCTACTACCTTCCTCTTAAAATCCATGGCTTTATCGATTGTAGAAACAATTGATATTTCTTCCAAAAGTTTTGTCTATTCTGGCTTACGAGTAGTCAGTTTTGAGATGGTATTCTTGAAAGTTTCACGTTTAGTAGGAATCGAGTCCCAAATTGTATTAGTGAAGAAATTTGAAATTTGACTTGTTCAGATAGCTCTGCTCTTTTGCTGTTCTTTTGATCAGTAGGTCTTTTGATGAGCTTTGAAGTGGTTGGTTGGTCTGTATAGAAGATTCTGATTTGTTGATTGTTGCACATGCCTTGAAGGTAAATTTAACTGTACACCATCTCCCTCACACGAAAAAACGTGGTCTATCTCTCGCGATTGTCTGGGAGGGGTGGATCAATCCGGCTTCTGTCTCTAGGCGGCGAACTCGGTGACATTTTAGGTTATTTTCATGCCTCCACATTCATCAAGCTCGAAGTAAAAAAACTGCATCAATTTTGTGCAAACTAAACCATAACACTAAAATTATGCAAGTGCACGATAAAACTTTTCGGCTTATCAGAACAGAGAATGTAATTTTTCTCCGGAACTAACATCAAAATGACAGCAACACTTCTGTACCACGTTTGTTCACAAAAGACCTTCCTTTCAAGTAGGAGGGAGCTGCTCTTCAGCGTCGCATTTGTCAAATATGCCATTGGTCTCGCTCATCTAGTGCTTCAACTGTCCCAGACTTACCCCGTCATTAACACTTCCCCCCATACCTGTTCTAGTTCCCCATTAGTTCGCGGGAATAACGATAGCCGGTAAGCCTCCATGTGGACTCGAATCTCTCGTATGTATTACTTGTGAAAAATATTTTGGTACATTTTGAAACAGGTATATTTTTAGTAACCTTTTTCATCTTCTTAGGCTACAATGAAGAGCCAAAGGAACTGGTACACCTGCCTAATATCATGTAGGGCCCCAACGAGCACGTATAAGTGCCGCAACACGACGTGTCATGGACTCGACTAATGTCTGAAGTAGTGCTGGAGGGAACTGACACCATGAATCCTGCAGAGCTGTCCATAAACCCGTAAGAGTACGAGGGGCTGGAGATCTCTTCTGAATAGGCATTCCAGATATGCTCAATAATGTTCATGTCTGGGGAGTTTGGTGGCCAGCGGAAGTGTTTAAACTCAGAAGAATGTTCCTGGAGCCACTCTGTAGCAATTCTGGACGTGTGGGATGTCGCATTGTCTTGCTGGAATTGCACAAGTCCGACGGAATGCACATGGACATGAATGAATGCAGGTGATCAGACAGGGTGTTTACGTACGTGTCGCCTCGGAGTCGTATCTAGACGTATCAAGTGTCCCATATCACTTCAACTTTCGTGGTGACATGCAGGATCCATGGATTCATAAGGTTGTCTCCATACCCAAACACATCCATCCGCTCGATAAAATTTGAAACGAGACTCGTCCGACCAGGTAACATGTTTCCAGCCATCAAAAGTCCAATGTCGTTGTTGACCGGTTCAGGCGAGGCGTAAGACATTGTGTCACGCAATAGTGAAGGGTACAAAGTGGGCCTTTGGCTCCGAAAGCCCATACGGATGATGTATCGTTAAATAGTTCGCACGCTTACACTAGTTGATGGACCAGCATTGAAATCTACAGCAATTTGCGGAAGGGTTGCACTTCTGTCACGTTGAAAGATTCTCTTCAGTCGTAGTTGGTCGCGTAAGAACGGGATTCATGCCGCAGCGATGTCGGAGATTTGATGTTGCACTGGATTCCTGATATTCACGGTTCACTCGTGAAATGGTCGAACGGGAAAATCCCCACTTCATCGCTACCTCTGAGGTGCTGTGTCCTATCAATCGTGCGCCGACTATAACACCAAGTTCAAGCTCATTTAAATCTTGAAAACCAATCTAACAACTGTGTCAGACACTTGTCTTACATAGGCGTTGCCGACCGCAGCGCCGTATTTTGTCTGTTTACATATCTCTGTATTCGAATACGCATGCCTATACCAGTTTCTTTGGCGCTTCAGCGTATAATTTCATTATCTGATACGGAGCGAAGTGGCACAGTGTTTCGCACACTGGCGTCGCATTCGGGAGGATGGCGGTTCAAATCCACGTCCCGTGTTTTTCCTAAATCGTTTCAGGCAAATGCCAGGATGGTTCTATTGAAAGAGCACAGCGGACTTCCTTCCCCATCCTTCCCTAATCCAATGGGACCGATGACCTCGCTGTTTGGTCCCGTCCCCCGAATCCACCAACCAAACAACCAACCAATCAACCAACCAACCACTGTCTGATAGAATATGCTGCTCTGAGTTTTTAGTTTGTTTTTCCTCAATAAATGAGAGTCCAAAGTATGTCTAGTTGCATGTTTAAATGAGGAACTGTTATTGGAATAGCACGTTTTCCCTTATTTGCGCAGCAGATAGGTAGATGCACTTACTTTGTGCAGTAAGTATACCCATTTTTTAAAATAGCTCTTGTCAATGAGCCCGACTACTGCTTCTTCTTATTCTTCTTACGGCTCTTTTCTGTAGTTTAAAAACTATGTCAACCTTTTGTGCCCTCGAACACCAGAAACGAATCCTATGCTAAGAATAGAGTGCATGTACAGTAGAGTACAGTATGTCACCACAAGACATTGACTGTTACAAACTGATGCTAAAACTCTAAGCGCATAACATACTGAGTTCATCTTTTTTGTCATTATCTTTGTGTGCTAATTACATGCTTGCTGATAGTCAATTTTCATATCTAAAAGCTTTGTGCTTATTGGAAAATCTATGGATTTATCATCTATGCTTAATGCCACGCAGTTGTTTTTTGTCTTTATACTAAGAGCATACTGTTTGCTTTCTTTATGTTCAGTCTTAATTTGCCGGCCGTAATGGCCGAGCGGTTCTAGGCGCTTCAGGCTGGAATCGCGCGACCGCTACGGTCTCAGGTTCGAGTCCTGTCTCGGGAATGGATGTGTGTGATGTCCTTAGGTTAGTTAGGTTTAAGTAGTTCTAAGTTCTAGGGGACTGATGACCTCAGATGTTAAGTTCCATAGTTCTCAGAGCCATTTGAACCATTTTTTAGTCTTAATTTGTTACATACTGCCGAACAGTAAACATTCTTGAGGGTTTATTTTGCTTTCTCTGGTAGCAGTTCTGCTTTTTAATCAATGACTATGTTGTTGCTGTCATCTGCAAATAGAACGTCTTCTCCATGTCTTATAGTGTCTGGGAAGGCATTGGTATGTATTAAGAACAGGATTGGAGCCAAAATACTACCCTGAGGGACATGTATGTTTGTAAGCTTCCTGTCTGACAACTGTTTTACTACAAATAATCATTAGCAGGTATGTTAACTATCTTTACCTTTTTTACACTGTTTTCAGGTAAGACTGGATACACTCTTCTGCTGTTCCTCTTACACATAATGCTTCTAGCTTGTTTAGTAATATTTTACGATAAGCTGCGCCAAAAGCTTGGACCAGAGTAAGAATTTTCCTATTACACAACCATCCTTGTCAAGAGTTTCACATACCATATTTGCGAACACTGTAATGACTGATTTCGTACTTCTCCCACTTCGGATATCAAACCGTTGGTCACTAAAAAAGTTGTCCCGTTGCAGGCCTTCAATAAAATCCTTGTCCTCAATAGCCTGTTCACGTTACTCTACCGTTTATAGCGAATAAAAAGTACATTAGATGAAACTGAAATTCAAGTGCGTCACAATGCGTCCTCCACTCAGCTATTCATGGCAGTGTGTTCTTCCTGGTGACCCTTTCGTTTATAAATAACTTAATCATACAATTATCCAAGTAGGAAAACGCGCTGCGTTCTCTGATGAAAGATGTCTATCCCATTACGCAAGATTTCTCGTGAAAGCATGCACCTTTTCACTCATTTCACAAATTAACTGATTTTCGCCTTGCAAGCCAATGTCCAAAGAATTTATATGTCCCGTAATATCCAGTAAAAATGCAAGGTCGGCAACTTACTCTGGATCTTCTAATTTAGGGTCATGCCTTCTTTTGTTATTTAAAAACTCGTTTATTAGCATTCTCAACTCAAAAAAATCAACTCAAAAAAGTACCTCTTGGTGCAAAATGCAATGAATGCTGACAACGATTTTTCTGTGCGCCACAGCTTCTTTCCAAGCAATCCAGCTAATCTCATTTCCTCCTCTTTCATTGCATGTGCTCAGTCTGTTGTCACTATCACCAAATGTTCCCAGTGTAAACCAACAGAAGATAGCTTCTTCGATGGCCTTTACACTGAAGCGCCAAAGAAACTGGTATAGGCATGCGTATTCAAATACACAGATACACAAACAGGCAGACTATGGTGCTGCCGTCAGCAACTCCTATAAAAGACAAGTGTCTGGCGCAGTTAGATCGGTTACTGCTGCTGCAATGGCAGGTTATCAAGATTTAAATGAGTTTGAACTTGTAGTCGGGGCAAGAGCGATGGGACACAGCATCTCCGAGTTAGCGATGAAGTGGAGATTTTCCCGTACGACCATTTCACGAGTGTACCGTGAATATCAGGAATCCTGTAAAACTTCAAATCTCCGACATCGCTGCAGCCGGGAAAAGAGCCTGCAAGAGCGGGACCAACGACGACTGAAGAGAATCATTCAACATGACTGAAGTACAACCCTTCCGCAAATTGTTGCAGGTTTCAATACTCAGCCATCAACAAGTGTCAGTGTGCGAACCATTCAACGAATCATCATTGATATGGGCTTTCGGAGCCGAAGGCCCACTCGTGTACCCTTGATAACTGCACGACACAAAGCCTTACGCCTCACCTGGCTTGGCAACAACGACATTGTATTGTTGATGACTGGAAACATGTTGCTTGGTCGAACTAGTCTCTTTTAAAATTGTATCGAGAGGTTGGACGTGTACGGGTATGGAGACAACCTCATGAATCCATGGATCCTGCATGCCAGCAAGGGACTGTTCAAGCTGGTGGAGGCTCTGTAATGGCATGGAGTGTGTGCAGTTGAAGTGATATGGGACCCCTGACACATCTAGATACGACTCTGAGGCGACACGTATGTAAGCATTCTGTCTGATCACCTGCATCCATTCATGTCCATCGTGTATTCCGACAGACTTGGGCAATTCCAGCAGGACAACGCGACACGCCACACACCCAGAATTGCTACAGAGTGGCTCCAGGGACACTCTTCTGAGTTTAAAAGCTTCCGCTGACCATCAGACACCCCAGACATGAACATTATTGGGCATATCTGGGATTCCTTGCAACGTGCTGTTCAGAAGAGATCTCCAGCCCGTCGTACTCTTACGGATTTATGGACAGCCCTGCAGGATTCATGGTGTCAGTTCCCTCTAACACTACCTCAGACATTAGTCAAGTCCATGCTTCGTGGTGTTGCGGCACTTCTGCGTGCTCGCGGGGGCCCTACACGATATTAGGCAGGTGTACCAGTTTCTTTGGCTCTTCAGTATAGAATGTACGCGCCGGTGGTAGTACCCTTTAAAGCTATCATATCCAAAAAAGTCCTCAGTTATGTGCAGATCAGCGTCCATGCCTCAGACGTAATTGCGTAGTGTCTGACACGACTGTGGATTGTTTGTTTCTGCTGAATTTTTTGTGGCTGCCGAATTTCTTACTGTCGGCCGTTGAAGTGTCTTAGCCGCTGCGTCTATTGGTGTGGCTATCCCAATACCAACCACCACACACACCATTGCCCGTCCCTGTCACGTTGAGGCGACGTTTTATAATTTTTTGTTTTTCTCTTTTTTTGTTATTGTTTACTTGATGCAACTTTGCGATGATACTCTTTGAACAAAAAATGTACACAAACGTGAAAGAGGAAATCATAATACTTGAATTTAAGAATAAAATTAGAAGATGACATGATAGGGTAAAGAGGTAAAGTTTGTCCCACCACCGTAGACGTCCGGGCGTGAAAGTCTCGGTATTGTTCCTCGAACCATTGACTTCCGGACGTCTTTAATATTCTTACTTTTTATAATCCAGACGATAATTTTAAGTTGTACTTGTTCTGGCTATGTTATGTTTCTTGCTTGTTAAATGTACGTGCTATTGTAATTATTATAAAACTATTTATCTTTGAACAGATTTAAGGTGGTGCTTTGCCGTGCAATCAGCTGCAATTAGTTGAATTTATGCCCTTTTTATATTTGAAACTATTACTAGGCTTATTTTATAGTCACTTGTTATATCTATTTGTATGTTAGTAGCCTGTATTTGCTTGTCTCGATTACGTTTCTTGTGCGTATTGATTTTTGTGCATTCGTCTTGCGTCATAGTTTTTCTACCCCATGAAATCTGTTCTAGTGCTGTATATTTTGTAATCGGTGACACGGTCGACTGCTTAGGTACTGAGCGTGGAGTGCTGAAGAGATTGCGTCGTCTAAAGTGTTAAGTGTGTTTCACGCGTCTTCGTTATGCACTAGGTTGCATATGGTGTCCTGTTTTAATGCGTTTCTGTGTTGTCCTGTTTACCCTAGATTACTGAACAGCCAACAGGTCAGGACGGTGTGTTCCGAGTTTCTAATTGCCCAGCGTGTACAGTTTGCGGCGTTACCCAGTGTCATGCGAGGTAAGTGCATGGGATAAGGGCCGTGTCCGGTCAGAAAGTGAACCATGCCACGATTGGGATTGGGATTGGCGTAGTTCATCTTCAGCTGCTCCTGTATATCAATGAATGGTGTATACACGGTGTTCCTTACCACTAACGTCCCATTCTTATTGCTAAGTCTCCACCCGTCAGAGTTTGAATTGGAGCTTGTTGTGAATTGGTACTCCGTTGGATTGTTCAGTCCTGTCAGGTCTGCCCATTTTGAAACAATATGATGCTGCGAGATGTCTGATCGTAATGTCGGCTGGGTATGTTCCTAGTACCAAATACAGTGCTTCCGCTGATGCGGTACCAAACGCTCCAGATATTCTTAGTAGCACATTCCTCTCTGCCTTCGCCTGACAGCTGCTTTGTTCATGGCGGGTTTTAGATGGTGTGCCCATGCATTCGAAGTAAAGCTCAGTACTAATTTTAAGGGCGCACAGTGGTACGTTCGTTTCAGTGTGGCTGATAATCCACAATTGGCCAAGTTGATTCGTGCTAGCCGGCCGGAGTGGCCAAGAGGTTCTAGGCGCTACATCTTGGAACTCCGCGACCGCTACGGTCGCAGGTTCGAATCCTGCCTCGGGCATGGATGTGTGTGATGTCCGTAGGTTAGTTAGGTTTAAGTAGTTCGAAGTTCTAGGGGACTGATGACCTCAGAAGTTAAGTCCCATAGTGCTCAGAGCTATATGATTCGTGCTAGTTTGTGTAGTATTTTTCCTGCTTTATCTGTTGTCAGTCGTATATGTTCGTACAAACTATGTCTCTGGTCAAGTTCTACCCATAAATATATTGTTACTATTTTACGTTTAATGACTGTGTTGCCAAGTTTAATGCAGGGATTCCTTTCATTAGAATATATGTGCTTCTATTGTTTGCGACTGTTAGCTAGTTCGTGTTGCACCACTGTCTAACTGTCTGAAGCTTCCCACTTGCTTTATATTATAGCCGGTCTCTGTTATCACCTGATACGACTACTCCATCCACTCTCGTGTCTCTTTTCAGTACTTGAAGGAAGGGTTCAGTGGAGATATTCCAGAAATTGGACTCACAGATCGATTATTGCGGACCACCCTTGGTTATTTTCTTAATAACTTTGCGACTGCCCGAGTGCAATTCTACGACCCTGTCCGACAGTAGTCTAGGAAACTGTGCCATAGGGTCTCAAATACCTCCAGTTCTTTAAGTCTCATGAACATCGCAAGCCATCAGAGATTGTCAACGGCACCTATGGTAATTGCAGTTAAGTATCTGAAATGGTTCAGTTGGGTCTAAGCACTATGGGACTTAACATCTGAGGTCATCAGTCCCCTAGACTCAGAACTACTTAAACCTAACTAACCTGAGAACATCACACACATCCATGCCCGAGGCAGGATTCGAACCTTTGCAGCGCAGTGTGCGCTGATATGAAACTTCCTAGCAGATTAAAACTGTCTGCCGGACCGAGACTCGAGCTCCGGACCTTTGCCTTTCGCGGGCAAATGCTCTACCATCTGAGCTACCCAAGCACGACTCACGACCCGTCCTCACTGCTTCAATTCTGGAAGGTCCCGAGTTCGAGTCTCGGTCCGGCACACAGTTTTGATCTGCCAGGAAGTTTATTAGTTAATGTGTTTATTAGACATATGGGTCTGTAAAGTCCGTCGACTCATGAAATGCTACAGACAATGCGTTGAAGTCCTGGACTATACTTATTACAATGAAATGAATACCCCTAGCTGCATACAGGCGTTGATATAAGTAAACGGGGACAGTTGAAAATGTGTGCCCCGACCGGGACTCGAACCCGGGATCTCCTGCTTTACTTATTAAATGTGGGTAAACGTCACCAGACGTAGCATTTAGGCGGCGACGTATAGCCCGCGGTGAAAGGCTGGTTGCTCCAGACGATTTACATTCAGTGGGCACAAAAGAGCTGCAGCGTCATTGATGCTCTATTTATGGACACCACGTCAGGTAATGGTTTTCCAGCTCTTGCTATATTAGGTGCAATCTTATAACTTTGACGTACCGCTGTGCTGTCATTGCTGTCGCCCTGAGGTATTGAAGATACTGCTGCATAAAATACTACATCAATTAGATGAGAGACATGCCGAAAGAAAATTGTAGACCTCTCGTGACAAAAACAGCTTACGTCAGATTCTCCAGGTTTCGTCTATTTAAGATTAATTAATTTTCCCATCCGTTCAGGATCTGAAATTAATCTGTTCTCACCCTTTTGAGATATAATGACCTTCTATGCCAAACTTCAGATGACCAGCGAGTATAGAGCCACATGTTAAACATATCGAATTTTCATTATTTCGCACAAAGAAAAGCTGATATTACCATCACATTTTACACGATACCAGATATACAATTCTCCGTTTCTTTTATTGGCAGTGTATTTTATATTGATTGTAATATAACGTACATTGTCAAATGATCGTTTCTCATCATCTTCGTCATCATCCATATCGGGTCACCACGGCGAATTGCTAACCGACGGACCCAGGTTAGAGTCCCAGCCGAGTCAGAGATTTTCGCCGCTCGGGGACTCGTGTTGTGTTCGTCCTCACGTTCGTGTCGTCATTATTGACATTCCACTATTGAGATGGCTGCAGGGAAACGTCCCGAAAGTCAATAATTTTTTTAAAAAAATCTTCGGCATGTAAGGAAGGTATGTAAATTGCCGCTACCTGAGAGCTGTACCCGTGCCTCGGGGCCTGCCGCAGTCTACATCTACATCTACATCTACAAGATTACTCTGCAATTCACATTTAAGTGCTTGGCAGAGGGTTAATCGAACCACAATCATACTATCTCTCTACCATTCCACTCCCGAACAGCGCGCGGGAAAAAGGAACACCTAAACCTTTCTGTTCGAGCTCTGATTTCTCTTATTTTATTTGGATGATCATTCCTGCCTATGTAGGTTGGGCTCAGAGGACGAACGAGTGTAGTGTAAGCTGTCTCTTTAGTGGACTTGTTGCATCTTCTAAGTGTCCTGCCAATGAAACGCAACCTTTGGCTCGCCTTCTCCACAATATTATCTATGTGGTCTTTCCAACTGAAGTTGTTCGTAATTTTAACATCCAGGTACTTAGTTGAAATGACAGCCTTGAGAATTGTACTATTTATCGAGTAATCGAATTCCAACGGATTTCTTTTGGAACTCATGTGGATCACCTCACACTTTTCGTTATTTAGCGTCAACTGCCACCTGCCACACCATACACAATCTTTTATAAATCGCTTTGCAACTGATACTGGTCTTCGGATGACCTTACTAGACGGTAAATTACAGCATCATCTGCGAACAACCTAAGAGAACTGCTCAGATTGTCACCAAGGTCATTTGTATAGATCAGGAACAGCAGAGGTCCCAGGATGTTTCCTTGGGGAACACCTGATATCACGTCAGTTTTTCCCGATGATTTGCTGTCTATTACTACGAACTGCGACCTTCCTGACAGGAAATCACGAATCCAGTCGCACATCTGAGACGATACCCCATAGGCCCGCAGCTCGATTAGAAGTCGCTTGTGAGGAACGGTGTCAAAAGCTTTCCGGAAATCTAGAAATACGGAATCAACTTGAGATCCCCTGTCGATAGCGGCCATTACTTCATGCGAATAAAGAGCTAGCTGCGTTGCACAAGAGCGATGTTTTCTGAAACCATGCTGATTACGTATCAATAGATCGTTCCCTTCGAGGTGATTCATAATGTTTGAATACATTATATGCTCCAAAACCCTACTGCAAACCGATGTCAATGATATAGATCTGTAGTTCGATGGATTACTCCTACTGCCCTTCTTAAACACTGGTGCGACCTGCGCAATTTTCCAATCTGTATCTATCGGTGAGCGAGTGGTTGTATATGATTGCTTAATAGGGAGCGATTGTATCAGCATAATCTGAAAGGAAACTAATCGGTATACAATCTGGACCTGAAGACTTGCCCGTATCAAGCGATTTGAGTTGTTTCGCAATCCCTAAGGCATCTACTTCTAAGAAACTCATGCTAGCAGCTGTTCGTGTTTCAAATTCTGGACTATTCCATTCGTCTTCCCTGGTGAAGGAATTTCGGAAAACTGCGTTCAATAACTCCGCTTTAGCGGCACAGTCGTCGGTAACAGTACCATAGGCACTGCGCAGCGAAGGTATTGACTGCGTCTTGCCGCTTGTGTACTTTACATACGACCAGAATTTCTTCGGGTTTTCTACCAAATTTCGAGACAATGTTTCGTTGTGGAACCTATTAAAGGCATCTCGCATTGAAGTACGTGCCAAATTTCGCGCGTCTGTAAATTTTAGTCAATCTTCGGGATTTCGCGTTCTTCTGAACTTCGCATGCTTTTTCCGTTGCCTCTGCAACAGCGTTCGGACCTGTTTTGTGTACCATGGGGGATCAGTTCCATCTCTTACCAATTTATGAGGTATGAATCTCTCAATTGCTGTTGCTACTATATCTTTGAATTTGTGCCACATTCTCGTCTACATTTGCATAGTCAGTTCGGAAGGAATGGAGATTGTCTCTTAGGAAGGTTTCTAGTGACACTTTATCCAATTTTAAATAAAATTATTTTGCGTTTGTTTCTGGTGGATTTGGAAGAAACGCTATTGAGCCTAGCTACAACGACCTTGTGATCACTAATCCCTGTATCAGTCATGATGCTCTCTATTAGCTCTGGATTGTTTGTGGCTAAGAGGTCAAGTGTGTTTTCGCAACCATTTACAATTCGCGCACTAACCACGCGCACGATTATCGTTGTGTATTCACGAACCCAGGTGATCCCAACTGCGCGCAGACCCGAAATTTTACTTGGTCCTAAAGTGATCAACTGTGCACGCGGTAACTTTTCGAAATAGATCAACTGCGCGTGGTGATCACTTTTAATTACCTGCACGCGGAGGAAAACACAAGTTAGCATTACAGCATTTTCCTTCCCATTTTAAGAGGTTTAGGACTTTACCACTGCTAAGCTAGACCAGTCATATGTATGGTTTCTCACATAATTCAGTAACAGCCTTCCATTTTATACTATTGGAAGTTGTTTGTCTATTTAAGTAGCAATGGTTTCATTGTTATGACTGACTTCATTTGTGTGCAGAATGTCGGTTGAAAAACCGTTTAAGTAAATACGTGACTTACATGTTTCTACTGTGTACCTGCACGCTACTAAACGTTGTGTTTCTCCATCTTTCCGAAACTTGTTGCTTCCAACAACGATCAACTTGCGGCCTCTTTCACTTGTCATACGCTTCAAAGGAATGTTGCAATCCATTTCTAACCTGCTAGTTACATACGAGGAGTAGGAACTGGCACACACAGCTCGCCATTGTACTCACTCGGAGAAAGTGACTAACGATAACAGTGTTACCAACAGTTCAATGCAGACATTACCAAGAGGCAAATAAAACACTCGCGCGCAGTCGACCTGTTTATAACATACCTCAACGCGCGCTGTCGACCTGTTTGCTGAGGTAATGCTGAACCTGCTCGCTCACAGTTGGGCAAAAAGTAAATCCTTCCGCGTGCAATCGGTACCCACCCCACGAGGCACGTGCAACGTCTTCCCGCCCTTGCCATAGAGGAAGCACCACACTCCATCATATCCGACAGCAGATCACTGCTTAAACAGGCTGAGTCCCTTCCCTTTTGTAAAAGAAATCACCACTCCTTTCCATCTTGAGTCAAATCTAGAAGCTGAATGGTTGGTAAGAACATTCAAGGCTCAAACGAACAAATGGGCTCGCACCTACTACTATACACCGGGATGGATTCGATGTGTGGTGTATCGCCACTGGTCACAGAGATGTCAAAGATATTAATTGTTTTGAAGCAGGCGCGGGACAAGGGCACCTTGTGCGTAATCGTAAGCAACTCTGGCAGCCACAACTGATTGATATTAAGTAAAATAAAGTCGTGTGGCGTGAATGTCTGGGAGACACCGAAGGGCAGGTGCAGCCACCTAATTGGAAAGGTTTTCCGTATCCTTCGCCCCCGCAGGTACCTTTCCTTCGCAAAGTACAGGGTGATTCAAAAAGAATATCACAACTTTAAAAATGTGTATTTAATGAAAGAAACATAATATAACCTTCTGTTATACATCATTACAAAGAATATTTAAAAAAGTTTTTTTTCACTCAAAAACAAGTTCAGAGATGTTCAATATGGCCCCCTTCAGACACTCGAGCAATATCAACCCGAAACTCCAACTCGTTCCACACTCTCTGTAGCATATCAGGCGTAACAGTTTGGATATCTGCTGTTATTTCTCGTTTCAAATCATCAATGGTGGCTGGGAGAGGTGGCCGAAACACCATATCCTTAATATACCCCCATAAGAAAAAATCGCAGGGGGTAAGATCAGGGCTTCTTGGAGGCCAGTGATGAAGTGCTCTGTCACGGGCTGCCTGGCGGCCGATCCATCGCCTCAGGTAGTTGACGTTCAGGTAGTTACGGACAGATAAGTGCCAATGTGGTGGCGCTCCATCCTGCTGAAATATGAATTGTTGTGCTTCTTGTTCGAGCTGAGGGAACAGCCAATTCTCTAACATCTCCAGATGCTGTAGTCCAGTTACAGTAGCACCTTCGAAGAAAAAGGGACCAAAAACATTATTGGCTGAAATGGCACAGAAAACGTTCACCTTAGGCGAGTCACGTTCATACTGAGTTGTTTCCCGCGGATTCTCGTCGATTCACTTCTGCCGTACTCAATAACACAAAAAGCTTTCTGTTGAGCGGTCGCCATCTTAGCATCAACTGACGCTGACGCCTAGTCAACAGCGCCTCAAGCGAACAAATGTACAACTAAATGAAACTTTATAGCTCCCTTAATTCGCCGACAGATAGTGCTTAGCTCTGCCTTTTGTCGTTGGAGAGTTTTAAATTCCTAAAGTTGTGGTATTCTTTTTGAATCACCCTGTATAAGAGCTATGTATTTAAGTGTATCTGCTAAGTGTAGGTGATTGTAATGGGTGTGTGTGTGCGCGTGTATGTTGTGTAGCGTAGCGTTCGTGTTGGAGATGATGAGAGAGGCGAGAGGGTGAAACTCGGTGTTGGCACATAACCTACTCTCGAAGAGCGCCAAGTGAGTGGCCGAGCTTAACGTCCCCATCCGACGGACGAATCACCGTCAACAGGATAGCATGACTTCGCTTCATGAGACACTGCGTAAAGGTTTGGGGTTCAAACCAGGACATGTAGCGCAAAGACTGGTGATCACGGACTCCACGCCGCCGGACCTCCTGGTGCCTCCACTGCAGAGACAAAGAGGAAAGTGTCAACAGCGCGGCGCACCTGGACGGTCAGCCATCCACGAACTGGTAAGGTGAGCTGACGGTAACCGGTGTACCCATCTCGGCACGGCCGTTGACGCACTGAGTGATGTTACGCCCTTGATTTGACCCTGTCAGGACTCAAATAATCACCTGAGACTGCTGTACCTCCCATCCGACCAAGGTCCAGACTGCCGTCTTCCACACTTCTATACTCCTTGTCTCCACCCTCGGAGAGGTATTGGCACAACCTCCGCACTCACTTTATGCCCACTATGCCAAAACCACGACGAGCAATGGGCCATTGTAGCTTATGGAAAGTCGAAATATGGCTGGCCGGATAAGATGTGAACCATGATCTTTCAGAATGGAAGTCCAGTGTCTTAAAACTCTACACAATCTTTTTCGGCAATTACGAGGTGCATTCAAGTTCTAAGGCCTCCGATTTTTTTTCTCCGGACTGGAAAGAGATAGAAATATGCGCATTGTTTTAAAATGAGGCCGCGTTCATTGTCAATACGTCCCAGAGATGGCAGCACCGTACGGCAGATGGAATTTTACCGCCAGCGGCGGGAATGAGAACTGTTTTAAATACTTAAAATAGCGACGTTTTCCTTACTTGAACAGTGTGCAATCATTCGTTTTCTGAATTTGCGTGGTGTGAAACCAATTGAAATTCATCGACAGTTGAAGGAGACATGTGGTGATGGAGTTATGGATGTGTTGAAAGTGCATTCGTAGGTGCGACAGTTTAATGAAGGTAGAACATCGCGTGACAACAAACCGAAAGAACCTCGGGCTTGCACAAGCCGGTTTGACGACATGATCGAGAAAGTGGAGAGAATTGTTTTTGGGGATCGCCGAATGACTGTTGAACAGATCGCCTCCAGAGTTGGCATTTCTGTGGGTTCTGTGAACACAATCCTGCATGACGACCTGAAAATGCGAAAAGTGTCATCCAGGTGGGTGCCACGAATGCTGACGGACGACCACAAGGCTGCCCGTGTGGCATGTTACCGAGCAATGTTGACGCGCAATGACAGCACGAATGGGACTTTCTTTTCGTCGGTTGTGACAATGGATAAGACGTGGATGCCATTTTCCAATCCACAAACAAAGCGCCAGTCAGCTCAATGGAAGCACACAGATTCACCGCCACCAAAAAAAATTTCGGGTAACCGCCAGTGCTGAAAAAATGATGGTGTCCATGTTCTGCGACAGCGAGAGCGTAATCGTTACCCATTGCGTTCCAAAGGGCACTACGGTAACAGGTGCATCCTACGAAAATGTTTTGAAGAACAAATTCCTTCCTGCACGTCAACGAAAACGTCCGGGAAGGGCTGCGCGTGTGCTGTTTCACCAAGACAACGCACCCGCACATCGAGCTAATGTTACGCAACAGTTTCTTCATGATAACAACTTTGAAGTGATTTCTCATGCTCCCTACTCACCTGACCTGGCTCCTAGTGACTTTTGGCTTTTTCCAACAATGAAAGACACTCTCCGTGGCCGCACATTCACCAGCCGTGCTGCTATTGCCTCAGCGATTTTCCAGTGGTCAAAACAGACTCCTAAAGAAGCCTTCGCCGCTGCCATGGAATCATGGCGTCACCGTTGTGAAAAATGTGTACGTCTGCAGGGCGATTACGTCGAGAAGTAACGCCAGTTTCGTCGATTTCGGGTGAGTAGTTAATTAGAAAAAAAAATCGGAGGCCTTAGAATTTGAATGCACCTCGTATTTATCACGGTAAGAACGAGCATGTGAATATTTTATTACGATATCGTAGCTGCTCCGTAGGAGCTAATTTCTAGATTGCTGACTGAAGGGTGCAAAAATTTATACGTAAGAGTGTTTACAGCTGGACTGAGTAGCTGCATGTCCAGATCTTATCGTTTTCGATATCAAGATTCAAAATGAGTCGTAATCTTTTCACCAAACCGAAGAAAATTTGCAGAATAACCGTGGAGAAATGAAACATTCGAGGAAAGTGGTGGTTATCTCAGCTTTCTTACAGGGCTGAAATGTACTGCCGAAAACAAAAACGTTTCGGAACCATGCTCAACTAGTGTTGCAATGTTGTTTCATCCGTTACTCGGAGCTACCGTAACGCCGCACCCATTTTCACTTGCAGCCGCGACCAAAAGTCTCGCAAGACAAATTACGCGACGAATTGCTCTTCAGGCTCATTTGGAAACGTCTATTGGCGGACTCTGATTAATTTTCTACTCTGCTAAGATGCCAATGGTACTAAGTAAGGGTCGCCAGTCTCACTTCGACCCTCGAGGTAGTTCCAAAGTCAATAACTAAAACCCCTCTAGCAATTCAACTAATGTCAGAAGTATCTCGAAATCCGACCACTGCCAACAGTTCATACACCACTTCCAACTGGCCACCGGCAACGCTCACCCAAAATAAAAATAAAAAAAAAAAAACATAGTAGGAATACATTTCACAGTCAGTAGGGAAAAGGTCATAAAGGAACCATTACTCTCCAATTTGCATGGAAACAAATGAAATTTATTTGCTTCGAGGAAAACCTCGCCTTCAGTAGTTATTGGCTTCACACTGTCCTCCTCTTTCTACCGAACACTCGCACACTCACTAATACGCAATACTCACCGAGAGCAGAGAAGTGCTTAATTCGAAACCTGCGCACGGGAATGCACTTTAGAATATTTTGTATGCTGTCCGTATGGAAAAAGTAGCCTCAATGATCAAGAAAGATCACTAACCCCATATTTCGGAAATGAAAGACCCTTTAAAACTTCAACTTGCGTCAGAGAGCCCTACTGCTCCAATACGGCTGGCTCTGAGCACTATGGGACTCAACTGCTGTGGTCATAAGTCCCCTAGAACTTAGAACTACTTAAACCTAACTAACCTAAGGAAATCACACACATCCATGCCCGAGGCAGGATTCGAACCTGCGACCGTAGCGGTCGTGCGGCTCCAGACTGTAGCGCCTTTAACCGCTCGGCCACTCTGGCCGGCGCTCCAATACGTCTGCGCCGTCTGCAGGTCATACAGAATAAGGTACTACGAATCATAAGCAATGATCTAAGATAAGCACGTATCGCGGTCTTATATAATGAGTTCCGTCCCATACCCTCGTGCAGGAATTAAAAAAAAAAAAAAGAAACTCGCCACGCGACTGCCCAAGAACTAGTGACACTCCAACTACCACTTCATATTGAATCTGGTGAACTACGATCACAATAATAGGTGGAAGCACAACTGCCCAAAAAACTTTTCCTTGGTGTTAAGCACACAAAGAATGCAATATCGGTGAACCTCTGTATTACAGCAAACCTGACTGGCACAGCCAGCTGTACTCATACAGCCAAGTAGCAAGCACGAACAGGAAAGCCGAACACACAGGCCCGCACGACTCTACACAACGTGGCCCTTTTTTCCCCTCTGCCCTTAAAATCGCTACCCTTCAATCAATTCTGTCTACTATCTCGTCGATGGGACAGTACTAGCGAGAGATCGCACCCAGGCGTTTGGACAACATCACAATACCGCATACTCCTCGATTCGAGTACTAACCTTTTAATCGAGCTGACAGGATAACATTCTGTGTTGGTCACTATGCTAGTGCGCGTATGGGGAGGATCCACCTCTCTGGTCCAGAGGGCCAACGACTTTCCATCTCTACTCCACGAGGGCAGCTTAAACTCCACGGGAAATTATTGAATCTATAGGCCTTCCAGGTAATCGAAATCATGAGCAGAATTTAGGCGTTTTTAAAGGCCACTTCCTGTACTTTTACAACGTACTACTTCCTAGCAGAACCTTCAAAATTCACACTACAACGAGTTTTGGAAAACACTGGCTGTCTTGAGTAAATATCTCGCCTTGAAATCAGCCTATCTAGTTCCAACCACCGTCCATTTAGGAGGATTAGGAGAAGACTGGTTTTTCATGCTGAGGCCAAGCAAAACCTCTTCCTATTGCTGCAGGAAACTGGCCGAGGCGACTGCAACTACAATAGCAGCCAGAGCTAGCACACAGGGATGGCCAGGAAATGACATGTTACACTGCTTTTCTTGCATATAAAGAGATATTCTCTGAATTTAATTACAGAGAAGTGAAAACCTAAATGAATTCCCGTGAAATATGCAGTTATTAAAGAATGATCTGGGAGAACTTATTTGTTGCTACAGTTTGTGGGGCTGAAATATTTTGATGAGTGAAATTGTGTCGCAGATGATGACCTGTAAACATACATTTCGTGTGCTACCTCTTCTCCAAATATGTTATTCTTTCACGACCGACCTTCTATGATCCACTCAGTGCCCTTTCATGCAGGAAACACTATTTCTCACCCTACAGTCTTCCAGGTTCATACTAACGCCTCGCTGAAATGAACTTTTAAAGAAATACGTCATTGTACATACGAAGGCTATTATAGTAAAACTAAATGATGTGGTTTATATTTTCGCAGTATCTAATAGACAAAATACAAGCAATTACGTAGTCACTCCGCGAAATACAAATTGTGATATCAGATACTTGTTAGTGTAGTGAGTGTGGCAAAAACTGGTCTCGTGTCTCGAGAAATATTCTCGTATATCAATAAGAAGTATTGAACTAGACTACAATCAGATGATTTTACTCAAGACACACAATTGTTCGAATGACGAACGTGATAGAGATGCCCGTGACATTACTGCTGCTTGAAACACTTTTGTGCTGTCGCCCTGTAGCACATTGGTCTGGTGACAAACCGCTGCCTTATACTCTGATTTTCCCTTTGAGTCCCACCAACTTGAAAAAAATAAAATTTTAAATTTTTTCACTTAATTAACCTTTGTTATCATAGTAAGCCACGAATACGAGAAGAATTTGGCAAAAAGTAAACAATCAATTGTTTTAATGAGGTGTTTTCAATTTGAAACAGCTAGTATGGTTCAAATGGCTCTGAGCATTATGAGACTTAACATCTGTGGTCATCAGTCCCCTAGAACTTAGAACTACTTACACCTAACTAACCTAAGGACATCACACACATCCATGCCCGAGGCAGGATTCGAACCTGCGACCGTACCAGTCGCATGGTTCCGGACTGAGCGGTTAGAACCGCTCGGCCACCGCTAGTATATAGAGTTTTCAACCACCCATCATTTCATATTTGAAGGTAAATTAGCATTTTCCTTGACAGAATCCCACATCTCGAAACTTCCATGAACCCATAGTGCCTAAAAGAAATTATAGTCCTAAGTAACAAGCAAAAATGTACCTAAAATTTAATAAATTTTGTATAAAAACTATATACTTCCCCAGTGCTTTCATTTCGGAACCGCTTATAAAAGCAATAGTACAGACTCAAATTTACGTTACAATAACTTTAGATATATTAACTTTCACTGTCAATGATCTCAATATGGCCACTTAAAAAAAAAAAAAAAACGCATGTCACGATCTCTTACATTCACGTAACACAATCTCCGCGCCGACTGTTACTTTGAACGCAGTAAGTAACTGCTACAATGCACTGCATTCGTAAAAGTACCTCAGTGTACCACTGGACGTCTGTATCTAGCAACAGCATCGGTGGTTTCATGCTAAAGCAATGGTACATAGTAGAGGCATGTAATCTCGCGGCCGTTAATATGGATTTAGATATGGCGACCGCTGTTTAACGGCTAAATCCTTAGTCATCCTCACGTAGCAGAACGGGAGCCGCTAATTAACTAGCCGGTGGGTCCATAGTCGTCCTCACGTAGGAAATGTAGTCCATACCACTCATGTTATTGAGGAAATTCGTTTGCGGTATTGGGGATAAAATGAGGGTTGTCAGACGTTCTGTTCGTTCAGTCTCTAAGGCACCTAATGTTGCGGATCAGACATGGTTTCTGCTGATATGTTACGAACAACTCAATTTCCCAGATGTATGGAGAAATTATTAGTCCAGCGTGTGTACTGTAATTTGACTGCTCCTCGTTTCCTCATTGGTAAGTACGTCGACGAGTTGTTAAATTCTAATACTCGTTCCAGCATTTCATTTAAAATTAGTCTTTAGTAAAGCCAAACATTTACTTTTCCTTTGGGAATTATGGGACTCTTAAAAGAGGAAAAAAAGCAGCTCTTATGGTCGAAGTTCGCCACTAAATTCATCTGCCAGGCGTCCGCAAGACAACCAGGATATCTTTGCGTTATTGATCGTACGAAGCGTGGCAGGGTTACGCCAGCCGGAGCCATAAATAGCCGTTATTGCGGCTTGGGCTACAAAATGGAAATGATTTCGTCACGATATGCCTCTCAGCTCTAAGGAAAGCAAGACACGGTAAACCGCACGTGCGACGTCGTTTACCGCGTTCAAGTTCCTGCACTGGTGTGCAAAACTTAAGGACGAAAGTAACTTTCGCATAATTTGTCACTTCCAAGTAACATAGCTCGATAAAATTTGGGCAATACTTAGAAAAAACTACTACAGTATAGTACAGTAGGTAACTGAAAGAATACGCAATGTGACGAACAGAAAAGACACTTTTATCTAAAAATAATAATTACACTGATTGGAATACTCTTTCAAATTCTGAAGGTGGCAGGGGTAAAATGCAGGGAGTGGAAGGCTATTTACAATTTATAAAGAAACCAGATGGCAGTTATAAGAGTCGAGGGGCATGAAAGGGAAGCAGTGGTTGGGAAGGGAGTGAGACAGGGTTGTAACCTATCCCCAATGTTATTCAATCTGTATATTGAGCAAGCAGTAAAGGAAACAAAAGAAAAATTCGGAGTAGGAATTAAAATCCATGGAGAAGAAATAAATAACTATGAGATTCGCCTATGACATTATAATTCTGTCAGAGACAGCAAAGGACCTGGAAGAGCAGCTGAACGGAATGAACAGTGTCTTGAAAGGAGGATATAAGATGAACATCAACAAAAGCAAAACGAAGATAATGGAATGTAATGGAATTGAGTCGGGTGATGCTGAGGAAATTAGATTAGGAAATGAGACACTTAAAGTTGAAGATGAGTTTTGCTATCTGGAGAGAAAATTAACTGATGATGGCCGAAGTAGAGAGAATATAAAATGTAGACTGGCAATGGCAAGGAAAGCGCTTCTGAGGAAGAGAAATTTGTTAACATCGAGTGTAGATTTAAGTGTCGGGAAGTAGTTTCTGAACGTATTTGTATGGAGTGCAGCCATGTATGAAAGTGAAACATGGACAATAAATAGTTTAGACAAGAAGAGAATAGAAGGATTCGAAATGTGATGCTATAGAAGAATGCTGAAGATTGGATGTGTAGATCACATAACTAATGAGGAGGTATTGAACAGAATTGGGGAGAAGAGAAATTTGTGGCACAACTTGACTAGAAGAAGGGATCGGTTGGTAGGACATATTCTGAGGCATCAATGGATCACCAATTTAGCATTGGAGGGCAGCGTGGAGGGTAAAAATCGTAGAGGGAGACCAAGAGATGAATGTACTAAACATATTCAGAAGGATGTAGGTTGCAGTAGTTACTCGGAGATGAAGAAGCTTGCACAAGATAGGGTAGCATGGAGAGCTGCATCAAACCTGTCTCCGGACTGAAGACTACAACAACAACAAATTACACTGATATCATCATGATTTATGATGATTCTTGGACTTGGTTCTTAATTGGATGTTTGATTACCATGGACGGTAATGCATTCTCTGCAATGTGATCCCATGCTGGCGACAAGTTTGGTAAGGACGTTCCACTCCTGCACCATCGCTGCTGAGAACTGCTGGCTTGTCTTTGGTGCATGTGAATATGCTGTAATACATATCCCCAACTTAAACTAGGGAAACGAGCAGGCCAGTCAATTCGCGGAATATCCTCTCGTTCCAGTCACTCGTCCACCTACACTGTTTGATGCGGTCGCGGATTGTCATCCACAGAAATGAAGTCAGGGTTAAATGCACGCATGAAAACAAGCACATGGTGAAGGAGTAAAGTGTCACAATAATGTTGATAGGTGAGTGCACCGTGTTCAAAGGTATGGACGTCAGTACACTCATGCAACATTATGCCTCCCCACACCGTAACACATGGACCACCAAAACGATCATGTTCGACAATGTTCTGGGTTGCATTACGCGTTCCCACCTATCGCCATATGAGGGAACGTCCTGAAGCATGTGAAACGTGATCGTTTTGGTGGTTCAGGTGTTAACGTGTGGGGATGCATAATGTTGCATGGGCGTCTGACCTCCAAATCTTTGAACACTGGACACTCATCGGTCAACGTCTTTGTGACACTGTACTCCTTCCCATGTGCGTCTTTTCAGGGGTGCATACGGCCATGACCTCATTTTTATGGATGACATAGTGCGACCGCATCGAATGCGGAGACGGAGAAGCTCTTACAATGGGAGAATATTCGGGAAATGGACTGGCCTGCGTGTTCCAGAGGCTTACATTCCATCGAGTACGCATGGGGTGGGTGAGGAGCTGTATTGCAGCACGTCCGCCCGCACCAACCACCATCCATCAACAGCGCTGGTGGACTTCTTACCAACCTTGTGGCCAACATTGGAGCGCGTTGTAGAGCATGCATTGCCCCCGTAGTGATATCATACTCTACTGAGAACCATGTCCTGCCTTTTGTAATGTCCAGGAGACCATCATAAACGAGGCGACTTCAGTGTAACTGTTGTCTTTGAATGAAAGTACACTACTGGCCATTAAAATTGGTACACCACGAAGATGACGTGCTGCAGACGCGAAATTTAACCGAAAGGAAGAAGATGGTGTGACATGCAAATGAGTAGCTTTTCAGAGCATTCACACAAGGTTGGCACCGGTGGCGACACCTACAACATGCTGACATGAGGAAAGTTTCCAACCGATTTCTCATACACAAACAGCAGTTGACCGGCGTTGCCTGGTGAAATGTTGTTGTAATGGCTCGTGTAAGGCGGAGAAATGCGTACCATCACGTTACCGACTTTGATAAAGGCCGGATTGTAGCCTATCGCGATTGCGTTTTATCGTATCACGACATTGCTGCTCGCGTTGGTCGAGATCCAATGACTGTTAGCAGAATATGGAATCTGTGGGCTCAGGATGGTAATACGGAAAGCCGTGCTGGATCCCAACGGCCACGTATCACTAGCAGTCGAGATGACAGGCATCTTATCCGCATGGCTGTAACGGATCGTGCAGCCGCGTCTCGATCCCTGAGTCAACAGATGGGGACGTTTGCAAGACAACAACCATCTGCACGAACAGTTCGACGACGTTTGCAGCAGCATGGATTATCAGCTCGGAGACCATGGCTCCGGTTACCCTTAACGCTGCATCACAGACCGGTGCGCCTGCGATAGTGTACTCAACGACGAACGTGGGTGCACGAATGGCAAAACGTCGTTTTTTCGAATGAATCCAGGTTTTGTTTACAGCATGATGATGGTCGCATCCAGGTTTGGCGACATCGCGGTGAAAGTACATTGGAAGCGTGTATTCGTCATCGTCATACTGGCGTATCACCCGGCGTGATGGTATGGGGTGCCATTGGTTACACGTCTTGGTCACCTCTTGTTCGCATTTGAACAGTGGACGTTACAATTCAGATTTGTTACGACCTGTGGCTCTACCCTTCATTCGATCCCTGCGGAAGCCTACATTTCAGCAGGATACTGCACGACCGCATGTTGCAGGTCCTGTACGGGCCTTTGTGAATACGGAAAATGTTCGACTGCTGCGCTGGGTAACACATTCTCCAGATCTCTCACCAATTGAAAACGTCTGGTCAATGGCCAGTAGTATAGTTTCTGTTCGACTCATTAACTACACTACTGGCCATCAAAACTGCCACACCAAGAAGAAATGCAGATGATAAACGGTATTCATTGGACAAATATATTATACTAGAAATGAAATGTGATTACATTTTCACGCAATTTGGGTGCACAGATGGTGAGAAATCAGTACCCAGAACAACCACCTCTGGCCGTAATAACGGCCTTGATACGCCTGGGCATTGAGTCAAACAGAGCTTGGATGGCGTGTACTGGCACGGCTGTCCATGCAGCTTCAACACGATACCACAGTTCATCAAGAGTAGTGACTGGCGTATTGTGACGAGCCAGTTACTCGACCACCATTGACCAGACGTTTTCAGTTGGTGAGAGATCTGGAGAATGTGCTGGCCAGGGCAGCAGTCGAACATTTTCTGTATCCAGAAAGGCCCGTACGGGACCTGCAACATGCGGTCGTGCATTATCCTGCTGAAATGTAGGGTTTCGCCGGGATCGAATGAAGGGTAGAGCCATGGGTGGTAACACATCTAAATGTAACGTTCACTGTTCAAAGTGCCGTCAATGTGAACAAGAGGTGACCGAGATGTGTAACCAATGGCACCACATACCATCACGCCGGGTGATACGCCAGAATGGCGATGACGAATACACGCTTCCAATGTGCGTTCACCGCGATGTCACCAAACACGGATGCGACCGTCATCATGCTGTAAACAGAACCTGGATTCATTCGAAAAATGACGTTTTGCCATTCGTACACCCAGGTTCGTCGTCGAGTACACCATCGCAGGCGCTCCTGCCTGTGATGCAGCGTCAAGGGTAACCGGAGCCATGGTCTCCGAGCTGATAGTCCATGCTGCTGCAAACGTCCTCGAACTGTTCGTGCAGATGGTTGTTGTCTTGCAAACGTCCCCATCTGTTGACTCGGGGATCGAGACGTGGCTGCACGATCCGTTACAGCCATGCGGATAAGATGCCTGTCATCTCGACTGCTAGTGATACGGGGCCGTTGGCATCCAGCACGGCTTTCCGTATTACCATCCTGAGCCCACCGATTCCATATTCTGCTAACAGTCATTGGATCTCGACCAACGCGAGCAGCACTGTCGTGATAGGATAAACCGCAACCGCGATAGGCTACAATCTGATCTTTATCAAAGTCGGAAACGTGATGGTACGCATTTCTCCTCCTTACACGAGGCACCACAACAACGTTACATCAGGCAACGCCGGTCAACTTGTAAGGTGTCAGGCAAATCCCACACATTCCTTGAAAACCCTGACATGATAAGCAAATCCAGTATTATGTCACATAGCTCCGAATAAATCGTGACATTAAATTAACCAAAGTAATACGAGTAACGAGTGAGCAAATGGAATACCACAGACTAACACAAGAATGCCTAAATGCATGTCATACCTTCCTACCGTGAGACAGACGCAGTTCCGAGGGGAGAAACGAGAACAGAAGCCGAGAGCAGAACCGTGTTAAGCTGAAGGTCCTACGATAAGGGACGGACACCCACGTTACCAGCTAACCGCTGGGACCACCCCCCAGCCCATGTTAAAAGCTAGAGTCCTCCAGGAGAACAGAATGTTAGAGAATGGCGACCCTGCCAGGATGGTAAAATACCATGATTGAAGGTCGACCACATGCCTAAGTAGGTCAGAAAAATATCCTGTTCAAAATTTTTCGTAATAAAAAAATTTTTTTTGAACGTTATAAATAGTCGAAAACAGTAGCTGCAGCGTAGAGAGTAAGCAAGTATTCAATAAAAGTGAGACATTCTGGCAGAGACAATAGCATAATTAAGTTATGAATTTTAAAAATTGTTAGAATTAAGTTTTCTCCTCAATGCAAGCGCACATGTGGCGGATACATCGTTGACAAGTTGGTCCTGACCCAGCAAGTAAGTGAATGGATTGTCAAGTCGTGTGAACAAAAAGTTTATGAAACGCGTGAGATGGTATGAGCGCATGTTGACTCGAAGTAGGGCGCGTGAATTGCTTTTAAAACAGAAAATAAGGGATTCGGAAAGATTAGCAATGGCAAATCGCGACCTTGACCGAATTGAGGTAGAGACCTAGCATGAAAATGGACAGAGAATAGAGGACAGTTCAACAGACGATGCAGTATCGCGAGAAATAGGACATATAACGCAACATAACGAGGATAATGTACGTCAAGGCATAGAAAACGTAAGTCAGCATACGACAGAGGAGCAGAAAAGTAGAGAGACAGTCGATGAGGATTCTAACTTTCGTCTTGAATACGTGGAACCCATAGTACAAGTAATCAGAGCTCCCTCACCACAGAGTACAAGGAAAGCGAGCAGAAACGTGTCACAGCACAGTTCAATGCAATCGGTTGCGAACCAACACTTGGGCGAAAACACAGAGTGTAGGACGTCGGAAGAAAACGCAATAGGACCCACCAATCTGGCAGAATTATTACAACAAATTACGGAAACCATGACAAGGCAAAATAAAGACATAGCGAACCAAATTCAAATTCAGAATGCAGAAACCACGAGACAAATGCGTGCGATTAAAGAACAAAACAAAAAAATTCAGTTACACCTAAGTCATATTGAAGACGACGCAAAAGAATCTCGGGAAGTGATAGTAAACTTAATAACACGTCACAATTAATTGAGAACAGACATTGACAAGGTACAAGCGGACGTACAAACATTGCGTAATGACATTCAGGACGAGATCAAAACATTACGTAACAACACCCAGGGAGAAGTCAAGAAACTAGAGAAACAGATAAACGAAATTACTAGACAAGCAGCAGGTACAGCGCGTGAAGTTGTTGAAAACAGTGTGTTACACAAACGTATCACAAAAGCAGCGCTGAAAAGATATGATAACCGCATAGTCAAAATAGAAGCGCAAACGAAGCGACAATTTCAGAAATTGCGAACAGAGTTGTTGCAAATCATTGAAGAGCGTAGTGAACAGGATCGAACAAGCACAGAGTCTGCAACCATATCCGTATCTGTAACAGCACCGGAAAAAAAAGCAATTAACGAAGATATTACACATTTGCGATTCCAATCACAGGCGGAAAGTAACATACGTGAAATCAGACAGCCTGCACAGCAACAAACACGTTCCGAAATTCTTGATGAACAAACGGCATCACAAACACATGTGGAACCACAAATGTATGTTTCAAGACAGTCTGGATCGTGCAATGAAGCGGCAAGGTTAGCCAAACAAGATACCGAACCAATACCTGACAATGGAAAGCCAGGTCGCGAAGAGTACAGTACAATGCATTCAGCTACACGTTCACAACCGATGGAGGAAAATTATTGCGTACCACTCCAACGATACTGCGCAAGGGTAGGTGAAAGTTACAGTGGACAATATCCAATGGATCTACCACAACCGGAAAGAACGACGGGAGAAATGATCAGAAACAAAAGTGGCGAAGAATCGCGAATTTCATATGGAACTATGACGAAGTACGACAACGATCATTTCCTCACAGTCAGAAAATTTCAACACTTTCGAGAACGAAACTCATTACATCCACGAACTTTTATTGATCAATTCCGAGTAGGATTACCAGAACACTGGACTCTAGCACACAAATTAGACTTTATATGTGCACACATGTCAGGAACAGTCGCAGAAACCATGCAGAATGTTGCAGCGACATGCCGATCGTACGAAGATTTCAGAGAGAAGTTTCTCTCACGATATTGGTCCAGCGAAGCACAGAACGGAGTGAAGTACGAATTGTTACAGAACACATATTTTGAAAATTCAGGAGAGAAGAGTCCCGTGAAATTTTTCGAATTAATGGCAAAGAAAAATCAATGCTTAGATGTACCATACAGTGACGGAGAGTTGATTAAATTATGCGCGATGAAGCTACCATTGAAATACCAGCAATCATTAGTAGGTCGCGGAGGAATGACGTCGAAGCATTTAAAGGTATTCTAAGGGAACTAGAGTTCATATTTTCGGAAGATGACGCAAGAAAAAGACGAAGCGCACTTGAAAACGAAAGCAAAAAGCAGTGGAATCCACAAGACACAGTACGAAGAAACAATAATTACGAAACATGTGATAACTTCGCACCAAGAAACGACAATAGATTTCAACAAAGAACCGGTTATGGATTTAGAAGAGAATATGGCAATAA
The DNA here is from genome assembly GCF_023864275.1 of Schistocerca cancellata. Taxonomy (NCBI): domain Eukaryota; kingdom Metazoa; phylum Arthropoda; class Insecta; order Orthoptera; family Acrididae; genus Schistocerca; species Schistocerca cancellata. The sequence continues at coordinate 819,504,726 of NC_064629.1, forward strand.
CTATAATTCACCCAGGAACGGCAACAACTATTACAGAGGGAATAACGACAACCGGAACGGGTACTGGAGAACCAATAGACCGACAAACTATCAACAAAGAAACCACTATCAACAAGCTGAACAAGAAAAGAGAATACAGATAGAAGAGGTGGAGGTAAGACCACCAAACCCCGATAAACGTTCGAATTGACAGCTAAGCGCCCATGCCAAAGAGAATGACGCACCTACCCAGGACAATTGCAGCACCTTGAACAGAGAAGTAAAAATCTTATCACGAGAAGAAGGAAGAAACAAATCCGCAGGGACCAGATGAAAACGAAGACAAGAAAATAACAATATCGTGTTGGGACGAAATTAATTGGGAGAATACTGACGAGGAAGATGAATTACCAGAGGCATGCACAACGAATGTAGGAGGAAAGGACGAAGTAATGAGTATTGCAGAGTTATTTGAGATGGAAACCAGGGAAAGCGAATTCAATGAGGATAATGCGCAGTCGACAGAAGTTGAAAATAAAATACGAGTGGGCACACAACCCAACGTATATAATGAAGGAAGTTATGAAGCGATAATTAGAGCATTTAGATGCGATTATGTGGAAGTAGCGACGAAGAAGGAGAAGATAGACGAGGATGAAAAAGTAGAGGATGTTGAAGAAAGCGTAAATGAAGGAAGAAATAGAGAAGAGGAAATAAAAGAGAGAGAAGTAGCAGTCGAAGTTTATCCTACAGAAAGTTCGAATTCACAAGGGAAATTCCTAAAAAGACTCATGTATGATTCAGTGGAGGATTCGTTGATGCAAGAAGAAGAAGAACAGAACCAACTCTTTCAAATTCAACCAATTGTGGAGGCCATGGTAAAGCATATCCCAGTCAATATTGTAATTGATAGCGGAAGTGAACTGACTGCGATCTCAGAAAATTTATTCATGCAGTGTAATGCCAATGAGGAATTGCCAGTTCTGAAAACACGTAAGATTAAAGTAAGAGGTCCTATTAGAAACAATGCTGCGGAAGTTACGAGACAAACAAAGTTAACTCTTTCGTGCCAAGGTCAAAAGATCGAAGCCACCTTCGTTATTATACTTAAACTAACTGTAGATTTGATTATAGGTGCAGATTTTTTTAAATGAGAGACGAGCGATAATAGATATGGGGAAAGGTAGCGTAACATTCGGGAATGTCACACTTCTCTTTGAGCAAAAGCTAAAATTAGAAGAAATACCAGTTATAAACAAACAATTAAGAAGGACGCGAGATAAAGAGGATGAAGAATTAGAATGGTATGCACAAAAGGGGGAATCGCCTCAACTCATGTTAGAAGTCCATAAAGAAATCGACGAAAAATTGCAAGAAGTTCAAGGTATTTCGGAACACAGCAAAGGAGAATTAGAGGGTATTTTACGAGATAAAGCAGAGGTATTTTTACCTAAGACTGGCAGTATTAAACACTTTCAGTACAAGTTTGAAGTAAAACAGCACAAACCATTTAGAGTGCCACCCTGTACAATCCAATTAAGCTACAGGAATAAAGTATTCCAGGAGATATCTAAGAGGTTAGACGACGATATTATTGAACCAGCTACCTCCACATTTAACAGCCCGCTCCATATTGTACAAAAACGAGACGGGAGCATCAGGTTAGTGCTTGATTCCACACAGATCAACACAATCATAATCACTGAGACAGATCGCCCAGAAAAATTAGAGGAATTGATACAAAACTTCCACGGTGCTAAGATATTTTCATCAATTGATTTACGGAGTAGTTTCTGGCAAATAGAATTGGCCCCAGAATGTAGAAAATTTACAGCATTTATCGTATTCGGTAGATGTTACCAGTTTAAACGATTGCCATTTGGTGTAAACATATCATCAGCAGCGTTTATTAGGGGATTTAATAATATACTCAGTTCTGAACTTTTACAAAAAAATACTTGTTACGTTGATGATGTGATTATAGCAGAACCCTCTTGGGAACATCACAACGACACATTAAATCAGTTTTTACAGATCATGAAAGAGCATGGGGTCACAGTAAATATAACAAAATCCAAATTTGGAAGGCGAGAGGTCAAATTTCTAGGACACATAATTTCCGAGAAAGGGGTAATGCCCGACCCAGAAAAACTAACGGCAATCAAAGAATTCTGTACTCCATATAATAAGAAAACTCTCAGAGGATTTCTAGGTCTCACCGGATTCTATTTAAAATTTATTTGGATCGACTCTCTCGCAACACCACGCCTATGTGCATTGACTGGAAAAAACACGTCATGGGTATGGGATCAACAAGCCAATGAAGAATTTTTAAAAGTGAAAAACGCACTAACAACAGCACCGATTTTAGCACATCCTGATCTAACACAAAATTTTTGTATGGCCTCTGATAGCGCGAAAACAGGTTTAGGAGTTGTTTTATTCCAAGAACACGAACAGGCAGGGCTAAGACCATATAGAACAATTGCATTTGCCAGTCGGGTACTCACAAAAAGCGAGAAAAACTATTCAGTCACGGAGCTGGAAGCATTGGCCATTGTATGGGGCTTCAAACGTTTTCGGTACTTCCTATTCGGAAGAAAAACAAAAGTATACACTGACCACAAAGCATTAGAATTTCTGTTATCCGCCAAACTAATTCATGGGAGGTTAGCCAGATGGATGTTAATACTACAAGAATTTGACTTCACTATTAGACACATACCAGGACCAGCGAATGTATTAGCAGATGATTTATCACGATGTCGACAGGGTGCATCCAATAACATGCAGTTTAAAATGTACTATATGAAACAAGTACCTTTCGAAAACTACATTACGACAGCATTGAAAAACATAGGCAAAGAACAGGACAAGGATCCCAAAATACTAGGAATCAAACACAAGTGGAGAAGTAAGGATTTTCCAGACATTCGACAGCACTATCTCGTAAAAAACAATGTTTTATTTTTTAGACGAAATGTTGCAACGAATGAATGGTTAATTTATATCCCAGATGAACTAATTAATAAGTACATATGGTATAAACATTTAAGTAATTGCCACTTTGGAGCAAAGAAATGCTTTTTAAAAATAAAACAAACAAGCCATTTTCCTAATATGGAAAAACGAATTAGAACAGTATTAGTCAAATGCAAAAAAATGTATGAGGGCTAAACACGTCACTTTCCAAACCAAACCACCTATGTCCCCAATAATCCCTAAAAGATTAAAACAAATAGCTGCAACAGATTTGATGGGGCCCCTCCCACGCACAAAAAATGGATATATTTTCATATTTGTCGTTTTGGAACTTACTTCTAAACATGTTACCTTGACACCATTAAAACGGGCAACGGGTCTTACTATAAGTAAAGCATTTAGACAAGATTTTCTCAGATAAGTAGGTCGAGTGGAAAGAATAATTTTGGATAATGGCCCACAATACAAATCAGTGCAAGGGCAGAACACGTTAAAACAACACAAAATAAAACCCATCTACATATCCAAGTACAAACCCAGTGTAAATCCAGCAGAACGATCTATGAAGGACATAGGCACTTTATGCCGATTATATGCAGGCAAAAGACACAACACTTGGGATATATACCTTAAAGATTTTCAAGAAGTAATAAATGAAATGCCACATAGCACTACACTACTACCTCCAGTTACTGTACTTAAAAATATTTAACCCCCAAACATAACCAGAGAAAATGTTAGATTTCCTATTGCACCACGTAGACAGCACAAACAAGTCATAGCAACAGCACTCTCCAACATCAGAAAGGCAGCCATTAAAAGAAAAGAAAGAGGAGATAGAACAGCAATTAAAAGAACATTCTCAGTAGGCCAGAAAGTATTTGTAAAAACACACCATCTCTCCAGCAAACAGAAACACAAAATACATAAGTTTTACGCTGCATACAAAGGACCTGTCATAATTAGCCGAATTGCTCATGATAATGCTGTGGAACTAATGAACCCAAAAACAGGCAAAACCTTAGGACTTCACCATAACACTGGACTCGCATTCGGGAGGACGACGGTTCAATCCCGCGTCCGGCCATCCTGATTTAGGTTTTCCGTGATTTCCCTAAATCACTCCAGGCAAATGCCGGGATGGTTCCTCTGAAAGGGCACAGCCGACTTCCTTCCCCATCCTTCCCTAATCCGATGAGACCAATGACCACACTGTCTGGTCTCCTTCCCCAAACAACCAACCAACCAACTTCACCATGTGAGCCATATCAAAAACTTTGAAGATTAATTTTATTACTGGTAAATAATCAGCACAATATTTCAAGATTATGTTGCAGATAAGATCGTCAGGAGAAAGAAGAATGAAGAGAGAGGAAGGTGGGAAAAAGAAAGTAGTTTCAATAAAAACAAAAACAAAAATAACACCAATAGTATCATAGATTAAGGTGAAAGATACTCTAACAGCGTGAAATACTAAAATGCTATATACCACAACACTACACAAAAATAAAAAACGAATTTGAGGATTCTAGTAGACGTTAAGACTCAAAATATCTTAGAATTGTAACATGGAAAGGGCGCCGAAATTTGTAAAGCTTTTAAGAAGGTGTAAAACAATGTAGGTACTAGACATATGTTAGATGAATATAAGTAAAACTTTTTGTAAGAACGATTGTAAAAACTCCAGCAAGGACGAGACACAACGACCCACAAGTTGCAATGAGAGAAGTAACAAGAAAGAAAAGGACGTAATTAGCAAGACACGATTCCTACAAGGCAGAAGCGTCGAGAGAAAGGAAAGGACAGCGAGACCAACAGAAGGTTGGTTGGTTGGTTTGGGGGATGAAAGGGACCAGACTGCTACGGTCATCGGTCCCTTTTTCCAAATACAAAGAACACCCACAGAGAATAAAAACGAGGAACAGAATAGATCACAGACGATACAGAACAAGAGAAACGGAGACAAGGACAAGACAAAACGAACTAAAACCACACAGAGTGTGACAGTGGTTGGCCGACCATAGAAATAAAAAAGGAAAAGCCAACCACTTAGAAACACATTAAAAGATCAGTTTAAAATCATAGGCGAAAGGCCAGAATCAACACAAAAAATAAAATAAAACAGAAACACTCAGATGAAAGAATAAAAACTCCCTGCCCTAATAAAACGTAAAACTAAGGCAGCCATAACAGGTAATCAGATAAAACGGCAGGGAGCGTATCAGGCAGCGCAAATGTCTGCCTGACCACAGCTAAAAGGGGGCAGGCCAACAGAATGTGGGCCACCGTCAAAGCTGCCCCGCAGCAACATACAGGAGGGTCCTCCCGGCACAGTAAATAACTGTGTGTTAGCCGGGAGTGGCCAATACGGAGCCGACAAAGGACGACTGAGTCCCTGCGGTTGGCTCGCATGGAGGACCGCCACACAGTCGTCGTCTCCTTAATGGCACGGAGTTTACTGGGTGTAATCCGATCGCGCCATTCAGGGTCCCAAAGCGCAAAAACTTTTCGGCGGAGGACTGCCCACAAATCAGCCTCTGGGAGGCCAACATCCAGAGATGGTTTACTCGTGGCCTCTTTCGCCAGGCGGTCAACATGTTCATTGCCCGGGATACCGACATGACCGGGGGTCCACACAAAGACCACAGAGCGGCCGCAACGCGCAAGAGTATGCAGGGACTCATGGATAGCCATCACCAGACCAGAACGAGGAAAACACTGGTCGAGAGCTCGTAAACCGCTCAGGGAATCGCTACAGATAACGAAGGACTCACCTGAGCAGGAGCGGATATACTCTAGGGCTCGAAAGATGGCGACTAGCTCAGCAGTGTAAACGCTGCAGCCAGCCGCCAAGGACCGTTGTTCGGAATGGTCCCCTAGAGTTAGCGCATACCCGACACGACCAGCAACCATCGAACCGTCGGTGTAAACAATTCAAGAGCCCTGATACGTGGCCAGGATGGAATAAAAGCGGCGGCGGAAGGCCTCTGGAGGGACCGAGTCCTTCGAGCCCTGTGCCAAGTCGAGCCGAAGGCAAGGGCGAGGAACACACCACGGGGGTGTACGCAGAGGCGCCCGGAAAGGAGGTGGAACAGGGAAAAACCCAAGCCCGCAGAGAAGCTCCTTGACGCGTACGGCGATCGGACAACCCGACCGGGGCCGACGGTCTGGCAGATGGACGACTGACTGCGGGAACAGGACACGATAATTTGGATACCCGGGCAAGCTTAGAACATGGGCAGCATAAGCGGCCAGCAAACGTTGGCGCCGAAACCGCAGTGGAGGTACACCTGCCTCCACTAGTACGCTGTCCACAGGGCTGGTGCGGAAAGCACCAGTGGAAAGGCGTATCCCGCTGTGGAGAATTGGGTCCAGCACCCGTAACGCAGATGGGGATGCTGAGCCATAAGCCAGGCTCCCATAATCCAGACGGGACAGGATTAACGCCTGGTAGAGCCGCAACAGGGTAGAGCGGTTGGCGCCCCAGCGGGTGTGGCTCAAGCATCTCAGAGCGTTTAGATGCCGCCAACACGTCTGTTTAAGCTGCTGGATATGAGGCAGCCAAGTCAACCGGGCATCAAAAACCACCCCCAAAAATCTGTGGGTCTCCACCACAGCAAGGAGTTCGTCGGCAAGATAAAGCCGCGGCTCAGGATGGGCTGTTCGGCGCCGGCAGAAATGCATAACGTGGGTCTTGGCTGCCGAAAACTGAAACCCATGCGCTACAGCCCAAGACTGCGCCTTACGGATAGCGCCCTGTAGCTGACGTTCAACAGCTGCAATGCCAGTAGAGCTGTAATAAAGGCAGAAGTCGTCAGCATACAGGGAAGCAGAGACAGAATTTCCCACGGCCGCAGCGAGCCCCTTAATGGCTATTAAAAACAGGCAGACACTTAAAACAGAACCCTGTGGCACACCGTTCTCCTGGACGTGGGTGGAACTATAGGAGGCTGCGACTTGCATGCGGAAGGTACGATACGACAGGAAATTGCGGATAAAGATCGGCAGAGGGCCCCGAAGACCCCATCCATGAAGCGTAGAAAGGATGTGACGACGCCATGTCGTATCGTACGCCTTCCGCATGTCGAAAAAGACAGCGACCAGGTGCTGACGGCGGGCAAAGGCAGTACGGATGGCCGACTCCAGGCTCACCAGATTGTCGGCGGCGGAGCGGCCTTTCCGGAACCTACCCTGAGACGGAGCCAGAAGGCCCCGAGACTCCAGTACCCAATTTAAGCGCCGGCTCACCATCCGTTCGAGAAGTTTACAAAGAACGTTGGTGAGGCTAATGGGGCGGTAGCTGTCCACCTCCAGAGGGGTCTTTCCAGGTTTCAAAATGTGGATGACAACGCCTTCCCGCCATTGCGACGGAAACACCCCCTCGACCCAAAGACGGTTGTAAAGATCGAGAAGGCGCCGCTGGCAGTCCACTGAAAGGTGTTTCAGCATCTGACAGTGGATGCCATCTGGCCCAGGAGCGGTATCAGGGCAAGCAGCTAGGGCACTGCGAAATTCCCACTCACTGAATGGAGCATTGTAAGGTTCTGGGTGGTTGGTGCGAAACGAAAGGCTCCGACGTTCCATCCGCTCTTTAATGGAGCGGAAGGCCTGGGGGTAATTCGCAGAAGCGGAACTCATAGCAAAATGCTCTGCTAAGCGATTGGCAATGACGTCGGAGTCAGTACAAACTGCTCCATTCAGCGAGAGCGCAGGGACGCTGGCAGGGGTCCGATAGCCGTAGACGCGTCGAATCTTGGCCCAGACCTGCGAAGGAGTGACATGGAGGCCAATGGTGGACACATACCGCTCCCAGCACTCCTTCTTGCCTTGGTGGATAAGGAGGCGGGCCCGCGCACGCAGCCGTTTGAAGGCGATAAGGTGGTCTAAGGAGGGATGTCGCTTGTGACGCTGGAGCGCCCGCCGGCGATCTTTAATCGCTTCAGCGATCTCAGGCGACCACCAAGGCACAGCCTTCCGCCGAGGGGACCCAGAAGAACGGGGAATGGCAGATTCGGCGGCAGTAACGATGCCGGTGGTGACCGATTGAACCACCGCATCAATGTCGTCATTAGAGAGAGACTCAAGAGCGGCAGTGGAGGAGAACAAGTCCCAGTCAGCCTTATTCATAGCCCATCTGCTAGGGCGCCCAGAAGAGTGACGCTGTGGTAGTGACAGAAAGATCGGAAAGTGGTCACTACCACACAGGTCGTCATGCACACTCCATTGGACAGACGGTAAGAGGCTAGGGCTACATATTGAAAGGTCAATGGCGGAGTATGTGCCATGCGCCACACTGAAGTGTGTGAAGGCACCATCATTTAAAATCGAGAGATCGAGCTGCGACAATAAATGCTCAACGATGGCGCCTCGACCTGTTGCCACTGACCCACCCCACAGAGGGTTATGGGCGTTGAAGTCGCCCAATAGCAAGAAAGGTGGCGGCAATTGGGCTATCAGCGCAGCCAGGACATGCTGCGAGACATCACCATCCGGTGGAAGGTAAAGACTGCAGACGGTAAAAGCCTGTGGCGTCCACACCCGAACAGCGACAGCCTCTAAAGGTGTGTGGAGAGGGACAGACTCGCTGTGCAGAGTGTGAAGGACATAGAGGCAGACGCCACCCGACACCCTTTCATATGCTGCCCGGTTCTTATAATAACCCCGATAGCCACGGAGGGCGGGGGTTCGCATTGCTGGAAACCAAGTTTCCTGAAGAGCAATGCAGAAGAAAGGGTGAAGGCTGATAAGTTGTTGGAGCTCAGCTAGATGGTGGAAAAAACCGCCGCAGTTCCACTGGAGGATGATATTGTCCATGGCTGAGAAAGGCGTGAATGGACTGGGAAGGCAATTTACGCCGCTTGTTCACTCACTGCCACCGATTCAGTACCCGTACGAGAGGCATCCATGGCGTCTGAGGGACCAGCGAGATCAAGGTCCTCAGCGGACGCTAGAATCTCGACTGCATCCTCAGACGCAGAGCGCGAAAGGTGCGGTGGGGTTGGCGCCACCGCAAGTTCTTTGGCCTTAGAGGTCTTTCTCTTGGACTTCTCTCGCTTAACCTTGGGTTGCACCAGCTGGGAAGGCTTCACCGATTCAGTTTCCGGGACAGAGGAGGATCGTGAAGCCCTACGCCCGGCCGCTGGTGAGGACTTATGCCACTGGCGGCCGTCATCCTTCCCGCTGGTGGAACCCTGGGAAGGGAGGGTCCCAAGGGAACTCTTACGGGCGAGAGTAGCCGAAGAAGTTAGACGCTTCTCCGGCTGAGAAGCGGGGACGGACGTCCCCGACGGGTGGGAGGAGGTTGCTCCTGAGGTAGGTGGTGCAGGAGCAACCGGTTGGGTAGAGCCCCCCACAGGCAAGGGGGCAGGAGGAGTCTTACTGCTTATCGAGCTGGCTGGAAGTCTCGAAACTGATGGGGCTAGCACAGTTGTCGTAGCAGCTGCATAAGAAGATGTCATTCTCACAGGATGGAGTCTGTCATATTTCCTTTTGGCCTCAGTATAGGTCAGCCGGTCCAGGGTCTTATATTCCATAATTTTGCGCTCTTTCTGAAAGACTTTGCAGTCAGGTGAGCAAGGTGAATGGTGCTCCCCGCAGTTGACACAGATGGGAGGCGGGGCACATGGAGTATCGGGATGAGACGGGCGTCCGCAATCTCGACATGTGAGGCTGGAAGTGCAGCGGGAAGACATATGGCCGAACTTCCAGCACTTGAAGCACCGCATCGGGGGAGGAATATAGGGCCTGACGTCACATCGGTAGACCATCACCTTGACCTTTTCCGGTAACGTATCACCCTCGAAGGCCAAGATGAAAGCACCGGTAGCTATCTGATTTTCCTTCGGACCCCGATGAACGCGCCGGACGAAATGTACACCCCTGCGCTCTAAGTTGGCGCACAGCTCGTCATCAGACTGCAAAAGAAGGTCCTTAAGGTAAATAACTCCCTGAACCATATTTAAACTCTTATGCGGCGTGATCGTAACAGCAACATCCCCCAACTTGTCACAAGCAAGCAACCGTCGTGACTGGGCAGAGGATGCCGTTTGGATCAGGACCGATCCAGAGCGCATTTTTGACAAGCCCTCCACCTCCCCAAACTTGTCCTCTAAATGCTCGACGAAGAACTGAGGCTTTATGGAGAGAAAAGACTCCCCATCAGCTCTCGTACAAACTAAGAATCGGGGCGAATAACTATTACCTCCATACTGAGACTTACGCTCCTCCCACGGCGTGGCCAGGGAGGAGAACGTTTTCAGATTGTACTTTTCAGCATTAAATTGAGCCCGAGAACGCTTAGAGACTGCTGGCGGCTGGCCGCCAGCGAGAGATGATGTACCACGCTTCATTGCGGGTCATCCGCCCTGATGCCACCTACTCCGACCAAGGGCCCTCCCCACGGGCGCCACCCAGTCGCGGCAATAGCCACCTGGCAGGATGTCCATTGCCGGGAGTCCTGATGCCCCAGGGAGACGGGCATCTACTCCTTGGCATACGTGGGGAGTTAATGGCGCAGGCATCAGTAGAGCGATCCCTGTGTTGTCAGGGGGCTACAACCAAGAGGGTACATGGCGGCCCCACCACAACGGACTGGCTACCGTGCTGGATCTTAGGTGCAAAACTGTCCAAGGTCGTCGTCGCAGTTAAAAGAAACACTGCAGAGTGCAGCGTGGGAATCGCACCCAGGGACGTATCCTCGCTCAAGAGATGGAAAACGAGCGGGACACCATTGCAACGACGAAAAAGCCAGCTAAAGGTCTCAATGCATGACGGATACAGTGCACCACGTAAGGCGCCCTTCCCCAATTGCCTCGCTCTTCGGAATAATTTAGAAAGATGAAGGTCAAACCCGAGAGGGGACCATCACATAAGGCCAAAACATGTGAGACTCCTTTTTAGTCGCCTCTTACGACAGGCAGGAATACCACAGGCCTATTCTAACCCCCGAACCCGCAGGGGGGGCCCAACTGAAGGCCCTTGTATTGGAAGTGGGCCGTAAATCTGCCTGCTAAGCGGAACCTTGCTGGGACAGAACACGGAACCACACAGTGGCGGAACCCTGCAGAGACACGACAGGACACCGAACGCCAGAAGGGACTGGTGCAGGGACTGACAAGCAAACGCCAGACTTTCACTGCTCGTAAACCCCGGAACACCCTCCTACTCAGCGGAGCGAGCAAAAAACGGCCCAACGAGAAGACCGCTTGGGCAAGCCACCACTGGCAAAAAAATATGTATAAAAGTCACACTACTGCTATTAAACAACACGCTGATGCATGAAACTGAAGAAAACTCCCACAAAGTAAAAATGACACACCCAAACAATTTATCAAACTGTTACTAAGAGGAGAACTTCAAAGAGACTAGTTATCAATAAATACTTCCATATCCTGCCCAGAGAAGAACCAAGAAGCAAGTAAGAAGCAGAGAAAAAGCAGAAAGAACAGAAGTTGAAGATTCGCAAGATTGAGACCAAGAAAGAAGATGGGTGTAGAATAGACGACATACCTTCCCAAATGCCTATCCTATTGTAAACTAGTCGTCTACGAAGTATTACAACGAAAAAAGACCGCTTTTAGCGACACATAACGATGACTTTCACGCATACAAAGCCAGTAAACCACGAGATTCTGCACTCACAGCTCCATTCCATTATGGGACCTCCACAACAGCAACACACACTTGCAAAGCCAACAAGGAACGACGAACAAAGCTGTACATCAAATACTTGCCCATATCCATCTCGCTCAAGTCCATCACCTTCGTGCAAAAAACATTCGCCAATCTCATGCTTAAACATTCATAGGATTGTGTGAATGTGTGAAATCAAATTATGTGATGTAGGAATTGTGTAAAAGAAATGTGTGAAAAACTAAATAAGTTAAGCACACCAAACAGCTAATAAACTACAAAATAACAGTCATTGACTATGGACTTAAGTAAAAAAATAGACTATCGATAAAAATAAGTCATTAGTTCTGAAATGGACAGTATATAAAGAACAAAAGAAAGGCATAATAAACACTAAAACCATATGCCACTTTTTTTCTCCTCATAAAAATAAAAGAATAACTATATTTTACTTACTTTCTCCTTATAAAAACAAAGAATAAAAAATTATCTTGTTGGATGTTTTCCCTTTTTTTTAAACATTTGTACCATTTGTTAGGATAATATCTCAATACTTGTGTATGTATATTTCTTTGTCAAAGCAATTCTTGGAAATAATTCTTATTTGTTAGTGTAACAATGTTGAAATGAGTGTCTAGAAACAAAAACATTTTACTTGTACATGATATTTAGAAAATGTGTAAGGAATAGATTTTACTTAATTACTACATTTATAAAAACAATATTACTAAGAAAATCGATGTGAAAGACTCCTCACTTTCGATAACAAACTTCTTAAAAAACAAACTTCACAATTAAATAAAGAAAGAAAATAATTAAAAAAATAATAATTATAACAGAATAAAAATATTCTTCCCTTGTCAATATAAACATATTTTGATAATAATGTGGAAGAATATAAAAATATAAATTAGTAATACAAACTAGCATTGAACCAGAATAATGTAGCTGAACAGTAGGCAACAAAATTTAGATAACGGAATAATTTTTGACTGACTTAGACAACGATTCAATCATTGCCTAACTTCAGTGCAAAAATTAAGTTCGAAGGGTGGTGATATGTAAGGTGTCAGGCAAATCCAACACCTTCCATGAAAACCCTGACATGATAAGCAAATCCAGTAGTATGTCACATAGCTCCAAATACATCATGACATTAAATTAACCAAAGTAATACGAGTGATGAGTGAGCAAATGGAATACCACAGACTAACACAAGAATGCCTAAATGCATGTCATACCTTCCCACCATGAGACAGATGCAGTTCCGAGGGGAGAAACAAGAACAGAAGCCGAGAGCAGAACCGTGTTAAGCTGAAGGCCCTACGATAAGGGACGGACACCCACGTCGCCAGCTAACCGCTAGGACCACCCCCAGCCCATGTTAAAAGCTAGAGCCCTCCAGAAGAACAGTATAGATCTTACGATATCACTAAAAGGACCACACCAGCTGCAAGTTTTAGCATGAGACTTTTTCGCATCTCTGTTACGTCAGGACCACCCCCCAGCCCATGTTAAAAGATAGAGCCCTCCAGAAGAACAGTATAGATCTTACGATAACACTAAAAGGACCACACCAGCTGCAAGTTTTAGCGTGAGACTTTTTCGCATCTCTGTTACGTTGCAAACTTTAAAAACATTGCCCCACCATGAAAAGTATAACGTTTCTCATTGGATAGACAGAATTTTTGTAGGCGGAGCTTAAGGTTAACATCGAGACCCTGACTGGTCAGACGAAAACACAGCCAGATAATTTTTTTAAACCAACTTCGGTAAATTGTAGTAAGGAGAAGTTAGGAGAGAGTTGCTTCCGAGACGGCGAGGTGAGCGGAGCTGTGCTGTCCGCCGCCCCCTGACGAACACTGACAAGGTAATGAATGCACGCAATGCCGCATAACAGCGCATAAAGCTTCACTCAGAACTGCAGAAGTCTCATCTGTTACACCCCCTTTTTGCGTAATACTAGTGCCGATCGTCAATTAAAGCTCATGGTGTTCACATTTGCCACTTGAAGTAAAAATCTGAAACGCGATGATTTTTCTGTTATATATTTAATGAGAAGCCAGATCAGCCACTGTAGTTTACGACAAGTTAGATAAGTAATTAAAGATAATTGAGGGTCACTGTAGACCATTTTGATAGTTTCCTCTCTTGTGAAACTTAATTTAAACCTAGATTATAGATGTGATATGGCATAGGTCATCCTTCGATCCATTGTAGAACTTGGAAACCCACTCAGGGAATATTCGTTCACATTTTTGTTGAACGCAGTTGGTTTTTATCATCCTGTATTAAAACATTTCCTTTTATCAATAGTGCAATTTATAAACAATGTTTTGTGAGTAGAATAAAATTTCCAATGGTAAACTTAACTGCTTTTTCGACGTTATTTTACCAGCTAACTAAAAATAGGAAAGCCTTGAACCCCTTCCACTAAATTTAGTTAGTATTAAGATTCTTTTACAGGGAGTGCAGTGGAGCTGACGCTGCAATCATTGAGTATTTGGTTATATCATCGCTAGTCTCACTGAACTCTTCTGAACTCTACATGTCATGTGTGGTCTGGCGTCTCCTTACCAACAACAGGTCCCAGGTTCAAACTAGTCAATTCCCTAAAAAACACACTCAGAGCGTCGTTGCGCGAAAGTGGTAGGGAGACACGATATAGAACAACAGACACCACGCGGAATGTTAGAAACTCCTGTTTGTGTATGAGAAATCGGTTGGAAACTTTCCTCATGTCAGCACGTTGTGGGTGTCGCCACCGGCGCTAACCTTGTGTAAATGCTCTGAAAAGCTAATCATTTGCATAACACAGCATCTTCTTCCTGTCGGTTAAATTTCGCGTCTGTAACACGTCATCTTCGTGGTGTACAATTTTAATGGCCAGTAGTGTATTTCTTTCAATTTCCTTCTGTACTATCCTGTAGCAGTTTTTTTTCTATGCATTGTCAAAGTTTCACCGTGTTCTGTTACTTCGCAGTGACAAATCATGCGAAAATTGCTTTCGTCCTTAAGTTTTGCACACCAGTGTAGTATGCGATCACAGAAACACTAGTTGTGTTGTCAACATGTCTTGTTGTCCACACATTTGGTAGTATTTCCGATATATTTTTGAATACAAACGTTATCATCAAATAACAAGATATTCTATTTTACCTAAATTCCAATTATCTCTTTTTTTTCTTGTTGGTATGATCTTATGCCCCTCGGCACAAGAATTCGACCTGTTGTACATATCTGACACACACACACACACACACACACACCACAGAGAGAGAGAGAGAGAGAGAGAGAGAGAGAGAGAGAGAGCTAGGGAGTAGTCATATTTTTGTGTAGGCAGCCACTCAGAATGATACAGGACGACACAAAGTGTGGGTTGCGGCATCAACATTTTAACAACACTATAGCAAACCAAGTTAGCTGTTAGTGTGTTACAAAACACATAGTAATTGATCTTTGTGGTTTTGGTGTCGGTTTTGCACCATGGCAAAGACATCTATGAACTGAAGCGACGTGTGTTTCATGGAACGCACGAGAAAAATGCGAGAGGTATAAGTTTTTCTGCCGTTATAGCAACTGACTCACAGTCTAGTTTTTTGAAGAATTTGATATCGACATTTCGATTATATAAGAAGGTATCAGTTTATTTTTGTATGAGTTTGTCTCGTTTGAGTGTCAGTACTTTAAGTACTACCTACAGCTGGCTTTTAATTTATATTTCTGCCCGAAAAACTTTCTTGTAAAAAATGATAACTGAAGTTCGTATAGCAACGATATTTTAAGTTATTTTTGCACGTCTGCTGAAAGTACAGCGTGAAAACATATAATTTGTTGGTTTTCGTAACATGCCCATACACCCATCTGAGCACTGGAAATGGTAAGCGACAGTTTGTTTTGACAGTTCAGAGTGTACATTGGCTTAAGTTGAAACCTCCCCTTAAAAAAATTTATGTATTACTGTGCTGATAAACCCCTACGTTGTTTGATTTTCAAACAGCTGAACAAAACTGAACGTACTCAGATATTCACTAAACTGTATGAAACATCCCCTTAGAAAAATTTGAAAAATGACAATGCTGGAAAACCTCTACGTTATTTGATTCTCAAACAGCTGAGCAAAACTGAACGTACTCAGACATTCGCTAAACTGACACACAATATTTTTAGCGCAACGCAATCTGACTTTCAATAATCCCTACAAAAGAATGGCCCTGACTAACAATAACCTATACCTTTCATGAATCACTTACCTCACAAAAATCTTCGTTACTCGAACTACTGCAATACAGCGAGGGCCAATACTGCCAGCTAAATAAAAGATTCTAACTACTGAAGGCAGTAACTACTGATCGGCATAGTTAGCAAATGAAAGATTTTGATAGAGAACAAACAATGTATTTACCTTAATAATATTCAAAAGTCATCATATATATATATATATATATATATATATATATATATATATATATATATATATATCAGTTCATGATATCCAGTATTACAAATTTACTCTTTCTGATGGATACACGTCCAGATCGTCCGCTCTCAAAATTCTGCCATCTTTCTCCCCACATCCACCACTGCTGGCGGCTCACCTCCAACTGCGCAACGCTACGCGCTGTTCACATCCAACTGCCCACCACTACAATGGCAAATATTCCAACAATGCAAACCAGCCACAGACTGCACACAGCACAGTCAGTGAATTTCATACAGTGCGCTACGTGGCGTTACCAACATAAAAACCTAAACAACCTACTTACAAAGTCATACCTTGGTACGAAGCTACATAGGCTTAACAAAGAACGAATTTCGGTAGAAAACAAGTTTTACATGCACAACCTACTGAAACTAGTAAAATATTAATATTATTTGTCAATGGAAAGCAATGTTTTCTATCCAGAGTGAATAAGAAAAACGTTGTGTTATTGCCGGATGGTAGCTATTTTTATACAACGTAACTTCAAATGTTTTGTTATCTTGTTTAAAAAAAAAAAAGAGTTTTCTTGAGGTAAAGTTCGCCACAAACTTAAGAAACAGACATACAGTAATGCGGGGCGTAGTTTCCTAATGTGTGTCACAGCCTTTATTTACACGTTCAAACATGAACTTTGGTTTTCATTCCTGTTCGCAGTGTAAATCTAATATGTGGGAGGTATTTTAAGAAGTTGTTATCGTTTGACAAAATTTTCGGGCAGAAATGTGAATAATAGATACAATGTGATTAGTTTGTTAAAAGTTTAACTCGTCATCGAAATGAGTCATTTGAAGTTGAATTTACAGCATTTATATTTTCAAAAGTACCTGAAGATAAGAAAATTTTGCTGACGAAACAGTAAAGATAAGGTAAATAATGCGTATAGTTTGATCTCCAAACGAACAAGTTGAACTCGGACTGTCCTGTGGAAATAAAGATGCAGCTCCAAACGAGTGGGAAGAACGTGCTAGGGAACTCTGACGGTAAATGAGGTTCACCATGTCTATTATCTCGCGCGCGATAATCTCGTGTTGTGAGCCCTGAGTTAACAGAGATTCAGTGGTGACGGAAGAAGCTGGTCTGACGGTACACAGATATTCTGGGACTGCTCTAGCGGACCCGGGCTGGGTGCTAGACTGTACTGGATCAATGTTCACAGATAAGGAGCTTAACTTAGGACTCGCCGTACCGCCAAGTGCTGCGAGGAAATATTGCGTAACACTTTGGGCGCTGTCATTTCTCCTCCGTCTGCCACACCCGTGTTGGTAAAGCGCAAGGGTATCTCAATCATAACATAAGAGATGCTTTACGAGGATCATCCGTTATCATCGATTTAGCGTTGCAAGTGATAAGCAAAGTGGCGCACCCACGTCAGGAAGCTGCAGAACTCTCCGGTTTTGCTCGAGACTGCACATGCTGTGACCTGGTGACTCATCACAGACGACTTTCCTGAATGTTGCACTCCGGGGAAATACTGAGAGCGAAATAAAATATGAATAAAACTGGACAAAAGTAGTAATCACACCAATCTTTAAACATGGAAACAGAAAAGATTGTAACAACTACAGAGGTATCTCTTTAATCAGCGTTGTGGGTAAAATCTTCTCAGGTATTGTTGAAAGGAAAGTGCGAGTATTAGTTGAGGACCAATTGGATGAAAATCAGTGTGGGTTTAGGGCTCTTAGAGGTTGTCAGGACCAGATCTTTAGCTTACGGCAAATAATGGAGAAGTGTTATGAGTGAAACAGGGAATTGTATCTATGCTTTATAGATCTAGAAAAGGCGTATGACCGGGTTCCTAGGAGGAAGTTATTGTCTGTTCTACAAGATTATGGAATAGGAGGCAAACTTTTGCAAGCAATTAAAGGTCTTTACATGGATAGTCAGGCAGCAGTTAGAGTTGACGGTAAATTGAGTTCATGGTTCAGAGTAGTGTCAGGGGTAAGACAAGGCTGCAACCTGTCTCCACTGTTGTTCATATTATTTATGGATCATATGTTGAAAACAATAGACTGGCGGGGCGAGATTAAGATATGTGAACACAAAATAAGCAGTCTTGCATATGCGGATGACTTAGTTGTGATGGCAGATTCGATTGAAAGTTTGCAAAGTAATATTTCAGAGCTAGATCAGAAATGTAAGGACTATGGTATGAAAATTAGCATCTCCAAAACGAAAGTAATGTCAGTGGGAAAGAAATATAAACGGATGGAATGCCAAATAGGAGGAACAAAGTTAGAACAGGTGGACGGTTTCAAGTACTTAGGATGCATATTCTCACAGGATGGCAACATAGTGAAAGAACTGGAAGCAAGGTGTAGCAAAGCTAATGCAGTGAGCGCTCAGCTACGATCTACTCTCTTCTGCAAGAAGGAAGTCAGTACCAAGACTAAGTTATCTGTGCACCGTTCAATCTTTCGACCAACTTTGTTGTATGGGAGCGAAAGCTGGGTGGATTCAGGCTACCTTATCAACAAGGTTGAGGTTACGGATATGAAAGTAGCTAGGATGATTGCAGGTACTAGTAGATGGGAACAATGGCAGGAGGGTGTCCACAATGAAGAAATCAAAGAAAAACTGGGAATGAACTCTATAGATGTAGCAGTCAGGGCGAACAGGCTTAGATGGTGGGGTCATGTTACACGCATGGGAGAAGCAAGGTTACCCAAGAGACTCATGGATTCAGCAGTAGAGGGTAGGAGGAGTCGGGGCAGACCGAGGAGAAGGTACCTGGATTCGGTTAAGAATGATTTTGAAGTAATAGGTTTAATATCAGAAGAGGCACCAAAGTTAGCACTGAATAGGAGATCATGGAGGAACTGTATAAGGGGGGCTATGCTCCAGACTGAACACTGAAAGGCATAATCAGTCTTAAATGATGATGATGATGATGATGACTTATATGTGTGAATCATGTTAGACATGTGATTCTAAGGCGTTGCTGATACTATTGAAGGAACATATACGCTGCCTGATCGAAAGTATCTGGACCATTATTACTGGACATCACTGTAGGGTGTGTCCACTCTTAGTCTTTACGACGGCTTCAAATCTGCTGGGGACACTTTCATTGAGGTGTCTGAATGTCTGTAGAGGAATGGTAGCCCATGCTTTCTCAAAATCAGAAAACAGAGAAGGGTGTGGAGCGAAGTCGACGGTTTAACTCATCCCAGAGTTGTTCCATTGGGTTCAGGTCGGGACTCTTGGCAGGTCAGTCCATTTCAGGAATGTTTTTGTCCAAGAGTAGGTTTAATAATGAATACAAAAATAGGAGCGCGGGTAAGCTACTACGAACAGCATCGTGAAAGCATTATTGTAGCCAAGACAGACGCCAAGCCCACGCCTACCA
Organism: Schistocerca cancellata; assembly: GCF_023864275.1. Lineage (NCBI taxonomy): Eukaryota > Metazoa > Arthropoda > Insecta > Orthoptera > Acrididae > Schistocerca > Schistocerca cancellata. The sequence continues at coordinate 819,524,147 of NC_064629.1, forward strand.
CAGCAATACAAGTTTATATGCCAACCAGCTCCGCAGATGATCAAGAGATTGAAGAAATGTATGATGCGATAAAAGAAATTATTCAGATAGTGAAGGGAGATGAAAATTTAATAGTCATGCGGGACTGGAATTCGATAGTAGGAAAAGGAAGAGAAGGAAAAGTAGTAGGTGAATATGGAATGGGGGTAAGGAATGAAAAAGGAAGCCGCCTGGTAGAATTTTGCACAGTACATAACTTAATCATAGCTAATACTTGGTTTAAGAATCATGAAAGAAGTTTGTATACATGAAAGAGGCCTGGAGACACTGGAAGGCTTAAGATAGATTATATAAAATTGTAAGACAGATACTTAGGAACTAGGTTTTAAATTGTAAGGCATTTCCAGAGGCAGATGTGGACTCTGACCGCAATTTAGACTGTAGTCTAAAACTGAAGAAACTGCAAAAAGATGGGGATTTAAGGAGATGGGAACAGAATAAACTGAAAATACCAGAGGTTGTAGAGAGAGAGCATTAGAGAACGATTGACAAGAACGGGGAAAGAAATACAGTTGAAGAAGAATGGGTGGCTTTGAGAGATGAAATAGTGAAGGCAGCAGAGCATCAAGTAGGTAAAAGGACGAGGGCTAGTAGAAATCCTTGGGTAACGAAGAGATACTGAATTTAATTGATGAAAGGAGAAAATATAAAAATACAGAAAAGTAATACAAACATCTCAAAAATGAGATCCACAGGGAGTGCAAAATGGGTAAGCAGGGATGGATAGACGACAAATGTAAAGATGTAGAGGTGTATATCACTAGGGGTAAGATAGATACTACCTTCAGGAAAATTAAAGAGACCTGTGGAGAGAAGAGAACCACCTGTATGAATGTCAAGAGTTCGGATGGAAAACCAGTCCTAAGCAAAGAAGGGAAAGCAGAAAGGTGGAAGGAGTATATAGAGGGTCTATACAAGGGCGATGTACTAGAGGGCAACATTATTGAAATGGAAGAGGACGTAGATGAAGATGAGATGGAAGATATGATACTATGTGAAAAATTTGACAGAGCACTGAAAGACATAAGTCGAAACAAGGCCCCGGGAGCAGACAACATTCCATTAGAACTACTGATAGCCTTGGGAGAGCCAGCCGTGACAAAACTCTACCATCTGGTGAGCAAGATATGTGAGACAAGCGAAATACCCTCATACTTCAAGAAGAATATAATAATTCCAGTCCAAGAAAGCAGGTGTTAACATGTGTGAAAATTACCGAACTATTAGTTTAATAAGTCACGGCTGCAAAATAATAACACGAATTCTTTACAGACGAATGGAAAAAAACTGGTAGAAGCCGACCTCGGATAAGATCAGTTTGGATTCCGTATGAATGTTGTAACATGTGAGGTAATACTGATCCTACGACTTATTTTAGAAGATAGATTAAGGAAAGGCAAACCTATGTTTCTAGCATTTATTGACTAACAGAAAGCTTTTGACAATGTTGATTGGAATACTCTCTTTCAAATACTGAAGGTGGCAGGGATCAAATACAGGGAGCGAAAGGCTATTTACAATTTGTACAGGAACCAGGTAACAGCTATAAGAGTCGAGGATACGAAAGGAAGCAGTGGTTGAGAAGGGAGTGAGACAGGGTTGTAGCCTATCTCCGATGTTATTCAATCTGTACACTGAGCAAGCAGTAAAGGAAACAAAAGAAAAATTTGGAGTAGGAATTAAAATCCATGGAGAAGAGATAAAAACCTTGAGGTTTGCCGATGAAAGTGTAATTCTGTCAGAGACGGCAAATGACTTTGGAAGAGTAGTTAAACGGAATAAACAATGTCTTGAAAGGAGTATATGTGATGAACATCAACAAAAGCAAAACGAGGGTAATGGAATGCAATCGAATTAAATCAGATGATGCTGCGGGAATTGGATTAGGAAATGAGACACTTGAAGTAATAATAATGAATAATGAGCGTATGGCTTTTTTTGTAACGGATATAAACTTTTATTTACAATTTTTAGCAATTACAGATTTTTACATGAAATGATGTGCTTGATTATTGAACGGTGATGTACATTTTCTCGTTTCTGTTCTGATTGTTCTTTTAGTAGTCTTTTGGTTGAGTTGCAACACTGTTATTCTCTGAGTGTCCTTCAGATAATTTTTCCTGTCATTCGTTTATGTCTTTTTATGTTTTTTTAGTACATACTTGCGTTACTTCGATTTTTTTGTATTTTGAATTTAGAAATTTTTTTTATTCTGTATGGTATTAGAAATGTACCTATTTTGGCATGTTCGCTTTATGTTTGCCAAAGGCGAAAGGGGAATATAGACCAGTGAATAAATTAATGAATACAGGAGGTACTGCGCAAGGGTGGACGCAATGTTTTCACGGATTTTTGGGGCAAAGAAAGTCTAATGTTAAAATTATTATAATGTCGCAATTATCGATGCTACGTTGAGGCAAACGATGAGCCGAAATTTATATATATATATATATATATATATATATATATATATATATATATATATATATATATCACAGGAGTAAACACAACAAAACAAAAAATCAAAACAACAAAAAAAGATAAAAGAAAGGAAGAACGTACCTTGAATGAAGACAGCGAGAATGTGAGTGAAGCTGGGAGACCCCTCGCGGGGCGGTTCGGGCGCCGCTCCACAAGTTCTTAACGCCACTCCGGCGACTTACGATTGAATGAGGATGAAATGATGCTGAAAGACACACAACACCCAGTCATCTCGAGGCAGAGTAAGTCCCTGACCCCACCGGGACTCGAACCCGGGCCCCCGTGCGCGGAAAGCGAGAACGCTACCGCAAGACCACGAGCCGCGGACACACTTGAAATAGTAGACGAGTTTTGCTATTTGGGGAGCAAAATAACTGATCATGGTTGAAGTAAGGAGGATATAAAATTTAGACTGGCAACGGCAAGGAAAGCATTCCCGAAGAAGAGAAATTTGTTAAATTCGAGTATAGATTTAAGTGTCAGGAAGTCCTTTCTAAAAGTATTTTATGGAGTTTAGCCATGTATGGAAGTGAAAAATGGCGACAAATAGTTAAGAAGAGAACAGAAGCTGTTGAAATGTGGTGCTACAGAAGAATGCTGAAGATTAGATGGGTAGACCACATAACTAATGAGGAGGTATTGAAAATAATTGGGGAGAAGAGGAATTTGTGGCAGAGCTTGACTAGATGAAGGGATCGGATGGTAGGACACGTTCAAGGGATAATCAGTTTAGTATTGGTGGGAAGCATGGAGGGTAAAAATCGTAGAGGGAGACCAATAGATGAATACACTAAGCAGATTCAGAAGCATGTAGGTTGCAGTAATTACTCAGAGATAAAGAAGCTTGCACAGGATAGAGTAGCATGGAGAACTGTATCAAACCAGTCTCTAGACTGAAGACCAGGACTACAGCCCGCATCTCGTGGTCGTGCGGTAGCGTTCCCGCTTCCCACGCCCGGGTTCTCGGGTTCGATTCCCGGCGGGGTCAGGGATTTTCTCTGCCTCGTGATGGCTGGGTGTTGTGTGCTGTCCTTAGGTTCGTTAGGTTTAAGTAGTTCTAAGTTCTAGGGGACTTATGACCACAGCAGTTGAGTCCGATAGTGCCCAGAGCCATTTGAACCATTTTTGAACCGGGACTACAACATTGTCCAAGAACCATTGCCTCAAAGATGGTGCTTTACGACAGGGTGCGTTGTCATGCTGATACAGTCACCCTTTCCGATCTGTTCCTCTATCTTAGGCAGTGCATATGGCTGTAAATGTGTTCATATGCTTCCGCATGTTGTGTTTTCTTAAGCGCTACAAGGAAACCATAACCTAACCACGAAAAGCACCGCCATACCGTAACGCTACATCCTCCGTCTTTCACTGTCGGCGCCATGGAGGTAAGAATAGAGGGAGACGCCGTGACGTCACAGCTGTGAAGCTATGTGAAGCCGAGGGTAGCCATCTCAATCCGACCAAAACATTGATGCTGTAAGTTTGTGTGCATAGGCTTGTCGCTCGCTTTTGGAAGGATTATGCGCTGTTATGGTGACTTGTGTGGTGTTCGGATGTACGAATCGTTCTGACTGTGATGCGAAATCGAAGGGAATAACATTTCATGTGTAAGTTGTCTCGTTAAGTGTGATTTTACAACTTCATTGTGAATGAACGTGTGCTACATCGGTACTTGTACTATAGCGTGTTTTTCTCCTGTATGATTTTATATTTCCTAAAAATTAAAGTCGGAAAGCTCTGTGGGAGAATGCCGCGAGGAGGAAGAAATGGCGTGCGTCTAAATGGAGCACTATATGTTCTCAGCATTTCCGAGAAGAGGACATAGACCGAACTTCCCTTTCAACAGTAAGGCTCCGAGAAAATGCTGTACCATCAGTTTTCCCTACACACCCAAAACATTTGCAAAAGGTATGTTAATTCAAAGAATTAAATTCTTAGTTTTCAAGTTCACGTTTCAGTATAATACGTACGTATCGTCGATAATCGAAGTGTTGAGTAACTCACTTTGTCTTCATCATGTACCAAATTAAAAGCTAACACTACATTAACTGGCGTAAAGTATAGGTCTAAACAGGACACTGTGTAGATTTGCCATTCTATGTACCGTATTTCAGTAAATATTGGTGGTAATTAACAGTGTTTCCCAGTAGTGTAACGTAACTGAAATGTCCCAGTACGTATTACAAACAAGATGTATTTATGGGGCTTTGGAGGGAGGGCATAGCTAACTAAGTTTTCAGTTTCTATTATTTAGTTTGTGATACACGTTTATTACTGAATTAACAAAATTGTATCGTTTACATTGAAGGCTAGCTATTCGTAATATTACATTAAAAACTATTTTTAATCAGAAGAAACGCGGAATTTCGCCTTTACGAGATTTTATTTTAAACAAAAACTTTGAAACAACCGATCTGATGACGTTACTTGCGTATATGGTGCAATTAGCGACTGTAATACACGCAGCGCTATAGCACACTGGCAATATTTTGGTCAGTGTGTCATGGCAGCGAGCCTCGCCCCCATGGCTTCAAAACGTAGTACGGCTGGGATACGTAGCGCCATCTCCCCTTATTCTTACCTCCATGGTCGGCGCTACTCGCGATGGAAGGTAACTCTTTCCACACATTCGCCAAGCACAGCCCTTCCATCGGACTGCCACATAGTATAGCGCGAATCATCACTCCAAATCATTCGCTTCCAGTCATCCACCATCTAGTGGCGTTGGTCTTTACACTGCCTCAAGCGTCGCTTAGCATAGACTACAGAAATGTGTGTCTTACGAGGAGCTATTCGACCATGCTACCTCATTCTTCTTACCTCCGTATGCACAATCTTTGTGCTAGCTGGAGTGCTAGTAGCGTTTTGGAAATCAACAGTGATTGCTTCCATCGATTTGATACGATTTTTACTGCCACCTCCGCAATACTTGATGGTTCCTGCCCAACAGTACATGAAGTCTACCTGGTCTTGGTTCAGATGTAATTAGAATTATATATTAATACCTTCAACTGCCGGAACCGCGCTGCTGCTACGGTCTCAGGTTAGAATCCTGCCTCGGGCATGGGTGTGTGTGATGTCCTTAGGTTAGTTAGGTTTAAGTAGTTCTAAGTCTAGTGGACTGATGACCTCAGATGTTAAGTCCCATAGTGCTCAGAGCCATGTGAACCATTTTGAACCTTCAACTGCTGACGGGCGTTGATATATACCAACGGGGACAGGTGAAAATGTGTACCCCAACCGGGACTCGAACCCGGCATTTCCTGCTTACATGGCAGACGCCACCGAGGGCACAGAGGATAGTGCGACTGCAGGGACTATATCGTGCACGCCTCCCGTGAGACCCACATTCTCACCTTGTATGCCCACACACTACATTCGTAGTGTCCCTACCCAACACACTCATTACTCGTGGAAGACATTCTTACCAAGTCCCGTAAGAGTTCGGGTAATATGTGTGCATTCGCAAAGAAGAGGAAGGTCATGGCCGGTATTGACAGAACTATATACTTATAACAGACACCATATCCATATAAGTATATGGTTTAGATGTGGTTGTTCTTTGCGTTTCCACTTTACAGTTACCTCACCAACAGCCGACTTGGAGAGGTTTAGAAGGTTTGAAATGTTCCTGATGGATGTGCTACTCGGGTGACATCCAATAGTTTTACTGCCACCTCCGCAATACTTGATGGTTCCTGCCCAACAGTACATGAAGTCTACCTGGTCTTGGTTCAGATGTAATTAGAATTATATATTAATACCTTCAACTGCCGGAACCGCGCTGCTGCTACGGTCTCAGGTTAGAATCCTGCCTCGGGCATGGGTGTGTGTGATGTCCTTAGGTTAGTTAGCCTCGTGACCGGCCCGTTTTACTGTTACTGCATCTCCACTGACAACACAATACTCCCCACCTCCTTTTATAACGGCAGCTGCGGCTCTCGTGACATCCAACGGTGAAGTCCGCGTTACGTAGCGATGTCCGTATACTTTTGATCATTAGTGTCTTCCCAGGTGTCCATCCCGATTTGCAGTTCCTCGATTCTGCGATGACAGACTTACTTGTTTTCGTCAGATGCTAGGAGCGATGTTACTAGAGTGTGTGCTGTCTCGCCATTTTTTTTTTTTTTGTTTGCTGCCGTTTAAAGGTGACCTGCCACCTAGTGACTAAGGCAGGTCGTGTTTTCACAATATTAAACTGCACATGTACTTAAAATCAAGCTTACTTGTTCTCTCAGTGTTTTAACAAACTCGCAGCTGCGTATACTTGCAATCTTAAAACTAATTAGGATAATGAAATGTTTAAAATTAACAAGTTATGTGTTAAGAAAATAGGATGCTAGGAAGGCAGGAAAGTCTTTAGATTTGTAGAATGCCGCCACCGATTCTGTCCAGGAGGTAGTATTTGAAGGAGACATTGAGCCTGGATAGCGAAGCACTGCTTTCATCTGGAGTTCCAAGTGCTATGTGTCGAAGTCTTTGTTCCGCAAGACTTACACACGATTGTAATTTCAATACATACAACCGACTTATTTGATTTTAAAGGTGTTGCTGAAATATTGTTGTCAATATAGACGTGTGAAATCTCCAAATACAGTATGATCAAAGTGTCTCGTGCTAATCTATCTCAAGTAGCTATTAAAAATACATAATCTGAAACAGAATAATGGAAAAAATATCCTAATGTATTCAGAAGGGGAAAGACCACCGTTGACATGTGTCATGCTGCACTTCATCGAAAGATCAGCAACGTTTATCAGTTGCAAAACAGAAAGACCTGTTGAAGATGTTTCTTCCTTACATGAAAGGGAGTTCTGCAACAAACTTGGCGACATCTGATCGCAAGAATGGAATTGTGTTAAAAACAGAAGTTAGTACTGAGAGATTTGTTCTTGAATTTAATGTTGTTATTCTCTTGTAAAAAAAGTAAAATGTATTAGAAATGGTTTTTCGTAGATACAGATTTGCTAGTTAAAATTTAACTGCAATACTTCTCTACTTGGATCAACAAAAATAAACCGTAGTGCCTCAGGATTCATGGCACTTGAAAGAGAAAACATTCTTATTGGCACTTAGAACCAGTCAGTTGCTTGGAATGTCAGCCAATGCATTCTTAGCACATTACTTACATTATGAGGTGTCCCATTATTTTTTAGTTATGAGGCGAGGAGCATAATTCTGTGTCATCAGGATAACTTCTCAATTGTTTGGGTACAAGTCAGTTATGTACAAAGAGATATGCATTGCTTTTTTATCCTCCTTACAAACGTGAAATTTGGCAAATAAAACGTTTGATGTTTCCACTCTTCATTTATAAATTGTACACAAAAACCCTCCTCGTGTATCAGTCTTTATATTGGTGAAAACCGAATCAAAACCCCTGCAGTAGCTCCTGGTTCAATCTTCACACACAGACAGAAAAATGCGACGGGGACTAATTTCTTAAAAGCATCTCAACAATTTGCGGTATTTATTTATTTTTCATGCTTCATGTTTTGTTTACCCTAATGATAATTCGGCATGTAAGTAGCGTGTTTATATGTTAGTATGTTGGCAGAGCTATAGACTGTATTAATCTCGCTGACTGCGCTCTGCGCCCTCGGTAAGAGACCCTGTGGTTGGACGGAATAGCAGTTAGCAGGTAGCGAGCGGACGGATTGGGCATGTGTTCTTCGTGGAGACTCATTGTTGGTAGGACATGCACAGGAAGATGAGGATGCATGTAGTTGGTAATGTTAAGGTAGTGAAATTATTGACAGCTATATAATTTTTGGAACTGTATGTCACACGTATAAGGTAAAATCTGCTAAATACATTGTTTGCTCTTCATCAAAACCTTTCTTTTGCTAGCCATACGCCTCCTAGTAGTTAGACCCTACAGTAGTTAGAATCCTTTTATTTAGCTGGCTGTAGTTGCTGCTTGTTGTAATTGCTGTAGTTCGTGTTATAAAGAATTTCTGTGAGGTAAGTGACTTATGAAAAGTATGGGTTATTTTTAAGATTTCTTCCAATTGAGGGCCATTCTTTTGTGGTAATTATTTGAAGCCTTTTTGTCATTGGATTGCAGTCACATCTCGTTGGGCTTGTATACTGTGGGTAATAAATGAATAGGTTAAGTTTGAGTTGTCATTGTCAGGGAAAATTCCGTAGTTCAGTGTTGAAATGATAAAAATAAATAAACACTAAAAAGTTTCACCTGCAACGGATGGCTGCTGGCCATCTCTACGAGGACTACAGTGGGTCTGCACCTTTGGTGGACCATCACTACCATAATATCTATAAGGACTACAGTAGGTCTGCACCTTTTACTACCACAATCTCTACAAGGACTGCTGTGGGTCTGCTCTGTGGTGACCCACCAATCTACCAATATTCTTCAAGACTTCGACTGATTCTGCCGTGGGTCTGCTCTGTTGTGGCCCATTACCAATCTTACGATATCAACTGAAATCTTCAAGTCAAGAGTCAGCGCTGTGTTTCCGTGGGGAGGACAGCACTACTTCTTCAAGACTGCATGGTTGTCCACTACTTACCTGTGCATTTTCATATACTGCTCAGCCTTTGTGCATAAAACTGGCGTAGACTTATTTTCTGCTGTATTTGAACTGTCTTTAGGGAGAATTTTTCCTTTATTGACCAATAGCATATTACTTAACCTTTGTGCGCATCTGATCTATTTGATATTGTTAATATAAAAAAATTTAACAACTTAGTCTTGCAGAATAACATTTTCACTCTGCAGCGGAGTGTGCGCTGATATGAGACTTCCTGGCAGATTAAAACTGTGTGCCCGACCGAGACTCGAACTCGGGACCTTTGCCTTTCGTGGGCAAGTGCTCTACCATCTGAGCTCCTGAAGCACGACTCACGCCCGGTACTCACAGCTATACTTCTACATCTACATCTACATTTATACTCCGCAAGCCACCCAACGGTGTGTGGCGGAGGGCACTTTACGTGCCACTGTCATTACCTCCCTTTCCTGTTCCAGTCGCGTATGGTTCGCGGGAAGAACGACTGTCTGAAAGCCTCTGTGCGCGCTCTAATCTCTCTAATTTTATATTCGTGATCTCCTCGGGAGGTATAAGTAGGGGGAAGCAATATATTCGATACCTCATCCAGAAACGCACCCTCTCGAAACCTGGCGAGCAAGCTACACCGCGATGCAGAGCGCCTCTCTTGCAGAGTCTGCCACTTGAGTTTGTTAAACATCTCCGTAACGCTATCACGGTTACCAAATAACCCTGTGACGAAACGCGCCGCTCTTCTTTGGATCTTCTCTATCTCCTCCGTCAACCCGATCTGGTACGGATCCCACACTGATGTGCAATACTCAAGTATAGGTCGAACGAGTGTTTTGTAAGCCACCTCCTTTGTTGCTGGACTACATTTTCTAAGGACTCTCCCAATGAATCTCAACCTGGTACCCGCCTTACCAACAATTAATTTTATATGATCATTCCACTTCAAATCGTTCCGCACGCATACTCCCAGATATTTTACAGAAGTAACTGCTAGAAGTGTTTGTTCCGCTATCATATAATCATACAATAAAGAATCCTTCTTTCTATGTATTTGCAATACATTACATTTGTCTATGTTAAGGGTCAGTTGCCACTCCCTGCACCAAGTGCCTATCCGCTGCAGATCTTCCTGCATTTCGCTACAATTTTCTACTGCTGCAACTTCTCTGTATACTACAGCATCATCCGCGAAAAGCCGCATGGAACTTCCGACACTATCTACTAGGTCATTTATATATATTGTGAAAAGCAATGGTCCCATAACACTCCCCTGTGGCACGCCAGAGGTTACTTTAACGTCTGTAGACGTCTCTCCGTTGATAACAACATGCTGTGTTCTGTTTGCTAAAAACTCTTCAATCCAGCCACACAGCTGGTCTGATATTCCGTAGACTCTTACTTTGTTTATCAGGCGACAGTGCGGAACTGTATCGAACGCCTTCCGGAAGTCAAGAAAAATAGCATCTACCTGGGAGCCTGTATCTAATATTTTCTGGGTCTCATGAACAAATACAGCGAGTTGGGTCTCACACGATCGCTGTTTCCGGAATCCATGTTGATTCCTACATAGTAGATTCTGAGTTTCCAAAAACGACATGATACTCGAGCAAAAAACATGTTGTAAAATTCTACAACAGATCGACGTCAGAGATATAGGTCTATAGTTTTGCGCATCTGCTCGACGACCCTTTTTGAAGACTGGGACTACCTGTGCTCTTTCCAATCATTTGGAACCCTCCGTTCCTCTAGAGACTTGCGGTACACGGCTGTTAGAAGGGGAGCAAGTTCTTTCGCGTACTCTGTGTAGAATCGCATTGGTATCTCGTCAGGTCCAGTGGACTTTCCTCTGTTGAGTGATTCCAGTTGCTTTTCTATTCCTTGGACACTTATTTCGATGTCAGCCATTTTTTCGTTTGTGCGACGGTTTAGAGAAGGAACTGCAGTGCGGTCTTCCTCTGTGAAACAGCTTTGGAAAAAGGTGTTTAGTATTTCAGCTTTACGCTTGTCATCCTCTGTTTCAATGCCATCATCATCCCGGAGTGTCTGGACATGCTGTTTCGAGCCACTTACTGATTTAACGTAAGACCAGAACTTCCTAGGATTTTCTGTCAAGTCGGTACCTAGTATTTTACTTTCGAATTCACTGAACGCTTCACGCATAGCCCTCCTTACGCTAACTTTGACATCGTTTAGTTTCTGTTTGTCTGAGAGGTTTTGGCTGCGTTTAAACTTGGAGTGAAGCTCTCTTTGCTTTCGCAGTAGTTTCCTAACTTTGTTGTTGTACCACGGTGGGTTTTTCCCGTCCCTCACAGTTTTACTCGGCACGTATCTGTCTAAAACGCATTTTACGATTGCCTTGAACTTTTTCCGTAAACACTCAACATTGTCAGTGTCGGAACAGAAATTTTCGTTTTGATATGTTAGGTAGTCTGAAATCTGCCTTCTATTACTCTTGCTAAACAGATAAACCTTCCTCCCTTTTTTTTATATTCCTATTAACTTCCATATTCAGGGATGCTACAACGGCCTTATGATCACTGATTCCCTGTTCTGCACTTACAGAGTCGAAAAGTTCGGGTCTGTTTGTTATCAGTAGGTCCAAGATGTTATCTCCACGAGTCGGTTCTCTGTTTAATTGCTCGAAGTAATTTTCGGATAGTGCACTCAGTATAACGTCCCTGGATGCTCTGTCCCTACCACCCGTCCTAAACATCTGAGTGTCCCAGTCTATATCTGGTAAATTGAAATCTCCACCTAAGACTATAACATGCTGAGAAAATTTATGTGAAATGTATTCCAAATTTTCTTTCAGTTCTTCTGCCACTAATGATGCTGAGTCGGGGGGTCGGTAAAAGGAGCCAATTATTAACCTAGCTCGGTTGTTCAGTGTAGCCTCCACCCATAATAATTCACAGGAACTATCCACTTCTACTTCACTACAGGATAAACTACTACTAACAGCGACGAACACTCCACCACCGGTTGCATGCAATTTATCCTTTCTAAACACCGTCTGTACCTTTGTAAAAATTTCGGCAGAATTTATCTCTGGCTTCAGCCAGCTTTCTGTACCTATAACGATTTCAGCTTCGGTGCTTTCTATCAGCGCTTGAAGTTCCGGTACTTTACCAACGCAGCTTCGACAGTTTACAATTACAATACCGATTGCTGCTTGGTCCCCGCATGTCCTGACTTTGCCCCACACCCGTTGAGGCTGTTGCCCTTTCTGTACTTGCCCGAGGCCATCTAACCTAAAAAACCGCCCAGCCCAAGCCACACAACCCCTGCTACCCGTGTAGCCGCTTGTTGCGTGTAGTGGACTCCTGACCTATACAGCGGAACCTGAAACCCCACCACCCTATGTCGCAAGTCGAGGAATCTGCAGCCCACACGGTCGCAGAACCGTCTCAGCCTCTGATTCAGACACTCCACTCGGCTCTGTACCAAAGGTCCGCAGTCAGTCCTGTCGACGATGCTGCAGATGGTGAGCTCTGCTTTCATCCCGCTAGCGAGACTGGCAGTCTTCACCAAATCAGATAGCCGCCGGAAGCCAGAGAGGATTTCCTCCGATCCATAGCGACACACATCATTGGTGCCGACATGAGCGACTACCTGCAGATGGGTGCACCCTGTACCCTTCATGGCATCCGGAAGGACCCTTTCCACATCTGGAATGACTCCCCCCGGTATGCACACGGAGTGCACTTTGGTTTTCTTCCCCTCCCTTGCTGCCATATCCCTAAGGGGCCCCGTTACGCGCCTGACGTTGGAGCTCCCAACTACCAGTAGGCCCACCCTCTGCGACCGCCCGGGTCTGGCAGACTGAGGGGCAACCTCTGGAACATGACAAGCAGCCACGTCAGGCCGAAGATCAGTATCAGCCTGAGACAGAGCCTGAAACCAGTTCGTCAGACAAACTGGAGAGGCATTCCGTTCAGCCCTCCGGAATGTCTTTCGCCCCCTGCCACACCTTGAGACGACCTCCCACTCTACCACAGGTGAGGGATCAGCCTCAATGCGGGCAGTATCCCGGGCAACCACAGTCGTAGTCCGATCGGGGGATGCGTGGGACGAGCTGGCCGTCCCCGACAAACCCCCATCCGGACCCCCACAGTGATGCCCATTGGCAACAGCCTCAAGCTGTGTGACCGAAGCCAACACTGCCTGAAGCTGGGAGCAAAGGGATGCCAACTCAGCCTGCATCCGAACACAGCAGTTGCAGTCCCTATCCATGCTAAAAACTGTTGTGCAAAGAACGTCTGAACTAATCTACAGAGAGCGCAAACAAATCGACACAAAATTTAAACGGTTATTAAAATACAAGATTGCCTAGTAAATGCAGTAATGCTGCCACCTGTGCACTGCTGACACACTGCTCGGCGGCGGAAGGAGACTACGCGATTTTACACTATTCAGGTACTATAACGCGATGCTACAACTCTCAAATACTATAATACGCCCGAAATTTATGAATTAAACAATGCAAGTACCAAAAACACGCAAAGAAATTAAGAATTAAACTATGTAACAAATGAGTGAGCTAAGAGTATACGACTTGCTGCTGCAGCTGCTTATCCAACGGCGGCAGGGAGCACACTGACTGTGACCAACCGACACTGGCCGCTCAAAACAAAAAAAGAAGACAGACGACTACGCGAATTTACACTATTCAGGTACTAAAACGCGATGCTACAACTCTCAAATACTATAACGCCCGAAATTTATGAATTAAACAATGCAAGTACCAAAAACACGCAAAGAAATTAAGAATTAAACTATGTAACAAATGAGTGAGCTAGGAGTATACGACTTGCTGCTGCAGCTGCTTATCCAACGGCGGCACGGAGCACTTCTGCCAATATCCGTCTCCTACCTTCCAAACTTTACAGAAGCTCTCCTGCGAACCTAGCAGAACTAGCACTCCTGAAAGAAAGGATACTGCGGAGACATGGCTTAGCCACAGCCTGGGGGATGTTTCCAGAATGACATTTTCACTCTGCAGCGGAGTGTGCGCTGATATGAAACTCCCTGGCAGATTAAAACTGTGTGCCCGACCGAGACTCGAACTCGGGACCTTTGCCTTTCGCGGGCAAGTGCTCTACCATCTGAGCTCCCGAAGCACGACTCACGCCCGGTACTCACAGCTTTACTTCTGCCAGTATCCGTCTCCTACCTTCCTTTCTTTCATTGCATGTTGTCATTGCATAGCTGTCAGATTACGTTGGGCTTGTATATTGTGGGTAATAAATGAATAGATTAAGTCTGAGTTGTCACTGTCAGGGAAAAAAATTTCGTAAGTCAGTGTTCAAATTATAGAAATAAGAGCCGGTTCTAGGCGTTACAGTCTGGAACCGCGCGACCGCTACGGTCGCAGGTTCGAATCCTGCCTCGGTCATGGATGTGTGTGATTTCCTTAGGTTAGTTAGGTTTAAGTAGTTCTAAGTTCTAGGGGACTCATGACCGCAGAAGTTAAGTCCCATAGTGCTCAGAGCCATTTGAACCATTTTTTTTATACACTCCTGGAAATTGAAATAAGAACACCGTGAATTCATTGTCCCAGGAAGGGGAAACTTTATTGACACATTCCTGGGGTCAGATACATCACATGATCACACTGACAGAACCACAGGCACATAGACACAGGCAACAGAGCATGCACAATGTCGGCACTAGTACAGTGTATATCCACCTTTCGCAGCAATGCAGGCTGTTATTCTCCCATGGAGACGATCGTAGAGATGCTGGATGTAGTCCTGTGGAACGGCTTGCCATGCCATTTCCACCTGGCGCCTCAGTTGGACCAGCGTTCGTGCTGGACGTGCAGACCGCTTGAGACGACGCTTCATCCAGTCCCAAACATGCTCAATGGGGGACAGATCCGGAGATCTTGCTGGCCAGGGTAGTTGACTTACACCTTCTAGAGCATGTTGGGTGGCACGGGATACATCCGGACGTGCATTGTCCTGTTGGAACAGCAAGTTACCTTGCCGGTCTAGGAATGGTAGAACGATGGGTTCGATGACGGTTTGGATGTACCGTGCACTATTCAGTGCCCCCTCGACGATCACCAGTGGTGTACGGCCAGTGTAGGAGATCGCTCCCCACACCATGATGCCGGGTGTTGGCCCTGTGTGCCTCGGTCGTATGCAGTCCTGATTGTGGCGCTCACCTGCACGGCGCCAAACACGCATACGACCATCATTGGCACCAAGGCAGAAGCGACTCTCATCGCTGAAGACGACACGTCTCCATTCGTCCCTCCATTCACGCCTGTCGCGACACCACTGGAGGCGGGCTGCACGATGTTGGGGCGTGAGCGGAAGACGGCCTAACGGTGTGCGGGACCGTAGCCCAGCTTCATGGAGACGGTTGCGAATGGTCCTCGCCGATACCCCAGGAGCAACAGTGTCCCTAATTTGCTGGGAAGTGGCGGTGCGGTCCCCTACGGCACTGCGTAGGATCCTACGGTCTTGGCGTGCATCCGTGCGTCGCTGCGGTCCGGTCCCAGGTCGACGGGCACGTGCACCGTCCGCCGACCACTGGCGACAACATCGATGTACTGTGGAGACCTCACGCCCCACGTGTTGAGCAATTCGTCGGTACGTCCACCCGGCC
This sequence comes from Schistocerca cancellata, assembly GCF_023864275.1. Lineage (NCBI taxonomy): Eukaryota > Metazoa > Arthropoda > Insecta > Orthoptera > Acrididae > Schistocerca > Schistocerca cancellata. The sequence continues at coordinate 819,539,806 of NC_064629.1, forward strand.
TCCTGCATGCCCACTATACGCCCTCGCTCAAAGTCCGTCAACTGCACATACGGTTCACGTCCACGCTGTCGCGGCATGCTACCAGTCTTAAAGACTGCGATGGAGCTCCGTATGCCACGGCAAACTGGCTGACACTGACGGCGGCGGTGCACAAATGCTGCGCAGCTAGCGCCATTCGACGGCCAACACAGCGGTTCCTGGTGTGTCCGCTGTGCCGTGCGTGTGATCATTGCTTGTACAGCCCTCTCGCAGTGTCCGGAGCAAGTATTGTGGGTCTGACACACCGGTGTCAATGTGTTCTTTTTTCCATTTCCAGGAGTGTAAAAATAAGTAAACACTAAGAAGTTTCACCTACTCAGTTTTTTCAGTGGACACACACAAAGAAGTTTCAGGTTTTCTTATGTCTTACAGAAAGAGCTACGGTCTTGTTGGTATTGGTGAATTAAACACATAAGGAGCCGATGTATGTCTTACATTGTTTCATCGAGGCGTCGCAGTGGTATTATTGTCTGCTCATAGTTTGGAGGAAAAGGTACAAACCTCGATAACGCTTCCGCTGAATCGCTTTTGAGGAGTCGTCTTGAATTATTCCACGCGAACACTACGACTGTTCCTTCAAAGATTCTATGGTCGATACTTCCGGCTGTACCTGTCAGAGCTGGCAATGACTGCTATTTAGTGACCCTGCTGTTGGAATAAGTTCATCTACAGCTGTGGTTCCCAACCTTCATGAGACTGTTACCCCTGACTGCAATCAGATATTGTCTAGTACCCCCCCCCCCCCCCCCACCATTAACAACATTAACGCCTAACCGAACTTTAGAATGAAAAAGAATTTTCTTTGAAAGCTTTTATTTTTTAAATGATATTTAGTTTTCGTAGGGATCTTATTAAACCCCGAAATAATTAATCGATGAGATGATTGGTACCGCTTAATTCTAACAACATTATATTTATATTTATAGAAAGATGAAGTAATTCTCAGTGCATAGCGAGTGTTATCTACAACTCTTCTGCAGAAAAGAAAGCTAATTATCCACACTGATGGTAAATACTTATTACAAAACGTGCTTCCTCTGCACCACTGCTGTTCCTAGTGACACTTGCTTCACACACACCCTGCAACGTCATTTCATTTCTAAATCAATCAACTATACCTACTGCTCGAGTACTACTAGATTCCTGAACTCCTTGCTCCCGAAGTGGTAGAAACTGGAAGACTTTAGGCTGCTAGTGCTTTGCGTCTGACCACGGCCGCACAGTAGTAGCCATTAAATAAATACTGCCGGCCGTCGTGGCCGTGCAGTTCTAGGCGCTCCAGTCCGGAGCCGCGCTGCTGCTACGGTCGCAAGTTCGAATCCTGCCTCGGGCATGGGTGTGTGTGATGTCCTTAGGTTAGTTAGGTTTAAGTAGTTCTAAGTTCTAGGGGACTGATGACCACAGCAGTTGAGTCCCATAGTGCTCAGAGCCATTTGAACCAGCCAAATAATTACTGCTGCACCGAGCGAGGTGGCGCGGTGGTTAGCACACTGGACTCGCATTCCGGAGAACCACGGTTAAAACCCGCGTCCGGCCTTCCTGATTTAGGTTTTCCGTGCTTTTCCCAAATCGCCTCAGGCAAATGCCGGGATGGTTCCTTTGAAAGGGCGCGGCCGACTTCCTTCCCCATCCTTCCCTAATCCGATGAGGCCGATGACCTCGCTGTTTGGTCCCCTCCCCCAAATTAACCAACCAACCAGCCAATTACTGCTATGCTGAGATTTCAGTTAGATCGTTTATTGTAGCGAAATGAAGAATGAAGCAGTTTCTGGTACATTGTGGGAATTACATACAATTCAGAGAAGGTATATTCATGAGACATTTAAGCATTTGTGTATCAATTTTTCTGTCACAGATGGATGATTCAAAGTATACGTGCCGCAGGTGGACTATGTGAGGAACAAGGAACTTGATGTTCATACATTCGTTTCACAAGCTGTAGCCCTCACCGCATTGCCTCACCCACTAATGCTAGCAGTACTGGAGTATTACGAAATTGTGATGATAATAATAATGACTTTTTGAAAATGTTGAGTTTCGAAACCCAAACATTACTGATTTTTTTGACCTCTTAGAAAATTTAATTTCACCCTTCCGGGGGTAATTACCCCCATGTTGGGAACCACTGCCCTACGTTATTTGACTGTAATGTGATTCAGATATACTCTCTTAACTCAGCTAAATACAAATAAAATTATTGCTTTTTTTCTTGTGTTATTTAATGGGACGGCAGTCTCTGGTTTTACGTTTACAGTTAACGGTTTCACACGTGATCTACAGCCATCTTCAGACCACTGTTACAACGTATGTAGCCTCGTAACACAGTTCTGGAGATGGCTGCAGATTATAGCTGAAACTGATAACTGTAAAAGTGAAACCAGTGACTGCCATCCGGTTAAATAATAGAAGGAAAATAGTTATTTTATCATTAGAAGCATTCTGCAACAGGACAATTATGTCGTATTTCCCAAAATAAACAAAACTGATTTGTATAACGTATGTAACTTCTTTCCACAGCTCTAAGCTACGGTTTTCTTCATTATGCACTAAATTTGAAAGAATTGAAACGTTTGTAGAGAACTGAGTGTCTTTTATCTGAGAGTCAAGTGAAACACATAACAACGACAACTTAATTTAAGAAAATTTGAAAACAAATGCTTTAAATTCTGGTGGGTAGGTCCTCGTTCTACAAAGTAATTACCTCTTGACAGAAACGTGTGAATGTTTTTGTTTGCTAATAAGAAGAGTGAACTAAAAAAGGACTTTGTCAAAATGTTTCCGAACACTATGTACATTTACAAAACTATAGTTTTTCACTACAGGGTGCGGCAAAAATGCCAATAAATAAAGTGACGGGAAGCCGAAATTCCGACGAGAGAGTATTAGATGAATAAGATCCCGGTTACGAAATTGTTTTCAAGTCTTATCGTTTGTTGGTCAGATAATTAATCCTACGCCGATAATGATGCTGCAATGGAGTTTTAAAAACGTTGTCTAACTCCAGGTGAAATGAGCAGTTGTCTTCCAATTTTTTGGCGTGATGGAAATAGTACGAAAGTAAAAAAAAAAAAAAAAAGGATGTAAGATCAGAGTTGATCATCCCGCAGATGCTGAATTAATTAGGCACGGAGTACAATCTCGGATTTGGGAAGGCAGGGAAAGAAATCTACGGTGTCATTTTCAAGGGAACCATTCCAACATTTGTCTAAAGAGATTTAGGGAAACTACGAGAAACCTAAATCTGAATGGCCAGGTGCAGAACTGAACCGCATTTCTCCCGGATGCAAGTTAAGTGTTTTAGCGATTGCGCCATCTCGATCGCTAAAGTAGCCAGAGATATGTAATTATCGCGTTTGTGAGAGTCAAGCTGGCCACCACCTGCGCCGTTAGTACATTGATGCGCATTAAAACTGCAACACCATGAAAGCGGCATGCAACATGCGCCAGATTATCACGAAGTGTGCAATATTCTTGGATATAGAAATGATCAGTATTTCAGAGCAACCACAGACAGTAAATACGAGTAAGTTCATCTACATTTTGTACATAAAGAAACATTAAGCAGCAAATTTCTCATACAGAAACGGCGTTTGACAGCCGAGTGCACCAACTTCGATTAAAAGTTCATCGCGGTTAAATCGGATTTAATTCTATGTCAAAAAAAATTTTGGTGAACCGACCTTACTTAAAGGGAGTTGACCGCCGTTGAATTTGACCGTGACTTCCTCCCGGTTTCCGCGAGACGACCAGGTTTCTATAAGCGTACGCTGTTAAGATGGCGGCACGTTTTACAGACTCAAGACATCGCATACCGTATCTTATACGTGAGATGAACCTAGAAAGTTTATTGTTTCATGAATCAAATTTACCAGGAGTAGCATTAAGTCGTCCCTTCATATGTGACCACACTGCCCATTTTTCTGTGACAAGGGGACCACACGACAATCGGATTTTTGTACATTTTTATATTTATGGTACACGAAGCTCAAAACTCAAATATACCTCTTCTGAAGTAGTCCGATTTAACTCTCGAAAATTCTCAATAAGATCGACTTCTAAATTTTTCATCTAAAATAAAGTAGATTCATTTCGACAAGCAGTGTGGCTCTGCGGTAGCGAAAACATTGATCATGTGAATTTACACTTTTCTCACATTACACACTGAAAGCTTTGGATCATGGCGATCAGGTAGTTGCAGTATTTCTTGGTTATCGAAAAGCATTTGGCTCAGTACCACATCTACGCTTATTGTCAAAAGTTCGATCATACGGGATATGAAGTGAATTTTGTGACGGGACTGAGGAATTTTTGGTAGGGAGGACACAGCATGTTATTCTGGATGTAGAGTTATCGTCAGATGTAGGAATAACTTCGGGTGTACTCTAGGGAAATGTGTTGGAATCCCTGCAGTTCATGCTGTATACTAATGACCTTGCAGACAATATTAATAGTAAGATCTGGCTTTTTGCAGATGATGCATTTATTAGTAATGAAGTACTATCTGAAGGAGGCTTCATGAAGATTCAGTCAGATCTTGATAAGCTTTCAATGTGATGCAGAGATTGCAACTTGCTTTAGATGTTCAGAAATGTAAAATTGTGCACTTCACAAAATGAAAAAGCATAGTAGCCTATGACTATAATATCAACAAGTCAGTGTTGGAATCGGGCAACTCATACAAATACCTGGGTGTAACAATCTGTTGGGATATGAAATGGAGTGATCACATAGGCTCAGTCGTGGGTAAAGCAGGTGGTAGACTTCGGTTTATTGGTAGACTACCGGGCAAGTGCAATCAGTTTACCAAGGAGATTGCTTAAAAAGTCACTCGTGTGACCCATCCTAAAATATTGCTCAAGTGTGTGGGATCCGTACCAAATGGGACAAACAGGAGATACTGAATATACACTGAGAGGGGTAGTACGAATGGTCACAGATTTGTTTAATCCGTGGACGAGTGTCACAGAGATACTGAAGGAACTGAACTGGAAGACTCTTGAAGACAGCCGTAAACTATCCCGAGAAAGTCTATTAACAAAGTATCGAGAACCGGCTTTAAATGGTGACTCTAATATACTACAGTCCCTACGAATCGCTCACGTAGGGATCCTGAGAATAAGATTAGAATAATTGCTGGACGCACAGAGACATTCAAACCATCATTCTCCCCACGCTCCATACTTGAACGGAACAGGAAGAGACCCTAGTAACTGGTACAATGGGATGTACGCTCTGACACGCACATCACGGTGGTTTTTATAGTATAGATGTGGATGTAGATGTTAGCCTTCTGTCGTGACCTAACTCGATACAGAGTGAGTTTAAGTGTCGCCTGGGCCAGCGCATTCTTCAGATCTCCCACAAAAAAAAAAAAAAAAAAAAAAAAAAAAAAAAAAAAAAAAAATGTGTGCGAAATCTTATGGGACTAACTGCTAAGGTCATCAGTTCCTAAGCTTACACACTACTTAACCTAAATTATCCTAAGGACAAACACACACCCATGCCCGATGGAGGACTCGAACCTCCGCCGGGACCTTCTCCCACCAGTCGAAAACATCTGGTCATGAGTTGCTGACAGACTGGTACGCCATCTCTTGCCCGCCACTAACACTCATGAATTCTGGCATAGGGATGAAGTAGCATGGTATGATGTAACCATATATGTCATCCGAGCTCAGTTCACGTTGATGCCGAGCCGGATTAGAGGCACTTTTACTACCAGAGGTGGCAGCTCCGAGCACTAAATCACACACTCTGTATACTCCCAAACCAGTTAAACGTTACTTATACTGTTCTCGGATATCCAGCCGGATGCAGTCGTTTTCGTAGCACGATATTTCAACAGCGCGCTTTTTTCCAGTCGCTAGGTACCCTGCGTTGCTCCAGCGACCTATGATAAACTGTTGTTCAAAGGAGAGAAGATCTTCCGCATACCCTTTGAAGAATCTTACACGTACCCCGTTTCGATGCCTTTATAGTCATTGAGTGATTGAATAACTGCTGATATCGAACCACTTACTAATTTTGCATAAGACCAATACCTCTTAGGATTTTTACTCAGATCGGTTGATAAAATTTTATTTTCGAAATCACTGAACGCTTCTCTCATTGCTCTCCTCACTCTCATTTTCTCTTCGTTCAGCTTCTGTTTGTCTGCTAGGTTATGACTTCTCCTGAATCTGTGATGAAGCTCTCTTTGTTTACTTAGCAGTTTTCTAACACGGCCATTAAGCCACGGTAGGTCTTTCGAATCCCTTGAGACCTTGCTCAGAACGTACTTGTCTGAGGCAAACTGAACGGCGCTTTTGAATTATTTCATTTTTTTGTACTCCTCATCTTCGTTCTCAGCACCGAATATTTGATGTCAATTACTTAGATACTCTTCAATTTTTATCCTGTCACTTTTGCTAAGCCAAAAAAGTATTTTGGCGTTCCAAGCTTTCTTAAAATTCCTTATAATACCCGTGGAGTTGCTATCGCAGCCTTATGGTCACGGATAACTTCCTCTACGTTAATTGATTCGATAAGTTCAAGTCTGTTCGTTGCTATGAGATCTAAGACGTTACTTCTCGAAATGGTTCTTGGAGTAATTTTCAAACAAGACTTTCAGAATAATGTCACACGAACCTCTGTCTCTGGCACCAGAGAAAAAATGCTAATATGACTCTCCCAATCTAAGCCTGACAAGTCGAAGTCATCCCGTATTACAATGGAAGGCTATTAACGATATTCTGCAAGTTCTCTCTGAAGCGCTCTATCACTATAGCTCCTCACCCAGGCAATCACAAAAACATCCCATTACTATTTTTGACCGACCTTTGATGCTTAACTTCACCCAGATTAATGCACACTCGGAATCCGTGGTAACCTCGCTAGATACTATCGTTTTCTTTACTGCAATAAATACAATCCTACCATTGGCGATTAACCAATCTTTACCACAAATATTCCAATCTGAATTTAGTATTTCATTATTATTCCCTTCAGGTTTCAACCAGCCTTCTGTTCCTAATACTATCTTGACATTATAAGCGTCAATACGCGATACTAATTCTGGGACCTTTCCTTGGATGCTCCTGCGGTTTTTAATATGATATTAATCTTTTCTATATCTGATCTGTGAGGAAGAGCATTCTCTCATAACGTTATGGCTGATGCGTCTTCAATTTTGGCAGGTAATTCGTGTCTGATCCAAAGCAGGGGTTCCTCTGAGTTAAAAAACCGCATGTGCACGCCACACATACTACACTGCTCTAGCCGGCCGAAGTGGCCGCGCGGTTCTGGCGCTGCAGTCTGGAACCGCGAGACCGCTACGGTCGCAGATTCGAATCCTGCCTCGGGCATGGATGTGTGTGATGTCCTTAGGTTAGTTAGGTTTAACTAGTTCTAAGTTCTAGGGGACTAATGACCTCAGCAGTTGAGTCCCATAGTACTCAGAGCCATTTGAACACTGCTCTAGTAGCCGCTGTCTGTGTTTACTGCACTTCTGATATATTAAGAGGAACTCTGCAATTCTCCACCAAATGGCGTAGATCGAGAAATTCGCACCCGATAGCGTCGCAGAGTCTTCTGAGCCTCTGGTTTAGACCTTCCACTGTGCTCCAGACCAGTGGACCACAATCGAGCCTGGGTGCGATTCTACAAATGGTGAGCTCAGCCTGCAACCTGCCTGTCTTCATCAAATCGGCCATCCGCCGAAAGGAACTGAGGATGCCCTCAGAACCCAAGTGGCAGGCGTCATTCGTGTTGATAAGTGCCACTATTTACAGCCGATTGCACCCAGTGCTCTTGATAGCCGTCTGCAAGATCCCCTCCACGTCTTGGACGAGACCCCTGGCAAACAGTATCATAGTCTAAAACCTCATGTGGGTGCGGGTAGAGGGAACATATTGTCCACCAATGACGCACTTCCATTGAGGCAGCGACTGCTTGTGGATTGCTAGTGACAGGGAGATGCGAGAAGTTGTAGGCGTTGTTTACGAAAATACCCTACTCCTCCTTTATATCTCTCTCTATTAACGTCACATTTTGTAGAGGACGTAGCGTCATCTGATAGCTTAAAATACGGCTCTTGGATGATGATGTTGGTTCGTGGTGCGCCTCAACACCGTGGCCATCAGCGCCCACCGATTTTCGTCCCATTCGGATAATTGCTTCGTGGTGCGGGATTTTTTCTTAGAGTGTATTTACTCCTAGATAAAATTTATTGTAAATAATACAATGTATTTTTTCAGGCAACTGCTCATTTAAAAAATTCAGTAATCGTAATAAGAACACTCTGCATGAATACTTAAAGTCACTTATTTTAGTCCAGTATGGTATCCATTTTTGACGAACATACATTTCCAGTAACTTGTCACCAACCATAAATAGTTTAGCTACTAATATAATACAGTTCCAGAAGAGCCTTTACGACTTATTGGGACCAACTGCTTTCATTACATCTAGGAGTTCTTTATAAGGAGATCCAGTAAACATAGGGCCTATAGGTAGATACCTTAAGAGATATGAGCACTTGTTCAGTAGAAGAGATGTGTTTCACAGTAGTGAAGAGGGACAAGTGAGGTATGCATTTCAGAGCCCATGTCTACTAGAATTTTTTGCTTCGAATGGTCGTTCGCTGAATGTTGACCATTCCTCCTGGAACATAGAGCGAGAGCACCAGCAGCAGCGAGTACTGTTTGTATAAAGCGTTTATTTTGCATTTTGTTTACGCCCTTCCACTAAGGAAGGGATTCTATTTGTGTTTATCTGCTCTGCATAGTAACTAACAGTTCTTGATAAAACTTTACGTAGTTTTCGTGTTAGATTTCTTAGTGTTTTCTTGATCGTTTAGAACAGAAAGCGCCCTAAAACCGTCTTTGTTTGTTTCGCGGCCGTTAGCCACTAGTCACTTGAATCAGCAGTTGTCTTGTGACAGCCAGAGCGAGAGCACCAGCAGCAGCGAGTACTGTTTGTATTAAGCGTTTTTGTACTTATTTGCTGCGCTTAGCTTTTAAATAGTTTTTCTGGGAAAACCTAGCGTAGTTTTCGCGTCTCGTATTTCAGTGAGTGTTTCGTGATTATCAGAGTAGCTCATCAGAAGATTATCTTGGGAATTTGTCACCGTATAGGGTAGGGTAAACATAGTCATGTGTAGGGACTGTGGTTGTTGTGAGCGGACGCAAGGAGAATTGGCCACTCTTCGGGGGCAGGTGGAGGCTTTGTCTGTTAGGCTCATCGAGCTCGAGGCGCAGGCGTCGGCTCGTAGTGGCGTTGGGGCAACTGTGGTGAGACCTATGCCTACTTCGGTGGCCTTGGAATCACATGGAACCCCTGATGTCGCTGCGTCTTCCGGCAGTGAGCATCTTACCGGTCAGCCATCACTCCAGGGTGAATGGCGGACAGTGGTGGGCTCGCGCGTGCCTGGCCGAAAGGCGAAGGTGGGATCTGGCCGCGTGGCAGCTGCCTTACCCCTTTCCAACAGGTACGGGGTGCTTCCTAGTGGTGATGACATCGTTTCCGAGCCACCACAGGATGCCTCGCCTGTTGGGCCAGTGGCCGATTCTCCGGCAAGGTCCCGACAGTCACAGAGGGCGGGCCTATTAGTTATAGGGAGCTCCAACGTTAGGCGGGTTATGGAGCCCCTCAGGAAAATAGCGGGTAGGTCGGGGAAGAATGCCAGTGTGCACTCGGTGTGCTTGCCGGGGGGTCTCGTCCGTAATGTGGAGGAGACCCTTCCGGCAGCTATTGAACGCACTGGGTGTGACCGGCTGCAGATAGTAGCACATGTCGGAACGAATGACGCCTGCCGCTTGGGTTCTGAGGCCATCCTTGGTTCCTTCCGGCGGCTGGCTGATTTGGTGAAGACAACCAGCATCGCACGCGGAGTGCAAGCTGAGCTTAATATCTGCAGCATAGTGCCCAGAGTCGATCGCGGTCCTCTGGTTTGGAGCCGTGTGGAGGGTCTAAACCAGAGGCTCAGACGACTCTGCGACTATAATGGTTGCAAATTCATCGACCTCCGTTATTGGGTGGAGAACTGTAGGGCCCCCCTTGACAGGTCAGGCGTGCACTACACACCGGAAGCAGCTACTAGGGTAGCAGAGTACGTGTGGCGTGCACACGGGGGTTTTTTAGGTTAGAGGGACCCCCCCTTGGGCGAAACGATAAAATACCTGACGGCTTACCAGAGAGGACATTATCATCGTTGATAAAGAACGTCCGTCCTCAGAGACCAAAAACAGGAAAAGTTAACGTAATGTTGGTAAACTGCAGGAGTATCCAGGGCAAGGTTCCTGAATTAGTATCTCTTATTGAAGGAATTAGTGCGCATATAGTATTAGGAACGGAAAGTTGGTTAAAACCGGAAGTGAACAGTAACGAAATCCTAGACACAGAATGGAATATATACCGCAAGGATAGGATAAACGCCAATGGTGGAGGAGTATTTATAGCAGTAAAGAATTCAATAATATCCAGTGAAGTTATTAGCGAATGCGAATGTGAAATAATCTGGGTTAAGCTAAGTATCAAAGGTGGGTCAGATATGATAGTCGGATGCTTCTATAGACCACCTGCATCAGCAACCGTAGTAGTTGAGCGCCTCAGAGAGAACCTGCAGAACGTCGTGAAGAAGTTTCGTGATCATACTATTGTAATAGGGGGAGACTTCAATCTACCAGGTATAGAATGGGATAGTCACACAATCAGAACTGGAGCCAGGGACAGAGACTCTTGTGACATTATCCTGACTGCCTTGTCCGAGAATTACTTCGAGCAGATAGTTAGAGAACCAACAGCAACAAATAGACCGGAACTTTTCGACTCCGTGAATGTAGAAGAGGGTATCAGTGATCATAAGTCAGTGGTTGCATCAATGACTACAAGTGTAATAAGAAATGCCAAGAAAGGAAGGAAAATATATTTGCTTAACAAGAGTGATAGGGCACAAATCGCAGAATATCTGAGTGACCACCATCAAACGTTCATTTCTGAGGAAGAGGATGTGGAACAAAAATGGAAAAAATTCAGAAACATCGTCCAGTACGCCTTAGATAAGTTCGTACCGACTAAGGTCCAAAGCGAGGGGAAAGATCCACCGTGGTATAACAATCATGTACGAAAGGTACTACGGAAACAAAGAAAGCTTCATCATAGGTTTAAGAGTAGTCGAATCATAGCTGATAAGGAAAAGCTGAACGAAGCGAAAAAGAGCGTAAAGAGAGCAATGAGAGAAGCATTCAACGAATTCGAACATAAAACATTGGCAAACAATCTAAACAAGAACCCTAAAAAGTTTTGGTCGTATGTAAAATCGGTAAGCGGATCTAAATCCCCTATTCAGTCACTCGTTGACCACGATGGCACCGAAACAGAGGACGACCGAAGAAAGGCAGAAATACTGAATTCAGTGTTCCGAAACTGTTTCACTGCGGAAAATCGTAACACGGTCCCTGACTTCAGCCGTCGCACGGACGCCAAAATGGAAAATATTGAAATAAACGATATCGGAATTGAAAAACAACTGCTATCACTTAGTAGCGGAAAAGCATCCGGACCAGACGAGATACCCTTAAGATTCTACAGTGATTATGCTAAAGAACTTGCCCCCTTTCTATCAGCAATTTATCGTAGATCACTGGAAGAACGTAAAGTACCTAGCGACTGGAAGAAAGCGCAGGTCGTTCCCATTTTCAAGAAGGGTCATAAATCAGATGCGAATAATTATAGGCCTATTTCGCTTACGTCAATCTGTTGTAGAATAATGGAACATGTTTTGTGTTCTCGTATTATGACGTTCTTAGATAATACAAATCTCCTTCATCATAACCAACATGGATTCCGCAAACAGAGATCATGTGAAACTCAGCTCGCCCTATTTGCCCAAGAAATTCACAGTGCCGAAGACACTGGCGAGCAGATTGATGCCGTATTCCTGGACTTCAGGAAGGCATTTGATACGGTTCCGCACTTACGTTTAGTGAAAAAAATACGAGCTTACGGAATATCGGACCAGGTTTGTGATTGGATTCAGGATTTCCTAGAAGAAAGAACACAACATGTCATTCTTAACGGTTCAAAATCTGCAGATGTAGAGGTAATTTCGGGAGTACCGCAAGGAAGCGTGATAGGACCTTTATTGTTTACAATATACATAAATGACTTAGTTGACAACATCGGTAGCTCCGTGAGACTATTTGCAGATGACACGGTTGTCTACAAGAAAGTAGCAACATCAGAAGACTCGTACGTACTCCAGGAAGACCTGCAGAGGATTAATGCATGGTGCGACAGCTGGCAGCTTTCCCTAAACGTAGATAAATGTAATATAATGCGCATACATAGGGGCAGAAATCCATTCCAGTACGATTATGCCATAGGTGGTAAATCATTGGAAGCGGTAACGACCGTAAAATACTTAGGAGTTACTATCCGGAGCGATCTGAAGTGGAATGATCACATAAAACAAATAGTGGGAAAAGCAGGCGCCAGGTTGAGATTCATAGGAAGAATTCTAAGAAAATGTGACTCATCGACGAAAGAAGTAGCTTACAAAACGCTTGTTCGTCCGATTCTTGAGTATTGCTCATCAGTATGGGACCCTTACCAGGTTGGATTAATAGAAGAGATAGACATGATCCAGCGAAAAGCAGCGCGATTCGTCATGGGGACATTTAGTCAGCGCGAGAGCGTTACGGAGATGCTGAACAAGCTCCAGTGGCGGACACTTCAAGAAAGGCGTTACGCAATACGGAGAGGTTTATTATCGAAATTACGAGAGAGCACATTCCGGGAAGAGATGGGCAACATATTACTACCGCCCACATATATCTCGCGTAATGATCACAACGAAAAGATCCGAGAAATTAGAGCAAATACGGAGACTTACAAGCAGTCGTTCTTCTCACGCACAATTCGTGAATGGAACAGGGAAGGGGGGATCAGATAGTGGTACAATAAGTACCCTCCGCCACACACCGTAAGGTGGCTCGCGGAGTATAGATGTAGATGTAGATGTAGATGTAGAACATCCTGTATACTGTACGGCCAACAGTCTCCAGACATCTTCTATTATACGTTCAAAAGATGTTACTCGTATAACCAATAGCATGTAGAGCTTCTTCTTGCCACCATTAGACCGTTTAATATCTCAGCAAGGCATTATACTAAGTTCTGAAACAATGAAGGCTGTGGCTAAGCCATGTCTCCGCAATATCCTTTCTTTGAGGAGTGCTAGTTCTGCAAGGTTCGCAGAAGAGCTTCTGTGAAGTTTGGAAGGTAGGAGACGAGGTACTGGCGGAATTAAAGTTGTGAGGACGGGTCGTGAGTCGTGCTTGGGTAGCTCAGTTGGTAGAGCACTTGCCGGCGAAAGTCAAAGGTCCCGAGTTCGAGTCTCGGTCCGGCACACAGTTTTAATCTCCAAGGAAGTTTCATTTCTGGAATGAAGGAGTACTTTGTTTCCGGGTAACTGCTGCTTTGGGAACTGAAGCATTGCCTTTCGGATACTGAAAAGATCAGAATCGAATATGTTAGCTTATAGTGGGAAGAAAGCTTATCTAGTACTTATATTCTCTTTAGAATGCGAGATATCGACCACCTTATGCGCTCTGGTTCCACTGGCGATACTTTTTTGTCTGAATACGGGGAACAATAGTTCCGAGAGAAGTGAACTGTGTTAAACAGGGAATTGATGTAAATAATTTTCAACAAAGGGAATTGATGTAAATAATTTTCAATTTCTTACTGATCCTAGGGAGTATACTATGAGCTCTTTCGGCCGAGTGTGTACTATTCTAGTAGCGCGCTGTCCTTTTGCAAGTTCAAAATTTTAACTGTGACTTATCTGTTATATCCTAATTCAGATAATATCAGGATTTTCTGTCCATCCTTTTTCTGACCAGTAAATGAATATTATATCAAGTACAGGACTCACAAGCAAAGCACACACGGGAGTGGCTAAAATAACTCTGAGATATGTCGTGAGCCACACAATTTTGCGATGGTCCTTTGTATATCTGACACACGTGATGTGACGGCTTGCCGCCTGAAAAGCCAATAGTAGCCATAGAGAAGGTAATGTGAGTGAGCAGATTAATTTCATACAGGGCAACCGAAATGTATACTCACTCATTGATTATCTGTAGTTCACTGAAAATATTCTACCTTTACTCGTATAAGAAACTCGAAATATGAGTTAAGATCATAGTGCGACGAAGCTATAAGGAAAGTTAATATGTTCTAAAGTGTCACTGAAAATAAGAGAATTCAAGTAAAGTGCGTTTTGGACAACAGTTTTAAAAAGATGCATCAAAATTTTTATCGGCAATAACCTAAAAGCACGTAGAGATTCTTAAGGTCTCCAGAAACAATGATCTGGAAACAACTGAGTATCGCAAGGGTACATCTGCTGATCAGCCTCTTTCAGCTGCCAAGGGAATCTTTATCGTAAGCGGCTAATCAAAAGGGAATTCAACTGTACGCTAAATTTTGTCAGTCATACCTAGTCAGATATTTTGAGAAGACAACATTAAAAAAAAAAATTAAACCGCGAGGCACAATTTCAGTTAAATCTCACAATAAAGTGACACTTCTGCTTCTACTGCGCTCCTCAAAATTATTCCGATGTTACTGTGAGAACTAACATGCGACGCAGTGTGGTTTGATAGAAAACTATTTGGCCTTTTTGGTAAATGGAGATGAGCGTATGGCATCGCTGGCAGGGAGGCCCCATTCGGGGAAGTTCGGCCGCGAAGTGCGATTCTTATTTCATTAGACGCCATACTGGGTGACTTGCGGGCCGGTGATGAGGATCGAATGACGATGAGGATAGCACAATACCCAGTCCACGAGCGGAGAAAAATCTCCAACCCGGCCGGGAATCGAACCCGCGCCTGCTTGCATGGGAGGGAAGCACGTTACCACTCATCTAAGCAGGCGGACTGACCTTTTGGTGTTTCTTCATGACGGCGTCACTGGTGTGAAGAAACAGAATGTGCCTAAGGAATTCGTTAAGTAGTGGGTTCGCGAAATGTCTTGACTTGACGATATTTACTTACAGCAAAACTGAACCTCTTCTACCTACCTCTTCGGCCAAGGTCGCTAACACACAGCAGCGGTGCCCGAATCGGAGGTACCCGTTTCGAATCCAGGTTGCGGAAGAAATTTTCACCATCAGTATTTGGCACTGAAGGGGAGGAAAGGTAGTGGTGTAAAGTTCCTGATCACCAGCCTTGCATTCAATGCCCTGGGTTAAATTCCAAATATCTCCTCCGTGTCTCAAGAAGTGAAGGCATTTGACATTGCTGATGGTGATCGATCCGTCGGATGGGGACGTTATCTGCTGAAATACGTGATCTGAACCCAGTAGAGCATCTCTGGAATGGGCTAGAACGTCGGAATCGTGTATGGTCAATTCACCCAAATATACGGCTACAGATTTTCGTCGTGCTTCGGAAGAATGAGATCAAATTCCATCTTGGCCGTAACAGAACTTGGTGAAAGGCCTCTTTCGGAGTTCAGAATCTGCTGTTAATACTTACTTGACTGGCGTCCTTAGAACGAATAGCAACAAGTTGGTTGGTTGGTTGAAAAGAGGGGGAAGGGACCAAACGGCATGGTCATCGGTCCCTAGCAACAAGTGTTCAAAGGATTACGGACCCATGGTGTGTTGTACATAAGCATTCGTGTGGTATCAATCAAAGTGCGGGAACATTTTCTTTTTTGTTTTGCGAATCCTGTACATTCCTTTTTCCAATGGTGTAACTCCGTGAGTAGATTCAGAATAACAGCTAACGGCCACGTGAAATTATGTATATTTTTATTCACTGTAACATTACCGATTCCGTCTGGATCTAGCTCATATTTGACTGGAAAAGTCGAGTTTATTTAAATGAAGTCATTTCCCTGTGTTATTTGAAATAAAAAACACCATACACAGGAAAATGACTTTTTTAAAGAAATTTTTAACGTTTGTGCATCAATAGATATAAAAGCTAAATAAAAACTATTATTTTATTTAGTTGTTTGTTGTTACATAGATGCTCACAGTCCGAAGAATGGTTTCATGCAGCTCTTCACGCTGGTCTATCTTGAGCACCTCTCTTCATCTTGGCAGAACTATTGCAACCTGAATCCACTTTTACTCGCTTACGGTATTCAAGCCTTAGTCTTCTTCTTCAACTTTTACTGCCCACAATTCCCTCAGTTTCCAACTTGAGGATTTTTTGATACCTCAAAATACGTCCTACAAACCGATCCCTTCTTTCAGTTAGGTTGTGCCATTTACTTCCTGATTAAAGGAAGGGATCGATTCTTAGAATTCATGAAGAGGCATTATTTATTAAATTTTTATCACATAGTACGTACCATTTGGTTCTGAAACTTCTATTCTTGCTTACTATGAAATAATGTGATGACGTTAGTAGTCTTTTGCTACACTGAAATATTTTGGTGAAACGCAATTTGATTATTATAGAAGCGACAAGGCTTTACATGGGCAGCACTCTACACTGAGGTTACTTGTCATGGGATAGCGATATGCACATACACAGATGTGTATCGCGTACACAAGGTACAAACGGACAAGGCATTATCGGAGCCGGGCGGCGCAGTGATTACCACACTGGAGTCGCACTCGGGAGGACGACAGTTCAATCCCGCGTACGGCAATCCTGATTTAAGTTTTCCGTGATTTCCTTAAATCGCATCAGGCAAATGCCGGGATGGTTCCTTTGAAAGGAAACGGCCGATTTGCTTTCCCATCCTACGCTAATCCGATGGAACTGATGATCTCGCTGTTTGGTCTCCTCCCCCAAATCTACCAACCAACCATAATCACAGCTGTCATTTGTACTACGGTGATTCATTTGAATGGGTTTCTGATGTGATTATGACCGCACGACGGGAATTAAGACTTTGAACGTGGAATGGTAGTTGGATCTAGATGCATGGGACATTCCATTTCAGAAAATGTTAGGGAATTCATTACTCAGAGATCCACAGCGTCAGGAGTGTGCCGAAAATACCATAATTCAGACATTACCTTTCACCTCGGAATATGCAGTAGCCGGTGGCCTTCACTTAACGACCAAGAGCAGCGGCGGTTGCTTAGAGTTATCAGTGTTAACAGACAAGCAACACTGTTTGAAATAACCGCAGAAATGAATGTGGGACGTCAGACGAACGTATCCGGTAGCGTAGTGCGGCGAAATCTGGCAGTAAAGGGCTATGGCAACAAACGACCGACGCGAGTGCCTTTGCCAACAGCTCGACATCGCCTGCAGCGCCTCTCCTGAGCTCGGTTGGACCCCAGACGACTGGAAAATCGCGGCCTGGTCAGACGACTACCGATTTCAGTTGGTAAGAACTGATGGTAGGATTCGAGCGTGGCGCAGACCCCACGAAGCCATGGACCCGGGTTGTCAACAAGGCTCTGTACAATGAAAATGGCTTTTTCGGCTACTTGGAGGCCGTCTGCAGCCAGTCATGGACTTCAAGTTCTCGAACAACGATAGGTTTTTCATTGGCCATAGTTGTTCGCCATTTTTTTGAAGAACATTCTGGGCAATTCGAGCGAATGAATTGCCCCCCTTCCTCCCTCCCCCCCCCCCCCCCCCCCCCCCCCCAGATAGCCCGACAAGAATCTCATCGAACATTTCTGGGACCCTAATTGAGAGTTCAGTTCGTGCACAAAATCCCCCACCGGAAACACTTTCGCAGTTATGGAAGTTATAGAGGCAGCATCGTTCAGTATTTTTGCAGGGGACGTCCATCGATTTGTTGCGTCCATGCCACGTTGAGTTGCTGCTCTACGCCTGTCAAAAGAGGTCTGATACGATAATAGCTGCAGGCGAATCCGTTGGTAGCATACATTGCAAACAACGTATGTGCTGTGCTACAAGGACGGTTACGATGATTACAGTGACATCCTCTTTCATTTCACACTGCAAAAAAAAAGTTCAAATGTGTGTGAAAATCTTATGGGACTTAACTGCTAAGGTCATCAGTCCCTAAGCCTACACACTACTTAATCTAAATTATCCTAAGGACAAACACAAACACCCATGCCCGAGGGAGGTCTCGAACCTCCGCCGGGACCAATCGCACAGTCCATGACTGCAGCGCCCCAGACCGCACGGCCTTTCCCGCGCTTCACACTGCATCGATCAAGCATATGATGAGGGCGTGCCGCCAAGTAGCGCTTTCTTAATATTCCACAGTACTCTGTTGTGCTTTGTCAGAGAGTTAGTGCCATAGGTGAGATGATGTTTAAAAAGATTTTACTGGTGTACGTGGATTATTCAATCTAAGCTTTCACTTTAGCTCATTGTTTATAACGTTTACCAGAGCCGGAATCTCCTGCAGTTGCAGTACAGTACAGTTTCGACTTAAGACATGAACTCATGTAAGATATTGTCAAGTTTATCATATTCAAATTGAACGTTACTAAATTTTACAACTTCCCTAAAATTTACACTCTTTTTCTAACTGGTAAAGACAGATTATTTCAACACCAAATACTAGATGTCACCATCCTTATGAGCATCTCAGTCTGAAGATGAGTCAGATCATCTTGCCACAGGTAACAGATCAAAAATAAAAACAATTAACGCAAGGTAACAGGCTGATGTTACCTTCTGGACGTACTGCGTAGCACTTTCCAAGTATAGATAATTTGATGCACAGTTTCGGTAGGATTACAGGGTGCGGGTCACTTAACGTAAACCAGTATATTTCGTTCCTCAGCTTTATGCATAGATTATAGAACAGGTTCATTGTCTTTAGTCTGAATATCTCTTTTTCTAGGCAGCATTCCCTGTTAGGAAAGAACGTCAATGGCATGGGGTACACAGAGATCGGTATTACTATAACATCAGGCCAAATCACCAGGTCATAGTTATGCTCCGACAGTTCAAAGAAGAATCTACAGAAAAAGATTGAGAATTCAGATCAACCAAATGAGCCTAGTACTAAATCAAATAAACATTCTACTTAATTTACGCCAACTCACAGAAGTCTCGATGGTTTTATATCGCGATTAGGTCATGAATTATTGTACAGACATTTATGACTCACGGGTTCTTTCAATCTCACGATCCTCTCACATTACAGGAGGTTGTTTCTACTGCATATGTGCTATGAGCTCTTCAGCTTCTATAATTAACATACCGCAGTCGATCTCGTTGCCAATGAGTGTCCCTGTTTGCAGACAGTTGTTGACGAACTCCAGCAGAAAAGTTCTACGATAAGTTTTCTACGTTATAAATAAAGAATAAGACAGATTCTCTGACAGATTTTGCTTCACTTTAGAATCAAGTAATGTCAGTATATTCCTCAAATGCTAATTTGATCGCTGGCCGGAGTAGCCGAGCGGTTCTAGGCGCTACAATCTGGAACCGCGCGACCGCTACGGTCGCAGGTTCGAGTCCTGCCTCGGGCATGGATGTGTGTGATGTCCTTAGGTTAGTTAGGCTTAAGTAGTTCTAAGTTTTAGGGGACTGATGACCTCAGAAGATAAGTCCCATAGTGCTCAGAGCCATTTTTGCTAATTTGATCACACAATTGGCAGAGAAAATGCTGAGTGAAATAAATAGTGGACTAACAATTAGGAAGTTCATTTTGGCGAGTAGAAAGAGCGGATAACTAGTAGCAGTACCTCCACTAACTATCGTAAGGGCTCTTAGTCTCAGTAGATGTTGCGGCTTTTAAGACAAGATTTAATTTGGTATAGTCAAAATACGGAAATGTTTTTGGCCACGGGTCGTTATGCTGAGTGCCCACTATTTGACCCGAAACTATGCACTATATGGTCATGCTACATAAATCGCAGATAAGCCCATGATAACTGAGACCAGAAAGAGAAACCTCTAAGGAAACGACCCACTGACATAGTCAGCACGCGTAAGGTAAATATCGTTCTCGTGAAACACACTAGCTCTCTATTTAAATAAGTAATGGAGTGCTATTGGCAGGGGATCTCGAATCGATTAGTTATTTCTAGATTTCCAGAAGGCCTTTGACACCGTTTCTCACAAGTGGCTTCTAATGAAATTGCGTGCCTTTGGAGTATCGTCGCAGCCCTGTGACTTGATTCATGATTTACAGTCAGAAAGATCGCAGTTCGTAGGAACCGACGGAAAGGAAATTGGAAATTTGTGGTAAGTTCCTATGGGACCGAACTACTGAGGTCATCGGTCCCTAGGCTTACACACTACTTAATCTAACTTAAACTAACTTACGCTAAGGACAACACACACACCCATGCCCGAGAGAGGACTCGAACCTCCGACGGGGGGAGCCACGCGAACCGTCGCAAGGCGCCCGAGACCGCGCCGTTACACCCCGCGGCCCCAAGGAAAGTCATCGAGTAAAACAGAAATGATATCTGGCGTTCCCCAAAGAAATGTTATAGGCCCTCCGCTGTTTCTAATCTACATAAGCTGTTTAAGAGACAACCTGGGCAGCCCTCTTAGATTATTTGCAATGATACTGTCTTTTAGCGTCTTGCAAAGTATCAGAAGATCAAAACCAACGGCAAAATGATTTAGACAAGATATCTATATGGCGAGAAAAGTGGCAATTGACACTAAATAATACAAAGCGTGAGGTGATCCACATGAATGCTAAAGGGAAGCCGCTAAATTTCGGTTACAGGATAGATCACACAAATCGGAAAGCTTTCCACTCAATTAAATACCTAGGGATTACAATTACGAACAACCTAAACTGGAACGATAATATAGAAGAAAATGTTGTAAAGAAGGTGAACCAAAATTGCCTTTTATTGGCAAAACACGTAGATGATGCAACAGATCTGCTAAAGAGATTTTGCCGTCTTCTTCTGGAGTATTGCTGCGCGGTTTGGGTTCCTTACCAAATTGTACTGGCGGGGGACATCGAAAAATTTCAAAGACGGACAGCTCGTTTTTTACTATCGCGAAATGAAGGAGAGAGTCTCACGGATATGATACTCGAGCTGGGGTGTCAAGCATTAAAGCAATGGCGTTTTTCGTTGTGACGAGATGTTTTGACGAAATTTCGATTACCAACTCCGTCCAACGAATGCGAAATTATTTTGTTGGCGTCTGCCTACATAGGAGCCCGCACGAAAAGATTTAAGTGTTAATTTTACCGTGCGCTGTTCGGCAGTAGAAGGGTAGATAAGTACATCAGTGCAATGTCTGTATTTGACAGTGTCTGTAAAGATCGGTGCATGCATGTCCGAAGGAACATTGCATCGATCTTTACAGATACTACCAAATACAGACACTGTAATAATATATTTCATACCAAAGCCAAGACAATCTGACGAGGAAATTACACTGATGAGCCAAAGAAACTGGTACACCTCCCCTGACGGATTACCTCAAAACTCATAACATCCACGACAAATATCAGTCAGGCTTTCGAAAGCACCATAGTACAGCAACTGCATTAATCAAAGTAACTGATGACATTAAACATGCTATGGACAGACGTGAAGCTACCATCCTAACACTGCTTGACTTTAGCAAGGCTTTTGATACAGTTGGCTTTGATATATTACTAATTAAAATGAAGCAGCTGAATTTCTCAAACAGCGCAATACACTGGTTCGACAGCTACCTCAAAAACAGAAGTCAAAAAGTCATTTGTGGGTCGGAAAAGTCATCATGGAAAAACGTGCGCTCTGGAGTTCCCCAAGGCTCCGTCCTTGGTCCATTACTCTTCTCACTGTACATTAATGATATTTCTCCAGTGATTCACTCTTGCAACTACCATCTATATGCCGACGACATCCAACTGTACATAAGTGCAAGCCCCAAGAACATTGCTGACGCAGTAGCGAGTATGAACGCAGATCTTTGCTCTGTTTCTCGATGGGCACAGAACCTAGGTCTGAAACTAAACCCCAAGAAATCCCAGGTCATACTTATATCTCATCCAAAATTAATCAGTCGGTACTTTCGCGAAACAGTCCCTCAAATACTCCTCAATGGTACCCAACTACCATACCAAAAAACAGTAAAAGACCTTGGAATAATCTTGGATGAACACCTAAACTGGGAAGAACAAACAGTCACAGCTTGCCGGAAATCGCTCTCCTCCCTACATGCAATTCAAAAATTTAGAAAAATATTTCCAACCCATGTTAAACAAAAATTAGTCCAAACACTAGTCTTGCCTAATCTTTACTACTGTGATGTAGTTCAACACGGCACAAATAGTGAAAATTCGAGATGCCTCGAGCTAGTGATGAATGCTTGCGTTAGATACGTATGCAATATACGGTTGTATGATCATATCAGTCCTTCATACTCCCAGCTAGGTTGAATACGTCCACATAAGGCGCGCGATCTCCACACGATGTGCTTACTTCATCGATTTCTTAGCCACTGGTGCCCCCAATACTTATCTTCTCACATTAAACACCTATCATCATTCCACAACCGCAATACCAGATCGGATACGTCTAGCATCTTGGCTGTACCTTTACATAACACAAAATCTTTCTCCATGTCATTTTCCATCTCAGCCATACGACTATGGAACGCGCTCCCCTGTGATCTGCGTCTTATTCAGAACCACTTAACATTCAAGAGGGAACTCAAGACTTACATATTAGGGACGGTATAGCCACCATTGTTGTGCCCCTCTCATCTTTTTCTTTCTCCTCTCCATCATAGCTTCGAATTTTACCATTCTATTTCTCTTCCTCTAACCTATCTACCTCTTCTATATCTCTTTCACCCCATTCTATCGTCTTATGTCTCTGCTTGATGAGAATAACTCACAAGCTGCGAGAATATAACGAGAAAATTCCCAACTAGCAATAGGACTGACATTCATAAAAGAAAAATATGTTTACTTTCCTATACATAGTCATTACTATTATTATTATTTTTGATTGTTATAATTATTTTTTGATTGTTATAATTATCATTGTACTACTTTTATAATCTCTATTTTTTCTTTAACATTAATACTGTATAACATGTTATATGCCCTTAATGTTCTGTAGAAACTGAAATTTGTTGAATCTGAGTATGCCTGGTTAGGTGTAAGAGAGGGCCTGAAGGCCCTAATCTTGCCAGGTAAAATAAATGCATAAATAAATAAATAAATAATATCGTGTAGGGCCCCCGCAGAAGTACCGCAACATGACGTGGCATGGATTCCATTAATGTCTGAAGTAGTGCTGGAGGGAATTGACAGCATGAACCCCGCAGAGCTGTCCATAAATCCGTAAGAGTACGAGGGGTGGCGATCTCTTCTGAACAGGACTTTGCAAGGCTCAATAATGTTCGTGTCTGGGGAGTTCAGTGGCAAGAGGAAGTGTTTAAAATCAGAAGAGTATTCCTGAAACCACTCTGTAGCAATTCTGGACGTGTGTGTTCTCGCATTGTCTTGCTGGAATTGTCCAAGACAATTGGAATGCGCAATGGACATGAATGGATGCAGTTGATCAAACAGGGTGCTTACGTACGTGTCGTCTGTCAGAGCCGTATCTAGACGTATCAGGGTCCCATATCACTCCAACTGCACACGCCTTACACCATTACAGAGCCTCCACCAGCTTGAACAGTCACCTGATGACATGCATGGGCCATGGATTCAAGAGGTTATCTCCATATCCGTACACGTCCATCCGCTCGATACAATTTGAAACGAGACTCGTTCGACCAGGCAACATGTTACCAGTCATCAACAATCAAATGTCGGTGTTGACGCGCCAAGGTGAGGCGTAAAGCTTTGTGTCGTGCAATCGTCAAGGGTACACGAGTGGGCCTTCGTCTCCGAAAGCCCATATCAATGATATTTCGTTGAATGGTTCGCACGCAGACACTTCTTGATGGCCCAGCATTTTTTTCAGTTGTCGTTGGTCCCGGTCTTACAGGATCTTTTTCCGGCCGCAGCGATGTCGGTGTTTTGATGTTTTACGGGATTCCTGATATTCACGGTACATTCGTGAAATGGTCGGACCGGAAAATCCCCACTTCATCACTACCTCGGAGATGCTGTCTCGAACGGCTGCGGTGGTCTAGCGGTTCTGGCGCTGCAGTCCGGAACCGCGGGACTGCTACGGTCGCAGGTTCGAATCCTGCCTCGGGCATGGGTGTGTGTGATGTCCTTAGGTTAGTTAGGTTTAAGTAGTTCTAAGTTCTAGGGGACTTATGACCTAAGATGTTGAGTCCCATAGTGCTCAGAGCCATTTGAACCATTTTTTAGATGCTGTCTCTCATCACTCGTGCGCCGACCATAACACCACATTCAAACTCACTTAAATCTTGATAACCTGTCATTGTAGCAGCAGTAACCGATCTACCAACTGCGCCAGACACTTGTTGTCTTATACAGGCGTTGCTGACAGCGGCGCCGTATTCTGCCTGTTTACATTTCTCTGTATTTTGCCGCTTCAGTGTATGTCAGTCTCTCCCTGTGCGGGAATCACATAAATGTGCGAGCACTATGGGTAACAGCAGACACTGGGACATACGGAAGTTTGGGTCTGTCCGTGAAGCGTGCTCAGATTGCCGATTCGATTAAGCGACCACTCGCGTAGATTGGGAAATCCTGGTTCGAGTCCTAGTCCGACACAACTTTTCATTTGCTTCCATTAAATTGTATAGCCGTGGGGGTGTCGTGTTTCCAATCTGTGAATACATTTAATGGTAGAGAAATAGTGTTAAGCTGGTTCGATGAAACCTCTGCCAGGCGCTTCAGTGTGAACTGAAGAATAGGTATATAGATGTACATGTAGAAACGTGTAAGTTCAGAGGTATTTTTGTGACATGTGACTGATGACATGGAAACAGGCATAGTACTCACGTAGTTGAAGATGAAAACCACCTGCTCCAGTGGATTCGACGCTTTCTGAGAGATCTTTCTCGGCTTAATCAGCTGCGGGCCCAACACGTATTTCCAGTATCAATGGAGTTAGATCTGTAAAGAAACGATCTGTTCGTCAGATCGACATTGGTAGTCAATGGATTTCGCAAAATAGCGCCCCTGAGTTCTAGTACATATTCTTTTCTAGGAATGTAACCTCGATTTTGTACTTTTGTCATGTCAAAAATATGATTCCGTTGTTCACTTTTGTAATATACTTACGATCATGTAATTGAGTGAACCAAACAGTGACTTAAGGTGTCCTGACAAATGAAAGTTTATTCCAAATCGAAATGCGAAATGATATCTTCTGGTTATCTTCAGCAGTCTCTTCAAATATTAAAGGAATTCGAGTAGTCCTTTAGCACTTCAATTTTCCTCATATTTAATCGAAAAAACAACCAGGGAAAATTTTTGGGAAATTTAAGCAGTGTACCGCAATGACATCAGAATGCTTGCCATTCGTGGTCAATAGTCATACCTGTGGTGTCACCGCCAGACACCACACTTTCTAGGTGGTAGCTTTAAATCGGCCGCGGTCCATTAGTACATGTCGCACCCGCGTGTCGCCACTGTCAGTCATTGCAGACCTAGCGCCACCACATGGCAGGTCTAGAAAGACGGACTAGCACTCGCCCCAGTTGTACGACGACTTTGCTAGCTACTACACTGACGAAGCCTTTCTCTCATTTGCCGAGACACAGTTAGAATAGCCTTCAGTTAAGTCCATGGCTACGACCTAGCAAGGCGCCATTTGCCTTACAGTGATTGTAATTAACCGTATCTGGAGATAGTCTCACTTGTATTGTCAATAGCGATGTACCACAATGATGGAATAAAGTTAAGTATCCGAGGAGCTGCATACTTTTCTTTAGTGTATTCATAACTTATCCTGTTCCAGACTTCACGCCAGTCGTCGTGTGTGTACGCGTGCCTTTCGGCTACTTCCGAGTGGCGTGGCTGTCTTGCTACGCCACAACAATACCGACTGAGCTACCCGGGAATGATACACAAGTCCCCCTCACAGTTGCAGTTATGTCAGTAACGATCTCCTTTTTAAGATGGAGGAGCTCTTCTGCTTATCTTGATGGAATAGCACTTCTGGGTGATACGAATCGCGAAAAACAGGCCTCACTTCAGCTTGGGGTTTGTTTTCGGAATGAATCATTAACTCTGCAGCTGAGTGTGTGCTCTTTTGAAACTTCAAATGGCTCTGAGCACTATGGGACTTAACATCTGTGGTCATCAGTCCCCTAGAACTTAGAACTACTTAAACCTAACTAACCTAAGGACATCACACACATCCATGCCCGAGGCAGGATTCGAACCTGCGACCGTAGCTTTGAAACTTCCTCACAGATTGAAAGTGTGAGCCGATTTGGGAATCGAACCCGCTAGTGCCGCAAATTATTCGAGAAAGCTTCTGTGGAGGTTGAAGAAAAATGGAAGGAAAATTAATTTTTAACGTGCTGTCGATGTCGAGGTCATTGGAGACGGAGCACAAAGTCGGGTTAAGCAAGGATGGGGAAGGAAAACGGCCGTATCTTGTCAAAGGAACCATTCCGGTATTTACCTTGAGCGATTTAGGGAAATAACTGAAAACCAAAACCAGGATATTCGGACGGGCGCGCGCGTTTTCTGTTTTCCGTTTTAACAAAGAGCGATATTTTGACAAGTTTAACAAATTGAAATACGATGCTATTTTGAGGATTGCTTGCTTATGAACCAACCCACGAAACGAAAATTGACATTTATAATTATAATAAGATAATGGTACTATAACGTATAACGTGGAGTTTCATTTTCGCTGGTGACCTCTTGGGATGCGTCTCCTAGTATGTTAAGTTGGCAAGAAGAGCGCGCGGGTCCGCATTGCACCTTATTGATCCGTGGTGGCAGTCTTAGGGAACGAGGTTATTTACGGAAATTATGTAAAATTTAAGTAGCGTTCATCGTCTCCGGCATCGATCGTGCAGGGGTGGGAACAGATTTGCGGCAGATGGGAGCTCTTGTCGCCCGCGCCCGGGAGAAGCACGAACCTTTTCTCTAGCCTACTTCCGTCGCAGTCAACTCCAGTCATTTCATTTCAAGTAACTGTTCTATACATTACATCATTCTCCACGAGAGGAGTGCATCTTCCACCTTTTGACAAGGACCAGGGAAATATCGCCTGTGATCATTTTGTCGCAATGGTGGAGGCGGTGCAGTGAGTGAGTCTGCCAAAGCAACAGTCAATTGTCTCTCTGAGTACAAGCCCAGTGCAGCCTCTCTCTGTTTGTCACTGTTAATAAGAGCACAGGTGTTTTAACCTCGTTGCTTTTTCTTGTCGTTCAGTATGTGTAACCTGATTGTACTGATTAAAGATTGTATTTGTCCTGAGAAAAAATCGGTTGTTGCTTTTAACGGTACTGTAATATTCAGACACAATAGAAGCCATTCGATTGTAAGAAACATAACTGTTTGTCCCAGTAGGTCAGCGTGACAGTGAAAATACATTAGCCTAATGATAAGAGTGGATACAGAGTTTGCAGATATTGCCAACTCAAAAATAATGCCGGAATGATTTTAGAAGGGGACATTTTTTTGGCAAGTGTGTTTTACTGTTTGTATGGAAAACCAAGGTGTGATGCAAGAGCAACGAATGTTGTGAACAAGTAATTCTCGTAGCAGGATGAAGAATCTGATCTGGTCTGTCAAATATAAGGACGCTTCGGGGCAAATTTTGCAGAACGCTTGGAGAGAGAGGAACCTGTCCCCTTATAGTGATAGCCTTTGTTGCTAGGCCTGATGTGAGGCGCTTTCAACACGTGCTGGGATGTTGTCCATAAGGTGTTCAGCAAATGTGGAATGACAGCTGTTACTTTAACATTTGGTGAACACCTTATGGACAATGAACATAGCCCAACAGACATCAACACTGATTTGAAAATTCTCAAATGCAGCAACAACCCCCCACAAAAACTAATAATTGAAGAACATTACGGAATACAAAAAGCCATAGTTGAACGAAAACAAGTAATAAATGAATACACAGCTCTCTGCAATGGAACTCTGCTCTCTGCCCTCAAAGAATTATTAGATAATACGCACCTATAGAACTCCCCCCCCCCCCTCCCACACGTACACACAGACACATACATACATACATACACACATATAAAAATAAAAATAAATAAATATAATTATTATAATAATGATAAATCCTCAAACCTACTCTCTCTCTCTCTCTCTCTCTCTCTCTCTCTTTCTCTCTCTCTTTCTCTTTCTTTACACACACACACACACACACACACACACACACACACCTACCTCTCTGAGAAATTCAAAACAACCGCCAAAGACATCTTCAACTGTTTCACCGACTCTCATCTTGTTTTCACACCTTCTACTGTTCCACTGTCCGCCATCTTATTATTACAGCTGGTAAACAGTGGCAGTGACAGTGACAATGACAGCTTAATACATAGAACTTCACAATGGAGAAGATGACGAAAAAAGAAACCGTAAGAGAAAAATAATGTAAATACACACACACACACACACACACACACACACACACACACACACACGCACATACAACCTTTCACACGAACAATTAATCTCAGGTATAGCCATAACAGTTTACACATCGTAATTTTTGCGTAAATGTTTGGCCTACATTAAGTTGCATATAGTTGCAGGTGACAAACTGTGAAGAAAAACAGTTACTGTAAAACCGTAACACAGCAGTAAAACCACACCATGTGGCAAGAAGGTAGGAATACATAATTTTATGTGCTTTTCAAAAACCTGTAATTACGATTTAGAAACTAATATTTATATGTATTTAAACAGTAAAGAACATTCCTTATGTTTAACAGCCTTAATAATAATAAACCCACTGATGATGCTGCAACTGCAGTGAAACATGTCTGGGACAAAAAACAAAACTGTGTTTTACTAAAGGTGGCCCCACTCAAAAACATATGTTATTGTTAAAGCAAACACAGACAAAAGAGCTTCAACATCAAGAGGATTATCACATTTTAACAGTGTGAGACTACATTCTAACGAGAGGGCAGCAGAAAATTTGAGCGTAGACCTGTCCTCTATTTTAGCTGATGATGAGACGTGTGTGGTACAGAATTTAAAATTTTGTCAACTGTCCAACTGGCGGTTTTGCTGTGTGTAGGTGCCTATTTTGCTTAGTGATCAGCTAACCCTCATATCTGTGATAGGATAGTCTCTTCATACTTTCTTGCGGAGTTCTGTTTCTAGTTTTTATTCTGTTTTTAAGAGCTGACATATGACAAGGTTTTATAGTATTTTTTCACTTTGCGTGTGTGTATGTGTGTTTTCCACAAGAGAGGTTTTAGCAAACATTTTATCTTTTTATTCTGCAATGTTTATTCGTTTTAGCTACGTTCGTCTTGATAGGCTTTAGTAGAGACGCTAAATAGTTCCATCACTCATCCAGTCTGTCTTCCATTTGTCTCAATGTAAATAATACCATCCAAGAAAGTGACATGAGAAAAATTATTGACTCAATGGGCGTATATTTCTTTTTTAAATCTTAGAGTGGGATGGAAAGATACCCTTTCAAAACAATTTTTCTAAGGGATAACTGCAATCAATTTACCTATGGTACAAAATAAGACAAATTTAGTGGAAATGAAAGCAATTGTATTATACATTAATTACATTCTTGCAGTTGACATATCTAATCCTTTCATTTGAAACATATTGCAAATGCCACACTCAAGCGTTATTGCTATATTTGATAGTTAAGAACTGAAATTAACAGAAATGAGCTTCTCAAATTGAAGAATGTAATAAATCCACCATAATATAAATTAGCTTCCAGAGTGGATGTAACAAAAGCATCACTACGTAAAACAACTGTCCAGTGTGGAGGTAGTAAAAAAACAGCGCTAGAAATGGTTTAACCACCGTCACCTCCATCGATACATTCACTAGAGGTAAAGTGAACTTATTTGGCAACTATTTCTTCCGTGTATTACTTAGACATATAAAATATGCACTGTCTCGATGACGCGTAGTATCAATAGCTTTTCTTCTTCAGCAAGCATGCAGATAGATAAATTTGTGTCGATGGATGGTAATTATGAGGCTGTCAAACGATAACTAAAATAACACGTTATAAAAATGGTTCAAATGGCTCTGAGCACTATGGGATTTAACTTCTGTGGTCATCAGACCCCTAGACCTAACTAACCTAAGGACATCACACACATCCATGCCCGAGGCAGGATTCGAACCTGCGACCGGAGCGGTCGCGCGGTTCCAGACTGTAGCGCCTAGAACCGCTCGGTCACTTCGACCCGCAACACGTTATACATACAGAAGACCATTCCCAAAACCCAGCAGTTTACTCGCCCTGAAGAGACCCCGGCAAAGACGATAGAAACTTCCGCTTTATACTATTTTAGTGTTTCATGATGACACGACCAAAAACGCAAAAGGATTTTCACTGGACTCGCATTCGGGAGGACGACGGTTCAATCCCGTGTCTGGCCATCCTGATTTAGGTTTTCCGTGATTTCCCTAAATCGCTCGAGGCAAATGCCGGGATGGTTCCTTTGAAAGGGCACGGCCGACTTCCTTCCCCGTCCTTCCCTAATCCGATAAGACCGATGACCTGACTGTTTGGTCTCTTCCTCCAACCAACCCAACCCAACCCAACAATAGGATTTTATTAAAATCTGTCAGAATGATTTAAGAAAAACTCAATGGACAAAATGGGGATTGTGTGGGTGCCTTGATCACTTGACATCATTCCTAATGAGAACAATGGTTCATGTCGATGACGGGATAAGGTTACGTCGAAAACCACGTGAGGCAATGGATCGCTATTGAAAATAGAGCACCACTCAAGGAAGTGCTTAAGGAATTCTCGTGCGTGTTTGTGTGTGTGTGTGTGTGTGTGTGTGTGTGTGTGTGTGTGTGTGTGTGTGGAGTAGTAAATTCCGGGATACTTACATGGGATAAATCGGGTCTCTGATAAATTTTTATTATTTATTTTTATTTATTTACACGTCAAGTTCCGTAGGACCAAATTGAGGAGGAAATCTCCAAGGTCATCGAACGTGTCAGTACATGAAATTACAACATAAAGTAATAACAGATAAAAATAAAATGTTTATGAACCCGAAAAAAGTCAAGCCGTAAGTTTAAGTAAACGCATTCAACAATACAACAAGGATCAGCTTAATTTTTCAAGGAACTCCTCGACAGAATAGAACGAGTGACCCATGAGGAAACTACAGTTTAGATTTGAAAGCGCGTGGATTACTGCTAAGATGTTTCAGTTATAGTGGAAGCTTATTGAAAATGGATGCAGCAGTATACGGCACACCTTTCTGCACAAGAGTTAAGGAGGTCCGATCCAAATGTGGGTTTGATTTCTGCCGAGTGTTAACTAAGTGAAACCTGACAGTAAGGAATATACATATTGAGAGGCCAATGTCAAAATACCCAGACTCGTGAACATGGGTCGACAAGAGGTTCGTGAAGTTACACCACTTACTGCCCGAACTGCCCGTTTCTGAGCCAAAAATATCCCAAAATATAATACCATACAACATAAGCGAATGAAAATAAGCAAAGTAGACTAATTTTCGAGTCGAACCATAACTCACTTAAGATACCCTTCAAATAGTAAAAATGACAGCATTAAGTCTCTGAACAAGATCGTGAACGTGGGCTTTCCACGACAGTTTACTATCTATCGGAACATCTAGAAATTTGAACTGTTCAGTTTCACTAATCATATGGCCATTCTGTGAAGCTAAAACGTCAGGTTTTATTGAATTGTGTGTTAGAAACTGTAAAAACTGAGTATTACTGTGATTTAGTGTTAGTTTATTTTCTACAATTCATGAACTCATGTCATGAACTGTACTATTTGAAACCGAGCCAATGTTGTACATACTTCCTTTACCACAAATGAGCAAACAGAAATATTTTGGTATTACCCGTAATACTAGAGGGCATATCATTTACAAAATAAGGAACAGGAGTGGCCCTAACAGTGATCCTTGGGACACTCTCCACTTGACCGTACCCCACTCAGACCCTTCATCACAGCCATTCTCAACACTGTGAATAATAACCTCTTGCTGTCTGTTGCTGAAGTAAGAGGTGAACCAATTGTGAGCTACTCCCCGTATTCCATAATAGTCCAACTTCTGGAACCATATTTTGTGATCAACACAATCAAGTACCTTAGTTAAATCAAAAAATATGCCGAGCGTTCGAAACATTTGTTTAACGCATCCAGTACCTCACAGAGAAAAGAGAATATAGCATTTTCAGTTGTTAAACGACTTGTAAAGCCGAACTGCACATTTGATAGCAAACCATGTGATATAAAATGATCAGTTATCCTTACACAGTCTTTTCAGTAACTTTAGCAAACGCTGATGACATAGAAATAGGTCTAAAATTGTCTACATTATTCCTTTCTCCCTTTTTATAAAGTGGCTTTACTACTGAGTACTTTAATCGCTCAGGGAACTAACCATTCCTAAAGGAAAAATTACAAATATGGCTAAGTACAGGGCTAAGATGTGCAGCACAGTACTTTAATATTCTGCTAGGCATTCCACCGCATCAATGAGAGTCCTTAGGCTTCAGTGATTATTGACTCAATCTCCCCCTTGTCTGTATCACAGAGGAGTATTTCAGACATCAACCTCGGAAAGGCATTTTCCAAGAGAGTTGCGAGTTCCTGTAGAAACTAAATTTTTATTTACTTCACCATCAATGCTCAGAACATGATTGTTAAATACTGTACATATATCTGATTTATCAGTAACAGAAATGCTTTTACTACGAACTGACTTTATATCGTCGACCTTGTGCTGCTGACCAGACACTTCCTTCACAAGTGATCATATGGTTTTATTTTTATAGTGTGAATTAGCTATTCTATTTGCGTACCACATACTCTTTGCCTTCCTAATAATTTTGTTAAGTACCTTACAATACTGTTCGTAATTGGCTACTGTAGCTTGATTGTGACTAGTTCTATCATTTTGAAATAATTCCCGCTTTTTTCTACATGATATCCTTATGCCACTAGTCAGCCACCGAGGCTACCTTTTGCTGCTAATACGTCGTTCAGAAGTTCTAATGGAAAGCAACACTCAAAGAGCATGAGAAATGTGTTACGGAAAGCATTATATTTATCATCTATGTTATCGGCACTGTAAATATCCTGCCACTCTTGCTCCTTGACAAGGTTTAAAAAACTCTCTATTGATGTTGGATTAACTTTCCTTTATAGTTTGTAGTTATATGTGACATTTGTTTGAATAAAAAAGCCTTTAAGTGGTAAAATTTGTGCATCACCCTTTTACTAAAAGCATGCCTATCTACCCATCACTGTCTCTCAATGACGGACGATATAGGACTCTAATGTCTACTCGAAGATGTGTCCAAAGCACACACACGTAGATCGGTAGCGTCAGTGTCCATGTGTTGTGGGCGGCAGTTAAGCAGTTAGAGGTCCACTAGACTCCTTCGTGGTTTTGGTGTCTCGGGGAGTTTCTGCTGCGACACGTCATTGCCCTCACGAAGGTGAAACGGAGTTCTAAACGTTTCTAGGTAGATTTCTCTAATTCAATTACTCCTGAGGATATTAACAAATCGAAACCTAATATTCAGAAAACTATCGTGAGCACTTAGTCCAACAAATCACTCGCGACGGAAACGTGGCAGATATCTTAGCGATAAACAGACCCTCACTTCCGGACAAAATGAAGCGGACACAAGTCTACTATAGCTTCGTTGACCACGGTTGTGGAACGGCGATATGTCTTCTCAAATGTAGGATTTCAACTGAGGTGTTATGCAAGACAGTGAGGAATGAGAAGAATCCACCATGCTTAAACAATAGTATCAGAATCGCAATGCGAAATCAGTAGGAGCTACATAGCAGATTTACATGAAACGAAGTTATTGTTGTCAATTAAAAACTGAAAAAGTTGAAAATGTATTGACAATTATGCAAGAAGCAATCACAATATTGGAAACGTTCTCATGCTTGTAGAGTTGTCAAAAAATCCAAAACCGTTTTAGTGTTATGTAGAATCGGCCAAGCGCTTTTCAGAATTATTTCGAAACGGCTAAAGGTTGACTGATTCTCGTAGGTTTTGGAAATAAATGAAGTCGTCTACTACTTTTCTCCCTCTCACTGTTATTTATCTGAAGGTATTGTTCAGACTAAATATCTGTTGGGTACGTGACCCTAGCATCCGTGTTATTAGGCTATTTTGGGATTCGCCTGTTCTATCGAATTGAATGTGGCCACGGAAAGTACTTTGTAAGAAACAGACACTGGGGAATTCATTGATATTACTTTGAGTCACTTCGGCTTCCCTCTTTATTCGATTAATGCGTGAGGGTGCAATCCATCTCTCTGGAGATTTTTCTTTTCAGAGATATTACAGATCAGGTTACGTAACTTTTTTGCTTCCTTTTCCCTTCAAATTTTCTACGTTCTACTACTACCCCATCTACTCGTAACGATTTACTGTATTCAAGATATTATACCTTTTTCTGAAGGCTCCGGTTGGTTGAATAATAGCTTAGTTCATGTTGTTCCTTGAAATACAATGTTTCTGATAGCTCTTCTTGCCTTACAAGGGATTCGAAATGTCTGATCTTGAGATAAAAGTTCTCATTGTTAGTCACGGTTTTCTGAATTATAAAACCGAGGTTTGAAAGCTAGTGTTTCTTCTATCCTGCTCCGAAATTCCTTCAAAATTCCGCGGTGGAACTGTATGTTTAAAAAGTCTAATTCCAGGCTTTACAAACCGTTTTTCATACATTTTAATTTCTTCGCAAATACTTTTAGCTCGTTTAATGCTTTCAGTTTGTTAGGAATACCGTACCTTCCAGTTCTTAAGTCTCGCAACAGTTTCATCTCAGGCATTATTTTCCTATCACTACTTCCTTTATTTCCTGTGTCCTCTTTGTCTACTAATGGTTAAGTTGTCTTTGACCGTCAATGTAAATTTTTTTTCCGTTTCTCTGTGTTCAGGTGCTTTCATTAATAATTCTTATGATTCGATACATGTTGTCCATCATAAGCTTTGAATACGTATCCATGTTTATCTGACGACTAATGTATGAATCGTAGATTTCTTGGTGATTTTGATTTAATATGTATGAAGTTGAATATTTTCTTAAATTTCAGGAAGCGAAGAGTATCTGTTTCTTCACTCTTGTTGGCGTGACTATCCTTAAACGAGAAGAAATATGTACACATTAGATTGCCTAAAATCTTCAATGAATTCAGTTTCTTTTCTCAAAGCGTACCAAACGGCTAAGTACATTGTTGTTCTGAAAGGTATTATCATAATATTAAGGTTAATTTATGCGAGAGCTGGCTGAAACCCGAAGTAGAAAGTTCTGAAGTATTTAGTGAATCACGGAACGTATCACGAAAAGACAGATTAGACGTCGTAGGAAGGGTCAATATTCATTGCAGTGTACAAAAATATTGTGACTGTCAAGGTCGAAACTGAGTCTAACTGTGGCGTTTCTAGACGCGACTAACAGGCTAGGTGAACTCAGGTTAATTTTTGGATGTTTTTCTCGACCACCTGATTGCTCCGTGATAGTTTTAGTCATTTAAAGCAAGTCTACTCTCAGTACTGCGGATGTACCCAGAGTATGTAACATCGGTGGGAGGCTACTTTAACCCACCGAGTATCGACTGGGACGGCTATGGATTAGTTGACTGTGGTACTGACAGGTAGTACCCTAAAGTAGTTTTGAACACGTCTTCCGAAAACTGCCTTGAGCAGCTAGTTCGACAACCCATACGAAACGGATCAATTTTAGACCTTTAGCTACTTATCGGCAGTGTCAGTATAGAGAGATTACTGATCATGATGTCATCTTGGCGATCATGTTTACTGAAGTTAATAAATCCATCAAGAAGGCGAGTATTTATTCTGGTAAGAGCAGATAAGCAGTTGTTGGCATCTTACTTAGACAGTGAATGGACATCATTTAGTTCCAGTAAGACAGACGTAGAGGAAGTGTGGGAAAAGCTTAAACTGATTGTAAATTACACTGTGGAAAAATATGTGAGAAGTAAGTGAATTAAGGACGGAAAAAAACCACCGTATTAACAAAAGTCGGAAAAAGCTGAGGAAGCAGAGATTGTCCCACACGCGGTTCAAAAGTGAACCCGCAAGCGACGGTAGGCAAATGTTAGCAGAAAGAGCGCTTGTAAAAAGATTGATGCGCGAACCGTATAAAATCTTCAACCGTCACATCCTAGCAAAAGATGTGGCCGAGAATCTGAGAAAATTCTGGTCATACGTAAAACCCCTAAGTGTGTCCAAGGCTTCTACTAGGTCTGGTATGGAAACAGACCGCAAAAAAAGGAAAGCTGAAGTTTTAAATTTCGCGTTTAACAAATAATTCACGCAGGAGGATCGTAAAAATATATCATCGTTTGACCATCGCAAAGGACTCACGTGTGGAAGACATAGTAATAATCATCTCTGGCGTAGAGAAGCAACTGAAAAAAAAGTCGCCACATCCGTATGGAATCCCAATTAGGTTTTACAAAGAGCACTCTACAGCACTGACCCCTTACTTAGCCATTACTTAGCTTGTATTTATCGCGACTCTTTCGCCCGCCGCAAAGTCCCATGCGACTGGAAAGAAGCACAGGTGACTCCTGTATACAGGGTGTTACAAAAAGGTACGGCCAAACTTTCAGGAAACTTTCCTCACACACAAATAAACAAAAGATGTTATGTGGACATGTGTCCGGAAACGCTTAATTTCCATGTTAGAGCTTATTTTAGTTTCGTCAGTATGTGCTGTACTTCCTCGATTCACCGCCAGTAGCCCCAATTGAAGGAAGGTAATGTTGAATTGTGCGATCACGTCATCAACACAGATTTTCTGTGAACGTTTGGGTAGGCATTGTTTGTGATGTCTTGATTGGGCTCCATGTTCTTCCACCTGCGCTCAATGGAGCACGTTATCATGATTTCATTCGGGATACTCTACCTGTGCTACTAGAACATGTGCCTTTACAAGTACGACACAACATGTGGTTCATGCACGATGGAGCTCCTGCACATTTCAGTCGAAGTGTTCGTACGCTTCTCAACAACAGATTCGGTGACCAATGGATTGGTAGAGGCGGACCAATTCCATGGCCTCCACGCTCCCCTGACCTCAACCCTCTTGATTTTCATTTATGGGGGCATTTGAAAGCTGTTGTCTACGCAACCCCGGTACCAAATGTAGAGACTCTTCGTACTCGTATTGTGGACGGCTGTGATACAATACGCCATTCTCCAGGGCTGCATCAGCGCATCAGGGATTCCATGCGACGGAGGACATTTTGAACATTTCCTGTAACAAAGTGTTTGAAGTCACGCTGGTACGTTCTGTTGCTGTGTGTTTCCATTCCACGATTAATGTGATTTTAAGAGAAGTAATAAAATGAGCTCTAACATGGAAAGTAAGCGTTTTCGGACACATGTCCACATAACATATTTTCTTTCTTTGTGTGTGAGGAATGTTTCCTGAAAGTTTGGCCGTACCTTTTTGTAACACCCTGTATATGAAGGATAAAAGAATGGACCCGCAAAATTACAGATCTGCCATTCATCACATCAACTCTAAATTTTGTCTAAGCCCTCTTGTATCTTCCTACAGTCACTCAACAACGACACCTTCCTGTACGCCGATGCGACATCAGAAAACAGCCAGAGATTACTGTTCACCCTGCCCGTCAGATCATTTATTAAATCCTTATCGTCGGTTTGCTGCAGATTTCTTGGACATATTCTCAGTTCGAATATAGTACATTACCTTGACACAGTTCACAAATCAGCACGGATTTAGGATGCATCACTCGCTCAGCTTGCTCTTTTCTCACATGATCTTCTGCGGCCACTGATTAAGGGCAACAGGCACAGTCCGCATTCTCAGATTTCCGGAAAGTGTTTGACATGGTGCTCCAATGCAGACTGTGGACGAAAGTACGAGGATACGGAATAGGTTCCCAGATATGTGAGTGGCTCGATGACTTCTTAAGTAATAGAACCCAGTATGTTGTCCTCGACGGTGAGAGTTCATAGGAGACAAAGTTATCGTTAGTAGTGCCCCAGGGAGGTGTTATACGACCGCTGTTAGTCTCTATGTACATAAATGATCTGACGGGCAGGGTGAACAGTAATCTGCGGCTGTTTTCTGATTTCGCATCGGCGTACGGGAAGGTGTCGTCGTTGAGTGACTGTAGGAAGATACAAGATGACTTAGACAAAATTTAGAGTTGATGTGGTGAATGGCAGATTGCTCTAAATGTAGAAAAATTTTAGTTAATGGAGATGAGTAGGGGAAACAATCTCGTAATATTTTAATACAGCAAATGCCGGGATGGTTTCTTTGAAAGGGTAAAGCCGGTTTCCTTCACCATCCTTAACACAATCAGAGCTTGTGCTCCGTCTCTTGTAACGCCGGAAATGCATATCCTCCTATTTCCATCTATTGTGCTATTATTTTCTTTCCTTGCTTTGTTACCTCAAGATATGACATTTCTGTCTCTTTGTATATTGTAATTGTTTTACTATTTGTATATTTATGCATTTATGTCGATGTATAATTGGTTTGTTTCGTAAATATTATTTGTATTTTTACGCTGGGTCTTGCCTAGGGAAAACTGCTATCGAACGATTACGTCGATAGGTCGTGTGAAGAATCAAAGTGTGTAGGATCTTTGGTAGTGATAACTCTGCCGCGTGGAGCGCGGGCTGAGCAGAAGGAGTCTGGCTGGAGTAGCGAGTGGAGCAGGTGTGTTGTGTGACGCCCCCGCGAGTTGCCGCGCTTTCGGGGTTTGGCAGCATGTAATTGCGATCGGCTTGCGATGATAGTTTCTGACATGGTGTCGCGGACGGGAAACATTAACTAGCGCACATCAAGAGCCCGTTTCGTCTGGTGACCGTGTCGAGAAGAAGGCGCGCCAACATCCAGCTTCTGCAACAGCGACGGCCGACAATGAGTGACTGTCGCTACCTCCTCGACCGACGGCTTCAAACCTTCAATCAACCGACGAGGAAGACTGGACGCACGTAAAGTTTTAGAACTGTATGGCAGACCTCAGCTTTTCAAACTGTTCCATTTTCGTCACTATAATTACAGCAACTTAGCATGAACTTTTGTTGCTCATTGTCCCAATTGCATTACCAAGCAGAGTCCCTTCCTTTTCCGAAATGAACCCGAGTGTCGTTGAAATTCAAACGCCAGCTTTAAAGTAATATAGCTAACTCGTTTTCACTGCTTTAATTTCAAAGTTCAATTATGGCATTAATAGCTGGCTACAATATTCAGATTACGCAAGCACGAATTAAGAGTGCGAGCTTTGTTACCGTATTTTAGCTTACCTGTGACTGCAGCTCTGCTTGGTACGTACTAAATTTTACTATTGTTAATTGTTCAGAATCATTTAATTCAAGTTCCAAGTTAAATCTCTTCTTTCTAAATTGCGTAGATTCAAGTAGCTTTTGAAATGATTGTTGAGGTAGTCCAAGACTAACCGTATTTTACTGAATTTCGATGTGCTTCAGAAAGAAAGCTCACTATTAACGTCAGTCACTAAATTAACTTTCGATTTTCCTGTTTCATTAATTCTTTTGCTAAACTAAGTTAGAGTGTAGCGAAATTTATTACTTCTGAAAAACTTTCAGTTTTCACACTACACGTGTCAACCTTCAGTTGCCACGCTTCTAGTGCTAATTATATGTGTAATAACCTTTCTTTTACAGTTACTATAGAAATTGTCCTTAGGACTGGCGACCGTGATTTCCCCCAAATCTCAAATACCTAATTACCGCTAGTTAATTGTTAACGTAACGGCTGCACATTTACTTTCTTTATTAACTTTACCCCTTTTCAAAATTAATTTCCACCAGTTTCATTAGCACATTTCCTTTCATTTAGATGTAACCCTTTCCTCCCTCTTTACCGACAGGTTAACTTCGGTGACGATTGCTTTTCCAAAACTCCCATTAGGTACACGCGGTTTCATTTTTCACTGTCATTAAGGTCGATAAGTGAGGGGGTGGTTACACGTGGCGACCGTGACAGGACAATCTTCGGATTTGAGGTTGTTCTGGACACGAATTTTGCATTGTGCAAATCTCGTAACAAAGTACTGGTTACGTACAGGCCGTTACGTCAGCGAGAATAAGTAGTGGGAGTAATCCTAATTATATTTGAGATTTGTCATTTATATTGAAAATTATTAAAATGAGTGAAGGCAACAATTACCAAAATTTGGTAGACTTGGATACGGAACAATCGGTCGAACAGTGGGAAACGCGCACGGCGGTTCCCAT
Organism: Schistocerca cancellata; assembly: GCF_023864275.1. Taxonomy (NCBI): domain Eukaryota; kingdom Metazoa; phylum Arthropoda; class Insecta; order Orthoptera; family Acrididae; genus Schistocerca; species Schistocerca cancellata. Next base: position 819,580,071 of record NC_064629.1, read on the forward strand.
TGTTCAGGGGCAGGCGGCTAGCATGAAAGACGCGACCGCCGAAACGCAACAAAGAGCTGAAATGGAATTTCAAACTTTAGAAAATGTTTCGGAATCGGAAGCGAAAATCAAATCTGTACCCCTTGATGATGAATACGGGGGAACATACTGTATATAGAGGAACCAGCTACGGAAGTAAAACCGGTAGTCTCCGGGAATTTAACTGATTTATTGAATGTTTTGATTAATGAAATCAAGAGTCAATCGGCAGAAATTATAGCTCTGTCTGCCAAGCAAGAAGTTCAGTCTGCCAAGCAAGAAGCTCAGTCTGAAAAAATTGAACGAAAGCTAGACAATCAGAACAAAGCTATTAACGTTGTTAACAACAATGTTGGAGTTGTTAACACAAAAGTTGATAAAATCAAAGAAGATATTGTTGTAATTAATACCGAAATCGGTAATCTTAAACAGGAAATGATAGGCGTTCAGGCGGAAATTGCGAGCATAAATACTCGTTTTTATTCCGAAATTAGCAGAATCGAGAAAAGTATAGGAGAAGCAGTTGCTCCGATGACTGAGAATAAGGTGACGGAACAAATTCAATTAGTGAAAAAAGAGGATCAAAAGAAGGTGGAAATTTTAAAGGCTTTAGCGTCCGAAGTAGACACTAAAGTGAGGGAGCAGGCTAATACCTGCGAAGAGAAAAAGAGGGAAGTGGAAACGCTTGCGACAACCACTTGCCAAGTAATTACGAGAGTGTCGGAATTAGAAAAGAAACTTGACGAAAAACAGAGCTATGTGCCAATCTGTGCACATAGTTCGGAATTGTTGACGAAAGAGGAGCGGTTCGACCCCCTGAAAAAAGGCGGTATACACGCGACGGATTTCATTAAAAATTGTGAAAGAGTTTTACCCAGATCATGGACTAATGAGAGAAAAATTAATGCGGTTATTGATGTGCTGGCTGGTGATGCCAAGCGTTGGGGCTTAAACCTCAACATTACGAACCTGACTTTTGACGAGTTTAAAAATTTGTTTCTGGCTGAATACTGGTCAGAGCAAAAACAGCAAAGTGTCTGGCGCGAATTTGTCGTATCGAGGCCTTTCGATGCGAATTCGCGCGGTTCGATGAGGGAGTTTTGTGAGGGCTGGATCCGCAAGTTGGAATATTTGCGTGATCGCCGCACGGAATCCGAAATAGTCTGGGAACTCTACAAGAAGCTTCCAGATGATACAAAACGCTACGTAGGAAGCAATTACAGGACAATCAATGATTTCCTGGAAAGAGTTGAGGACGAGGACAATTGGCGCAATAATCGCGACAGTGGTAGAGGCCGTGGTAACAACAACGGGTACCACCCCAACCATAACAACGATAACCATGGGAATAATGCATACCGCAGCAATAACAATAATGGTTCGGACCGTAATAACAATCGGTACAATGCAAATAATAACAGGAATGACAGAAACCAGTATCATACTAACGTGATACGGGCTTCACAGAATAGTAATAACGCCAGAGGGTGTGATCAGCCGCCTCAGCAGCATCCGGGGAGCGTATCTGCTGGACGAGACAGGGAAACCATTAGCCGCGCCGGTGAGGGGCCGAGCGGGCGTGGAGAAATTTTGGCGGCCCAATAACAGGAGAAAACCCAGGTATCGTCATTATGAAAATTCCGTGTGGAATAATCAACGGCGGGAGAGTGTGCCAGTGTTAAGAGAAAGGAGTGCGCCCACAAGTAGTAGATCAGCTGTATACACGGCAGTAGAAAATACATTCACTGTCAGTGAGAACAATTTAAGTAGTGTTCCGGAAATCGATTATAAAGTGGCAGCTGTAATACCCACAGCGGAACTGGAGATTGAGTTTAAGAATGATTCGCAAGTGTTGAGAGAAGATCAGATGTCGGATAAAACGTCCGTCATCGAGCGAGGGGATGCAGAGAGGGATGAGGTCTGGTTAAGGCAGTTCGGTCGCTTATACGACGAACTAAGAGATTATAGGGGTCTGTATGGGAGAAGCGTTCATGGGGAGCGCGGGCAGGATTTGCCGCGTCTCGTCCCGCAGGAAGATAGTGTTTGTGAAATGATAGAAATTTCTGGCCCTAATCGGCAGACTTTACCAGAAACAGTTGATGTTAATGGGGAGCACGAGCAAGATTCATCGTGTTTCGTCCCGCAAGAGTTAGATGTTGAAGTAGTAACGGAAAGTTCTGGCCCTAACCGGCAGACCTTACCGAAAGTTTCAGTGGTAGAAGTAACCGACCCATCCGACGCAAACCTCCAGTTTAAACATTGCGAGAGTATTAAGGAGAAAGATTGCGAAAATTTTAGTGATAGCCGGACACGATTGGTAGAAAAGCACATAGATTACAACGTGTATGAGGTTAGAGCTGACATTATACGGTCAGACGATAGCAGTGTGTGTTGCGCAGATCTAGCGGAAGTAATTGCAGAAACTACTGGACACATTCCTCCAGGTAGATTGGCGGATGAGATTAATCTGACCAAAGTGGAATCAACGAAGGTGACGATTAATGAATTGATAGCAAAGCAACACTCACTAGTTGACGAGTTACAGGAAAAGGTTTCGGTATTGGAGGCGAAGCTACAGACTAAGCCTCAGGACAAACATGTTGAAATTAAAACTGTATGTAAACAGAGACTGAAAAAGCCGCCAGATAAGCCGGATTTAGGATCAAAGCCGGATGGTTTTTTCTGGAATGACCTGGATATAGACAAGGATTTACTGTGGGAAAATAAAGAAACAGTCGAGGACAAGTGTAGACAGATAGTAGTGTCTGTTAATATGCACGACCTACAACTAAACGTGTTGATTGACACCGGTGCAGAATTGAGTGCTGTATCTGGGAAAATATTTGAGTTACTGAAAGACAGACCTAGTATCGTAGTTATGTCAGTAACAGGAGTGAAAATTATCGGTGCCACTGGGAAGGCTAGTAAACCGGTCACAGAACAGATTTTTCTCAACTTCGAGATATGTGGGGCACAATTTGAACAAGAGTTTGTCGTCGTGCCAGACTTAACTACGGAAGTAATTATCGGGTTAGATTGGCTATTAAAGTACCGTGCAGTGATTAATTGCGAAAGTAAAACTTTGACATGTACGTCACAAGATAAAACAATAGTAGTTAGTTTTGACGAGGCAGGAGACGGTGTGCATAGGCAATACCAGGCTATACACATTGTTAACTGGCCGGATGGTATTGACGTAGGTATGAATCTGAACTACTGTAATGTGAAGAATCTCGGCATTGACAATAATGTAGAAAGTGAATTGGAAAGTACTGTAGACGGTGTGTCAAACGTAACACACGAACAAAGACGAGGCCGACTTTCCCGTACCTATTGCCATCACAATCATAGGGCATGGGGCAAATATGAAGCAGAATTTAAGAGAATTATGAACACCTTGAGACATGAATCGACGGGATTTTCTCCAGAGGAAATCCTGTTGGATGACAGAAGTAAAAGTTTAATGGAAGAGATAATCAAATTCCCTCCACGGATTAACATTAGTATTGGTGTGAAAAAAGATCGTTTGCGAGAAGTAATGAAGCTAAAAGCCGATGCTCGCATACGTCGTCATGACGCTAAAACGCGTTTTGCTAAGTTTGCAATCGGAGACTTAGTACTTGTAAAAGCTCATGAGAAATCGAGCGAGATAGACAATGAAATCTCTAAATTTAAGTTTGTTTATAATGGACCATATAAAGTCATTTGTATACCTCACACAAATGCTTATTGCTTAGAGTATCCAAGCTCTGGAAAACGATTAGGTATACGGAATATTGTAGACTTGAAATTGTACCGACCTAGGATCGATTAATACCACACAATGGGTAACTTGTACAGTATGTAAATATAGAGTGTAAGATTTAAGGATGTGCCATGTTACGATGCTTTTGCCTGACCTAGAGGTCATTAAAGAAGTTGTAATTAATAAGTAATTAATTTTGACTAAATGATTTAAGAGTAACTGATTAGTAATCATCTGAAAAATCCAAGCTGCTAGTTTAAGTTTTCAGCTGAGTCACAGTAGATTAAGGAATGTAAATATGATATTGTAACTTGCTGTAATATTTCATGAATGTGTGTTTTTATTAGTCATTGCCGATGTACTTAGACGCTGTTTTAAGTTTCAGGCTAGTACATGCGTGTCATGATGGACAGTGTTGAGTTATCCGCTGTGATAGTGTTTATGGACTCCTTGAGATTACTCGGGAGTGAGTTTTTCCGAAAGAATTCAGTGAAACGGACGTTCTGGAAACGCCGTTACAAGGGCGAGTGAGATCAAGCGTGCCGCACAGGCGGGCGCAACAATACTTGCGAGGCGAAGCCGCTGTCGGCCCTTGTGCCGCTGTCGGCTCTTGTGCCGATGTCGGCATCCTTTGTACTTGCGAGTACGGAAGGTGGAGTTGTTTTTCTTCCCGGACAGCTGATGTGAAAGAATTCTGCTGTCAATATTTGTGTTTTATTTTATCTGCTGTATATTATTTTCTTGTTGAGCGTTAATTGGACATGACGAGAATATTAATTTGAAAAGGTTACATAAAAATGTGTATTCTATGTAATTAATTATTAGTTTGCGTATTTTGATATACCTGTTTTTTATGACCATGTACTCTGATCAATTTTGCAAATAGTATTCCATTTCTTATAGTGTTACGAATTTTAATGATTTTGGAATAGCTAAACCATTTTCTATGTTTTCTATGAATTTTGATATGTTGTCAACCTGTTTTATTTTGTGCAAGATGACAGAGTGGAATAAGATTAGGAGTGTCTCCACTCAATTATTATTGTCTAAAAATTGGTTTATGGTTAATTAGACGAATGCTAAATTTTTTTGATGTTTTGAGCATATGCATTTCCGCTGTTTCTTTTTTGGGACATTTTCTGAGTCTGTTTACGTTACACGAACATCCTCAGACAATGTGGGGCACGTGTAACGCCGGAAATGCATATCCTCCTATTTCCATCTATTGTGCTATTATTTTCTTTCCTTGCTTTGTTACCTCAAGATATGACATTTCTGTCTCTTTGTATATTGTAATTGTTTTACTATTTGTATATTTATGCATTTATGTCGATGTATAATTGGTTTGTTTCGTAAATATTATTTGTATTTTTACGCTGGGTCTTGCCTAGGGAAAACTGCTATCGAACGATTACGTCGATAGGTCGTGTGAAGAATCAAAGTGTGTAGGATCTTTGGTAGTGTTAACTCTGCCGCGTGGAGCGCGGGCTGAGCAGAAGGAGTCTGGCTGGAGTAGCGAGTGGAGCAGGTGTGTTGTGTGACGCCCCCGCGAGTTGCCGCGCTTTCGGGGTTTGGCAGCATGTAATTGCGATCGACTTGCGATGATAGTTTCTGACATGGTGTCGCGGACGGGAAACATTAACTAGCGCACATCAAGAGCCCGTTTCGTCTGGTGACCGTGTCGAGAAGAAGGCGCGCCAACATCCAGCTTCTGCAACAGCGACGGCCGACAATGAGTGACTGTCGCCACCTCCTCGACCGACGGCTTCAAACCTTCAATCAACCGACGAGGAAGACTGGACGCACGTAAAGTTTTAGAACTGTATGGCAGACCTCAGCTTTTCAAACTGTTCCATTTTCGTCACTATAATTACAGCAACTTAGCATGAACTTTTGTTGCTCATTGTCCCAATTGCATTACCAAGAAGAGTCCCTTCCTTTTCCGAAATGAACCCGAGTGTCGTTGAAATTCAAACGCCAGCATTAAAGTAATATAGCTAACTCGTTTTCACTGCTTTAATTTCAAAGTTCAATTATGGCATTAATAGCTGGCTACAATATTCAGATTACACAAGCACGAATTAAGAGTGCGAGCTTTGTTACCGTATTTTAGCTTACCTGTGACTGCAGCTCTGCTTGGTACGTACTAAATTTTACTATTGTTAATTGTTCAGAATCATTTAATTCAAGTTCCAAGTTAAATCTCTTCTTTCTAAATTGCGTAGATTCAAGTAGCTTTTGAAATGATTGTTGAGGTAGTCCAAGACTAACCGTATTTTACTGAATTTCGATGTGCTTCAGAAAGAAAGCTCACTATTAACGTCAGTCACTAAATTAACTTTCGATTTTCCTGTTTCATTAATTCTTTTGCTAAACTAAGTTAGAGTGTAGCGAAATTTATTACTTCTGAAAAACTTTCAGTTTTCACACTACACGTGTCAACCTTCAGTTGCCACGCTTCTAGTGCTAATTATATGTGTAATAACCTTTCTTTTACAGTTACTATAGAAATTGTCCTTAGGACTGGCGACCGTGATTTCCCCCAAATCTCAAATACCTAATTACCGCTAGTTAATTGTTAACGTAACGGCTGCACATTTACTTTCTTTATTAACTTTACCCCTTTTCAAAATTAATTTCCACCAGTTTCATTAGCACATTTCCTTTCATTTAGATGTAACCCTTTCCTCCCTCTTTACCGACAGGTTAACTTCGGTGACGATTGCTTTTCCAAAACTCCCATTAGGTACACGCGGTTTCATTTTTCACTGTCATTAAGGTCGGTAAGTAAGGGGGTGGTTACACTCTAACGACCTCGATGTCGACGGGACGTTAAACCGCATATTCCTTCTTTTCCGAATACAGCATTAATAGTGTGCTGCTTGACAGTCATGGTGATTAAATGTCTAGGCATAAGGTTGCAAAGCGATATGAAATGAAACGAGCACTTAAGGACAGCAGTAGGAAAGCGAATGGTCAACTTAGTTCAAATGGTTCAAATGGCTCTGAGCACTATGGGACCTAACTGCTGTGGTCATCAGTCCCCTAGAACTTAGAACTACTTAAACCTAACTAACCTAAGGACATCACACACATCCATGCCCGAGGCAGGATTGGAACCTGCGACCGTAACGGTCACGCGGTTCCAGACTGTAGCGCCTAGAAACGCACGGCCACTCCGGCCGGCGTCAACTTAGTTTATTGGGAGTATTTTAGGAAAGGGTGGTTCGTCTGTAAAGGAGACCGCATATAGCACTCTAGTGTGGTCCACTCTTGAGTTCTCTTCGAGTGTTTGGGACGCGCATACGGTCGGATTAAAGGAAGATGTCAAAGCAACTCAGAGGTGGGCTGCTAAATTTGTTACCGGTAGGTTCGATCATCATGCTTGTATTTGTACTCAAATGAGAGTCCCTGAAGGGATGACGGTACTCTTTTCGTGTAATATTATAGTGAAAATATGGTGAACAACATTTAAAGATTAATGCAGAACGATACTACTGCCGCGAACGTACGTTTTGCGTAAGGACTACGAAGATAAGAAATCTGGAAATCTGTGGTAAGGTCTTATGGGACCAAACTGCTGAGGTCATCGGTCCCTAAGCTTCCACACTACTTAATCTAGCTTAAACTAACTTACGCTAAGGACGACACACACACCCATGACCGCGGGAGGTCTCGAACCTCCGACGGGACGAGCCCCGCGGACCCTGACGAAGATAAGACAAGAGAAATTACGGCTCTTACGGAGGCATGTGGATAGTCGTTTTTCCCTCGCTCTGTTTGCATGTGGAACAGGAAATGAACTGTGTAGTAGCGGTACAAGGTACCTTCCGCCATCCACCATACAGTCTGTACGTAGACGCAGAGGTCTAAAAAAGACCGCATGTCTCACAGCTGCCGCAAACTATGAGCAGTGTGGACAGCATTCACGACGGATTTATAGTACTGGGTGGTTATAATTAAAGTGCTGTGGACTGTAATTACCGTATGGTAGTGAAACATGGTAGATATTATAGTGGGTTAATGCGGACCCGATTTACGCTGGAAAGACATAAGTTCCAATTTTGGCCACCAGGTGCAAACCTGGCGCTGTTCAACATGTCGTCGATGTCTCCAGTGCTCATATTGAACAAACTGTGTGAGCGGCGGTTAATAATAAAATCAGCATTATGCCTTTTGCGCTTGGTTGACCTCTTCTACGCACGTCTCTTTCCTAATCTATTACATATGGAAAGATTTTTATACGGTTTTCTTGCATTTACAGCGCCATATTTGCACCTGGTGGACAAAATTGGAAGTAACTTTTTTTTCCAGCTTACGTAGGTTCCGCATTAATGCATGAGAATATCTACCAAGTCTCGCTACCATACTATAAGCACATCCCTCACTGGATCTCTGAGAGTAACTGCACTTTAATTATAACCACCTGTTGCCATGGAGTGACGCGACATACGCTCATACTTTTCCGCGGACTGGGTGTAAAAATTATGGCCCGTTAAACCAATAGGCGTTGTTTTTGTCGTTACAACAGCTCATATTTACTAATGTCCCGTGCTTGAGTATTGGCGATCTGTCGGAGTACTGACCAGTGTTGTAATGGGTGAGTAGCTACTTCGAAATGCTTCGTATTAGATGCCGAAACCGAACTTCATCTCCAAAATACTCGTACTTCGATAGCTGTCTTATACAATTGTGTCTGTTATTCGTTGTTTTCCCGCAGTGAGACCTATCTCAATTCATATTAGGTCCGACAGTCCTAGCACTCCCCGGAGATACTGGCATCTGTGAGATCAGTGTAGGAGCTCTTCTAAAATCCACACTACGTCCTTCATCAGTCACTGACGAAAGATTTTGACGTTCTCGACTCGCAAGGAGCCCCTTGTGTGCGAGGTCGCAAGTTCAATCTTTAGTATAGCTCATTTGGAAGCGTTGTGTTTACAGTTATGATAGGAAAAGTATTAGCTGCTAATGACTCACAATGACTCACCACGTGCATCAGGAGGGCGACTGAAAATGAATGTCCGGGAGGTGCAAAGACCGGCCTTCTATAGGATGTGCGTATTACACTTCACAAAATGGTCATCGTCGACATTCAAGAAATGTTAAAAATAAATAAATAGCGTTTTTGTAATGCTGATTTTCAAAACATCCCAATTTTTAAATCGCAAACATGGAAAAACATCAAGAGGAGCGTCAAACCTTAGTAAAATGAGTCTCAAAACAAGCCATTAACTTGCACCATGAACACCGAATGAAAAATGGCACCCCACAGTGATGACAAAGGTTGGCACCACCAAGATCGAAGGTGAACTTCTTGGGAGTTACAAACCGTCCAAGACGTTCATCTAGGTATACACTCTTAAAGAATGCATATAGAATCATATTGGTGTACCGAGATGATGGAATGCAATGGCATGCAACCGAATGCGAAACAGACTGTCATGGAGCTTATCGTAAAACTGGCTATCCTTTAAGACGCAACTGCAGATAGTGCTAAAATATGTTTTGAGTGCACGGAAAAAACAAACATCCAGAGGCTGAATTTGTCCAGTGGTTTTGATGGTATCAATTGCAATGTCACACGCTTTTCAGGAGGGATAGTTTGCTCTAAAGCAGTATAATTTTTATACGCAGACCAAGGATAACTCAAAAGCACGTTACTTTAACAAGCTATTGGCCGAAAAGAGTTCTCATACCATAGCTGCAGCTACCTTGGAGCCCATTGCTGTTACGTAAATATTCCCTACTGCCTTTTCAAGATCAAGCGCACGAGATAGAATCGTAGGGGGCATAGCACAGCCAGCTTCTCACAGCACTGTAAATAACTTTCCAGGCAATTTACTATCCAGATTAACAGCCGGCTTAATTTTATACGATTGTGTTAGGGCACTGATGTTAATTGATGTTGATACAGTTCTCTTGGTACCTCTAACTTCCAAGGTTCCTTTCATACGCATTTCCTCTTCAAATCCCGATTGGTCGGAGCTGAAAACAAGTTCCTTACTGAGTAATGGGATACGTTTGTTTATTTTATCTACAAATTTTCGGCCGATTCCACACTTTGCTGTGCATCGTCAAGTTGACGCTTTGTTTGAAATTTCGTTATCTTACGTCTTCCAATTCTGCAGCACTGAATGCAGTTATGCAGCCATCCACGGCTTCCTTTGAAATCACTGCAACCTATGCCGCGCGCAGTTTAATGTGCTTAACGTAGTGAGTCACTCTCATACACAACCTATAAACTTTATCGAGCGCCGCACGGAATGACCGCGCGGTTAGAAGCGCCATGTCACGAACTGCGCGGCCTCTCCCGCCGGAGGTTCGAGTTCTCTGTCGGGCATGGGTGTGTGTGATGTTCTTAGCATAAGTTAGTTTAAGATAGTTTAAGTAGCGTGTAAGTCTAGGGACCGATGGCCACAGCGGTTTGGTCCCTTAGGACCTCACACACATTTGAACGTTTTTATCGAGCATCCTTGAAACTTGCAAACACCAGTTTCTGTAGCAAGTTCGCCTTGCCCACCCTTGAATATCCGTACTCGGTCATATTTCTGCGGACGTATTCGAAGCTTGTTCATAATTGTTTTCTTTACTCTGCTCCGGATGATCTTCAATGTACGTAATTATGTTTAGTACCCTCTCCTAGGACAATGATTAACCCTTACAACGTTTCACTGGAGACGGGATGTGTGGTTCCCTGTCCTACAAGGATGATGAACTACATGGTTCGACACCTATTTCAGTATCACTTTCACTTGATAAGAATGCATCGTCATCATCTTACTCCTGCTGTGCACTGTCCGCACAGTCGTGCGTATACGACACAACATATTAGACTGACTCATCTTGCACAAACGCTAATATTTCATCTGCCACTTCTTCCTCACACTGCCAAATTCCTTGGGTTCCTTTCTCACAAAATGTCAACTTCGCCTACTGTTGTTGTAGATATATTGCTATGTTTGCTTCTTATACGGTTGCTATTACTCTGCTTTGTATCAACACCACTAGCACTGTAGCACTGTTGTGAGTTAGTCGTCGACCAAGCAGTCAATTACTCTTCGTAGCCTCATGCTGTGCTCACCATTAGATACTTCCGGTCCCGCCCCCTGCTGCCATTTGTAGTCAATATTGTGGTCGTATGGTAGACAATATGACGAACGTCGAATGCCGTAAACGTCATTGGCCTTTCGCGAACTTGCACTCAAGGGGTTCCTTGTCAGTAACTAGCAACTCATTGGTCGTGTCACTAGGATCATGCCGTGTGGTGATGTATGAGCTTTGTCGTGAAACTTATATAGCTACTTATGTGAATGTAACCCTGGCATAGTAGTAATCATTCAATGGGTACTTGTTGTAGTTTATAAACTTCTTAGCTTATGTGACCTTCATTTCCTAAGGCCTGAGAAATGATAACTTTGGACAGTTGTAAATCCGTTCAAATGGTTCAAATGGTTCTAAGCACTATGGGACTTAACATCTTAGGTCATCAGTCTCCTAGACTTAGAACTACTTAAACCTAACTAACCTAAGGACATCACACACATCCATGCTCGAGGCAGGATTCGAACCTGCGACCGTAGCAGCAGCGCGATTCCGAACTGAAGCGCCTAGAGCCGCTCGGTCACAGCAGCCGGCGCTAGATCCGTCTTTGGTCGTCACTTTTATTAATATTTTCCCAGCCAGGCATTGCAAAAAACACTGAATGTTCAATTTTGAATGGAAGAATGGCAGCCTAACTATTTCACGACCATTCAATCTTCAACAGCACAGTATTATTTTGAAGAGGCAATAATGCTCGTTTTGACCAGTCTATAAAGGGCGATAAAAAGTTTCCGTCTGAAGGCCTTTTCAAGGGAACGAAGGCGTAACAATCGCATGAGAAGAGATCAGTACTATAAGGCAGATGCCTGAGTGTCTCCCACTTGATATGGCGTAACTTCTACTTCACGACATTCGCAATATGGGGACGTGCGTTGTCATCAACTTGGCGCACCATTCCACCATGGCGCACCATGCACATGGTCCATTCTCACATAGATGTTTGCTGGTGTTTGTCCTTCGGCAGCCAAGAAAAGAATATAACAGCACGTTGGTCCTGTTTGGACGGATTTAGTAATAACGTCGCCATAGTTCACATTTCCGCATTTACAGCACGCACGTCGGAAAGACACGGATGCCACACTGATCCCTTGCCTACATGTTGATTCTTATACAGGGTGGTCCATTGATAGTGACCGGGCCAAATATTTCACTCAATAAGAATCAAACGAAAAAACTACAAACAACGAAGTTCGTCTAGCTTGAAGGGGGAAACGAGATGGCGCTATAGTTGGCCCGCTAGATGGTGCTGCCATAGGTCAAACGGATATCAACTAAATTTTTTTAAAAATAGGAACCCCCATTTTTATTACATATTCGTGTAGTACATAAAGAAATATGAATGTTTTAGTTGGACCACTTTTTTTCCTTTGTGATAGATGGCGCTGTAATAGTCACAAACGTAGAAGTACGTGGTATCACGTAAAATTCCGCCAGTGCGTACGGTATTTGCTTCGTGATACATTACCCTTGTTGAAATGGACCGTTTACCAACTGCGGAAAAAGTCGATATCGTGGTGATGTATGGCTATTGTGATCAAAATGCCCAATGGGCGTGTGCTATGTATGCTGCTCGGTATCCTGGACGATACCATCCAAGTGTCCGGACCGTTGATCGGATAGTTATGTTATTTAAGGAAACAGGGCCGGCCGAAGTGGCCGCGCGGTTCTGGCGCTGCAGTCTGGAACCGCGAGACCGCTACGGTCGCAGGTTCGAATCCTGCCTCGGGCATGGATGTGTGTGATGTCCTTAGGTTAGTTAGGTTTAACTAGTTCTAAGTTCTAGGGGACTAATGACCTCAGCAGTTGAGTCCCATAGTGCTCAGAGCCATTTAAGGAAACAGGAAGTGTTCAAATGGTTCAAATGCTGAGGTCATCAGTCCCCTAGAACTTAGAACATCACACACATCCATGCCCGAGGCAGGATTCGAACCTGCGACCGTAGCGGTCGCGGGGCTCCAGACTGTAGCGCCTAGAACCGCTCGGCCACTCTGGCCGGCAGGAAGTGTTCAGTCACATGTGAAACGTCAACCACGACCTGCAACAAATGTGTTTTAGCTGCTGTCGCGGCTAATCCGCACAACAGTAGCAAAAAATGGTTCAAATGGCTCTGAGCACTATGGGACTCAACATCTTAGGTCATAAGTCCCCTGGAACTTAGAACTACTTAAACCTAACTAACCTAAGGACACCACACACGCCCATGCCCGAGGCAGGATTCGAACCTGCGACCGTAGCAGTCCCGCGGTTCCGGACTGCAGCGCCAGAGCCGCTAGACCACCGCGGCCGGCCACAACAGTAGCAGACAAAATGCACGAGAATCGGGAATCTCATAAACGTCGGTGTTGAGAATGCTACATCAACATGGATTGCACCCGTACCATATTTCTATGCAGCAGGAATTGCATGGCGACGACTCTGAACGTCGTGTACAGTTCTGCCACTGGGCACAAGAGAAATTACGGGACGATGATTGATTTTTTCCACGCGTTCTATTTAGCGACGAAGCGTCATTCACCAACAGTGGTAACGAAAACCGGCATGATATGCACTATTGGCTGCGACAAGTGGAACATCAGCGACCTTGGCGAGTTAATGTATGGTGCGGCATTATGGGAGGAAGGATAATTGGCCCCCATTTTATCGATGGCAATCTAAATGGTGCAATGTATAATGATTTCCTACGTAATGTTCTACCGATGCTACAAGATGTTTCAGTACATGACAGATTGGCGATGCACTTCCAACATGATGGATGTCCGGCACGTAGCTCGCGTGCGGTTGAAGCGGCATTGAATAGCATATTTCAGGACAGGTGGATTGGTCGTCGAAGCCCGCACGTTCACCGGATCTGACGTCCCCGGATTTCTTTCTGTGGGGAAAGTTGAAGGATATTTGCTATCGTGATCCACCGACAACGCCTGACGACATGCGTCAGCGCAATGTCAATGCATGTGCGAACATTACGGAAGGCGAACTACTCGCTGTTGAGAGGAATGTCGTTACTCGTATTGCCAAATGCATTGAGGTTGACGGACATCATTTTGAGCATTTATTGCATTAATGTGGTATTTACAGATAATCACGCTGTAACAGCATGCGTTCTCAGAAATGATAAGTTCACAAAGGTACATGTATCACATATGAACAACCGAAATAAAATGTTCAAATGTACCTACGTTCTGTATTTTACTTTAAAAAACCTACCTGTTACCAGCTGTTCGCCTAAAATTGTGAGCCATATGTTTGTGACTATTACAGCGCCATCTATCACAAAGTGAAAAAAGTGGTCCAACTAAAACATTCATATTTCTTTACGCACTACACGAATATGTAATAAAAAATCGGGGTTCCTATTAAAAAAAACGCAGTTGATATCCGTTCGACCTATGGCAGGCCAACCATAGCGCCATCTGGTTTCTCCCGTCAAGCTAGACAAGTTCCGTTCTTTGTAGTCTTTTCGTTTGACGCTTATTTCGTGAGATATTTGGCCCGGTCACGATCAATGTACCACCCTGTATACCTGCATAGGAGTCACGCTACGTTGCATATTCGGTGGAGCAACGCCCTCGAAAGGATACTTTTTGATCGTCCCTTATACATTAGTTTCTCTGTCTGATAGTTAAATTTGCAGATAAATTGTAACTAAAAACTTCTACATAAAGAGTAATGACGCCACATGTGTGTAAGTGTTGCAAGAGGTTGCTAATAAAATAGCTGAGCACGCTTCCCTGTTTATCAATATTGCTACTAGCAAAATGCATACGACCAGGAACGTCGCACAACTGATACGGATTTCCTAACTGGAATGCGGGTGTAAACAAGCCCGCGGTGTGGTAACACTATCTTATTGCTGTTCATCGCTTATAGCTGGATGGTCCAGTAAGTTTCGTAACACCTTTACTGACTAGTCTTCCTTGTCGGATCGCAACGTCGCTCCCAGAGCCACGGGAGTTGTACGCCACGTTCAGGGATAACGTAGCTGGTTTAGGTGGCTGTAAAAACTAGACAGTCGTCTGCTTCCTACAACAGAGACAGGCTTAGCTTGCGCCAGAGCCCACAGGAGTGTGCTCCCCTGACCCATTGCGTCAGCGGAAATGTATGCCGCCGTCCCGGATGTTGAACGGGACCTCCAGTAGCGGCGCAGCCCTGCTCCTCACAGATTAGCTGATCGCCGGCGCTCGGCGCTCACCCGTGGGCCGCTGCGACACGCCTTCTTTTCCTTCCTGTCTGGCCAACGGCGCCGAGCGAGTTGGAGAAGTGACTTGACACTGCATTCGCATTCAGTGGATTACCGGTTCAAATCGGCGTCTAGCCATACAGGTTTAGATTTTCCGCAGTTTCCCTAAATACAGAGGCGCCCAAAAAAATGTAGCCACTGTTTAAAAAGTCCATAACTGGCAAACTAATTGACGGAGTTGTCTCATCTTTGGTAGTGTAATAGTTTGTAGTTCTGGCAATCGCAGTTGCGTTGTTTTGTTTTGTCAGATGACAATCGCCAGATAGTCAGTGTTTCGTTCAAAGTTGCACCTAATTACTCGAGTAAACATGGCTGGCGCAATGCTTACATTCGATGAAAGGAAGTCAATTTTGAAGTGGTATTTTAAGTACGGAAACATTAATGAGGTTTAATGGCAATGGCGAAATGAGTATCAAACCGAGCCACAGACACGTTTCACGATTCGTCGCATTCGAGACAAATTTGAAGTCGAAGGCTGTGTTAAAGATGTACAGAAACAACGATCTGGACGACCTGTAACAGTAACAAGTCCAGCTAACTCCCGTCGTGTGTTACAACAATTCACTCGCACACCACAGAAGTCTGTGAGACAGTGTGCCCGTGAAACTGGAGTGAGTCGCTCATGTGTTTGGCGAATTTTGAAGACAGCAAAGTGGTAGTGCTACATCCCACGATTGTTACAAGCAATAACCGAGGACGACCCAGATCGCAGAATGGAGTACTGTGAGTGGTTTACTAACATGGTGCGCAACGATGAAGAGTTTGCAGAGATGATTGTGTGGTCTGCTAAGGCACAGTTCAAACTCAATGGTACAGTAAATGGCCACAATTGCGTCTACTGGGCCGCAGAAAATCCGAACGTCCACGTAGTCAAAGCCGTGAATTTGCCAGGAGTAAATGTGTGGTGTGGGTTGTCTTACCGGGGCTTGATTGGGCCATTCTTCTTTGACGGCACAGTTACCGGTGAGGTGTACCTTCAGAAGCTTCAGACATCCATTTTACCTGCCATCCGAGACTTGTATGGAGACGGAAGAGTTTACTTTCAATAAGATGGTGCCCCAGGCCACTACCAAAATCGTGTTAGGGCGTATCTCGACGAAAATCTACCAGGAAGATGGATAGACCGTAGAAGTGCAGTGGAGTATCCACCACGTTCCCCAGACCAAACTTCTCTGGACTTTTACCTGTGGGGAACACTGAAGGACGTCGTTTATCGACAAAAGCCACGCACATTGGATGAACTTCGGGAAACCATCGTACATTCATGTGCAAATATCCAACTGAACACGTTGCAGTCAGTAGTTCGTGCTGCAGTTCGACGGCATCGTTTGTGTGTGGATGTTAATGATGACCATTTCGAACACCTACAGTGATATCTTTGAGTTGGACTTTAAGCTACACTTTCACCAAAAATGAGACAACTCCGTCGATTAGTTTGCAAGTTATGGATTTTTAAACAGTGGATACATTTTTTGGACCCAAAAATGAGACAACTCCGTCAATTAGTTTGCAAGTTAGGGATTTTTAAACAGTGGATACATTTTTTGGACCCCGCTGTAGATTAAGTACGAGTCACAAAGAGTCTATTGAAAACGACACGCCTGATTTTCCTTGCAATCCTTCCCGAAATCTGACCTTACGCTCGGTGTACAGTGACAGGACATTAAACCCTATCCTTCTTTCATTTTTAAAAAATTGTCCAACGGCTGGTCTAAAGTGGCGCAATACACGAAGCGGGGAAGTTAGACAAAATTCGGTTGTTTCACCTCGTCTGTGACTTTCGAAAGAATCTTTCAGTTTGTATGAGAGTGGGTGTACTGTTTTGAAACTTCCTGGGAGATTAAAAGTCTGCGCCGGACCCAGATTCCAGCCGAGAGCTGAGCTCACGGCACTGCATTATAGCTTTACTTCCACCAATGCCCTTTCTCCTACCTTCCAAACTTCACAGATCTTCAAGGGAATACGTAGCGGGAACAGCGCCCCTGGAGAAATGGATTAACCAAAGCCTAGGGGATTGTTTCCAGAGCAGATTTGCATTCTGACGTGGAGTGTGCGTTGTTTAGAAACTTCCTGTTAGAGTAAAACTGTGTACCGAGGGAAGCTGTGAGCGCGGGCCGTGGATCTTGCCCCGATTGCTCAGTCGGTAAGGCAAGGGCTCGGGTTAGAGACCTGGTCTGCTATAAATTTTTAATATGAATGAAATTTCAACTGTGATTAGTTTGCGTATCGTTCGGATGTTAATCCCCACAGTTATGACATACCAATGAAGAATCATAACACATTACATATGCTTAGAGCGACATCAGCAACGCTGTGAATGCCAAGCCAAAACAAACAAGAAACGACCTTAACGAGACATTAGCCAGTAAATAGTATAAAGCACGATTTTGGTCAAATGCAGCATTTATTTAAAATTGCAAGTAAGGTTCAAATGACTCAAATGGCTCTGAGCACTATGGGACTTAACATCTGAATTCATCAGTCCCCTAGAACTTAGAACTACTTAAACCTAACTAACCTAAGAACATCACACACATCCATGCCCGAGGCAGGATTCGAACCTGCGACCGGAACAGTCGCGCGGTTCTGGACTGAAGCGCCTAGAACCGCTCGGCCACCGCGGCCGGCTACAAGTAAGGACCATTATTAATTACTTGCTCGACAGGAACATTCATACTTCAGTGAACACTTCACATTAGACTCGTAATTTATGGATGGCTTTTTAACATAATGTTGCGCGTCTTTATTGCGACACATGTTACACGTTTTGTTCTGAAATATTTGTCTATTCACTTGGATAAAGTCGACTAGGGGATGCTTCCCCTCAACCACATTCGGTGACCTGTGCTACTGAAGAAAGCCATAGATCGCCTACGCGGATGTCAAGCACATAAAGTCGATGCCCTAGTCTTACCTATCACGTCTAGCAATTAATTAGAAACAGAAAATGTTAAGCTATTAAATTAGTTTCCGTGGGACATACCGAAACACTGGGGTAAAATCTGCCTTATTTCCTGAACGCGATGTTTCGAATGTATATCTATGTCGTGTGAACGAGTTTAACACGTACATGTTAAATGTGGTGGAAATGACACT
The DNA here is from genome assembly GCF_023864275.1 of Schistocerca cancellata. Taxonomy (NCBI): domain Eukaryota; kingdom Metazoa; phylum Arthropoda; class Insecta; order Orthoptera; family Acrididae; genus Schistocerca; species Schistocerca cancellata. Next base: position 819,598,268 of record NC_064629.1, read on the forward strand.
AAAGGATTCGATGAAGTTCGGTGGTAGTACATAGTTCAACCGATGGACGTTCGCTAACTGTATCACAGGCTCTCACTCTGAAACTAAGCATGTAGATGTGGTATTATCCAGGAAAGCTGCCCAGAGTAGAGTGGTACGGCACTGTTGTCCACCACTTTTCCTCTTTTTGACGTCCAAATCAGATACTCAGACTCCCTTCAACTACCAGGATTTGAAAACCTACGCCAGGGTGGACTGCCATTGCGCTGCACTATCGTGCTACTGAGGCTGGTGTAGAGCCGTACAGATAATCAGGACTGTAAACAGTTCGTATGATTCCGATGGGACTTCGAAAAGTAAGTTACACATTACTATTGCAGACCAAGTAACTTATATATATATATATATATATATATATATATATATATATATATATATGGTGTCTGCTCTTTTATAAGTGTGACGTGTCCGAAAGAACAGACACCATTTTGATCCAGCAGACGTCATGAAAGAGACACGAACGAGTTACAGACATTTGCCGCAAGCGGGCGTTAATTGAAATCAAAGCGGAAATATATTTTTTTTAATTTTTTTGACGAACCTTCCTGGCACCCAAATGGAGGAGTTGGGGCAAAGCGGGTAGGGATCGCAACTCGAGACCTGGCCACCATGACCCGTTCCCCCCCCCCCCCCTCCCTCCCCCTTCTGCCCACGGACCAAGAAAAATTGGAACGTAGAGATACATAGAACATCAATGACTCATTTATTTAGTAATTTCCTTTTTAAAAATTGTTTTTATTATTGCATTTTTGTTTTTTTAAGTTATTATTAATACCACCGAAAATGCCAGGAAATCGGCGTGGCGAGTAGGAGGGAGCGGCAGGCCGCCAGACAATAGACGCATAGATTTTCGGAGAACATTCCAGTGAGCAGAGAACAACCGGTTCTAAGAGTGGAAAAGGTGTGGATCAACTCCACATTGAAGATACACCCCAACCCTGGGGTGGGTTAAGAAAGACACTAAAAAGGAAAATGGAGAAAAATTGTCTGTATTTGGGTTTTCTGACAACTGCACAATGGCATTCGTTAAGGAAGTGCCAAAAGTCAAGGATAATTTTCTCGCCGTCAGCAAATAAGTAGTGAACTGCGTGTCCACAAACCCACTTCGCGGAGTTCGTCTTCGCTTGCGGGAAGAATCCTGAGTCCGGAAAGAGGAGCAGGTGAAGAGTTATCTGGTGAGGAGTCGTAAGTGTAATTAGGCCCAGCATCTCTCGCACCGAGAACCAGTCACCTATCGCCGATCTGTTCACCGGGCGGTACTCGTCCGTGTCCAAAACATCACAGGCGACACAGAGTGGGGTGTCTGCAAGGTGAATTCCGTGAAGGTGTGACTGGTATAGTTGCCTCCCATTGACCATAAGGTACCATGCAGACTGGACATCAGTATCAAGATAAGGAGCGCATACCGATCGCTCAGACGACACGACAGTCGACGAGGGGATGCTTCCCCTCAACCACGTTCGGTGACCTGTGCTGCTGAACAAAGCCATAGATCGCCTTCGCGGACGTCAAGCAGATTGGCGTATTACAGTGTGTACATAGCTCAGTCACAAGGAAAAATTGTCGAAAGTACAAGAAGCGCAGTGGGACGTCCGAAAGCTGGATAGGTGCTGAGAGAGAGTGTGGTGCAAGACGTCCAACAACAAGCTGGTAAGGAACGTAGGACAACGGCGCCACAGCGTCATATGAGAACCGACGAGAAGGGCTGTTGCTCTGTCAGGGACATGATACAGACCTAATCCGCCCCTGCACCGCGGGGGGGAAGGGAAGGGGAGGGTCTCGTACCTTATCTTGAAAAGCAAGCCCTGTTAAAGATATCAACCGAATGCCGCTAGCATGCGGCGGACCGTGGACGCCGGAATAGGAATTGTCTCTGCCACGTGGGGGATACGTGACGCCAAATATAAATTTACATACTGTGTCCGCTGCAGAAGATCGAGGACTCGTAAACGATGATCTAATAGTCCAGCCTGCAGCTGAGACAGTACGCGTCGGTAGTTGAGGGCAATCGTGTGCCACAGATCACTTGTGAAACCTCATCCCAAGCACCGGATAGTTGCAGCCACATGCAATGGAGCAGCGCTGTTCGCAGGAAGCCCCTCACCTATAGACATAGCGCTCGATTTTCGGACGTTAAGTTAGCTACCAGAAGCTTCACTACAGGTGGTAACCCATGCCAGTGACTCGCTGAGCTCAGCACCGCTACGAAGAACAATTACGAGATCTAAACTTCCTTGCTCGCGAAAGGCAAAGGTCCCGAGTTCGAGTCTCGGTCCGGCACACAGTTTTAATCTGCCAGGAAGATTCATATCAGCGCACACTCCACTGCAGATTGAAAATTTCATTCAGTGATTACGAGATCGTCCGTATATGTAGTGGAGCTGAATACATGGCCTCCGAGAGACATCCCAGACAGACGTTGACGGCGGCTGTAGAGCAACGGTTCCATGGCGAAGGCATACAACAGCGCAGAGAGCGGGCAGCCCTAACACACCGATCGGAATATCAAGATGAGAGGAATGAGATGACCATTGTAGAGTGCACGGGACGTAGTTCCAAGAAGGAGACGCATTACGACGTCGACGGCAGTATCAGGGTATCCCATATTGCGGAACACCCCTTCCAGGTAGTTATCGACTCGATCGAACGGCTGCCTGAAGTCAAGAGCTGCCAAAAGTCCTAGCACATGACGGACGTGGGAAAGAGTGATTATGTCCCGCTAGCGACAGAGAGCAATGCGGATGTTATTGTCACCTCCCGAAGAGGTTTGATCAGGCGAAACCACGTACCAGACCATTCGTTTTAGCTGTGCATCCAACACCCAGGAAATTACCTTTGTGTCACTGTTGAGCAACGTCAGGGGGTGGAAATCGCATATCCGTGAGATACCCAGTGCATTGTGGATGGGAATGATGAGACCGTCGAGGAAATCGTTTGGAATCTGCACGCACGCCCGGGTTCCCGGGTTCGATTCCCGGCGGGGTCAGGGATTTTCTCTGCCTCGTGATGGCTGGGTGTTGTGTGCTGTCCTTAGGTTAGTTAGGTTTAAGTAGTTCTAAGTTCTAGGGGACTTATGACCACAGCAGTTGAGTCCCATAGTGCTCAGAGCCATTTGAACCATTTTTGAATCTGCACGAGAGGTGACATAAGGTCCCGACAAATTTCCGTCCGCACCGGCGCCAAAAGGGAACGAAATATGTGATAAAACTCCAGTAGGAGGCCATCAGGGCCAGGAGACTTGTTTGTAGAACCCACGCGGATAGCATAATGGACTTCATTCTACGTGACGCCAGCAAGCAGATCCATCCTTGCACCCCTAGGAACTGAGCCAAACGAGAGTCGGGAAGCTCCCATAACGTTGGCAGGGTGGTGACATTTTGCAGAGTACAGCATAACATAATGTGCATTAGAGGCAGATCCTATGTCGCGTTGGGTATCTAAGCACAGCCCATCATCAATCACGAGAACATTAATCAAAGTCCTCCGACGGTGGTGCCATTCCACTATCAGATGATACACAGATGGACGCTCCAACACTAACCCGTCATGTGTGTGGGCCGTGACCATTAAGACCTTGAAGGTGGCAGCGGAAGAGGCATGTGAGCTGTGTATTTGCACGAATCACCATTGTCTGGCGTTCTAGCGAATACGGCATTACGGTACATTCCCGGAGAATGGTGGAACAGAAATCCTAGTTTCGTCGCCTCCACGCCGTGACCTCCTTCCCATAACCAGCCAACGCCTTGTGGAGGGCAGCCTTTCTGCAGAGCATAGACCACGACAAGACAGACTGATAGGCATCATAGCGTCGACGACAAACTGTCGAGTGAAGTAAGATGAATCGTGTTCAGTTTCCACGGTCCCCGGCCAAGCCACACCCTTCGGCGCCAGAGATTGATGGCACAGGTACAGGGTGTTTCAAAAATGACCGGTATATTTGAAACGGCAATACGAACTAAACGTACAGCGATAGAAATACATCGTTTGTTGCAATATGCTTGGGACAACAGTACATTTTCAGGCAGACAAACTTTCGAAATTACAGTAGTTACAATTTTCAACAACAGATGGCGCTGCGGTCTGGGAAACTCTATAGTACGATATTTTCCACATATCCACCATGCGTAGCAATAATATGGCGTAGTCTCTGAATGAAATTACCCGAAACCTTTGACAACGTGTCTGGCGGAATGGCTTCACATGCAGATGAGATGTACTGCTTCAGCTGTTCAATTGTTTCTGGATTCTGGCGGTACACCTGGTCTTTCAAGTGTCCCCACAGAAAGAAGTCACAGGGGTTCATGTCTGGCGAATAGGGAGGCCAATCCACGCCGCCTCCTGTATGTTTCGGATAGCCCAAAGCAATCACACGATCATCGAAATATTCATTCAGGAAATTAAAGACGTCGGCCGTGCGATGGGGCCGGGCACCATCTTGCATAAACCACGAGGTGTTCGCAGTGTCGTCTAAGGCAGTTTGTACCGCCACAAATTCACGAAGAATGTCCAGATAGCGAGATGCAGTAATCGTTTCGGGTCTGAAAAATGGGCCAATGTTTCCTATGGAAGAACTGGCGGCCCAGACCAGTACTGCAGATGCAGGGACGATAGGACTGCAACATGGGGCTTTTCGGTTCCCCATATGCGCCAGTTCTGTTTATTGACGAAGCTGTCCAGGTACAAATAAGCTTCGTCAGTAAACCAAATGCTGCCCACATGCATATCGCCGTCATCAATCCTGTGCACTATATCGTTAGCGAATGTCTCTCGTGCAGCAATGGTAGCGGCGCTGAGGGGTTGCCGCGTTTGAATTTTGTATGGATAGAGGTGTAAACTCTGGCGCATGAGACGATACGTGGACGTTGGCGTCATTTGGACCGCAGCTGCAACACGGCGAACGGAAACCCGAGGCCGCTGTCGGATCGCCTGCTGCACTAGCTGCGCGTTGCCCTCTGTGGTTGCCGTACGCGGTCGCCCTACCTTTCCAGCACGTTCATCCGTCACGTTCCCAGTCCGTTGAAATTTTTCAAACACATCCTTTATTGTATCGCTTTTCGGTCCTTTGGTTACATTAAACCTCCGTTGAAAACTTCGTCTTGTTGCAACAACACTGTATTCTAGGCGGTGGAATTCCAACACCAGAAAAATCCTCTGTTCTAAGGAATAAACCATGTTGTCCACAGCACACTTGCACGTTGTGAACAGCACACGCTTACAGCAGAAAGACGACGTACAGAATGGCGCACCCACAGACTGCGTTGTCTTCTATATCTTTCACATCACTTGCAGCGCCATCTGTTGTTGAAAATTGTAACTACTGTAATTTCGAAAGTTTGTCCGCCTGAAAATGTACTGTTGTCCCAAGCATATTGCAACAAACGGTGTATTTCTATCGCTGCTCGTTTAGTTTTTATTGCCGTTTCAAATATACCGGTCATTTTTGAAACACCCTGTATATGCGTCATGCAATGGGTCAAACGTCTTCAGCCTGCACCCCATTGGCAATATCGCGGGAGATATAAACACGATCGCAGCAGCTGGAAGAATGGCTAGTGAAATGCCTAAACCCCAGACGATCACCATGAACATGCTCCTAATAATCCACAAGGTTGAGGTGCTGGAGAACTGCCGCTAGCGCGGCGCATGGAGAGTGACGCGGCAGTTGGTCTTTGGGCGCCTGGATGGAGTTGAAATCGTCTGCCATGATCATTGCATACTGCCGACCCAGGAAGAGAGGCTTGACTGCCTCGGAGAAGAAAGTGGAACGTTCGCGGCGGCAACACGCACCAGATGGCGCACAGACGTTTGTGACCCTGACGCCACTAGACGTGAGAGACATACCTCTGGCATCAGGGAGGTGACGCCTGTGTATAGGAAGGGTAGGATGAATCCTCAAAATTATAGACCAATATCCTTAACATCGGTTTGTTGCAGGATTTTCGAACATATTCTCACTTCGAATATAATGAATTTCCTTGAGACAGAGAAGTTGTTATCCATGCATCAGCACACGGCTTTAGAAAGCATCGCTCCTGCGAAACGCAACTCGCCCTTTTTTCACATGATATCTTGCGAACCATGGATGAAGGGTATCAGGCGGATGCCATATTCCTTGACTTCCGGAAAGCGTTTGACTCGGTGCCCCACTGCAGACTCCTAAGGTACGAGCATATGGGATTGGTTCCCAAGTATGTGAGTGGCTCGAAGACTTCCCAAGTAATAGAACCCAGTACGTTGTCCTCGATGGTGAGTGTTCATCGCAGGTGAGGGTATCATCTGGAGTGCCCCAGGGAAGTGTGGTAGGTCCGCTGTTGTTTTCTATCTACATAAATGATCTTTTGGATAGGGTGGATAGCAATGTGCGGCTGTAAGCTGATGATGCTGTGGTGTACGGGAAGGTGTCGTCGTTGAGTGACTGTAGGAGGATACAAGATGACTTGGACAGGATTTGTGATTGGTGTAAAGAATGGCAGCTAACTCTAAATATAGATAAATGTAAATTAATGCAGATGAATAGGAAAAAGAATCCTGTAATGTTTGAATACTCCATTAGTAGTGTAGCGCTTAACACAGTCACGTCGATTAAATATTTGGGCGTAACATCGCAGAGCGATATGAAGTGGGACAAGCATGTAATAGCAGTTGTGGGGAAGGCGGATAGTCGTCTTCGGTTCATTGGTAGAATTTTGGGAATATGTGGTTCATCTGTAAAGGTGACCGCTTATAAACCACTAATACGACCTATTCTTGAGAACTGCTCGAGCTTTTGGGATCCCTATCAGGTCGGATTAAGGGAGGACATAGAAGCAATTCAGAGGCGGGCTGCTAGATTTGTTCTGGTAGGTTTTATCATCACGCGAGTGTTACGGAAATGCTTCAGGAACACGGGCGGGAGTCTCTAGAAGAAAGGAGGCGTTCTTTTCGTGAATCGTTACTGAGGAAATTTGGGGAACCAGAATTTGAGGCTGACTGGAGTACAGTTTTACTGCCGCCAACTTACATTTCACGGAAAGACCAGAAAGATAAGATAAGAGAGATTAGGGCTCGTACAGAGGCATATAGGCAGTCATTTTTCCCTCGGTCTGTTTGGGAGTGGAACAGGGAGAGAAGATGCTAGTTGTGGTACGAGGTACCCTCCGCCACGCACCGTATGGTGGATTGCGGAGTATGTATGTAGATGTAGATGTAGATGTAGATATAGATGTAGATAGGCACCTCTATCAGTGATGATACCGTCACATAGAAGGATCGGCATCTCATTATCAGTAGGGGATGCATGGGAGACACGTGTTGTAAAACAATGGAGAACACAAAAGATTACAACATGCAACTCCCGGAGCAGGGCAACATCACCGTTCGCAGCATACTGCATTTCATGGAGTAAAGATCTGCAGCGGATAGGCACTTAGTGCAGGGGCTGGCAACTGATCCTTAAAATAGACAAATGTAATGTATTGCGAATACATAGAAAGAAGGATCCTTTATTGTATGATTATATGATAGCGGAACAAACACTGGTAGCAGTTACTTCTGTAAAATATCTGGGAGTATGCGTACGGAACGATTTGAAGTGGAATGATCATATAAAATTAATTGTTGGTAAGGCGGGTGCCAGGTTGAGATTCAATGGGAGAGTCCTTAGAAAATGTAGTCCATCAACAAAGGAGGTGGCTTACAAAACACTTGTTCGACCTATACTTGAGTATTGCTCATCAGTGTGGGATCTTTACCAGGTCGGGTTGACAGAGGAGATAGAGAAGATCCAAAGAAGAGCGGCGCGTTTCGTGATGATGATGATGATGATTGGTGTTTTAGGGCGCACAAACGCGTTTCGTCACAGGGTTATTTGGTAAGCGTGATAGCGTTACGGAGATGTTTAGCAAACTCAAGTGGAAGACTCTGCAAGAGAGGCGCTCTGCATCGCGGTGTAGATTGCTGTCCAGGTTTCGAGAGGGTGCGTTTCCGGATGAGGTATCGAATATATTGCTTCCCTCTACTTATACCTCCCGAGGAGATCACGAATGTAAAATTAGAGAGATTCGAGCGCGCACGGAGGCTTTCCGGCAGTCGTTCTTCCCGCGAACCATACGCGACTGGAACAGGAAAGGGAGGTAATGACAGTGGCACATAAAGTGCCCTCCGCCACACACCGTTGGGTGGCTTGCGGAGTATAAATGTAGATGCAGAAGCCAATTTTTGGGGTACGAAAATGGTATTGGCATTAACTGTGGCTATATGATAAGTCTGAAAAGCTGCCATTGCCAGGAGAACAGGCGATTCAAACTCGGGGGAAGTACAGGGAGCTCCCTGCTACGTCTCCGTGGAAGGGCATATCACTGTGAGTGAGAGGGGACCGACCCCACCAAAGAGGGAGTCCAACGCACTGTACACCTATGGTCATCAGTCCCCTAGAACTTAGAACTACTTAAACCTAACTAACCTAAGGACATCACACAACACCCAGTCATCACGAGGCAGAGAAAATCCCTGACCCCGCCGGGAATCGAACACGGGAACCCGGGCGTGGGAAGCGAGAACGCTACAGCACGACCACGAGCTGCGGACTGTACACCTCCAGAACGTCCATCCTCAGCATCGACGTCCTCTGCTCAGGAGACAGACGTCTCACGAGGCCGGCTCAGTGGAACACTATCAGAGCTGCACCCATAAGTAGCGTCAGACACAGAAAAGGGAAGGAAGGTCGGTGGTGTCCGTAGGTGGATGCTCGCTGAAGACCGGGGGGGGGGGGGGGGGAGAGAAGGGGAAAGACGTTGCCGCGTCAGCTGCCAGGGCGACAGAGGACAGCTCACCAACAGTTGGAGGGTCGTCATCCTGTGTACACATCCGATAAAGGCAATCATAAGAAGTGGTACTGCGTTGTCTCTTCCTTTTCCTCGGCAACCGTTGCTTCCTAACACGTTATTCTGTGTCGGATGGCGGGCGGCTGTCTTCTGGCATGTGGCCAGACGGCAGGAAAGCGCAGGTAGGTACAACTCCACGATCGACATCCTTGGGGTCGGGACAGGAGTCTTGGGTGTGCTGACGGTCATCATCCGTTGGTACTTCCTCCGGCGGCAGTGCAGGAGAGACAGGCAAAACGTCCATCGCGTTGTTGAGAGGACTCGATGCCGGTGCCAAGTGGTTCAAAGTGGGCGCAGTAAGGAGCCCCCCAGCGGACGTATAAGATGGAGTTAACGCAGTGGGGGCCGCAGGGAGAGCGAAGTCTCCGAACGGCGTCTGAACCAGTCTACGTCGGAGGCATTCAGAACGGACATGGGCTTCCTGACCACATTCTGAACAGGTGCGCGGCTGGCCACCTTACATGACGACACCCCTGTAGCCGGTAATTACCAATTGGGAAGGCACGTGCTTCCTCAGATTAATTTTTATCTGACGGACACCACAAAGAACACGGTATGTTTCGAACGTCTTCCACGTTTCAGCAACGTGACTGACGACGTTGTCGTAAGGCTTAAAGGCGGCCACCACAACATCCAACGGCACGTAAAACGGGAGCTCGAAAACCCGCAACGTTCGGAGGCCAAAACCAGCGTGATCATACAGTCCCTGTATGGAGTCAGAGTATCGGAATTTGAGATCGTTAACATGGCGGCGCACAAAACTTCATTCTTTAGCTTTATATACAAAGTGGTACTAAGGATCCGGAAATGGATTTCGAGAATATTTTGCGGCGGTGGATGCATTTCGTCCCGTATAAACCGTTCAACTTCATGCGCTTTTGGTAGCTCATGATCCAAACCAAACATTAATTTAATCGTGGCTTGGCAATAGGAAAACGCCATTATGGTCGGTGAATTCGGACACGAAGACAGCCATTACGTCGAAATAAACAAACGCGCGTTCGCTTGCAGGCAGCACAACAGGCGTGCTCGCCTATCCCCGCTGCCGAAAGCAGACGGAGCCATGCGGTGACAGTGGTAGTTGCAACTGCATGAACTAGCATTCTACCCGTCAGACGCAAATTCTCAACTTATCCACATACTACTAATATAGTGCCCCTTGCCCAGTATCCTCATTACTCGCGGTACGACAGAACAGACATCACATAATTAACATGAGGCTGGTCAACGATCCCTTCAGTGCAAACGCACACCACGCTCGAACTCTTACAGAAATCGACGAAATACCAGGAGTAATGAGGATAATGGGCAAAGGACACTACATTAGTAGTGTTTGATAAGTTGAGAATTTGGACCTGACGGGAGGCGTGCTAGGGTAGTCCGTGCAGTTGCGATGACCATTGTGTCCGGATGACTTAGTGGAGCCGCTGCGGTAGCTCAATGTCTTCGGTCAGGGGGTTAGGTGCCCTCTGCAATAAAAAAATCGTGAATGGATCAACGATGAGCTTGAACGCGTTGAATGGGACGTCCGCCCCAAACCAATGCAACGAACAATTACGAACAAAATGAGATTAAAGAAAAGTGGTCAGAGCATCTTCCTAGTAAGCAGAAAACCTGGGTTCGAATCCCGGTCTGGCACAAATTTTCATCTTTGCCCATTGATTTCAATCAATTCCCGCTCGCAGCTACTGTCTGTAATTCCTTTGTCTGGAGTAACTTTTACTGAATGCTGCACTACACCTCAAATGCATGGCATTATTTTTCGAAATATTACCAAGTCCTTGTAAACAACGGACGGAACGCTCTACTAGTCGTTCAATTTCTCGTCGATAGAAATCCGTTCGTCCGTCATTGAGCCATTCGGGAACTGCTGCTGCGAGAATGTGCTCATAGTTGGAAAATCTGCGATTCCTACGAACGAGTACCTCGATTGTCTGGACATTGTCGTTTGTTATCAGTGTCTTTGGCCGATCTTTCCGATCAGCATCACTCAAGTTTGTGTGGCCTTGGTCAAACTGTTGGCACCATTTCAGTACGGTTGGACGCGGTATTGTATTGAGCCCATCACCTTCAGAATACATTTCCAATTGGCGAGCCGTTTCCGTCGCACACTGTGATGCACCTGTTATGTGTACCATAGCACAACTGTTTATTTATTTACACGTCATGTTCCGTAGGACCAAATTGAGAAGCAAGTCTCCAAGGTCATCGAAGGTCTCAGTACATGAAATCACTACATAAAAGTAATAACAGATAAAAATAAAATGTTTATGAGCCCGAAGAAAGTCAAACCATAAGTTTAAGTAAACGCAGTCAACAATATAACAAGCATCAGCTTAATTTTTCAAGGAACTCCTCGACAGAATAGAAAGAGTAAGCCATGAGGACACTCTTCAGTTTAGATTTGAAATCGCGTGGATTACTGCTAAGATGTTTGAATTCTTGTGGTAGTTTATTGAAAATGGATGCAGCAGTATACTACACACCTTTAGCACAAGAATCAAGGAAGTCCGATACCAATGGAGCTTTCATTTCTGCCGAGTATTAACTGAGTGAAACCTGCTTCCACTTGGGAATAAGCTAATATTGTTAACAAGAAATGACAGTAAGGGATGTATATATATTGAGAGACCAATGTCAGAATACCCAGACACGTGAACAGGGGTCGACAAGAGGTTCGTGAATTTACACCACTTTTTGTCCGAACCGCCAGTTTCTGAGCCAAAAATATCCTTTTGGAATGGGAAGAGTTACCCCAAAATATAATACCATACGACACAAGTGAATCAAAATAAGCAAAGTAGACTAATTTTCGTGTCGAACGATCACTCACTTTAGATACTGTTCGAATAGTGAAAATGATGGCAGTAAGTCTTTGCGCAAGGTCTTGAACGTGTGCTTTCCACGACAGTTTGTCTATCTGAACACCTAGAAATTTGAACTGTTCAGTTTCACTAATCATATGGCCATTCTGTGAAATTAAAACTTCAGGTTTTGTTGAATTGTATGTTAGAAACTGTAAAAACCAATGTTGCACCAACATCCTTTACTACCACACTAGTGTCATCAACAAACAGAAATATCCGTAATACTAGAAGGCATATCATTTATATAAATAAGGAACAGAAGAGGTCCCAACACTGATTCCCCACTTGACCGCACCCCACTCAGACCCCACATCACAGCCATTCTCAGCATTGTGAATAATAACCTTTGCTGTCTGTTGCTAAAGTAAGGGGTGAACCAATAGTGAGCTACTCCCCGTATTCCATAATGGTCCAACTTTTGGAGCAATATTTTGTGATCAACACAATTAAATGCCTTAGTTAAATCAAAAATACGCCTAGCGTTCGAAACCTTTTGTTTAACGCATCCAGTACCTCACAGAGAAAAGAGAATATAGCATTTTCAGTTGTTAAACGGCTTGTAAAGCCGATCTGTACATTTGATAGCAAGTTATGTAATATAAAATGATCAATTATAATTACATACACAGCCTTTTCAATAGCTTTAGCAAATACTGATGGCATAGAAATAGGTCCAACATTGTCTACATTATCCTTTTTCTTTACTACTGAGTACTTTAATCATTCAGGAAACTGACCATTCCTAAAGAAGAAATTACAAATATGGCTAAATACAGGGATAACATGTGCAGCACAGTACTTTAATATTCTGCTAGGCACTCCATTATATCCATGAGTCCTTAGTCTTCAGTGATTTAATTATTGACTCAGTCGCCCCCTTCTCTGTATCAAAGAGGAGTATTTCAGACATCAGTCTCGGAAAGACATTTACTAACAAAGTAGAAACTAAATTTTTATTTAATTCACCAGCAATTCCCAGAACATGATTGTTAAATACTGTACATATATCTGATTTATCAGTAACAGAAACATTTTTACTACGAACTGACTTTATATTGTCGACCTTGTGCTGCTGACCATACACTTCCTTCACAACTGACCATATGGTTTTAATTTTATCCTGTGAATTAGCTATTCTATTTGCGTACCACATACTCTTTGCCTTCCTAATAATATTTTTAAGCAATTTCAATACTGTTGTAAGGGGCTTCTGTAGCTTGATTGTGACTACTAACCATTTGAAATAATTCCCGCTTTTTTCTACATGATATCTTTATCGCACTAATCAGCCACCCAGGCTGCCTATTACTGCTAGTACCTCGTTTAAAAGTTCTAATGGAAAGCAACTCTCAAAGAGCACAAGAAATGTGTTAAGGAAAGCATTATATTTATCATCTATGTTATCGGCATTATAAACATACTGCCACTCTTGTTCCTTCGCAAGGTTTAAAAAACTCTCTATTGCTGTGGGATTAACGGTCCTAAATGTGACATTTGTTCGAGTACAAAACCCTTTTAGTGTTAAAATTTGTGCATCATGGTCTGAAAGGCCATTCCGCTTTTACTAACAGAATACCTGCTGTTCCCCTGCACCCTAGTTGGAAAATACACTGTCTGCATCAGTTCATATGAATTTAGAAGAGCTAGCAACATACTTTTTCTTGCACCGTCATATACAAAAGTTATATTGAAGTCACCACATATGACTAATTTCTGGTACTTCCTACAAAGTGAATCAAGAACCCTCTCTTGCTTGAGCAAAAATGCTCTGAAGTCAGAGTTAGGGGACCTATAAACAACAAAAATTAGAAGTTTAGTTTCACTAAATTCAACTGCCCCTGCACAATATTCAAATATCTGTTCAGTGCAGTTCCTGTCTGCAGGAAACCTGGAACACGTTCTCTCTTCTGACAAAGCGTCACTTTGGATGCACTATAGTCTTAGCGTGGGGTGATGTGTTTAACTTACTTTTCGATGTCGTCTCATAGTACGTATTTATCCAAGTTTTTGTTCAGTACCGTGTTACAGAAAATATATTACTTTATCTTGGTTGCATACTGTGAACGTAATGTCTGAGGTGTCGGAAATTTATGAAAGCATATCTGAAATAATGGTAAATAAATGTAATATGTTTTCACACACATTGTGAAAACGATAACCAGGAGCATTTATGAGAAAGCGCAAGCCGCAAATGAAGTCGCCACAATTTGCATCTTCACCTTGCTATTCAGAAATCTGCTTGTAATAACTCTGTAGTGAGCTTGTTAAATAACGAAGGACAATTTGAACTTCAGAAGATGCTGAGTCCCTCCCATCTCACAGTACCATGGTTACAGATACAAATGGTTGTGTTCAATTGTGACAGTAAAAATTGTAAATGTGATATACGGGATTCACACCACAGTATACGTACAAGGTAAAGCACAAATGAATTACAGAATAGCATTTGAATAATGAATTTCGGATATTCATTTGGTGAGAAGCCGTACGTGATGGAGTCAGTGTTTCTAAACGTCGCACACTGAAATCAAAGAGGGTGTGTAAATGTTTGTGGGGATTCCCTTCCACATGACGCGAACGCGAATCCACAACACGTTAAGAATTGTACCTGGATCACAGTGACGTATAAACTGCCGGCATACTGTACCCGAGACACGTTCGATGGTCTACAAGGGAAGACCACCCAACCTGCTCCTGCCTGGGAGAGAGCTAATGGGCACCCGGCATTGCCCGTCCCCTAAGGGGCAACGTTCAGCCGCCTGATATGCGTGTTAGGCTAACATGCAGTTGTCTTTACACAAAGATGGCTTACACAGTCTTCACCATAGATGCCTAACATCCATTTCATAGGAGTTTTTCTTGTTTTGGATGTCTGGAATGGCGCTCGTAAGGTTTGAAGTGCTTAGACACGCGCAGGCAGCCTCGCTAGAGAAGCTGCACTGCGCAGAGATGAGTTAGCAGTGAACTTTGCTCTACGATGATACCCACCAGATTTATCTGTTAATCGCGAGGAGAGGAGAGAAGACAGACAGTTGAGCTTTGGTGTTAGGTATAAACAAGTGAATTTTGTCTTAATAGCAGTAAACAGCAAACAATGAAGAATTCTGGGAATTACATTATGGAATAATGGAAGCTTTATTACGGAGAGAAAAAGAATTGATTTTTACGTGGGTACGGTTATACTCTTTGTGAAGAATGGATTACAGGCAATGATTAAGTTTGTTTTATTTGCGGCAGCGGTTTGATAATGTGGAATTCTTGGTTCGTCAGCCATCCATATTAGGAATGTTTATGCTTCTCATTTCTTTGTTAGGATTTATCGATCATTGTGAGAGAAATGGATTTAAAAATAATTTTGTTCAAGGAAAGCTTATACATGTGATTTTAATTTTTTTTAATTCTTGGATTATAGTTGCGTGATTTCATTGAAAGCTTGTAACGGTAACACCGACCACCTTAAACGGCAATAGATACTACCGTTAAACCTCTGCGAGGAATTTCTGAGAAAGTTGTGACCATGATATAACCTAATGGAAACAGAACAATCAAACTGGGATTCGTTTCCGAAACACTTCAGCAGAGTATAACCAACAGTAAACAGGTGGGTCAGGAACAGACGTTCTCCCAGTACAAAAGCAAGTTGTAACATTACATATTAATATCGGTTGACAGCCTAATTAGAAATTCTTGTGTCAAGCAATATCATAAAGCAGAAGGCAGTGCTAAGGCTAGCCTAATCTTCCTTGGCCGGCCGGTGTGGCCGAGCGGTTCTAGGTGCTTCAGTCTGGAACCGCGCGACCGCTACGGTCGCAGGTTCAAATCCTGCCTCGGGCATGGATGTATGTGTTCTCCTTAGGTTAGTTAGGTTTAAGTAGTTCTAAGTTCTAGGGGACTGATGACATCAGAAGAAGTCCCATAGTGCTCAGAGCCATTTTTTTGAACACGTACCTTAAATGAACTAGATGCAGCAGTTTATAGAACCAATCACCAATACACATGAAAATAGTAGCAATACTAACCAGGGAAGAGCATGAAATGATTCTGATTTAAATCATGGGTCTCATACTCTATAACATAATTGCTTAGTACAGGGTCTCTATTCCTGTGCATTAACGAACTTGCATTAGAATAGCTAAGACAGCAAATAGTTTTATCTTAAGTTCGGTTTGAAGCAATTAAACAGAATGCAAATCTAACTAAAGCTTTGCTTCATTAACTCACTAGCCTAGTACATGAGGGCCCTTAAGCTCTCATGATTTGAAGAACCATGCTCATTAACAAAACTACACAAGTATGCATGAGAAATCGTAAGTATTCTCATCAATAATTATTAATTAAGTAGAGCACAAAAAAGTATAAATCTTTAAATAACAAATGTGTTTTGATAAGCAGCCTTTTAACCAACTCAAAATATAGTTGGCTTTCCAAATATCAACAAAACATTTCTCATGAAATGAAGATTGATAAAAATTTATAATTCTGATCAAAGTGCATAAATGCAACAATTAATAATCTTTCAGCTCAACTTTACTGTTTTCAGGCAGCTTTTCACGTAAGGCAAATTATTTAAGAAAATGACTGAAGATTGGTTTAAAATTACACTGGATTTGGAGTATTTCTCGAACTATAAAACTGAACTTTAAACACTAAAACTCCACACATAAAAAAACTGTCACAGCTATTTTTACGGTTGCCAAATATGTCTTTCCATAATAAATTAGGACACTGGGAAATACATTCACTAGGACAGGATTCCTATCCGGGTTTGTCATTTGGGATAATCATGGGTGTAAGATAATTTTAGAAACACCGCGATTATTATTAAAATCTGCCACATTTTGCAAATACCTGATCAAGTTCACAGAGTGCAAAATATAAAAAATTTAGAGGAAGGTTGGTGGCACTGGTGGCGTAATTTGCAGTGGTTATTAACATGGCGGCGATGCAGTCATGGTAGTACGGTTGGTCTCGCTCTGTTACAGATCTTCTTGACGTCGGAATTATATTTTTACAGGGCCAAAAACCATGCCATGGTAACAGTATCACCAAAGGCAGCATCCGAGACCCACAAATACTGCCCTTAAGCTCCTCTGGCGTCAAAACTCCAAGAATATTAGCCACAACGAAAAAAAAAAAATGGCTCTGAGCACCATGCGACTTAACTTCTGAGGTCATCAGCCGCCTAGAACTTAGAACTAATTAAACCTAACTAACCTAAGGACATCACACACGTCCATGCCCGAGGCAGGATCCGAACCTGCGACCGTAGCGGTCGCTCGGCTCCAGACTGTAGCGCCTAGAACCGCACGGCCACTCCGGCCGGCGCGAGATGTTCAACCACAGCACTGCTCAGCCCAGATTCCTTACCCGTCACTAAGGACAAGTTATCACTAGCACGCCAACCATACCTTTTCCACTCCACCAGGCTACTTCTGTAGCTGCGAGGCTTCCCTACGTCTTTTACCTTCAACCCTATGTTCCCTAACTATGGACCAAGTCATTTACGGTACATGATATAACAATCATTCCATTAGTTATTTAAATCCATAAGCACAAATTAAACAACATCGTTCAAAAGTTCACATAACTGAAATATGTATACATAGCCAAAGATTTCCATGACAAATAAAACACTCTACGTAAGCAACACTACAAACTGACATAGAAATATCGATAAAGATACGAAATTGGTTGAAAATAGGTGTTACAAGCTTATCTATGTTGAAGTTTCATTAAATGTTTTTGAGTAAATTGATTGCTATTGAGTTTATTTAAACCAGAGTCATTGTCCATTTCCCAACAGTCAACTAATTTTAAATTTATTTAAAACCATTATCAAAAATTAAGAACCAAGAATGACAACAATGTTTTTAGAGAATGCTTTGCACCTTTCCATTATCTCAGTAGTTAGATTTTGCATCTCTGTTATCGAGACGCTCTGTAGATACGACAGCAGTTTGCACGGAGTTATCCAGTGCGATCCAAGTAAGCCAAACAGTGTAGAAGACAAATTCTTTCTTTAATTTAATTTCACAGGGACCAACTTTAGTTTCAAAGTATTCAGTCTTTCATCACAGTTCATAGTCAGGTTTTGTGATAACAATAAGTTTCAGACAGGGCATGCTTTTTCTTAGAATTATCGCAGTTAGAGTTCTCTATGTATTCTCGTTGTTGAATTTTGTCACCAACAGTTATCGTTATGCAAGTTATCAGCTTCGACGTTTGGTATGCGCATAATTCAAAAGAAGCCCAATGTTTAGCATATAACAGACAATATAACATTAAAAACACAATCAACATGACAGATACACTTTCACTAAAATAAATTTAAACAAAGGACGCTCATTTGGCAGCATTCCTTGTACGTTCAGGAATCGGAGAATTTTCTGAGATGGTTTTTTGTTTTAAGATAGTCAGATAAAGTGCATTGCCCTTGGTCGCTAGTTGTTTGTAGTTTTGTTTTGCTGCTGCGTTATTTACAGATCAGTTGTGTTTTCTTGCAGCTCATTGGGATGATATCTGAAAATTTCTTTGTTTATTTTGAATATTTTTCTTTGCTGTCATAATTGCCATGTCTTTCAAAACAGTAAACAGCAAGTCGCGTAGTAATCATACTCAGACAGCCAATATCCAAAATTCAAGTGACAGTAATACTTACTTTCTGATGAGTTAATGGAATTTTTCTTACAGGTGACACACTAAATTCAGCAACAATTGGACAGTATTTGGCAAGTATTGTACAGTACGCAATTGTGGAACAGGTACGGAATTTTAGGATGGATTTAACATCTTTTGTTACTAATCGGAGATAGTTCCTTATTTTCAGCATTCAGAACTGAATGCGGAGTAAGAACAATGAGTACAGCGTCATATTAGGTTCTTTGAGTAACATATCGTATGTGATAGAAGTAATTATGAGTTTATAACGATTATTGGATGACATGATGAAGATGTTGATTTTGTGGATTTATGAGTTATGTATTTGAGGATATATGTTTTAAGATTTCAGGAGATAGACAATGAGGTTAGGGACTCTTAGGGACTACGTGATGATTTGCTTGTAGCTTTGAGCTGTTGTGCTTTAGTGATTTTTGTGTGGGGTAGAAGATTTCGTATGAGTGGAGACGAGATGTATTGGGAAATTTGCTACTTTATTTGATACATTGTGAAGAGAACTTTCTGGCCTGTAAGCATTTTTATGTGTAGGTAGTGATATTTATGAGAGATGACACTTCTATTCATGTGCTTGATTTGACAACGGTTTGGTTTTGCTTGTCCTAACAACTTTTCTGTCTCACTTAACAGGTTAATGATATTTTTTTTTACTTTTTCAGCTCAGCTTAACAGATTTAAATACATTTAGTAACCATTTAGCACAACTACTCTTTATCGTATTTGTATAGCTGTAAGGCTACACATAAATATACTTTACCTGTCTTGCATTGGACGTATGCTAAGCATTTTTTTTTACATGATTATGATTAGTTAGCACCTGCAGTGAGTTAGCATCTGTGGCCACATTTTCACTCTTATTACGTTTTGTGACGGACTGACGTTTGGCGATTGGCACTTTAATGTAATTATTTTCTTTTGACATGTACAACAATAATTTTGTGCAAAACTGTTATTTCCTTCCTTCGTCGACTTTCCTTCTGAGTAGTTGCTCGAACTAGAAATTTTTGTAGGAAGTAGTATTATGTTTTATGATTACTGTACACTGCAAGTAAGACAACCTTAAGGAAGCTTTTACTTTTGTAACAGTACTTTGACAGATATTTCTACGATAATGCTATGATTTTTATTCTCAACTCATGTCTTGCATTCACACAATGCTTTAATTATGTTTAATCACCCAGAATACTGTGTAACAGTGATGTAAAAATGACAATTATACGTTACTAAGCTATTTATTGTGGACTTGTCTTGAATGCCACCATCAAAACCAATCTCTTATGGAAAATTACTTTAGGTATTTGTTTGCGTAACAATATGGTAACAAACACACATTTCAATTTTTATTCTAGCTTATGTATTTACTCATTTGTAACAATGTTTGTCTATTATGTATTACGCTGAGTCAGAACATTCATGGAAATATTTAACCATACACTTCTGCAGCATGAGACACTTATGAACGAAGGGACGTTTTTTTACAACAACGATATGTTAGGTCACTTAAACTGGATTTATGCAATTATTTCACTGACACTTGGCGAACTAACGCTACGTTTCCGCCTTACTGTGGATCTTTACTGTACCGTTGTCAGAGACATTGACTCTGAGTTGTCAGTGGAATATTTATTGACCAATACTGCATCTTCTGAGTCTGCTTTTAGCCTCCTCACAAATAAACCAATACAATGATGCAAGTCATACCAATGTTTATGACCTGAGTCTTCAATAAAACATATTTACTTCAAGACACAATTCGATGAGTTTTCTTTAGTGGTGTAGTAGGTACTCTTAACGACGGTTTTCACTGAATACATATAATTCAACGATGGCAACATAGTTTTTGCAATGATGTAAATGATAAGTGATATTTCAGTGAAATTTTGTTTTCATTCTTATCACGCAACAAATTTCTTAACAGTGGACTCACATGCTATGTGCAGAGTAAAACAGTCAGCTAGTTACCATGAATGATATTATCACATCTGTTTTTTTTTTTACTGGTGTTCTGAGCACGCTGATGTTTATGGGGCTGTTAGTGCGTCTGTGCAGAATAATTTAAAGCAATTTGTCATGGAGTTGTTTGTGCTCCTGGGCACAATGATTTAAACCAATTTGTCATGGAGTTGTTTGTGCGCCTGTGCACAATGATTTAAAGCAATTTGTCAAGGACTATTAGTGCACCTGTGTTCGACAATTGAAAAAAAATTGTAAATGCTATGAATCATGTGGTTTTTTTATACCGTTATCATTCATTTATTGAAACCCACGTACCTGGTGTTTTAACTTTGTTTGCGGAATTTTGCAGTATAATCTTTGTTAATTAAAAATCTAATCCTGCAGAATTCTGGCCTGAGAGGCCGAGGGATTGTGAAATGTGTGTGTAAACTTTCGTGAAAATGTTTATTGTTCTGAACGTCTTGAACCACGCTCGTAAGGTTTGAATTGCTTAAACACGAGGGCAGCCTAGGCAGGACAGCTGTGCCGCACGGAGATGAGTTAGAGGCGACCTTTGCTCTGAGAATATGCCTGCCAGGCTTATTTGTTGATAACGAGGAGAGGAGAGGAGATAGATAGTTAAGCTTTGGTGTTCGATGTCAACAGTCGAATTTTTGTTTAGTAGCAGTAAGCAGCAAACAATGGAGAATTTTGGGAATTATATTATGGAATAATGGAAAACTTATTCTGGAGGGAAAAAAGATTAACTTTTACACTGATACGATAATACACTTTGTGAAGAATGAATTACAGGTAATTATTAAGTCTGTTTTATTTGCGCCAGCTTTCTTGGTTCGTCAGACATCCAGATTAAGAATGTTTTTGTTTTAATTTTTTTATGATTTATCTATCATTGTGAGAGGAATGGATTTAAAAATTAGATTTTGAAATAATGTTGAAGGAAAGTTTATACATGTGTCGTCTATTTTTTGTAATTCTCGGGTTATAGTTACGTGATTTTAGAGATCGTTTCTTTAAACGTTTCTAAGTAAAATGATGTGATTGCTATTGAGTTCATTTAACCCAGAGTCACTGTCCACATCACAAAGGTCAATTAATTTTCAATTTATTTAAAACCAAGAATGATATCAATGTTTTTAGAGAATGCATTGCACCTCTGAATATCTCAGTAGTTAGACTTTGCAACTCTGTTATCGAGACGCACTATAACTACAATAGCAGTTTTCACGGAGTTATCCAGTGCGATCCAGGTATGCCAAATAGTGTAGAAAACAGATTCTTTCTTTAATTAAATTCCGCAGGGGCCAACTTTAGTTTCAAAGTAATCAGTTTTTTATCAAAGTTAATAGTCAGATTTTTTGATAACAATAAGTTTCATACAGGACATGATTTTTCTTAGAATTATCGCAGTTAGATTTCTCTATACATTCTCGCAGTTGAATTTTGTCACCAAAAGTTAACATTACGCAAGTTATCAGCTTTAAGATCTATTATGCGCACCACTCGAAACAGGAAGCCCAAAGGTTAGCATCTAACAGGCAATATAACATTAAAACACAATCAACTTCACAGATTCACATAAAAATAAAATAAATGTAAACAGATAACTTTCAAGTTGGGCGAAATATGGCACTGGAGTTGCCTGGAAGAGGGGAGGTACACTGGTGTGCAAATCATTAGGACGAAAGTGTCTTTCGCGTGCTGTGTCACTGCAAAGTAATATAGCTTGATGGTACTTGAAACATACATAGAAAGAACTGCTACACTGTAGTACAGAAGTTAACTAAAAGAATCCGCAATCAGACGAACAGAAATGCACCTTTATTCAAAGACAATAATTACACAGAGGTCGCCGCAATGAATGATGAACCCTTGGACATCACAAACGGCGGGAAATGGTTCGTAATGGGCTTGTGGTAACCACGAAAGGCAATGCATGCACTGCAATGTGCTTCCATGCTGGCCAAAACGTTGGTACGGTGTTTTTGTGGTACGGCGTTCCATTCCTCCACTAGCGCGATAGATAACTGCTGGTTTGCATGTGGATGTCGTGCAGTACGTCTCCCCAACACATCCCACACGTTCTCGATGGGATTTATGTAGGGGAACGGCAGGACAGTCCATTCACCGAATATCCTCTCGTTCCAACTCCTCCGATTTCGCAGTGGAATGTGATCGCTCATTGTCATCCACAAAAATGAAATCAGGGCCGAATACATCCCAGAAAAAACGCACATGAGGAAGGAGTACAGGGTCACAGTGTCATAATAACGATACGTAAATTGCAGTTGTTTCAAATAAAATGCCTTTTTTGCTTGCTGCACATCGAAATTTATATTTTTATTTATGTATCCAGACGCGTTTCGCCTTTTTTCGCAAGGCATCTTCAGTGGGGTGTACTGAAATATTACTGATTTTTACGCATTGGTTATGGTTTCACATCTGGGTTATAGATTTTAAAAAAGTTCCTTAGCGTTTTTTTATGAAATGGGAAGGTACTTACAGGTAACTTCTAATCCATTGCATCTAAGCAAACTGCTTTTTCTCATCTGGCTACCAGGTGGACATCTTACAGTTCACCTTCAGTTCACTGTTTACGTTACACATCACTGTAACTGCCATCTTTTTAATATAGAGTTTCATTTGTTTTTCTAAGTGTTACCAACATTATCACTTCCGCCGGCTGCCTGTATTTATTGAAGATGGCCGGGGAACCCATGCGAGTGTGAATTGAATTTTATTTTACCACTGTGGGAAGCTGCCTTACTGCGTATGAATTACTTCAAAGCACTGGTAGTGGTGTTTGCTGTGAAGAGCGTGAGCAGGTTGACTATTTTTTATGTTGTATTTTTCTTTTAATTTACAGTTTGATTCCCTTTTAAAATAAATATGGTATCAAAAACCCATGAGGATGCTAAAACACTTTTAGAGCAATTTATTTCAGAAGGAACTAGGTTGATATTTCGGTTTGACCAACACGATTTAGGTTTTCTATGGACTGTTTAAAACACTTTAGGCTAATTCCGAAATAAGTAATTTAAGTAAGTCGTAGCCAGTTGCTAGCTACTTGTCTATTTGACATAATTCTCTAGCTCTTCCTACCTTGTAGGTGATGGGTTGTGGTAGCCTCATAAAAGCAATGTTTCAACAACAGGTGGTCCGGCACACAGTTTAATCTGCCAGGAAGTTTCAAATCATCGCAAAATTTGCTAGACTGAATATTCATTCTGAAAACAATCCCTAGGCTGTGGCTAAGCCACTTCTCCGCAGTTTCGTTTCTGCCAGAAGTGCTAGTCCTGCAAGGTCTGTAGGGGAATTGTGATGTTTTGAAGGTAGGAGGGTTATATGAAAACTGCGTCCAGTGAAATTTGTGCCCATACCAAAATATATGAAATTTTCGCCCAGTATTACTCAGGACTGGCCAATGGTCCTGTCGCAGTGGTAACACCGGTTCCAGTGAGATCACCGAAGTTAAGCGCTGTCATGCTTGACTAACAGTTGATTGGGTGTCCGTCTGGGGCCGGCCGCGGTGGTCTAGCGGTTCTGGCGCTGCAGTCCGGAACCGCGGGACTGCTACGGTCGCAGGTTCGAATCCTGCCTCGGGCATGGGTGTGTGTGATGTCCTTAGGTTAGTTAGGTTTAAGTAGTTCTAAGTTCTCGGGGACTTATGACCTCACATGTTGAGTCCCATAGTGCTCAGAGCCATTTGAACCATTTTTTTGTCCGTCTGGGCCTGCCGTGCACTGTGGGCAAGTGGGGTGCACTCAGCCAACTGAGGAGGTACTGAACTGAGAAGTGGCGGCTGCAGTTACGGAAACCGACAATGGCTGGGAGAGCAGTGTGCTGAACACATGCCAATCAATATCTGCATCCAGTGACGCCTATCGTCTGAGAATGACACGGCGGTCGGTCGGTACCGTTGAGCTTGCCGAGGCCTGTTCGGATGAGGTTCAATCCTGAGAACTGATGTGGGGAAGCAGTGACAGAAACAGTAAAAGTGAGTACAACCTTGATTTTTACTCGAAAGGACCCTGGAGATCCAGAACATGGGCAGGGAACCTACGTTCAGGAACGTGACAAGAAATAGTTGTCATATCTTTTGGGACCATTCTAATGGGTCGCTATGTCAAACATTGAAATGTGGTGTCGGAGCCATCCTTATCTGGTCACATGTATATTAAGCTTGAGGTTGAAGTGGGTGTTAAACAGACCATGACCTATCGGAATTATAGTAAAACAGACTGGGACTCTTTTAGGAAAGACCCTTACTCACACTTGTCTGAAATCGGAAATACGATAATAAATCCAGTAGATTTTATTGAAATGTCACACGCAGTGAAGTGCCGTTATATTTAGAAAACTACCCAATCACCAAGAAGTGCACAAATAGGAATACACCCTGGCGGGACAGTGATCTGAAATTGCGAAAGAAGCATGTAAGAAGAGGAAAGGACAATGGGAAAAATATTGGAAGGCCCTTGCCAAATATAACCTTGCGATTAAGCAAGTGAAACTATCATCCTGGAAGGTATTCTGTGTGGAAGTGGAAGGTATAGATACTTACGTCGGACTTCATAAAGTCCTCACTAGAACACCAACTTATCCAGGAGGTACTTTAAGGAAGAAGGGTAGTGACTATACAAAGACAGCAAGTGAGATGCTTGGTGTGCTTGCCATGACTCACTTCCCTCAATGCTCTCTGGCAGGTAATACAGACAAGGAGTCAGTCCCTGAGAGACACTGGTTTAGAGGTACTCAAAGAGAAAACTGAGAATCTGCCGCTGAATGAGTTGATTTTTTTAAAAAAATACAGTAGGTGGTAAAAACATTTCAACTGTTCTAATCACTAGACCCAGATGGAATCTTTCTAGCTCTACTGAAACATGAAGGAGAGAGCTTAATTCGACTCCTATGTAGAATGTTTAGAATGAGCCTAGCAGCAGGAATCACTCATAATGTTTCAAGAACAGTGAAAGCTATTTTCATTCCGAAGCCAGAGAGAGTTGATCATACCAAGCCCAAGGATATGAGACGGATCAGTCTTTTCTCCTTTCTTCTTGAGACATTAAGAAACTAGTTAACGTGCACGTTAGGGAAAAGAGGTTAACTGAGGTTTCTCCACACGCAAACCAACACGCATATCAGTCAGGCAAATGGTGTGACACAGCATTTCACCATCTTTTTGGGAAAGTGGAAGAGCACTATACTTTCAGGAAACTTCTCTCTGCATCTTTCTCGCTGTCGAGGGGGCTTTTAGCAATACGACCTTTTGAATCCATGATTAGAGCTGCAGAAGAGCATGGCTCTGAGACCACCATACGTGGGTGGATTAAGCAGAAAGGTAGAAGCCACCATGCTGAATAAGAAAATGGCGACCAACACCAGCAGAGGGAGCCCACAAGTAGGGGTTTTGTCCGCACGACTGTGGAACCTAGTGATGAATGAACTCACTGAAAAGCTGTTTACTAGAGGCTACTTTTGTCAAGTGCACGCAGACGACTTAGTTATAGTAATAATTGGCTAATTTGCTAGTAATGTTAGGACAATGGCACAATGTGCACTGAACACTGCGCAAAACAGATGCAAGGGACAGGAGATTATGGTCAACTCCAAGAAAAATAATGTAGTACCATTTACGGGGAAGCATAACCAGCACTAATACTGGAATCTTAAACTTCTCGATTAAGCTCTACCTGTAGAGGAGACAGTGAAATATCTAAGAATAACCCTGGACGCAATGCTATCGTGAACCCCTCACATAAGGAATATACACCACTGGCCATAAAAATTGCTACACCAAGAAGAAATGCAGATGATAAACGGGTATTCATTGGACAAATATATTATACTAGAACTGACATGTCATTACATTTTCACGCAATTTGGGTGCATAGATTCTGAGAAATCAGTACCCAGAACAATCGCCTCTGCCCATAATAACGGCCTTGATACGCCTGGGCGTTGAGTCAAACAGAGCTTGTATGGCGTGTACAGGTACAGCTGCCCATGCAGCTTCAACACGATACCACAGTTCATCAACAGTAGTGACTGGCGTATTGTGACGAGCCAGTTGCTCGGCCACCATTGACCAGACGTATTCAGTTGGTGAGAGATCTGGAAAATGTGCTGGCCAGGGCAGCAGTCGAACATTTTCTGTATCCAGAAAGGCCCGTACAGGACCTGCAACATGTGGTCGTGCATTATCCTGCTGAAATGTAGGGTTTTCGCAGGGATCGAATGAAGGGTAGAGCCACGGGTCGTAACACATATGAAATGTAACGTCGACTGTTCAAAGTGCCGTCAATGAGAACAAGAGGTGACCGAGACGTGCAACCAGTGGCACCCCGTATCATCACGCCGGGTGATACGCCAGTATGGCGATGACGACTACACGCTTCCAATGTACGTTCACCGCGATGTCGCCAAGCACGGATGCGACCATCATGATGCTGTAAACACAACCTGGATTCATCCGAAAAAATGTCGTTTTGCCATTCGTGGACCCAGGTTCGTCGTTGAGTATACCATTGCAGGCGCTCCTGTCTGTGATGCCGTGTCATGGGTAACCGCAGCCATGGTTTCCGAACTGATAGTCCATGCTGCTGCAAACGTCGTCGAACTGTTCGTGTAGATGGTTGTCGTCTTGCAAACGTCGCCATCTGTTGACTCAGGGATCGACACGTGGCTGCACGATCCGTTACAGCCATGCGGATAAGATGCCTGTCATCTCGATTGCTAGTGATACGAGGCCGTTGCGATCCAGCACGGCGTTCCGTATTACCCTCCTGAACCCACCGATTCCATATTCTGCTAACACTCACTGGATTTCGACCAACGCGAGCAGCAATGTCGCGATACGATAAACAGCAATGGCGATAGGCTACAATCCGACCTCTACCAAAGTCGGAAACGTGATGGTGCGCATATCTCCTACTTACACGAGGCATCACAATAACGTTTCACCAGGCAACGCCGGTCAACTGCTGTTTGTGTATGAGAAATCGGTTGAAAACTTTCCTCATGTCAGCACGTTGTAGGTGTCGCCACCGGCGCCAACCTTGTGTGAATGCTCTGAAAAGCTAATCATTTGCATATCACAGCATCTTCGTGGTGTAGCAATTTTAATGGCCAGTAGTGTATGTTCCAAGGTGAAAGGTACTCATACGATCACTAAAAGAGACTGTGGAAAAAACTGGGGTCTAAGCCCCAAGAGGATATACTGGCTGTACATCATTGCAAAAAGACCTGCGCCCCGCGGGGTAGCAGCGCGGTCTGAGGCGCCTTCTCGCGGTCCGTGCGGCTCACCCCGTTGGACGTTCGAGTCCTCCCTCGGGCGTGGGTGTGTGTGTTGTCCATAGAGTAAGTTAGTTTAAGTTAGAATAAGTAGTGTGTAAGCTTTCTAAATTTTCTAAGGGTATACGATGTGGTGGAACAAAGTAGAACAGAAGTTGGCTGCTAAGGAGCTTCGCAAGGTGCAGATACTGGCCTGCTTAACCATAACAAACGGAATCAGTATCACACCCTCTGCTAGGATGGAGACCATGTTGGACATGCCTCCTTTACAACAGTTCGTCAAAATCGCGGCAGCGGCAGGGACATACAGGCCAAAAAGTGCAAATAACTGGATACCTTTAAGATATTCAGAATCCCTTACCAAAATAAGGAATGTGGTAAATATAGGAATAGTCGGGGAAATTCCGGCAGCTTACAAAATAACTTCCAGTTGCTTCAATATATCTTTCAGCGTAACAATTGGAAGTAGGGAGCAACGGAAGAACAATTCACGGCATCGTGCAGGATACATAGTCTGGTTTACTGACGGTCGAAAACAGATGCTCTGGGGCCGGGATGTACGGAGTAAAGCCTAATATAGAGAACGCAGTCTTTCTAGGGAAGCTGGCCAGGGTATTCCAGGCGGAAATATCCGCTATCAGGGTGTGAGCGGAGGTAAATTTGCGTAGGCACAATAAAGATAGTAGTACCTACATTTAATCAGAAAGCTAAGCATCTCTGAAATCCACATCAACGAGATCAAAGATCGTTGCACAATGCCACAAAGCCCTTGTGAGACTAGGGGAAAGCAACAGGTTAAACCTGCTGTGGATTCGTGGTCACTAAGGAATCAGTGGCAATAACTGATAGGATGGTCGGGACACGTGCGACGACTCCAGTTATTGGACCGGAACCTGTCCTAACCAAACTAAGGCGAAGGTACCCGCCGCCCCCCTGTGGCCTAGGTCGCCAGCCCACGCTTGTGCTGTGGGGCTCGACCTGGGGTAGTCCGGTTCTTCGAATCCTGGTGGTGGAATAAAGTTTCACTGCCAGTACCTGGCGGGCAAGGGAAGGAGATGTGGTGGAGTGAAGTTCGTGATCACCAGACTTTGTACCAATGTCGTGGTTTAAATACAAAATCTCTCTGCCGTATGTCATGAAGTGCAGGCATGTGACACTGTTGATAGTGTTCCGTACGTCGGATGAGGACATTAAGATTAAGCTTCGCGACCGCCTTGGTGCTATTCACGTGGAGTAGGCACTGGGTTTCACCTTCTCCCTTCTCTCATGACACAACACAAACATTACACACAAACACAAACACACACACACACACACACACACAGAATACATACAAGTAGTACTGCAAATATTGTAATGGAGTATGTTGCAAGTAAATAAACAAAAAATGGAAGAAAATGGCTAAATCAGAAGTGCGAAAATGGATCAGAGGGCAGCATGTACAATACTGGTGTATGATCCAAAAACAAGAACATTGCAAACTAATGATGCCAAACCCATATTTGAAAAGAAGTTGTGCAATCCTGGGATTGAAGAGCTGACAGACTAAACTCACAATCACATGTACACGATGAGTCCGGAACCGCGTGACTGCTACGGTCGCAGGTTCGAATCCTGCCTCGGGCATGGATGTGTGTGATGTCCTTAGGTTAGTTAGGTTTAAGTAGTTCTAAGGTCTAGGGGACTGATGACCACAGAAGTTAAGTCCCATAGTGCTCAGAGCCATTTGAACCATTTGAACATGTACACGATGCATATACAGAAAGAAGACCCTAGGTGTAGTCTGCATGGTGAGAGCGATGACATCCTAGCACATCTAATCTTCCAATGCGAAGCGTTCGAGATCAAAACACAGAACATTCGGATCATCAAGTCTTGAAGAAATCGTGTCTAATTAAGAACTAGTAAAGGACCTGCTACAACTATTTAACGGTACTGATGGGCGTTACTAGAATCACAGGGAATGAAACTGCGCAATAAATCTTATTTCGGTGCAGCCAGTAGTGGTTCGGGTATGCAATTGTTTCTATCTTCCTGTTCAAGGCAAATCAAGTCACAGCCAATTGGTTGACGCTTGTCTATTTGAGGTAATGCTCTATATGTGCCTACCTCGTAACTGATGGGATGCTGTATCCCCATAAAAGTAATATTTTAACAACAGGTGGTCCGGCACACAGTTTCAATCCTCCAGGAAGTTTCAAATCAGCGCACAGTTTGCTACAGAGTAAATTCATTTTGCAAACAATCCCCTAGGCTGTGGCTAAACCACTTGTCCACTATTTCATTTCTGCCATCAGTGCGAGTCCCACAAGGTATGCTGTAGAATTGTGAAGTATGTAAGGGAGGACGGATGTATGAAAACTGCGCCCAGTGAAATTTGTGCCCACAAAAAAAAAAAAAAAAAAAAAAAAAAAAAATCTGCCAAAATTGCGCCCAGTATTCCTGGAAATAATCCGCTCACTAACCACAGCTTATTTGCAGCCCGAGAGTGCTCGTCTACGGGAAAGACTCCATATGGCCGCAGTGAGGTGCTGTGCTATGCTGTACGAGCCGCAACGACGCCGCCATGCAATTGACCAGCAACGAAAACGACCCAATGCCCGAACAAGAGCGCTATCAATTATCGACATAACGTTCCACGATATTTCTTCTTAGATTCTCACATTGCACTGGTTCTAGTTGTTTTAACGTTTAGATTCTGTTTTTCCTTCTTATATGATGTCCTAATATGAAATAGCATTTTATGCATTGCATCTTAAAAAATTTTGTGTGGTTTTTCTTAATCATGTGCATGCATACTCTCTCCGTTTAAAGAATACGTTACTTCAATAAAATTTTATAATACTCGTACATAGAGTTGCGCTCTACTAAAACTACGGTTCGATCGTTTTGGTACAGTACATAACTGATATAGTAAATAGTAGAATTACCCGTGGTATTGGTAGCATGCGTAGGGAAAAACATAAAATATGTGTGAGAGAAAACTGGGAGCCGACGACTTCTGTTTGTTTTGTGTTTGTTTGTTTTAAGCATAATTAGAAGCGCAATGTTAGCCCATAGCTTATTTTATAGCCTTACAAATATAAATTTCATTTTATAGGTAATAAAAATTAGTTGATCGTGTAACTTCTTCGCTCTTATGCAACTAAAACAATTGCTTTTGACGCAAGTACAGTCTACATGCAGAAACTTTAAAAAAATCTATGTTCTTATTGTTGTTTTTTTGTACTCAATAGAACGTTATTCATCATGATCAAATGCAAGAGTTTCCTGTTATTATTGACAAGTGCGAAAATTATTTATAAATAAAAGAAACATGGTTTATATTAACTCGACGAGGTACTGAATCAATGTTTGATATTGTATGTTTTGCATTTTTTTCTCAAATTTTACTTTTTTGGGAACTTGCGTTTTCTAACGCTATTTTATAAATCTGTATAGCTTTTATTTTTACTATAACATCCCTCTGTCTCACGATAAAAATCAACAGCTTTCAAATAAAACCTGAATTAAATATCGTCAGTTTCAATTTTGTTATATAGACTGTTTATTTTTAAGTAACAAATAGGAGAATAACTATGCAGGACGAAAATGTCCCGTACGTTACGCGGTCCTTTTTGTCTTCTAGCCCAGTTTCTAGACGGTTCACCACTTCCAGTTTCTAGGTGAATCTAGTAAGACACTGATCACACACGTAAACATAGCGATAAAAATGAGGTAACGCCCGATAGGTATGCAACACACCTAACATGCATGTAACTGAGTTACGATCTTAGCTGACCAAAAATGGTTCAAATGGCTCCGAGCACGATGGGACTTAACATCTGTGGTCATCAGTCCCCTAGAAATTAGAACTACTTAAACCTAACTAACCTAAGGACATCACACACATCCATGCCCGAGGCAGGATTCGAACCTGAGACCGTAGCAGTCGCGCGGTTCCGGACTGAGCGCCTAGAACCGCGAGACCACCGCGGCCGGCTTAGCTGACCAAAGATGCTAGAAAAACTGCCGTGGTCTATGCTTACTTATCTTAGTTGTGACAATCTACGGTAGCCTAAGGTAGGCTTACAACTCTACTCATATATCTTCCACTTGGCAGTGTTGATAATGGTATGTAGAATTATAAAGAAAATTATTTTCATGTTATGAAGTCAAACATAGGGGAGGTGCGAATGTAGCACTAGAAGTGTGGGGAGGAGCTATGTACAGTTTATACACACATAATCCTTGCCTTTTTACGTATTTAGTATTACTACGCATCTTATGTACACTCATGTTCAGAGAAGATATAGGACGTTCATATTCACAGAACATGTACCTTAGTATTTTCTGCAGAAATTATTGGCATTTGAACCACGTCTCCCGGCGGGTTCGAGGTCAACATCGATATCACGGCGTAACACCACCTACCGGTAAAACCTGCCTGCGGCTCTCGTTGTCGCTATAAACTCCGGAGGATAATGAATCAGTGAGACTTGAAGAGATGCGTCGCAGACGTAAGCGTGAACTGTACCGTCAAATCAGTGAGTTTGAAAGAGGGCTCATTATTCGCAAGAGAGAATGTGATGCACCCATCCGGGAAAATGCTGGTCGTATAGTACGAAGTGTTTCGGCAGTGCAGTGTGTGTGTGTGTGTGTGTGTGTGTAGACTGGTTCGCGGAAGGCCGTAGAACATGACGAAATGGGTCAGGTCGCACCATCCAGACCGCCCCCGAGGAGATCGATACCTTATCTGAACGGCATTGCAGGACAGATCTGCATCCACCTCAGTTCTGGCGCAACAGTGGAGAAGTGCCACACATCGTACACTATCAGGTGTGACCGAGCGAGGTGGCGCAGTGGCTAGCAAACTGTACTCGCACTCGGGAGGACGACGGTTCAGTTCCGCGTCTGGCCATCCTGATGTAGGTTTTCCGTGATTTCCCTAAATCGCTGCAGGCAAATGCTGGGATGGTTCTTTTGAAAGGGCAGAGCCGACTTCCTTCCCCGTCCTTCCCTAATCCGATGAGACCGATGGCCTTGCTGTCTGGTGTCCTTCCTCAAAAAACCCAGCCCAACTATCAGGTGTGAAAGTCCGTCGTCGTTTATTACGTCACAGGTAACGTGCGCGTCGTCCACTTCTCCGCCTACCGTTGACGAATGTGCAGAAACATGCTAGACGGCAATGTGTATGGAACGACGTCACTGGAGACAGGAATGGCATCAGGCAGTGTTTCCGGACGAATCCATGTTCTGTTTGTTTGAAAATTATGGCCGCATTTTGGTTCGCTGCAGACAAGGGTAGAGACATCACAGTGGCTGCATTCGCACAAGATATACAACCCCAACTCAAGGCCTTATGGTGCGGGGTGCCATGGGGTACAACCAACAACCGCAGCTGGTGCCTGTCCAGGTCACTGTGACCGGTGTGACCTACATGAATGACATCCTGCAACCCATAACCATACCCTTTCTGCACAACACCCCAGACGCCATTTTTCAGCAAGACAATGCATGACCAAATCTCGCTGCACGAACACGTACGTTCTTGGTGTCACAGGATGTCAGCCTTTTGCCCTGGCCCGCCAGATCACCAAACTGGTCTCCAATCGAAAATGTGTGAGAGACGGTGAAACGACGGGTGCAGCGCTGTGACCCAATACCAACCACCACAGATGAACTTTGGAATCAGATTAACGCAGCGCCGGTCGGGGTGGCCGAGCGGTTCTAGGCGCTACAGTCTGGAAACGCGCGAGCGCTAAGGTCGCAGGTTCGAATCCTGCCTCGGGCATGGATGTGTGCGATGTCCTTAGATTAGTTAGGTTTAAGTAGTTCTAAGTTCTAGATGACTCATGACCTCAGAAGTTAAGTCCCATAGTGCTCAGAGCCATTTGAACCATTAACACAGCGTGGATGGCTATACCACAGTATGCCATTCGCGCCTTATATGCTGAAGAGTCAAAGAAACTGATACACCTGCCGAATATCGTGTAGGGGCCCCGCGATCACGTAGAAGTGCCGCAACACGATGATTCAAATGGTTTAAATGGCTCTGAGCGCTATAGGACTTAACTTCTGAGGTCATCAGTCCCCTAAAACCTAGAACTACTTAAACCTAAGTAACCTAAGGACATCACACACATCCATGCCCGAGGCAGGATTCGAACCTGCGACCGTAGCGGTCACGCGGTTCTAAACTGTAGCGCCTAGAACCGCTCGGCCAACACGATGAGGCATGGATTCAGCTATTGTCTGAAGTGGAGCTGGAGGCAAAAGACACCATAAATCCTGCAGGGCTGTCCACAAATTGGTAAGAGTACGAGAGGGTGGAGATCTCTTCTGAACAGCACATTTCAAGGCATCCCAGATATGCTCAATAATGCTCATGTCTGGTGACCCTGGTGGCCAGCTGAAGCGTTTAAACTCAGAAGAGTGTTCCTGGAGCCACTATGTAGCAATTCTGGACGTGTCGGGTGTTGCATTGTTCTGCTGGATTGCCCAAATCAGTCGGAATGCACAATGGACATGAATGGATACATGTGATCAGACAGGATGCTTATGTACGTGAAACCTGTCAGAGTCGTACCTAGACATATCAGGGGTCCCATATCACTTCAATTGTACACGCCCCACACAATTATAGAGCCTCCACCAGCTTGAACAGTCCGCTGCTGACATTCAGGGTCTATGGATTCATGAGATTGTTTCCATACTTGTACACGTCCATCCGCTCGATAGAATTTGAAACGATACCCGTCCGACAACATGTTTCCAGCCATCAACAGTCCAATGTCGGTGTTGACGGGCCTAGGCGAAGCATAAAGCTTTGTATCGTGCAGTCATCAAGAGTACACGAGTGAGCATTCAGTTCCGAAAGCCCATATCGATGATGTTTCGTGGAATGGTTCTCACGCTGACACTTGTTGATGGTCCAGCATTGAAATCTGCAGCCGTTTGCGGAAGGGTTGCACTTCTGTCACGTTGAACGATTCTCTTCAGTCGTCGTTGGTCCCACTTTTGCAGGGTCTTTTTCCAGCCGCAGCGATGTTGTAGATTTCATGTTTTACCGGATTCCTGATATTCACGGTACACTCGTGAAATGGTCGTACTGTAAAATCCCCACCTCATCGTTATCTCGAATTCTGTGTCCCATCGCTCGTGCACCGACTATAACACCTCGTTCAAACTCACTTAAATCTTGATAACCTGCCATTGTAGCAGTAGTAACCGACCTAAGAACTGCTCCAGACACTTGTTCTCTTATGTAGGCGTTGCCGACCGCAGCGGCGTATTCTGCCTGTTTACATATCTCTGTATTTGAATACGCATGCCTATAACAGTTTCTTGGACGCTTCAGTGTATGAATCTAGGCCATTACGCATGGAAAAAATTATCAGTGCCCACGGCGGATCCTGTGCCTACTAAGCAACGAACACATGCTGAATACTGAAATACTAATCATTTCTGCAGAACATACTAATGTACATGCCCTGTGAATATGAACGTCCTATCTCTAGTCGTTCGAACCATTGTGTTTTTTTTTTCGGAACATGAGTGTACGTTACCGGTACCGAATGCGATTCAGGGGTATGTACGGCATTTGATTTTACATGTATTTTAAAGTATGCTTTTTGAAGTGTAAGAGATACGACTTTTAAATTTCGTGTTTGTAATTTGGTTTGTTTTCCATTGTAGTTTGTGAAGACCCGGTGATAAGTAAAAATTTTATAATTGTGTCTGACAGAAAATAAAATAAACTACAATCACTTTCTATTGTAAAAATGTTGACATTACAGCTCTTATTGGAGCATTTCCAGCCGTTTTCATTATTACAGTACACAAGAGCCCTCGCCTCTTCTAACTGTCGGCTCGTTGGAATTATGTGCTCCGGTTAGAAAAGTAACGATCACGCTGTTGGCTCAAGTGGTGACAGGTCCGATAATGCGTCGTGGCTGGGGAGTATTTCTTCCGGTCCCCCTGGGGCTATTCTCGAGACGTGTGACCTGTCTGCCGCTGCGATCGACCGGCGCGCGGCGCGTGCCGGGTTGTCGACCTCGCTTCTGCTCGGGCCCTCGGAATTTCCACGGGACTAACGGCATCCCAACTTCGTTAACACGTGCTCGGAGGCCGCCCAACTTCCTAACAACGAGGAGCACGCTGGCAAATGTGATTCACCTCCCTCGTACGTGATCAGGGCTGCCAGGAGGCAGCAGAGTCAGACTGCAGGGTGGTTACAACTAACTTTCACTGCTTGAGCCAGTGTGGACGAGAAACTACCGTGTGGGTATTTTTTTCTTTTATTTGCTGCTATTTACTAATGAATTGCCTAAGGCAGGTCATATTTTCACAGTATGAAATTGTACTTGTACAGGTTGTGAAACGTATTTGATATTTCTTATTTGTAATAAGGATTAATAATATTGCAGCAGTAAACACTTATAGACTTAAAAGCGATTACGATAGAAAATCTTAAAATTAACGATTTATTAATAGAAATTAAGAATTAAGGAAGATAGGAAACAATTCATGACATACCTTATAACCTATTTTAAATTCGGAAAATTTTCGTGAAATGATAACAGTTTTGCATTTAAGAAGAAGAAATAAAAGATAATAGGACCGTACATAAACTTGTATTTGAGATCCCACCACCTAACTATCTCGGGTGTGAGGGTACGGCAAATCATCGAGCCTGTCACATTCGATGTAGAGTACATATCTTTAATATTCATTGGATAAATTTATGTGTAAAGACGTGTATTTGTATTACTTCTACTTCACACACGTCATATGTACCAAACCCAGGGCATAATCGGTACATTATTTGTGCGTCTATGACTTCCTTACTTCTACATGTTGTGCGCATGGGTTTTGTGTTGTCTGTAGGGTAAAACCTGTTGTACTATTCTCATTATAGGTATTAATTTACCTAAGCTTAATAAACAGTTATATCACATTACACGTGTTACTCAAGTCATTTCTACATACATTAAAATATTTTGTGACAGCTGATCCTGGTCTGTGTTCCTTAATTTAGACTTGTCTTACATTTAGGTCTGTATATTAATCACAATGTTTGTATCTGGTTCACTATCTGAATCTGTTTCTGTGTCATTTCAAGTGTCCTGTTCCCTTGTTTGTGTGTTTGCCCTTATTTGTGTAAGTGATTGTTCTTATTTGTACAATTCCTGAAAGATACGTGACAAGTTATCAAATGGTTCAAATGGCTCTGAGCACTATGGGACTTAACATCTATGGTCATCAGTCCCCTAGAACTTAGAACTACTTAAACCTAACTAACCTAAGGACATCACACAACACCCAGTCATCACGGACAAGTTATCGGTTATGTCATTCAGTATACAGGGTGTTACAAAAAGGTACGGCCAAACTTTCAGGAAACATGCCTCACACACAAATAAAGAAAAGATGCTATATGGACATGTGTCCGGAAACGCTTAATTTCCATGTTAGAGCTCATTTTAGTTTCGTCCACCTACGCTCAATGGAGCACGTTATCATAATTTCATACCTGTGCTGCTAGAACATGTGCCTTTACAAGTACGACACAACATGTGGTTCATGCGCGATGGAGCTCCTGCACATTTCAGTCGAAGTGTTCGTACGCTTCTCAACAACAGATTCGGTGACCGATGGATTGGTAGAGGCGGACCAATTCCATGGCCTCCACGCTCTCCTGACCTCAACCCTCTTGACTTTCATTTATGGGGGCATTTGAAAGCTTTTGTCTACGCAACCCCGGTACCAAATGTAGAGACTCTTCGTGCTCGTATTGTGGACGGCTGTGATACAATACGCCATTCTCCAGGGCTGCATCAGCGCATCAGGGATTCCATGCGGCGGAGGGTGGATGCATGCATCCTCGCTAACGGAGGACATTTTGAACATTTCCTGTAACAAAGTGTTTGAAGTCACGCTGGTACGTTCTGTTGCTGTGTGTTTCCTTTCCATGATTAATGTGATTTGAAGAGAAGTAGTAAAATGAGCTCTAACATGGAAAGTAAGCGTTTCCGGACACATGTCCACAGAACATATTTTCTTTCTTTGTGTGTGAGGAATGTTTCCTGAAAGTTTGGCCGTACCTATTTGTAACACCCTGTACATCAATCGTCCGGCTGTTGTAGGATTTGTCATATGTTGTCATACTCAGTTCGAGGTCGTATGTTTGTGAGTCTGACACAGTGTAAAATGGCATGTTCAGGAGTTCCTGGTGCTCCGCAAGTGCACATGAGTGTTCGGCTGAGACTAAATTGTTGGAGGTGCTCTAGGTATGGACCACAGTCTGTGAGGAAATGGACCATGCCACGTGTGAGATCTCTATGTTTTACCCTCATTCGTTCCGTGATGTTGGGGAAAAAGGTGTAGACGCGACGCCCTGTTCTATCGAATCCCACTCTGTCTGTTAGATATCATTTTGACAACGATTTAATTAGCGCCTTTCTGTGATGTCCTCTTATATAATTTCAAATACCTTGTCGTGTCTGCCTTTCGTCAACCACTACGCTGCTGCTCTTTGGTGGATGGTGATGTTAATGGATATCCAACTTTATGGGAATGATGTTCAGATTGTGTGCCGCAAGATTTGCGTTGTTAGTGTCATGACTTGCCGTTAGGCGCCGGTACTGGTACGGCGACGTAGGTTTGAAATACAAGCATCAGTGTGCATTACAGTTGCCGACAGTCAACTTGGGTCTGGACAAGGTCAGCAGAACATTACTCGTAAGGCTTTTTTATTGACACATCAGCGCCGGCCGGTGTGGCCAAGCGGTTCTAGCGCTTCAGTCTGGAACCGCGTGACCGCTACGGTCGCAGGTTCGGATCCTACCTCGGACATGGATGTGTGTGATGTCCTTAGGTTAGTTAGGTTCAAGTACTTCTAAGTTCTAGGGGACTGATGACCTCAGAAGTTAAGTCTCATAGTGCTCAGAGCCATTTGAACCATTTGACACAACAGCAAAAAGGTCGCTCCTCTTCACGAGTATCGACGTATTAAAGGAATACGGAGAGGTCCTCTTTCTGGACTGGGTATGAAGAATATGATTCGCAAGTTCGAATTAACCGACAATTTGGAGATTTCTCCTGGCAGAGACCGACGACCAATTGCGCCACGAATTGCTGAGGAAGTTACTGTTTCTGTGTCTGAGAATGCTGGACGCAATGCGCGCTCTTCAAGCAGTGCACGAGCTATATCACGACAGCTGAATTTTCCATCGTCCACTGTTCGAAAAAAGGTGTGAACAATTATGAAATGGTATCGCTAATGCGGTTAATGTTGTCGTGGATGCAGATGGTCGTCCCATTTAGTAACAATTTTAATCTGGACGTAAACAAGGTACGCGATTAACAAATGTTACTCTCTATTGTACAAATTAAAATGTTTTTCTTTAAATCGCGTATTCGTTACTTCCCTTCCGCACGTCCTTAAAAATGTTTCCACAAAGTAAGGTTGTCCTACGATCACTCATTTTTCATGGGGGCCCTCTGAAGCAACGACAGCTTAATTACACTAAAGCCGATACAAACTGGTAAAGGCATGCGTATTCAGATACAGATATATGTGAACACTTACAAGGGAACCTCCCCATCGCACCCCCCTCAAATTAAGTTATAAGTTGGCACAGTGGATAGGCCTTGAAAACCTCAACACAGATCAATCGAGAAAACAGGAAGAAGTTGTGTGGAACTATGAAAAAAAAAGCAAATTATACAAACTGAGTAGTCCATGTGCAAGATAGGCAACATCAAGGATGATCTTCGCTCAGCAGCGCCGTGGTCCCGTGGTTAGCGTGAGCACCTGCGGAACGAGAGGACCTTGCTTCAAGTCTTCCCTCGAGTGAAAATTTTAATTTCTTTATTTACGCAAAGTTATGATCTGTCCGTTCGTTCATTGACGTCTCTGTTCACTGTAATAAGTTTAGTGTCTGTGTTTTGCGACCGCACCGCAAAACCGTGCGATTAGTAGACGAAAGGACGTGCCTCTCCAATGGGAACCGAAAACATTTGATCGCAAGGTCATAGGTTAACCGATTCCTCCACAGGAAAACAGGTCTGATATATTCTATACGACACTGGTGACGGCATGTGCTTCACATGAGAGGAATATGTTGTCGACCCACCTGACTTGTACACTTGGCGAATGGGTAAAAAGATTCTTCTACCCTGCCCGATTTAGGTTTTCTTGTGGATGTGATAATCACTCCCAAAAAAGTGATGAAAACATAAGAGTTTGTCACATAAACTGCAACAAATGAATGCAACAGTTTCACAGTCGCAGTTTCCCCTGTGCTCTGTCAAAACATATGTTTTTAACGTTTTCAAATTTTTCCTTGTGTAGACCGCCAAATCCTGCATATGTCCAAGCAAATCTGAACATGTCCTGGAATTTTGGAGAGCGAAGTTGATTATGTGTGAATACCTGAACTTTGATAATTGTCTGAAAACAAAAAATTAAACTTTTCACTCGAGGGTAGACGTGAACCAAGGACTTCTCCTACCGCAGGTGCTCACGCTAACCACGGGACCACGGCGCTCCTGAGCTCACATTCTCATTGATTTTGGCTATCCTGCGCATGGACTACTCAGTTTGTGTATTTTGCTTATTTTTTTTTATAGTTCCACACAACTTCTTCCTGTTTTCTCGACTGATCTGTGTTCAGTTTTTCAAGGCCTATCCACTGTGCCAACTTATAACTAAATCTGAGGGGGGTGCGATGGGGAGGTTCCCTTGTTAGAATAC
This sequence comes from Schistocerca cancellata, assembly GCF_023864275.1. Taxonomy (NCBI): domain Eukaryota; kingdom Metazoa; phylum Arthropoda; class Insecta; order Orthoptera; family Acrididae; genus Schistocerca; species Schistocerca cancellata. Next base: position 819,638,698 of record NC_064629.1, read on the forward strand.
AGCGCTGCTGTCGGCAACGCCTACACAAGACATCAAGTGTATGGCGCAGTTATTAGATCGGTTACTGCTGCTACAATGGCAGGTTATCAAGATTTAAGTGAGTTTGAACGTGGTGTTATAGTCGGCGCACGAGCGATGGGACACAGTATCTCCGTGGTAGCGATGAAGTAGGGATTTTCCCGTACGGACATTACAAGAGTGTACCGTGAATATCAGGAATACGGTGAAAGATCAAATCGCAGACATCGCTGCGGCCGGGAAAAGATGCCGCAAGTACTGGACCAACGACGACTGAAGAGAGTGGTTTAATGTGACAGAAGTGCAACCTTTCCGCAAATTATTGCAGATTTCAATGCTGGGCCATCAACGATTATCAGCGTGCGAACCATTCAACGAAACATCATCGATATGGGCTTTCGAAGCCGAAGGCCCACTCGTGTACGCTTGATGACTGCCCACTCGCCTGGACCCATCAACACCGACACTGGACTCTTGATGACTGGAAACATATTGCCTCGTCGGAATAGTCTCGTTTGAAATTGTATCGAGCGTATGGACCTGTACGAGTACGGAGACAACCACATTAATCCATGGACCCTGCTTGTCAAGACGGGACAGGGACTGGGCTGGGCTGTTTTGAGGGAAGAGACCAAACTGCGAGGTCATCGGTCTCATCGGTTTAGGGAAGGACGGGGAAGGAAGTCGGCCGTGCCCTTTGAAAGGAACCATCCCGGCATTTGCCTAGAGCGATGTAGGGAAATCACGGAAAACCTAAATCAGGATGGCCGGACGCGGGACTGAACCGTCGTCCTCCCGAATAAGAGTCCAGTGTCTAACCACTGCGCCACCTCGCTCGGTCAAGACGGGACTGTTCAAGCTGGTGGAGGCTCTATAATTGTGTGGTTCGTGTGCAGCTGGAGTGATATACGAGGTGCATTCAAGTTCTAAGGTCTCCGATTTTTTTTCTAATTAACTACTCACCCGAAATCGATGAAACTGGCGTTACTTCTCGACGTAATCGCCCTGCAGACGTACACATTTTTCACAACGCTGACGCCATGATTCCATGGCAGCGGCAAAGGCTTCTTTAGGAGTCTGTTTTGACCACTGGAATATCGCTGAGGCAATAGCAGCACGGCTGGTGAATGTGCGGCCACGGAGAGTGTCTTTCATTGTTGGAAAAAGCCAAAAGTCACTAGGAGCCAGGTCAGGTGAGTAGGGAGCATGAGGAATCACTTCAAAGTTGTTATCACGATGAAACTGTTGCGTAACGGTAGCTCGATGTGCGGGTGCGTTGTATTGGTGAAACAGCACACGCGCAGCCCTTCCCGGACGTTTTTGTTGCAGTGCAGGAAGGAATTTGTTCTTCAAAACATTTTCGTAGGATGCACCTGTTACCGTAGTGCCCTTTGGAACGCAATGGGTAAGGATTACGCCCTCGCTGTCCCAGAACATGGACACCATCATTTTTTCAGCACTGGCGGTTACCCGAAATTTTTTTGGTGGCGGTGAATCTGTGTGCTTCCATTGAGCTGACTGGCGCTTTGTTTCTGGATTGAAAAATGGCATCCACGTCTCATCCATTGTCACAACCGACGAAAAGAAAGTCCCATTCGTGCTGTCGTTGCGCGCCAACATTGCTTGGCAACATGCCACACGGGCAGCCATGTGGTCGTCCGTCAGAATTCGTGGCACCCACCTGGATGACACTTTTCGCATTTTCAGGTCGTCATGCAGGATTGTGTGCACAGAACCCACAGAAATGCCAACTCTGGAGGCGATCTGTTCAACAGTCATTCGGCGATCTCCCAAAACAATTCTCTCCACATTCTCGATCATGTCGTCAGACCAGCTTGTGCGAGCCCGAGGTTGTTTCGGTTTCTTGTCACACGATGTTCTGCCTTCACTAAACTGTCGCACCCACGAACGCACTTTCGACACATCCATAACTCCATCACCACATGTCTCCTTCAATTGTCGATGAATTTCAATTGGTTTCACACCACGCAAATTCAGAAAACGAATGATTGCACGCTGTTCAAGTAAGGAAAACGTCGCCATTTTAAGTATTTAAAACAGTTCTCATTCTCGCCGCTGGCGGTAAAATTCCATCTGCCGTACGGTGCTGCCATCTCTGGGACGTATTGACAATGAACGCGGCCTCACTTTAAAACAATGCGCATGTTTCTATCTATTTCCAGTCCGGAGAAAAAAAAATCGGAGGCCTTAGAACTTGAATGCACCTCGTAGAACCCCTCATACGTCTAGATACGACTCTGACAGGTGGCACGTACACAATCATCCAGTATGATCACTTGGATCCATTCATGTACATTGCGCATTCCGACTGACTTTGGACAATTCCAGCAGGACAATGCGACACCTCACGCGTCCAGAATTGCCACAGAGTGGCTTTAGGAACACTCTTCTAAGCTTAAACGCTTCCGCTGGCCACCAAACTCCCCAGACATGAACATTATTGAGTATATCTGGGATGCCTTGCAACGTGCTGTTCAGATCTCTCCTCCCTCGTACTCTTACGGATTTGTGGACAGTCACGCAGGATTCGTCGTGTCAGTTCCCTCCAGCACTATTTCAGACATTAGTCGAGTCCATGTCACGTCCTGTTGCGGCACTACTTCGTGCTCACGGGAAGCCTACACGATATTAGGCAGGTGCACGAGTTTCTTTGGCTCTCCAGTGTATAACCACCCTGCACTACAGAAACGGCACAACGACTGTATGAGTAGGGCTGCGGCAGTTTCCTCACCGGATTTTTCCGAAGTCGCCTTAAGGGGTCCCGCCCAGCACCTGAAACAAACGACAGTAAAGTGTAGCCAACTACGCCCTCACTTAAACGTGAAGTAACTACTTCCTCTCTCCCGTAACTGTGTTGTACTGCCACTCGTTCCAATGTAGATCATAAGTGTGTTCTTGAAGAAACAAAAAAAAGTCATTTGCTAGTCTTAATTTAAAACGCTAGGGTGAAAATGTAGCTCTTTGCTAATGGTTGCTAATACTTTGAAACTTTCTTTGATGCTGTTATCTTCAAAACATGATCAGCTAAATTAGAGGTAGCTGCTGCCTTCGCGAGAGCTCTACTGTCTCCATGGCGAATTGGATAAGTCGCTGTATCATGCGACTGAGAAGTCGTCAGCGGGCCCCTACAGACGTTACGAATTCGGGTCCGGAATTCGAGTCCCAGTATCGTGTATTGTGTAGCCCAGTTGGGCGACTGGATCTAAATAATGGGGATCCAGATATCGGGTTGTCGGGTTGGCTGGACGTCCTGACAGAGCTGATCGGCTCAACTACCCACTACTTCTCTTTGTAAGTCACTTGTTACTTACGGTCGGTAGCTTACAAGAATGCCAGCTTCATATCCCAATAGGCTATGTCACTGGCTAAATTTGTTAAACAGGATATAAACCTCTCTTCAATGGCCACTGCTTGTCTCACACATTTGGCTTTTTTCCGCTGTCCGGTCTCACTGTGCCTGGTAGTTGACTAAATATTTCTGGTGTCATATGTAAAGAGATAAGGATATCAGGCAGAGCCAATATTTTCATCCTTACATAGAATCATCGCCAACTTGACATCATATTTTACGAAGAGAAAAGTACACTCGCAAGATATAAGCCCTAGTAATCAATCCTGTGCGAAAACTTGGGCCATAATTCTGATAGTACGCCGTTATAACCTTCCGAATATACACAACTTTCAAACTTTACGCGTATACGGTTGATTGTCACTTGTTCCGCCCCACTGCCGCCGTTTAACGCCATAGAGCGAAGCACTGTACAGCGAAGTGAGTGAGGGATGTGTGTTCATGAAGTCGGTAAATTATCAAGCGATAGTGTGCCACGTACAGGAACGATAAGAAATGACTATCAATCAGAAATGTTTGAACATCAAACTATGAGAATTCCTGAAAGTGGTGACTAATAAGCATCATTATATGCAGCTATTCGATTAACTTTTATACAAGGCAAACGAAAGCGTATGAGTCTTTCTTTGAGCTTTATTTATACCTTTCAGCTTAGTTGCAGCAATCACAGACAACTTTACGAACGAAGAGGTGCTAGATACAGAGCAAAATAGTGGACCGACATTCGTTGCTCCTTAAGTGAGGATGACGATGACGATAATGAGGCAGCCCTTTTACTAGTCACATTCGTCAAGCAGCTTCATTCATACAACGAGGCAGTTATGTAAAAATGAGAAACTGAGTTATGACGAAGCCTGCTGCGAACATATAATAACGGTGGATACCACTTTGGCCCTATTCGTAACAGAAGAGCATAGGATACGAGCTGTCGCCTTTTGGAAAAGGGAAATTGTCTTCCAGAACCGTCAAAAGGAACTTTATATTACGAAAACAATGAGCAGAAAACTCTACAGTTTCTGTATTGTCGACACCACCAGGTGGAACAAAATGTTTCAACCGCTCAATATAATTGGCTTCAGCGTATTCAAGGGTTTTGGCAGCAGGTTTAGTAAATCTAAACGATCTCTGGGTGTCGATATGAACTTTAGCCAGCGTAAAAACATCCTTCTAATGCAGCTCTTCTTTACAGGCACCAGTATTTTGGCTGGACTTCCAGTACGTTTGGTATCGAAACGGCTATGCCAGTAACAGACCAGACCACTTCGACCGTTCAGTGAAATTTTGACATTGGTAACGTGCTTTGTTCAGTGCGAAGTTTGTATCAGCTGCCGCCAGAGATAATTTTGCTTTTAAGATTTCTATGCAGCCATTCATAAATGCGATGTAAGCGAATTAAATTAATGTGTCATTAAAGAAGTAGCGTAGCGCTATTTACGTATTAACATCGCGGTTGTGCGACATATTCTTTGAATTGTGAAGCTAATACTGTTAAAGTGAAGAACATTATCAGTAACTGAACTTTTCTTCAACGTGACTGGCGTGATTAAATAGTGAATCAAAAATTGTTAATTTCATTTGACAATAACTCTTCAGTTGCTCAGGTTTGCAGAATATCAACTCGAGAATACTGTTAAAACAGTACCGAACATACAGGGTGAGTCACCTAACATTACCTCTGGAAACACTCCTCAAACCACAACAAACACTGAATAACCAATTCCGCAGACCGAAAGTGAGGAGAGGGGCTGTTGTAATTGAGAAATGCACAGAAGTCTGATTTTCAACACACACTTATGTTTTTTTTTAAATGGAAACCAGTTATTATTTTTAGCACAACTGAAAATAGAAACAAATACTTAATCGATGCCGTTTGTTACATTGTAAAATGTTAAGTACACCAAGAGTAATTTGAAACGTAAAGTTGACGATTGAAACCTCAGACGTCCAGCGTGTTGTAACAAAGAAGATCTGTAGGGGTATGTTTACGAAGACTACGATGTTTACGAGTTGGGCTGTCTCATTGTCCGAATGTAGCGTTTGCTGAATTAATCCTTGTACTCATAATAACTGTAGTACACTGTGTTACTGGACGTGTGTGATAGAGTACTGTGCTCAAGTACATAATGTGATCGAAAGTATCCGGACACATACACTCCTGGAAATGGAAAAAAGAACACATTGACACCGGTGTGTCAGACCCACCATACTTGCTCCGGACACTGCGAGAGGGCTGTACAAGCAATGATCACACGCACGGCACAGCGGACACACCAGGAACCGCGGTGTTGGCCGTCGAATGGCGCTAGCTGCGCAGCATTTGTGCACCGCCGCCGTCAGTGTCAGCCAGTTTGCCGTGGCATACGGAGCTCCATCGCAGTCTTTAACACTGGTAGCATGCCGCGACAGCGTGGACGTGAACCGTATGTGCAGTTGACGAACTTTGAGCGAGGGCGTATAGTGGGCATGCGGGAGGCCGGGTGGACGTACCGCCGAATTGCTCAACACGTGGGGCGTGAGGTCTCCACAGTACATCGATGATGTCGCCAGTGGTCGGCGGAAGGTGCACGTGCCCGTCGACCTGGGACCGGACCGCAGCGACGCACGGATGCACGCCAAGACCGTAGGATCCTACGCAGTGCCGTAGGGGACCGCACCGCCACTTTCCAGCAAATTAGGGACACTGTTGCTCCTGGGGTATCGGCGAGGACCATTCGCAACCGTCTCCATGAAGCTGGGCTACGGTCCCGCACACCGTTAGGCCGTCTTCCGCTCACGCCCCAACATCGTGCAGCCCGCCTCCAGTGGTGTCGCGACAGGCGTGAATGGAGGGACGAATGGAGACGTGTCGTCTTCAGCGATGAGAGTCGCTTCTGCCTTGGTGCCAATGATGGTCGTATGCGTGTTTGGCGCCGTGCAGGTGAGCGCCACAATCAGGACTGCATACGACCGAGGCACACAGGGCCAACACCCGGCATCATGGTGTGGGGAGCGATCTCCTACACTGGCCGTACACCACTGGCGATCGTCGAGGGGACACTGAATAGTGCACGGTACATCCAAACCGTCATCGAACCCATCGTTCTACCATTCCTAGACCGGCAAGGGAACTTGCTGTTCCAACAGGACAATGCACGTCCGCATGTATCCCGTGCCACCCAACGTGCTCTAGAAGGTGTAAGTCAACTACCCTGGCCAGCAAGATCTCCGGATCTGTCCCCCATTGAGCATGTTTGGGACTGGATGAAGCGTCGTCTCACGCGGACTGCACGTCCAGCACGAACGCTGGTCCAACTGAGGCGCCAGGTGGAAATGGCATGGCAAGCCGTTCCACAGGACTACATCCAGCATCTCTACGATCGTCTCCATGGGAGAATAGCAGCCTGCATTGCTGCGAAAGGTGGATATACACTGTACTAGTGCCGACATTGTGCATGCTCTTTTGCCTGTGTCTATGTGCCTGTGGTTCTGTCAGTGTGATCATGTGATGTATCTGACCCCAGGAATGTGTCAATAAAGAGTCCCCTTCCTGGGACAATGAATTCACGGTGTTCTTATTTCAATTTCCAGGAGTGTAGCTGAAAATGACTTCAAGTTCGTGGCGCCCTCCATCGGCAATGCTGGAATACAATATGGTGTTGGCCCACTCTTAGTCTTGATGATAGGTTCTACTCTCGCAGGCATACGTTCAATCAGGTGCTGGAAGATTTCTTGGGGAATGGCAGCCCATTCTTCACGGAGTGCTGCAGTGAGGAGAGTATCGATGTCAGCCGGTGAGGCCCGGCACGAAGTAGGCGTTCCAAAACATCCCAAAGGTTTTCTATACGATTCAGGTCAGGACTCTGTGCAGGACAGTCCATTACAGGGATGTTATTGTCGTGTAACCACTCCACCGGAGGCCGTGCATTATGAATAGGTGCCCGACTGTGTTGAAAGATGCAATCGCCATTCCCGAATTGCTCTTCAACAGTGGAAAGCAAGAAGGTACTTAAAACATCAATGTAGGCCTGTTCTGTGATAGTGCCCCGCAAAAAAAAAAAAAATAAAATAAAATAAAAGGGTTGCAAGCCCCCTCCATGAAAAACACGACCACACCATAACTCCGTCGCCTCCGAATTTTACTGTTGGCACTACACACGCTGACAGATGACGTTCATCGCGCATTCACCATACCCACACCCTTCCATCGGATCGCCACATTGCGTACCGTTATTCGTCGCTCCACACAACGTTTTCCACTGTTCAGTCGTCCAATGTTTATGCTTCTTACACCAAGCGAAGCGTCGTTTGGCATTTACCAGCGTGATATGTGGTTTAGGACCAGCCTCTCGATCAAGAAATCCAAGTTTTTTCACCTCCCGCGTAACTGTCATAGTACTTGCAGCGGATCCTGATGCAGTTTAGAGTTCCTGTGTGACGGTCTGGATAGATGCCTGCCTATTACACATTACGACCCTGTTCAACTGTCGGTGGTCTCTGTCAGTCAACAGACGAGGTCGGCCTGTACACTTTTGTGCTGTACGTGGTTAAATAAATGGTTCAAATGGCTCTGAGCACTATGCCACTTAACTTCTAAGGTCATCAGTCGGCTAGAACTTAGAACTAATTAAACCTAACTAACCTAAGGACATTACACACATCTATGCCCGAGGCAGGATTCGAACCTGTGACCGTAGCGGTCGCTCGGCTCCAGACTGTAGCGCCTAGAACCGCACGGCCACTCCGGCCGGCCTACTGTACGTGTCCCTTCACGTTTCCAGTTCACTATCACATCGGAAACAGTGGACATAAGGATGTTTAGGAGTGTGAAAATCTCGCGTACAGACATATGACACAAGTGGCACCCAATCACCTGACCACGTTCGAAGTCCGTGAGTTCCACAGAGCGTCCCATACTGGTCTCTCACGATGTCTAATGACTAGTTCGGTCACTGATATGGAGTACCTGGCAGTGGGTGGCAACACAACGCACCTAATATGAAAAACGTATGTTTCTGGAGGTGTCTTGATACCTCTGATCACATAGTGTAAGAACAGATGTACGGGTACGTGATAAGGTCACAAGTACAACAGTGTGTACAGTGTTGTAAGAACTGTGGAAATGGTTCATTCTAACTCTGAAAAGGCAGAGATTATACTCATCTATGGCGAGTGTAGACAAAATGAAGCTGCAGCCTGCAGGTTGTATGCAGAAGGTTACTCGGATAGCGATCATCCAACGCGGCGCACATTTGAAAACATTTACAAGCAATTGTATGCAACAGGTATGGTCGTAACACGCAAACGGGTCCGCAACAAACTCATCGCAGGATAGGCAGGTGCAGTTTGTGTGTTAGCTGCTGTTGCCGTTAACTCACGCATGCTGCGTTCACGTGGCATGGCTAGAGGCAATACAGTGAGTCAAAGTAGTGTAATGCGCGTACTTCATCGTCACAAATTTCACCCGTATCATGTGTCGCTGCACCAGCGATTACATGCAGATGACTTTAATAATCGAGTGGATTTCTGTCAATGGGCATTAACAGAGAATGCGTTGCAGTTATACCTGTTTATCGATGAAGCAGGTTTCACAAACCACGGTGCAGTGAATTTACGAAACATGCATTACTGGTTCGTGGACAATCCTCGCTGGCTTCGACAGGTAGAGCGACAGCGACGGTGGAATGTAAATGTATAGTGCAGAGCAATTGGTGACCATCTCATTGGTCCTCACTTCATTGAAGGCACCCAAACAGCTACAAAATACATCGATACTTGTTTTGCAAATCAAACTGCCTTTTCTTGCTGCTAGTTACTTTATTTATTCCATACGCGTCGCCTTCTCCTGTTCTAAGACATCATCAGTGGGATCTATAACGATACAGTTTTATTAGTTATAGATTATCAAACAGTTCACTTCGCGATTTTTTTTAAAAAAGTAATTACTTACGATTTGCTGATCTGCGTTTCCTCACATCTGGTCTGGAGGTCACACTACCACTTTTATCACTGCCATATATTCACATCTTTGTGTTCTCGCCATCGACACACTGTTCACCACGTTTCTCACTCTTTTTTGTGGTGGTCTATCGTTCTTTTGTCACTCGATACAACTATTTCGTCGTACACTTCTTTTCACAGTATAAATATTGCGACTCCATTACGTGTTTCACCTTCTTTGGTATGTTCACTATTTTTTGCCAACCTAACGAAGTATATGTTCGTTACTAACTTCTATTTATGACGTTTATACCGTGTGTGTGTGTGTGTGTGTGTGTGTGAGTGAGAGAGGGGGGGGGGAAAATAGAGACGATTTTTTGTTGTTGTTGAGAAAATGACCACAAGCCAACCACTAGAGAAGATGACATGAGAATAATTAGAATTAACAATAAAAAGCACCTTCTGACCATGCAAGAAAATTACTACATTTATAAAACCAAAGTAGAGGGGAAAATCCTGTTGGATGACTAAGTACACGTGCCAAGCAATTCATTATTTACACTAATAGATAAAATAATAGAATAATGTTCGCAAAAAGGATAAATATAATAATACTGTTCAATGTAATAATAATAGAACCCAGCGTCTTTACACTCACTCATCCGTGACCCCTCCCCAGAATATTGAAACGGAAAGTCAAGACAGCTATCACCAAAGTTTTCAGCCACTCGCTAACAGCTAGTACAATTACCAACCCCCCCCCCCCCCCGCCCGCCCCCCCCAAAAAAACATATACTTCGTTAGGTTGGCAACAAATAGGTAAACATTGAAAAGTCTCTGTTGGATTCCTTTCATCTTAATTTCTTAAATCTGTTGTCATTTACGGTATAAATTCCTCTTCTAAATTTACTGTGGCGTTTCTGACTATCTGGGAGGAGACTGAGTAGTGGAACGTGTTACTTTTACACATAAACAAGAACGATCTGTCACACTACTACACTTTAAAACACAGTTTATATGTAATTCATGTCACACAGTCTCATACGGAACCTACATCGACTTTCTTTTATATACTGTACATGATAAGATACTGTCATCCCCCTTCCCTTCTGTGTGAGGGGATGAATGAACAAATGTATTTCTAGTTGCATGCTTGAGGGTAGCAGACAAGCCTGCCTGCTAGAGAACAGTAGGACCAACGTCGGAACAGGTAGCTACGCTTTCTAAAAGCAAAGAGGTTTCTATCCTTAGTATGGTCCTGTCCATCTCTTGTCATGTTGGTATAGGAAGCTGCCCCTCTGGCCACTTTCGTTTGTATTTGTGAGCCACCCTCAGAAAGGGACCAGGTCAGTCTGTCCGTGGCGAGCGTCTGAGGTGGTAAGATCTCCCGCTAAGCGCGTGTCTGCTAAGTCCGTAGGACAATGGATTTCTTAAGTTCAGCCTAACTGAAAATTTAATCACCTTTATTTCAGGTTTAGCTCTAAAATATCTAATGTTATCTTAAATTGCAGCGCAGTGTAATTCTCGTGTGAAGTTCAGAATATATTCCGGTAGTTCCTTTGTCACTACTTTGTGAGTAAAGTGGAACCACGTGTTGATCAGTAACTCTAACTAAGATCATCAATCTTAAATGCGAGTGTGCGTGAGATTATAACATCTCGTCTTGACAATATTTTTCAATATAGCAACTTTTCTTTATGTTCAACCCACGTGGGGTGTACTTTGTGAGACCACTACCACGTGCTTATATAATTGTTTGACCCATCAGGTTAATAGTAAGACGTTAGTAACCAGTTCGAGGTTTTTCTTTTGTAAATTGCTTTTCGATCTAATTTATTCTAATTATCAAAATTATTGTGGAGTTACACGCTTTGTGTAAAGCAAGTTCACCACGTGAAGCATGTGGTGTAATCATCAAAGTAGCCCTCAGCTATTCTTTTCGGGAAGATTTCACAGAGAGTTAGTATGAATTTAGTATACCAGTGTGTGGTAATTACATGACAGACAGGATTGTGCTACGAACGTAACTTCTTTGGGTGAAAATTGAATCGGTTGGTTGTGGTTAATTTTCTCTTGCATATGTTTCAACGTTCTTCGTGTGTTATTTTACGAATGCAGTGTTGTATACAGTCTCCCAATCTTGGCTCCATGTTTGATGTGTTCCGTAAGATTACAAACTCACATTTTACACAATCCTAAATAAGGCACCAGTTTATATATGAATCAAATTTAATATGCTGAAATTTCAATGATCAATGTTAAAATAAATTTCCAAATATAAACTGATTTATTTCTTTTTATTTAAATTCTCTTTTTTATATATATATCACCGGTTGTCGTATGACTATTAAAAGATTATAATTAATGTTAGTCTGGTTGGGAATTTGGTAAGCTAGACTGGATACCTGGTGAAACAGTTGCGCAGTAATGCAAGGTTAACTTCCCCAGACAGCTCACAGCTTTTAACCCGCTTTTATTGTCAATCAGTTCCGCTTACACCACAAAATAAAGCAACAACATTACAACATACCAAAGAAGGTGAATTACGTAATGGAGTCGCAATATTTATACTGTGAAAAGAAGTGTACGACGAAATAGTTGTATCGAGTGACGAAAGAACGATAATCCACCACAAAAAAGAGTGAGAAACATGGTGAACAGTGTGTCGATGGCGAGAGCACAAAGATGTGAATATATGGCAGTGATAAAAGTGGTAGTGCGACCTCCAGACCAGATGCGAGGAAACGCAGATCAGCAAATCATAAGTAATTACTTTTTAAAAAAAAACGCGAAATGAACTGTTTGATAATCTATAACTAACAAAACTGTATCGTTATAGATCCCACTGATGATGCCTTAGATCAGGAGAAGGCGAAACGTGTATGGGATAAATAAAGTAACTAGCAGCAAGAAAAGGCAGTTTGATTTGCAAAACAAGTATTTATATGCTTGCTGCGGAGGATGGCCACACAAACAAACTTGTTAAAATACATCGAGTTTATACAAAATGATCTGCCAACATTGCTAGAAAATGTCCCGCTGAAAACCCGTAGACGTATGTGGATCAACATGATGGTGCTCCTGCACATTCCACAATGAACACTAGGCTGACACTTGCCAGAATGTTCGACGGGCGTTTCACAGGACGCGGCGAACGCATAAATTGGCCAGTCCGTTCTCCTGATCTTACAACTTTAGATTTCTTTCTGTGGGTACGTTAAAGGATAGTGTCTCCGTGATGTGCCTACAAAAAAATGGTGCAAATGGCTCTGAGCACTATGGGACTTAACATCTATGGTCATCAGTCCCCTAGAACTACTTAAACCTAACTAACCTAAGGACATCACACAACACCCAGTCACCACGAGGCAGAGAAAATCCCTAACCCCGCTGGGGATCGAACCCGGGAACCCCGGCGTGGGAAGCGAGAACGCTACCGCAAGACCACGAGCTGCGGACTCCGACGTGCCTACAACCCCAGAGGATATGAAACATGGTATTGAGGCAGCCTGTGGCAACATTGCACCACATGTACTGCGTCATGTAAGACATTCATTAGGCGGTAGATTGCGAACGTGTGCAGCAAATGATGGGCACCATTCTGAACATTTATTGGCCTGAAATGCCAGGACACACTCTTTCACATTCTGTAAGTTTAATTAAATTCTCATGTTAATGTACATATTCTTCTAACAAGTCAGTGCCGTACAGTATTCTTCAGAGAAAAAGACTAATAAAAATGTTAGTCTCTTCTGTACCTATGTTACATTACTGTTCTTTTTGTATCCCCAATTAATTCGGTTCTCTCCGATACACTCGACTGAACTGCTGAGGAGTTACTAAAGCCTCAACTTTACGTTACAAATTAATCTGGATGCAATTAACAGCGGTTCTAGGTGCTTTAGTCAGGAACCGCGCGACCGCTACGGTCGCAGGTTCGAATCCTGCCTCGGGCATGGATGTGTGTGATGTCCTTAGGTTAGTTAGGTTTAAGTAGTTCTAAGTTCTAGGGGACTGATGACCACAGAATTTAAGTCCCATAGTGCTCAGAGCCATTTTTTTTTTTTTTGTAATTAACATTTTACGATGTAACACGGCACTGATTAATTTTCTTTTTCTATTTTCAGTTGTGCTAAAAATAGCAGGTTTCCATTTAAAGAAACATAAGTATGTGTTGAAAACCATACTTCCGCGCGTTTCTCAATGGTTTGTATTAACCAATTACACCAGCCCCTCTCCTCACTTTCGGTCTGCGGAACTGATTATTCCGTGTTTGTTGTGGTTTGGGATGTGTTTACAGTGGTAATGTTAGGTGACTCACCCGGTATATGTGAGAGAGGTTGACATATTACGTAATCATATTACTTATCTCTTTTAGGAGGGCTCTGGTTGTCCCTTCGCTGCACAGTACTTCGCGCTCGAGCATTAGGCGACTGCAGAGGGGCAGAGCAAGTGTCAAAATCTCAGTGCGCCTGAAGTTTAAAAACTGCACACTCCGACAGTCATAACTGCACGCTATCAGAATTATGGCCCAAATTTTCACAGCCGGATCGATTGCTGGAGCTCATAACTTACAAGTATACGTTTTTCCCACTAAAATATGAGATGAAGCTGGTGATGTTTTCTTGTTACACAGAACAGCAGCCATTCCCCACGCATTCACGTACAACTAAAAACCGAGCTGGGGCGGTCAGAACGTCTTCACCCAAAAAATTGTCAGCGTTGAACAATAAGAATTACACTGTCGTTGATAACTGTAAACACACTGTCACACTCTCATTGGCTCTGGGCTTTATGTATAGCCACCAATGTTTCCTGTAAACGTAAAAAAATTAAAATTAATCATAACCCCTTTCAGTTCACGCACAGAAGAATAAACGGTATGCCTCTGATGTAATAGGGTCGTGTAAACAGTCGGTTTTATACTGATCCGCGGCATGAGGTTCGATAAACTGCAATGTGTGTGCAGTCGGCCCGAAGTCCACATGCCACTGTTTCAAGGGTGAGCGATGATTATTTCGATTCGTGCAAAACCGCAGCCACCAAAACTAGCGGCCATGAGGAGTAGCGCGAGTCGCCGCCGACAACCGTGGATTTTAACAGGTGGCAGGCGAGCCACTGTGCATAAATCATTTGCTAATTCAATACTGGACAACAGGAACTACTGAGCAGCCACACCATCCAGATTAATCTCCGCGTTGTGCGGTACGGGCGCCACACGTGAACCGCTGCACCCAAAATGTCACAGGCCACAGAGATTATAATGGTCCAGCAACACCGCCTCTGAAATTTCGAAGCGTGGAGGAAGGGCAATTTTAATGATGAATGGTGATAGTCATTGATACACACCGATGGCACTGTGCGAGGCAATGCATCTTGTTTATCAACAGGGAACTCTTAAGGCAGAAGGTTGAGGTATTATGATGTAAGGAGTATTTTACCATATGAAATGGCTTTTCTGATACATCTGCTATCTTCTCTCACTGGTGAACTGTCATCTCCATCCGTTTGTTTGCCTACAGCACCCCATAAGCAACTGCACTTTCAGCGAGACAAAGTAGCTTCTTATGATTACCAGACTGTCTCGAGATGGCTTGAGGAACACTCAACAAACATGGGAGAGCTTGCGTGGTGCCCCTCATGAGATGATGCCAATCTCATTGTGCACAGCTGGCACCGCATAGAACGAAATGTGCACGTCTTGTAACTAACTACGACCGATTTCTGTGAATTATGGGTGTTAGCTGAGTAGTCACAAGCCAAAAAATTGACTCTAAGCACTATGGGACGTAACATCGGAGGTCATCAGTTCCCTAGATTTAGAACTACTTAAACCTAACTAACCTAAGGACATCACACACATCCATGCCCGAGGCAGGATTCGAACCTGCGACCGTAGCAGCCGCCTGGTTCCGGACTGAACCGCCTAGAACCGCTCGGCCACAACGGCCGGTCGTCACAACCCAGGAACGTGTCTCGTGTAGCCCATGACACGGTGTGTCGTCACCAGTATTGTGGTTCAAATGGCTCTGGGCACTATGGGACTTAACATTTGTGGTCATCAGTCCCCTAGAGCTTAGAACTACTTAAATCTAACTAAACTAAGGACATCACACACAACCATGCCCGAGGCAGGATTCGAACCTGCGACCGTAGCAGTCGCGCGGTTCCGGACTGAGCGCCTAGAATCGCGAGACCACCGCGGCCGGCCCAGTATTGTGGTGGGGCAGGAGTGCTACCCAGTAGCAGCTATTTGTGTTTAATTCAGATACTCATGAGCGTATATTTTCACATTCGATTATCGCTATCAACGGAGTCAAAGTTCTTACATTTGCGCATGTGTAAGGTCTCAGGTACGTTGTATGAATTCCACCTGTTGATACTAGAGGACTACAAAAAATAAGCTACACATTATTACGACAGGCCAAGTAACTTACTGAATGCTGCAGTACGCTCCAAAGTGACACAGATACATGACACCATTTTTCAATATAATCACGTGTCTCTGTAAACAATGATGGCAACTTTTGCATTCGAGAACTTCTGTACTCCTCTTCAGAAAATCTCGTTACGCTAAGATGTTCTTTCAGCTTACCGGAAATATAGCTAACTACATAATGTGAACTCTAAATACATAGAAATTTTAGGACAACGAAAGTGTTTTGAGGATGAAGATCTTGGTATAAGAATAATCAGAATAGTTTCGATATAAACTTTATTATATAAACATTTATGTCGGTCAGCAATTTAAAATTTTGTTTGAAGTCTATAGACTTATTAACTACTTTTCCTAGATGCTTAAAACTTTGTGCACACATTTATGACATTGTTATCTAAAAGGTAGACTACAATCAAATGATTTCAATCAATAGTTTTTATACTATAAATACATAAATTAAAAAATCAAAATTAACGTAATTTTTTATAATTAATTAAATCAATCCGTCTTCAGGCCACAAGTGGCCTACCGGGACCATCCGACCGCCGTGTCATCCTCAGAGGAGGGTGTAGATAGGAGGGGCGTGGGGTCAGCACACCGCTCTCCCGGTCGTTATGATGGTATTCTTGACCGAAGCCGCTACTAATCGGTCGAGCAGGTCCTCAATTGGTATCACGAGGTTGAGTGCACCCCGAAAAACGGCAACAGCGCCTGGCGGCTGGATGGTCACCCATCCAAGTGCCGGCCACGCCCAAAAGCGCTTAACTTCGGTGATCTCACGGGAATCGGTGTTTATAATTAATAATGGTATATTTTTCCTCCTGGTAATAGTAAGCTGGTGTCTGTAGTCTACTTTTCTCCAAATGGTAGCCTGAAATATCACAAAAAATATCAGACCTCTAGCTCAAATAATTTTTTTTTTTTTTTTTTTTTTTTAGAGAAATAGATTTTCACTCTGCAGCGGAGTGTGCGCTGATATGAAATTTCCTGGCAGATTAAAACTGTGTGCCGGACCGAAACTCGAACTCGGGACCTTTGCTCTACCAACTGAGCTACCCAAGCACTACTCACGCCCCGTCCTCGCAGCTTTACTTCTGCCAGTACCTCGTCTCCTACCTTCCAAACTTTACAGAAGCTCTCCTGCGAACCCATTTTTGGTGCGGTATTTTTCGTTTCACGGGCTTTACGTGCGACTCCGCTGCGCTCCGCTTGCTAGCTGTCCCATTATAACGGGACAAGTCCAAACAAGTGACAGTGAGAGAATCGCATAAATTAGACACATCGCGAACGCATAAATTACCCTAACGCCTCGCTGCCTTCACTTACAAGCTTCAACCTTTGACACCGCCAAGCGACCACTGACCTCAATACGTGATATCAATTTCAACTTGATACATGCTTACTTTCCCAGGGAAAAACTTATGTGACTGCAAATTAAACACTTTCCGTTACTTTCCTTCAATTGTACTGTGAAACCTTGTTTCTTTCCGCGTCTCACGTTTCAAGGTCAACGCAAATAATAATGACGCCATATGATATCCGACGGCAGTGGAAATACGGTCGTTGCCGTTTGTTTTTAAAGATCCTCCCGATGTCCAAATCGATTCATTTAACTACCGTTTTCTTCATAAAACTCTAAATATTGATTTAAGATGAAAAAAGTTTCGAATTTTTGAAGAAGATTCACTAGCAAGTGACCTTAAGCAACGTCAGCGCAGTAACTACGGTGGCAGCTTGAACAAACAACTATAAAACAGCAGGTGTACAATCGATCAGTCAGTTGTGAATAGGCGGTGTTAAGTAATAGACGTGAGGTCCTAGTCATGTATTAACGTTATTACGTCACAAATCGTAACTAGGCAATATTTCTGAATCAAGTGTTCAAGACATTCTCCACAATAGAAGAAATGTGTTTGTAACTGTGAATACATTTCTTCTATTTGTACAGCTATAGATTGTATCAATGTCTGTTGCACGTCTTGGAACTAGCTACGACCAATTTCTGTGAATTATGGGTATCATAATGCTCCTTAATGCTTTCAGTGTCTCGTGTAGCCCGTGGAACGGTGTGTCGTCGCCGGTATTGTGGTGGGAAGGAGTGCTACCCACTGTCAACTAAAAAACTAAAAACTAAACTCCTCCCAAACAGGTGAAAGGCCTCTGGACCTGATGGGATACCAGTTCAATTTTACACAGAGTACGCGAAGGAACATGCCCCCCTTCTTGCAGCGGTGTACCGTAGGTCTCTAGAAGAGCGTAGCTTTCCAAAGGATTGTAAAAGGGCACAGGTCATCCCCGTTTTCAAGAAGGGACGTCGAACAGATGTGCAGAACAATAGACCTATATCTCTAACGTCGATCAGTTGTAGAATTTTGGAACACGTATTGTGTTCGAGTATAATGACTTTTCTGGAGACTAGAAATCTACTCTGTAGGAATCAGCATGGGTTTCGAAAAAGACGGTCATGTGAAACCCAGCTCGCGCTATTCGTCCACGAGACTCAGAGGGCCATAGACACGGGTTTACAGGTAGATGCCGTGTTTCTTGACTTCCGCAAGGCGTTCGATACAGTTCCCCACAGTCGTTTAATGAACAAAGTAAGAGCATATGGACTATCAGACCAATTGTGTGATTGGATTGAGGAGTTCCTAGATAACAGGACGCAGCATGTCATTCTCAATGGAGAGAAGTCTTTCGAAGTAAGAGTGATTTCAGGTGTGCCACAGGGGAGTGTCATAGGACCGTTGCTATTCACAATATACATAAATGACCTGGTGGATGACATCGGAAGTTCACTGAGGCTTTTTGCAGATGATGCTGTGGTGTATCGAGAGGTTGTAACAATGGAAAATTGTACTGAAATGCAGGAGGATCTGCAGCGAATAGACGCATGGTGCAGGGAATGGCAATTGAATCTCAATGTAGACAAGTGTAATGTGCTGCGAATACACAGAAAGATAGATCCTTTATCATTTAGCTACAAAATAGCAGGTCAGCAACTGGAAGTAGTTAATACCATAAATTATCTGGGAGTACGCATTAGGAGTGATTTAAAATGGAATGATCATATAATGTTGATCGTCGGTAAAGCAGATGCCAGACTGAGAGTCATTGGAAGAATCCTAAGGAAATGCAATCCGAAAACAAAGGAAGTAGGTTACAGTACGCTTGTTCGCCCACTGCTTGAATACTGCTCAGCAGTGTGGGATCGGTACCAGATAGGGTTGATAGAAGATACAGAGAAGATCCAACGGAGAGCAGCGCGCTTCGTTACAGGATCATTTAGTAATCGCGAAAGGGTTACGGAGATGATAGATAAACTCCAGTGGAAGACTCTGCAGGAGAGACGCTCAGTAGCTCGGTACGGGCTTTTGTCAAAGTTTCGAGAACATACCTTCACCGAAGAGACAAGCAGTATATTGCTCCCTCCTACGTATATCTCGCGAAGAGACCATGAGGATAAAATCAGAGAGATTAGAGCCCACACAGAGGCATACCGACAATCCTTCTTTCCACGAACAATACGAGATTGGAATAGAAGGGAGAACCGATAGAGGTACTCAAGGTACCCTCCGCCACACACCGTCAGGTGGCTTGCGGAGTATGGATGTAGATGTAGATGTAGATGATGAAGGCGCGATGGTACCGACAGGCCGCCGTGTCATCCTCGGCCCATAGGCTTCAGTGGATGCGGATATGGAGGGGTATGTGGTCAGCACACCGCTCTCCCGGCCGTATGTCAATTTCCGAGACCGGAGCCGCTACTTCTCAATCAAGTTAGCTCCTCAGTTTGCCTCACAAGGGCTGAGTGCACCCCGCTTGTCAACAGCGCTCGACAGACCGGATGGTCACCCATCCACGTGCTAGCCCAGCCAGACACCACTTAACTTTGGTGATCTGACTGGAACCGGTGTTACCACTGCGGCAAGGCCGTTAGCCGACTAGCAACTAGGTGCAATTAACGCAGTGACTCATGAGCCTGCATGTCTGAAGGACATTGCATAGTACAGCCACTAGCAACTAGGTGCAATTAACGCAGTGACTCATGAGTCTGCATGTCTGAAGGACATTGCATAGTACACCATAAAACAAAGACATTGCAAAACGGTGTTTATCAGAATGTTTTGAAGGAGAGAAAAGTGTGTGCTAAGTATGTCCCGCACACAATGAGTTCCGAACAAATACAACGCGAGCGAAAGCCTGCAACGACTTGATTGAAATGCAAAACGCGGATAGTTCTTTCCTTGAAAGTCATCACGGGTGACGAGATTTGGTGTTATCAATACGAACCCATCAAAAAACGACAGTGCAGAAATTCGCATGAACGGTCAACGCGTTGACGACATAACCGACATTTCTACATCTGTATGGATACTCTGCAAATCACATTCAAGTGCCTGGCAGAGAATTCATCGAACCACCTTCACAATTCTCTATTATTCCAATCTCGTATAGCGCGGAAAGAGTGAAAACCTATATCTTTCCGTACGAGCTCTGATTTCCCTTATTTTATCGTGGTGTTCGTTCCTCCCTATGTAGATCGGTGTCAACAAAATATTTTCGCATTCAGAGGAGAAAGTTGGTGATTGGAATTTCGTGAGAAGATTCCGTAGCAACGAAAAACGCCGTTCTTTTAAAGATTTCCAGCCCAAATCCTGTATCATTTCTGTGACACTCTCTCCCATATTTCGCGGTAATACAAAACGTGCTGCCTTTCTTTGAACTTTTTCGATGTACTCCGTCAGTCCTATCTGGTAAGGATCCCACACCGCGGAGCAGTATTCTGAAAGAGGACGGACAAGTGTAGTGTAGGCAGTCTCCTTAGTAGGTCTGTTACATTTTCTAAGTGTCCTGCCTATAAAACGCAGTCTTTGGTTAGCCTTCCCCACAACATTTTCTATGTGTTCTTTCCAATTTAAGTTGTTCGTAATTGTAATACTTATGTATGTAGTTGAATTTACGGCTTTTAGATTAGACTGATTTATCGTGTAACCGAAGTTTAACGAGTTCCTTTTAGCACTCATGTGGATGACCTCACATTAAGCCAATGTGACGCGTGACAGAACTATATCCCAAAGAAGGACCTTTGTGACAGTTTCACATTGTTGTATGAACGTTCTGTGTTTCTTACTTAAGTGAGGGAGACTATGTACAACGCGTGAAGCATTAAAATCAATATCTTAATTTTTCTATGTTTTTATTAGTCCAGTATCGAAACTATCAGGACTGACTGAGTATCTTTTGCCCGCAAGAATCGTACTGCCCGAGTTCTTAAAATTTGGTGCGTCTTTCCACTTTCCTCACCATTTCACTACCCACCCTGTGATCCGTCTGTTATTCGTACCGCAGCAGAACTGTCTGGAGGAAATCCAGAACATGTACAGGCGTTGGACTAAAATATGGAAAGACCACGAGGAATGCATGCTTGAAAACAAATGCAGATTGCGCTGTTGTATTTGACTACGAACGGCACCGATGCAATGTCCTCAACACGCTACAAGTATCAGTTGGGATCAGAACAGTGTTCTGTGTTATTGTGCATTATGTCGGTGCTAAGTGAATTCGAACGTGAGTAAATTGTGGGTGCTCGTATCGCGGGTGCTTTCGTAACGAAGATACCCGAAGTATTTGGTGTTTCAAGAGGTACCGTATCGAAGATTCATACCGCATACCGAAAAAGCGGAAAAACAACGCGGACGGAAGTGTGTTCTGAGTGATCGTGACAGACTCTCATTGAACAGGTTCAAAATTGGTTCAAATGGCTCTAACCACTATGGGACTTAACTTCTGAGGTCATCAGTCCCCTAGAGCTTAGAACTACTTAAACCTAACTAACCTAAGGACATCACACACATCCATGCCCGAGGCAGGATTCGAACCTGCGACCGCAGCGGTCACGCGGATCCAGACTGTAGCGCCTAGAACCGCTCGGCCACCCCGGCCAGCTCATTGAAGAGGCTTGTGACGGTAAATAAGAGGACGACAGTGGCAAAAGTCACTGCAGACCTAAGTGTCACACTCGGGAGCCCTGTCAGTGCCAAAACAACACGAAGTTAGCTGCATAAACAGGGAACTTCAGGGTGAGCTGGAATTTCAAAGTCACTCATTAGTAATTCAAATGCCCTTAACTGGAAAACGTGATGCCGAAACCATAAAACCTGGGCTATGGAGTGAAGGAAGAATGTCACTTCGTTGGATGAGCCTTGTTACACACTGTTTCCAACATCTGGCCGAGTTTATGTCTCAAAAATGAAACATGGCGGGGGTTCGGTGATGAATTGGGCAGCCATATAGTGATATTCAGTGGGGCTCATTATTAATCTGCAAAGTCGCAATACTGCCAAGGATTATGCGAACATTTTAGCTGATCAGGTCCACGCCATGGAACAATGTTTGCCGGCCGGTGTTGCCGAGCGGTTCTAGGCGCTTCAGTTTGGAACCACGCGACCGCTACGGTCGCAGTTTCGAATCCTGCCTCGGGCATGGATGTGTGTGATGTCCTTAGGTTAGTTAGGTTTAAGTAGTTCTAAGTTCTAGGGAACTGATGACCTCAGATGTTAAGTCCCATAGTGCTCAGAGCCATTTGAACCATTTGAACAATGTTTGTTTCCCAATGGTGATACTGTGTTCCAAGATGACGGGGCCCCTGTTTGCAAAACTGGACTGGTTTTGCGGGCACGAGGATGAATTGTCGCGTCTCCTCTGGATACCACCGTCACCAGATCTCAATATTGTTGAACCTTTGTGGTCTGCTTTTTAGAGCAGTGTGCGTGATCGCAGTCCACCCAAATCATCGTATCCTGAAATTTCCAATATTCTGCAGTAAGAATGGTGTAAGATTCCCTCTAAAATCATACACGACCTGCGTTTATCCATTGCAAGACGATTGTAAGCTCTTTTGAATGCCAAAGGATTTCCTACGCCGTATTAGGCATGGTAATATGTCATGTTTTTGCTGTTTCTATTTTTTTATCCACATCCTGTCTGACAATACGCCACTTGTGATGACCTCAACCCGCAGGAAAAATAATTATCAAAATCTGAACTGTTAAGTCATCCAAAATTCTAGTTGGAAAACCACACTCTTTGTTATACTTCTCAATTGGTCATGATCCCACTTTGTTTATGAACTGAAAACTCTAATATTCACGAGAAACTGCTCTGAAATTAACCTGAACCGACAAAATCGTGTATATATTCTCTAAAACTTCAAAGACAATATCTGAAAGGAATTAGAAAAAGTGACAAAATTTCGTGAATCACACACAATACTGTTAACAATCGCATGAACACTGGGGGGTTTCACCATACATCTACCCACTTTTGAGTATAACCAGTGTCTCTTAATACTACGACTCGTAGCAATACAATATCAAAAACTTTTATTACTGGATAAACAGTCACTACCATATCGTTATCGTAAATTACATAAACCTTTATAAATGTTGTTGACTGCATTTTTCTCAATCAATAATATTCCAAAAGAGAACTTTAAAAACTTTACCACAGGTACACAGCAAGAAACATATTTATCCATTGGCAAACGAAATAATCACAATTACATCTCTACATTTAAACCACAGTAGAATGTTACATAATCACAATTAGAAATGCCCATATGAACAAAAGAAAAAGAATAGAAATCTAAAGAAAATCACGAAAAAAATTTTATATGCGTAATTAGCAATGCCTTCACACACTCTTGTTGCGCAATAGTCGTAGCGTGGGACGACGTATGTAACTTACTCTCTGTAGTCGCTATGTAGATATAAAGATTCTAATTAACGGTTAAGTGTTGATTCTTAGCTCACGTTAAATAGCTGAACCGATGACGAGGTTCTTCCTGTTACACAATGACGCAAAAACATGTAAAACTATTTACTGAG
This sequence comes from Schistocerca cancellata, assembly GCF_023864275.1. NCBI lineage: Eukaryota > Metazoa > Arthropoda > Insecta > Orthoptera > Acrididae > Schistocerca > Schistocerca cancellata. The sequence goes on from NC_064629.1 coordinate 819,662,327, forward strand.
CCAGGTATGTTACTGTGTTTCAGAGCAGACCGTGTTTTTTGCAAGCAGCCAGACCTATAAAAGTAACTGCCAGCTATGTGCGAGGTTTCAGACAGTTATCTTATCGGAGAAACTACATCCCCTCTTCTTTTCGCGTGCATATATTACTTGAAAGCAAATCTGCCTTCGCCGGCCGGAGTGGCCGAGCGGTTAAAGCCGCTACAGTCTGGAACCGCACGACTGCTACGGTCGCACGTTCGAACCCTGCCTCGGGCATGGATGTGTGTGATGTCCTTAGGTTAGTTAGGTTTAAGTAGTTCTAAGTTCTAGGGGACTTATGACCACAGCAGTTGAGTCCCATAGTGCTCAGAGCCATTTGAACCATTTGAACCAAACCTGCCTTCGAAGAGCAGTTACTATCTCAGTCGAAATGGGCCAAGGATTAAGAATCATGGTATGCAGTTACTGAACGCTGGAAACGAAAGTTAAAATGGAAACGTTCCACGGTTAATTTCGAATAAAGTAAATTCTAAAGGTCTGTGATCGTATCGTTCATAGACATGTGTGAAGACTTACTTTACAAACTCTAATACTCAGCTATCCTGTTGTTTTGAGAAGATGGTTTAGTTTAAGGGTTTCCTGCTAACGCGGAGAGTTTACTCACCATTATAAGTCTGGCAGCACTAGTGTGCAGAGCAGTTTACAGCTGCGCCAGGTATGCGATAAAATTTGTCCAATCCATTACGATGTTACAGCCTTATCTAACAATACTTATTTTAAATATAAGCTGTCATTCGGTTCATTGCAATTTGGCGACTTAAGTCTTGCTGGAAGGCTCCTTAAGTCTAGGTCTCTTTTGCTTCAAATACGTGTTAATGTTCTACACCTGCGCGGTATCGCAGCTGTAAATATCCAGTTCTGTTTTCATTTACTCTTCGGAATTTCATGGTGGATTCTCTGTGATCTCTATAAGACTAGCAGTATCAGCTCTAAGGATAGTGCACCATCCAAGAAAAGAGCTTCAATTTATGAGCACTGCCTCGTTTAGAATCCAGTAGTGGACAGAGCAGACATTACGGTGTATGGTGGATGATACTTCTACTACCACTGTCTTCCCCGCCTCCTCCTTTCCAGTTTCGTTCACAAATTTTGCGCGGGAAAAGTGATTGTCGGTAAGCTAGCATCCAGTAGTGGACAGAGCAGACACATTTAACAGTATGTACTGAATCCGGAATAAGGCATACTTCTCTGTCTTCAGTCACATAAGCTGTACCTACTAACCTATATATCGTCTGTGTGTTGCTAGTATTCTGAGATTTCTGTTCGATACTGTTCCGGAACTTGTAAGCTTACTATTACAAGGATTTCTATGTACGTAAAAAGCTATGCAGGGTGATCGGCATGTGGTCTTGAGGAGCTACTAGCCCGCAGTGCAGGTATCTATATAAATACCAAGCGAGGGCCCGGTGGCTCTTGAATGCATCAGTCTGGACGAGGATCTGAGTTAGCTCACTTCGAAATTAGTTCTTTGTCCACAGTCGCAAGCAGAGAATTTTGATAGTGAACAAAAGGTTTCATTTACTCCGACATCGTACCATTTACCAACCTACATTTACACTAACAAATAAAACAATACAACCACTGCCCAGCCGCAAGACTGAACGACATGTGGGACCGTTGCCGACGCGCGACGCGGTAAGGAATATATACAGCTGGAGCAGATAACAAAGAGGAATCGTTCTAGCAACGATACGGGCTGAGACTACGGAAATTCATTGCCATAGACGAATTTGACAAACTGCAGATCGTTATAGCCCGGCACAGGGGACGAGCATCTCGGAAACAGTGAAGATAGTTACATGAAGATGGTATAAGCTGTCGACAGGCGTTGATATACATCAACGGAGGCAGTTGAAAATGTGTGCCCCGACCGGGACTCGAACCCGGGATCTGCTGCTTACATGGCAGACGCACTATCCATCTGAGCCACCGAGGACACAGAGGACAGTGCGACTGCAGGGATTTATCCCTTGCACGCTCCCCGTGAGACCCGAATTCCCAACTTAATGTCCATACACTACATTCGTAGTGCCCCTGCCCATTACACTCATTACTCTTTCGGACATGTCCGAAAGAACGGATACCATCTTCATATAGTTACGGCTAACCGGCCATTGACCTTCTTCTTCTGTGCGGATGCACACGCATTGCCCCAACTCTTACGGGACTCGGTAAGATTGTCTGCCATGAGTAATGAGTGTAATGGGCAGAGGCACTACGAATGTAGTGTGTGGACATTAAGTTGGGAATGTGGGTCTCAGGGGGAGCGTGCAAGGGATAAATCCCTGCAGTAGCTGTTGTGGGCTGGCGTGAGGTCTGGAACAGGACAAGGAATTTATAGTAGCAAAGAACGTGCGTAGCTTCTGGAATACTTAACTTAAATCCATAATTGGGAAACATCGCTCTTGACGGTACATGTTTTACAGCATCAATAGTTACTGGTAATGGCGCCTTGCTAGGTCGTAGCAAATGACGTAGCTGAAGGCTATACTAACTATCGTCTCGGAAAATGAGAGCGTAATTTGTCAGTGAACCATCGCTAGCAAAGTCGGCTGTACAACTGGGGCGAGTGCTAGGAAGTCTCTCTAGACCTGCCGTGTGGCGGCGCTCGGTCTGCAATCACTGATAGTGGCGACACGCGGGTCCGACGTATACTAACGGACCGCGGCCGATTTAAAGGCTACCACCTAGCAAGTGTGCTGTCTGGCGGTGACACCACAGTCGCACTATCCTTTGTGCCCTCGGGTGGCTCAGATGGATAGAGCGTCTGCCATGTAAGCAGGAGATCCCGGGTTCGAGTCCCGGTGGGTGCACACATTTTCAACTGTCCCCGTTGATGTATATCAACGCCTGTCGACAGCTTAGGGTCTTGTTTTATTTATCATTTCAGTGAAGATAGTTGGTATTTCGCGTCCTACTGTCATGAGACTCTTAGGAAAGTGGATGAAGGACGGTGAAGCCATGAGTGGATGACTAGGTGTTGAACGTTCACGACGCATCACAGAATGTGGAGGTCGGAGGCTTGCCGGGTCTGTATAGCAGGATAGGTGTCGACCTGAGGCAGATCTGATGACAGAGTATAATGCTGGTGCAGACACAAGTGTTTCGGAGCGCACTATTTAGCGTACATTGTTGAACTGTGCGCTCCGAAGCAGATGGCCTCTACGCGTGCTCTTGTTGATCTCACAACATCGTCAGTTACGACTGTAGTGGGCACAGGAGTATCGAGATAGGGCCGTGGATCGATGGAAACGCGTCTCCTGTTTGGATGAACCACGTTTCGTTTTACCTCAAGTCGATGGTTATGAGTGTATACGCCGTCATTCTGGTGAACGGTTTTTCCAACAAACATGCATCGCGCCAATGACGGAGGCTGGTGGAGGCAGTATTATGGTGTGGAGAAGATTCACTTTGGCTTTCGTGGGACCTGTAGTAGTAGTGGAAGGCACCATAAGTGCTGTGGACGATGTGAACATTATTGCGAACCACCTCCATACCTTTATGCATGATGGCATCTTCCAGCAGGATAACTGTTTGTGTCACAAGGCCAGTATTGTGCTACAATGGTTTGAGGAGCGTGATAGGTATCTCAAGTTTATTCCTTGGTCACCAAATTCGCTTGGTCGGAACCCGATGAACCTCATCTGGGACTCTATCGGGTGCCAGCACAGTGCCTACAAATCACTGGCCCGTTATTCACGAAAATTACATAAGCTGGGCATAGACATCTGGTGGCATAGATCTCCGGAGACCTCCCAACGACTTTTAAATGAAAAACAAATTATTGTATATGTTTAAAAGGTCATTTTCAGACCTAGGTGAAAGCCTGACGATGATGGTCTTGTGAGCCGAAAACCGGTTAACAAAATACATTGGTTCTGTAGAATACACAATATTGTGTTTTTAATTCAGAGCTGTGTTATTCCAACGAGAATCGTCGGAAGAATCGATTAACTACCAAGGACTTGAATCAATGTGACGAAGAATCGCAGCTTTATTGGGTTCTTAAGGTGGAATAACACGCTATTAAGCAGATGGTCACAATGTTTTGGCTCATCAGTTTATTTCTTCCAGCCTTCTGTTCTTTGCTAAGTGCAGGTTTTTCTACCAGAGATCTTGAATTTCATATGCCTGATTTTCTTTTCTCCAAAAATGTCTATAATTTTTTTATAAGCGGAAATAATCTTTAAATAATCTTTCATTTAGTCATGCATGCTTCTACAGATTTAACTACTTCCGTACTGTCAGTTTCACTTTATGTCATTCTCATTTTGGCCTTCTACATCTACTTTTATCCTCGGCAGACCACTTTCTTCCCCGCCTCCCCCTTTCCTATTCCATTCATAATTTTTGCGCGGGAAAAATGATTGTCGGTAAGCTGTGTATGACATCTACTTTCTCTGATTTTTTCGTCGTGATCGTTGCGGGAGAGGTATGTAGCTGAAAGTAACATGTTGCCTTACTCTTCCTGAACGTAAGCTCTCAAAATTTCAACAGTAAATCTCTCTGTGATGCACAACGTTTCTGCTGTAGCGTCTGTCACTGAAGTTTGTAGACTATCTCCATAACGCTCTCTGCCGACTAAACGATTCCCGCAACAAAACGCGCCGCTCTTCTTTGTAGTCCTCTGTCTCTTCTATTAATATTACTCGGCGAGGGTCCTAGAATGATGAACAATACTCAAGAATCGGTCGAAAGAGTGTTTCGCAAGCCACTTCTTTCGTGGATGAATTACGTTTCCTTAAGATTCTCTCAGTGACTTTCAGTATGGCAGTTACTTTGGCTACTGGTTGTTTTATGTGGTCATTACACTTCAGGTCACTCCGGATGATCATTCCTAGGTATTTTACGACAGCTGCTGTTTTCAGTGATTTGTCGCCAATTGTGTAATTAAAAATGGTTCAAATGGCTCTCAGCACTATGGGACTTAAAATCTGAGGTCATCAGTCCCCTAGACTTAGAACTACTTAAACCTAACTAACCTAAGGACATCACACACAGCAATGCCCGAGGCAGGATTCGAACCTGCGTCCGTAGAAGCAGCGCGGTTCCGGACTGAAGCGCCTAGAACCGCTTGGCCACAGCGGTCGGCAATCGTGTAATCGAACAGCTATGGAGTTCTCCGCCTATTTATGAGCAACGCGTTACGTTTATTCACGTTGAGGATCAACTGCCAGCCCCTACACCACTCATAAATCCTCTGTAGGTCTAACAGTGTTTGCATTTATTTAGTAGTGCTCTGTGATAAATTCTACCTGGTGACTTCCACTTTAATTCCTTTCAGCCAGTCCACTTTATCCTGCTATTCTTGTCTTTGTTCCTTTACCCTCTTTCGATATCTATTCCCTCATCACAATTAAATTCTCGTCTCCCTTAACGAAGTGAATAATTTGCTTTATCTCATTATACATTTTTTGAATATCTCCAGCATCGTCGCAGCATGTTGGCATATAAACTTGTACTGCTGTGGTAGGTAGTAGTCTTGTATTTTAGAAGTTTATCTTCAAAAATATTTTCTATTCGTTTTGCAAATGAAAGTCGCATTTTATTGCTGCAACGTGTTTTATTTCTTCCTGGCGCGTTTCACCTTTTACTTTAAGGCATCGTCAATGTAATCTAGAACGAAACAGTTTTGTTTTAATATGCGGTATTTGTAGTCTATAAAACAGTTCATGGCTTGTTTTTTACGTAAATAAGTGATTATTTACAGTTCATCGCGTTTTTGGTTGGAATCTGCGTTTCCTCTGATATGATCACACACTGTTTGCCCTAATATGAAAATTGTTAAGAAAAAAGTTCATAACATGAAAACGTTCATACATTTCGTAAGTGAAGTTGTAGTGCGACCTCCAGCATGTGACCAGATGAGAGGAAACGCAGATGCCAACCTAAAACGCGAAGAACTGTAAGTAAAAAAACGAGACGTGAACTGTTTTGTAATCTACAAATATCGCATATTAAAACAAAACTGTTTAATTCTAGATTCCACTGACGATGCCTTAAATTAACAGGCGAAACGCGTCTGGAAGAAATAAAATACGTTGCAGCAAGAAAGGCCGTTTTTATTTACAAAACGAACACTTCTGTGCTTGCTGCTGATGATGATGGCCATACAAACTTGTTAATATTTTCTTATTTATTATTATACTTGCTCCTGCATTAGCTCTACTTAATTTTCTGTTGGTAGCCCTGCGGTCACCTGACCGTAAGTACTGTTCTCCCCAGCACCACACTTCAGTAATTCCCATGAAATCTAACCTTTCACCTTCTCTTTTCAGGTTCTCTAAACTACTAACACGATTAATGGTTCTAAAATTCCACGTGTCGGAGCCGTATATCCTTGGGAAATATGATGGCTGTAGTTTCCCCTTGTTCTCAACTGTGCCTCAGTATCAACACACAAAGGCCACGTTGGCTAAATGTAACAAAGCTAGACCAATCAATTAATCAGACTGTTGCCCCTCTTCAGGAGCAACAGGTTGGTCTGGCACACACGCCTCCGACGTACACCTACGATCCGGCTATCTGTATCGCTGAGGCACGCATGCCTCCTCACCGAAGGAAGATACATGGTTTATGGGGGTTGAGAGTGAAACACCTCACGAAATTCAGACTCGTTGCAGAATTTTATTTGTAGTGAATTAACTTATTTTTTCACCTTCCAGTTAATTTTAAGGGAGGGTCACGCTCCTATTTCTTAGTAATGGAATTTCATTTCACTCGTTTCCCATTTTGAACGTAGCAGACAGTAGTACTAGACCTTCTTCCTCTTAAATCGTACGCAAATATCGAAACACAGAGAATGTGAGAAGATTACTGGTTTCTCGCCTTTTTTTAACTTCTAACATTGGTCACCAAATATTAGGATCTCCATAGGCCACAATGCTCGTTATTACTTAGCAAGTTTAAGTTTTCGAATGGTTGGAGAAGAATGAGTATCTTGTGGGACACCTGGTTGTGGTAAGAAGCTGTTATAGTTTTCAAAGGTGGGAAAGTCAGTGTGTTTGGATAAGCTCCTGTGAGCCTGAACTGCCAAACTGCGATCCGTGTACAGGAAGTGGGGTGACTCAAATCCTGTCACTACTAAAAGCTGGTGAATAACGACTAGTAAATGCAGCATGTTAACTGGTGCAGTGTTCATGAACTTTGTTTCTCAGTGTCGAATAAGCAACGCGCACTTTCTTCAGCCCTGTCATCCAAACGCTGGTGGTTCGAAGGTATCTTCAGTGGAACACCTGCACGCCCAGCCGTTTTCGCTCTTATTGGCTGTTCATCCTTGTAGACAGGTACGTAACAGGACCTTTTGCACCTAGGAAGGGCTTCTTTACTTTCCTTGCTGCTATCTTAGATGTTGTGTATTCTTACGAATAACAGACAAATTCAATGTGAATCCTCCAACTTACTGATTTTGTCCTTTGTGCTTGCTCGTGCCAGTGGAGACGAGAATCACAAAACACGTACACTTTGTGTTCCGTTTTCGTCTTTGTCTCTCTCCTCTGTTTTTGCATTAACTTGTAGCATGGACATGGAAGTAATGCTTGCTTTTATTTTGTGCATGATTTCGTTATTCACAAACTCTAGTATTCTCAATATTTCACTTTCAGCTATGTATTTTTTTCACTCTGAAGATCGTAAGACTTGTGTCTCTCACATTCGATATACACTCCTGGAAATGGAAAAAAGAACACATTGACACCGGTGTGTCAGACCCACCATACTTGCTCCGGACACTGCGAGAGGCCGGCCGGTGTGGCCAAGCGGTTAAAGGCGCTACAGTCTGGAACCGCGTGGCCGCTACGGTCGCAGGTTCGAATCCTGCCTCGGGCATGGATGTGTGTGATGTCCTTAGGTTAGTTAGGTTTAAGTAGTTCTAAGTTCTAGGGGACTGATGACCTTAGAAGTTAAGTCCCATAGTGCTCAGAGCCATTTGAACCATTTGAACACTGCGAGAGGGCTGTACAAGCAATGATCACACGCACGGCACAGCGGACACACCAGGAACCGCGGTGTTGGCCGTCGAATGGCGCTAGCTGCGCAGCATTTGTGCACCGCCGCCGTCAGTGTCAGCCAGTTTGCCGTGGCATACGGAGCTCCATCGCAGTCTTTAACACTGGTAGCATGCCGAGACAGCGTGGACGTGAACCGTATGTGCAGTTGACGGACTTTGAGCGAGGGCGTATAGTGGCATACGGGAGGCCGGGCGGACGTACCGCCGAATTGCTCAACACGTGGGGCGTGAGGTCTCCACAGTACATCGATGTTGTCGCCAGTGGTCGGCGGAAGGTGCACGTGCCCGTCGACCTGGGACCGGACCGCAGCGACGCACGGATGCACGCCAAGACCGTAGGATCCTACGCAGTGCCGTAAAGGACCGCACCGCCACTTCCCAGCAAATTAGGGACACTGTTGCTCCTGGGGTATCGGCGAGGACCATTCGCAACCGTCTCCATGGAGCTGGGCTACGGTCCCGCACATCGTTAGGCCGTCTTCCGCTCACGCCCCAACATCGTGCAGCCCGCCTCCAGTGGTGTCGCGACAGGCGTGAATGGAGGGACGAATGGAGACGTGTCGTCTTCAGCGATGAGAGTCGCTTCTGCCTTGGTGCCAATGATGGTCGTATGCGTGTTTGGCGCCGTGCAGGTGAGCGCCACAATCAGGACTGCATACGACCGAGGCACACAGGGCCAACACCCGGCATCATGGTGTGGGGAGCGATCTCCTACACTGGCCGTACACCACTGGTGATCGTCGAGGGGACACTGAATAGTGCACGGTACATCCAAACCGTCATCGAACCCATCGTTCTACCATTCCTAGACCGGCAAGGCAACTTGCTGTTCCAACAGGACAATGCACGTCCGCATGTATCCCGTGCCACCCAACGTGCTCTAGAAGGTGTAAGTCAACTACCCTGGCCAGCAAGATCTCCGGATCTGTCCCCCATTGAGCATGTTTGGGACTGGATGAAGCGTCGTCTCACGCGGTCTGCACGTCCAGCACGAACGCTGGTCTAACTGAGGCGCCAGGTGGAAATGGCATGGCAAGCCGTTCCTCAGGACTACATCCAGCATCTCTACGATCGTCTCCATGGGAGAATAGCAGCCTGCATTGCTGCGAAAGGTGGATATACACTGTACTAGTGCCGACATTGTGCATGCTCTGTTGCCTGTGTCTATGTGCCTGTGGTTCTGTCAGTGTGATCATGTGATGTATCTGACCCCAGGAATGTGTCAATAAAGTTTCCTCTTCCTGGGACAATGAATTCACGGTGTTATTATTTCAATTTCCAGGAGTGTATGAAGCACTCAAAGAATCCGATGATGCATGTGAAATTGGTTACACAGGGTCATGATAATCCAGATGAGTCCGATTTATACGGTTTTTATCTTCAAATCCAGAAACCAAGAATCGTTTCGGGTTTTCTCATTTGAATCAGGCAATTATTAATATGCGTCCAACCACATTTTTTGTTACTTCAGGAGTAGATATTCCTCCAGGCGAGCTTTGACGTTATTCATCATATTCCGCAACGCTACCAGTGGAATTTCAACCATCTGCTGTTTGATCCATTCATTCAGTGCTTCAACTGTTCGTGATGAATTATCCTGATACTCACCGCTCTTCATGTAAGTTCACGGAAAGAGTCGCATTTTGCCAAGTCCAGTCAAAGGGGAGGCCATCCGATATCTCCATTTAGAGAGATCACGTGATTTGTAAATAAAGCATTAACAACACTCATGCTTACTCTTGTCAGGTCGGAGGTTGCTCCGTCTCGTTGAAAAAAAATGTATCCTCGCCTACTTCGTACTGAAGAAGTTGTGAAGTGAGAAAGATTTCCAACATGTTATCTTTCCTCTTTTTAATTACTGTCACAGCATTGTCTACATTCTTTCCGAAAGAAGTAGGGCACTATGATGCCTGATGAAGATACAGCGCACCACAAAGTACCTTCTTTGCAATTGAAAGTTTGCTGATGCTGTTATCTAGTACTGCCATCACTCCAAAGTCTAAATGGTTCAAACGGCTCTGAGCACTATGGGACTCAACTGCTGTGGTCATAAGTCCCCTAGAACTTAGAACTACTTAAACCTAACTAACCTAAGGACAGCGCACAACACCCAGCCATCACGAGGCAGAGAAAATCCCTGACCCCGCCGGGAATCGAACCCGGGAACCCGGGCGTGGGAAGCGAGAACGCTACCGCACGACCACGAGATGCGGGCACCAAAGTCTAAAGTTCTGCTTGTTGACATAATTGAACAAATGTAAATGGGTCTCCTCACTCAACCACAAATTGTTTACACTGCCATTGTCTTCATTAACTAAATTTAACACTCCTTCACAGAAACGCCTTGGACACACGTAACTCTTGATTTAGGAATTTCAACGATTTGGGATCTTGTAAAGATGATAATGTAGATCGTTGTGTGAAATACCTCTAGCCGTCCTGCTGGAAATCCAAGTGTCGTGTGATGTCGACGACCTGAGTTTCTTTCAATCGAAACTCTTACACGCTCGATATTTCCAGGAGTGCGCACTGTCTTCTGTTTCCCAGAGTTCCTTATCGTCGTTGACGAAGTCTGTCGGAAGTTCGTAATCCATATTTTTATCGCTCAGGCAGGCAACACTGGTCGATTCCGATGAATATGATAATGAATATGAAAATGGCTCCGAAAAGCACCTGTACGTAAGAACTGTAATTTTGGTGAAATGCTTTGACTGCATACGCGCGGTAATGAGGTTTCCACGGCCCCATTGCTACTGCATGCTAACCTGTAAGAACATGGAGAATTGCATCCCCACCACCTCCCATTAGCTGAGCACGATTCTCGCGCTTTTCGAAATGACTCTCTAGTCTAGCCTACCCTGTATAACAGAGCTGCTCAGAAAACTAGAATGGGCATTTTTTAACGACTGGAGACGTGGTTCTAGCGAAATGCTTTTGTGTAAATTTAGAGAACCGATATACGAGGTAGGCATCACTTCTTCTGCCTCCACTGTATATCTTGCGAAGGAATCGCGAGAAAAGGGTAAAAAAGACTAAGACTCGAACCATTGGGAATGTAAGACGGCAGGAGTGGATAACACTGTTGCAAAGGACCCTCGCACAGTGGTCTGCGGGGTTTATACGTAGAAGCAGATGTTGATTGCTCTCAGGCAATTACTATTGTAATCTCAACTGCAGCGTTTGTATTCCGTGACTGCTCCTGTTACTTGTTCTACATCTTATAAAACTTTACGTTCTATTCGCGTACCGAGCGTGGGAATAACGACTGCTTGAATACCTCTGTGCATGCTTAACTAGCCAAATCTTGTCTTCGCAGTTCCTACGGGGAATACACGTAGGTGTGTGGTGTCACCGCCAGACACCACACTTGCTAGGTGGTAGCCTTTATATTGGCCGCGGTCCGCTAGTATACGTCGGACCCGCGTGTCGCCACTGTCAGTGATTGCAGACCGAGCGCCGCCACACGGCAGGTCTAGAGACACTTCCTAGCACTCGCCCCAGTTGTACAGCCGACTTTGCTAGAGAGGGTTCACTGACAAATTACGCTCTCATTTGCCGAGACGATAGTTAGCATAGCCTTCAGCTACGTCATTTGCTACGACCTAGCAAGGCACAATTATCAATTGCTATTTATCTTGTGATGCCTGTACCGTCAAACCGATGTACGCCAATTATGGATTAAAGTTAAGTATTCCAGCAGCAACGTACCTTATTGGCTATATTAATTACATTGTCCTGTTCCAGACCTCACGCCAGCCTGCGTGAGTTAAAGGCGTGCCTTTCGGCTACCGGTCATAGTGGCTTGGCTGTCTTGCCAAGTCAAAACAAGGGGACTGTAGTACATTCCTAGATTCGTCACTTAATGTTGATTCTTGAAATTTCAGGTTTATCAGCATTCATGTGACACTCCCCTATGGGCCAAATAAATCTGCTGTCCTTCTTTCTATACTTTCAGTGTCCTCATTTAGTTCTATCTGGTACCAGTCCCACACACTTTAGCAATATAGGATGGATCACATGTGAGTTCGGTAAGCAGTCTTCTTTTTTGATTGACTGCATTTTCGAAGAATGCTACTAATAATTCAAAGTCTGCCACCTGCTTTACCTGTGAGATTGTTCCATATTATTCCCCTATAAATTATTTTCGGAAATTTGTGGTAAGGTCTTATGGGACAATACTGCTGAGGTCAAGGGTCCCTAAGCCTACACACTACTTAATCTAACTTAAACTAACTTACGCTATGGACAACACACACACATATGCCCGAGGGAGGACTCGAACCTCCGACGGGGGCTGCCGCACGGACCGTGACAAGGCGCCTAAGACCGCGCGGCTACCCCGTGCGGCTGCAAATTATTTCACCCAGGTATTACAAATACGTTGATACTGAAGTTATAGTAGAATATCTTTTTTTTAATATTGTGAAGTGCACTATCTTATATTTATGAACGTGTAAAGGAAATTTCCAATCTGTGCATGGCTTTGAAATACACTCCTGGAAATGGAAAAAAGAACACATTGACACCGGTGTGTCAGACCCACCATACTTGCTCCGGACACTGCGAGAGGGCTGTACAAGCAATGATCACACGCACGGCACAGCGGACACACCAGGAACCGCGGTGTTGGCCGTCGAATGGCGCTAGCTGCGCAGCATTTGTGCACCGCCGCCGTCAGTGTCCGCCAGTTTGCCGTGGCATACGGAGCTCCATCGCAGTCTTTAACACTGGTAGCATGCCGCGACAGCGTGGACGTGAACCGTATGTGCAGTTGACGGACTTTGAGCGAGGGCATATAGTGGGCATGCGGGAGGCCGGGTGGATGTACCGCCGAATTGCTCAACACGTGGGGCGTGAGGTCTCCACAGCACATCGATGTTGTCGCCAGTGGTCGGCGGAAGGTGCACGTGCCCGTCGACCTGGGACCGGACCGCAGCGACGCACGGATGCACGCCAAGACCGTAGGATCCTACGCAGTGCCGTAGGGGACCGCACCGCCACTTCCCAGCAAATTAGGGTCACTGTTGCTCCTGGGGTATCGGCGAGGACCATTCGCAACCGTCTCCATGAAGCTGGGCTACGGTCCCGCACACCGTTAGGCCGTCTTCCGCTCACGCCCCAACATCGTGCAGCCCGCCTCCAGTGGTGTCGCGACAGGCGTGAATGGAGGGACGAATGGAGACGTGTCGTCTTCAGCGATGAGAGTCGCTTCTGCCTTGGTGCCAATGATGGTCGTATGCGTGTTTGGCGCCGTGCAGGTGAGCGCCACAATCAGGACTGCATACGACCGAGGCACACAGGGCCAACACCCGGCATCATGGTGTGGGGAGCGATCTCCTACACTGGCCGTACACCACTGGTGATCGTCGAGGGGACACTGAATAGTGCACGGTACATCCAAACCGTCATCGAACCCATCGTTCTACCATTCGTAGACCGGCAAGGGAACTTGCTGTTCCAACAGGACAATGCACGTCCGCATGTATCCCGTGCCACCCAACGTGCTCTAGAAGGTGTAAGTCAACTACCCTGGCCAGCAAGATCTCCGGATCTGTCCCCCATTGAGCATGTTTGGGATTGGATGAAGCGTCGTCTCACGCGGTCTGCACGTCCAGCACGAACGCTGGTCCAACTGAGGCGCCAGGTGGAAATGGCATGGCAAGCCGTTCCACAGGACTACATCCAGCATCTCTACGATCGTCTCCATGGGAGAATATCAGCCTGCATTGCTGCGAAAGGTGGATATACACTGTACTAGTGCCGACATTGTGCATGCTCTGTTGCCTGTGTCTATGTGCCTGTGGTTCTGTCAGTGTGATCATGTGATGTATCTGACCCCAGGATTGTGTCAATAAAGTTTCCCCTTCCTGGGACAATGAATTCACGGTGTTCTTATTTTAATTTCCAGGAGTGTATTATCGGGATCGGACTGGGGACTTGTGTTGTTTTTGTCAAACAGTACATCATTATACACTGCCGGAAAAAAAATTACTATACCTGGAAAGACGATGTCGGTTTTGATCCGATGACGGCATATGCCATCTGGGGGATAGTAACTGTACTGATAATGTTCTAACGTTGTCCACCAACAGATAGGCATAACTACCAGAGCGCCATCTGTATTTACTCTTTAATATTGAATGCTCACAGCCATAAGGATCAGTGTAGTGCAAACGTATGACGCAAACAGGCAACCACGCGACAGAGGCGCACTACTGCTTCCAACAGCCAACTGAGCGAGTTCGAAAAGGGTCGAATTGTGGCATTCAGAGTGGCGGAGTGGTCCTTTCGGAGAACTGTCACCCAAGTTCGACGGGCTGCGTCAGTTGCGCAACGATGCTGGTATCAGTGGTCACGTGAACATTCTCACGCCCGTAGACGAGGCTCTGGACGTCCACGCAACACAGATGCCTGCCAGGATGTTGTATTGTAATGGCAGCAGTGGCAGTTCGTACAGCTACCACAACACAAATAAGTGGGCTTGTAAGCGCAGACGTGTCAACACGAACCGCTGCGAAATGGCTATTAGGAGTGGGGCACGCGTTCCTCTAGTCCAGGGCTTCACAACATACGTGCTCGCGGAGCAAGCTGTGAGCAGCAAGGCGCGAGCACGGAGCAACGCGAGCACGCTACCCCCACTACCGGACCAGAGCGGAGAGTGGGGAGAGTCACGTGGGGCACACAACAGCTGCCGCCAGTCAATATAAATCCGCGGCCACCTGCAGGGATATCACTCACGAATTATTACTGCGACAAATGAAACAAATAAAGGAGAATTTACACATGCCGCATAATTTTATTAGCTTAGTGTATGCCTCTACATTCGCATTAATTTGTGAACTGTTACACAATAAAAGGTGTCACTGAAGTGTGGGATTCTCGGTTATCTTGTACTTTTTGCCCTTTACAATTGCGTCTATGTTCGGAGTAATTGTTCTTGTGCATTTTAGGCGCAGCGTGCAGTTTAAATTTCGATCAGACAATGCGTTTCTCAGGCGTGTCTTGTTACATTTCATTGCAAAGAACAGTCGTTCACAAACATAACGTGGAACCGAACATTGATATTATTGTAGCCGCCAGTTTGTGCAAACGAGGAAATCTATCCTGAGGGAAGTGTCTGTAGAATTCCAAAATGTTTTTCTTGTTCTGAAATTTGTCTCTGTATTCTCTGTCACACTGCAGGTCAATAATTTCTTGCTGCAGCTCAGGACGAATCTCTTAAATATTCGCTGAATATGGAGAGAACAGATCAAAATCACTGTCTAGTGCTGTCAGATCTTGAAAGCGCTGATCAACTAAACCATGTGAATAACGTTCACAGTCTTTGTGAACATCTTGCATGGATGATAATTTAGGAAAATGAGCTAGGTTTCCTGTTTCCAGCTGACTCACCCAAAGTGTCAATTTCATTTTAAGAGCTCGTATTCGATCTATGAAATGAGTAATTAGCAGATCTTTACCTTGTAGTAAAATGTTCAAAGCATTCAGATGGCTAGTTAAATCTGCTAAGAACGCGAGATCACATTCAAACGTGCGCGCGCATTTCCCCTCCCTCCCCTCCCTCCCTACTCCGCGACCTTGCACCTGCTCGCGAGCACGTGCCTGAGCAGACGCGAGTACTCGCGCTCAAAACCGGCCAGTTGAGTCCTGCTCTAGTCCATGTTCCACTCAAGCCATAGCATCCATAGCAAGCCATAGCTCCGACAGACGTCGGATCAACTGCTTTCCTCCATCTATAACATTGCACTTCAAAAGATACTG
Organism: Schistocerca cancellata; assembly: GCF_023864275.1. Lineage (NCBI taxonomy): Eukaryota > Metazoa > Arthropoda > Insecta > Orthoptera > Acrididae > Schistocerca > Schistocerca cancellata. The sequence continues at coordinate 819,678,135 of NC_064629.1, forward strand.
TCTTTTCGAATTTTGTAATCATATTCTCCAGACCCTTATCAGACATCAGACCAATGCCTTTTTTCATACCCTTGAGTGCCGGACGGAGTGGCCGTGCGGTTCTAGGCGCTACAGTCTGGAGCCGAGCGACCGCTACGGTCCTGCCTCGGGCATGGATGTGTGTGATGTCCTTAGGTTAGTTAGTTTTAATTAGTTCTAAGTTCTAGGCGACTGATGACCTGAGAAGTTAACTCGCATAGTGCTCAGAGTCATTTGAACCATACCCTTGAGTGTCCGGAACTTTTGCATGGCTACCGGCGCACTGTCACCATTCTTGAAGAAGAGCTTCACCTGCAGCGCGCGATCCTTCATAGAGACAGTCTTATTGGGCGTCTGGGACGCAAGCTGAGAAACAGCCGTGTGCCGCTCGTCTGTAGGTGTGCATATTCTGACGCTTACAGAGGTATCTATTGGTCAAATTTTCGTTAATTTTGTTTTGTTCTATGACGTTCTCCTCATGCTCATCTGTAATATGCTGTCCAAATTTGATGTCCGCAGATCGTGGTCGTGCGGTAGCGTTCTCGCTTCCCGCGCCCGGGTTCCCGGTTTTGATTCCCGGCGGGGTCAGGGATTTTCTCTGCCTCGTGATGACTGGGTGTTGTGTGATGTTCTTAGGTTAGTTAGGTTTAATTAGTTGTAAGTGCTAGGGGACTGATGGCCATAGATGTTAAGTCCCATAGTGCTCAGAGCCATTGTCCAAATTTGACGTCATTCTGGGCAGTGGTTCTTTTTATACAGCGTTTTGAAACTGGAACTTTAATTATGAACGTCCTATATACGTATATATCCTTCCTAAGAGCCTTCAGGCGCGTTTTATGGTGTACTTCGGCAGATATTTGTAATTTTGTTTTTGCAATGTGTAGCCGAAGTCAGCCCAAACGAATACTGATCAACATGTCTTTCATGCGATGCCCAGCGTCGATGGAAAACATTGGTTTGTTTCCCACTACAAACAAACTGCCTGCTGGTGTGGCCGAGCGGTTCTAGGCGCTTCAGTCTGGAACCGTGCTTCCGCTACGGTCGCAGGTTCGAATCCTGGCTCGGGCATGGATGTGTGTGAAGTCCTTAGGTTAGTAAGGTTCAAGTTGTTCTAAGTTCTTGGGGACTGATGACCTCAGAAGTTAAGTCCGGGCCGGCCGAAGTGGCCGTGCGGTTAAAGGCGCTGCAGTCTGGAACCGCAAGACCGCTACGGTCGCAGGTTCGAATCCTGTCTCGGGCATGGATGTTTGTGATTTCCTTAGGTTAGTTAGGTTTAACTAGTTCTAAGTTCTAGGGGACTAATGACCTCAGCAGTTGAGTCCCATAGTGCTCAGAGCCATCTGAACCATTTGAACAAAGAAAGTGATTCTGAGGGGAGGTTTACTATCTTTGGCCCGAAAATGCATGTTATTTGAGAATTTTGGTCTCGGGATGTGTTATAGATATCAATGTCAAATTTGGTCACAATGTTTATTGGTATTTTCTCTGCAAATTGGAATTTCTTCGACCGGAAATGTCCAAGAGCAAAGGCGGAAGTGGTGTCGGAACGGAACAAAATTTCAATGTAGATCTCCACGCGCGGTATGTCACAGGACAGCCAGCGCGTCTGAAATCAAAATTCAGTTGACGTTAGCGAAGTATATAAGAGGAGTTGTACCTCGCTTAAGTTATTTGGACCATTGGAAACAAAATAGCGGCTATTTGAAAAAAAAATAGCGTTTTTTTCATCGATTTTTCGGCTTCGTCGGCCAAGTAAATATACAGTGGCGGTCAAAATAATAGAGCCACCTGGCAAAGGTTTGGAATAAAGTGCACATTTATTACTAGACATGTTTGAACTATGATGGAAACCATTACAACCGAGTCACATTGTACTATAGTCAGTTATATCGATAACACAACACAAAATAATCTGTAATAATCAATAATATTCAAAAGAATACCAGACCACAGGGTCAAAAAAATAGAGCCAATTGAAACAAATATATTGTACTTGATCTCAGTCTTATGAAACGTACAGGAACAGTCTTTTTTGCATAGGACTGCATTAGTACTTCGTGGGGTAACCCTTATTTTTGAGGATTGCCCTGCACCTCTTACCCATAGAGTCTACTAAACGCCTGCATTCGTCACTACTGATCGCATACCAGGCTCTCTGGATTTCTTCCCACAGTTTTTCTGAAGATGTAGCTTTTGAGCGGTCAATTCTCTTGTCTAAGATCTCCCATAAGTTCTCAATGGGTGATGCGTCAGGGGACTGAGGTGGCCACTCTAATACTTCGATATTGTGCTCTTGAACAAACTGCCTTATGATCCTTGCAGTATGCTTTGGATCGTTATCGTGCTGAAATTTCCATTTCAGCGGCATTTCCTCTTCAGCATAAGGCAGCATCACATTTGCCAAGATGTCTTTGTACATTTCTGCGTTCATTATGCCGTTGATACGGTGTATTGGACCAATGCCGTACCACGAAAAACATCCCCATACCATAACACTTCCGCCACCGTATTTCACAGTTTTTAAAGTGTACTTGGGATTAAATTCCTGGTTTGGTGGGCGGCGCACATAGACTTTTCCGTCTGAGGCAAACCTATTAAACTTGGATTCATCGGACCAAAGGATGTTCCTCCACCAAGTATTAGGTTTTTGTTCATTTCTCCGGGCAAAGGCTAACCTTTTCCGAACATTAGCTTGTGAAACATGTGGCTTCTTTCTTGCAATGCGCCCATTCAATTTTGCAGATCTCAGTCGTCTTTGAATCGTTGAGGTTGATGGTTGAACATCATGTTCGTCGCTAAACAAAATGGCTTTCAGTCGTGGTGTTGACAAAAATGGGTCTTTCTTCACTTCCCTAGTGATGAGTCTGTCTACGCGAGGAGTAGTTACACGAGGTCGCCCCCTGTTCTCCACCTGCGGCTTTGTTTGTTTTGACCGTCTCATGGCGTTCTGGACTCGTTTTCGCGAAACGTGCAAGACATTGGCTATTTTATTCATGGACATCCCACTTTTGAACATCCGGAACATTACTATACGCTCATCTTCACTGGTATGCTTTGCTCTGCCCATCTAGACGAATGTAAACAAAACCACACGTCAATTTACATACAAAACAACTGCATAAAAATCAATTTAAAGGCACATGTGTAAAGCGGCTCTATTATTTTGACCCATAAGATTCTTACCTTTATGCCTCTTGTCACACGTCTAGCTCAAACGCTTCCTTTCGGACGACTAAAGATAGCAGCAACGTCTTCCCTGATGTTGTCTACAAGGGACTGACAACACGGCACTCGTGGCGATTTCGCGTACTAATAGATATCCTAGTTCTTAATCTCGTCAATAGAGATGGCTCTATTATTTCGACCGCCACTGTATTTATAGTTGATGGATCGGAATAAAAGTGGTACAGCTCCTAGACAATTTAGTTAGCTTCGTCGGAAACAAAGAGTCATGCCAATCGGTTCAGTAGATTTGAAGTTAACATACCGCGTAATGTAAAAAAAGTCATTTCGAGACAAACGCATTTGAAGTTTTGATTACATATAAATGCAATATTATGCAACTTACGTTCAATATGCTATTCCGGGTCCCTAAACTAGTCCTTCCTTTTTCTCATAGAGGGCGTTCTGCTCTATCTGGGCTATCCTGCGCTGCTCCAGAGCCGTTCGTACGGCCGGTGACAAGCGGTTTTCGGCCGCTTGAATCCGGTGGTTTTCCGAATGCTTGGCGAACTGCGTCGAATAGTCCCAGGGTGACATCCATCGTTGTCGTGGTCTTCAGAATTGCTGAGTACCCTTTGTTGAAGCTGCTCACTGCCAGGTAAGTCGCAATCTCCACAGTCTTCGCACCAGAATGCAAATGCTTGGGGGCCTAACTTCCAAACTTTCATTTGAATTTTGTGTGTTTCCTCCCAAGCACCGGTACAATAACTCATCCTCCGAAAGAAAAAAACTGGTGCGTGAAAAAGGCCGATTTCAGGCAGGTGCATTTTTTTGTTCAACCGCGAATAACAAACATTTCCGTTCCGTATTTGGAAAAACCGTTTCAGGGGTAGATTCTAAACACTTTTATGGATCCAAAACTGCAGTTTTTAAAAAATCGATTTTTTGAACCAAAAGATAGTAAACCTTCCCTTAATGTGGAATTTTACATAGCCATTCGATAGATCGGCTGCAGATAAGTGTGATCTTGCCTTTGTCGATATGTATTAACGGGGATAGTAAAATACGAAGAAAAACCAGTACTCCAGCAGTGACTGAGCAGCGCTGCGGCATGGTGGTAGCAGTCAATGTTGGCTAGGGCGGTGCTGTCGTTGCTGGATTACTGTTTTTTTCCGTGTTTCAGTGTCCATGTTAATATACACTCCTGGAAATTGAAATAAGAACACCGTGAATTCATTCTCCCAGGAAGGGGAAACTTTATTGACACATTCCTGGGGTCAGATACATCACATGATCACACTGACAGAACCACAGGCACATAGACACAGGCAACAGAGCATGCACAATGTCGGCACTAGTACAGTGTATATCCACCTTTCGCAGCAATGCAGGCTGCTATTCTCCCATGGAGACAATCGTAGAGATGCTGGATGTAGTCCTGTGGAACGGCTTGCCATGCCATTTCCACCTGGCGCCTCAGTTAGACCAGCGTTCGTGCTGGACGTGCAGACCGCGTGAGATGACGCTTCATCCAGTCCCAAACATGCTCAATGGGGGACAGATCCGGAGATCTTGCTGGCCAGGGTAGTTGACTTACACCTTCTAGAGCACGTTGGGTGGCACGGGATACATGCGGACGTGCATTGTCCTGTTGGAACAGCAAGTTGCCTTGCCGGTCTAGGAATGGTAGAACGATGGGTTCGATGACGGTTTGGATGTACCGTGCACTATTCAGTGTCCCCTCGACGATCACCAGTGGTGTACAGCCAGTGTAGGAGATCGCTCCCCACACCATGATGCCGGGTGTTGGCCCTGTGTGCCTCGGTCGTATGCAGTCCTGATTGTGGCGCTCACCAGCACGGCGCCAAACACGCATACGACCATCATTGGCACCAAGGCAGAAGCGACTCTCATCGCTGAAGACGACACGTCTCCATTCGTCTCTCCATTCACGCCTGTCGCGACACCACTGGAGGCGGGCTGCACGATGTTGGGGCGTGAGCGGAAGACGGCCTAACGGTGCGCGGGACCGTAGCCCAGCTTCATGGAGACGGTTGCGAATGGTCCTCGCCGATACCCCAGGAGCAACAGTGCCCCTAATTTGCTGGGAAGTGGCGGTGCGGTCCCCTACGGCACTGCGTAGGATCCTACGGTCTTGGCGTGCATCCGTGCGTCGCTGCGGTCCGGTCCCAGGTCGACGGGCACGTGCACCTTCCGCCGACCACTGGCGACAACATCGATGTACTGTGGAGACCTCACGTCCCACGTGTTGAGCAATTCGGCGGTACGTCCACCCGGCCTCCCGCATGCCCACTATACGCCCTCGCTCAAAGTCCGTCAACTGCACATACGGTTCACGTCCACGCTGTCGCGGCATGCTACCAGTGTTAAAGACTGCGATGTAGCTCCATATGCCACGGCAAACTGGCTGACACTGACGGCGGCGGTGCACAAATGCTGCGCAGCTAGCGCCATTCGACGGCCAACACCGCGGTTCCTGGTGTGTCCGCTGTGCCGTGCGTGTGATCATCGCTTGTACAGCCCTCTCGCAGTGTCCGGAGCAAGTATGGTGGGTCTGACACACCGGTGTCAATGTGTTCTTTTTTCCATTTCCAGGAGTATATATCGATAAAACAAATGTCGCACGAGACTTATTTCAGAGCGCTCTATCGAATGAGCCCATAAAATTCCGCAATTAAAAATCATTTAGTTTGTAATGGGAAACAAACCGACGTTTTCCGTCGATGCTGGGCGTCGCATGAAAACTCGGTGCGCAGTATATTTGTTTGGGCTGACTCCAGCTACACATTGCAAAACGAAATTGCGAGTATTTGCCGAAAAATCAGAGAAAACGCGCCTGAAAACTCTTAGGAGGGGCACCCTGTACTAAATTTAAGAAATGTCAGACTTATTAACACCATGTTAAGCAATTGTTGCAGACTGTTCTTGTCCAATATCAGTATTGACATCCAGCAAACGTGTGACAGTAGTGCAAAAGCAATCGATGTGTACAAGAAGAGGACTGTTCAGTGGGAGAGTGATAAATAATAGGGTAATATTAGCGGATGAGACATAAGGAAGAAAACAGCAATATAAAAAGATCAGAAAAGCGTGGATAGTTTACAGTGTGGCAGAGCTACTGGTTCCCTGTAGCACAGAAAAAAAGCTTCTGGGATATGCTGAGAGGGAGGCTGCTCCAATGATAACAGATGAAACTTTAATCTCCTCTTGAATTCGGAGTAGTTTTGGATAAGATGCAGATTACAGGGTAGTTTGTTCCACAATCGTATGGTTGAATGGGGGAAGGAGATGGAAAAACATTTAGTGTTATTCAAGGATACAGCCAAGATGCTTGAAGTTCTTGATTTGGTACTGTACTTATGGAATAATGACAAATATTTGATATGGAAGGAGAGATTGAGGGAATGATGATAGATATTTGAAATGGAAGGAGAGGCTGAGGACACCAGTGGCTAAGAAACCGATTAAACAACCAGAGCACGTGCAGAAAGCGCTGCCTATCCTGTCATAGCCAACCTAAGAGAGCATAGGAAGAACTAATGTGATCAAACAAACGAATGTTACGCACACATCTTACGCAAACATTCATAGCTAGCACGAGTCGCCTGGAGTTTTCACTGCTTGTGCCGTGGCGAACTACATCAAAGTAGAACAAAATTGGTACGACGAGAGGTTGGGACGTCACACATAAGTTTTCCTTTGCAACTCTATCTCAATGCACTGAGTCTTAGGATCCCGGATTGAGGTATCATATTGTATGTCGTGGGTTGAGTAGCAAAATATCACGTCAAGTTTTCACAGTTACGAGTCAACTACTGGCAGACATATTATACAAAAAGGAAAGAAAGGTTCAGAGATGAAAAATCATGAACAGAGGATTTATTATTTAAAGTCGTAAACATAATTTGTAACAAGATCAAGTGCCTGTCGTCGCTAAGAGCGGTGCAGACAACGCCGTCAATAGTTTTTGAAGGAGTGGAAGATGGTTTTATGGACGGAGGAGTCACGATTTGTGATGTGGCGACATTGAAATATAAAGGACAGTCAAACGAAAGCGAGACGGATGGGAAAACATAAGAAATTGTTTACTATTTTAAAAGTAGCCGCCATAAATTTTAATACATTTATCCCACTGTGAGACAAGGCGGTCAGTGCCTTCAGGCAAAAATGTTTGCGACTGGCTACGGAACCATGGTTGTACAGAGGCGTGCACTTCTTCGTTTGAGGCAAGACGACAGCTACGAATGTCTTTCGACAGAGCTCCAAAAATATGGAAATCGCGCGGGGAGAGATCAGGACTGTATGGAGGATGTGTAAGGACTTCCCATCGAAACCTGTGCAGTGTGCTCGAAAATGTCAACCTGTGGGCGGGCATTATCCTGCAACAGACGCAACATAATGATGCCGTCAGCCAACATTTCTGGGCGTTTGGACTTGATGGCGATCTTCAATTTTTGCAAAGTGCCCACGTACCGCTGTGCGTTAATTGTGGCGCCGTATTCCACAAAGTCAGTGAACAACGTGTTGACTGACGGCATCGTCCTGTTGCAAGACAATGCCCGTCCACATATTGATAAGATCGTTTCGAGTACGCTGCAAAGGTTTCGCTAGGAAGCCCTTACACATACTCTATACACTCCCGTCTCTCCCCAAGCTGTTTCCATATTTTTGGAGCCCTGAAGGAAGACATATGTGATAGTTGATTTTCTTTGGATGAAGAGTTGCACACCTGGATACACTCATGGTTCTGTAGGCAACCGCAAACATTTTTCCATGAAGGCATTGACCTCCTTGTCTCACAGTAGGATAAATGTATTAACCGTTATGAAGAATACTTTTGAAATGATAAACTGTATACTTACTTTTTTTCATCTCTCTCGTTTTCATGGTTAGTACACTGGACTCGCATTCGGGAGGACGACGGTTCAATCCCGCGTCCGGCCATCCTGATTTAGGTTTTCCGTGATTTCCCTAGATCACTCCAGGCGAATGCCGGGATGGTTCCTTTGAAAGGGCACGGCCGCCTTCCTTCCCCATTCTTCCCTAATCCGAGCTTGTGCTCCGTCACTAATGACCTCGTTGTCGACGGTACGTTAAACACCAATATCCTCCTCCTCCTCCTCCTCCTCGTTTTCATTTGACTTTGTTTTAGTTAGAGGCACTGTGACGATCTGTAACTACTTTTCCTTGATTGTGTTCAGATAATAAGATTTTATCAATTGCGAAAGGAACGCAAAAATTTATGAAAATATTTCAGGTATGAGAATGCCTCCACAATGTACGAGCTGTGCAGAATTATACGAGGGTAAATCAAAGGCAAACCTCAAATTTGTAATAACAAATACGAGGGCGAGTTAGATGAAAACCTTAAATTTGTAATAACAAATCGAAATTTCGCGCCGTTATGCTGTAAGTTGGTACGCGTGCTACAAACAACGTGCAGAATGGCCTGTAGGTGGTAGCATAGTGCAGATGCACACATACCGTCGCAGTATCAGTATAAAGATGGCCGCCCCACTTGCGACTTGTACCAGGGAAGAACAGCGTTCTGTTATTCGGTTTTTGCGTAGTGAAGGTGTGAAACCTATTGAAGTTCATCGACGAATGAAGTTTCAGTACGGTGATGCATGTTTGTCACAGCAGCGAGTCTACGAATGGAGTAGGGAGTTCGCAAATGGTGTGACTTCAGTGGAAGATGCTCCTCGTCTAGGTCAGGTACAACGAGTTGGGACTCCACAGAACACTGCAGCAGTTGAAGCCATAGTGAAGGAAAATCGCCGAGTGATACTGAATGACATTGCAGCATGTTTACAGATTACTGATGGGTAAGCACACCATATTGTGCATGATGTGCTCCAGTTTCACAAAGTGTCTGCAAGATGGGTGCCACGGCAGCTGACTCCTGAGATGAGAGAACGACGTGTTGATGCTTGTGAAGAACTTCTTCAGCGCTCTTAACGAGAAGGTGATGGCTTCCTTGCAAGAATCGTTACTGGGGACGAAACCTGAGTTCACTTCCACCAACCGGAAACGGAAATCCACCATACTCACCAGACCCTGCCCCAAGTGATTCCCATATGTCTGGACCACTCAAAGACGCAATGGGAGGAAAGAAGTTCCGTTCTGATGAAGACGTACACCACGCGGTGCGTGAGTGGTTGGAGAACTACCAAAATAATTGTTTTCTAAAGGAATTTATGCACTTTGTAAGCGCTGGAGGACTTCCATTGAGCGTGGGGAAGATTATGTTGAAAAGTGATACAGCTTTGTACCACTTCTGCACAATAAATAATATTTTAAAAAATATTTAAGGTTTTCATTTGACTCACCTTCGTATCTTCACTGTATCACCATAACGATTTCTCTTTTCCATAAAGCAACGACCACTCTATAGCGTCTCAAACAAAATCAAATGGATTTGCTAAGAGAGACCTTCGTTCACATGTCCATCAAATGTATATTTGAATGATTATCTTCCGCAAAAGATATTATATAATACGTATTATTTTTTTCTCTCCTATAATTAATTAATGAAGTGTTTCACGAGACGTGTTTCGTTTTAGTGGTATATTATCATCAGTGGTGATTGGCTTTCAGTGTTCCTGTTTACACGTTTTGAAGACAATTGGTTTTTTCTATCGTTCCTAGCAGCAGCTGTAGTCTAAAAAAAAGCTTTACTTCAGTTTCACCATCCGCTTTACCCTTAAGTGTATTTGGTTCGCCTGCAATGGGCAATCCGAGCGTCGGTTGCAAATCAGATCTATTCGTCCAAAATGCCCGTCCACAACTGTTTTCCAGGCCTCAAGAAGAACGGGAAAAATCTCTTCACATGCATGTAATCATAACTTAGTGGAAAACATAACTTATAAATTAATACGTTAGCTGCCACGAGGTTGCCTGTGTACAGAGCAGAGTCTCGTTCCTACGCTGTGTGAGCAGATGTGGTCACATGCTCCCCTCTGTTTAGAACAGTATGAGGGGCGTTCAGTAAGTAATGCAATACATTTTTTCCACGATGAATTTCGGTTGAAAAAATGCGAAATTTGTTGCGGGACATTGTGGAATATTCCCGCCACAGCTCCAACAGTTTCATGAAGTTCCGATTGGTGGCGCCGCTATACGTAGCCTTCAAAATGGTGTCTGTTTCTTTTGGCGGAAAACCACAGCATCGCAAATATGCATAGGCGCTTGCAGAACGTCTACGCCCTACGGAGACCTGGCACTGATCAAAAGCACGGCGAGTCGTTGGGCCAGGTGTCCGGGCAACAAAATCGCGCGAACCTGTCCAATCTCCCGCGTGTCAGCCAGCAGTACACGGCTGTGCTACCCTCAGGGATTTGAAGAAACCCAAAAGCAGCTCACAAAACTTCACTCGACTGTTCTTCCTCATCCACCCAATAGCCCGGATCCCTCACCTTCCGACTTCCATCTGTCTGGCCGATGAAGGATACACTCCGCGGGAAGCAGTACGCGGACAATGGGAAGGCTATTGACGCAGAAAGACGTTAGCTCAGACGACGACTAGTAGAATGGTAGCATACGGGCATACAGGCCCTCCCAGTATGGTGCCGTAAGGCCACCGCATTGAAAGGACATTGCGTTGAAAAATAGGTTGTTGTAGCCAAAAAGTGACGAATAATATTATGTATTGGAATCCTGAATAAAACCAACTTGATTTCAGAAAAAAATGTGTTGCATTACTTGTTGAATGTTCCTCGTATACACTGAGGTGACAAAAGTCATAAGATAGCGATATACGCATATACAGAGGCTGTAGTATCGTGTGTACAAGGTATAAAAGGGAGGTGCATTGGCGGAGCTGTTATTTTTACTCAGATGATTCACGTGAAAAGGTTTCCGGCATAATTATGGCCGTACGACGGGAACTACAGACTTTGAACGCGGATTGATAGTTGGAGCTAGATGCATGAGACATTCCACTTCGGAAATCGTTAGGAAATTCAGTATTCCGAGATTCAGGTGTGCCGAAAATACAAAATTTCAGTCAGTACCTTTCACCACGGACAACGCAATAGCCGGCGGCCTTCGCTTAACGACCGAGAGCAGCGTCGTTGGCGCCGAGTTGTCATTGCTAACAGACAAGCAAGACTGCGTGAAATAACAGCAAAAATCATTGTGGGTCTTCCGACGAACGTATGCGTTAGGACAATATGGCGAAATTTGGCGTTAATGGGCTATGGTAGCCGACGACTGACACGAGTTGCTTTGCTAAAAGCACAACATCGCCTGCAGCGCCTCTCCTGGGCTCGTAATGGTGTCGGTTGGCCCCCAGAAGAAAGGTAAACCCTGGCCTGGTCAGATGAATTCCGATTACAGCGGATAAGAGCTGATGGTAGGTTCGAGTGTGACATAGGCACCACGGAGCCATGGACCCAGGTTATCAACAAGTAACTGTGCAAGCTGGTTTTTATGCTTTCACATTAGTTGCCTTCGCCTACTCTCAACCAACCACAACTTAAACGTAGGCCTGGGGCTACGCTACAGGTCAGTCTGACACCACAACCAGTATTTGTCTTTCACATTCGTTGGTTTCATCAGCTCACATACATATTCCTATATTACAATCTAACGTCGGCCTCAGGCATCGCTACAGGCCAGTCTGTCAAAATATCTTGGTTTTTTCTTGTTGCCAAAGAAATACGAAAATCAGTAAGCAACCTTTTAATTCATAATAACTAGATAAACAGAGTTATTCTGGTGCTCTCCACATCGAAAACAAATGTAATCAGCTTGCATTGAAAGAAGTCATTGGATTTAGCGATTCACATTGACTTCTGTATACATCTACATTTATAGTCAGCAAGCCACCCAACGGTGTGTCACGGAGGACACTTTATGTGCCACTGCCATTACCTCCCTTTCCTGTTCCAGTCGCGTATGGTTCGCGGGAAGAACGACTGCCGGAAAGCCTCCGTGCGCACTTGAATTTCTCTAATTTTACATTCGTGATCTCCTCGGGAGGTATAAGTAGAGGGAAGCAATATATTCGATACCACATCCGGAAACGCACCCTCTCGAAACCTGGACAGCAATCTACACCGCGATGCAGAGCGCCTCTCTTGCAGAGTCTTCCACTTGAGTTTGCTAAACACCTCCGTAACGCTATCACGCTTACCAAATAGCCCTGTGACGAAACGCGCCGCTCTTCTTTGGATCTTCTCTATCTCCTCTGTCAACCCGATCTGGTACGGATCCCACACTGATGAACAATACTCAAGTATAGGTCGAATGAGTGTTTTGTAAGCCACCTCCTTTGTTGATGGACTACATTTTCTAAGGACTCTCCCAATGAATCTCAGCCTGGCACCCGCCTTACCAACAAGTAATTTTATATGATCATTCCACTTCAAATCGTTCCGTACGCATACTCCCAGATATTTTACAGAAGTAACTGCTACCAGTATTTGTTCCGCTATCATATAATCATACAATAAAGGATCCTTCTTTCTATGTATTCGCAATACATTACATTCGCCTATGTTAAGGGTCAGTTGCTACTCCCTGCACCAAGTGCCTATCCGCTGCAGATCTTCCTGCATTTCGCTGCAATTTTCTAATGCTGCAACTTCTCCGTATACTACAGCATCATCCGCGAAAAGCCGTATTGTACTTCCGACACTATCTACTACGTCATTTATATATATTGTGAAAAGCAAGGTCCCATAACACTGCCCTGTGGCACGCCAGATGTTACTTTAACGTCTGTAGACGTCTCTCCACCCAATTGGCTAGAACCAACATCAACAAAGTGCCAACATTCACACTACGCAAGAGCCGGCGACACCATAAATGCGCTCTAGCCGTGGTGACAGACCGGTCTGTAGTGTAGTCTGATGTATAGGTTTGGTTGTGTTTGCTTGTGTTTGCACAAAAAAAGGACCGATTGCTTGTGTTTGCAAAAAAAAAAAAAGGACCGATTAGACGACGATGATTCAAGAAAATAATCCTAATAATTGGGTATCAGCAATAGTTACATATCAAAACCTGGAAATCTCCTACGTAAAGATGATTAATATAGTGTTGGATAAGTTTTAATAATATCGTTAAACTGACTCATGTCGTGCATGAACTGCTCCTGAGAAATGTGTCATGCAGTGTGTCACTTAGATGCGTTAGTGACGAATGTGTAGAAAACCTGCTACAGACTCTCTCCTCTTAAAATGACAGATGTTGAATGTTCAGTTTGGGCGACTGAACTGCCAGAGAAGTTGGTCAGTACCATCTGCAGTTTCGTAGCACCAGGCGCGAATCCGAGACGGACGGAGGGGCGGGGGTGGGGAGGATGCGTTGGGAATAACGATCTTCCACCCTTCCACTCCTCTCCCCCGCATCCGTCCTCACCCCCCCCCCCCCCCACCCACACAGGAACATTTGACTAACAGCGTTTATATTTTTATGTATATCAGTTTTAATTTATAAAATTTCTCAGTCAACTTTTGGAGAATGAAGCAGAATAAAAACTAAAACTCTCGAAAATGTTTTAATAATAATTTAGAAAATTACAAGCTACGTGTAACACTGGATGCTTTCCAGCTGCTTGCCAGAAGGCTTAACCTATGTGGATGAGATTGCGGCATGACCGGCTGCAGAAAACGTTCCAAACATGGAAAGGCACCCAATCATATACTGACCATAGCTCAGAACAACAAATCCGACGCGAATAGCCAGTCCACAAGCAGAATTGGCAAACACAGGATTCTGAGTAAGACAAGACAAAAAGGGTAACACCCTCCACTAAGAAAATCATTATGACCGCAGTATGAAAACGGAAATGGCTAAGAGAAACAGCATTCACCTCATTTACACGCTCGCAGAGACAATCTGCAGACCTGTATTCACAATTTTGGTTGTAACTGGTTGCAGCGAGTGCTCACTATGTATTTACATCGTGTAAACTGTGAGGTAATCAAAGTCGTTAGTCTGTTGCCAATATGGTACTTAACATCGTGTAAATTGTGAGGTAATCAAAGTCGTTAGTCTGTTGCCAATATGGTACTTAAATCAATTGCACTACATACATAAATTTCATTTTTCTAACAAATGCTTTTAAATTGCGTATTTCTCTTAATTGCAATATCTTGGAAGTTATGTTAAAGAGATGTACTAGGCAGTGATCTAAGAAAATTATTATTACCACATTTCACTGTTACAGGTACAAACTAAAGGGCCGATTAGACGACAATGATTCAAGAAAATAATCCTAATAAACATAGGGCCAAAAACCAATGGCTTCACCGACACGATGTATGCACAAGTGCAGTCGTGTCAATTTTACAACACTGTTAGTATCTAAGGCTACGTTGTGGATGACGTTCGTTTCTAATGGTGAAAAGAGGCTTATGCGGTACATATATGATGGTGAACAGGCTGCTCGAGAATACGTAGTACGAATCTTCGACAAGTGCACCGGTCGTGGTTTGCCAGTACTAATGACCTCCAAGGTCCCCATACTTGAACATGTAGGATTTTTTTGTGTTGGGATATTTAATAGTTCTGGCGTATTCCAGCTTAATTGAAAGTGTCGATGAACTCTGGAAATGCATTGCAGATGGTTGTTAGTGCATTCGGAACACACCTGGTATGTCTGAACGTGTGCGGGCGTCGATGAGGAGACATTCTGCAACCTGAACGGTGCCCACGCGGAGCATTTGTTGCAATGTGTTTGTCCTCAGGTGTATGTGGTGTCACCGCCAGACACCACACTTGCTAGGTGGTAGCCTTTAAATCGGCCGCGGTCCGCTAGTATACGTCGGACCCGCGTGTCGCCACTATCAGTGATGGCAGACCGAGCGCCACCACACGGCAGGTCTAGAGAGACGTCCTAGCACTCGCCCCAGTTGTACAGCCGACTTTGCTAGAGATGGTTCACTGACAAATTACGCTCTCATTTGCCGAGACGATAGTTAGCATAGCCTTCAGCTACGTCATTTGCTACGACCTAGCAAGGCTCCATTATCATTTGCTATTTATCTTGTGATGCATGTACCGTCAGACCGATGTTCACCAATTATGGATTAAAGTTAAGTATTCCAGCAGCTACGTATTATTTTTACTAGACTCAACTCCTTTAACTGTTCCAGACCTCACGCCAGCCTGCGTGAGCTTAAACGCGTGCCTTTCGGCTACCGGTCATAGTGGCTTGGCTGTCTTGCCAAGTCACAACAGTGTATACCTGCAGTTTGGGTCTTCAAGGACTCAGTTATAAGGTGTTCGCATACTTAAGTCATAATACGTCGTATCGGGAAAACCATTGGTTTCCGAATCTGTGTTTATTTGGTTTATTTGCTTGTTTCTTTGTCCTATACGAGGTCTGTTCAAAAACTTCCCGCACTCCGTCCACAATATTTTTCTATGCTTACCTTTTATTTATTGTGCTTGGTTTCCCGCAAAATACTCTCCTCCATAACTGATGCACTGCTTCCAACGCCGTTTTCATTTCCGGAAGCAGTCTTGGTACGCCTGTTCCTGAATCGCGCGAAGCACAGTGTGCGAATTTTGTCTGGTCCATTACTGAAGAACTTCGTCCTTTCAACGAGGTTTTCAACTTTGGAAATAAAAAAAGTCCGCAGTGGCCAGATCGTGAGAATACGGAGGATTAGGCAACACATTGATTTCGTTTTGTGTCCAATAGTTGCGCACCAAGAGGGATGAATGTGCGAAGATCTTTCTGTTCTTAACTCACGTCCACGGGACGAAGTAGGCAGTAACGCGATTCATTAGAAGATGCTATGTCAGGCTTTCATGATATGATCCAACTGAAGTGTTACATTCTACTGCAATCTCTCGGACAGTCAGTCTTCGATTGGCACGCGCAATGTCGTTGTCGCTCCTGATGTGAACGTCGTCGGTAGACGTCAATGGGTGTTCTGAACGATGATCGTCTTCAACTTCCGTCCGGTCATTTTTAAACCGTGTTAACCATTCGTAACACCGAGTACGGCTTAAGCACTCATCACCAAGGCTTCCTGTATCATTTGGCGTGTCTCTGTAAAGATTTTCTCGAGTTTCACGCAAAATTTAATGCAGACGCGTTGCTTCTCTAACTCTGCCATCTCGGAATTCGCAAACTGTGCGCCACCACGTTCTACTCAATACAGCGCTGAACAATAACTAACTGATGTACAACAATGAAACTTCCGCCAGTTACACATTAAACGCAGGTGTGTGCAGGGATGCCAACCGCATTTTGCTCCTGCACACCACTGGCGCGAAATTTCGAATGTTCGAGAATTTTTGAACAGACCTCGTAATTGCTCCTTTCGTTTATACAGGGTGTTTCAAAAATGACCGGTATATTTGAAACGGCAATAAAAACTAAACGAGCAGCGATAGAAATACACCGTTTGTTGCAATATGCTTGGGACAACAGTACATTTTCAGGCGGACAAACTTTCGAAATTACAGTAGTTACAATTTTCAACAACAGATGGCGCTGCAAGTGATGTGAAAGATATAGAAGACAACGCAGTCTGTGGGTGCGCCATTCTGTACGTCGTCTTTCTGCTGTAAGCGTGTGCTGTTCACAACGTGCAAGTGTGCTGTAGACAACATGGTTTATTCCTTAGAACAGAGGATTTTTCTGGTGTTGGAATTCCACCGCGTAGAACACAGTGTTGTTGCAACAAGACGAAGTTTTCAACGGAGGTTTAATGTAACCAAAGGACCGAAAAGCGATATAATAAAGGATCTGTTTGAAAAATTTCAACGGACTGGGAACGCGACGGATGAACGTGCTGGGAAGGTAGCGCGACCGCGTACGGCAACCACAGAGGGCAACGCGCAGCTAGTGCAGCAGGCGATCCAACAGCGGCCTCGGGTTTCCGTTCGCCGTGTTGCAGCTGCGGTCCAAATGACGCCAACGTCCACGTATCGTCTCATGCGCCAGAGTTTACACCTCTATTCATACAAAATTCAAACGTGGCAACCCCTCACCGCCGCTACCATTGCTGCACGAGAGACATTCGCTAACGATATAGTGCACAGGATTGATGACGGCGATATGCATGTGGGCAGCATTTGGTTTACTGACGAAGCTTATTTTTACCTGGATGGCTTCGTCAATAAACAGAACTGGCGCATATGGGGAACCGAAAAGCCCCATGTTGCAGTCCCATCGTCCCTGCATCCTCAAAAAGTACTGGTCTGGGCCGCCATTTCTTCCAAAGGAATCATTGGCCCATTTTTCAGATCCGAAACGATTACTGCAGCACGCTATCTGGACATTCTTCGTGAATTTGTGGCGGTACAAACTGCCTTAGACGACACTGCGAACACCTCGTGGTTTATGTAAGATGGTGCCCGGCCACATCGCACGGCCGACGTCTTTAATTTCCTGAATGAATATTTCGATGATCGTGTGATTGCTTTGGGCTATCCGAAACATACAGGAGGCGGCGTGGATTGGCCTCCCTATTCGCCAGACATGAACCCCTGTGACTTCTTTCTGTGGGGACACTTGAAAGACCAGGTGTACCGCCAGAATCCAGAAACAATTGAACAGCTGAAGCAGTACATCTCATCTGCATGTGAAGCCATTCCGCCAGACACGTTGTCAAAGGTTTCGGGTAATTTCATTCAGAGACTACGCCATATTATTGCTACGCATGGTGGATATGTGGAAAGTATCGTACTATAGAGTTTCCCAGACCGCAGCGCCATCTGTTGTTGAAAATTGTAACTACTGTAATTTCGAAAGTTTGTCTGCCTGAAAATGTACTGTTGTCCCAAGCATATTGCAACAAACGGTGTATTTCTATCGCTGCTCGTTTAGTTTTTATTGCCGTTTCGAATATACCGGTCATTTTTGAAACACCCTGTACATATAATGGTCAGACAACCTCTATAACGATTGTTAGAATTATTAAAATAATAGACATATTTAGCTTGTGGAAAGTGAGGATTGTAATGCGATAATGCGGAACCGATTTGCTCAGGAAAACAAGTTAGTTCCAATTGTGGCCGCTAGGTGCAAATCTGGCGCTGTACACATGTCTGTATGACGATATGACATGCAATCCGTCATTTGACAACCTATAATGTGAGTGAACAGTATGGCTACTGGAAAGAGAGACTGTGCGCTGTTAGTGAAACTTTTCTATGTGAACGGCAGCAGTTAACAGTGCTGCTGAGGGAGTATCGCCGACTGAAACGTCTGAGGAGAGGACCGATGTCGTTAAATGGTTTAAAGATTATGATAACGAAATTCGAAAACACAGGTGAGGTTGGTGTAGCACCTGGAAGAGGAAGGCGTCCTATCTTCGTTATTCACGAGATTGCTCTTTCTGTTTTGCTGTAACTGACCATGCAGCAGGTGCCGTAGGGTGCTCGTGGAATGTCACGAGACTTGTCCATCCCATGGTCAACAGTACAGAAACATTTGCAATCTATTTTGCACTGGCACCCGTACAAGATCCAGACGGTGCAGCCATAATTTTGTAGTTGACTACTAATTTATATTTTGGTACGAATTATATAATTAGATCAGAAATGGTTTTAGTTCAAATGTGTCCCGTACTGTCAACCAACGGGATGGCACAACACTGTACACGTCGAGAAATTACTGGTTTCACCGATGAAGACTTACTGAGAATATTGAAAGAATCAGATTTTGACCTCGGTGATCCAACATTATCAGAGTTTTGCTACGGAGATACAACTGGCGGCGACAGCAGTGACTTTGACAACAACAGTGTTGGTAGTGGTGGTGGCAATGGGCTGCCCATCTACAGCAAGTAGAACATAAGAAGCCAAAACTGTGACGAAGGCGCCACCCAAAATCGCATTTACAGGTCACGTTCGCCCACAGTACATGTTTTATCAACAAGCCGCATGCGGCTGTGACTTTATTACAAACAAGCCACAACGATGTACCTGTAATAAATTGAAATGATAATTACATCAGGACCCTAAGCTGTCGACAGGCGTTGATATACCCGGTGATCAAAAAGTCAGTATAAATTTGAAAACTTAATAAACCACGGAATAATGTAGATAGAGAGGTAAAAATTGACACACATGCTTGGAATGACATGGCGGTTTATTAGAACAAAAAAAAGTTCACAAAATGTCCGACAGATGGTGCTGGACAGCAAAACTGCTACCGTGACGGGTGAGACGTACGCCGATATGTTACAGAATCGCATCATTCCCAGCCTGGCCGATAAACACCTGCTGGAACGTACGATGTTTATGCAAGATGGCGCTTCACCCCATATTGCTAGACGCGTGAAAGATCTCTTGCGCGCGTCGTGTGCTGAGCCGACACTTTCGTCATGCTTGGGCTCCCAGGTCCACAGACCTCAGTCCGTGCGATTGTTGGCTTTCGGGTTACCTGAAGTCGCAAGTGTATCGTGGTCGACCGACATCGCTAGGGATGCTGAAAGACAACATCCGACGCCGCCAATGCCTCACCATAACTCCGGACATGCTTTACAGTGCTGTTCACAACATTATTCCTCGACTACAGCTATTGTTGAGGAATGATGGTGGACATATTCAGCATTTCCTGTAAAGAACATCATCTTTGCTTTGTCTTACTTTGTTATGCTAATTATTGTTATTCTGGTCAGATGAAGCGCCATCTGTCGGACATTTTTTGCACTTTTGTATTTGTTTGGTTCTAATAAAACCCCATGTCATTCCAAGCATGTGTGTCAATTTGTACCTCTCTATCTACATTATTCCGTGATTTATTCAGTTTTCAAATTTATACTGACTTCTTGATCACCCGATACATCAACGAGGACAGTTGAAAAAGTGTGCCCCACCTGGGACTCGAAACCGGGATCTCTTGCTTACATGGTAGACGGTCTATCCATCTGAGCCACCGAGGGCACAGAGGATAGTGCGACTGCAGGGTTTTATCCCTTGCACGCTCCCCGTGAGACCCACGTTCCCAACTTAATGTTCACACACTACATTCGTAGTGCCCCTGCCCATTACACTCATTACTCGCGGCAGACAATTTTACCGAGTCCCGTAAGAGTTCGGGCAATGCATGTGCATCCAGGACAGAAGAAAAAGGTCAATGGCCGGTTAGCCTTAACTATATGAAGATGGTATCTGGTCTTTCGGGCATGTCCGAAAGAACAGATACCATCTTCATATAGTTAAGGCTATGTCGGACGTGTCCGAAAGACCATATACCGTCTTCATATAGTTAAGGCTATGTCGGACATCTCCGAAAGAACAGATACCATCTTCATATAGTTAAGGCTAACCGGCCGTTGACCTTCTTCTTCTGTGCTGGATGCACACGCATTGCACGAACTCATACGGGACTCGGTAAGATTGTCTGCCGCGAGTAATGAGTGTAATGGGCAGGGGCACTACGAATGTAGTGTGTGGACATTATGTTGGGAATGCGGGTCTCACGGAGGGCGTGCAAGGGATAAATCCCTGCAGTCGCACTGTCCTCTGTGTCCTCGGTGGCTCAGATGGATAGAGCATCTGCTATGTAATCAGGAGATCCCGGGTTCGAGTCCCGGACGGGGCACACATTTTCAACTGTCCCCGTTGATGTGTATCAACGCCTGTCGACAGCTTAGGGTCTTGATTTAATTATCATTTCATTCTAAGAGAGCTGCACGGTTACTGGTGGTATCTATTCTTTCGGATTGTCCGAAAGAACAGATACCATCTTCATGTATTAAATTGAGTGGATACTGCGGCCGACGGAGTCAACGGGATAAAAAATGTTATTGTAGCAAAATAAAGCTCTACACAATATTAGTTCTTTGGTTGACGTTTGTAAACAGCAAAGGATGTCTGGAGACTTTTGGTAGTGTAGTGTGTGGACACCATCTCTCAAATTATTAGCCAGCAGTATACATTACTAGCTCTCCTACTCGCCTCTCCTCTCACCACCAAAATACCGGGTGGTTATAATTAAAGTGCAGCTATTCACAGAGTTCCAATGTGGGTTGTAATTATCGTATGCCAGAGATATGGGGTAGATATTCTAAAGCATCACCGATTTACGCTGAAAAAAAAAGAGCTTCCATATTGGCCACCAGGTGCAAATATGGCGCTGTGAACGCAAAAAGGCGAGCAGGATTGTTTCCATGCGTAATGGATTGTTATCGATTATAACCACACGGTATTTGAGTGGTGAGATAAGGGCGGGTGGGAGAGCTACCGGCTGTTAATTTGGGAGATGATGTCGTTGCTACAGAGCACGTACTATACTATCAAAAGTCTCCAGAAATCCATTGTATTTTACAAACGTTACCTAAGGAAGTAATATTGTATAGAGCTTTATTTTGCTGCAGTGACATCGTTTAACACGTTGACTCCCACGAGCCGCCGGCGGACGCAGCAAAGTGTAACGACTGACGTCGTGTGCCCGCCGACGGCCACAGTATCTACTCCGTTTAGTACAGGTACATCTTAGTGCCGTGTTTGTAATACAGTCACAGCCGCATGCGGCTTGTTGATAAAACATATACTGTGGACGGACGTGACCTTTAAATGCTATCTTGGGTGGCGCCTTCGTCACAATTGTGGCTTCTTTATAGTTCTACTTGCCATAGACAGGCAGTCCATTGCCATCACTGTTACCAACACAATTGTTGTCACAGTCACTCCCATCGCAGTCAGTTGTGTCCACTAACGTATCTCCGTAGAAAGACTCTGACAATGTTGGATCTCCGACATCAAAATCTGATACTTTCAACATTCTCGCAAGGTAACCTCCCAATCGCACCCCCCTCAGATTTAGTTATAAGTTGGCACAGGGATAGGCCTTGAAAAACTGAACACAGATCAATCAAGAAAACAGGAAGAAGTTGTGCGAAACTATGAAAAAATAAGCAAAATATACAAACTGAGTATTCAATGCCAAACTTAGGCAACTACAAGTAAAAAGCAAGCTCGTGGGTGCCGTGGTCCCGTGGTTAGCGTGAGCATCTGCGGAACGAGAGGTCCTTGGTTCAAGCCTTCCCTCGGGTGAAAAGATTAACTTTTTAATTTTCAGTTTATGTGACAAACGCTTATGTTTTCATCACTTTTTTGGGAGTGATTATCACATCCACAAGAAAACCTAAATCGGACAAGGTAGAAGAATCTTTTTACCCATTCGCCAAGTGTACAAGTTAGGTGAGTCGACAACATATTCCTGTCATATGACGCACATGCCGTCGCCAGTGTCGTATAGAATGTATCAGACGTGTTTTCCTGTGGAGGAATCGGTTGACTTACGACCTTGCGATCAAATGTTTTCGGTTCCCATTGGAGAGGCACGTCCTTTCGTCTACTAATCGCACGGTTTTGCGGCGCAGTCGCAAAACACAGACACTAAACTTATTACAGTGAACAGAGACGTCAATGAACGAACGGACAGATAACTTAGCGAAAATAAAGAAAGTAAAAACTTTCATCCGAGGGTAGACTTGAACCAAGGATCTCTCATTCCGCAGCTGCTCACGCTAACCACAAGACCACAGCACTCCTGAGCTCGCACTGGCCTTGATGTTGCTTATCATGCACATGGACTGCTCAGTTTGTATATTTTGCTTACTTTTTCATAGTTCCACACAACTTCTTCTTGTTTTCTCGATTGATCTGTGTTTAGTTTTTCAAGGCCTATCGAATGTGCCAACCTATAACTAAGGAGGTTCCCTTGTCAGTAACTCTTCATCAGTTAAACCAGTCATTTTTCGGCGTCTACAATGTTGTGCCATCCCATTACTTGACAGTACATTAGTTGACAGTACATTTGAACTAAAACCATTTACGATAGAATTATGTAATTAAAGAATCTCACTGTTCGTATCAAAATACAAATTAGCAGTCAACTACAAAATTATGGCTGCAGCGGCTGGATCTTGTACGGGTACCAGTGTAAAATAGACTGCAGAACTTTCCGTACTGCTCATAATGGGACAGACAATTCTCGTAACACTGTACGAGCTCTAGCACTACCCGAGATACGAGATGCATGGTCAGTTACATCAACAGCAATCTCGTCGATAACGTCCACCGGGATAGGACGCCTTCCTCTTCCAGGTGCCACATCAAGTTCACCCGTCTTTTCTAGTTTTATTATAATCATCTTTAAACCATTTAATAACATCAGGCCTCTCCTCTGACATTCCAGGCGGTGATACTCTCTCAATGTAGCACTATATTGCTGCCGTTCACAATTGGAACTTATTTGTTTTCCAGCGTAAATGGGTTCCACATTAACATATCTACCAGATTTCGCTGCCCTACGATAATTACAGCCCAAACTGGACCTCCGTGAGTTGATATACTTCAATTATAACCTCAACGTACGACTTACTCTCATCCTCACTTTTCAGAAACTACAGATGCCTAAGATTTTAAAAATTATAACAATCAATGATGCAATGTATTGATTATTATAGATATAAACGGAAGAAGTGAGTACAGGACAAAGAAACAAGCAAATAAACGCAATAAACATAGGTCCGGAAACCAATGATTTCCCCAATACGACGTATTATGTCTACAGGGTGTTACAAAAAGGTACGGCCAAACTTTCAGGAAACATTCCTCACACACAAATAAAGAAAAGATGTTATGTGGACATGTGTCCGGAAACGCTTAATTTCCGTGTTAGAGCACATTTTAGTTTCGTCCACCTACGCTCAATGGAGCACGTTATCATGATTTCATACGGGATACTCTACCTGTGCTGCTAGAATATGTGGTTCATGCGCGATGGAGCTCCTGCACATTCCAGTCGAAGTGTTCGTATGCTTCTCAACAACAGATTCGGTGACCGATGGATCGGTAGAGGCGGACCAATTCCATGGCCTCCATGCTCTCCTGTCCTCAACCCTCTTGACTTTCATTTATGGGGGCATTTGAAATCTCTCGTCTACGCAACCCCGGTACCAAATGTAGAGACTCTTCGTGCTCGTATTGTGGACGGCTGTGATACAATACGCCATTCTCCAGGGCTGCATCAGCGCATCAGGGATTCCATGTGACGGAGGGTGGATGCATGTATCCTCGCTAACGGAGGACATTTTGAACATTTCCTGTAACAAAGTGTTTGAAGTCACGCTGGTACGTTTTGTTGCTGTGTGTTTCCATTCCCTGATTAATGTGATTTGAAGAGAAGTAATAAAATTAGCTCTAACATGGAAAGTAAGCGTTTCCAGACACATGTCCACATAACATATTTTCTTTCCTTGTGTGTGAGGAATGTTTCCTGAAAGTTTGGCCGTACCTTTTTGGAACACCCTGTATGTGAACACCTTAGGGCGAGGTCGGGTAAGCCGGCCGCGGTGGTCTAGCGGTTCTAGGCGCTCAGTCCGGAACCGCGGGACTGCTACGGTCGCAGGTTCGAATCCTGCCTCGGGCATGGATGTGTGTGATGTCCTTAGGTTAGTTAGGTTTAAGTAGTTCTAAGTTCTAGGGGACTGATGACCACAGATATTAAGTCCCACAGTGCTCAGAGCCATTTGAACCATTTTTCGACGTCGGGTAAGAGTAGGCGTCAGGTAAGAGTTCGCAGTGGCATTTTCTCTACGTTGGCAACACTGACCGACAACGAAAAACTATATTCGTTGCTCCTTCTATAGGAACACCATCACATGTAATCTTGAAGAGCTCCGCCAGATTTACTGGTTATAGCAGATAAATATGAGTTTTTCTTTCAAATCATGTAATCTTCGAATTGTGTATCGTAAGCAATAAGCACTATTTAGATATGCACTAGAAAATAAAATTGTTTTCCAAAAGAACTAAGGAATGGCTGCCAGTTGTGATATTGTTTTGAACTGTATGGCGCATCGGTTAAGAGTGAGCTGTAAGATATCGGGAAAGATTTTTAAAAAAATTCAAATGCGTGTGAAATCTTATGGGATGTAATTGCTAAGGTCATCAGTCCCTAAGCTTACACACTACTTAACTTAAATTAAGGACAAACACACACACCCATGCCCGAGGGAGGACGCGAACCTCCACCGGGACCAGCCGCGAAAGAATTAAGCGCTTACTCTTAACCCCCCTCCCCCCTTTCCTGCCTTTGTTTCTAACGGTCACTAATCAAGGCAAACCCATTAGGGAGACAGATGTGTGTGCTTTGTTTCCAGCTGCATATTCTAGAGTAGCCGCAATCCAAACAGCCGAGAAATCCATCGAGTCAACGGGAATACTCCCGTTCAACTCGGATGTCTTCATAGCAGACTTTGCTCCATGAGAAATCACTAAGAGAGCCGAGTTTCCAACAACTGAAGAAGACCATGGAGTTCAACAGGAGCCCACGGACAGATACTGCTCCTCCGTGACAGATAATTTATCTGTGCAGTCACCAGTAAACGTGACACAAATGAACTTCAGGATGCTAATGTACGAACAGGTACAGGCCTACCCAGTATTCATCCGCTGCCAGAATATGATCCGCCCGCAACAAAGAAGAAAATGGCAAAGAGACGTGATTTTGTCTGGGTCTCAGAAAAAAATGGTTCAAATGGCTCTGAGCACTATGGGACTTAACAGCTGTGGTCATCAGTCCCCTAGAACTTAGAACTACTTAAACCTAACTAACCTAAGGACATCACACACATCTATGCCCGAGGCAGGATTCGAACCTGCGACCGTAGCAGTCGCGCGGTTCCGGACTGCGCGCCTAGAACCGTGAGATCACCACGGCCGGCGGGTCTCAGTAAAATAATTCATTGTTATAAAAGTAAGCTAAACTTGACAAAACCAAGAAGAGTCAAAATACAAGTAACGAACAATGCAGAATCTCTAGGGCTAATCTGGACTTATCCGCGCCGTCATCTTCGGGAACAACCAGTGTTCAAGGAGCCCATCACGGAAGAGTGGATTAAGTGCGATAATTGCTCCGAATGGTGGTATGAAGAATGCACAATTTATTTTGGATCTGGTGAATTTTCTTTTGATTTATGCTCGTGCATAACTGCTCGTCACGTACTCTTACCAGACGATGCGGCTAAGAGTACAAAAGAGCACTGTCTTACATATTTTGACGTTTAGTCTTAGTGCTAAAAGTTACACAACTACAGCCTTTTTTTCTCTAAATAAACCAGCAATGATATGTTACAAGAAAAGTTTCGTTTAACCTTTTCACCTACTAGATATGAGCGGTTAAATAGTAACTACGTACTCTTTCGAGACATTCCCCTATAACCGAGTCCCTGAAGACCCAAACAGCAGATAAGCATCTTAGGATAAACACATTATAACAACTGCTCCACATGGCGACCGGCCACGTAAAGGCAAGTTGCAGCACGTCTCGTCATCGATGCCAGTAAACGTTCTAACATACCAGGTGTATTCCGAATGCACTAACAACCATCCGCAATGCGTTACCGGAGTTAATCGACACTGCCAACTGGGCTGGAATCCAACCAAACCATTAAATATCCCCACACAAAAACAACGCTTTCAAGTCGGGGCACCTGGGAGGCCATGGTATCGGTGAGCAACGACCGATACACTTGTTTTCTGGAACAACGATATGAAAGGGTGCCTCTGCACCATCATACATGTATCACATGCGCCTCTTTTCACTATAAGGAACGTCATCCAGGACTTATACGTAGACATTAACAGTGTTGTAATATCGGCATGACTGTACCAGTGTATACGTCGTATTGGAGAAACAATTGGTTTCCGGACCAATGTTTATTAGGTGTATTTGCCTGTGACATTGTCCTCTACTCGGTCGTTTCGGTGGTGCCTGTAACTGTCAAATAGCCTGTATACCTTATGTAAAATGTTTCAATGTAATAACAACAATTTGCTTCTATCAGTGCTTAGTACACCACTTTAACACACATTCGAAGAAATTGCAATTAAAAGAAATACACAGTTTGAAAATCAATTCTCCAAAAAATTGAAATTTACAGGTATCATTTTGTTGATTTAAGAGCTATAATTGCAAACAACTAACGACTTTGACTATCTTACAATTTGCATTATACAAATACGAAGTGAGCACTCGCCATTACCAGTTAGCACCAAGATTGTGACTACAGGTCTGCAGATTGTCTGCGAGGGTGGAAATGAAGTGAATGCTGATTCTTTTAGCGATTTCCGCAACTTTGGAAAGGTCAGTCTTCATAATGATTTCTTTAGTGGAGGGTCTTTCACTTTTTGTCTCGCCTTACTCAAAGTCCTGTGGTTTGCCGATTCCGTTTATGGATTCACCAGCGGTGTTTTTCAAGGAAGACACTGCCATTCGGCTGTATATTTATGTATAATTCCTGTGTACAATCTACTGTGTACCATCTAGATTTCGGATTTCACGCCATTATCGAGTACAACGATCTTAGACCGTTAACGTATTTTGCTAAGTACTGTGCAGGACGACATATTATTTCACTCTAGTATCGGGTAAAGTGTTCTTAGGCCATTAACATCATTTTGCTGTGTGTGCAGGGTAACATATGCACATGGCCCAATAACACTGTAGTCGATAATGGCGTGAAATAATAAGTCAACCTGCACAGCACACAGCAAACTACGTTACTTGTCCAAGACCACTGTACTCGATATTGGCGTGAAATCATGCCATCCTGCTCAGTACACGGCAAAATACGTCAGTGGTCTAAGATCATTACACGGTACTCGATAATGGCACGAAAGCCGAAATTTAGATTGTACACAGAACATATACCGATCGTGTCGGGTTGGTTGTTATCAGATATGGTAAGCATGTGAAGGGTGCCTGTTAGTGTTTGGAACGTTTCCTGCAGCCCGTCAAGCTGAAAACTCATCCACATCGCTTAACCTACAGGCAAGCAACTGGAAAGCTTTCAGTGTTGTACATAGCTTGTAATTTTCTAAATTATTACTAAAATATTTTCGAGTGTGTTAGTTTTTATTCAACAAAAGTTGACTGAAAAATTTTGTAAACTGAGATTGATTTACATAAAAATATAAACGCATTTAGTAGAATGTCTCTTTTCGGGGGGGGGGGGGGGAGGGCAGGCGGGGGGGGGGGTAGGGGAAGAGACGGGAAGGAGATTATGATTCCCCATGCATCCACTCCTCTCGGATACGCGCCTGGTGTTACGAAACTGCAGATAATACTGAACAGCTGCTCTGGTAGTTCACTCTCCCAAACTAACATTCAACATCTCCTGTCACTTTAAGACGAGAGAGTGTATTGCAGGTTTTCTACACATTCGTCGCTAACGCACTACGTGACATATTTCCCAGGAAGAGTTCTTGCATGGCACGACTCATTTTAACGATATTAACTTAACCAACACTAAGGTAAGCCGGCCGAAGTGGCCGTGTGGTTCTAGGCGCTGCAGTCTGGAACCGCGAGACTGCTACGGTCGCAGGTTCGAATCCTGCCTCGGGCATGGATGTGTGTGATGTCCTTAGGTTAGTTAAGTTTAACTAGTTCTAAGTTCTAGGGGGCTAATGACCTCAAAAGTTGAGTCCCATTGTGCTCAGAGCCATTTGAACCATTTGAACCACTAAGGTAATAATGTTTATATTGGAGTTTTCCTATTTTTGATGTGTAGATATTTGTGATGCACGAGTGAAATTTGCATTAACTGAAGTCTTCGATACCACTGTGCAAATACATTTCATCCTAACCTATACTTTCGACTACATTACAGAGCGGTCTGTCACAACTGCTAAAGTGCACTTACAGTGTCAGCTGATCTTGCATTGTGTGTGGATGTTGGAAGTTCGTTGATGTTGGTCCTAGTCAATTGGGAGACACGCACACTATGTGTTCAAAGGTATCCGGAAGCCTGTCTGAAAGTGACTTGCAAGTTTGTGGCGCCCTCCATCAGTAATGCTTTAATTCAATATGGTGTTGGACCACCTTAGCCTTGATGACAGCTTCCATCTCGCTGGCATACGTTCAGTCAGGTGCTGGAAGGTTTGTTGGGAAATGGCAGCCCATTCTTCACGGAGTGCTGCACTGAGGAGAGGTACAGCTGTCGATGGGAGAGGCCTGGCACGAAGTCGGCGTTCCAAAACAGCCCAAAGGTGTTCTATAGGACTCAGGTCAGGACTCTGTGCAGGCAAGTCCAAAACGGGGATATTATTGTCGTATAACCACTCTGCCACAGGCCGTGCGTTATGAACAGGTGTTCGATCGTGTTGACAGATGCATTCGCCATTACCAAATTGATGTTCAACAGTGGGAAACAAGAAGGTGCTTAAAACATCAATGTAGGGCTGTGCTGTGATAGTGCCACGCAGAAAGATAAGGGCTGGAGGCGCCCCTCCATGAAAAATACGACCACACCATAACACTACCGTCTCTGAATTTTACTGTTGGTACTACACACGCTGGCAGATGACGTTCCCTGGGCATTCGCCAAGCCCACACCCTGCCATCGGATCGCCACATTGTGTACGGTATTCGTCACTCCACACAACGTTTTTCCACTGATCAATCGTCCAATATTTTCGCTCCTTACACCAAGAGAGGCGTCGTTTGGCATTTACCGGCGTGATGTGTGGCTTATGAGCAGGCGCTCGACCATGAAATCCAAGTTTTCTCACCTCCGACCTAACTGTCCTAGTACTTGCAGTAGATCCTAATGCAGTTTGGTATTCCTGTGTGACAGTCTGGACAGATGTCTGCCTATTACACATTACGACCCTCTTCAACTGTCGGCGGCCTCTGTCAGTCAACAGACTAGTTCGGCCTGTACGCTTTTGTGCTGTGCGTGGCCCTTCACGTTTCCACTTTACTATCACATTGGAAACAGTGGAGCTAGGGATGTTTAGCAGTGTGGAAATCTTGCGTGCAGACGTATGACACAATAGACACCCATTAGGGTGCAGTGCACCACCATCAATGGAGGCTGAAGCTTTGACAAAGCAAGCCACTTGAGCTGGTGAAACCTCAGAAAAATCATCAAACTAACGACATCCGAAGAAACCGAGGCAGGCAGTTTGTCAACAAGTGGCCACAAAAGCCTTAACAATTTTCATTACATTTGTTTTCATTTTGTGGAACGCCAGAATAAGATAGTTATTATAAAAATGTAAGGTTTCTTAATGAATTAGATATTTCTTTGGTGACAGGAAAAGCCAAGATGTGTTGAGAGACTGGTGTGTAGCGAAGCCTGCGGCCTATGTTATGTTGGAATACGACAGTTTGCATGTGAGTTGATGGAACCAATGAATGTTAAAGCAAAACACGTGTTTCTGGTGCCCAACTGATCTGTAGCATAGCCTGAGGCCTGGGTTAGGTCGTGTTTGGTTATGAGTTGGCATAGCCAAAACATGTTAAAACAAAAACAAAAAAAAACCTTGTTTTGAGGATAGACTGAGACGTAGTGTAGCCCAAGGTCTAGGATAGGTTGCAATGTGATAATTTGTGAGTGAAGTCAACAAATCTCAACACAAAAATGAGATTGCCATAACAGATTGACGTGTAGCATGGCCTGAGATATAAATTTGTGACTGTAGTAACCTTCTCATATCTCTTACTTCCGATTCTGGCAAAAATTCCACTGATGTGGTTAAATTCTAACCTCTCATAACAAAGTAACATCTAACTTCATTTATGAACTATACAAAATTAGGAACAAGGACCTCATTGGCTACCTATATCCGAGTCACGATTCGTTGTGTCAACTTCCCATAATTCATCACTCAAACTGTAACAGAAGCACCCAATGGAAAAGCTACAGACTCTGTAAGAGCACTTTTACCATCATCACCACGTACATACCAAAAAATTGTATACGGTCAAATAATATTTTCGGTGTAATATTCACTTTCTATTTTCACACATATGATGCCACATTCCACAGCAACCTTGTCACAAGATGAAGCCAAGATCTGGTACTGGTAGGTGTGTCATTCATTTCCAGTACAATTATTTTTTTAGTTTATATTAATCAGAAGCTGTGTATATGATACTGGTACTCATTCACTATTAACTGATTTTCTAGAATTTCACCTAACATTGTTGGAGACACCTCAGCACTGATAATGTCACTGGGGTTAATTACAATAGATATGAACAATGTTTACTTTGTGCAACTTCTATCAGCCTTTTTCAGATTTAAGGATACAGGAATGGTGTTTCCTTATTGCAAAACTTTCTTAAACAAAGAAGTGGCACAATGATTCGTCTAAAATCTATAACAGCTGAAAAGGAGCATGATGTCTATTGTACCTAACTTCTGTGTTGCTGTAGCACGTTGACTGCTACGAGGACACCAGTGAACACAGCAGAGATCCACATCTGATGCTGTATGCCTGTTGGTGGCCACATGCTCCATTCTGTTTAGTACAGGTTATATTTGTATGCCATGTAAAGTTGCAAAAAATTGAGGTCAAATACTGATCAACATATTCTACCTGAGTTCCTGTACACCAGCGTCAACTCAATCAAGGAATACAAATTAATTTGTGGTACTGCACTATATAAAGATATTGGAGGGTGTGGCCTTAGGAGGGCACATGGCGTGAAGCTCTGCTGCATCTGCTGGTGGCCTTGTGGCAGTCATTGTGTTAGTCCAGCAATTGATTAGTCACAGTATACAGTCCTCTTTATACTTAACTTTCATTAAATATAAGTGTGCGTATTAGAGGCAACTTCTAAGGAAAAGCAATTGTAGCCAGGTAGAGAAGAATTTATTTTTATTGCGGCCCTTATCTTTATCAGTCACTGAATGCTAAGAAATATCTATTGACTTCATGTATAAGTAGATACAAAACGTATGTTATGATTCCTGTATTCATCCTTACAACTATTTTCTATAACATTATTCCAGCTTTCATTATCAGCTCTTTCATAGCTTTTGTACATGCCCACACAAACTGTTGGCATACTGAGTGGTTTAAATATCTAGTCACTCATACTCAAGTGTCATGAAAGAAATCCAAATAATATATTATTCATTTGCACACCACTGAAAGCACATGTGCTGTGATATTTGGTTTGTGGGGCACTCAACTGCGCTGTCATCAGTGTCTGTACAAAGTCTCAATTTTTTCACAGTCCAATTTGTCCATAATCCAATCTAGTCACTGTCACAAATGATGATGATAATGATGAAATGATTAGGACAACACAAACACCCAGTCCCTGGGCAGAGAAAATCCCCAACACAGCCGGGAATCGAACCCGGCACCCCGTGATCCAGAGGCAGCAACGCTAGCCGTTAGACCACGAGCTACGGACCACATGTGCTGTGAACACTCTTTAAATGTCCTCCATTTCTCCCAAACCCCCAACATTACCTTTGCTGAAATCTCTGTTTAATCCTATAAAATTCAAAACTGCGTTATAAATTCACAATGTTTTAAGTATGGTAGCTACTGAATTTGATTTTTTTTTGTTAACATACATGATACATACTTTGTTGTTGTAAATTGCCCAGTATCTGACATCACTGAAGATAATTTGCTAGTGTGAACTCAATAAGGCTTGCTAATGGCCTGGATGAGCTTCATTAACCACCTTGTGTATCCATGCATCCATGACCATTCATTAGGATTCATTAGGATTTTATAAAAACCCTGTCTCGAATAACTTATTTACACTTAATGGCTAACAGCATACTTAGACTTTCCTAAAAGATTTTAAATTTTATCACAGTTGAAACAATGCATCAAGAGTGTTCCTTTGTTGTTTCCCACCTATCATGTTTCCAAATTTTCTTTCAGATAAGCTGGTCTGAAGTGACTTTCATCCAACTTATTAGTTCTTCTCTTCATGCTGCCACTTGCACTTTTTTTCTACCTGGCAAACAGAGTCCTTTCCAGGCTGCTTCTTTATCCTTCCTGTTTCAAGGCTTCCACTATTTGTTGTATATATATGGCCACACCACTGAAGCATTAAGTAATAAGTAAAAAGTGTCATGGGGCAGACAATATACTTAAAGTGATGCCTATGCCAGTCTGCAACCATTCCATGATACTAATCTAAAAGTAAGTGCTAAAGAAATAATGTTAATGGTGTTATTGGCACTTTGTTGTATGGGAGGAAGGAAATCATCTTCAGGTGCACTACATTACAATTTTGAGACCAATATGTAGTGTTTGTGAATGCCACTCCTCGAAGATCTTCACTATGTCTTTGGTTTGTATTTAAAGACTATTGGTTGTAATACATCAGTACATTTGATTTTGATTCAATGACTAATTTTATCTTTATTAAATAAATAAATATAATAAATTAAAACAATCATTTTGTACAAACACATAAAGATTTCTATTGCTTTAAGCAAAAACTTCCTTGCTAATTTACAGAGAAAGACTTAGCTAACACGTGTTGGTACTGAATTTTGCTTCAAAATTATAATTCACTACATTTTAAGGTCTCACCTCAAGCTGAGTTATCTTGTACTTAGAAATAATAATTTACTACATTTGAACATAAATGATCATTATCTGGGAAAGTAATTTTTATTTAAATAACAGTAATAAGTAAATAAATAATGACAAAATAAATAATAATAATAATAATAATAATAATACACCTACAGTTTACAAACTAACAGATGGCATGTAGCACAGTATGTTACAAGGTCATTACATATCTGTTTAAAAGATCAGTTAGATGCAAATTTTGGAGCATAAAATTTTTTGTTGTGGGTCTGCATTTGTAATGTATCACAGGAGATATTACAAGAGTGTGTGTGTGTGTGTGTGTGTGTGTGTGTGTGTGTGTGTGTGTGTGTGTGTGTGTGTGTGTGTGTACAATAATCCCAACAAAAAGCAGAGAACCGATCTGTGTCATAGTCCAGCCCATAGTTTCATCTTACCAATACAGTTCATGTTCCTTGCACCTCAAACAGTGATAAGGTATAACAAATTTTGTGTCTGTTAGATTAAAACCTGTACTGTGTATTGCTGATAATTGTGGATAAGTATGGCCAGGTCAGTAATGTAAATAAAATAAAAGATGTAAACACAAATATAAACTACCTTTAGCTATTTCTTTCACACTTTTCTTGGGTAATTTATGTAATAATGCCAAAACGTTTATTGTAACAGGTTTCTTATAGCTCAGCTCATTTTTAGAGTAGTGCTGCATCACTAATTATAGTTTTCTGTGAAACTAAAATAACAGTGTCCTGGCTTTTGTGTGGAACTGTGACTTCACTGTCTAGCTCTTTTTATAAAACAATGAAATCACTTTTATTGTTGGACTGATGATTATGAAGATTTTTTCAGTATGTCTTCTGGTGGAGGTGAGTACTGATACTGCATGAGCTTCATTTCCTCAGCATCTTCATCCCTCACTATGGGAAACTGCTGCTCACCTGTAAAACAAAGCAGAGTACCAAATGGAGAATGGACTAGCTTGTCAGCAATTTATAAGCAGGAGACATACACAGTTTGTGTAATGCTGTATGCAAAAGCAACTTTTCTGAGTATTGCCTATTTGTTGATGTAAGTTAGACGTCATGTCCTGTTTCTGTAAGATGGTTCACTGATTATTGTTCATACTTACTGGACCATATAGTACAATGGTCACAACACTGGCCTCATTCAGGAGGAATAGGGTTCATTTTCCCACCGAGTTCAGATTTACATTTTACAAGGCTTCAGAGTATTTTGGTTTACATGAAAATTTTGATGTGTGCATTTACATGGTAACAGTACTATCTTGAACTGAGAAGGTCTGTACTATAGCACAGTTGTGATACATTCAAACTGGGACATGGATTCCTTAGTATCTTAAAATGACTCTCAGTGTAATTCACAAGAGTTAAAAAGCTACAAATATAATTTTAATGTCTCATACAATGAAACATTGAGATAATTCATGTGATTTATTTCTTGTCTCGAGATTATTGGTACTTTTTTGTTACAATTTCTGTTTCTTGATGAGAAAAAGGTAAATCCAGGTTATGATCAGCAAGGTTTTTGGTACTACTTGGACTCCTCCACTTCAAATTCCTCAAAGTACTGTATTCTTACAATAATCTAAACTAACTCTTGTATTAAAAAAAAAACTTGCTGATATCCTTTTATTACACAATTTTAGGATCTACAGGTTGTTACAAAAAGGTACGATCAAACTTTCAGGAAACATTCCTCACACACAAAGAAAGAAAATATGTTATGTGGACATGTCCGGAAATGCTTACTTTCCATGTTAGAGCTCATTTTATTACTTCTCTTCAAATCACATTAATCATGGAATGGAAACACACAGCAACAGAACTTATCAGCCTGACTTCAAACACTTTGTTACAGGAAATGTTCAAAATGTCCTCCGTTAGCGAGGATACATGCATCCACCCTCCGTCGCATGGAATCCCTGATGCAGGCCTGGAGAATGGCGTATTGTATCACAGCCATCCACAATACGAGCACGAAGAGTCTCTCTACATTTGGTAGCGGGGTTGCGTAGACAAGAGCTTTCAAATGCCCTCATAAATGAAATTCAAGAGGGTTGAGGTCAGGAGAGCATGGAGGCCATGGAATTGGTCCGCCTCTACCGATCCATCGGTCACCGAATCTGTTGTTGAGAAGCGTACGAACACCTCGACTGAAATGTGCAGGAGCTCCATCATGCATGAACCACATGTTGTGTCGTACTTGTAAAGGCACATGTTCTAGCAGCACAGGTAGAGTATCCCATATGAAATCATGATAACGTGCTCCATTGAGCGTAGGTGGAAGAACATGGGGCCCAATCAAGACATCACAAACAATGCCTGCCCAAACGTTCACAGAAAATCTGTGTTGATGACCTGTTTGCACAATTGCACAACCACCGAAGTCAACATTACCTTCCTTCAATATTGGGCAAAATGGCGGTGAATCGAGGAAGTACAGTACATACTGACGAAACTAAAATGAGCTCTAACATGGAAATTAAGCGTTTCCGGACACATGTCCACATAACATCTTTTCTTTATTTGTGTGTGAAGAATGTTTCCTGAAAGTTTGGCCGTACCTTTTTGTAACACCCTGTATACATATGTGCTTCTAATACCTACTTATAGCAAGGTACTTTACTTGCTTGAGAATTTTTCAGCATCTCTAGCAGCACTCTGTGATAGCAGTTTCATTCTTCTATCTTTCTTCTATAAACTTCATGTGAACTTTTATTTGCCTTGGAAAACAATGAAGCTATCATTCAATAATATGTAACAAAGTTGATGTCATTTTGTGTACAGCTTATTTTAAGCAGAAACTTGGTGGAGTTCAGTACTCAACTACAGCACTCTTTCTGTAAACAGGTGTCAATTTATTTTATTCACATTACTATATGTTATTTTAAAGTATCATACGCCTCAATTTCATCTACTATAACAGTTTGCTTCGATGAACATACCTACAGTACCGGTATATCACTGATGTAAGAAATTATGAATCCTACAAACTGTGTTAAGAAAACCAGAAGTACTGACTGTTACATCCTTTTATATATTTAGTTGCTTGGTGCATATGAAGAAAAACCTACTGCCATAACCATGACACACAGCATGGGCAGAAGATTTAAATCCCACCATAGGACTTAAATAAATATATAATAATGATACATATATAGGGATACAGTTATTTACCATGCTACCACCATAAGCGTGAAATATGTCACTGAGTACTTTCAGTAACACTACACAAAGACAGTTTAAGCAAAAAGCGTTTTTCACTATAGAAATTTTTTTAACATGTTTTAAAAATGATATTTTGTATTAAACTTCGTATGTCTCCAGTTGTTATATCAGTGATATGTTTTATTTCTACTGATTTTGTAATAGTACACCTTAATATCTGATTATTAATGTGTGTACTGTCTAGAAATGTATTCCACTACACATTTGTATTTCTCAGTTATTACATATGCTAGATATAACTCATTTATGAGTCAACACCAACAGCATATGCAGTGCTCAATGATAAATAAATAAAAAAATAAAAAAGTATTAGAACTGCTGTAAAATGATAGCCTTAGGAAAATATTTGTGTAAATTCTTTAAATGATTTTTCTTTGGATTCTTGTTCATCAATAGATCACCTCCTTGACATAAATTTAAATGGAATTATTATGAGGATAGCATTCACTGCTATGATCATTTTCTGCACCCACCTTTGACCATAATATGTTGTAGCTCATGAGTTGCTAAGACTGTCAATAACTGGGAATGCAAGTCAGAAACAAAATAAGGAAGAGCAGTTCACACAGTCTATGAATTCAAAAAACTCAAACTAGCCTCCAAGTATCAATACTCACATCTAGTGGCACAAGGCTACAAAAAGGTCTTTGGTTTACAGGTGATGAGGTGATAAAGAACTAAATTAAAAAAGTTAGTCACTCTAATGTAATTGTAATATTGACTTCTCTTTACTTCACTGAGATTAGTTAATCTTCATTAAAGTTACAACACACATGAACTGCATATAAACATCTGCCTTGAAGATAGGTTTGTGTGAAAATAAAAGAAACAGAACTTTTGTGAGAAAAGAGCCTTGTGTGTCTTGCCTCCCACTCTGAAGAAGAGATATGTTTAAGACAACAGTAGCTGTCAAATACTTGCAACATATTTCCGATAGTTGGAATGTAGCCGGTAGCCCAAATACTTCCATAATCATTCAGCTAAAAACCTAAATATGGAAAAACACATTCTTTTTACTTGTCTGTGGGGTATTAATCATGATAGGAGTTGCTTAGCATTAGTTTTTTTCTGTAATCACAGTAGTTGTTTTGATGACAGACCATATAAAGCTTTGGTACTTCAAACAATGGCAACAGAAAGGGACATCAGTTGAAATACTGAAGAATAAAATTGAACAGAAGCACTCCCTACTTTCTTTCAGAATCAGGCTGAGCTACTGAATGTAAGTAAACAAAATAAACTCAGTCAATCCAAATGTCAGGTTACACACCACAGAGTTCTGCTACCTACTCTTGGTCCTATGGGTGCAGTATGCTTTGTATTCAAATGATCTGTGAACTTGTTTATGTAGCAATCTAAACAGGGAGCTTAACGAAGACTCAGAACCCTGGTGTAATTTTGCATTTCCACACAAAGCACTTCCAGAGGCGAAAATAGGCTATAGAGCATAAAAGTGTGATTCTGGTAATACACAAATCCATGAAAGGTTTTCAGATAAGTAAACAAACTAAATGGGATAGGAATAAGTGGTTAAAGTGTGTGCCAGATATCTGTGATGATGTTATTTGTAATAAATAATTTCCTATTTCTAAGTGTTTTCTGTGAAATGTAATGGACACCCTGTCTAACACATTTGGATCTGACAAGTTTTATGTACAGAGGTTTCCATGGTTATACATTAAGAAATTTCCTTGCAATAGTACTTACGTTAAAATAATTCTGTTTACTATATGTTTGCAATGATACATTATAATGGTCATGGAGAAAAAGTTGGATCTTCTGATATCATATTATTTTATTAATTGTGTTTAGCTATTGATAGTAGCAATAGATGTCTTTCTTTCAAGAAAATTATTGAAATTCCAAAGCAGGAATGAGAGTGAAAATGGCCAAAACTTTCAAAAGAAAAGATAGTTCCATATTTAAGTGTTAAATAATGTGCAAAAATGGTGAATTTCAACAATTTAGATATGCTATGTTTTCAAACTTGAATGATGTGAAATGAGTGTCTAATGTTTGTTGCTTACTTGCTTAATACGTGAGGTTTTGAGCTAACTTTTGACAGATCATTAAGCCATGCAATATATAAGCAACGTTGTACTTTGAAAAGTAGATACAATTGTTTCACTAGGTACTTCACCAGTTTCACAATATGTGGCAAATAAAATTTGCTTTTCTTCCACCAGATTTCAAAAAACAAACAATGGAAAAGCCAGGATGGACTGTAACAATATTATGAAAAGGAAAGTTGCTACTCACCATATAGCGGAGATGCTGAGTTACAGATAGGCACAACAAAAAGACTGTCCCAAATAAAGCTTTTGGCCATTAAGGCCTTCATCAACAATAGATGTAGACACACATGCACACACACACAAATGCAACTCACACACATGACTGCAGTCACAGGCAATTGAAAGCACACTGTAACTTAAGTTGCATGTGGCTGCAGTCGTATGTGTGAGTTGCATTTGCATGTGTGTGGATGTTTGTGGTTGTGTGTCTATGTCTATTGCTGACGAATGCCTTAATGGCCAAAAGCTTTATTTGTGACAGTCTTTTTGTTGTGCCTATCTGCAACTCAGCATCTCCACTCTATGGTGCGTAGCAACTTTTCTTTTCATAATATTGTTTCACTCCATCCTTTTCATAATACTGTTAGATTTCAAAAACCTCATAAGTATTAGTATGCTACATATTTTTACTTGATATCACTTGCTTTTAACCATCTATTTAATCACTTAGTATCCATTCACTGAAGAGATGTAGTGAGGTGATGATATGCCCCTGGCAGAAGTGCCACAGCTGTTGGTTAGAAACCATTTCTTTATGTTACTACTTGGACAAAAAGACACTGTAGAAACAACAATGCCACAACAGTGTGTATTTACAATTGTAGACCAAGGAAAAGGCTTTTTCTAGTAGGCAGAAGATACAAACACGAGGGCAGGAGAACTCGCATAACTCTCCCAGTTAATTCTTAAGTGGTCTTTCTTTTTTGTTTCTTATTGTTAATCAGTTTCTGCATCCCCTCTGTGTCTAGACCCTTGGTGGGGGGCTATCTTGCCACTCCTTTGGTACAGACCTGGTTTAGTGCATATTTAAGCCTTGTTTTGATTGTTTCCCTTCCCTCTTCCAGTACCATGTTATAGCTGGACTATTTGCAGAGAAAGACTATCTTTTACAGTAATGTATCTATTGTTTCTCATCTCTCACTT
Source organism: Schistocerca cancellata (assembly GCF_023864275.1). NCBI lineage: Eukaryota > Metazoa > Arthropoda > Insecta > Orthoptera > Acrididae > Schistocerca > Schistocerca cancellata. The sequence continues at coordinate 819,718,087 of NC_064629.1, forward strand.
ATTTGCAAATGTTAATGTATATAATATATTATAAGCTGTTTTAAGTTTCTCTTCTTGTGCATTGAACTCTGTACAGCAAATGTACATTTTAAAATTTGCATAACGCAACAGAAGTATACTAAGATCTATTTAATTATGAACAAATGTTGTTCTCTGACACTTTTTTAAAAATAGAATTTTCTTTTTATATCATCCACCTGATGTTCAGAGCTGAGCTTAGGAGAAATCACATTTTCTTAGGTTGATGATATACACTATGTGATCAAAAGTATCCAGACACCTGGCTGAAAATGACTTACAAGTTTGTGGCACCCTCCATCTGTAATGCTGGAATTCAATACGGTGTTGGCCCACCCTTAGCCTTGATGACAGCATCCACTCTCACAGGCATACGTTGAATCAGGAGTTGGAAGGTTTATTGGGGAATGGCAACGCATTCGTCACGTAGTGCTGCACTGAGGAGAGGTATCGATGTCTGTTGGTGAGGCCTGTATGAAGTTGATGTTCCAAAACATCTCAGAGGTGTTCTATACAATTCAGGTCAGGACTCTGTGGAGGCCAGTCCATTTCAGGGATGTGATTGTTGTGTAACTACTCTGCCATGCACCGTGCATTATGAAAAGGTGCTCGATCATGTTGAAAGGTGCAATTGCCATCCCCGAACTACTCTTCAACAGTGGGAAGCAAGAAGGTGCTTAAAACATCAATGTAGGCCTGTGTTGTGATAGTGCCACGCTAAACAACAAGGGGTAAAAGCCCCCTTGATCAAAAACACAACCACACCATAACACCATCACCTCTGAATTTTACTGTTAGCACTACACACGCTGGCAGATAACATTCACCAAGCATTCACTATACCCACACCCTGCCATCAGATTGCCACATTGTATACTGTGATTCACCACTTCACACAATGTTTTTCCACTGTTCAATCATCCAATGTTTATGCTCCTTATACCAGGCATCATTTGGCATTTACCGGCATGATGTGTGGCTTATGAGCAGCCGCTCAACCATGAAATCCAAGTTTTCTCACCTCCTGCCTAACTGTCCTAGTACTTGCAGTGGATCCTCATGCAGTTTGGAATTCCTGTATGATGGTCTGGATAGATGTCTACCTATTACACATTAGGACCCTCTTCAACTGTCGGCAGACTCTGTCAGTCAACATATGAGGTCAGCCTGAACGCTTTTATGCTGCACATGCCACTTCACATTTCCACTTCAGTATCACAGTGGAAACAGTGGGCCTAGGGATGTTTAGGAGTGTGGAAATCTTGGGTACAAACTTATGACACAAGTGAAACCCCATCTTCTGACCACGTTCAAAGTCCATGAGTTCCATGGAGGGGTCCATTCTGCTCTCTCATGATGTCTAATGACTACTGAGGTCGCTAATATGGAATACCTGACAGTAGGTGGCAGCACAATGCACCTCATTTGAAAACCATTTGTTTTTGGGGGTGTCCGGATACTTTTGATGACATAGTTTACATTGCGAAGCAACACTTTTCTGCCTTTGCCTTAGATACCTACAATAAAGATTATTAGGTAAATGAAAACTTTCTGTCTATAGGCTCCTATTGTGGTTTAGTGTTGGAGTGTGATGCAGAAGATAAAATATTTCCAGCCTTTCATGTGAGTGGCACAGACAGTTTTCTGATATGTGAAGTATGGTAAGTGTGTGTACAACAATATTACTCTATCACTTTACTTTTCAGCTTAACAAGTGAATAACCTGTGAATTATTGTGCATTGATATAACGTAACAAAACAGAGTTCCTCTCATTTCTGAGGAAAAACAGTACCTGGAACTGGATTCCCATCAGGCAGCAGTTTCATGACCATTGGACCCATGAGGTATCCCTGTGATTCAGTGGGCAGATACTGATGAACATTAGTTGAGGCAGCTCCTTGGGAACCTATGTTTCCATCATCACTTTCGTTGTGCTCTACAAAACAATATATTTTTTATTATCATTTGAAAATACAATTCATGTGTAATCAGGTAAGGAAATTACCTAATATATTAAATGTTTCTTTCCCTTCATCTCCCTAATGTTTAGACATTGTACTTTCTGATCACACAGTTTATTTTAATAACTTCATCAGAGTTATGAATAATTTTAGAATAACTTCTACAGGCATGCTATCAGCCATTTGAAGTAATAGAACATACACTTTCAGATAATCAAATCTACATTTACATGTCATGATTAGCATATGTGAGTTGCATAAAGGTTCCAGTTTTAGAGAGATGTTAATAATTACATACACATCTCAGTAATAATGCTTTGGTGTGTGTGTGTGTGTGTGTGTCATGCACACACTATAATGTTTGTCTCTATGAATAAGATTTACACCAAGTATAACATTTACACTGAGCAAAATGACTATTACTGAGACAGATTTTATTTTGTATCACAGGGTACTTGCAGTGCCATTACTAGCAGCATATGTAAACTATGATCCAAACCTGGACTGGAGTCATAGATTATTGGATCAGTTTTTGTTAACTTAAGTTGTCAAATGAAAAGTATCGTAGTTTTGTATCTGGTGTGTTTCAACTCAAGACAGAGTCTTGTCAGAAGTAACAACTACATTTCTGCTGTGGGCTACATGATGAATTGAAACTAACATACACTAATTTTTGTGGTATTTGACTCTTATGAAGAAATTCTTACCAGCTGCAAAAAAGGGAACTGATGTAGAGAGGGACAATATAAACGTAATGGTAACAGTGGAGAAAGAAGCATAGAAGGGACAGCAATAAGAAGGAAAGAAAAGTCACTAGATCTGAAGAAAATGAGTTGTTAGAAAGAGAATCAGACATAACAATGCACTGACAGCCAAGGCTAAAATTTCAGAACATTGCAAATACTCAGCTGCTTGTAACTATTATGTTGAAAATAAAAAGTTTAACTTGAAAGAAGTCATGGGTGCACTTTTAAATCTATGCTAAGTGGTATCAAAGTTAAGGAGGGAGTGAGTTGGATTTGGACAAAATAAAATAAAGTAAAAAACAAAATTTCAAAGAGGTAGACAGGCACTTTTAAAGACACAGAGATAATGATCACTCAGCAGGTGTACAAAAAAGAGAAGGAGAAAAGTTTGTAGAGATTCCGAAAGATAAAGGTGTGTTACATAAAAGATATAACTTACAGGTTTGGAAATGCAATTGACACATCTACATTTATAATGCACTTGTGTTGTTTATCTGTTTGTTTGTGTGTGTGTGTGTGTGTGTGTTGGGGGGGGGGGGGGGGGCGGGGGTTAAAATGACCTAAATAGTGAAAATGTAGACGATACAGATATGTTTTATATCACCTTCAGCAGCAAGATATTGTGTTTCTGTTGATGACTGTGTCTACTAGCCACTCATTTTGAATGATACCCCTCAGAGTTGTCAAGATACATCTATAACTGTGAACCACTATTAAATGTGTTGCAGAGGATACGTACCATTTGACTGCAAACTAAAGTTTCTTTGCATTTTAACAAGTGATAGTATATGGGAAGAAAGCTTGTTCTCCGTCTCTAATGATCTCGTTGCCGACGGGATGTTAAATGCTAATCTCCTCCTCCTCATCCTGAAGTTTTTTCATTTAGCACCCCGCAAAGCAAACAGGCTTGTGATAACTCACATTAGCCTTCTTTATACATGCTTAGGTGAGTTGTTAGTGCTATCTGAGGATTGCACATACTTCAGCAGAGTGGTAGAGGCCTTTTTAAACTGTACCTGTCTTACTGTAACTGTATCAAGCAATGAAACTTCCTGGCAGATTAAAACTGTGTGCCCGATCGAGACTCGAACTCGGGGTCCCGAGTTCGAGTCTCGGTCGGGCACACAGTTTTAATCTGCCAGGAAGTTTCATATCAGCGCACACTCCGCTGCAGAGTGAAAATCTCATTCTGGAAACATCCCCCAGGCTGTGGCTAAGCCATGTCTCCGCAATATCCTAACTTTCAGGAGTGCTAGTTCTGCAAGGTTCGCAGGAGAGCTTCTGTAAAGTTTGGAAGGTAGGAGACGAGATACTGGCAGAAGTAAAGCTGTGAGACCGGGTGTGAGTCGTGCTTCGGTAGCTCAGTTGGTAGAGCACTTGTCCGCGAAAGGCAAAGGTCCCGAGTTCGAGTCTCGGTCGGGCACACAGTTTTAATCTGCCAGGAAGTTTCATATCAGCGCACACTCCGCTGCAGAGTGAAAATCTCATTCTGTATCAAGCAATGTTTGAACGACGGACAGGAGTTGGCAATGGTGCACCGTTCGGGTTTCTTGTGCAAAAAACACGGTTTTTGTGAGTGTTTTTTATTTTTATTTTTTATTTTTATTTTATTTTTTAAGGCGTGCCGCTTATGTGTTTCCAACATTTGCAAATCAGTTCAAATTTTGTAAGAAGGTAGATAAATACATGTAATTAATGATCGTCCTGTTGTTTTGCGAAAGCGTTATCCGTTGCCAAGATATAGGCAACATGATTCGAAACACAATTAAAAAAACCTATACCGGATGAGTCGTCGCCCGATTGAACAAAAATGTACGTCGGTTGCCAAGCTAGAATAGAAGGGAGAACCGATAGAGATACTCAAGGCACCTTCCGCCACACAGCGTCAGGTGGCTTGCGGAGTATGGATGTAGATGTAGATGTGGAATTTCAAAATTATGGTAGAGTGAAGGTTTGGAACCAGGATGAAAAATGCTCTTGTTATAGCACACAAAGGTGATTCGTGCTGGGCAGAGTTAGGGATGTAAAAGAAGGGAACTAGCTTTCCGACTTATTCTGGCAGCTTTAAAGACAACGGCTTGACATATTCGTGTATTATTACGCAGTAAGGCGAAGCATCCCATTTTCTGTGCCAATCATTCAACCTTTGTGAACTCGTACTTCATTATCTCCAGATGAAGTACTGCTGCATCAATACATCTGACATATCTGTCTCCAGGCATGATGTATCGTTCGTGTAGTCGGAAGCAGTTACATTTACAACATAGTCTTTCTCTACATTATTGTTTAGTTACTGACGCTTCACTATTTTTCCAAATCAGATTTGATATGGTTATATCTTTTATCAGATATCACTTCTGCGTAGATGATTACGTCGTTTATGGGAGGTCTGGGAACGCAGCTAAATTAATCGCAAAATCATTGATACTCCCCCGAGGTGCATTCCAAATTATTTGTGAACCTTGGCTGAAGCTCCGTCTGAGACAACGTACTACACTCCACACTACTGCCTCACCATCCAAACCTCCCAATACCCCCGCCTCGAACTGACAGGGAGTTTGTCCTCATCAGACATCGTGGTCGGTCGTTCGCTCTGTCAAGAAGTTACCAAACCAACTACAAATTTGGCAAGATATAACAGAGGACAGATGCACAAGTAGTCTTGGAGTCACTTGATTACTCACGTCAGTCTTGCCACATGTTGCGTTTCCCTAGACTGTGAACCTTTTGGTATGGCTGTTTTGGTGATCAGGGTGGGTATTACAAAGAGACCCCTTTTATGGTTCCGTTTCTCAAAACTGATGACTGTAAGAAACGCAAATCGTGGAAGAAATCAACTGCTGGCTTTCAGACCCGTGCCACCACTGAACGCATTTCGACAAAGACTAACGAAACATTGGCTGCATATCAGCAACCTTGACGAGGAAGTGTAAAGTGAGTTCACTAGCATATGGTTCGCTGGAGTGGACTAAAAGAGCTAGAAAAGTCGACGGAGAACCATTTAATTCGACCTCCTGATAAACAACAGCTACATATTAACCACATGATAGACCAGGATGAAAAATGCTCCAATCATAGCATATAGGCAGAGTTATGGATGTAAAAGAAGGAAATTAGCGTTTCGTAAAAAATTGAATTAGCTTTTCGACTTATCTGGCAGCTTCAAAGACATTTAAATCAAAACATCTTGACATATTCGCGCTTTTCTTCTTGTCAGTATTCCTATCTTTGTCGTGTAATATAAAGCATCGTGTCAAAAAATGGCTCTGAGCACTATGGGACTTAACAGCTGTGGTCATCAGTCCCCTAGAACTTAGAACTACTTAAACCTAACTAACCTAAGGACATCACACACATCCATGCCCGAGGCAGGATTCGAACCTGCGACCGTAGCAGTCGCACGGTTCCGGACTGCGCGCCTAGAACCGCGAGACCACCGCGGCCGGCCGTGTCAAATAAAGTAACATGATACGTGGTGGGGTTTCTCCCCGCGCCCCCTTCACTCAGGAGCAAATCCTCCCTCCCCCCAAAATTTTATCCTCCCAGAAAAACGTTTTGGCTATTACACGTATGCTCTTCAGCAATATGGTATCATATACTGTTTACTGCGGCTGACGAATCTACTGAATTTTGGACGCGAAATCAGGGACTTCAGCCTATAGATGGCAACATGCAAGATTACCAACACCTTGCAGCTAAGAGCGGTCACTGCCCTAGGGAAGTAGAGTTAACTGCATAATAATGCGTGAATATGTCAAGACGTTGTCTTTGAAGCTGCCAGAATAAATCGAAAAGCTAGTTCCCTTCTTTTGCATCCCTAACTCTACCCAGGACATATTCACCTTTTTTGTGCTATAATAGGAGCATTTCTCATCCTGGTTCCAAACCTTCACTCCAGCATAATTTTGATATTAGACCGCCATAGCTTGGCAACCGACGTACATTTTTGTTCACTCGGGTGACGACACATCCGGTATAGAATTTTTTATTGTCTTTAGAATCATGTTGCTTATATCGTGGCAACGGATAAAGCTTTCACAAAACAACAGGGCGATCATTAATTACATGTATTTATCTACCTTCTTATAAAATTTGAACCGATTTTCAAATGCTTGAAAAATATAAGCGGCACAAGTAAAAAAAAAACCCTAACGAAAACCGTGTTTTTTTCACGAAAAACCCGAACGGTGCACCATTCCCAACTCCAGTTTGTCGTTCAAATATTGCTTGAAAGAGTCACTATAAGACAGATGGTTGAAATGCTCTACAAGGGGCCACTCGTCCGCGCTAAATCAAGAACTTTTTAACCATGTTCTTATCTCAAATAGGGACCGAGCACCAAGGTCCGCCCAAACCACGAATCTGCGCACGGCATCCTCATGTTACAACGCTTTCCCCGAAGTAACAGGCTATACGTTATTTTGTAACGAATCTTCCTAATAGACAAAATTATTTTTCTAGATGAAGGCTCGTACCCGGTAAAGAAGTCACTTGGCTCGACCCGACACAGCTACAACTTTCCACTGCTGCTGAAATTAAATAATTGCACTATACTCAATGAGGTGCGACACTTGGTACTGGCTCTTCCTTCGGTGCGCTGCGGCACTGTGGCACTGGGATTTAAATGTATACCAGGACTACAGACATGTACTCGCAAACAAATTGGTTACCTAACTTTATTTTTTGGAAGTGTTGATTAAAACATTGACTACCCCTTGTATTTCCTATCGAACCTCGACTGCTGCCGTGCACTAGAAGTAGCAAGTCGTCCACGTGGGATGACTGTTAACAGGTGATGTTTTATAGTATATCCAAAAGTTATAAGTTAATATCCAAGAATTAGTAACCGCATACAGAAGCATGGGGGCTAACTGTTGAAGGCGGACTTGGCAGCGTCACGTGCCTGGATCATGTATTCATTGTTAAATCAGCTCATGTAAATTTTATCACTCCACTGGCATGCCATTTGGACTTGGAATTCTGTCCTTTTCCGTTTTAGACGTGATCTCTCTCATCTCTATATCCATTTACGTCAATATAGCTGCTGAATTGTCACGAGGCGCAGTGAGGTTTTGTCTCAATTGCTTGTGATTTTAAGTGTCATCCTTCACTTTGTCATCTGGACTCTTTGCAGCTTCTCGTCACTCGGCTCTCTATTTGGATTGTGGAGACAATTACATGGTATCCAATTTTCTTGATGATAGTATGTAGGGCATATCCATCGATCCGCTGCGAGTTTTCCACAAACGACCGTCTCTATTCACTAGCTCGTATGGCAGACCTTGTCTCTGATTTATACCGCTCTCACTTGCCTGAATTGCATCACATTCAGGTTTCTGTCATGAAGGCTTTCTTGAAATATGCTTCTCGCCTTTCAACTTCCCTACCAAACTATTAGTGCCTGTCACCAAGGTGTCATCTGTACTGTATAATGTTGTTTCTTCACTGCCAGAAGCTTTTCTATTGCCTTTTCGGTGTTTTATGCCAACTATTTCTCGCAGAATTCGTAAGAGTGGGGATTCGCACTCAGGGTAAAAAACTTGCAGTTTGCTTGTATAACTATTCCTCCCTCTTTGAAAAATCAACGCCATTTTCTTCAAAATTTTCCTAGATAGGCAGTATATTAATCAACTATGGTCGCTAGTTTCGCTACTTGTCTCTACTAAAGGAACTTCACAGTTTTGAAAGTTCTAAGCTAACGTCTGTATGGGTGTTTGCTCCCTGTTTGTTTTGGAAATCAGGCGAATTTCTAGACAAATTACGGCAATAAACTGTAAAAGCCTCTTCCAATTGAGCTGTGCCATCTCATTTTTGCTGTGCTACGGAATAGATTTGGCGTTTGCTTCAATGCAGATTGTAGTAAACTTACCATTCAGCACCTGTTCCGGTAAATAATGATACTTTTTCATAACATTTGACTCACATTCTAATAATAAACCTCTTGGTTTCTTCAGTAGCATTTTCAACTACGGCGTCCTCACCTCACAGCTTAACAATTTTATCTTCTTTTAATTTCCTTTTGCGTACTATTTCTGCCATCATTGGATATCTGTCTTTCGTTATCATCGCAGCTTCTGTAGGCATGCTAAGGATCCTTCGTTGCACTGAGTACGATTACTGCAGTCAGATCACACCATAGTTCTGTTCTTCCAATGACTTTCGTAGCTCTGGCAGACTCGTCACATCGTGCATCGGATACATGTATGCCGTTCATAACGACTGAACAACAGATAATTGGTATGAGAGTATCTATTTGACTACGGTTTTGTATTGTGAAACGCCACAACGAACTAATTGTAAAGCTGTTCCAAATCAAATTTTTCCTCTCTTTTTTGTAAACTTCCCTAATTAAGTGTTTAGCTTTACCTTGCTGGTCGGAAAGTTAATTGTCTGTAAATGAATTGTGTTTATTGATTCCAGAACTGAGACTATTATTAAATTTCTCATGGAATGTTTCACACGTATTAGATGTTTCAAAGTTGTTTTAACAGTAAACAGTTCTTTTAATATAGACAACCAGAGCATTTTATCATTAGTATCATGATTTTGTCGAGGATCTAGTCAAAGAGTTTGTGCTCACGGATTAAATCTACATCCACTATCTGCTTCTCGTCGACAGTGCTGGATGTCAATTTAGCTGTGTTATTAAACTGGATGTCGACGTCAAATATTTGTCTCTCCCTAAGCATACACGGAGCTGTTTTAAATTTTGCAGCACACGATCTAACCCGTAATTATTTAAATGAGGGTGTGTGCTTCGCGTATTTCCGTGGAGTATTGCTAGTTCGTTCTTGGGTTGAAATTCCGGTTTACTGCAACAAACTCTCTGAACTGCTTCTGTTCAGTTAGATACAGGGTGTGGTGTCACCACCAGACACCACACTAGGTGGTAGCTTTAAATCGGCCGCGGTCCGCTAGTATACGTCGGACCCCCGTGTCGCCACTGTCAGTGATTGCCGACCGAGCGCCGCCACACGGCAGGTCTAGAGACACTTACTAGCACTCGCCCCAGTTGTACAGCCGACTTGCTAGCGAAGCTACATTGACAAATACGCTCTCATTTGCCGAGACGATAGTTAGCATAGCCTTCAGCTACGTCATTTGCTACGACCTAGCAAGGCGCCATAGCATTTGATAATTAATATTGTGAAGCCTGTACAGTAACGAGAGATGTTCTACAATTGTGGATTAAAGTTAAGTATTCTACCAGTTACTCTTGTTTTGCTAGTCTTATTTCTCTGACCTGTTCCAGACCTCACGCCAGCCTGCGTGAGCTTAATCGCGTGCCTTTCGGCTTCCTCCAGACTCCGTGAATTGGCTCCTGCCAATTCACAACACAGGGTGTATTGGGTGTAAGTGCGGATATTCCTACTAAATAAATAAACGAGCGTTTGGCGTCATTGGCCGGGAGGCACCTTACGGGGCAAGCCTTATTACATTCGACGCCACATTGGGCGACCTGCGTGCCGGATGGGGATGAAATGATGATGAAGACAGCACAACACCCAGTCCCTGAGCGGAGAAAATCCACGACCCAGCCGGGAATCGAACCCGGGCCTGTAGGACGGCAATCCGTCACGCTGACCACTCAGATATCGGGGCGGACGATATTCCTACTGGTGACTGACAACGGTGTAGTGCAAAACATTTTATCAGTATTTAAGATATTTACAGGCTAATAATTATGGCAATTACAGGTCGTATGTTTCTAGGTTGGGTAGTACCTCCAAGTACATGTGGCTAGAGAGAGCCATTAATGCTTATTTTCCCCTGGGCAGCAGGTCAGGTGCTGCATTTGAATATGAGGACGCAAAACGGTTAGTCTATTCTGACAGGCGTAGTCCACTTAGCGGTGCAGTTACGACTGTGCGGAAAACAACAGGTCGTAACATTTCTGACACGTTTGTGGGAAAACTGTTCAATGCAGAGGAAAAACAACAGGAACCATTTGTAAAAATATCTGGACTTATATCCGTTACACAGGGTATTTTAAGTATCACAATCCGTTACTTTTGCGGTTTATATTTTCCTTCTCTTATTTCAGGAAATACAGAAAACTGGGCATATTGTCCTGGGGCAGTTATTATTTTCGTGAGCTGGTTCCCCATAACGCTCATAAATGGTATTACCTGAAGCACAGAACGTTTAGATGCTTCGTAAGTCAGAGCACGTTAGACACCATTGGAGTACCAAGAGTTACTTTGGCAGATGCTGGACAAATCCAGCTACAACTTATTTCGCTATTCTAATATTATCTTCTCTTATTGAAGGTCCATTCCGGTGCAAAAGGGATTTCCGTTTAGGAAAACGAAGTTAATGCTTGTATCTCGGTAATTAACGAAATTAAAAGAAGGACGATTAGGGTTTTAAGGTCCCGTCGACATCGAGGTCATTAGGGATGGAGCACAAGCACTGATTGCTCCAAGGATGGAGAAGGGCCGGCCAGAGTGGCCTAGCGGTTCTAGGCGCTACAGTCTGGAACCGCGCGACCGCTACGGTCGCAGGATCGAATCCTGCCTCGGGCATGGATGTGTGTGATGTCCTTAGGTTGGTTAGGTTTAAGTAGTCCTAAGTTCTAGGGGACTGATGACCTCAGAAGTTAAGTCCCATAGTGCTCAGAGCCATTTGATGGGGAAGGAAATCGTCTGTACCCTTTTAAAGCAACCGGCCCGGAATTTGCTCTGAGCGATTTACGGAAATGATGGGAAAACTAAATCTAAATGGTCGGACGCGGATTTGAACGGTCGTTCTCCAGAACGCGAGTTCAATGAGTTAACCACTGCGCCACCTCAATCGGATTAAGTCTGTTTCATTAGTCATTGGCCACTATTCGTCCAGATGAAGAGAGGTTACAAGTGTCTTAAAGAGTCAAAGATGTTTAGGTGAAAACGGTGGGTACCTCTCAACCTGTAATAAGCAATAATTGTCGAAAGAATAAAAAATAAAATTACATCGTCCGAAGGCACAGCACGTTCTACATAGCTATTCAACCCATCAAAGCTTTGTAAGGCACAGCAGTATTCAAAATCTTTAGATCTCATGTGTGTATAAATCGTGATGACGTCACTCCAAACACGCTGCTTTGAATGGTGACAGTGGCTTTTATTGCTTTGCTCTCCTCTATTGTAACAATCTGCCAAACTCATCCATTCCACGTAGTTTCAAGTACTTCGACAATTGCAAGTTGATTGTTTGCGAGGCTTTTAACTACGGAAAGCATTCTCTGAGCGTTATATTAACTATATAGTTACCTGAGTGGTAGGCTGCTGGATGCGAAGCCGTTTCGCCGTGGCTGTCAACACCGCCCTTCATCATTGTGCCCCAAACTGTCGCAAGGAAAGAAACAACGTCTTAAGTTTCCACATTATATTACTTCCAGACAAAGCTCATACAGAGAAGAGGATAGTAATCAAAATAGCAAGAATGCAAATACAAAACTATTCATTTGTTTAGCATAGTTCCACAGTGTCATTTACAATAAATATGACCTAAGTCGAAACAAGGCCCCAGGAGTAGACAACATTCCATTAGAACTACTGACGGCCTTGGGAGAGCCAGTCCTGACAAAATTCTACCATTTGTTGAGTAAGATGTATGAGACAGGCTAAATACCCTCAGACTTCAAGAAGAATATAATAATTCCAATCCCAAAGAAAGCAGGTGTTGGCAGATGTGAAAATTACCGAACTATCAGTTTAATAAGTCACGGCTGCAAAGTACTAACACGAATTCTTTACAGACGAATGGAAAAATTGGTAGAAGCCGACTTCGGGGAAGATCAGTTTGGATTCCGTAGAAATATTGGAACACGTGCGGCAATACTGACCTTACGACTTATCTTAGAAGAAAGATTAAGGAAAGGCAAACCTACGTTTCTAGCATTTGTAGACATAGAGAAAGCTTTTGACAATGTTGATTGGAATACTCTGTTTCAAATTCTAAAGGTGGCAAGGGTAAAATACAGGGTGCGAAAGGCTATTTACAATTTGTACAGAAACCAGATGGCAGTTATAAGAGTCGAGGGACATGAAAGGGAAGCAGTGGTTAGGAAGGGAGTGAGACAGGGTTGTAGCCTCTCCCCAATGTTATTCAACCTGTATATTGAGCAAGCAGTAAAGGAAACAAATGAAAAATTTGGAGTAGGTATTAAAATCCATGGAGAAGAAATAAAAACTTTGAGGTTCGCCGATGACATTGTAATTCTGTCAGAGACAGCAAAGGACTTGGAAGAGCAGTTGCATGGAATGGACAGTGTCTTGAAAGGAGGATATAAGATGAACATCAACAAAAGCAAAACGAGGATAATGGAATGTAGTCGAATTAAGTCGGGTGATGCTGAGGGAAGTAGATTAGGAAATGAGACACTTAAAGTAGTAAAGGAGTTTTGCTATTTGGGGAGCAAAATAACTGATGATGGTCGAAGTAGAGAGGATATAAAATGTAGACTGGCAATGGCAAGGAAAGCGTTTCTGAAGAAGAGAAATTTGTTAACATCGAGTATAGATTTAAGTGTCACGAAGTCGTTTCTGAAAGTATTTGTATGGAGTGTAGCCATGTATGGAAGTGAAACATGGACGATAAATAGTTTGGACAGGAAGAGAGTAGAAGCTTTCGAAATGTGGTGCTACAGAAGAATGCTGAAGATTAGATGGGTAGATCACATAACTAATGAGGAGGTATTGCAAAGAATTGGGGAGCAGAGGAGTTTGTGGCACAACTTGACGAAAAGAAGGGACCGGTTGGTAGGACATGTTCTGAGGCATCAAGGGATCACAAATTTAGCATTGGAGGGCAGCGTGGAGGGTAAAAATCGTAGAGGGAGACCAAGAGATGAATACACTAAGCAGATTCAGAACGATGTAGGTTGCAGTAGGTACTGGGAGATGAAGAAACTTGCACAGGATAGAGTAGCATGGAGAGCTGCATCAAATCAGTCTCAGGACTGAAGACCACAACAACAACAACAACAACAACATGACAAAATATTGTTTAGTCTTGATAGTATAAAACATAATAGTCGATAATGTACAACTACACTGAAAGGCAGAACCAAAACGTTTCAATCATCTGCGAGCATATAGGAAACATCAGTGTTAAAACATAATTTTCATAGAGTTAAAAGAGGAAGGAGACGTTTCGGATGCATAGCCACCAAGTAAGTGGACGTTACAAGAGTTTCTGCTGACGTGTGGGTGTATTACAATATCGCATATTTCAGGCCATGTGATAGAAGATGCTCTGTCATGTGGGTATATTACAATATCGCATATTTCAGGCCATGTGATAGAAGATGCTGTTTTAATGTAAATATATGTAACCTTAGAATATGACCGGCGGCAGTCAGAAATAGCAGCCAAATTCCAGATGAGACGTGAATATTTCTGCTATCTCGACTTAAAACGGCTACAGTTGCGCTTCGTGCTATGAGGGGCCAGAGGTACTGTAGACATACTGAAGTAAAGGCACAAAAACAGCTGATAAAACTTGTATTTATGAGAAAAAATGACAAGTTTGTCAAATGAGCGTCGCACAAAGTAATCTGTTGGAAATAAGTTTAGTGCTAAGTTGGTAAGCGTAGCAAATATGTGAAGGTAGAAGTAGAAGAGTGTAGAATTAGCTTACTGAATACTGGGTACGCTAGTGAACCAGAAACTTGATACTGAATATCCCTTGAATGAAGAACATTTGCATTTCGTGATTAGATGTGCTACAGTGGCTTAATGGATGTGTTTCAAAAGGTACTGGCGTCTTAATGGGAGTGATGCATCATTATGTGTCATGTTAATGCATGGCTGAATGGTTTTACAGACGCCAATAGAAGAAAGTTCTCCATTGTGATTCATCCTTTCCCTAGCTAAGTCGTGATTGAATAAGTATCAGTGTCAAAAACTGCTTGTAGTATTTAAAATTAAACCAATTTGGGAATAATGAAATGAGAATGATTAGAATTAATAATCTCGTCTCTATTTAAACCATTAAAGAGGAAGCAAAACTGAGCGGGGCAAAAATGAGAGCTAAAACTGATTGAGTCTTTTTTAAGCAGATACTGTAATATATGCCTTAAGTTATTTCTGGGTACAAAAAAACTCAAGATAAGGTTGGGCTAAATGGAATTTGTGTTTATCTTCTCTTGACTGCAACTACGTGTGCTAAAAACAGCGCCACCTCACTTGGTAAAATGGAAGGAAGATTAGGGTTTAACGTCCCGTCGACATCGAGGTCATTATAGACGGAACCTCAGTTGGTGTGGCCAGTCAAGAAATCTAAGGTGTTTCTGTCCTACTGTCTGCAGGTTGACATATCTTATACTGCCATTTTGAGCCACGTAGTAAACGGGAGAGTTAACCGATTAAGGAAGGTGATATTCTACTGCCGCAAACGTAGAAAGTTATGATTACCTTCCTTTTCGATTACAAGCGTCCTCAGCTTGTTTATTTCGTCAAACAGAGGGAAAAGAGCAGTAATTATACTTTAAAAGAAAGGTGCATAATAAACTATGATCGTTATCCGAAAAGCAAACAGGAATAAATGAAAATAACTTCTTCTCCGCTGGGCTCACAGCTTGCATTAGGTCATAATATGACATTTTTATTCTTCTATAGAATGTGATCTATGTCGTCAACATAGTGTATAGAATAACTTACGTTCCAGGATGACTCGTGGACGTCACTCCAACTAGACGTAATTATAATATAAAATAAAATCTCATAGTACGAGTACTATTACATGGACGTAGGCTAACATGATATATAAATATGTCAACAAGAACATTTGATAATGGCACATATGCCGAAATAATCTTGTCGTTAACTTATTTAACCAACAAGAAATAAACAATTTGCAGCTAATTTTGTATAAAAAAATTTCACGAATGGTCGTAATGTGATGAAACAGAGATGTAGCAAGTGACGGTACTTCACTCACCACAGACCTGAGAGTGCGCAACAATAAATGGAATGCCTCCCGACCTACACGAACGCCTACATCGTCAAAAAAGATCACCGCAAAAACCTCAACTGTCGCCAGGTGTTTACTTCCAGAACACACTACAAATGCTGACGTTGCAGTTGTGTACAATGAGACGTAACAGAAACGGCATCAGATTGTTCAGCATAAACAGTAAGGAATGCTAATGAAGGTAACTTGTTCACTGCACATGTTCGCACACTAGAACTGCCACTGTCTTTCAGGAGGGACGTTTAGGTGCATCCATCATATAGCTGACGTCTTGGAGGAACTGACTCAACTGTTATTAAAGTACAAGCAGTTACTGTGTGAAAAACACATCGACAATGATGTCAAAATGGGAGCAAACTGGTTGACATAGCAGTCAGAGCACTTCAATTTTCGAACAGAACAGTTCGAATAACAACCTAGAAAATGTATGGGCACATTTTTTGGAACAGTAAACAAAAGGATTGTAGTTTTGTTGCACTCAAAGACAGCTACCTAACAGTAACTATTCCTATTGTCTCACAGTAGTACGAATGTGGCAGCTCGCTAGAATAGTATCTAAGTAATAGTTCCTTGATAATAATTAGCTTTAATTTCTCTGCTTATAGTAGATGTTTCAGATCATCTACATTCAAAACATATAACTGATACTTTTTATAGGTATGCAATTTTTAGTCTTTATAAAGCTTAAAGCGAAGAAAAATTTGCAGTAAGGGAGAGGTACTTACTGAGATCCGAGGCTCCACGTTGGTATGGGTCCATCCTGTTTAAACTGGAGTCTTCCATTTTAGCTAAATTCTTGTAGCCATGGATAAGCATTTTGGTGTTGCAGTCTGAAAAAGAAGTAAAGAAATTACACTTAGTTTAGTTAGTCTTCAATAAAACACGTACAAAGACAGACTTATTCAGACCGTATTGCAACTAATAACTGATGGTATCACTCTCCGCATATGGTCCCTACACAGCATGCTGCCGCCGTTTGGTTGATTACTGGGATACCTCACATTTATATCTCTGTAAGAACCGTTAAAATGTGGAAGTACGCGGCACGAAGCTTACTTGATTGAGAGATCCAAGAATGCGACTTGTTTCGTCTTCAGATTATGTGAGGCTACGAAGGGAAGCAGGAACCGTTGCAGAATACGTGGAAAGAGAACTATACGTGGGAAAGAGTTTCATTTTCATGTGACGTCTGGTACACAGGGTATATCATAATTAATAGCGTAAACACATACAGTTGAAAGTACACGACACTAGAAGCAAAAAAAAAAAATAAATAAATAAAATAAAATTAAAAAAAAAAGTTCTCAGTAAACATAGGCCGGCAAACGAACAGTTTGCGAGATAATTGCGATTTGTTGTTGCCAGCTACTACTGACTCAGTTCTGTATAAATGTAATCCCAGTTAGGAAAAGATAACAGTACTGTACTATATTAAGATGAGTTCAAAATGTTCAAATGTGTGTGAAATCTTATGGGACTTAACTGGTAAGGTCATCAGTCCCTGAGCTTACACACTACTTAACCTAAATTATCCTAAGGACAAACACCCACCCATGCCCGAGGGAGGACTCGAACCTCCGCCGGGACCAGCCGCACAGTCCATGACTGCAGCGCCTAAGACCGCTCGGCTAATCCGGCGCGGTTAAGATGAGTTATTAGTGATTCTTTGGTAGAAGTGTAGGTGTTCTGAATGAACACGACAACAGTTACATGACTGTACTCGTAGTTAAAGGAGGTGCTTAAAGACTAGCTCCTGTACCCGTCGCCGCAATGAGCTTCGAACTCTTTCGAACACGGATGGATCATTTCGAAACTCTTGAAGAGCACTGATAAGTCTCAGTTTCCAGTTCTTCGACCGTGGTAACCGGAGTGGCGTACAATACATCTTCAAGGTGGGCTGAAACACAGAAATCTATCGGGTTCAGATCAGGTGATCTAGGAGGCCACGGTACATTTCCTCCTCGCACAATACATCTTTGACCGTTAGATGTCGTCTCACCACAACAGCAAAATGTACCGGCGCTCCATCATGGTGTCATCAAGCAATCCTGCACGATGATTGTTGTGACTTGGCAAGACAGCCAAGCCACTATGATTGGTAGCCGAAAAGCAAGCGTTTAAGCTCACGCAGGCTGGCGTGAGGTCTGGAACAGGACAATGTAATTAATATAGCCAATAAGGTACGTAGCTGCTGGAATACTTAACTTTAATCCATAATTGGTGTACATCAGTCTGACGGTGCAGGCATCGCAAGATAAATAGCAAACGATAATGGCGCATTTCTAGGTCGTAGCAAATGACGTAGCTGAAGGCTATGCTAACTATCGTCTCCGCAAATGAGAGCGTAATTTGTCAGTGAACCATTGCTAGCAACGTTGGCTGTACAACTGGGGCGAGTGCTAGGACGTGTCTCTAGACCTGCCGTGTGGCGGCGCTCGGTCTGCAATCACTGACAGTGGCGACACGCGGGTCCGACGTATACTACCGGACCGCGGCCGATTTAAAGGCTACCACCTAGCAAGTGTGGTGTCTGGCGTTGACACCACAATGATGCCGTAGAAACGAACGTGATTCCGTCCGCTAAATTTGTTTGGTAACATGTACGGCTCAGTAAAGCGGTCATCTAGTTACACTGACCAGAAATTCAATGAGAAACGTCGCTGCTATGGAGATTCATGCACAGCGTATGGGTTAGAGCCTAGATGACTCCAAAAGTAATAATAGTGATAATTAAACACCATCACGAGTGAACCCCGTTTCATCTGTGAATAAAAGGTTAGTGTCAAAGGTAGGGTTGTCTACAGCTAGTTGCTGCATCCACTGACAGAACGTTAATCTAGGACCAAAGTCCACCTCTCTCGTTGTAGGTGGTGTAGGTACACTGCACTGCGATGTATAATTCTTCAAACACTACTATGGCTCATTCCCGGTATTTGTGTGGAAAGTCTCGCTATCGAGATTCTTGGAGTGTGTTAGACTGTTTCCAGCGCCACATCTTAAAGCACAGGTGTAATTCGTGTATGCCTATGCATTCCCGCTGCATGTGCAAAGATCCCAGTTTCTAGGAGGTGCTTTGGTACAAGCGTACAGCCTTTATGCATACCCATTAGCCCTACCATACATGAAAATGCATATACGCATACTCCTCGTTACTGTAATGTTCCATGTTACAATCAACACTCTTACAATACAACTGATGCTCCGCAAACAACTGCAAGAATGACACTATGTACAGTACTGTCTTATCCATTCTGTTTACAGCTCCACATATCGAAAATGTAAACAAAGACATCACGGACTGGTATACTGTGTTCACACAGAATCAAGTCGATAGTGGCTGGTAACCACAAAGTCGCAATCATCTCGCAAACAATTCATTTGCGGACCTATGTTTACTGAGGCTTCTTTGCGTCTAGCATCAAGTACTTTCCACTGTGCGCCTGTACGCCATTATTGATTATACATTCTATATATCGGGAACAAGACTGTGCCTCGACCCATTTCTCTTCATAGCAGAAGAATCTAAACCCCTGAATGATCCGTGCGGGCCAAAGAATCTACGAGTATTTCGCGTCTAGTTGTGTGGAATTAAAGCACATATATAATCCAGTTAAACTGTTTCGAAACGAATCTGGAAACAGTTGACACTTTTAATGGCCTTTTGTTGAATTACTTAAAAATGGTTGTGGACATGGACAAACCCTTTCCCATATTAAGTAAGCTCCTTACTATAAACGGAGTACGTTTCTGATTTATCGGTAACACCGCATATCTGAAGTACATTTCTGATCCCTAGGGAGCTGTACAAGGATAGTGACTTTCGCTGCACCAAACTACATTTCAAGAAACGTTTCCATGTATTCGCTGGGAGATTTGCATCTACTTTAAACAAAGAGGGTTAGTTACAGGCGCTGGACGTGGAAAGGAATTTACATCTATTAGCAGCAAGAAACTTTTAAATTGTAGGCAACCAATACGCTCTTGATCCTATGAGATGTAGCATAAAATGTTCTCTCGTTGATGTGTCAGGAAAGGTTAATCCCAGAACCTTGTTCAGTTTTCACCAGTACTTGTACTGAAGGACTTCATGAGATATGTCACGGATTGTATTTGCAAAGGCGTTATTAGCCTTTACAAGATTTCCGCAGGCTGCGTTAATGCAGTGCTACAAATGCCAAGGATGTACCGAGGTGAACGCCAAGATAATAAGGGCCATCTGAAATGCATGCTATTTGGTCAGTTGCTTCTGACGAGTGGGACTGCATGAAAATTAAACTGTGAATGTTATCTGGCTTCGTGTACCGGCTACATATTTATGAAAGTGGAAAAACAACTGCAGATATTTGAAAGGTTTAAACTTAGCTCCTCTAACCAAATGAACAATTGCCATCTTTGTTGACATAGGTATCAGGAAGTTAAAGATTTTCATTTGTTGGTATCTTACGGGATGCTAATTTCGGATTTCGAAATTTGAAAATCGCTGCTCCTAATTCAATTTAGTGTCTTACGTACTGTGTGGCAGACTTAGATTGTCTCCCAGGCTTAGGTTTTCTTCTGACAGTGCCACTGGAAGAATTATGTCGACAGAAGAAGTTTACTGAAAAAAGTTTCGAGAATGGTAAGTCACATACAGAGTTCACCTTTTATTAAGGAACGTATTCTTTTCAACTCTTTATTCACTTCTGATAAACACGAGCCATTCGTAAGGTTCTGAGAGTGATCAGTTGTCCTCAAACTTCATTAAAAGCATTTACCGATAAATTTACAACAAGTACTGAAAAAGTATGCCTTGCACTTCATTACATGTTAGATACCATCCCAGTAATGACGTCCAACACTGTCGAGCATGAAAGGATTCCGTTTTATTTCGTGAAATACGTTATCTATTCAGGGAATCAGCTTAACTTTCCTGGCAGTTTAAATGATGTAAACGATGACATACTCGACGTGCACCAAAAGATAACAATGTAGGTGTATTGAATCAGGTGAACGCATTGGCTACGGAACAGATCCTGCTCGACCAATCAACGTTCTCCAAAGATGCTAGTTCACTACTGACATGAGCCGGGGCTGAATCTTGCCAGAACAAAAAGTTGCCGAGCACAGCAAGCGGTATTGTGTTCGGAAGATCCGTAAGTGATGGCCAGCTGCCCCAGTTAAGTAGACTGATTAACAGGAGTACAGATTTTTGAATATTACTACAATTCACTAAAGCCTCAATATTTCCCGCAGAAAGAAATGTTAGTGAGTTCTAACAGCAGTCTCGTGTAGTTTCTCACAATCTACGACGTCGCTGTTCCGATTTTCCAACTAACGCCAGTGCGCATGTGCAACAAACACCAATTTTAGTTGGAAACAAACAAAGCTGTTATGTTTCAGTCGGATTTTTCTTCGTGGATTCTTTTTTTTTTCTTCTTCTTCAGTCTACTTTGTCCGTGGTTTGGTTGCGACTTCTTTCTCTGGCAGTACTTCCGATTTGCTAATTTTTTGTCTCTACGGGCGTCTGTTGGAAATGTATGATGGACTTTTTCTACCTGCTGGAACCAGATCATGGTTTTGAGTTGTTCGATGTACGTTGCAATTTTGTGTGTAGGTTTTCGTGTCGGTAATCTGTTGAATATGCTAATAAAATTTCAGTCTTCTTTTTCTGATGTCTGCCCCCAAGATTCGATACTTTTTCGGTTGTTTTTGGGGAATGTGATCTGTATCCACCTTTTGTACTTTTCGGGCTGAGTTTCTTTCTTAGAATTTTGCATTCTTCTTATAGTATTTCTCCCATATACACTATTGTCCATTAAACTTGCTACACCAGGAAGATGACGTGCTACAGACGCGAAATTTAACCGACAGGAAAAAGATGCTGTGATATGCAAAATGACTAGCTTTTCAGAGCATTCACACAAGGTTGTCGCCGGTGGCGACAACTACAACGTGCTGACATGAGGAAAGTTTCCAACCTATTTCTCATACACAAGCAGCAGTTGACCGGCATTGCCTGGTGAAACGTTGTTGTGATGCCTCGTGTAAGGAGGAGAAATGCCTACCATCACGTTTCCGACTTTGATAAAGGTCGGATTGTAGCCTATCGCGATTGCGGTTTATCATATCGCAACATTGCTGCTCGCGTTGGTCGAGATCCAATGATTGTTACCAGAATATGGAGTCTGTGGGTTCAGGAGGATAATACGGAACGCCGTGCTGGATCCCAACGGCCTCATATCACTAGCAGTCGAGATGACAGGCATCTTATCCGCATGGCTGTAACGGATCGTGCAGCCACGTCTCGATCCCTGAGTCTGATGGGGACATTTGCAAGACAACAACCATCTCAACGAACAGTAAGATGACGTTTGCAGCAGCATGGACTATCAGCTCGGAGACCATGGCTGCGGTTACCCTTGACGCTGCATCACAGACAGGAGCGCCTGCGATGGTGTACTCAACGACGAACCTGGGTGCACGAATGGAAAAACGTCATTTTTTCGGATGAATCCAGGTTCTGTTTACAGCATCATGATGGTCGCATCCGTGTTTGACGACATCACGATGAACGCACATTGGAAGCGTGTATTCGTCATCGCCATACTGGCGTATCACCCGGCGTGATGGTATGGGGTGCCATTGGTTACACGTCTCGGGCCGGCCGTGGTGGTCTAGCGGTTCTAGGCGCGCAGTCCGGAACCGCGCGGCTGCTACAGTCGCAAGTTCGAATCCTGCCTCGGGCATGGATGTGTGTGATGTCCTTAGGTTAGTTAGGTTTAAGTAGTTCTAAGTTCTAGGGGTCTGATGACCACAGATGTTAAGTCCCATAGTGCTCAGAGCCATTCGAACCATTTTTGAACACGTCTCGGTCACCTCTTGTTCGCATTGATGGCACTTTTAACAGTGGACGTTACATTTCAGATGTGTTACGATCCGTGGCTCTACCCCTCATTCGACCCCTGCGAAATCCTACATTTCAGCAGGATAATGCACAACCGCATGTTGCAGGTCCTGTACGGGCCATTCTGAATACAGAAAATGTTCGACTGCTGCGCTGGCCAGCACATTCTCCAGACTTCTCACCAATTGAAAACGTCTGGTCAATCGTGGCCGAGCAACTGGCTCGTCACAATACGCCAGTCACTACTCTTGATGAACTGTGGTATCGTGTTGAAGCTGCAAGGGCAGCTGTACCTGTACACGCCATCCAAGCTCTGTTTGACTCAATGCCCAGGCGTATCAACGTCGTTGTTACGGCCAGAGGTGGTTGTACTAGGTACTGATTTCTCCGGATCTATGCACCCAAATTGCGTGAAAATATAATCACATGTCAGTTCTAGTATAATATATTTGTTCAATGAATACCCGTTTATCATCTGCATTTCTTCTTGGTGTAGCAATTTTAATGGCCTGTAGTGTATATATACGGGAGAAATCCTACAGGTCGTCAGGCTCATTTTCTGTGGTATTTTAGGAGATATTTTTGCATCACATAACTGGAGTAAATTCAAACAAATCCTGCTCATTACGTCTTCCATACGACACCCAGCGACAGAAAGCGTCTGTTTGTGTCACGTTACAAAGAAAATTATTTTCAAATCGGAATTCGATAGAGCGGTCCCAAATTAGCCTAATGCGTTATTTGTTTTATCGATATGTATTAACAGGAACAGTAATACATGACGAATAACGAGTACTCTAGCAGCGACTGAGCAGCGCTTCTGCATGGTGGTAACTTCCGCGGCGGGTGGGGCGGGGGGGGGGGGGGGGGTACTGTCTGTGCTGGAGTACTGGTCCGGAGTACCGGTTATTCTTCGTGTTTTACTGTCCCTGTTAGTACATATCGATGAAACGACGAATATCGTACTAGACTAATTTGGAAGCGCTCTGTCGAATAGGCACGTTAAATTTCACTTTAAAAGTCATTTTCTTGGTAATGGGAAACAAACTGACGCTTTCCATTGACGCAGGGCGTCGGTTGAAAAGACGTGATGAGCAGCATTTTCTTTTTTTTGGGGGGGGGGGGGGGGAGGTTGACTCCAGCTGCACCTTGCTAAAATGAAACTGCAAATATCTGTTGAAACACCAGAGAAAATGCACCTGACGACTCTTAGGTGAGACACCATATATTGCGATTTTTTTGCTACACTTTATATATACACCCCTTGACATTTGCTGAGGAACAACTGTCAATTAATACATAACACCTGACCAACGATAGTAAAAGTAAATGTAGAGGGCGGGATGTGTAACTGCAGCGAAGCCTGGGCACGAACGCCCTGTATGCCTTCGACAGTTCACGCTCTACACATTTGACGAATGTTCTTATAGAAACGATTAGTGCGACATTCCGTTTGATACGGAAACACGTCTGCAAGACATCATTTGAGTGCTTACTATCCTGGACGAGCAGTTGGACGGCTCGAAGCCGGCTAAATTGTCACTAATGTGGCCACAGGAATGGGTGTGTCGGAAAGTGTCATCTTGCAACTAAAATGGGTCGCTGACGGTGGTAATGCTACGCGAAAGCATTCAGATGGTTGTAGACAGATCATCATACCGCAAGAGGATCAATACGCAGCCAACTTCGACCACACCTTCGTCGAGAAAGACTTCGCTGGTGTAGAGAGCATGTTGGTCGAGGCTAGCAACGGTGGTCCAGAGTGATGCTCTCCGACGAATCTCGCTTCACTGTGGCAAGTGATTCTGGCTACTAGTTAGTGTGGTGAACATAATGTTCATGAGCGTCATCGGTATGGCCTGTGGACAGGTATTGTGCATACTGGCCGAACACTGCTGTATATCTTTGCGCGATACTGCTGGGAGATTATTCTGGACCATGCCCGTCAGTTTAGGGGTGTGTTGGGTGCCGACTTTGTTTATGGACGACGTCCGACCACACAGGACCGCCAAGGTGTCGGACACGCTGGGAAGTGAAGATATTAAACCTATGTAATGCCCTGTGTACTCCCCAGACTTAAACCCTACAGAGCTTGCCTTGGCAGAAGTGTTTCTTATTAATCATCCATTCCCGAACCGTGCAAGAACTTAAAACCACATTGAGAGAGGACTGGGACAATATCCCTCATGGACTCCCAACAGTTTGACAGCCAGCATGAATAACAGATGCAAATTGTGCATTAGTGCCCAAGGAGGCCATATTCCTTACTGAGTGTCTGATATCGACCTTTCTGGCTCAAACGTGAACGATATTTATCTCTGTTAGCGTTCTTTAACATGTGGTGAAATATATACGATTCTCGTTATAAATATATCACTCCACCCCTATTATTTGTATACTGTGGTTCATGTAATCCATTCTTGCCTGTGATTATTCCTGTCCAACAACGTCTCTTTAGCAGTTGTCAAGCAGTGTAAGTAATATGTAGCTAAAGGGCGTTGAAATGGATGTCTCCAGTTACAAAACTGAAGTGTGTATACATTACGAGCTTCTCTACCATCAACACTCGCCTCATCCTCACACAATGTCTAAAACCTCATTTGTAAATTTGTAAACAACAACAACAGGTAAGTCACACTGACGGGTTAATACCAGAACAATCAACTAATTACGAGGTAGCTATGGCATTCAGAATCCCGTGACCAACGCGCCTCGTATTTTATACACACAAAATTTGAGATTAAGAAAATATGTACATGTTTTTAAAATTATTGAAGCTAATTGCCGTACGTTAAAGATTTCAAATAAAAGATTGTTATAACTGTGAATACGAAAAAATGTCTTTATAAAAAGACAACATTTGACTGCAATAAGTCGTTGGGAGACAGCAGTTGGCAAGGCGGGTTGATGTGGAGTGTGTTTTGGAAAGGATGAGGGATTGGAAAGATGTGGAGCGGGGACCGAACCATGCTTTTGGAAAGGAAAGGGCTCAGCAGTGTGGGATCCGTACCAGATAGGGTTGATAGAAGATATAGAGAAGATCCAACGGAGAGCAGCGCGCTTCGTTACAGGATCATTTAGTAATCGCGAAAGCGTTACGGTGATGATAGATAAACTCCAGTGGAAGACTCTGCAGGAGAGACGCTCAGTAGCTCGGTACGGGCTTTTGTCAAAGTTTCGAGAACATACCTTCACCGAAGAGTCAAGCAGTATATTGCTCCCTCCTACGTATATCTCGCGAAGAGACCATGAGGATAAAATCAGAGAGATTAGAGCCCACACAGAGGCATACCGACAATCCTTCTTTCCACGAACAATACGAGACTGGAATAGAAGGGAGAACCGATAGAGGTACTCAAGGTACCCTCCGCCACACACCGTCAGGTGGCTTGCGGAGTATGGATGTAGTAGTAGAGTGGTTCTAGGCGCTACAGTCTGGAACCGCGCGACCGCTACAGTCGCAGGTTCAAATCCTGCCTCGGGCATGGATGTGTGTGATGTCCTTAGGTTAGTTTTAAGTAGTTCTAAGTTCTAGAGGACTGATGACATTAGAAGTTAAGTCCCATAGTGCTCAGAGCCATAACAACTGCTCATTCTCACTAAATGTTTATTTCACAGAAAGCTAACTAATTGAACTAAGAACTAAGAGCAGAACACAGCATTTTCTCGGTATCGGCGTAAAGTTGGATACAGTTGATAAGATAAAAAAAAAATTCTTCAATTAGTGAGACAGGGAGCCACGTGTAACAGTTAACGGCGTGCTGTTGTGTGGTGCTAACTGCTTGCCAGTACAGGAGAGCGGTGTCGAAAAACTTGATAAATGCGAATTAAGTTTGCAGATTTCTTTAGACGATTGTACTTGTTGTTTCCAGTTTTTGAGCTCCGAGCACCTGGAAAGTCCTGGCCGAAAGTTGAGTGCTCGGTAAGCTGAGACGGACGCAAGCAGTGCATTGTACGCGGAGTCGCTGCGTGAAGACGGCCCGCGATCAATAACTCATACAGCCGGCACGTCAATAATAATCCCTGCGGGTGGTGGCTGGTGGCTGGCACTGCGTGCTGCGTCCCCCCCCCCCTCCCCGCCCCACCCACCATTTCCGCCTCCCTCTCCGGCCACGAATTACGAGCGCAGCATGCCGCGTCGCGTTCCAAATACGCGCGGGGCGGAACGGCGCCAGGACCAAGACTTATGGTTTTCAGAGACTATTCCTCGGTTAGAACACACAAGTGCAGATAAACATTTGAGTGGAAGTATAAAGTACTCTCAACGAGGGCGAAATAAATTGCCTAAAAAAGAAAAAAATGTCTTCACAGGTTGAGACGGTATGTCATGATATTTCAGTGTTCACAATATCGAGAAAAATTTATAAAGAACTTGGAAATACGGGCACATGGATCAGTGTGACGTAGCGCCCACTCTGGACTGGATGCATTTACTGATTCGGTTGTTAAGGCTCTCATAAGGCCATTGTATCCTCTCCTGAGACCCACAACTGATGTGTTTGGTACTTGATATCCTAGATACTGCAATGGGGTGGAGCTGATAGACCCCACACGTGTTCTGTCGGGAATAGGTCCCAGGATGGTGCTAAACGATGTCAAAGTTAGCATAAGGAGGGCTATGCGTGAAGCGTTCAGTGAATTCGAAAGTAAAATTCTATGTACCGATTTGATAGAAAATCATAGGAAGTACTGGTCTTACGTTAAATCAGTAAGTGGCTCGAAACAGCATATCCAGACACTCCGGGATGATGATGGCATTGAAACAGAGGATGACACGCGTAAAGCTGAAATACTAAACACCTTTTTCCAAAGCTGTTTCACAGAGGAAGACCGCACTGCAGTTCCTTCTCTAAATCCTCGCACAAACGAAAAAATGACTGACATCTCCAAGGAATAGAAAAGCAACTGAAATCACTCAACAGAGGAAAGTCCACTGGACCTGACGGGATGCCAATTCGATTCTACACAGAGTACGCGAAAGAACTTGCCCCTCTTCTAACAGCCGTGTAACGCAAGTCTTTAGAGGAACGGAAGGTTCCGAATGATTGGAAAAGAGCACAGGTAGTCCCAGCCTTCAAGGAGGGTCGTCGAGCAGATGCGCAAAACTATAGACCCATATCTCTGACGTCGATCTGTTGTAGAATTTTAGAACATGTTTTTTGCCTGACCCTTAACATAGACAAATGTAATGTATTGCGAATACATAGAAAAAAGGATCCTTTATTGTATGATTATATGATAGCGGAACAAACACTAGTAGCAGTTACTTCTGTAGCCGGCCGGTGTGGCCGTGCGGTTCTAGGCGTTTCAGTCTGGAACCGCGTGACCGCTACGGTCGCAGCTTCGAATCTTTCCTCGGGAATGGATGTGTGTGATGCCCTTAGGTTAGTTAGGTTTAATTAGTTCTAAGTTCTAGGCGACTGATGATCTCAGAAGTTAAGTCAAATAGTGCTCAGAGCCAGTTACTTCTGTAAAATATCTGGGAGTATGCGTGCGGAACGATTTGAAATGGAATGATCATATAAAATTAATTGTTGGTAAGGCGGGTGCCAGGTTGAGATTCATTGGGAGAGTCCTTAGAAAATGTAGTCCGTCAACAAAGGAGGTGGCCGGCCGCGGTGGCCGTGCGGTTCTGGCGCTGCAGTCCGGAAACGCGAGGCTGCTACGGTCGCAGGTTCGAATCCCGCCTCGGGCATGGGTGTGTGTGATGTCCTTAGGTTAGTTAGGTTTAACTAGTTCTAAGTTCCAGGGGACTTATGACCTAAGCTGTTGAGTCCCATAGTGCTCAGAGCCATTTGAACCATTTGAACAAAGGAGGTGACTTACAAAACACTCGTTCGACCTATACTTGAGTATTGCTCATCAGTGTGGGATCCGTACCAGATCGGGTTTACGGAGGAGATAGAGAAGATCCAAAGAAGAGCGGCGCGTTTCGTCACAGGGTTATTTGGTAAGCGTGACAGCGTTACGGAGATGTTTGGCAAACTCAAGTGGCAGACTCTGCAAGAGAGGCGCTCTGCATCGCGGTGTAGCTTGCTGTCCAGGTTTCGAGAGGGTGCGTTTCTGGATGAGGTATCGAATATATTGATTCCCCCTACTTATACCTCCCGAGGAGATCACTAATGTAAAATTAGAGAGATTCGAGCGCGCACGGAGGCTTTCCGGCAGTCATTCTTCCCGCGAACCAAACGCGACTGGAATAGGAAAGGGAGGTAATGACAGTGGCACGTAAAGTGCCCTCCGCTACACACCGTTGGGTGGCTTGCGGAGTATAAATGTAGATGTAGATGTAGACCACGCAGACGTTTTTCAGAGACACGTGCTATGTGTGGCTAACCATTGTCCTGTTGAAAACTGGCACCACGATATTGTGGCATTAGGTGTGATGATGATGATGAGTTGGGTTGAGGGGGCTCTCGACATCACGGTCATTAGCGCCCTGACGAAAAGTCAACATGAAATCTCATGGGTGGGGACGAAGGCTGTCCTCACATGCAGAGCAGTTTATGACGTACTAAAGTCTGTCGCCCTTCTCCACCAGTTTAGGGATCAGGCCTGATAGTTCACAGAATTTTACCACTCTGTTAACACTGGTATCGGTATCTGCGGGGACGGTGGGCAGATATCCAGCGAGACCAAGGGCTGCCCTATTATCAGTATACAGGACACACGTAGGCACAATAAGCTGAACTGAAAGCGGCACGCCACAAACTTCACAGAAAGGTGGAGGAAGCCATGTGTGAAAGGGCTATGCCCGATGCGCAGTCTGGTAAGCAAAACCTCCTTCCAGCGGCGAGGCTGACACGAAGTCCACCAAGCCTTTGTGGTCGATTTGAGCGACCGCAGTTTGTTGTCTGACACCTGAAACCTTTCAGTCTCCCACTGACGCATGATGCATCTGTCAGAAAATGAGATAATGGCGTGCAACGGGATTGGACATGGATGGACAGCACCATCCCAACGTGCTTCCTTGGCAGCTTTATCAGCCATGTCGTTACCCTGTATCCCGACGTGGCCAGGTACCCAGCAAAAGGTCACCTTCTTGCCACGGCGTTGGAGCCGCTGTAAGCAGACATGGATGAGCCGAATCAGCGGGTCTACCGGATACATTTGGTGAAGCGCTTGCAGCGCACTAAGAGAGTCGGAACAGACAAGGAAACTCGTACGGTGATGTCTGTTAACCCTCTCTAGTGCCATTAGAATGCCATATAACTCCGCATCATAGTTTGTAAATTGTTCTGAAAGATGCACTTTAAAAAGCCTATCAGGGAAAACCACAGAACAACCGTGTGGCGTTAGAGTTAACACATGAGGATGCAGGATATTCGTGACGCGCTGTTGTGCCGTCAGAATTCCCTCAATCATTACCAGCACTCTGGGCCTCTCAAAGCACTGGAAGAATGGAACCTCTTCCAACCAGAATTCACCACAATGGGACACCCTCATCGGCAGTCCGTGCTTCCATGTCACGACGCCACTCCATATGCAGCAGTTTGTGTTATAGCGTTAACGGCTGCATACGCGCGGGATGATGATAACCGAGTCCGGCTGCTGGGTGCGGACGACACACACAATGTTGCAGGGCGTCCATTACTTTTTCTCAGATGTGGAGGGAGTGAGGCGTGCTTGTTGAACAGTACGGGGATCCTCCTTTGTGGCGGTCAGATCTGGTCGAGCGGAACATTGACAAGTAGTATGCTTGCCCTCTCGTTCCCATGAAGTGTAAGATCGGTCCACTGCAGCATCGGGATGCTGCACACAACTGGATCAGCCGGGCAAATGGAAAACCATAGTGAGGGCCGTTTCTGACTGTCAGCTGCTAACAAAGCTGCCTGGTAACAACACTAAACACGAAGAACACTAATGCCCTCTGGTGGCTTTCTACCAGCCACAGGTAACTGCAACTCTAATACGAGGGTAGCTCCAAAAGAAATGCACACTATACTTTTTTAAATCCATCTTTTATTCTACATGTTTGAAAGTTTTACAATGTGTAGATACATCGTTTAGGAACAATATTTTCATTTCTCCACATAATTTCCATCCCTCTCAACTGCCTTACGCCATCTTGGAACCAGCGCCTGTATAACCGCACGGTAAAATTCTTGTCCAACCTGTTGGAACCACTATTTGGCAGCGTGTACAATGGAGTCATCATCTTCAAACCTTGTTCCACGAAGAGAGTCTTTCAGTTTCCCAAAGAGATGATAGTCACATGGAGCCAGGTCAGGACTGAAAGGCGTGTGTTTCAATGTTGGCCATACGAGTTTTGTGATCGCTTCCATGGTTTTTTGACTGACATGTGGCCGTGCATTGTCGTGCAACTTCAAAACATCCTGCTTTTGCCGATGTGGTTGAACACGACTCTGTCGAGCTTGAAGTTTCTTCAGTGTCGTCACATATGCATCTGAGTTTATGGTGGTTCCACTTGGCATGTCAACAAACAAGAGTCCTTCGGAATCGAAAAACACCCTAGCCTTAACTTTTCAAGCAGAAGGTGTGGTTTTGAATTTTTTTTCTTGGGTGAATTTGCATGATGCCACTCCACTGATTGCCTCTCCGTCTCTGGTGAAAAATGATGGAACCATGTTTCATCACCTGTCACAATTCTTCCAAGAAATTCATCTCCACCATTCTCGTACTGTTCCAAAATTCGCTGCATACGGTTTTCCTTGTTTCTGTGTGAGCCACTGTCAACATCCTTGGAACCCACCTGGCACAAACCTTTTTTAACGCCAACACTTTCAGTATTCTGCAGACACTTACTTTCCCTACCCCAACGCAGCGTGACAATTCGTTCACTGTGACGCGTCTGTCAGCAGTCACCAATTCGTTAACTCTCTGCACATTATCTGGAGTGTGTGCAGTACGAGGCCTGCCGCTGCGAGGACAGTCCTCAATACTGCCGTGCCCGCTTTCATCACGTAACCTGCTTGCCCACCGACTAACTGAACTGCGATCGACAGCAGCATCTCCATACACCTTTTTTCAACCTCTTGTGGATGTTTCCCACTGTCTCGTTTTCACAGCACAGGAATTCTATGACAGCACGTTGCTTCTGACGAACGCCAAGTGTAGCACCTATCTTGAAGACATGCTGTGTCGGCGCCACTCACGGGAACAGGTTGAATGAAGTTGGAAAACAAGCGGGAAGGATGTATTTACACACTGTAAGAGTTTCACACATGCAGAATGAAAACTGTATTTTTACAAAAATAGTGTGCATTTCTTTTGGAGTGGCCCTCGTAATTTACATACCTGGTAATGATGTGTACTATATGAAGATGCATTGACATCCCACCATGTCTTCTGGGTGCTTCATTTTTTTGCCTGAAAGTGTATTTGTCACTCCTTAAACAGCATATTAGTCACTTTGGAACACTGTAGATTTTTCGGAACTGGCACCGGACAGTCATGTGATCTACCACTGCTGATGTAAGTGGTGGCAGTGAAATGATGAGTCTATACCAGGCAATGTCATGGAATCAGCAGACTAGGATGAGCCGACGTGGAGACGTAAATGAGTAACAAATGGTTCAAATGGCTCTGAGCACTATGGGACTTAACTTCTAAGGTCATCAGGCCCCTAGAACTTAGAACCACTTAAACCTAACTAACCTAAAGACATCACACACATCCATGCCCGAGGCAGGATTCGAACCTGCGACTGTAGCGGTCGCGCGGTTCCAGACTGTAGCGCCTAGAACCGCTCGGCCACCCTGGCCGGCCCTTATACGAGGCATCACCTCAACGTTTCACCAGGCAACGCCGGTCAACTGCTGTTTGTGTATGAGAAATCGGTTGGAAACTTTCCTCATGTCAGCACGTTGTTGGTGTCACCACCTGCGCCAACCTTGTGTGAATGCTCTGAAAAGCTAATCATTTGCATATCACAGCATCTTCTTCCTGTCGGTTAAATTTCGCGTCTGTAGCACATCATCTTCGTGGTGTAGCAATTTTAATGGCGAGTAGTTTTTTTAGTCAGTCCGCAGCATTTACATTGTGTTTCAAGTTTTGGTTTTTTTTTCTGATGTTCCGACGTGCGCTGCAATCTGTAAGTTGTTGAAATTTGTGCCTTCCCGTGTTACTTGTATGATCTCTCACCATGTCAAATCAGTCCACTTGGCGTACACACTAACAGCATTTTTTTTCCATTCCAAACGTTGCCAACAATTCCCAAACGTCTACAGTGATTCGCCGTACGGTCCAGCAAGAAACTCTTACTAGTCTCCTGAGCTCTTCCATCTGCTTTAATCTGGCTCGATATGTTGAAGCTTTTCCAACGGGAGAAGTGTGTCGTATTGGTTAAGTGCATCGTCAGGTACAGACAGACCATCACTCATCTTGGAACGGGGAATGGGATGGTACCTTGGCTCTTCCTCCCACTGAAGGTATTCTTATCACTGACACCTCACCCACAATCAAACGGACTAGCAGTTTGCAGCACAGTCTTTTGTGGAGTAGTAGCACTATCTGATTTGGGAGAACAATGGAAAACCTAAATTTCTGTAGCCGGACGGGAGTTTGAACTACGCTTCTCCCAATTAAACGTCTAGATCTTAAACTATTTCACCTCCTCGCTCAGTAGGTACTTCGCCCAATACAACCATCTTCAGCAGTTTTCCGTTTCCCAACAACAAAGAAGACAGCTTCTCATTGACAGTCGGGTTCCATTCCAATTGGAACCATTCCATTCACTGTATTGCAATTATTCTAAATAAGGAAACTCATGTGGAAACCCAGAAATTTACGAGAAATGCAGATATATATTTCAGAATAAAATTCAGTCGTCAGTTGCACAGTTATTTTTATTTTACTTTACCCTTTTATACAGATTAATCCGTTATCTGCAGAGATCTGCAAAATTTGGGATAATATATATAAGAACTTCCCATACATTTATGTACTGTATAAAAAGTGTATTACAAAATATTAATATTGATTTAGCAAATGACAGTCTGTTCTTCGCAGACACATAATGCCAGGACGCGTCCATTAATGTACGTATTAGATGTGATAATTTTAACCACATATTGATAATTTACGGTAAATGTGCTACATTTATGTGAATAGTCGAATTGTGCTAGGAGCAAGGAACATGTATAAATGTATAAAAAAGTGTAACTAATGTATGTAAAGGAACTTACATATAATACAGTTGAAAGACATTTCACGTAGTTCCCCAAAAGCTATTGCTGACATTAATATCTGAAAAGCATAGGCCAATTCCCATTGTTATATAAGAGATGCTATACAATCGAAATAGCATCCGTTTTTCATTGCAAGTTGATCATTCAACAAATCTTTGGATTTTGGATAGGAATGTTTATATATTTCAAACTCTTCCGAAAGGTTCATTTTGCTGTATTTGTCAGCTATATGCAGATTTTCCATGTTAAGTAAGGATGGAGGAGTAGTTTCTCAATTTTGAGATGTTCTGCAAAGGATGACATATAGGTATTTTGACCGTCTTTGTTGAGCAAGTGCTCACTAAAACGGGTCTTAAATGCCCTCTCTATATTTCCTATATAAAAACCCGGACATACATTACATCGAATTTTATACACCCCAGATTTCAGAAATCTGTCAGGTGGAGGATTCCCATTATATATGAAGAGTGGATTTCACAGATAATATTGCACGCTTTCAACTGTTAACACTGAAATGGGCTGTGTTACTGTAGTTGTATCTTACCTAGCTACCGTATGTCTTCAGAAATATATATTACTCCAATAAAAAATTGAGAAAAAACAAATGTTTCGTCATCCTGAAAGAGAAAGTTACGAATATTACATATACAGCAAAACGTTCACCGCTTAGCGTGCTCTGATATGGATAAAACATCGTTTCGATGTCTTTACGAGTTTTGTCGTATTAGTAGGGATATTCGCATTAATGGGACACCCAGTATATCTCCTTTGACGTAAGCTTCAACATCTTGTCACTGTTGAGGTTTCGAGCCTTACTTTATTGTTGTCATTTAATAAGTAATGTCCTCAGTTCTATATGTAATGCGTCACTGGTTCAGGGAATTTTGTATCTCCAGCATGCTGGGTAGGAGTAGGTCCGCAACTTTTTTTGTGATTACAATAACTGCTATGAAAAACGTCTTAAGTTGCACAGAAAGAACATTTATTTATCAATGCTGGATTTCGGACTGCTTGTCCATTATGAAATCAGACATAAACGTAAGTCTTGCGATACAACAATCATACAGATAAAATATTAGCCACGAAATCACTAAGCGTGCTAGCAGAGAAATTTTTCTCCATATATGCTCATCACTGTTAGAGCGAACACACTGACAGTTAATTATAAGCACACGTGGAAGCCAATTTTTCTACTATCATGCTTAGCGATTTCATGACCAATCTTTTATTTGTATGACTGATGTAATGCAAGACTTACATTTATGGCTCATTTCATAATGGCAAGCAGTCCGATACCGGGCATTAATAAGTAAATGTTCTTATTGTTCAACTTAAGACGGGTTTCATGACTGTTATTGTATCACAGAGAATGTTTACAGACAGATTAGCATATGCTATTGTTGAACCTCTTTGTAAGAAAGGTGACAAGAAAGAGTTAAATAATTATCGTCCAATTTCCGTACTAAAGGATTTTTCCAGTTTATTCGAAAAAGTAATATACTCAAGAGCAGTCTCGCATTTAAGTAGAAACAAGTTACTTAGCACATTGTAGTTTGGAATCCAGAAGGGTTGCTTGCCTGAGAGTTATTTATACGTTCTTTCGCCACATATTACACGCCTTAAATAATAAAATATCGCCAGTTGACATTTTTGTGATCTTTCAAAGGCGTCTGTTTAGATTGTGTTACACTCTTAGAAAACCTTACGTTTTATGGAATAATGGGTTTACAAACAATTGGTTTGAGTCATACTTAAGACTGCAAAAAAGCTGTGCTTGCATTACATCAGAGTCCGCGCCCGGTAGCTGAGCCGGCACGGTAACTCAGCGTGTTCGGTCAGAGGGTTAGCTGCCCTGTGTTATAAAAAAAGTGAGTTAATGGATCAACGACGAACTGAAAACGGGTGTCTTGCGACGTCCGCCCCGAGCAGATACAACGAACAAAATAAGATTAATAAAAAAAAAAGTGGTCAGCGCGATAGAATGTCAATCCTAAGGGCCCGGGTTCGACTCTCGGCTGGGTCGGAGATTTTCTCCGCTCAGGGATTGGGTGTTGTGTTGTCCTAATCATCATCATTTCATACCCATCGACGCGCAAGAAGCCGAAGTGGTTCCAAATCGAAAGACTTGCTCTCGGCGAACAGTCTAGTCTACCCGATGGGAGGCCCATGTCACACGACATTACATCACAAAGCAAATTTTAGTGACGAGGGACAAATCACGAAGAGATTCCCACAATGTTCAATTCTGGGTCCATTCATCAAGCAGAATTGGTACTTTTTGTAAACGATAACAGCATTATAATAAATC
The DNA here is from genome assembly GCF_023864275.1 of Schistocerca cancellata. Taxonomy (NCBI): domain Eukaryota; kingdom Metazoa; phylum Arthropoda; class Insecta; order Orthoptera; family Acrididae; genus Schistocerca; species Schistocerca cancellata. The sequence goes on from NC_064629.1 coordinate 819,754,111, forward strand.
CCGTTAGAATGAAAGCAACAGAAGATGTTGTTAATGATGTTTTTCAAAGAATTATCATGTGGTTAACTGAAAATGGACACTCCCTGAAGTTTTAGAAAGCGAACTTCACTCGCTTTTGTACAACAGATAGTCATACCAATAATAGATTTAGCACCTGAAACGGAGTCAGGAAATAAAGTCGAATCCTCCAGATTTTTGGGTGTACATATTGATGAAAACTTGAACTGGAAGATGCGTATTACTGAGCTGCTCAAACAATTAAATCCAGCTAGTTTCGCTCTTAGTCTATTGCTAGCTTATCTTGTGGAACAATTTTCTGGGGTAACTCGTCACTTAGCAAGAAAGTATTGATTACAAAAAAAAATGGTTCAGATGGCTCTGAGCACTATGGGACTTAACATCTGAGGTCATCAGTCCCCTAGAACTTAGAACTACTTAAACCTAACTAACCTAAGGACATCACACACATCCACGCCCGAGGCAGGATTCGAACCTGCGACCGTAGCGGTCGCGCGGTTCCAGACTTTAGCGCCTAGAACCGCTCGGCCACTCCAGCCGGCTATTGATTGCACAAAAACAAGCAGTAACAATAATATGTGGTACAACAGAAATTTTTGATCATATGCCCAATAACACAAAACGTCTAACAAGAAGCAAAACGAGTTTTAAATCTAATCTAAAATCATCTCTCCTTGACAACTCCTGCTATTCCACTGACGAATTTCTGTTTAGAATCTGATAACCTGTAAACAGAAAAAAATTAGGATATTTAAGTATCGTTTTATGTGTAGGAGTAAAAATTTGTATGTCCATTAATACGAAGGCATGATGAAAAGTAATGCTTCCAGATTTATTCTGTTCACAATATCGGTTGAGGTATTTCGTGTTCTGCATATTACTCGGTCGAATTTCTAGCTTCGCTGATGGAAGTTGCAATCCTCTGCTGCTAGAGGGCTCCGAATTGTAGCGTGTGATGTGGCGGTATGTAACGTAACGACACTGGTATGCCAAAACATAATGACCCCTACCCACCGCGACGTTGGATACCGCCTGGTGGCGTTGCAGGCACTTGACGCGGTAACGAAAGTATGTACACGGAACAGATATGGACGGGAATCACCCTAGCGAAGATATGGGCTGTCAGTGGGGAAGTCCATTGAGATAAACGACTTTGACAGAGGGCATATTATTACTACGCAGAGCCTGTGGACGAGTATCTCGGAAACGGCGAAACTGGTCGAATGTTCACGTGCTACTGCCGTGAGCATGTACGGTAAGAGGTAGGACAGTGAAACTACTACTAAAAAGGCGCTAAGTGGTTGGACGTCCACGACTCTTCACAAAGCGTGGGGTTCGGGGACTTGTCTACTTTGTAAAATGGACAGATGGTGATCTGTGGTATAACACAATGCTCGTGAACGCACAAGTGTTTCGGAGCACACTGTTCATAGCACATTGTTGAACACGGAGCTCCGCAGCTGACCACCGCTATGTGTTCACACTTTGACCCAACAACAACGTGAATTACGATTGCAGTGAGCACGGGACCATAGGGATTCGACCGTCGACCAATGGAAACGTGTCGGTTCTTCGAGTGAATCACATTTTTGCTACACTAGGTCTCTGGTCATCTCCACAAATGCCGTCATCGATGTTAACGGCTGTTCGAAACTTACAGCGGGCCACGGACGCAGGCTGGTGGGAGCAGTATTACACCATGGAAGACATTTTAATGCACTTGCATGGGACCTTTGATAGTAATCGAAGGCACGCTGACAGCTGCGAACCACCTGCATTCCTTCATGCTTGATGTCTTCCCCGACCACGATGCCATCTTTCAGAGGTATAACTGTCCGTGTCTCGGAGCCAGAACCGTACTACAGTGGTTTTTAGTGAACCCAGGTTGATGTCTCGGCGCCCAATTCGCCTGATGTAAAACCTATGGAACCCATGTGGGACGCTGTCGGGTGCAATCACTGTGAATGCAAATCAGCGACCCGTTATTTACGAGATTTACAAGACCTGTGTTTAGACGTCTAATGACACATACCTCCAAAAACATACCAACAAACTGCCGGATCCCCGATATACAGAATCAGTGATGAATTTCGTTTCAAAGACGGACAAACAAGGTATTACGCCCGCATCTCGTGGTCGTGCGGTAGCGTTCTCGCTTCCCACGCCCGGGTTCCCGGGTTCGATTCCCGGCGGGGTCAGGGGTTTTCTCTGCCTCGTGATGGCTGGGTGTTGTGTGATGTCCTTAGGTTAGTTAGGTTTAAGTAGTTCTAAGTTCTAGGGGACTGATGACCTAAGATGTTAAGTCCCATAGTGCTCAGAACCATTTGAACCAAGGTATTACTGCAAGCAGGTGGTCAGAATGTTTTGTCTCATCAGTGTATGGGAATGTAACAAACAGCGTGCTGCAATCTAATTTTGAATTCGAAGAGTGCGTCCATACATGGGGTACCAACTCCTTTAGCATGACAATGCCAGACCACACACGAGCGCTGCGACATCTGCAACAATCCGACGCCTTGGGTTCACTGTCATCGATCATCCTCCATACAGCCCCGGATTGACCCCATCCGATTTTCGTCTGTTTCCAAAACTTAAAGAACATCTTCGAGGACTTCACTTTGATAGTGATGAAGGGGTGAAAGCGGAGGTGAAGTTGTGGCTCCGTCAACAAAGTCAAACAAACATTCTACTGTGACGGTATCTACAAATTCACCTGTCGTCGGGTGAAATGTGTTTGTCGCCAGGTTGACTATGTTGAGAAATAAATATGTGGACGTTAAGAGTAAAGATGTACAATCTTAATACGTTTGTTACATTTAAAAAACTTTAAGAGTTCTCACGTGACAAATGCGGTGGCATTACTTTTTATCACGTCATCGTATACATATCCCGTAAACTGATTCGTTCAATATCTTTTCCGTTCAAATGTTCTAGGGAACATGTAATTGACTAACTAATTGAAGTGACTGTACATATAGTCTATGTTCAATATGCATACGTTTTGTAGTTGTATTAATAATTGAATATTCAAATTTAGCTGGCCGCGGTGGCCGTTCGGTTCTGGCGCTGCAGTCCGGAACCGCGGGGCTGCTACGGTCACAGGTTCGAATCCTGCCTCGGGCATGGGTGTGTGTGATGTCCTTAGGTTAGTTAGGTTTAAGTAGTTCTAAGTTCTAGGGGACTTATCACCTAAGATGTTGAGTCCCATAGTGCTCAGAACCATTTGAACCAAGGTATTACTGCAAGCAGGTGGTCAGAATGTTTTGTCTCATCAGTGTATGGGAATGTAACAAACAGCGTGCTGCAATCTAATTTTGAATTCGAAGAGTGCGTCCATACATGGGGTACCAACTCCTTTAGCATGACAATGCCAGACCACACACGAGCGCTGCGACATCTGCAACAATCCGACGCCTTGGGTTCACTGTCATCGATCATCCTCCATACAGCCCCGGATTGACCCCATCCGATTTTCGTCTGTTTCCAAAACTTAAAGAACATCTTCGAGGACTTCACTTTGATAGTGATGAAGGGGTGAAAGCGGAGGTGAAGTTGTGGCTCCGTCAACAAAGTCAAACAAACATTCTACTGTGACGGTATCTACAAATTCACCTGTCGTCGGGTGAAATGTGTTTGTCGCCAGGTTGACTATGTTGAGAAATAAATATGTGGACGTTAAGAGTAAAGATGTACAATCTTAATACGTTTGTTACATTTAAAAAACTTTAAGAGTTCTCACGTGACAAATGCGGTGGCATTACTTTTTATCACGTCATCGTATACATATCCCGTAAACTGATTCGTTCAATATCTTTTCCGTTCAAATGTTCTAGGGAACATGTAATTGACTAACTAATTGAAGTGACTGTACATATAGTCTATGTTCAATATGCATACGTTTTGTAGTTGTATTAATAATTGAATATTCAAATTTAGCTGGCCGCGGTGGCCGTTCGGTTCTGGCGCTGCAGTCCGGAACCGCGGGGCTGCTACGGTCACAGGTTCGAATCCTGCCTCGGGCATGGGTGTGTGTGATGTCCTTAGGTTAGTTAGGTTTAAGTAGTTCTAAGTTCTAGGGGACTTATCACCTAAGATGTTGAGTCCCATAGTGCTCAGAGCCATTTGAACCATATTCAAATTTAAACCACAATAAATTTAACTTTTGACCAATGAATTTATTAACCGTCCCACCAGTTCCTGATTCTGTGGTGTCAGTTGTTGTAATAAATTTGCGTTTCATCTCCTTATCGTGACATTCGTTCGGTTAGAAAAGGTACATCACTGGGCCTCAGTAAGTTGGGAGCATACCAGAAGCAGGACTTGCTGACGAAACTATTGCGTGGCTACATCGGGTGATTACGCATTGCGACGTGAGCAAAATGCCTTTATGTCTACTCCCGGCAACGTGAGCACATTTCTTGGGTTTTGTGACTCAACAGGTTGTTTAGTTGGCAGCTGTCCCTGATTTCGACACAAGCTACAACCTTTTTGTGCCTGTTCTGCATAGAATCCCCTCAACAATCAATTTTAAAATTACAAATTTTGTCTTTCGGGACAATTGTCAAGATACACTGTTCGTTACAGTGTCACAAAGCGTATATTATCCTTCCTTTGCCTACATAGCTTATGACTTTGTTGAAAATGGTTAGTGGTTAGCACACCGGATTTATTGGGAGCAGTAGGGTTGAAATAACTACACGGTCATTTCCCGTCGATGACTAAATCGAATGGATGTAAGATTCCTTAAATAGTTTCTTTCGGCAAGGCCACAGCAGATTTTGTCCCCGTATTTGCCCAACAGAACTCATGTTCACTTTTTAATGACGACGATGTCGACGCGATATCGATCTCTGATCTTCATTCTTTCCCTCCTTCCTTCCATAACACTTCCATTTAGACACGACCAGCTACTTACTTAACAGCTCTCCAAACGACAACTTTTTGTTTCTAGATAGTGCTGCAGTGGTGTTTCGGACATCAGTCCTATTGACGGTTTGACGAAGCTCTCCGTTACTATCACTTCCTCGTTATCCTCCTGCATACCAGATCAACAATCTGCCTTATTTACTCATTTCTAGTCCTTTCTCTGCTATTCATTCCTTCCACAACCTCTTTATATTTTATTTTCAGCAACGAATCATACCGTAATATGTGCTCGAATGTTCTCTCCTTTCGATTAATTCTCTTTCGTATTAATAGTTTTCTCCAACTGACTAGTTGTACGACGTTAGACATTAGACGTTCGTCCCATATAACCATCAATCATTTCAAAGGCTTGTAATCGTTTCATTTCTGCATTTCTCATTTTCTCTGTTTATTTCCCAAACACCGTTTGCTTCAACTTTTAATCAACATTTCTCCGGTCTCAAGGTTTACTTTTTATGTCGACAGCTATTTATTTTCATAGAAAGCCCATTATCTCGTGCAACATTTTTTCGTGAAATGTCTTTCTTTCCTTTATATTCGGATTCCAAGTTGAAAATTCTTTCACCTCTTAAAAAAAAAAAAGAGTCTTATGCAAATTTGTAATTTAGCCTTCCAACATGTAAATCTGCTGCACACAACATTAGCTTAGTTTCCTCTATGTTTACGTGCATATTATAGACATCAAAAAGCACCCGACTCGGCTCCTGTTCACGTTCGGCAATGTCTATTATTTCATTGTCGAACTGTATGACTGATTTTCTGCCCTCTAAAAATAGCTCCCACATCTAAATGGTTCTTTACGTCTGTCATTACCTCATTACCTTTTCAACATAAAAATAAGTATCACTGGTTAAAATAAGCCGCTCTCCCTTGCATATTTTCTGATTTTGGGCTTTTGTATCACTCCGGCATTTCTGCCAACACCCTGTTTCTATCCCTGTATTTGGTAGCACATTGTGTAAGAATGAATTTATTCTATTCCACTTCTTCAGATGTTGTACCTGTTTCTCACTTTCCCTTAATTTGCTCTATTTACAACTGTAGTGCTAAAATTGCGTCTTTATTGCTCCTGATGCTGTAAAAACCAAACTGTCCTCTCCTAACCTAGACTATATGATCAAAAGTATAAGGAAACCTGGCTGAAAATGACTTACAAGTTCGAGGCGCCCTCCATCGGTAATGCTGGAGTTCAGTATGGTGCTGTCCCACCATTAGCCTTGATGACAGCTTCCGCTCTCGCAGGCATACGTTAAATCAGGAGTTGGAATGTTTATTGGAGAATGGCAACCCATTCGTCACGGAGTGCTGTACTGAGGAGAGGTATCGATGTCGGTCGGTGAGGCCTGGGACGCAGTCGGCGTTCCAAAACATCCCAAAGGTGCTCTACAGTGTTCAGGTCAGGACTCTGTGCAGGCCAGTCCCTTACAGGGATCTTATTGTCGTGTAACCATTCCGCCACAGGCCGTGCATTATGAACAGGCGCTCGATCTTGTTGAAAAACGCGATCGCCATCCCCGAATTGCTCTTAAACAGTGGGAAGTAAAAGGGTGCTTAAAACATCGTTGTAGGCCTGTGCTTAGATAGTGCCACGCAAAACAACAAGGTGTGAAAGCCTCCTCCATGAAAAAGACGACCACACCATAACACCGCCGCCTCCGAATTTTACCGTTCGTACTATACACGCTGGCGGAAGACGTTCTCCGGGCATTCGCCATACCTACTTCCTACCATTGGATCGCCACATTGTGCACCGTGATTCGTCACTCCACACAACGTTTTTCCACTGTTCAATCGTCCAATGTTTACGCTCCTTACACCAAGCGAGACGTCGTTTGACATTTACCGGTGTGATGTGTAGCTTATGAGCAGCCGCTCGACCATGAAATCCAAGTTCTCATTTTCCGCTTAACTGTCATGGTACTTGCAGAGGATCCTGATGCAGTTTGGAATTACTGTGTGATGGTCTGGATAGATGCCTGCCTATTACACATTACGACCGTTTAAGAGTGTGGAAATCTCGCGTACAGACGTATGAGACAAGTGACACCCAATCACCTGACCACGTTCTAAGTCCGTGAGTTCCGCGGAGCGCCCCAGTCTGCTCTCTCACGATATCTATCGAGTACTGAGGTAGCTGATATGGAGTACCTAGCAGTAGGTGGCAGCACAATGCACCTAATACGAAAAACGTATGTTTTTGGAGGTGTCTGGAAACTTTTGATCACATAGTGTACTTTTAATTGAAGGGGTCGGTGGAGGAAAGTGCTAATCCACAAAAACATATTAGGGATTGCTGCGTGTTGTATGTTTTTTTTAAATTCAAAGACAAGCACATAGATAAGGCAAAAGAAATTATACAGGCTGTTTGATTATTATAGGCGCAAATGAAAAGGGCGAGTAGAGGACAATCTTAGTAATCATTGGTCCGGAAATCAATACGACGTATGCAGGAATGTAGTCATGCCAATGTTACAACTCTGTTAATGCCTAATGTCTATTTCGAAACACCGCAAGTGAAGAATAATCAGAAAGTACTAAATTTCTCTGGACTGATTTATCATCATTCTGGATACCTAAGTACCGTACTGGTAAAAAGTGTACCGATAGTGGCTCGCGAATACGAAGGCCTCCCAAGTCCCCCAGTTTGAACCCATGGGATTTTTTGTGGGGATATTTAATAAATGAGGTACATTCCAGGCCTGTTAAAAGTTCCGATGAACTGCAGGTACGCATCGCGGCTGGTTGTCAATGCATTCGGAACACGTCTAGAATTTTTTAACGTGCACGGGCATCGAAGAGGAGACGTGCTAAGGCCTGTCTTCATACAGTATGGCAGTTGTTTAACTATATGAAAAAAACGTAAATTAGTTACAAACTACAGTGTGCACACACTTTATTCAACATGTAAACGTCACTACAGATATTCGGATTTAGGTTATGACATTTCCGATATGCCTGCCATTCTCGGCGATGATGTGGCGCAGATGAATAGCGAAATTCTGCACGATCCGCTGAAGTGTCGGAACATCGATGCTGTAGATGACCTCCTTAATGGCTGTTTTCAGCTCAGCAATGGTTTTGGGGTTATTGCTGTAGATCTTGGCTTTAATATAGCCACACAAAAAGGAGTCGCTTGCGTTCAGATCGGGAGAAGATGGTGGCCAATCGAGGTCCCCCAGAGTCAGAATTCGGTCCCCAGAGTGCTCCTCCACGACATCAAACACTCTCCTGCTTCGATGAGATCGAGCTCCATCTTGAGTGAACCGTGTCTTGTCGAAATCAGGGTCACTTAGGATAATCAGAATGAAATCTTTTTCCAAAACCTTCACGTACCGTTCGGTATTCACCGTGCCATCAAGGAATAGCGCACCGGTTATTCCATGACTGGACACAGGAAACCACACGGTCACCCGTTGAAGGTGAAAAGACTTCTCAATCACGAAATGCGGATTGTCTGTCCCCCAAGTGCACCAATTTTGCTTATTGACGAACCCATCCAAATGAAAGTGGGCTTTGTCGCTAAACCAAACCATACAGCACACCCTAATTCCCACCATGCCCCTCAGCCGACCGTGCAGTTTGAACGTCCTAACGCAAACCGTTCAGAAGTTATGACGACTTTATTTCATATAGTTCAATAACTGTCACCCTGTATTTATAGTGAGCATGTGGAACACTTGTAATGTGTTTTCGAGTGCGTATATGAGTTTAGATTCTCGTCGACTCTATTATAGGGTGTTCAAGTATTCAGTCGGAATACGTCGTTCCTGGCAAACCATTGATTGGTTCCAGACCTATGTTCGATTGTTTATTAGGATTATCTCCTTGCGTCCTTGTACTTATAACAGTCTAACACCTTCTTTACAAGACAACTTTTAACTAGCGGTACATATTGAAAGAATTATTAGCAGCATGTGTTTCCTTCTAAAACATAGCAGATAGTGTGACCAGACTAATCCTTAGTTGTATGCCTCAGTGAACAGACATTGTTGACGATAGATAGCGGTCCGAAATTACTTCGAAATAATTCGTTGTCCCCAATAGGTAGTACATATATACCTCACACAGCTGAAGCCAAGTTATTCTCATTCAGAGAATTATTCTGAAGATAAATCCTTACTAAATTGAAGGTTGGCACTTCCTTTCGCAGCCCCCTTCAATTTCCTTTACAGTCTTCCATAAAATACTCTTATTTTTGATGTGTGTCATGCTGGAATGATTGTGCGGCAATTTGCAAATTTACCTGCTCTTGTTTTCTTCGAAACTAGTTACTTTCCAAAGTCTGACAAAACTTCTGCAGTTACATAAACTTCAATAATGAACTTGTTTCACGTTTACCGCAACTTTCGGCCGGCAGTGGTGGCCGAGCGGTTCTAGGCGCTTCAGTCTGGAACCGTGCGACTGCTACTGTCGCAAGTTCGAATCCTGCCTCGGGCATGGATGTGTGTGATGTCCTTAGGTTAGTTAGGTTTAAGTAGTTCTAAGTTATAGGGGACTGATGACCTCAGATATTAAGTCCCATAGTGCTCAGAGCCATTTTTGAATCCCAGCTTTCGGCTCGATGCCTGTAGTATTTCTTCAGTACCTGATCCTTCTAATTTAGAGCGAAGTTTTTTGAATTCAGAAATAAGTATTATAACGAACTTACTTCTTGTTAATTTCTTCTGAGCAACTACAAGGTTTCTGCAAGTATTGTTGCATATTTCACATTGTTTTCAGCTTCCATTACCTAATCGCCTTTTTCATCTTTAATCACTGCTTCATCACCTACACGTATTCAGAGGCAGGAAGGACTTTCAAGCACATAATTACTGGTCTAATAATGTTTGGGTTTTTCGAAGAATGCAATATCTGCGCAATATAAGAACAATGATCAGACAGAACGAGAATGAATTACATTAACAGTTCACGTGTATGCAAGCTGAATTTATTTTTATAATTGTATCCGCCTTTTTCGATCTACCACAAACGGATATTTGAAATATTAATTCCTTAAGAAAGTAGTTTAATAAGTACCAGAAGATTACATTATCTTGGAGAATATTTTATATATCCTCAGGGATAAATCAGACAAGCTGCGACTGTTTGAGGAGATACACAGAGCCACTAAACACATCCGGGTTCCCTAAACCGAATTCCTGCGCATCGTGGTCTAGGAAGTTCTGTAAGAGGGCTTTCTTCTGCGTTCAGTAAAGTCACAATCGCCTCGTAGCCTCACGGCTAATGTTAGCCGAGTAACTGGCACAGTATGCTCGCTTTACTGCTGAGTCAACACACATCGCAGGTGCTAACTGGCGGCTTCTGTAGCCCCACTGGGAGAGGAGGTGTCTACAGACGGGAGCCAGTGTTGCTGGCCCAGAGGGTTCTACGTTAGATACTGGCACTCCTGTTTATCGACTGTGTGTCAGTAAATTTAGTTTTTCTTCCGCCATTTCGTTTATCAAATGAGTTTTCTCTCCAACTCTATATGTTGTCACGAAACTACATGTTGTAACCCTAGATCCCGCTAGCAGATTTTCGGTTGCTGTCAAGGAGGCATCATTTTAGTGAGTACCAACGATTTGCATTTGTAGGAAATCTGACATGATGGATGGTCAACACAACATGACAACGGTTATAAAGGAACTGTTAGTTCGTATCTCCTGCAGACATATTATTAATAGATATATTATTAAAAGAAGAAAGGAAGGAAGAGCGGGATGCAACGTCCGTTGACGGCGACGTTATTAGAGACCAAAAACAACGTCGAATTGGGGGAAAAATTTGGCCGTGCCCTTTCAAAAGAACCATACCGGCATTCTCTTTAAGTGATTTAGGGAAATCACGGGGAACCTAAATATGTATGGTCAGACTGGAATTTAAACCACCGTCTTCCCGAATACGAGTCCATCTTGTCAACAACTTCGCCACCTTGCTCGGTGAGAGGTATTCAGGTACAGGGAAGATAAGGTTGCTTCAGCGCAAGTCATTGTACAGTGCATGGCGGAGTGTACCTCCTACCAATACTGGCGTTTCTCTGTCCTGTTCCATTCGTGTATTGGACGAGGGAAAAATGGCTAACCGCATGCTTCTCTACGCGTGCCAGTATATCTTATCTCATCCCCGCCATCCCTCCACGAGACACGATGATCACAAAATCTTCCTTGAATACTGTTTCTCTAAATTGATCCAACTGTGTTTCTCGAGCACTGCGTCGCCTTTGCTACAATGATTCCCATTTAAGCTCTACAATCATTTCAGCGATTTAATACGGGTTGCGCCATACCTTTCAGATCCTAGCAACGCGTCTCTGAATTAGTTCGGTGTCTGTTCTCATGCTTCCTAATAAAGGCTCGAAACACCGGAACAATATTGTGGAATTGGTCGCACTAGCGTTATGTATATAATTTACTTTACAGATTAAAACGCATCAGTCGATTGATAGTCTGACACGTCTCACGTATAACTGCTGTTGATTCAGTTAATTGTAATCCGTATCTTGTATCGACGGATTGATGAATATCTGATTCTGATGGTTTGGAGCAGGCAATGACTAACCGGATTCTGACTACCAGGTGGGCGTTTATAGGTCTGACATTGTCTGTCTCCCTCCAGCGAGGCGCGTGCAGTCAAGATTTCAAAAACAGAGGGCGTGCTCTGGGCGGTCCCACGCACTGGTTAATGAGTCCTGTATAACGAAGCATGTCGCGCTTTTGGAAAGTGCGGAGAAAATTATTTTTACAATTCGGCCTTTCTGCTCAAAGGACAGCTTGGTGGTATGTTGTTTTCGTCTGTAACGCTCTTCCTAGAAAACTAGAGAGTGTCAAGCTGGCTGAGAGATATTCATCCCTGCTTTCTCGTGGGAAGATCTGCGGCTGTTTATTATTAAGAGTTTTTTCTTCTCCCCTTATTGGGAGGAAGTCGACAGCCGGGAACTTAGAGAGAATTTCTCTCTTACGCAAGGTGAGAAAGGAGCTCGTTGGATGATCTAAAAAAAAGTGTGTAAGTGGGACTTACGGACACCGTTTTCTAGAAATTTCCGACGCAGTAAAACGACCCATTGGGCGACGTAAAAAGGTATTTGAAAAATGGTAGTCTGGAGCTAGGTTTACTCAGGACTGTATACGCAGGAAGGCAGCACATAGGGTAACTTATATGACATGTCTACTGTTGCACAACCAAGTTTGGTTCTGTCAGTGAGGTACTGCAGTAGACACACAGGCCGATATCAATGTGTACTTGTTGCCCACAATTTTACTTTCTGAACGATAGCTATTCGGGTCTTTTGGCACTTTATTGTACGACTCGTTACGGTTAATAACAAGGTGTGCCGCGCAAAGTGACCGCGCGGTTAGAGGCGCCATGTCACGGATTGCGCGGCCTCCGCCACCCGAGTCCTCCCTCGGGCATGGGTATGTATGTGTCGTTCTTAGCATAAGTTTAAGTAGTGTGTAAGTCTAGGGAACGATGACCTCAGCAGTTTGGTCCCTTAGGAATTCACACACATTTCAACATTTTTTAACAACGTGTGTGGGTTGGGTTGTTTGGGGGGGAAGAGACCAAACAGCGAGGTCATCGGTCTCATCGGATTAGGGAAGGAAGTCGGCCGTGCCCTTTCAAAGGAACCATCCCAGCATTTGCCTGGAGCGATTTAGGGAAATCACGGAAAACCTAAATCAGTATGGCCGGACGCGGGATTGAACCGTCGTCCTCCCGAATGCGAGTCCAGTGTGCTACCACTGCGCCACCTCGCTCGGTAACAACGTGTGTGTTTGGAGAAAGGGCGTTTCAGCCCGAAACCGGTAACTGCTACAGCAAACATTGTAAATTAATGCAACTGAGACGGACGAAACAAAAAATTATCCAATTCCTTTAGTACTGAATAGTTGCGGACCTATCGTCCCGTGGCAACATGCATCGAATGAGCAACTACATGATGGCTGGGGAGAAGGAAGGAAAATTAGTGTTTAACGTCCCGTCGACAATGATGTCATTAGAGACGCAACGCAAGAACGGATTAGTGAAGGATGGGGAAGGAATTCGGCTGTGCCCTTTCAAGGAACCATCCCGGCATTTGCCTGGAGCGATTCAGGGAAACCACGGAAAACTTAATCTGGATGACCGGTCGGGGGCTTAAGCCGTTGTCCTCCAGAATGTGTGTCCAATGTGCTACGCACTGCGGGACCTCGCTCGGTATTACATGAAATGAATTGGTCGTATTGCATGATGGTCGAGAGTCCCACCTTGGGCGGGTCGCTGACGATTAAATGATGATGATGACAACGCAACACCCAGTCCCAGAGTGGATAAAATCTCCCACCCGGCCAGGAATCGAGCTCGAGTCCGCTGAAAATATTCAAATGTGTGTGAATTTCTTAGGGACCAAACTGTTTAGGTTGGTTGAAATGGCTCTGACAAGGGAACCTCCCAATCGCACCCCCCTCAGATTTAGTTATAAGTTTGCACAGTGGATAGGCCTTGAAAAACTGAACACAGATCAATCGAGAAAACAGGAAGAAGTTGTGTGGAACTATGAAAAAAATTAATAAGATATACAAACTGAGTAGTCCATGCGAACATAGGCAACATAAAGGAGAATGTGAGCTCAGGAGCGTCGTGATCCCGTGGTTAGCGTGAGTAGCTGCCGAACGAGAGGTCCTTGGTTCAAGTCCTCCAGCGACTGAAAATTTTACGTTCTTTATTTTCGCAAAGTTATGATCTGTCCGTTCGTTCATTGACGTCTCTGTTCACTGTAATAAGTTCAGTGTCTGTGTTTTGCAACCGCACCGCAAAACCGTGCGACTAGTAGACGAAAAAAATGGTTCAAATGGCTCTGAGCACTATGCGACTTAACTTCTGAGGTCATCAGACGCCTAGAACTTAGAACTAATTAAACCTAACTAACCTAAGGACATCACACACAACCATGCCCGAGGCAGGATTCGAACCTGCGACCGTAGCGGTCGCGCGGTTCCAGACTGAAGCGCCCAGAACCGCACGGCCACTTCGGCCGGCCCTAGTAGACGAAAGGACGTGCCTCTCCAACGGGAACCGAAAACATTTGATCGCAAGGTCATAGGTCAACCGATTCCTCCACAGGAAAACACGTCTGATATATTCCATAGGACACTGGTGACGGCATGTGCGTCACATGACAGGAATATGTTGTCGGCCCACCTAACTTGTACACTTAGCGAATGGGTAAAAAGATTATTCTACCTTGCCGGATTTAGGTTTTCTTGTGGATGTGATAATCACTGGCTCTGAGCACTATGGGACTCAACTGCTGAGGTCATAAGTCCCCTAGAACTTAGAACTACTTAAACCTAACTAACCTAAGGACAACACACACATCCATGCCCGAGGCAGGATTCTAACCTGCGACCGTAGCGGTCGGGCGGTTCCAGACTGAAGCGCCTAGAACCTGTTGGCCACTCCGACCGGCCCAAACTGTTTAGGTCATCGGTCCCTAGACTTACACACTACTTAAACTAACTTTTGCTAAGAACAACACGCACACCCATGGGCGGGAGGGGCCGCTGAGTCAGTGACATGGCGCCTCTAACCACGCTGTCACTCCGCGCGGCTCGAGTCCGCTGCACGGCCGTCAGACGCGATGAACGCTCAGCTAGAGCGGCGAACTCGCTGGGTATGATAGCAAGTAACGTTCTCCAGGCACTCGTCAAACCTAAACGCTTCCATTGCCATTGCCGCTTATAGCTTGATTCACCACTCCGTATTACTCGCTTCAAGTCATCTACTGTCCAGTGACGTCGATTTCTACATCACCTCAAGCGTCGCTTTGCATTACGGCTGTTGGAATAGCTTCCCCCACTATTAGAAGGGCTGTCGCTGCTGATGTAGAAAGGGCTACGCAAACTTATGATCCCCGACATCCACTGCATGATCACCAGGCTGTAGCCCGTCGACTGAAGTCGAGAGAGAGTTTCATCGCCAGGACTCAACCACTACAGGGAACACCAGAGTCTAACCGCATCACCAGGTGGAAGACCAAGCTACCACCTGTAAAGGAAGAGCTAGCTCCAGGAAACGACTTGCCCTACCCTATCTGGAGATTGCTCAATCGTCTTAGGGTGAGCGTTCCTCTATGCAAGACCAACATGCGAAAATGGTGCATTCTTCCAGCTGATGGAGATATGTCCTGTGAGTGCGGAACAACATAAGACCCGGCCCATCTCCTAATATGCCCTCAAATTGAACAAACCTGCACATCACAGGACCTGCTCGAGGGAACCAACAAGGCCATCGGAGTTGCTACCTTCTTTAAATGCTGACCGGACACGGAAATGAATGATGTACTACTGAAATGTGTGGCACATGAGAAACTGTTCGACCACAGTACCGCACCATTTTAACTCCATACGTAAACACATAGTGCTAGCTGGACTGCTAGTAGCACTTTGGAACTCATGAGTGATTCCTTCCGCTGATTTCGTGCTCTTTTACACAGCCACCCTTCGCAATGCTCGACGCTCCCTGTCCATCATTACATGATATCTGTCTGCCTTTGGTTTACCTGTGGTTGTTCCTTCGCGTTTCCATTTTACAAACACATTACCAAAAATCGACATGTGCAGCTTTAGAAGGGTTGAAATATCCCAGGTGGATTTGTTATTCGGGTGGCGTACAATGACTAGCCAATGTTCGGAGGCACTTGTCTCTCCTAACTGAGCCATTCTGCTGTACCTGCTTCTCTACTGACAACACAATACTCCCCGCCTCCTTTTATACTGGCAGTTCCGCCTCTCGTGACATCTAGTGGTCAATTCTGCATTACTTACGCGTGTCCGGATTCTTTTGATCAGACAATGAGCACAGATATTCATTACAACTGCTAACAACTTGAAATGTTAACCGGTGAAACCATCTAAAAATGGATCACGAAAAGTGTTACGGCATAAATTCAGCGCCGGCACGCCAGTCGGGAATGACAGGAAAGAGAAGGCTGTGAGAAGGGGTCAGCCAGTCGCACACTGACAGACCTCCCTTCCAGGACGACAACGCGACAGCAGTGACCCCTATGTGAAGAGGTCGTAAGCGCCGCGCCCGACTGGTGGCAGCCTACTTAGATAGCAGCTTCAGAGTTACCCACTTGGATACCAGCGTCAACGTTAGGCACTTCGATAGCATTGCCGGTTAGAGAACAGCAGTCACTGCAAAGAAAAACTATTGCATGTAGCCCTATGCTTGCAACACAACTAGCAAAGTTAAGTATTGTAATTTTAAGTCGGCCGTTGTGGATGAGCGGTTCTAGGCGCTTCAGTCTGGAACCGTGCGACTGCTACTGTCGCAGGTTCGAATCCTGCCTCGGGCATGGATGTGTGTGATATCCTTAGGTTAGTTAGGTTTAAGTAGTTCTAAGTGACTGACGACCTCAGATGTTAAGTCCCATACTGCTCAGAGCCATTTGAACCATTTTTTAACTGTAATTTTCGTGTTGTAATGAAACTCATTAATACGAGTTCTTAGTTTGTTTGTCTAGCGAACAGAGAAGGCAGGAATCCTAGACACAACAAAAAGTAGTGCTGCGTATAGATGCGCTGCACGTGGATGGGGGGCGGTAGTGGTACGCTTCTGCGCGTGCGTCACTGGTCAGGTGGCACCAGGCCAGGCGTAAAGCGCCGCTGAGAGACGCCGAATGCTCCTTACGTCACGTTGTATGGCCGAGAAAATAATCTGCCGCTCCAGGTAAATAAGCTGAGACCAGCTGCGACGGGCTCGTCTGCTAAATAGCGCACCTTGCCGCCGACGCTTTGTGCTCGCAGGGAAAGAGGAAGACAAGAAAGTTGTTTGCTGCTTTTACCACCTGTGCAAAAGAACGTCACTGCCTAAGAACGTCAATCGAACAAGCCAAAGTTACTTGTATTACATCACAAAATGCTATTCGCCCTAAAAACCCGAGCGAGGTGATGCAGTGGCACTAGACTTACATTCGGGAGGACGATTGTTCAAATCCTCGTTCGGTCATTCAGATTTATATTGAAGTGCCAAAGAAATTCGTATAGGCATGGGCATTCAAATGCAGAGATATGTAAACAGGCAGAATACGGTGCTGCGGTCGGCAACGCCTATATAAGACAAAACAACTGTCTGGTGCAGTTATTATATCGGTTACTGCTGCTACAACGGCAGAGTATCACGACTTAAGTGAGTTTGAACGTAGTGGTATAGTCGACGGATAATGGGACACAGCACCTCCGAGGTAGCGATGAAGTGGGGATTTTCCCGTACGACCATTTCATGAGTGTAACGCGAATATCAGGAATCCGGTAAAACATCAAATCTCCGACATCGCTGCGGCCGGGAAACATCCTGCAAGAACGGGACCATCGACGACTGAAGAGGATTGCTCAAAGTCACAAAAGTGCAACCCTTCCGCAAATTGCTGCAGATTTCAGTGCTGGGTCACCAACAAGTGTCAGCGTGAGAACCATTCAACGAAACATCATCGATATGGGCTTTCGGAGCCGAAGGCCCACTCGTTTACTCTTGATGACTGCACGACACAAAGTTTTATGCCTCGCCTGGGCCCGTCAACACCGACATTGGTTTTTTGACGAATGGAAACATGTGCCTGGTCGGACGAGTCTCGTTTCAAATTGTATGGAGCGGATGGACATGTACGAATTCGGAGACAACCGCATGAATCCATGAACCCTGCCGGCCAGCAGGGGACTGTTCAAGCTGGCGGAGACTCTGTAATGGTGTGGGGCTTGTGCAGTTTTAGTTATTTGGGACCCCTGATACGTCTACATACGACTCTGACAAGTGACACGTACGTAAGCATTCTGTATGATTACCTGCATCCATTCATGTCCATTGTGCATTCCTACAGACTTGGGCATTTCCAGCAGGACAATGCGACACCTCACACTTCCAGAATTGCTGCAGAGTGGCACCAGGAACACTCTTCTGAATTGAAACGCTTTCGCTGGCCACCAAACTCCCCAGACATGAACATCATTGAGCATATCTGAGATGCCTTGTAACGTGCTGTTCAGACGAGATCTCCACCCCCTCGTACTACTACGGGTTTATGGACAACCCTGCAGGATTCATGGTGTCGGTTCCCTCCAGCACTGCTTGAGACATTAGTCGAGTCCATACTCCGTCGCGTTGCGGCACTTCTGCGCACTCACGGGGCCCTACACGATATTAGGCAGGTGTATTAGTTTTTTAGCTCTTCAGTGTATGTTTTCCGTGCTTTGCCTAGACCGCTTCAGACAAATTTCTGGATGGTGACTTTGAATAACGCACGACCGAATTTCTTCCCCATCTTTTCCTAATCCGAGCTTGTGGTTCATCTCTAATATCCGCGCTGTCGACGGGACGTTATATTCTAATATTCCTTCCCTCCTACCTTTCTTTCTTTCTTTCTTCCTTCACCCTAAAAAGGACAGTATTCGCTGCAACTTCTTGATTTAGCTGCCAAACTGTAGCAATTGTTCGCATCGATCCCGCTCTATGATCTTTGGCGACTAGTTCGGAGATCTTTCCATCCCGCAATGTTATCGTCTACGTTTATAATCAATAAGTCGAGGGCTACAACCAGGAGCGACACCTCAGAGCGACACAGCAAATTTTTATATTGTAAACCTATGTGTGTTCGTACGAGACGTTTGTGCAAATTGTTAAAAGACATTACCCTGTCTACCTGTATTCGTGCTGGTGGAATTGATGTGAAATTTGATTTTGGTGGTGATATGACTGTGTACCATAGTGTATAGGAAGTGCACATCGAGAACCAGGGGCTGAAGGATGCAACAGTTTTGTTAATAAATTATACTGATCTGTCAACCTCGAGTTTTAATTTGTACTCCTGATTATCCTGATCCCTGTGTCCTGTCTGTGTAAGCACAGTAGTTACGTAAGGAATGGAAACGCCCTGTGCGGCCGATGACCTTGGCCGCTAGCGCTCCGCGGCGGGACGCATACGCACCAGAGATACGCAGGACTGCCGCGTCTAAGTCCGTTATCAGTCACTGACGTCATCACATTTGCGCTTTACTATATACGTCGTGAACCTAGAAAGACGGCAGGCAGTCAGCAAGACGCATCACCGTCGAGTGCATCGGCGTCCTACAATATATAAAACTGTTCTCGATGTTGAGACTAATTACAATACGAATATGGCACCGCGAAAGTTATCGACGTTGCATTATTGCTGGTAGAACTTCCGTAAGTCCATAAATGTTACTACGGGCACCACTTTTAGCGCGATACTCTTCTTAATGATTCACGCTTCATTAACAGGCCCAATCTTCCATTTGTCCTAGTGTCTGCTTTCCATCAGGCTCAGTTGTGTGATTCTAAACAGCCACAGGCTTATTTAGTTTTCTCGTCAGACTGCCTTGGTTTTGGTGTGAAAAACATTAGTGCAATGTATGTATTTGACAGTTGTCTGTGCCGGCCGGAGTGGCCGAGTGGTTCTAGGCGCTACAGTCTGGAGCCGGGCGACCGCTACGGTCGCAGGTTCGAATCCTGCCTCGGGCATCGAAGTGTGTGATGTCCTTAGGTTAGTTAGGTTTAATTAGTTCTAAGTTCTAGGCGACTGATGACCTCAGAAGTTAAGTCGCATAGTGCTCAGAGCCATTTGAACCATTTTTTGAACAATTGTCTGCACAGTTGGAGCTAACGTTCCTTCGACCATGTTCTTTAGGATACGCATCGACAGACCTAGCACTAATTTATTTCTCGCCAAATCCAAGTCAATTTGACGAGAAAACTATATAACTCGCTAACTGTGCAGGAATCACATTTGTGCGAGCACTATGGGAAGCAGACACTGGGCCTCATATTACAACATATTACATTAGTGCAGTGTCTGTATTTGACAGTGTATGTCTGGGACATACGGAACTTGAGGTCTGTCCTTGAAGCGTGCTCGGATAGTCGAAGCTGTTAAGGTGACCGCTCGCGTAAAACGGGAGATCCGGGTTCGAAGCCTCGTCTGTCACAACTTTTGATTTGTTTCCACTAAATTCTATAGCCGTGCTGATATAGTATTCGAATACATTTCAAGGTTTAATACAGTTACAAATCGTCAGCATGTCTGGCGGATCATTGCATCGAAGGTTACAGACTCCATCAAATACAGACACTGCACTAAAATAATGTGTTGTCATATGGGTAATTTACTACATTCGCTCACACGGTTTAAAATGCGAACGTTTATGGAGCTAACAGGGTTACACATATGGCTGAAAACTTAAAACGAGAAAGGTTTGAGATATTGCTTTCCATGTCACCATACTGCTTCTAACAATAAATTTTTAGGCAAACATTTATTGAACACATTTCGGATTTCCGAAACTGTTTGTGTGAAAGGAAACAGCTGCAGCAGATCTACTGATACGGCACACTTAATAACTTTTTGTGGAAAGAAAAGCAGGATCTATATAAATTTTATTTCTTCTTTATTATTGGCCTTACTTTCGTGAACCATACAGCCATCCATTATTATACATATTAACTACTGCTTTCAGTGATGTTACTGCGTGACGGCCATTGAAATAGAAACAAAAATCAAATACATTTACAAAATAAGTAATATAATTTTCATAATTTTGTGATAAAATTGGCTGTATGTATGTAATACAATGAGTTGTCCATTTCGTCTTCTGTCATATTCGTATCACCTTCATTTCAGCTGATTCTATGGAGTTTGTGTAGGACATTCCACGTCACACTTACACTTTAACTGAACTACGAAACAGGTAAGTCGAACAAAACAGACAACAATTGTCGCAGTTTATCGATTCAGTTTGCACGATAACTTTTCTCGCCTGTGAAAATCATGTATCTTAACATTGTTTCGTTGTTATCTATATAACGTCTGAAAAATCGACACATTTGGGATCAACGGAATGTTTCATTCCCTGGCATAACACTAAGGCCAATTTAGTGAGGAATACCAACTTGTATGCTGCATCGAATGACAAGATTTGTTAGCGATTTGTACCTGTGACTCGAGCGAGCTTAAATTCTCTTCGCCATTGCTTGTCTTCCTTTTGTTGACTCTTTTCAACATTAGTGGTTTTATTTGACTTAGTAAACTAAGCATTCATAATCTTGTACATTGGCGCTACTGTAACACATGATAGTCTAAACGTATAGTTATCTGCAACAACGCACTTGAATTCAGATGATCATAAAGCACACTTGGCTTTTTCTTGCATTGATCGCGCAGCGCTATTACCACAAACCAGTACCTATGCGCAGTGCTATTTCTGTCAAAATTAATTTCATGTTTGGTGCGACAGAAGAATGATTGAGCGGCTAGCTCAAATAACTACATAACTTGATCCAAAGTATCCGGACACCTATTAGTGGACATTACTATGAGTGTACCTGCCCTTCGCCTTTATGACGGCTTGAACTCTGTTGGGGACACTTTCAATGAGACGTCTGAATGCCTGATGGGGAATGGCAGCCCATTCTACCTCAAGAGCCGAAACAAGCAAGGGCAGTGATGGACGATGGGATCTGGATGGCATACGACAGTCTATCTCATCCCAAAGGCGTTCCATTGGGTTCAGATCGGGACAATGTATATGCTAATCCATTTCAGGAATGTTACTGTCCAGAAACCAATGACTCTCAGATGCTACTTTATGAGAGGGTGCATTGTCATGCTGATACAACCAACCATCGTCTCAAACTGTTTCTCTACTGCACGCAGTACACAATGCTGCAAGATGTGTTCATAGCTTTCCGCATTTCGCGTTTTCCTTAGTGCCATAAGAAGACCACACTCTCACCACGAAAAACACCCCCATACCGTAATACCATATCCTCCATACTTCACTGTTGGCACTACACATGATAGCGCTACTCATTACTTGTTTCCAGTCTCTCACTACCCAGTGGCGTCGTTTTATACAATACCTTAATCGACGCTTAGCTTTGACTACAGAAATGTGTGTCTTACAAGGAGCTGCTTGATCACTGTACCCCAATTCACCCTTCGCTCAGCCACTGTGCTAGCTTGCAGCTCTTCGGAACTCTAGAGCCATTCCTTCCGCTGATTTCATGCGTTTCTTTACAGCCACCTTCTGCAATGCTTGATGATCCCTGTCCGTCAGTCCATATGACCTGCCTGGTCGTGGTTTAGCTGTAATTTTTCCTTCTCGTTTCCACTTCACAATAGTGTCACCGACAATCGACTTTGACAGCTTTATAACGGCTGAAATAACCATGATGGATTAGCTTCTCAGGTGACGTCCAATGACTGTTCCACGTTCTAAGTTACCGAGCTCTCCTCAGTGAGCCATTCTTCTGTTACTCCTTCTCTGCCGGCCTGAGTGGCAGAGCGATTCTAGGCGCTTCAGTCTGGAACCACGCGACCGCTACGGCCGCAGGTTCGAATCCTGCCACGGGCATGGATGTGTGTGATGTCCTTAGGTTAGTTAGGTTTAAGTAGTTCTAAGTTCTAGGGGACTGATGACCTTCGCTGCTAAGTCCCGTAGTGCTCAGAGCCATTTGAACCATCTGAACTCCTTCTCTATTAAATAAACGTCGTGTGGCTAGGGCCTCCCGTCGGGTAGATCTTTCGCCGGGTGCAAGTCTTTCGATTTCACGCCACTTCGGCGACTTGCGCGTCGATGGGGATGAAATGATTATGATTAAGACAACACACCACCCAGCCCCTGAGCGGCGAAAATCTCCGACCCAGCCGGGAATTGAACCCGGGCCCTAAGGATTGACATACTGTCGCGCTGACCACTCAGCTACCGGGGGCGGTCCTTCTCTATTGACATCTAAATACTCCCTACTTCCTCTTATACTGGCGATCTCTGTGCTATCGATAGCTACGATGCCACAACGTAGGTTTTTTTTTTGTTATGGTTTTAGGGCGCAAAACTGCTATGGTCATTAGCGCCTGGTCTGTGACTTAGGAAAAAGCTAAAAAACGAAACTGGAAACCAGCAGCAATGGGAGCAAAACTCAAAACAGTGGGGAAACCAAAAACAGAAGGAAAGCTTAAAAAACCATTATAGAGGGGGGTTGTTTGTCCCCAAAAATAGCTTCAAATTACTGACATCATCTCACTGGCACGAATGAACTCTAGAACGCGATCGGCCGATCGCGTGTCATTTGCTAAAATGGAAGATATATCAGGCGACAGCTGTAGACGGGCGCGTAACGGAATAAAATAGGGGCACTCAAGTAAAAGGTGTCTCACCGTCCATAGTTGAGAGCAGTGGGGACAGAGCGGGGGAGGGTCGCCGCTTAAAAGATGTCGATGGCTAAAAAGACAGTGCACTATCCGGAGTCTAGTTAAAATTACCTCCTCCCGATGACGAGTTCGGGAGGAAGAGGTCCAAGCACAAGGAAGAGCTTTCACGTCCCGCAATTTCTTATTGGGAAGTGTCGACCAATGTGCGTGCCATAAAAGAGCAACACGACGACATAAAACACTCCGTAGATCGGCGAAGGGAATCATGCGAATAGCTGGCCGAAGAAGAGAGACTGCAGCCTTTGCCGCTATATCGGCCGCCTCATTTACACAGATACCAACATGTCCTGGGATCCAGAGGAACGCCACAGAGACGCCCCCCAAGTGGAGCAAGTGGAGGCAGTCCTGAATCCGGTGGACCAGAGGGTGGACAAGGTAGAGAGTTTGGAGACTGAGGAGAGAGCTGAGAGAGTCTGAGCAGATGACATACTGTATCCGCTGATGGCGACGGATGTATTGGACAGCCTGGAGAACAGCGTAAAGCTCCGCAGTATAAACCGAACACTGGTCGGGAAGCCGAAATCTATTTGGGGTGTCGCCAACAATATAGGCACTCCCAACACCAAACAATGTTTTTGAGCCATCAGTGTAAATAAATGTGGCATCCTTCATTTGTGCGCGGAGAGCAGCAAATGCCCGACGATAAACAAGAGAAGAAGTACCTTCCTTGGGAAACTGACAAAGGTCACGGAGCAGGCAGGTCCGGGGCCGGAGCCAAGGCGGTGTTGCACCCCAAGTTGTCAAGAAAGTTTTAGGAAAGTGGAAGGAAAGAGAATGGAGCAGTTGACGGAAGCGGACTCCCGGTGGTAGTAGGGAGGAAGGGCGGCCAGCATACCCTAAATCCAAGGAGGCGTCGAAAAAATTGTCATAGGCCGGATTTGCAGGCATGGAAGACAGATGCCTAGCATAACGACTCAGAAGGATAGCTCGCCGATTGGACAGCGGAGGTTCAGCAGTCTCAGCATAAAGGCTTTCCACAGGGCTGGTGTAAAAAGCTGCAGACAGTAAACGTAATCCACGGTGGTGGATAGAGTCGAGACGCCGAAGAATAGACGGTCGAGCAGAGGAGTAAACTATGCTGCCATAGTCCAATTTCGAGCGCACTAAGGCGCGATAGAGGCGGAGAAGGACCACTCGGTCCGCTCCCCAGGAGGTGCCATTCAGGACACGGACGGTGTTGAGGGATCGCCGAAAGATAGGAAACGTGGGAGGACCAGCACAGTTTTCTGTCAAACATAAGACCCAAGACTTTAGCGACGTCCGCGAACGGAAGGTTGACAGGGCCTTCCTTCTGCGCGGACAAGGATGCGGAGATCCCTAAAGCGGGTGGTGGGCATTGAAGTCCCCAACCAGCAAATAGGGGGGCGGAAACTGACCAAGAAGATGAAGGAGATCAGCTTGTGCTATTGGTGTGGACGATGGAATGTAGACAGTACAAAGGGAGAAATTGGTTCCAGGAAGGGAAAGACGGACAGCGACAGCTTGGAAGGAAGTGTTAAAGGGGATTGGGTGATAATGGAGAGTATCATGGAGAAGAATCATGAGTCCTCCATGTGCTGAAGTGCCTTCAACAGAGGGGAGATCAAATCGGACTGGCTGAAAATGGGGGAAAACAAAGCGGTGGTGGGGACGCAGCTTTGTTTCCTGAAGACAGAAGATGACCGACGAATAGGATCGTAAGAGGATCGACAATTCATCCCGATTAGCTCGAATGCCGCGGATATTCCAATGGATAATGGACATAGTGTGGACAGAAAATGGAAGAATGTGACCAAGGTTGCCCTCAACTCAACGACTGCTCAGAGCTTGCGACCGACACCGTGGAATGGCGTTCAGCCGAAGGCAGAAGATCCTGATCCATAGGTTGTTCGGGAGCAGCTCCTGCCACCAGCGATCGGCCGGTTCATCGGCCACCAGCAGTGCGCCTCGGCCACACAGAAGTCGGCCGAGGGCGGTTACCGCCAGGCGGTGCTGTAGATGAGACACGCCGTGGCAGAGAAGGAGAGGAACTAGGTTTCTTATTAGCCGTTTTGGAAACAGAACGTTGAGATGAAGGAGGAACCGATGGTTGTGACGTTGGTGTACGTAAAAAATCATCATGAGAAGGCTCTTTTTTGGAAGTCCGGGTGTCTGATTTTGGGGCTCGAGATTTAACAGAACCCGATGAAGGGTGAGCCATAGAGTGAGCAGGTGAGAGTGGGGAGGTTGAACGGGCGATCTTTGCGCTGGCCGATCTGACGACCGTGGCACTAAAGGTCAGATCACAAGTCTGAGTGGCTGCCTCCTTTGTTGGCCAAGGAGAGGCAAGGACAGTGCTGTATTTACCTGTGTGAGGCACTGTGGGCTTTCGACTGGCGAATAACTTTCGAGCAGCAAAGGTCGACACGTTTTCCTTCACTCTGATTTCCTGAATGAGCCGTTTGTCTTTAAAAATGGGGCAATCTCTAGAGGAAGCAGCATGGTCACCCATACAGTTGATGGAACGAGCGGATGGAGGTGGACAAGCATCCTCATGGGCATCCTTGCCATACGTAACGTATTTGGCCGGATTGGAACAGCACTGGCTGGTATGATTGAACCGCTGACACCGATAGCAATGCGTAGGGTTTGGGATGTAAGGGCGAACCGAAATTATCTCATAGCCCGCTTTTATGTTCGATGGGAGTTGAACTCTGTCAAATGTCAAGAAGACAGTACGGGTTGGAACGATGTTCATGTCAACCCTTTTCACGACTCTATGAACAGCCGTGACGCCCTGGTCAGACAGGTAGTTTTGAATTTCCTCATTGGACAATCCGTCGAGGGAGCGTTTATAAACGACCCCACGTGACGAATTTAAAGTGCGGTGCACTTCCACCTGGACAGGGAAGGTGTGTACGCAGCAATATTTGTGCCTGGAGGGCACTGACTGTTTCTAACAACAAGGTGCCATTTCGTAATCGGGAACAAGACTTTACAGGACCCGCAATGGCGTCGACACCTTTCTGAATAATGAAAGGGTTGACCGTGGAGAAGTCTTGACCTTCGTCAGACCGAGAAACAACTAGGAACTGTGGTAACGATGGAAGAACTGTTTGTGGCTGAGACTCATTGAACTTACACTTGTGAGCAGACATAGTAGATGATGAGGAAACTATTGCGGAAGTATCCCCCATAATTACCGACGTCTCCGATGGCGCGCTCCTTCCTTGTGGGGGCCCTCTCTGAGGGCACTCCCGCCTTAGGTGATTGTTCACACCTCAGGCCACACCACCCGAGAAACAGATGGAGGGACAAATCGGCACTTTCGGAAGATATCAGCTCGGGTAATCACCCCTCCCTGGGCGTGGCCGTTACCAGGGGGTACGTGCGTGTCCTACCTGTCTGCCCGGGGCGGGGAATTACGCGTTACCCCGTCACCAGCTACGCATGGGAATGCGTGGGTCGGCCTTCAGACATGCACAGGAAGGAAAAAAGAGAAAGGGAAAAACAAAGAAAGGGAAAGGAAAGAAGAGAGGTCTCAAACGCCGCAGTGGAGAAAAGGGTAAAGAGAAGAGGTAACGAGAAGAGAAGGACAAAGGAAGGACAAAGACTTGCCAACAGAGAAAGAGGAGAGACTGTTGTACATTTTCGAGCGTCCGTCTCTGGACGTAGGCATAACACATGTCGGCCAATATTGCGCTGACCAGGACGTCACCATGATAGGAGGCGGCATCCTGCCGAAGTGAATATAAGCGCCGCTTCTGCCAGCCTCGGCCGGACATAAGTGGACAGTATTCGCAGAGTATTAGGACGGCCTAGTAGAGAGTGCTACGAGAACATTTATTAGTGATCCGTATCCATTGCTTATTTGGACATTAACTATAGCGAAGATCATTACTGGTTGCATGTCGCTCATCGCTTGTGACACTTATTGCAAATACAAGTTAAGTATTGTCATTCCTCTTATTTGTCATAAAAACTGTTAATGTTATTTGCTTGAATTGTTGTATAGCATTCCGAGAACGCAGCATCCCTTAGACATCCTATACGAGACGAGTGGGCAAGACCCCACACCACCACCACCACCACCACCACCACCACCAACAACAACAACAACTTCCTTCGACTGTAAATAAACTTGAAAATTCCTACGTTTGTTGACTAAGAAGTTATTAATACTATAAACGTAACAGTTTAAATCAAATACACTGGTGTCCAAAATTAAAGCAACAAACGGAAATTATGCAAGTTTGTGCTTATTATGCCACAAAACAGTTTAAACAGGTGACAGTAAACTAAAAACGATGTAATTAATGCAGAACGTAAACAACTTCAATATACATAACGAAAGACAAAAATTTTCTTCGTTTTTTTTCCAACTTAACGGATTTGCGCACAGATGGTTAATGTGCTGAGTGTATGGTTTGAGCACCTCTGGCAGAAATATGCGCCTGACAGCGATGTGGCATGCTGTGAATGATGTCATCAATCTCATGTTGAGGCAATAGCGACCATTCTCCCTGCAGAGCTGCTCGAAGTCTTGGAGAGTGGTTGGTAGATGGTGACGCGGTGCAACCTGTCACCCAGGTGCACCCCAGATATGCTCTACGTGATTCAGTCTGGGAGAGGGAGCAGGTCACGCAATGTGTGCAATATCATTCGTTTCGAAGAAAACTTCCAGCTTTATCGCCCATTGATACGAAGTCTGGGCCCACAGCACCTCGCACTGACCGCACATGAGGACCCAAGTTCTCGTCATGATACCTGACAGCAATTAAAGCCTGCCGATTTCCCTGTACTATTTCATGACAATGCGTTCGATAGGTCGACATAATCCCTGGTCACACCATTAGCGATTTTCCTCGATATCGGTCTCTTTAAACAATGTTTGGGTCCCGAAATCGTGTTTTACGTTCCCTCCAGATGCGAATCCGTCGAGAGCTGGGACTCATCTGTGAAGAAAACATTGGTCCACCGTTCGACCGTCCAAGTGGCATGTACATGACTGAACTCTAGACGTTCCCTTCTGCGAAGACGCGTCAGAGGTAAACATACAGGTGGTCTCCGACAATAAACACCACTCTGCCGAAGCCTTCTGTACACTCTTTGTTTCGATACATCACGTCCAGTGGATGCTGAGAGGTCGGATGACACCAGCTGTCTAAGGATGTAACGTCGTGCCCTTACAGCCAAATAACGGTCCTCTCTTTCTGATGTCATACGTGGTCGGCTCTGCCCTGGTCTCCGGAATAAAGTTTCAGTTTG
The DNA here is from genome assembly GCF_023864275.1 of Schistocerca cancellata. Taxonomy (NCBI): domain Eukaryota; kingdom Metazoa; phylum Arthropoda; class Insecta; order Orthoptera; family Acrididae; genus Schistocerca; species Schistocerca cancellata. Next base: position 819,782,519 of record NC_064629.1, read on the forward strand.
TATAAACTGTCGCCACTTCCGAGAAACAACACTCACATTAAGCTATCAGGCCACATCAATTTGCGACTGTCCTGCTTCCATTCTTCCTGTGGCAATCCATAGCTGAGAGCCTGTGCCATACTGCACCGTCTGTGACTATGTTCACAGCGACTGTGGATGGGGTACTGCACGGCAAACACTACCCCGTTTCATAGGTGCCCTGACATCATCGTTGGTGTGGTTGTCCTTTGACCGGAATGCCATCTACCGTGCAGAACGTGATCGTACGGACATCTATTGACAGTTTGTATGATTATATCGTGAATTAGACACAGGACGGGAAAATAGCAGTTTGTTGCTTTAATTTTGGGCACTAGTGTATGTAGCTGCAGTAGAAACTTCTTTAAATGTTTGGGACCAAAGTCCATTTACGCATACAGGTGCCTTTCTATTGGCTGAAAGACACACATTCTACAAAACGTCCAGATTTAAAAATTTTTAATCATGAAATTTAAAGATCTTGCTTAAATTGTTTTGAAGTCAACGCTTTTTTCCTACATATGTTTCAAAGACACGACATTGAAACTCCAGTTACTACCATTGTGGACTGCATGTGATTCAACTGCCTCAACCGATGTCGTTTCATGCAGCCCGGAATGTGTGTCTGACCTTTAAAAACAAAGTTAGAGGCTTTCATATTCTCTCACTCGCTACGTGCAAACTATTAGTCCTACAGAAAAAGTGAACAGAACTTTTTTATAGGAACTTTAATTTAGTTAAATTTTGTACCGGGATACATTTTCACTAGAGCCCGTAGCTTTCGTACATAAGTCCCCTTCGACGGCACCCCCACTCCCACACTCGGTCCTCACTGGTCAGACTTTCTAGTGTGTTGTTCATGGCACTTCCTCCTACCACTGTACAAAAGTTTGCGACTGCACGAATTACTTCCTATATTCGACCTCCTTTGGTCCTCACTGACTGGCCTTATTACGCCACCGGCTTAGCCAAGCACTTACAGATTGTAAAATTGGCGTTTGTGTAATTTTTACGTAACAATTTTGTGAATTTTAACGCCATAAAATAAACAATTACATCTTTGTATCCGTCAGGCCCTCTGACTACGAAACTAATGTGATTGTAACGGTTAAGTTTGGATCGAATTGTCAACTTAATTAGTTTTTATTTTCTCTAGGGCACGCAGCATGGTTGCAGTATTTCCTACAGCGTAATTTACGAAAACAACTGCGGTGTTCTCTAACCAAAACGGATAAGATAATTTTAGCGTAACGTTTACAAAAGTCTTTTTTCTTTCATTACCCTCACGGGCGTATTTAAATTAATATGCTGGTAGCGTAATAGCCCAATCAATATAGACCAATAAAGGTTGAATATCGGGAATAGTTCGTATAGTCGGAAATCTTGTTTTGTCGTAGAAGGAAGTGCCACGAACAACATACTAGAAATCCTGATTGGTGAGGGATGAGTGTGAGACTGGAGGTGTGTTTGAAGGTCTCTTTTGTACGTTTTTCTTGAATAACTGTAAAACTGCGGTCTCCAGCGGAAACGTATCCCAGTACAAAATTTAACTACATTACATGTCCTACAAAAATGTCCGCTTCATGTTTTCTGTAGGACTAATAGTTTGCACGTAGCGAGCGAGAAAATATGAATATTTCGCGCGTAGGTTTTTCAGGACACAGAACATTGCAGGTTGCATAAAATGACACCGGTAGGAGCAGCTGAATCACCTTGTATATGTGTCACAATGATTAAAAAAATGCAACACATAGAACTATGTAGCGTAAGCTATCGTAATGTAAATCAGTGCAGTACTAACGCGAAGCGTATGTTGTTATAAAGCCTACCATGCTACCTTCTGATAAGTATCCACTGTGGTACTTTGGTGTCGATTTATAATCTTCTTCCTTTCCTACGAAGGAAGGAAGAGTAGGTTTTAACCAATCGTCGACGACGATGTCATTGGAGTCAGAGTACAAGATCGGATAGGGGAAAGGAAGGAAATCGGCCGTGCCCTTTGAAAAGGACCATCCCCGCGGTATCCTATAGCGATATAGGGAAATCATCCTTTCGTACGAAGCTGCATCGAAAAGTGAGCAAGAGCTACATGAAAGTTTCATTTTTCTAATGAATCATTAACACGATGAAGTATGCATCGGTGTATTCTATAACTCATCCCACACAATTTAATAACGGCCGTCATGCCTGAAAGTGAGACTTGCCACAAATGTAGCATAATTCTGATTTAAGGTAGACAAGAACTTTCTAATATACACAAGTCAGTTTTATGACAATTTTATCAAGTTAAGGTAACAGTATTAGCCTATCAGTATGCACATGCTTGGCCTCTAATTGTCTCGTAAGGGCAACACTCGTGCTTATGGTTATGCAGTTGTAGAATTTTACGAAAACAAACGTTACTTTTTCTCTGAAGTTACGATGTTATTCCTGTAATTTGAAATAAAATCCAATGTGTAATTTAGTGCACTATTTTCATAAATTCTTTGGATGTACTTGCACTATGACGACGTACTTCCGTCACGTCGTATGGAATATTAGTTTTCAGTACAGTAACAGCACATTCCCTCATTCTTCACAATTGCTGGCTGCGCTGGTAAGTTATGCGCAAAACGATCTCCAGTCGTTGAGTATGAAGCCCGCAGAGGCGCACAGATATTGCTGCAATGCGGCGGATGCATAGCTGCCAAGGTCACCGCTAGAGGCGCTGCATACAGATATGCTGTTTAGGAACTAGAATTTATTTGCTTATACATACTAAAAGTATTTCACATTCAGAATAATTTTAAAATGCAGCTGGCGTTAAAATGAAATCCGCTTAATCCAAATAGATCTCTAGAATGCCTTACTGCATCTTTCATTCTTAAAAACGAATAATTCCAGGTTTTGTTGCTTAGGAAAATCAGTAAAGGTGACGTTGTCGTTCCATTCCTCTGTGTCTGTAAGCGTAATAAATATATGAGAGAGTCTGAGTAATATTACAGTGAATGAAGTTATGATTAATGGCAGTAAGAGGAATACATGAATTTTTAACATTATTACAGGCTACACGAGCACTGACTGACGTATGACGTACAGATATAGTTTCCCAAGTGTCGTGATCAAAGAAAATAGTGTAATACTCCTCGGAAATCAGTATTATTTTAATTTTCCACTGTTACATGAATATTCTATGGCATGGATATATATGTCACAAAAAGGAATTCATGTACTTGAAAACCACGTTTTATTTGTTTTAGAAATCTACTAGCACAATTAAAGCAATATAATTAAATATGTCTATAGCTTCTTAGTACTCGTCAAGTCGGTATTGTGTGTGGTGAAGGGTATATGTGTACTAATGGCATTTTACACTTTCCGCATTTCACCAGCGGATTCTACTCTTTAAGAAACACAGTTGGCCGTCCGCGGTGGCCGTGCGGTTCTAGGCGCTCCAGTCCGGAGCCGCGCTGCTGCTACGGTCGCAGGTTCGAATCCTGCCTCGGGCATGGGTGTGTGTGATGTCCTTAGGTTAGTTAGGTTTAAGTAGTTCTAAGTTCTAGGGGACTGATGACCACAGCAGTTGAGTCCCATAGTGTTCAGAACCATTTGAACCAAACACTGTCGGCGTATCTTCCGACAAGTTCTGATATCCTTACATTTTAGAATTACTATAACTAAGTGATGTGTGTGGGAGGAAGTAATCTATTTACTGACTCGCCCTGGAATTTAGGCTCTTGGAATTTATTGTAATCATGTTTCTTGCCGTTCCTTCGACTGGAGACAGTTTTGCAGTTCTGCGATGCCCTCGCGGTGACTAAACCAACCCGTCAGGCATCACCCAGCTTTTCTTCGTACTCCCATTTTTCTATAAATTAGATACTGAAGGGTCCCACACTGGAGAACGACATAAAATAATCGACCAGGTTCATATTTCGCGTGTGACTCGTTTCTTGTATGTGTTTCCTTAATATTTTTTCAATGAATTTCAGTGCGGCGTCTGCCTTGCCCGCAGTTAGTTTGACGCAGTCGTTCCCCCTTAAATCGCCCCGGATGGATGCCATAAATATTTGACGGCGGGGGCAGATATCGGTGATTGCTTATAGTTGATGAAATTAAACCATATCGTGTCCATTAGATTATTTAAGTGCATAACGTCACATTTGTTTATGTCGTGAGTCAGCTGACGTTCTTTACACCAGAAATTTAGTACTGCTACAGGTCTTCCGTGGTATAGAAACAATGTAAATGTTGTGGTGTAACCGCCAGACACCACACTTGCTAGGTGGTAGCCTTTAAATCGGCCGCGGTCCGCTAGTATACGTCGGACCCGCGTGTCGCCACTGTCAGTGATTGCAGACCGAGCGCCGCCACACGGCAGGTCTAGAGACACTTCCTAGCACTCGCCCCAGTTGTACAGCCGACTTACCTAGAGAGAGTTCACTGACGGATTACGCTCTCATTTGCCGAGACGATAGTTAGCATAGCCTTCAGCTACGTCATTTGCTACGACCTATCAAGGCGCCTTTATCCTTTACTAAGTATTCCATGCCTGTACCGTCAGACCGATGTACACCAATTATGGATTAAAGTTAAGTATTCCAGCAGCAACGTACCTTATTGGCTATATTAATTACATTGTCCTGTTCCAGACCTCACGCCAGCCTGCGTGAGCTTAAACGCGTGCCTTTCGGCTTCCTCCAAACCCCGTGAATTGGCTCCTATCAATTCACAACAAATGTAATAATGATGCTGCCTCTATGCAATTGTTTATGTCAGCTGCGAGCGATTTCAGGTAGTTAGTTGACCTTAATAACTTGAATGAGAGAAAATAGAAACATATAGTACCAATAGGGAAATGGATAAGCTTATTCCCTGATAGACACGACTTCTCAGATATCCCTAAACCGGAAGTGAGAAGGATTAAAGTCCGTGGATCTGAAATGCTATACACCTTGAAATTGCTTAGAGATGATGCAGTCGTTACCGAAGGTTTCACGAAGCAAATCTTTCACCTGCCAAGCGATTGGAGTATCGTCTCATCTTGCATGAAAATAGTGGTGTGGACACAGTTGCGTTCTTGTAAAGTTGGAATCAAGTGTTCCACAAGGAGGTCCTTATAACGAGCAGATGTCGCTGTACACCTAAGAAGCCCGCGAGGTGTCATCTCTTCCAAGAAAAATGGACCGCGACGGAAGTAGCATGTGAAACCATACCACACAGTCGCATAAGCTGAGTGTAGTGGGTATTCCTACACTTCATCCGGGTCATGCAGAATTTCGTTATTCGTCTGCACCACATCATCGCCAACGATGACAGGCATATCGAACACGTCATAACCTAAATCCGTATATCTGTAGTGACGTTTATATGTTGAATAAAGTGTTTGCACGCCGTAGTTTATAACTAATTTACGTTTTTTCATGTAGTTCAATAATTGTGACCCTGTATATAGAGATCAGAGCGGTCCTATCACGCTTCATTGTCGTCAAGGACAGGACTGTTGGACTTGTAAGGGGTGGGTATTGGGCAAGTCCAACTGTACAGACAATAAACCTCACTAAAAAGGGCAGATGTGAATTACAAGAGTTCAGGTCCTATGAAGAAAAATGTAAGTTAATGGAGAAGAGTAGGAAAAACAATCCTTTAATTTTTTAATACAGTGTTGCTGGTGTGCTGATTGACATAGTCATCTAGATTATATGTCTAGGGATACCACTGCCATAAGATGTTAAATGGAACGAACAAGTAAGGTCAGGAATAGGGATTGCAAATGGTCAACTTCGATTTATTGGAAGAATTCTAGGAAATTGAAGCTTATCCATAAAGTAGACCGTGTATAGAACACCAGTACGACACATTCTGTAGTACCGCTCTTGTGTTTAGGATCACCACCAGGTTTATGAGGTCCAAACACTATTCAGCATTTTTTTGCTGTAAGAGGATAATTTTATTCAGTTGTTGTTCATCACTTTTCCTAGCTCTGAAATTGGCTGCAAGAACGAAAATTCATCTTAGACGTTTTTATCTCACTCTCTCGCCTGATACATATAAGCTTTGGCAATTATAGACAATTTTTGTGCACATAATAGGCGGACTTTAACTCTTATTACTTAGTTCGCGTCCGCAGCTCGTGGTCGTGCGGTAGCGTTCTCGCTTCCCGCGCCCGGGTTCCCGGGTTCGATTCCCGGCGGGGTCAGGGATTTTCTCTGCCTCGTGATGACTGGGTGTTGTGTGATGTCCTTAGGTTAGTTAGGTTTAAGTAGTTCTAAGTTCTAGGGGACTGATGACCATAGCTGTTAAGTCCCATAGTGCTCAGAGACATTTGAACCATTTGAACTTAGTTCGCAAAGAGATCTCTTACTAGAGTTTCAAAACAAAGACGGTTATTAGAAGAAGTCAATTATATTGAATTTTCTCATTATGGGAGCATTGAAGGGCGATCTGTTTTAATTGTTAAAATCCATTCAAAAGTCAATACCGCAGAAAATATTTTTTACTCAAGTTAACCGGTTTCAACAGTCTTAGCTGTCATCTTCAAGCCTTAAACTTTTTTTTTGTAGTAAAACATGTTCGTTTTACGCTGAAACTCACGCACAAGACTCTTTATGTCCATCTTTTTGGCGATGGTTGCGGGACTCGGCTGTTTGATAGAGGGTGTCAAATTAAACACCTTTCAGCCGTCAATTTTCAATCTTATTTTATTGGACAACCGGTTTCAGCGTATCACTAAGCTATCTTCAGGCCTCTGACAGACGTGTAGGATTAATGTACCTCGTTTGTGGTCAAAACAGGGACCAGCAATACTGGTATTAGTAGATATCTACTTGCTACAGTGACCTCTTCTACCATCACCTGTTCGATAAACATTAAAACCACACCAGCCAAAAAATAAAAATAAAAAATAAAAAATAAAAAAATAAAAATAAAATAAAATAAAGACAGGTGTAGTTTGAATGTTTGTCAAACAGTCGGCAGGTAATGGTTGAAGTGGTCACTGTAACATGTAGATATCTACTAACACCAGTATTGCTGGCCCCTGGTTTGATCACAAGCGAGGTAGATTATTCATATACGTCTGCCTGAAGATCGGCTAGTAAAACGCTGAGACTGGTTGCCCAATAAAATAAAGTTGAAAATTGACGATTGACATTATCATGCACAAGATTTCAAGTGGATAAACTCAGCACATAATAAACGCTTGTCATCATTAAAATGTTTAGAGACACAAAGCGCCTTGTTCAAACGGCCATGTCGCTCGCAGATGCTTATTACATGATACAAATACGGAACACAATAGCGCTTCTGTTAACATATGCTGGACACATTCTACACAGTACGAATCGACATTAAACGGCGTATAAGGTACAGTTGTACGTTTGGTTGGATCACGTGACGCCTACCGATGACGAAAAAAGATAGCCGCATTACCTCTGCGAAAAGTCTCTTCAATGGGCATCCATTACAACGAGCACATAATATGCAGCTACTCCTCTGGAAATCTAATGCACGTCATGATCGTGTAATCCTTAGTCACGAATCGACATTAAATGTAACTGGACTACTCCGTGTGTACATACACCGGGGAAATGTTCGACTTATGTGATATGTAACTCCGCGTTCCTGTCTTGTGCCACAGGTAGATATCGTACGAGCAACTGTCGTGCTTCATTGGGTTCAAGATACCCGCCATGCCGATCAATGTTTTCATACCACGTACTACATAATGTTAACCAACGTTGTAAAGTTACGATATTCATTACGTATAGCACCATTTTAACAAGATCGCTCAAGAACGTATGGGTGAAAATAAAGATTTTCCTTGGCAATGGGATCGTACTCCAACCCTCGTTGTAATGATCTTTCCGCTCTGTTTTCTGATCTAGAGAGATACGGCCTCATGGATGTGAATAAGATAGTGTGTGTGAGACTGAGGTGGAGGAAATTATCATTACCATCACATAAATGGAATCCTAACACTAACGAAAGCTTCCACGGGTCCTTTACTTACTTTCATCTGGTTAAAGAGGCGGCAATTTCACATAGAGTGTTTTCTTCACAGTGCACAGTTCAGCTGTTTGAGGACTTCTTAACTTGAAGAAACTCTTCAGTTTACGGCCCTTAGGTTGACTCTCATCCTTATGACGGCTTTACGGGATTATGAGTCGAAATGATTTCTTTAGGTTGCACAAAAATCTAATCTGGATGGCTGGATTCGGATCTGAATTACAGTCCTCGGGAATACGTGTCCATCGCTTTAAGTACTACATCCCGCCCCCCCCCCCTCTCTCTCTCTCTCTCTCTCTCTCTCTCTCTCTCTCTCTCTCTCTCTCTCTCTCTCTCTCTCCCCCTTCCTTCCTTCCTTCCTTCCTTCCTTCGCGTTGAAACTTTGGGTACGTTTATTCATGCTCTTTTTGAAGAGCTGAGCTACGTAATTGGCGAATTTGTCAGGATTTGCGTCTTTCTGAAATTGACCCACCCGTCTCCCATGTTCTATCACGGCAGACAGTGACATGAAAATTCTGCGGTGACCGAATAAACACTAAGCAGCGATGATCATATAGCTTATTTAAATGATATTAAATTCCTTATTAGCACTTACCACGTTTGGCTATTAAGAGTACGTATTATCAAGCATTTTGATGAACATGTTTACCAAAATGAAGTAAAATTGTTCAAATGGCTCTGAGCACTATGGGACTTAACATCAGAGGTCATCAGTCCCCTAGAACTTAGAACTACTTAAACCTAACTAACCTAACGACATCGCACACATCCATGCCCGAGGCAGGATTAGAACCTGCGACAGTAGCGGTCGCGCGGTTCCAGACTGTAGCGCTTAGAACCGCTCGGCCACCGCGGCCGGCCAAAATGAAGTAACGAGAGGAAATTTCACATTTGCGACAACAGTATGTGATAACTACCAATTACATCCTAAGGCAGTTTGATAGAAAGAACTAAAATTATTTACAGAACTACACACAGTGTGGTCAGAAACAGTCTGAAAAGCTTGTGTGAGTGTTGCAGGGTAGGTTGTGCTGAGAAATAATTTTTCAGAAAAAAATTCGATACGTTGCTCCGTTTCCGAGTTAATTAGCATTGAAGTTAGCGAATCAAGCTGTTGCGCCAACAAATTCAAGCGGAATGCCAGAGATGGTGTCGCCAAATGTGGCTTCGTTTGGTTTCCTAAAACCGAACAAGAGAGCGATGCAAAAATTGGAAATAGGATGGTAGTAAAAATCGAACCCCAGCCAATGGCTGAGCAGTCACGTGCACTATCATTTACGCTATGAGAACAATGACACTAATTACATCTGGCAGCCATCTTTAATCTGCGCGCGCAACCGACTGATTGGGAAAGTTCAATGTTAATTAAATCAGAAACGGCGCAACGTATCGAATTTTCTCTTAACAATTATTTCTCAGCGCAACCTACCCTGCAACCCCCTTACAAGCTTTTCAAACTGTTTCTGAATACTCTGCACAGGCCCTAATATTATTCAGAAGGTCAATGCCTGAGTGCGGTGGAAATTGTAAAAGGTGTAGCCCAACCACGTGAACACGCGAAGTGTAATATTTAAGATGCTGTACGAGTGACACCGATAACACTGTTACTCAAGTAAGTGCAGAGGTTAATGATGAGAAATGTAACGTCTACGTCACTGTTTTCGGTGATAAGTGCTGGGAATGATGTGATATTTCAGTGTTACAGACTATGTAGATGTAGTTGTCAGTGGAAGATATTGTGATCTTCAGCTATGAAAGGGAAAAATCTGTTTAATAGGTGTCTGTTTTAACACTTGAAATAAAGGAAAATTGTAAACGCCTAGATGATAACAACAGATTAGTATGCGGTTACCGGCGCTGCAGTCTGGAACCGCAAGACCGCTACGGTCGCAGGTTCGAATCCTGCCTCGGGCATGGATGTTTGTGATGTCCTTAGATTAGTTAGGTTTAACTAGTTCTAAGTTCTAGGGGACTAATGACCTCAGCAGTTGAGTCCCATAGTGCTCAGAGCCATTTGAACAGATTAGTATGAAAGCGGCGAAGGATATAATGCGTGGTATAACTGAAAATAAATTAATCCCTCCAGTATGAAATTTTCACTCTGCAGCGGAGTGTGCGCTGATATGAAATTTCCAGGTAGATTAAAACCGTGCGCCGGACCGAGACTCGAACCAGGGACCTTTGCCTTTCGCGGGCAAGTGCTTTACCAACTGAGCTGCCCAAGCACTTGCCCGCGAAAGGCAAAGGTCCCGAGTTCGAGTCTCGGTCCGGCACACAGTTTTAATCTGCCAGGAAGTTTCAAATTAATATGTTTTGGAAAGTGGTAACGGCTGAATGAAAGTCCTTCAAATGCGATCCTTATTTTCTACTAGCTAAGAAGCACAGCGTTGCCCGGGTATTTACATCCTAGTACAAAAAAATAAAAAATGACGCACCACGAAGGAATTATCAGAATGGGACGGAAATCCGGAAGATGTGATGTGCGTGGATAGAGAAACAAATTATTACAGCTTCAGAAAAATTTGGTGATTTATTTAAGAGAAAGAGCTTCACAAACTGAGTAAGTCAATAACGCTTTTTGATCCACCTCCGGCTCTTATGCAAGCAGTTAATCGGCTTGGCATTGGTTGACAGAATTGTTGGATGTCCTACTGAGGGATGTGTGCCAAATTCTGTCCAATTAGCGCGTTAGATCCTCAAAATCCCTAGATTTTTGGAGGGCTCTGACTATAATACCTCAAACGTTCTCAGTTGAGAAGAGATCCGGCGATCTTGCTGGCCAAGGTACGGTTTGGCAAGCACGAAGACAAGCAGTAGAAACCCTCGCCATGAGCGGGCTGGCATTAACTTGCTGAAATGCATGCTCTGGATGGCCTGCCACGAAGGAAACAAAATTGTAAGTACAATATAGTCGACTTACAGATGTTGCAAGAGCACCGCGGATGACAACCAAAGGGGTTCTGCTATGAAAAGAAATGGCGCTCCAGACCATCACTCATTGTTGTCAGAATGTATGGAGGGCGACACTGAGGATAGTATCCCAGCACTGGCTGGGGCGACCCAGACCCGTCTTCGGGTTGGAATCCCTTTGACTGGAGTGTAACTGTCTTCAGTGGTGAGTCCTGCCTAGAAATGAACCACGATGAATAACAAAGGAGTGTCTGGAGACGCCCCGCACAAAGGTGGTATACCAACCCGGGAGTCGCCCTCCGTGCGGCCCAGCAACCAAGAGTGACGGCCTGGGGTGTCATTTCGTTTCACAGCAGGACCCCTTTGAAAGCCATCGGCGGCACCCTTACAGCACAGCCGTGCGTCGACGATATTCCACACCCCGTTTTGTTGCCCTTCGTGGAAAGCCATATTGGGCTCCCATTTCAGTAAGATAATGCCCGTCCGCACACTGCGAGAGTTTCTACAGTTTAACTTCGTGCTTGCCAAACCCTATTTTGGCCAGCGAGATCGCCGGATTTCTTCCCAGTTGAGATGTTTTGGATCTAGGGATTTTAACGATCTAATGCGCCAATTGGACAGAATTTGGAACGACATCCCTCAGGAGGACATCCTGCAACTCTGTCAATCAATGCCAAGCTGAATAACTGCTTGCTTGCAGGCCCAGATATGGACAAACGCGTTATTGACTTGCTCAATTTGTGAAGCTCATTGTCTTGAATAAACCATCCCATTTTTCTGAAATCTTAATCATTTATTTGTCTGCCCATGTAAATCACATCTGCAGGTTTCCGTCCCATTCGGATAATTCACTCGAGATGCGTCTTTTTTTTTCTCTTAGAGTGTATTTATTCCAGTGTATCATTAGTTCATCTTCTACTCCTCTTCCTCCTCCTCCTCCTCCTCCTCTCTCTATTTCCTCCTCCCCCCTCTCTTTCTGTCCACGACATTCTCCCCCTTTCTCTGTCCATCTCCTCCTTCCTCTCATTCTTCCCATTTCTCTGTGCATCTCCTCCTTCCTCTTTCTCTGTCTATCCATGGATGACCATCTCCTCCTCTCCTCCCTCTCTGTCCATTTGCTCCTCTCCTTTTCTCTTACCATCTCCTCTTTCACCTCTCTCCATATCCTCCTCACCCTCTTTCTGTCCTCCTACTGTCTCTGAAATTTGCGGCCGGCCGCAGTGGCCGAGCGGTTCTAGGTGCTTCAGTCCGGAACCGCGCGACTGCTACGGTCGCAGGTTCGAATCCTGCCTCGGGCAAGGATATGTGTGTTTTCCTTAGGTTAGTTAGGTTTAAGTAGTTCTAAGTTCTAGGGGACTGATGACCTCAGATGTAAAGTCCCATAGTGCTCAGAGCCATTTGAACCATTTTTGTGAAATTTGTTGCGAACAGGGACAGTAGTAATGAAGTAACAAATTAAAACGCAATGCCTGATACGGCACCTTTTCACGAAACCCCATGTTTATACGTCATTTCTCCGGAACTATGAGTCTTACAATATAATTTTGCTGGTACATTCAGTGGTATAATATGTGGATAACATCTGCGGAATGTGGTACGAATAGAGTTTTTAGTAATGATGCAATAATTAAAACGTCATGCCTGATGTGCAAGTTTTGCTGCATCAACAGTGGAAATGTGTTATACGACAATTTTTTCCTTTCATCATTATGTGGGAGGTGTCAGCAAGTAGAAGTTTCGTCAAGATTTGAAATTATGTGTAAAGTTAGTTGCAAGTCGCTGAGAGCTCTCATTCTCAAACACTGGATGAATATAATCTGGGTAGATGCGTGCGGTGTGTTAGGCTTCTTTTTCACCCTCGTCCCGCCCTTTTGAGAGATAGGTGGTTCGTGTCCTCATAGTGCTTCTTTCAAGATAGCAAGTGACGTGTGTACGAAGTTTGGTTGATATCAGTCCAGCAGTTTAGGAGGTGATGATGAACAGTCGTACATACATTTATACCGTTACCATCTCATTGTAGCCATCTGTTAGTCCATGATCACCTGGTTCGACCATCACGTCATGTTCGAAGATTGTAGAATGGTAATATGTGAAATGCTGTAGCATAAATGGGCACTCTTTGTGTTTCTGTCTTACAAGGAGACGGCAAGACCGTGCGGTCGGGGATTTGTCCGCAATTTTGTGTGGTGAAAGAGGACCCCTAACACCTCACGCGGTTAAAATATTAGGACGCACTACCCGGTAAATCCCGAGAAAAATCAATCCAAAGTTTCTTAGGTGCCTTATGAGTATAAAATGTTAATCCACCAACGAGCCGCCGTCTGGTCTACACGGTTAGCGCTCGGAACCTTACGCCAAAGGTCTCGGGTTCGATTCCTCTTCCAGCACATTATTTTTTCTTCTGTTGCTTGCAAAATTGCAGCGCATTGTTACAGGAGAATCGTGAAATTAATTCCCGGGAAGATTGTACAAAAATTCATTCTATAATTCACCATCAATTATCGTCACCAATATTCCGAGACATGATTCAATATGCCTGGTTTGCCTCAAAATTGTCAGAAACTCGAAACATTTTCGTAAATGTTAATGGGGCATATTTTTGTACAGATTTATTGCAAACGCCCTGTGATTGTATAGAATCCGCTTTTATATGTTGCGCAAGATGTCGCAAAAATTATTGCTTTGTTTGTTTTTGCGATAATTACCACTGCGGTTCTTGTTTATACTGATTATATGCATAAAAATTGAATGTTTCAAATAGACTGTTATTCTGACTAAAAAGGCAGTGTTTCTCCTCGTATACTTTACAATGAAAAATGGAAAACCCATCGCCATGAATTGTGTTGTTGGACAAAAGGAAAATAATTTTTATTCATTAATGAAACTAATTTGTTAAAGATAATGTTGGTTTGGGAAACTTTCTGAATAATTGGTGGAATAACCAAAGAAAATGATCTCGTGGTCGTGCGGTAGCGTTCTCGCTTCCCACGCCCGGGTTCCCGGGTTCGATTCCCGGCGGGGTCAGGGATTTTCTCTGCCTCGTGATGGCTGGGTGTTGTGTGCTGTCCTTAGGTTAGTTAGGTTTAAGTAGTTCTAAGTTCTAGGGGACTGTTGACCATAGATGTTAAGTCCCATAGTGCTCAGAGCCATTTGAACCATTGAACCAAAGAAAATGAAACAGAAGAAAAAAAAGGGCCAAAGGAGGAATCGAACACAAGACCTCTGACGTAAGAATTCGAGCCCCAAACACCTAGGCCAGACGGCGGCTCGGCAGTGTACTAACATTTTATACTCATAAGGCACCTAAAAAACTTCGGATCGATTTTTCCCGGGATTTTCCGGGTAGTGCGTCCTAATATTTTAACCACGTGAGGTGTTAGGGGTCCTCTTTCACCACACAAAATTGCGGACAAATCCCCGACCCCACGGTCGTGCCGTCTCCTTGTTAGAATGCGCGACAATCTTCAGACCAGAGGATCTCTATGGTGGAGACAAAATATAACGCGACTGATACTTACAACACACTGGGAGTAGATCAACGCAAGGGAGAGCTCTACAATTCTAGAAATGCAGTTTTTGGGAAAATAAGATTGGAAACTTCAGACGTTCACTGCCATTCGCGACAAAGAGGCCGAGGTCTACAGCCGCGTTTGGTGTGTGTGTGTGTGTGTGTGTGTGTGTGTGTGTGAGCGCATTAGCGTCGCCTTGCGGAGCTCAAGCCTGAGGCGAGCAGGAAGCGGTGGCGAATGTGTGCCGCCGCACCGGAGAGGCAGCCAGGCGCGGTCAAGGGCTGCCTGCTACCAAGGGCACGCTACACGCTCCGCTACTTGCATCACCGCCCGACGGCTGCGCTAACCTACGGGACGTGCCAACGCTCGTAGCGTGTGCGACCCGAACGCTACGGCTTGTCAGTCACTGACAAGGAGACCATCAGACCTGTTAATCGCGGATTTTTGATGAGTCTTACAAGGAGACTGCACGACCGTGGGGTTGGGGATTTTGTCCGAAATTGTGTGTGATGAAAGAGGACCCCTAACACCTCACGTGGTTAAAATATTAGAACGCACTACCCGGAAAATCCCGGGAAAAATCGATCCAAAGTTTCTTAGGTACCTTATGCGTATACAATGTTAGTCCATTGCCGAGCCACCGTCTGGCTTAGATGGTTAGGGCTCGGACCCTTACGCCAGATAACTCGGGTTCGATTCCTACTCCGGCACTTTTTTTTCCTTATGTTTCATTTTCTTTTGTTATTCCGCCAATTATTCAAAAAGTTTCTCAAACCTACATTATTTTAGCTCAAGAACGTAAAGTGTTTCATTCACTGAAAAATATTCGTGTTCGTTGTTCTATTTCGTTTTATGGGGTTTCAAGGTTTAAAGGGGCTTTGTAAGGGTCCCCTTGGAATTATAACGGTGATCTGCGCATAGGACTGTGCACGACCCGTGAGAAGTAAATGACAGTTTGTTTATCGATTTCGTCGTGAACAGACGTGCCTGTTTCAAATTTCAACGTATTATTCAGATCCGAGGCTAAACATGTCGACTGAAGAAGTTGCTGGCTCGTCTGGAATAGGAGAAGAAATTCTTGAAGAATCCATTCATAGTGATCTATCAAAATTACGTTTGAAGGACGCAGTGGTGTATTATGAAAAGCTGTTGATGGAAAATAATTTAATTGCATCGACATCTTCGGAAGAAATTTCTCGCGATGCTATGTTCTTGTTTATAATAATTATATGTATAAAAATTGAATGTTTCCCAATCGACTTTGTTATTCTGATTAAAAACCTAATGTTTCTCCTCATATACTTTACAATGAAAAATGGAAAACCCACAGCCATGAATTGTGTTGTTCGAGAAAAAGAAAATTATTTTTATTCAATAATGTAACTAATTTGTTAAAGATAATATAGGTTTGGGAAACTTTCTGAATAATTGGTGGAATAACAAGCAGAAGGAAGAAAGTGCCGGAGCAGGAATCGAACCCGAGACATCTGGCGTAAGAGTCCGAGTCCTAACCGTCTTTTTTTTTTTTTTAATCTCATTTTGTTCGCTTTTGTTCGTTGTATCTGCTCGGGGTGGACGTCGTAAGACATCCGATTAAGTTCGTTGATGATCGATTAACTCAGTTTTTTTATTACAGAGGGTACGTAACCCTCTGACCGAACACGCTGAGCTACCGTGCCGGCTGTCTACGCCAGACGGCGGCTCCGCAGTGGACTAATATTGTATACTCATAAGGCACCTAAAAAACCTTGGATCGATTTTTCCCGAGATTTTCCGGGTAGTGCGTCCTAATATTTTAACCATGTGAGGTGTTGGGAGTCCTCTTTCACCACACAAAATTTGGGACAAATCCCCAACCCCACGGTCGTGCCGTCTCCTTGTTAGGTATGTCGTAGAGGGACCTGTCCTGAGTACCTGATTAGTGGCTTTTCATGCGGTAGCCCCTAGTTTCCGAGAAAATCGATATTTAAGTTTTCAGCGTACCTCCTATACCCATAACTAGAGTTTCGCTCTACCAAAACTATGGTTCGGTAGTTTTGTTGCAATACATAAATGACGTAGTAAATGGCAGGATTACCGGTAGTACTGGTAGCTTTTGTAGGGAGAGAGAAACTGGGAGCCGACTACTTCTCGTTGTTTTTTTATTTGTTAGTTTTGGACTTAATTAGAATCGCACATCGTTCTGTGTTAGTCTACTGTGTATTCTATATCCTTGCAAAATTTGAATTGCATTTTATATGTAATAACATCTACTCTGAAAAAACTAAGATATTGACAAACATCAAGCACTCATGTAAATACCTCAACGTTCAAGAACAGAAGATTGAAATAGTAAAAGAATTCAAATATATCGGAGAATGGATTACTTGGAATGCTGGGGAAAGCAAAGCAATGGAATCCAGAAAAAATAAACTTGAATTGGCCTTCCAACTAACAAAAAATACATACAACAAAAAATCCCTTTCATGGGGGTCCAAAATTACACATTACAAGACAGTGATTAAGCCAGAAGCACTGTATGTAGCAGAAACACTTAACATGAATTTCAAAGGCCAAATGGAGAAACTTGAGGTAAAGGAAAGAAAAATTTTAAGAAAAATCATTGGGCCAAAATTTCAAGACAATAAGAATATATACATCAAAAATGAAACTCTCTACAAGAAAATTGAAAAACTTTCAGATTCTATGCGAAAAAGGAGAATAAATTTTTATGGTCATCTTCTCAGAATGAATTCCAACAGATTAACTAAACAAATCTTTGACTTCTTCCGTAACCGAAAAACGAAGCCCAACTGGTTTAAAGAAACTGAGAAAGACCTAGTGGAATTAAATATTTCAGAAATTTCACTTATTGATCGAACTGCTAAATTAATTACTAAAGATGAAAACATAAGGTTCCAAGACAAATCCACACAAAAGTCCAAATCCTTCATCTCGGAACAAGAGAGGAGAAGAAGATCAGAAAGAATGAAGAAATACTGGGCCCTAAGAAAGGAACAACGCACAAAGAAATGATTGATCCAGCGTACCCCAAAGAGGGTGAAACGAAAGAAGAACAATTAGTTGATCGAGTAACTTAAAATGGTTCAAATGGCTCTGAGCACTATGCGACTTAACTTCTGAGGTCATTAGTCGCCTAGAACTTAGAACTAATTAAACCGAACTAACCTAAGTACATCACACACATCCATGCCCGAGGCAGGATTCGAACCTGCAACCGTAGCGGTCGCTCGGCTCCAGACTGTAGCGCCTAGAGCCGCACGACCACTCCGGCCGGCTCGAGTAACTTCTGCGCTTTTGTGTAACCAAAGCAATTACTTTTGATGCAAGTACTGTTTACATGCAGAAACATAAAAGAATCTATATAATTATTGTTGTTGTTTTCTACTCAGTCGAACATTCTTCGTCGTGATAAAAGGCATGAGATTTCTGTTACTATCGATAAGTGTGAAAGTTGATGAATAACAGAAAGATGTTTTACGTAAGCTCGACCAAGTACTGAAGCGACTTTCGATATGTTTTTGCTTCGCGTTTTCTTTATTTTACCATTTTTAGGATACTGCGTTTTCTAGCATTATATGATAAATTTGTATTTTTTTTATCCCTCTGTTTCCCCTCTGTTTCATGTTACAAATTAACAATTTTCGAATAAAACCAGAATTAAACATTAACAATTTCAATTTTGCTATGGTGTGTGTGAGTGTGTTCTGCCTTACGGCTGGTCTTGTCTTGGGGGAAGCCTCTGCAGAGAGTTCCACCATATGAGCGTCTAGGGAAGTGATTCCAGTGGTGGTTTCCTGTTGCCTTCCACTGATGATGAAATGATGAGGACAACACCCAGCCCCTGCGCAGAGAAAATCTTCGACCCACCCAGGAATCGAACCTGGGCCACTTGGCGTGTCAGACCGCCGCGCTGACCACTCAGCTATCGGGAGGACAATTTTGCTATAAATACTTTTTATTGTTAAGTAACAGACAGGAGGATAACTATGTAGAAGAAAAATGTTCCATGAGTTATGCGGCCTTTAATACATTCCCTCTCAGTTTCTAAACGATTCACCGCTACCGGTTTCTAGGGGCACCTAGTAAGAGACTGATCGCATACACAAACAAAGCGATCGATATAAGGTAGCGCCCGATAGGTATGCAACACACCTAACGTACAGGGAAAGCGGGTACGATCTTTAACTGCCAAAGCTATTAGGAAAACTACCGTAGTCTACGCTTCCTTGTGACAGTCTACGGTAGTTTTACAACTATCTGCAACGTTAGTCGTATTTCGGCCAAGTAAACATAGCGCAGTGGCTAAGGTTCGCGACTACCACGTTAGCGTCTTTTTTTTTTATTTCATTTTACAGTATACCATTAAATAGCGTATGTCATGCAAAGATATTTTAAAAAATCATTTTCGTCGTAATAATTTTATTAATAAATAAATCATTACAGTACATATTCTAATGTGTATTCCAGTGGTGGTTCATAGTTAAAATTTTAAATATTTTGATACCTTCACATCCTGCGTTTGCTAGACATGATCTCGTCTCTCGTTGGCCGGCCGGGGTGGCCGAGCGGTTCGAGGCGCTACAGTCTGGAACCGCGAGACCGCTACGGTAGCAGGTTCGAATCCTGCCTCAGGCATGGATGTTTGTCATGTCCTTAGGTTAATTAGGTTTAAGTAGTTCTAAGTTCTAGGGGACTGATGACCTCAGAAGTTAAGTCCCATAGTGCTCAGAGCCATTTGAACCATTTTTCATCTCTCGTTGTCCCCTTTCTCACAGACAGTTGTGGAATTCCGAGGCCCATTTGTCACCAGCATCAGCTGTTTCTAATGCGTCGTCCATGCACCGAGTGTCAAAAACAGAACAGTGAAATGAACGAAGCAAGCATTTCTACAGAAGGACATCCAAAAGAAGATCCATCAGCAGTAGAGGCGTGTGATGAGCAATTTAAGGGTGAACTCGCTAACGCCATCAGATACGCCGAATCATTGCTTCACGATTTGAACAATCTTACAAGTACACCTCCGAGCACAATTTTCGCTAACTCCATTGAAATTGAAGTTGCAATATTCAGCACAATACAAGATTCGTTCTCGCTTCCCGCGCCCGGGTTCCCGGGTTCGATTCCCGGCGGGCTCAGGGATTTTCTCTGCCTCGCGATGACTGGGTGTTGTGTGATGTCCTTAGGTTAGTTAGGTTTAAGTAGTTCTAGGGGACTGATGACCATAGATGTTAAGTCCCATAGTGCTCAGAGCCATTTGAACCAAGATTCGTTGGGCGAAAGACGAATCATCATTGTGGGTTATTTAACAGACCACGATGAAACAGACTAACAGCAAGAATATGTGGCGCTAAATACTTTTTTTGTGTGGTTATTATTTTCCGGACAAAATCGAAAAAATAAAACACTTTATTCTGCTGTACACGGGAGTATAGGGGGATGACGACTTCGTCGTTGAAGAATTCTCACCGGAACCAGCAGATTATGTGCCTTTATCTTACAAAGGAAGAGCAGTTGCTCTCGCAGCAGCTCACCCAAAATGAAGCTTGATGAGTTTGAAGTCGCAAGGAGTCTCTCCATGGGAACTCACAGGAACTCACTATCGATGGAAAGAGGATGTTAAACGAGGAGGTAGCCATAATGGTAAGTGGAAAACTATCGATCGTGAGACATACGAACGTTTTATCGAAGCTAGGCGGAATTTGGGGCAGGTAAATCGTAATAATAAAATTTACTTCTTACATACTGTAAAAAATAGAATAGCTTGTGAAAATAATATCAGTTTTTTCATTGATCAAGTAACAAAGCATCTTCTGCAACAATGGGCGATGAACGCTGCTTTTCCATTTTTATTCGACAATTTCTATTTCGTGGCCAACTCAGCTTGGCTTGAGCGATTCAAGAAAAACTTACAAAGGAAGGTCACAGAATTTGTCATCTCCAGAGAGTTCACAGTGATGGACGAAGATGACATATTATCAACCGCGGAAAGATTCCAGAAACAGACGAAAATATTCATCCCTCATTTTGACCTCAGTTATGTAATTAATAGCGATCAAACCAGCTGCCAGTACCAATCGCCGTCAATAGATGCCATGGGGGTCAACGAGCGAAAACCATCCTTGTGAAGAAAAAATATATGAACAGGATTAGTCATTGCTTCACAGTACAGAATACTTAAACAGCACCAGGAAAGATATTCCCTCGCGTTTTCTTAAGCATGCAAGAACTATCCGACAAATTCGGTCGGAATGTTCAAAAACGAGTTTATTCATAAATTAAAACAGTGACCTGTACGAATTCAGGGAAGTTCATGAAAGTGCTGTGCGAAGAGTTTTTAAAACCCGTCATTCTTCAGTGCGTGGGACAAGAAAAAATTTCTTTACATCATTGATTCGTGGGTAGGGCAAACTGATCAGACACTTTACGATCAAATCTTTGTAGATGCAAGAAAAACATGCACCTCTACTGTAAAAATTATCCCACCCAAATATACTCCACTTTGCCAACCCTGTGATGGTTAGCTTTATAGACAGGTTAGAATTTTCGTGAAAAATCTCCAAATGCGCCAGATTTGCTGAAGACTAATAGAGAAATCGCTTCGAATGAAGGTGCCATAAAATACATTCTTAAATACTGCACCAGTTTGGTGCACCTGTTTTCATAGGAATGATCAAATACGAATGGTTCGCATCGATGCTGATCGAGGAAATAACTTTTTTTTTAATTTAAGTGGCCTGTTTTTTCTGGTATGGCTTCTAAAAACGCCGTGTGCTTACAAGCCTTCATTAAATGTGCGTGGCGTTCTTCGAGTTTGTGTTTCGGTAGCTTCAACGACAAATAGCATCCAGAATTCTGTTCTAGCACAGCAAGGGATACCGAGTAAGAAAAAAACAAGTACGTGGGCAGCACTTTTTTTTAAAGAAAAACCTTTATTGACAATATCTTTGACTTTACAATCCACGAAAATCTACAGTTCTTGTTTCATATAAGGTACATGTGCAATACGTAGATGTAACCCGTATCGCCATTGTGGTAGTCGTGGACCCTAGCCGCTGCGCTACGCTTGCTTGGTCGAACTGTGGCTAACGTTACGGATATAGCGGTTATGTATAAATCTCTAACATCGATTTTCTCGGAAACTAGCGGCCGTCTCATGAAAATCTTCTAGTCAGGTACTCAGGACAGGTCAAGGGCGCCCATACACGGGGGCAAGGAAGGGCTGCCCGCCCCCCTCCCTAGCTCTCGGGCAAATAAAAGATATTGTGCAGTCAGGTGTTTTTCTTTGAAGAAAATGATAGAATCGGTATTACGTAGGTTTTAACACGGTCAGATATGTAAGTTTTTATGGCTACTTTAAAGTCACCATTCATCTCTCGAAATATTAAATGTACCCCACATCTCGAGGTCTTGCCCCCCCCCCCCCACCTCCTTTCCCGTGAGAACTATCATATGGGCGCTCTTGGGACAGGTCCTTCTACAACACACCCTAGACTCGTCAAAATCCTTGATGAACAGGGATTTTTCCTACGCCCAGCCTCGTAAAGCCAACTGAGGAACTACTCGACAGATTAGCAGCGGTTCTAAAATCAAGAAACCCACAGACCACTGGGAGAACTGTGTGCTGACAACATGCTCCTCATAACCGCATCCAATGACGGCACTGGCAGAGGGTGTCACGAAGACCATTCGGGTGCAACTGGCCCTTTCTTTTTTTTAACGTAGATCCATCTCACGAACTAACCTTGTCACGAGGACTAGTGGTAATCATTAAGATTACCTCGACAAAGCAGTTACTTTTCGTTCGTATTCACATACCTGTCTGCAGTCATCGCACACATTGGAATACTCGTATGTGTGACCTTGAATTTTGAATAGCTGTGAAAATCCTACATCTTTAAAACGAAAGATGGTAGGATGCATGCAATGCGTGATTGATGCACGAATAGTTCACCTCCTTACTATTATCTGTTGCATATGAATCACGTTTATTATTTTAAATCTTACAGGTATTTCATAGCTATTCAAAATTCGCAGTCACAAATTTATAGAATTATCTGTATGAGAGTAGAAATCTGTATGGTGTAGGAGAAATAATTTTGCACTCTCTAGTCCGATTTAAAAACGTGACACATCAAAAATTTTATAATTTAAATAGTTATTTTCTGCTTTTTTGTCTTGGTGAATTAAATTTTTTCAAT
Source organism: Schistocerca cancellata (assembly GCF_023864275.1). Lineage (NCBI taxonomy): Eukaryota > Metazoa > Arthropoda > Insecta > Orthoptera > Acrididae > Schistocerca > Schistocerca cancellata. The sequence goes on from NC_064629.1 coordinate 819,805,143, forward strand.
GGTTTTTAGAAATATTGATGAGATTGTATGAAAGACATTGTTAAATTTCAGGTTTATTTCAGCGTCTTTTCGCCTGATAATATCTGAAATAGTGTAGTGTTATACCTAACTACTAATAATATATCAATCTCTGTAACTACTATTTTCCAAAAAATAAAAGAAAGAAGCAAGAAAAATTAATTTTATATGATTTTTATTTCAATACTAGCTTTCAATATTCAGGGCTATGACAGGAATGATCATTGGAAGTCTAGCAAATATGGGCTCTGAAATGCATACCTTAAGTGCTATGAACGTTTCTCATCTTCGATACTGTGAAAGCTCTTTGCTTTCCATATTTTGAGAGATAGCAGTATGAACCAAAACAAGAAAAAGAGTCCAGTAAACATGGACTCTAAGGGATGTACCTTAGGAGGTATGAGCACTTGTAGAGCAGAAGAAATTTGTTTCACAGCATTGAAGGTGAAGAAGTGCTCACAGTTCTTAAAGTATACATTTCAGAGCCCATGTTTATTAGACGATTTCCTTCGAATGATCATTCCTGTCATATCCCTGAATATTGACCATTTATCCTGTGGCACCTTGTATATTGCACACCTCCCCTACTCCCCTCTGTGTTAATCTCCTCCTCACCCCTCTCTCTCTCCATCCATCTCCTGCTCACCTCCATCTCTCTGTCCATCGACTACTTGCCCCCTCTCTTTGTCCATCTACTGCTCACCCCCCTCCTTCCCTACATCTCCTTCTCACTTCTCTCTCTGTCTATCCTCTGCTCACCCTCCTCCTTCCCTACATCTGCTTCTCACTCCTCTCTCTGTCTATCCTCTGCTCACTCCTCACTCTCTTTCCCTCTCCTTCATGGCTTCCACACACTGTCCATCTCATTCTCGCCCCTTCTCTCTATCCACCTCCTGCTCTTCCACCTTTCTCTGTCCATCTCCTGCTTGTCCCCATCTTTCTGTCCATTTCATGCTTACCATTCTTTCTCTGTCCAGCTCCTGCTCGCCCCACTTTCTCTGTGCATCTTCTTCTCGCCCCCCCCTCTCTCTCTGCCCCTGTGCTCCTCACACCTCTTTTCTGTCCCTCTCCTCCTCCCACCTCTCTCTCTCTCTCTCTCTCTCTCTCTCTCTCTCTCTCTCTCTCTCTCTCTCTCTCTCTCTCTGTGTGTCTCATCCTCCCACTTCTCTGCATGTCTCCTAGTCCCACATCTCTCTGTATCCATCTCCTTCCACCACCTCTCTCTGTCCACATTCTCTTCCCACCTCTCATTCTACTCATCTCCTCCTCTCACTTTTCTCTGTACATCTCCTCCTCCCACCTCACTAAGTCCTACTCAGTCATGGCCATCTGCACGTCTACCCCCTGAAACTCGTTCTGATACTACCTGCACAACTCGCTGGCCATGCAGGGCAGCTCAGACGTTACCAGACCTTTTCACCCCCATGCCCACCTTTACCGAGCAGGTGGACAAGAAAGCGATTTAATATTGCACTGTGATCCAGTTGTGAGCTATGTTTTAAATTTATAGTCCTCAGCTCATTTTGAAGTTAGTTTAAAATCAATTGCAAAATTTGTACCGAACAGACAGACAGACAAGAAAGCGACCTCTTAAAAACGTGGTAAAAACCCGACGAACGAATGAGCAGGAGTAATGTTGCAGCTGTGTCAGACCAGTTCAGACGACTTCTTTAGCTGGCTAAGAACTAAGGACGACTGCTGTGCATATCAAGAAACAGAGGAGCTAAGTAAGCAGTTCAAGCATGAGGAATCACCACCACCGAAAAAGGTGAAAGCCCAACAATCATTGGCAAGATGAAACTGAGTGTTTTGGGACTATCATGGAATGCTGCTAAATAATTAACCTTGCAAAGGTCCACCATCAAATCATCAAAACAGCTTACTACTAAAAACTTCTGAAGAAGTGTCAGGGGAAACTGTCCAAGGGAGGTATTCCTTGTCCATGACAGTGCCACAGGACACAAGCCGCTTCTTTGTGAAATCAAATTTGGCCTCTTCCCCTGCCCCCCGCTCACCTCTCTATATTCTCCTGACATGTAGCCAGTGATCTCTTCCTCTTTTCTCAGGTGAAGTAAGCATTACGTGGCAAGCAGTTCCAAAATACACTCCTGGAAATTGAAATAAGAACACCGTGAATTCATTGTCCCAGGAAGGGGAAACTTTATTGACACATTCCTGGGGTCAGATACATCACATGATCACACTGACAGAACCACAGGCACATAGACACAGGCAACAGAGCATGCACAATGTCGGCACTAGTACAGTGTATATCCACCTTTCGCAGCAATGCAGGCTGCTATTCTCCCATGGAGACGATCGTAGAGATGCTGGATGTAGTCCTGTGGAACGGCTTGCCATGCCATTTCCACCTGGCGCCTCAGTTGGACCAGCGTTCGTGCTGGACGTGCAGACCGCGTGAGACGACGCTTCATCCAGTCCCAAACATGCTCAATGGGGGACAGATCCGGAGATCTTGCTGGCCAGGGTAGTTGACTTACACCTTCTAGAGCACGTTGGGTGGCACGGGGTACATGCGGACGTGCATTGTCCTGTTGGAACAGCAAGTTCCCTTGCCGGTCTAGGAATGGTAGAACGATGGGTTCGACGACGGTTTGGATGTACCGTGCACTATTCAGTGTCCCCTCGACGATCACCAGTGGTGTACGGCCAGTGTAGGAGATCGCTCCCCACACCATGATGCCGGGTGTTGCCCCTGTGTGCCTCGGTCGTATGCAGTCCTGATTGTGGCGCTCACCTGCACGGCGCCAAACACGCATACGACCATCATTGGCACCAAGGCAGAAGCGACTCTCATCGCTGAAGACGACACGTCTCCATTCGTCCCTCCATTCACGCCTGTCGCGACACCACTGGAGGCGGGCTGCACGATGTTGGGGCGTGAGCGGAAGACGGCCTAACGGTGTGCGGGACCGTAGCCCAGCTTCATGGAGACGGTTGCGAATGGTCCTCGCCGATACCCCAGGAGCAACAGTGTCCCTAATTTGCTGGGAAGTGGCGGTGCGGTCCCCTACGGCACTGCGTAGGATCCTACGGTCTTGGCGTGCATCCGTGCGTCGCTGCGGTCCGGTCCCAGGTCGACGGGCACGAGCACCTTTCGCCGACCACTGGCGACAACATCGATGTACTGTGGAGACCTCACGCCCCACGTGTTGAGCAATTCGGCGGTACGTCCACCCGGCCTCCCGCATGCCCACTATACGCCCTCGCTCAAAGTCCGTCAACTGCACATACGGTTCACGTCCACGCTGTCGCGGCATGCTACCAGTGTTAAAGACTGCGATGGAGCTCCGTATGCCACGGCAAACTGGCTGACACTGACGGCGGCGGTGCACAAATGCTGCGCAGCTAGCGCCATTCGACGGCCAACACCGCGGTTCCTGGTGTGTCCGCTGTGCCGTGCGTGTGATCATTGCTTGTACAGCCCTCTCGCAGTGTCCGGAGCAAGTATGGTGGGTCTGACACACCGGTGTCAATGTGTTCTTTTTTCCATTTCCAGGAGTGTAGCTTATGAGGTGTTGTTCAAGGTGGAACATTTCCTGGGCAACCGCAATACAAACTTATACAACAAGGTCTCTAGTCAGTCATCATTCGTTGGGAAAAACTGCGTTGCGCTGAAGGCTGAATATGGAGAGAAATACAGTTACCAACTTTCACGGCTGAAGCTTAGTTTTTCGAGGTGATAATTAAAACTGTATGAGTATCCATAGCATATCCCACGGTGAGTTCAACAAAGCGGTACCAGACGTCGGCTCTGACCCAAAACTTGATTATGTTGTGGTTTAGGGTGTCATACATGTGCAGTCGGTAATAGAACACTACATCGACATTGCTTATACCTCACATCTTAGAATGTACCTTACCTTGCCTTGCTTTGTTTGAAGTTTAATTTGTTTAGTACTTCAAAAAGAATTTTCATTCTGCAGCGGAGCGTGTGCAGATTTGAAACTTCCTGGTACATAAAAACTGTGAGCCAGACCGGGATTCAAACCTGGGACCTTTGCCTTTCACAGACAAGTGCTCTATCGGCTGAGCTATCCAAGCACGACTCACGACCTGTCCTCATACCTTTCCTTCCGCCAGTACCACGTCTCCTACCTGCCAAACTTCACCTAAGGTCTACTTCATACCTTGCAGGACTAGCACTCCTGGAAGAAAGGATACTGCAGGAGCCTAGGGAATTGTTTATTTTGTAAACCCTCGGCTGAGCTATCGAAGCACGACTCACGACCTGTCCTCATAGTTTTCCTTCCACCAGTACCACGTTTCCTACCTTCCAAACTTCACCTAAGGTCTACTTCATACCTTGCAGGACTAGCACTCGTGGAAGAAAGGATACTGCGGAAGCATGCTCGGACACAGCCTAGGGAATTGTTTATTTTGTAAACCCTCGTCGCTAGTTTTGTAAAGGCCTCGTCGCTACCGCTGTGGAGGCTGAGTTGCCGCTGTTGTGACAACAGTTACAGCCGTTACAGCCGAGTCTGTGAGAACGTGAAACGGCTGTTGGTGCAGTACACCGCTAAGACAATTTCTCCTTGCCACTATTACACTGCTATGCCCCAGGGTCAGGTAACAGAATAGGAGAACGAAGATTCTACAACACTCCAACAAATTAATAACACAGTCACACAAATGAGTTAAAAGGTTTACTAATCTTTGTGACTTGTTGAATAATGAAGTCTGCAACACTGCTTGCAATATAATACAAAAATGGCCCTCAATGGCTAAGTGCAAATAATCATAGATAGACTTCACAGTACACAGCATATGCATCCAGAATGAGATTTTCACTCTGCAGCGGAGTGTGCGCTGATATGAAACTTCCTGGCAGATTAAAACTGTGTGCCCGACCGAGACTCGAACTCGGGACCTTTGCCTTTCGCGGGCAAGTGCTCTACCATCTGAGCTACCGAAGCACGACTCACGCCCGGTACTCACAGCTTTACTTCTGCCAGTATCTCGTCTCCTACCTTCCAAACTTTACAGAAGCTCTCCTACGAACCGTGCAGAACTAGCACTCCTGAAAGAAAGGATATAGCGGAGACATGGCTTAGCCACAGCCTGGGGGATGTTTCCAGAATGAGATTTTCACTCTGCAGCGCTATATCCTTTCTTTCAGGAGTGCTAGTTCTGCAAGGTTCTCAGGAGAGCTTCTGTAAACTTTGGAAGGTAGGAGACGAGATACTGGCAGAAGTAAAGCTGTGAGTACCGGGCGTGAGTCGTGCTTCGGTAGCTCAGATGGTAGAGCACTTGCCCGCGAAAGGCAAGGGTCCCGAGTTCGAGTCTCGGTCGGGCACACAGTTTTAATCTGCCAGGAAGTTTCACAGCATATGCAATTTATAACAACTGGCTGTTCACTTGGAAGAGTTCACTAAACGACGCCCTCTGTCTAAGTCAGCCCTGGACGATGATCTATATCCAAGTGGGCGACAGCTGCTTTTCTGTTTTCCGAGTAGGCCTCTTTCCGATGTCGTCCGCTCATTGGCGGATTGTACTCGGCCGGCAGTTGGCCGAGGCGACGCCGCTATCTTCATCCTCAGTGCAGCCCGTGACGCTGGTGGAACTCGTGCAAATGGTGAGTCTCTGTGGCACTTGCATCTTTGCGCCTGCGGTGCTTTTGCACTGGCTTTGTCTTGTTCGGACGACACAGCAGTTTCCAGAATGAATTTTCACTCTGCAGTGAGTGTGCGCTGATTTGAAACTCCTCGACAGATTAAAACCGGAAAGTAGGAGATTCGGTACCGGCGACAGCAAAGTTGTGATGGCGGGACGTGAGTCGTGCTTCAATAGCTCGGTCGATAAGCACCTGCCTGCTAAAGGCAAAGGTCCCAAGTTCGAGCCCCGGTGCGCCAAGAAGTTTTAATCCGTTTTGTTTAGTACTTTTACAACAGGAACCGGTGGATATGTATTATTTTTCCTCCACAGCTTAGTTATGCTAAACTAAGTCGTTAGAACAACAAGCGATGTAACATTGAGTGATGTATGTATCCTAACGTAGGACTTTTAAAGTCTGATGAAGATATACTTCATTTGCCCACATGTAACAATTATTTACCATTATATTGTCCGCCCGCGGTAGCTGAATGGTCAGCGTGACGGATTGTCAATCCTCTGGGCCCGTATTCGATTCCCGGCTGGGTCGGGGAATTTTCTCCGCCTAGGGACTGGGTGTTGTGCTGTCATCATCATCATCCTTTCATCCTCATTGACTGCAGGTCTACGAAGTGGCGTCACATTGAAAGACCGGCACCCGGCGAGCGGTCTGCCCGAAGGCGTGCCCTAGCCATACGATTAAATTAAATAAAACCATTATCTTTTCTATTGGTTTAGTGCATAAGTTCGCATCGTTTTTGTTTTGTATGTTGGTATCCCACTTACTATGGGTTTATTTATCGATTGTCTTTTTTTATTTGTTGTTCACTGTTGTTATTTGAGTTTTCATATTGTCATTTCGTCATTCCGAGATAGTGAGTGGATCTGTGGACGTTAGAAAACAAAGTGCCAAATGGAGAAATCGGAACATTACCGACATAATCTCTTGTTTGAGTACAATGGAGAGGTGATAGGAGCAGAGGAAGCCAGAAATATTTGCGCCGTGTATGGGGATAATGCCAAACGGTCCAAATGGCTCTGAGCACTATGGGACTTAACATCTGAGGTCATCAGTCCCCTAGAAAGTAGAACTACTTAAACCTAACTGACCTCAGGACATCACACACATCCATGCCCGAGGCAGGATTCGAACCTGCGACCGTAGCGGTCGCGCGGTTCCAGTCTGAAGCGCCTAGAACCGCTCGGCCACCACGGCCAATGAACAGAGTAAGGCAAGAAAATGGTTTTCTCGTTTTAAGGAGGGTCATTTTGACATTAGTGACTTCCACGTTCAGGAAGAACTTCTGGGTTTGATGGAGATCGTTTAAACGTATAGATTCGCAGTGATCCACGGCAGTGTACCCGAGAACTGGCATATGTGATGAACTGTGATCATTCCACCACTGTGCTACATTTGCATGCAACGGGGACGGTTCAAAAATCGGCCGTATAGATACTCGACGTGAAAATCACAAATATAAGCTGGTGACCATATGTGCATCCTGCATGCTCGTCACCAACTGGCTCGTGAACAATATCGATCATTCCTATCGTGGTCGTTACTGGTGACGGGAAATGATGTCTTTATGCTAACATAAGGAAAAGAAAGGAATGGTTAATTCCAAACAAAGCAGCAACTCTCCCTACAAATTGTTACGAGCATCCAGAAAAGATAACGTTATGCATCTGGTGTTCTACGAATCGCTTACCTGAGGACTAACCATCACTGTTAACATTTATTGTCAACAACTGAGACGTCTTGCAGACTAAATCCAAGAACAGCGACTAGGAAGACTGCGTGAAGTGATGCTACTCCAAGATAACGCCCACCACCCGCATTCTGCTAGACTGACAAAAAATGCTACGGTATAAGTAGGATAGATGACGTGGGGGAGTGACGCCGCACTTCCAATAAGTTACTTAGTAGACGATGTTGTGCACATGTCGCTCATTGTTGTTCCGACCGCTGGTGAGCTCAGTTTACCCGCAAATTTTTATGCTTCAGAAGTGGAAAATAGAGGAGAAATTTAGGAAATTAGAATGTCGAGAACAAGTTTAGTCAATGAAATTTTTTACGATTCCTTTTTAATTGTAGGCCCTAGTAGATAGAGGCCTGATAGCTTATAACTCGTAATTCGATTATGCAGTAGAAAGACTGTAAATGACTTGGATTAAGTAATGGCTTCTTTTGCTAACATCTTTGGTGAACGTGGGGTGCGGCATCTGTCCCTACGAAAACGGACAGATGACGCACCCTTGCTGTGGGACAGATGCTGCTATGCTTGCAGGCGTAACAGGAATCCATACGATTTTGTTTTAGAGAAAATGCCGAGAAAACGCATTAGGACAACATACAGGGGCCGGCCGGAGTGGCCGTGCGGTTCTAGGCGCTACAGTCGGGAACCGAGCGACCGCTACGGTCGCAGGTTCGAATCCTGCATCGGGCATGGATGTGTGTGATGTCCTTAGGTTAGTTAGGTTTAATTAGTTCTAAGTTCTAGGCGACTGATGACCTCAGAAGTTAAGTCGCATAGTGCTCAGAGTCATTTGAACCATTTGAACCAACATACAGGGGGAAATGGAGGCCGTGAGACTAGTCGAAGAGGAAGATAATGCTACTCGTAAAATGAAAGCAGCTCGGATGAAAAATATACCAGAACGAACATTAAGGAAAAGGCTTGCTACGCGCAATTTAAAAAAGACAGGGTATGAACCATCATCATACTTGGGTGAAGATGCAGAAAGTAAAGAAATTTCACGCATATGGCTTTGATCCCAAACCGTCAGAACTCAGGCAAACAGCTTTCAATTTAGCTTATCAGATGTGATTGAAAAATAAATTCAAACGATAAAAGAAACGTGCAGGGAAAGATCGGCTTCTCTCATTTTAGAAACGCAATGCAGACAAATATCAGAAAAGCGCAAGGACATTCTGTTGCCAGAGCGGTTGAAATGAACAGAGACGAAGTCAGTTCTTACTTTGATTTATTGACAAAAACATTGACAGAAAATGGGCTTTTGGATAAACCAGGTAGTACCTAAAACGTAGACGAAACTGGTCTACAGTTAAACAATGAGCATGTGGCGGCAAAGGAAGCAGATATGTCCATGTTATTATTTCTGCTGAAAAAGGAGACACAACAAAAGGTATTGCCTGCTGTAATGGTGAGAGAAATTTCTTACCACTTTACTGCATTTACAAAGGGGTAAATAAAAACAAGACGCTGAAGTCAACATGCCTCCAGGATCAGTTGTTGTTGTGAGAACAGAATCCGCTTATGTCAACACTGATATTTTCATGAGTTGTTTCAAAAACCATTTCCTTCGTAGAAAGGCAACTGGCCCTGCTCAGCATTTGCTAGAAGGTCATGGTTTTCATGTGAATCCTGTCTCACTTTTGGATCTAGCTGTTGAAAACGAAGTGTCGATAGTTTGTTTACCTGGTCATACGACACACATTTTTCAGCCACTAGATCGATCATTTTTCAAGCCGCTAAATTTAAAGAGGCTTGTCATTCATGGCTTGTAGTTAATGCAAGAATTACAAGGGTGCAGTTTGGAGAGTTGCTCTTCAAAGCATGGATTCGTGCTGAAGCTGTCCAGATTGGTGTATCCGGATTTAGAGCTACTGGAGTTATCCCGTTAGATAGAGCTGCAACTCCTAACCATGTCTTTGTTTCAGACATTAATAGTACTGAGGCTAAACTCTCAACTATTGAAGATGTGTGTAATGATTTGACTCCAGATCAGTCATCGACATCAACGTCTGAAACAAATTTGTTAATAGAACACCCTTCTACTTGCAAACATTGCACAAATCTGGCTACTGTTAGACCAACTGCACAGGGCAATTGCAGTGTAATTGACAGCTCAGTGACTCCTCATGGAGAAACTCCATCAAAATTGCTGGAACAGATTCCATCTGCTCTTGCTCTACGACAGAGAAGTAAATCAAAAAGAAAACAGTCAGCAATGAATCTAACATGCGACGAGTTTATAGCAAGGAAAAGAAAGAAAATCACGGAAGGAAAGATGAAAGGAAAAGCCTTTGTACAAAAAAAGCTGCTAAAAGAAATCAAATCCCTAAAACCAGAGCAAAAGAACCTAAAACCAGAGCAAAAGAATCGCCAAAGAAGAGTCTGCTTGAAGAGAGAATTTCAGAAGAAGGTTATGATATTTTCCTACACAGTAGTTCCTCCAATAAATTAAATTTTGAAGAAAACGAATGCGTAGAGTGCCTTGAACTTTATCGAGAATCGTCGTCTATATCTGATTTGATTCAATGTGTAGAATGTTCTAAATGACTTCATGAATTATGCACTCTCTGAGAACATGTGTTGTTTGTGTGGACGATTTAAAAATAAACATGAAAAAGAAAAATCAGAGTGAATCTCAGTCTCAGTTTCTTTTACAACTGGCCATCTGTTCCCCTCTGCTGCGGTATCTTGCCCGTCATTTAATATTCTCTTGTAATTTACAAACTATTATATACCGTAAGAATGTTCCTTTGTTATAATTTTTTTTGTAATAAGATAATTTCTGTAACAATACACAATGTTCAAACCACTAGTCTTGCCTAAATTTATTGCAATTTGAGTGTTTATATATTGATAAAAATTAATTTGAAAAAAATGTGCGGCGTCTGTCCTGCTTATACATACGTTGAGCTGCGAAGTCATTCCGCACCCACCTTAGTCACCTGATCTGATATTTTCACCTTTTCCGCTCTGTACCGAACAACCCTCAAGGAACTTCCTTTCCAGATGAAAATGCGCCCCAAACATAGCTCGACGAACTTTTCGCCGGAAAACCACGTGATTTCTACAGTCGCGGAATCGAAAATTTATCCCAGCGTTGTCAATAGTGAAGGAGAATATATTATTGATGACTAAAGTCACTGTTATGTGTATCTGTTGTGTTTATTAAACTTATGGAAAAACCCTACGAATTTATGCACCAACCTAATATTTCTAATAACATTCCTTCAAGTTAGTGAACACATAGCTGCGCCTGAGGAGGGAGATGCTCAGAAATATCACTTACAGTAAGGTAACTGTTTTCTGAACAAGAACGTGGGAAAACTCTCACGGAGATAGCAGAAAGGACGTGTCCTGGTGCAATAGCGCTGCCACCTTCCGGCAGACTAGAGAACTTTCTATTGATCACTAGAGCTACGGGTAGATCTCTACACGAGTTGCATAAGTTTTCGCAACGTACCATCAAACAAGTACGTGCAAAATTTTTTGAAAGAATCGTCCCAGCATTCACTTTAGATGCTATAGGGAAACCTGCACGAGGTTGCCGGGAAGGATTTGAACATGCGACATCAGTATGCTAATGACTGCGTCTCCTCGCAAAAATTGCGCCTGCCTGTATTTACCAATCGTACAACAACGTGATTTGTGCCTCGTCTTTTTCGTACATTAATAAAATTTACTTGTGAAACGTTCGGGAAATCTCAGGAACAATCGCCTGAAGTATTGCCGAAGGTGTAAAAATTCATATACTAGATGACGCAAGGTTTCGAATGTTCTGCGCCAAGTGGTTTCTATACTGGTCTAGTTCACCGAATTCGAAAATAAGCTGATCTAACAGCACCGCGGGCATTCTTAACTACATTAGCATCGTATCTTTTGACTGCAAAAAATGCAGCTTTTTCGCAGATATTGCTTGATCACAAGAACCAATTTTGTTACCCAAATCACAGTCCATGGTAAATCTGTGACCATGTTAATTATCAATTGGGCATGCTCTCTTGTTATCCATTAAGGCAATATTTGTAGAATTGATGTGACTAGCGTAATAACTGAGAAGCATTATTTCTCCAACTCCGAGCTACCACGGACAATAATCGTGTAAGTTGTTCGCTCATCGCGTAACTTCGAACAAAGTGCCTGAATGGCTTAAAGCCAGATTTTCCTAGGAGCAGGAATTCTGCGCTACGTGGACAGAACAGGGCCTTTGGCTACACGGGTTTTGCGATCGGGGTGTTTCAGACAGTTTTGCAGGTGCCGCAAGTACCGTGGGACTTCCGACCAAGCAGTTTTGCACCGTCGATTTTCCCACAAGAGCCTGCCCCAGTGCTGATTTAGGCCAGTCTTTGCCGGCCGGTGTGGCCGAGCGGTTCTAGGCGCTTCAGTCTGGAACCGCGCGACCGCTACGGTCGCAGGTTCGAATCCTGCCTCGGGCAAGGATGTGTGTTATGTCCTTAGGTTAGTTAGGTTTAAGTAGTTCTAAGTTCTAGGGGACTGATGACCTCAGCAGTTGTCCGATAGCAGCCTTCATTCCGAATAGATTCGTAGACCTAAGCTGCTTGTGTTCTGTACGCTGTGATTAATGAAACTAACGTCCGTTTCGTTAGCAGCGCGGTCAACGCGGTGGATTGCTACCCGAAGGGGTTCGATTCCCGACTGGGTAGGAGATTTTTCTCGGCTTGTGAACTGGATGTTGTGTTGTCCTTACGTTAGTATAGTCACAACTGACGTTCCTCCTTTGGGATGTCTGTAGGGGCACGTGCCGAAAGCCAATAAATTGTAAAAAATGGAAATATTTACAACAACGAAAGGGAAGCCGCGTTTTCGCAATGATGGCCATTGCTGTCGGGTGCACAGAAACTGATGAGTACACGAATTGGTTGTGCGTGAATTTCGCACGGAATAAGTGCTGAAGCCGTTTAAATATAACAAATGGCAGAATCAGGACTGAACAGCGACACACTCGCCCATCTGACGAAGCACGTGTGGAGTTCGTAAATGAATGCATACCTGCAGGAAAAGAGTCCACGAAAAAAAAAGAAGAACAGTGGCGGTTTTCCAGAATCTTAAAGAAGAATGTCAAGATAAGAAAGGTGAAGGTTTAATTTTAGTCGAAGAAGTGACATGTGAGAACTCAAAGACTGCATTTTGTAAGAGCTGTTGGAACAACACAGAACTTTAGCGCTAGTCCGGAAAATCAGCTGTGTTAAGGCATTTTGAAACAAACTGCAGGTAATAGTTTTTTTTGAAAATTAATGATTGATCTGTTCCTGACTGCCTAACAAAAGAATCCTGGTGTTCAATTATGAAGAAGCGGAGAGAATGCTACGTGAAAATGGAACTATTCTTATGGACGGTACAACATATACGTTGACATTGGAAGCACAATAGAAGAGACGAAGGTATTCCTTTTTTATTTGCTTTGCTCCCAGTCAAAAGCCAAAATACATATGAGAGTTTTTTTTCTGGACTGAAAAATCAGATGCCTTGTTGGTCACCGAAAAATGCAGTGCTAGACTTTGCAATGGCTAAAATTAAAGCTACGAAACCGGTATTCCCAGAAACATCCCTTTTCGTAGCATTGTTACTTTGTGCCAGGAAGGGCTCTCAACAAGGGAAGTGTCCAGGCATCTCGGATGTAACCAAAGCGGACATGGTGGAGATACAGAGAGACAGGAGCTGTCGATGACATGCCTCGCTCAGGCCACCCAAGGGCTGCAGTGGATGACCGCTACCTACGGATTATGGCTCGGAGGAACCATGGCAGCAACGTCAGCATCTTTAATAATACTTTTCGTGCAGCCACAGGACGTCGTGTTACGATTCAAACTGTGTGCAGTAGGCTGTATGATGCGCAACTTCACTCCCGAGCCGGCTGGTGTGGCCAAGCGGTTCTAGGCGCTTCAATCTGGAATCGCGCGACCGCTACGGTCGCAGGTGCGAATCCTGCCTCGGGCATGGATGTGAGTGATGTCCTTAGGTTATTTAGGTTTAAGTAGTTCTAAGTTCTAGGGGCCTGATGACCTCAGATGTTAAGTCCCAGAGTGCTCAGAGCCATTTGAACCATTTCACTCCCGACATCCATGGCGAGATCCGTCTTTGCGACCATGCGACCACGACACCATGCAGCCCGGTACAGATGGACCCAGCAACATGCCGCATGGACCGCGCAGGATTGGCATCACCTTCTCTTCACCAATGAGTGTTGCATATGCCTTCAACCAGACAATCGTTGGAGATGTGTTTGCAGGCAACCCGGTCAGGCTGAACGCCTTAGACACACTGTCCAGCGAGTGCAGCAAGGTGGAGGTTCCATGCTGTTTTGGGGTGGTATTATTTGGGGCCGACGTACGCCGCTGGTGGTCAAGGAAAGCTCCGTAACGGCTGTACGATACGTGAATGTCATCTCTTGACCGATAGTGCAACCATATCGGCAGCATATTGGCGAGGCATTCTTCTTCATCGACGACAATTCGCGCCCCCGTCGTTCACATCTTATGAATGGCTTCCTTCACGATAACATCACTCGACTAGAGTGGCCAGCATGTTCTCCAGACATGAACTCTATCAAACACACCTGGGATGGATTTAAAAGAGATGTTTATAGACCATATGACCCACTAACCACTCTGAGGGATCTACGTCGAATCGCTGTTGAGGAGTGGGACAATGTTGACCAACAGTGCATTGATGAACTTATGGATAGTATGCCACGACGCATACAGACATGCATCAATGGAAGAGGACATGCTACTGGGTATTAGAGGTACTAGTGTGTACAGTAATCTGGACCACCACCTCTGAAGGTCTCGCTGTATGGTGGTACAACATGTAATGTGTGGTTTTCATGAGCAATAAAAAGGGCGGAAACGATGTTTATGTTGATCTCTATTCCAATTTTCTATAGAGGTTCTGGAACTCTCGGAACCGAGGTGATGCAAAACTTATTTTGATGTGTGTTGTTCTGAACTGGACATCGATCCACCAAATTTAGATGTAGGCGGACAGACAGCTGCACCTAGCAGTTAGTATCCAGAGTATGATCAGGACCCTGTCTACAGGCGCCCCTGGGAAGAGCCAAGCGCAACGTCCTACAAATGATCGTAATCATTGTTCACTGGATTGTGTACTAGGCCAGAGTGACAGTTCAGTGCAAGTGAACTTCAGATCACTTCGTCACAACAGGTTCACACTAAAGCGTAATATTTCTTAATACATTACTGTAAATTGTTGCTAATCTATGTTGCCTTATATTTATCTGTGGGAAACGCTACTTGGACCTGTAGCGAAGCTAGGTATAGCGGCTGAGTGCAAACAAGCCACCTCAAAACAGCAACTAATTTCTGTGTGTGCCACATATTGATGTTGAACACTAAGAGCATGTGGTGAATACAACAAACTAAGTAGGCCTATTGTTGTTGTTGTTGCTGCTGTTATTATTGTGGCCTTCAGCCAGAAGACTGGCTTCTTGTAGCTCTAGACTATCCTCTGTATCTCCGAATAATTACTGCAACGTACATCCATCGCTCCACTGGCAAACTGAGGATTCAATGATGATATGTCTTATCAACTGATCCCTTCTTATAGTCAAGTTGTGCAATAAATTTCTTTTTTCTCCAGATCGAGTCTGTACCACCCTACATTCCATCTACCCACTTCATCTTCAACATTCTTCTGCAGCATCATAATCCACAGTCTTATACTATCTTCTTGTCTGAAATGCTTGTTATTCCTCGTTTCACTTCTCTACAAGGCTACACACCAGACAAAAATATGGAAACACCAAAATAATACCACATTAGGCCTACAAGACCTAATACGATGTAGTAAAACCGTTGGCATTCAAAACTTCTTTCAGTCGTCTCGGAATGGATAAAAAAATGTTCAAATGTGTGTGAAATCTTCGGTTGGCTCGATCAATTTTTGAGAAACAGAACCTGGACGGCGAATGTTGAACAGATATGAGAGTTACATCGGCGTGCACCGAGGGAACGTAAAAGTATCTTTTAATATTCTCAATACACATAAATAATTTACCACAAAGGGTCAGCACCATTAAGAGATTCTTCGCTGACCATGCCGTTGTCTACAGGAAAGCATTACCATTAAACGATAACAACGAAGAGCGGAAAGACTTAGACAAAATTTGGTTTAATGTTATGAATTGTTAGCACTCTCCAAACGTGAATAAATGCAAGGCAATGCCCATTAATAGCTAACATCTGCAGCACGTTTCATCGTTTTTAGGGGTAATATATTGCTCAGAATAATTAGAGGAACACGACGTATGGCGTTTGCCGCACTCCCCTGAGTAATAATAGGACTGACTGAGGATGTTACCAAGTTATGCATTTATCTTTCACAAATTAGGTACACAACAAACCATCATTACATCCTCGATTGCTTACATAAAAAGAATGTTTATCACCGCCTGACACACAAGTCTACAGAGGTCACCCTGTGGTATTCGTTCCCATTCTTCAGTGAGAGCCCTTGAGAGTTCTTGGACAATCTGTGGTGGAACAGACGACTACGAAGACGTCTGTCGAGCATGTCCCAATATGCACGATAGGGCTTAGATCGGGACTCACCGCTTACCATTCCATTACTCAACGTCCAGGTTTCGGAAAACATCCCCTCTGACGCCCGCCACATGTACATTGGCATTAGAAGGAGTTCGGGGCCATCATCGTCTGCAGCAGCCACCACATGGTCCAACAGGATCTGTTCGATGTACTGCCTGGTGATAAGACTACCGTGGAGAACGACAAGATTCGTATGGTTGTCAGCATTGAAGCCTTCCTACATCATCACAGAACAGAAAATCTGTCGATTTTCTAGACAACATTTGTCAGGTACAGCTCAACTTAAGCGAACTGCAAGATTTTGTGGCGTCAAGTGCGGTACTTGAACAGGACGTCTGGATCGCAAGGTACTTTCTCGCAACCTGTTCATTACAGTCTGATCAGACACAGTGCCCCCAGTGGTCCTTATGAGATCGTCTTCCAGTGCTCTGGCGATTTCAGTACGAGGCCGCAACGCGGAGGTAGCCAGATATCGGTCTTCAAGTGGGGTTGTACTGCGTCGGCAACTTTGTCCACAACCTGTGGATGACAGATGAAGAGACAGTGACATCTGCAGCAGGACGACCTGTAGCGGGTTCAGAACCTACAGATGACACATGGAGAGTCATTGGAATCTTCAGCAACACGACCAAAATTCCATCCTTTTTGGATCAAACAGACCGCCCTTTCAACATACACTCCATTAAAATAGCTCATTGCCTGTGCTTGGTTGAGTACAACGTCCACAAAGGACAACTGTGTACTTCACTAGAAAACACTGGGACACTGGTACTCACTTCCTTCTGAGGGATCAGCAGACATTGTAATGCATAACACAGCCAATAGATGGTGAATAATTTTAATTGTGGCCTACACTGAAAGTGAATATCCCAAGCCATGCAATAAGTGTGGCGTCGATAGTTACGATGCCACAATGTAGGTGCACGCTCTCGTGAGTTGGCACTACGAGAGAAGACTAACTACGCCGACCACAGCGCCCTCTGGCCGACGCTAGAAGCTGAGGGAATGCCGTCTTGGTTTCGGCCATTTCATCAAGAGCAGACGACCTGGAAATATCGCTTCTACTACCGAGTGGGCTAGCTTGCTATTGAGACTTTGTATTAGTTACGTTCAGTTAAAGTTTGGACAGCAACGAGTATTTGTTAGTTTTGAGATTATACAGGACAGTCATCCTAACTTCACAGGATTAGACATGGACTACGGTTTCACACCTACGTGCCCATCCTAGCCAAGGTTTTTTTTTTGCATCTGATATTTACTTGAGTTTTTGACTCTATTAAAAGTGTTAAAGTCACATGCAGTACCGAAGTGCTTCACCTCTCCTGCTCCTTCTCGCTTCCTTCACTCTCGGCCTATATTACAAAAGCAGTTCACAGGCGCAGACCCAAGCACCGCCTGTCCAGGCGGGATACAAAAATAAGACCATAGGTACCGCCTGCATCAAAATAGATTTAACTTACAGGGCGTTGATACACTTGCCCCCTTATTCTATTGAACAGTGTTTCGAGAAGCTGTATAAAGTGGGACCAACACCTAAAATTAATATTAGGGAAGACTTAAATTTGTTGCAAAGGTGTTGGGAAAATACAGCGTATGTTTAAACGATATGGTCACAAGTTGCTAGTGCTACCGCGCGTGCAGATGTTAGCCAACGCTGCAGGTTCCGCTGCTGCACTTAACCATGTGCAATGTTCTCAATACGTTGCTGGTGTCAGTCGTGGTCACAAAAATGTTCTGTGCAGTTGTGAGTGCATTATGCCGGAGCTAAGGAAAATCGGACGTGGGCACATTGTTGTGGCACGTATGGTCGGTGCTTCTGTAACCAAAGTAACCGAAATATTTGGAGCTTCAAGAGGCTCCGCATACAGGAAAAGCGGAAAAACATCATTCTCTAAGCTACAAAGCGGACGAAAGTATGTGTTGAGTGATCCTGATGGACGGTCGTTGAAGAGGATTGTGACGAAAAATAGGAAGACGACATCTGCAAATGTCGCTGCAGAACTGAATGTTGTTCTCGCAAACCCTGTCAGCACCAAAACAACACGAAAGGAACTCCATAACAAGAGAATTACTTAGCGAGCTGGATTTCCAAAACCACTCATCACTGATGCTAATGTCGTTACCAGGAAAATTGGTGCAGAAGCCGTAATACCTCGATTATGGAGCAATGGAAGGAAGCCTTTTTATCGGATGTGTTTTGTTTCACAATGTTTCCAACTTCGGGCCGAGTTTACGTCCCAAGTGTGAAACATGGTGGGGGTTCTGTGACTTTGGACATCCATATTCCATTGGCCTCATGGTTATTCTGCAAGGTCGCATTGCTTTCAAGCATTATGGCTGATCGGGTCCATCCTATGGTACAATGTTTATTTCCCAACGGTGATAGTGTGTTTCAAGACGAAAGATCCCCTGTTCACACAGCTCACGTCGTCCAGGGCTGGTTTGGTGAGCAGGAAGATGAATTGTCTCGTCTGCCCTGGCCACCACAGTCGCCAGATCTCAATACACTGAACCGTTGTAGTCTACTTTGGACAGAAGAGTGCGTGATCGCTCTCCACCTGCATCATTATTATTACCCGAAATTTTCACTATTTTACTTCATATGATCCTATCTTCAGTGATAATCGACGATGCTGGAAAAGTTTCCAGTGCCTTTTCAGTGTTTAGGAAGGCTCAGTCTATATGTTCACGTGCATCAGTTACATACCTGTGTTGAAGTCTGCCCATGCCCTATAAAATTACACTACTGGCCATTACAATTGCTACACCAAGAAGAAATGAAGATGATAAACGGGTATTCATTGGACAAATATATTATACTAGAACTGACATGTGATAACATTTTCACGCAATTTGGGTGTATAGATCCTGAGAAACCAGTACCCAGAACAACCACCTCTGGCCGTAATAACGGCCTTGATACGCCTGGGCATTGAGTCAAACAGAGCTTGGATGGCGTGCACAGGTACAGCTGTCCATGCAGCCTCAACACGATACCACAGTTCATCAAGAGTAGTGACTGCGTATTGTGACGAGCATGTTGCTCGGCCACCATTGACCAGACGTTTTCAATTGATGAGAGATCTGGAGAATGTGCTGGCCAGGGCAGCAGTCGAGCATTTTCTGTATCCAGAAAGGCCCGTACAGGACCTGCAACATGCGGTCGTGCAGTATCCTGCTGAAATGTAGGGTTTCACAGGGATCGAATGAAGGGTAGAGCCACGGGTCGTAACACATCTGAAATGTAACGTCCACTTTTCAAAGTGCCGTCAATGCGAACAAGAGGTGACCGAGGCGTCTAACCAATGGCACCCCATACCATCACGCCAGGTGATACGCCAGTATGGCGATGACGAATACATGCTTCCAATGTGCGTTCACCGCGATATCGCCAAACACGGATGCGACCATCATGATGCTGTAAACAGAACCTGGATTCATCCGAAAAATTGATGTTTTGCCATTCGTGCACCCAGGTTTGTCGTTGAGTACACCATCGCAGGCGCTCCTGTCTGTGATGCAGCGTCAAGGGTAACCACAGCCATAGTCTCCGAGCTGATAGTCCATGCTGCTGCAAACGTCGTCGAACTATTCGTGCAGATGATTGTTGTCCCCATCTGTTGACTCAGGGATCGAGACGTGGCTGCACGACCCGTTACAGCCATGGGGATAAGATGCCTGTCATCTCCACTGCTAGTGATACGAGGCCGTTGGGATCCAGCACGGCATTCCGTATTACTCTCCTGAACCCACCGATTCCATATTCTGCTAACAGTCATTGGATCTCGACCAACGCGAGCAGCAATGTCGCGATACGATAAACCGCAATCGCAATGGGCTACAATCCGCCCTTTATAAAATTCGGAAACGTGATGGTACGCATTTCTCCTCCTTACACGAGGCATCACAACAACGTTTCACCAGGCAACGCCGGTCAACTGCTTTTTGTGTATGAGAAATCGGTTGGAAACTTTCCTCATGTCAGCACGTTGTAGGTGTCGCCACCGACGCCAATCTTGTGTGAATGCTCTGAAAAGTTAATCATTTGCATATCACAGCATCTTCTTCCTGTCTGTTAAATTTCGCGTCTGTAGCACGTCATCTTCGTGGTGTAGCAATTTTAATGGCCAGTAGTGTATGATAGGCGGAGAGCGCACTTGAAAAATAAATGACGTGAGCGGTGGAAAGACTAGCGATATTTGCGCAGTAGGGACAGGATGTCTCAGAGGTGTCGCACGGGGTTAACGTAGTGTGGCGCTTCCGCCTAGTCGTCAGTTCGTCCTTGCGGCTGTCATTGAGACCTGTCACGCTGAACTTGGCTTATATCCGGCAACAGTGTTTCACCCAACAGAACGAAATGCCTGGGCGATTTCCGTGCACCTTACTGTCTTACTTACGCGTTTGAATGCAATCGGTACAGACACTCCTGCTGATGAAGTACGGTACATTTTACGAATTTTGTTAAATCTACAGGCTGTATTATTATTAACAAAGTATGCCCCTTGAGATAAAAGAAATTGGAGTACATTTTTGCATTACAATAAAACGTCCGTTGTCACCTGTCTTATAGTTTCCGAGTGTTGTCTGTTATATTTAGCTGATAAACATTTTAGTAATTGTAGCCGAAATTTTTCACGGAGCTCAACGTAGTGGCTGGCCACACCTCTTTTCTTATGCTAAAGGAATAAAAAGCGATATAAATACGGTTTTTGAGGAACCAATCAATTCTCCGTGGGTGCTTCTGGCGGAGATTTGGCAGTCTCCTGCTTTCCTGCCACTCTAACCATCTACACGTATCATGTTCTATATAGGACGTCCAGTTTACTGTAAACTGCAAGGGTTAATGCAGAACCAGAACTGTATTAGCCTATACTTAAGATCTATGTTCTAGTGCAACACAGATACTAATTAGATTTCTATAAGAAACTAAAACAGGGCTGATAATCTTGTTCCGCTTCATTTTCTTTTTGTCACCAAAAAGTGCTATCGAAAAGATTCTGCACGTTTCAGGATTCGACAACTGTATCACTCACTATGGACACTCTGTCGACAAAACGTTACTCACCTGGCATTTTTGTTGTTTCGCAGTACTCTTTCACTTTCATGGTCAGCATATTGTACAACAGGTTCATCTGGAAGAAAAGCGAAAATGCTTAATGAAAGGCTTATTTACTTCACGAGTGAAACATTAATCATTGAGAAACTGGAATCATACAAACAAAGGAAGTTCACTAGGAATGAACAAATTCTAGTATAAGACAAGGAAATGTCAAGAAAATTAAGAATACCAATAAAGCGAGTGGCTTACTGCAAACGTTTTATGGTATGAAATTGCTAATTCAGTAAAGACGTTTAACGAATAAGAATAGCTTCACGTGTCAGGCGGAAGAATTGATAACTGGTGTTACCAAACTAAGTTGTATGTTGCCTGAACTAAGTTACGGAGAAGGTGAAACATTAAAGATAGAGAACGAAAGAAGAAGGGAATCGAGGTAATTTAAATACAGGAAATATTTATTAAGGCTGAAAAGATTCTGTGTATTAAAAATAAAAAAACATAAAAATAGCGTCCCAGAAGTAAACAACTGCTGCCATCCACATAACAGGGAAACAAATATATGGACTAAGTAATACACTCCTGGAAATGGAAAAAAGAACACATTGACACCGGTGTGTCAGACCCACCATACTTGCTCCGGACACTGCGAGAGGGCTGTACAAGCAATGATCACACGCACGGCACAGCGGACACATCAGGAACCGCGGTGTTGGCCGTCGAATGGCGCTAGCTGCGCAGCATTTGTGCACCGCCGCCGTCAGTGTCAGCCAGTTTGCCGTGGCATACGG
Source organism: Schistocerca cancellata (assembly GCF_023864275.1). Taxonomy (NCBI): domain Eukaryota; kingdom Metazoa; phylum Arthropoda; class Insecta; order Orthoptera; family Acrididae; genus Schistocerca; species Schistocerca cancellata. The sequence goes on from NC_064629.1 coordinate 819,826,960, forward strand.
AGCTCCATCGCAGTCTTTAACACTGGTAGCATGCCGCGACAGCGTGGACGTGAACCGTATGTGCAGTTGACGGACTTTGAGCGAGGGCGTATAGTGGGCATGCGGGAGGCCGGGTGGACGTACCGCCGAATTGCTCAACACGTGGGGCGTGAGGTCTCCACAGTACATCGATGTTGTCGCCAGTGGTCGGCGGAAGGTGCACGTGCCCGTCGACCTGGGACCGGACCGCAGCGACGCACGGATGCACGCCAAGACCGTAGGATCCTACGCAGTGCCGTAGGGGACCGCACCGCCACTTCCCAGCAAATTTAGGGACACTGTTGCTCCTGGGGTATCGGCGAGGACCAATCGCAACCGTCTCCATGAAGCTGGGCTACGGTCCCGCACACCGTTAGGCCGTCTTCCGCTCACGCCCCAACATCGTGCAGCCCGCCTCCAGTGGTGTCGCGACAGGCGTGAATGGAGGGACGAATGGAGACGTGTCGTCTTCAGCGATGAGAGTCGCTTCTGCCTTGGTGTCAATGATGGTCGTATGCGTGTTTGGCGCCGTGCAGGTGAGCGCCACAATCAGGACTGCATACGACAGAGGCACACAGGGCCAACAACCGGCATCATGGTGTGGGGAGCGATCTCCTACACTGGCCGTACACCACTGGTGATCGTCGAGGGGACACTGAATAGTGCACGGTACATCCAAACCGTCATCGAACCCATCGTTCTACCATTCCTAGACCGGCAAGGGAACTTGCTGTTCCAACAGGACAATGCACGTCCGCATGTATCCCGTGCCACCCAACGTGCTCTAGAAGGTGTAAGTCAACTACCCTGGCCAGCAAGATCTCCGGATCTGTCCCCCATTGAGCATGTTTGGGACTGGATGAAGCGTCGTCTCACGCGGTCTGCACGTCCAGCACGAACGCTGGTCCAACTGAGGCGCCAGGTGGAAATGGCATGGCAAGCCGTTCCACAGGACTACATCCAGCATCTCTACGATCGTCTCCATGGGAGAATAGCAGCCTGCATTGCTGCGAAAGGTGGATATACACTGTACTAGTGTCGACGTTGCGCATGCTCTGTTGCCTGTGTCTATGTGCCTGTGGTTCTGTCAGTGTGATCATGTGATGTATCTGACCCCAGGAATGTGTCAATAAAGTTTCCCCTTCCTGGGACAATGAATTCACGGTGTTCTTATTTCAATTTCCAGGAGTGTATAAACGATTAAAATGGGTAATGGATAATGCACTGGAGTGTAAATATAGACACTAAAGGTGTCAACTGAATCTTCCTGTACACGGGTACCAATTTCTCCACCTCCATAAATGGTCTTTCAGATGCGCTCTTAGATCTTCGCAACTATTTCGCAGAAGCCGATCATTAGTTCACTGTACTGTCTCAGGTGTAGCCGTACGCCGACACATTCACGTGGTGGCTGTAGCAAGCAACTTTAGCGAAAGTGAAGTGTGAATCAGTGTTTGCGAGGAAAAAGTGTACGGTCTGACACACTCTTTATGGAACTGTAGCAGTGCATGGGCAACATATTAAGATTACGGTTCGTGGCAAGTGGTTCTTAATGGTTAAGAGTGGGTGAGCGGCGATCTTGGGCCATCCAGATTGTGCTGAATAAAAGATGGACTGCATTGTTTAGCACTGTCTATGCTTTTCGAAAATCCATTGAATACTAGAAGTAGGGAAGGGACTGAAATTGCTAAGATTATGTCCACAACAAAATTGTAGAGATGTAGATGAACAATATGTAGTTTGCTGTGTGTTGTACTTTTTTAACATTCTTAATAAACATTTTCGTATATGAAGCGTTATATACCACTAGCATGGCCTCCACATTACAAAAATTATTTTTTGCATGTCCTAATTTTTAACCAAGTTTTCTTCAGCAATTCTTGTTTGTTGTCAGTGTACTACAACATAGACACACTGCTCGTTGTGCTCCTCTCGTAATGATTCAGTGTCCAAAAATGATCCATCTACGTTATTGACAAATTTTCTATACTTTTTCGTGTATACGAATCAGCAGCTGAGACAGTACCATACAACGGTTTAGCAACCGACAGTGCACGATTAAGTGTCTTACTCCAGCCAGAGAAAAAGATTACTACAGGCGCATTTTCAGTCCACCCAAACGTAAATGATCACGTCCCGTAAGGCCAAATCTTTCAGTGTCTAAGAGTGAGAGCAAAAGTCGGTAATTAGATTACATTATATGTCGTATGGCACTGTTGGCTGGGAAATCTAACGAGGTAGGTTCTACCGCCTAGTCAGAAAGGGTGTTCTTCAAATGGTTCAAATGGCTCTGAGAACTATGGGACTTAACATCTGAGGTCATCAGCCCCATGGAACTTAGAACTACTTAAACCTAACTAACCTAAGGACATCACACACATCCATGACTGAGGCAGGATTCGAACCTGTGACCGTAGTGCGTGCGCGCGGTTCCAGACCTACGCGCCTAGAACCGCTTGGCCACACTGGCCGGCGGGTGTTTTTCCTCCGTGGGCATTAACCCATTTACTTGCTGATATGTGAGATTGGCGTCTTATGCGTATTTGTGGAGTGTAGGTGAGTGTAGTAGATGCGTGTACACTTAGCGTTTTGTCTGTGTTGTATGAGGAGTGATTAATAAGTTTCCGTTTGGGGGCGTCGCTGCAGCGTATTTGCACCGTAGAGAGACTGCTATGCGGGTATATAGGCACCGGCATGTAGAAAAGGGATTAGTGTATCATTCGCGTCTTTCCGACGTACGTGCGGTAGATGTGTAAACGTGAACTATCGCGACGTTATTACCAAATGCGTTAAAACAGGACCAACTCGAGGTTATTCTTTTCTTGCTGCCGAAGGGCAAAAACCGGTGAAGAGCCGTCAGAGAATGAAGAACGTGTATGGGGCAGTATGTCTGTCGAAAATCACCACTGTGGAATGGTGCGCCAAGTTCCGTGCCAGTCGCAAATCGACACAAGATGCTGGTCATCTGGGAGGCCAGTCTCATCCATTACGTACAAGTTGGAGACAGTCAAGCGCCCTCTAAATAGTCCTGATGTCTCCCCCAAGCGATTATCACGCCTTCGGTCCCTTGTAAAGGAATCTGAAGAGTTTACGATTGCTGTCGGGCGAGGAAGCGCAGCAGGCAGTTAAGGACTCATTCAGCCTCCAGAACATATGTTTTACCAAACGGTAATCTTCAACTTGGTGCATTGGTGAGATGACTGGCTCACTGCTCACACCGAGTTTGCCGCAAAAGCAGGAGAGATTCTTATGCAAGTTTGTCAAAGTATTTTTTGTACATCCATTACAACGACGACAATCGTAACATATCCCATACGAAAGATGTACGAGGATCACTCCAAAAGGAATGCACACTTTTTTGTAAAAATACAGTTTTCATTCTGCATGTGTGAAAGTTGTACAGTGTGTAGTTACATCCTTCCCCGCTTGTTTTCAAACTTAGTTCAACCTGTTCCCGTGAGTGGCGCCGTCACAGCATGTCTTCAAGATGGCTGCTACACTTGACGTTCGTCAGAAGCAACGTGCTGTCATAGAATTCCTGTGCTGTGAAAACGAGAGTGGGAAACATCCACAAGAGGTTGAAAAAGGTGTATTGAGATGATGCTGTCGATCGCAGTACAGTTAGTCGGCGGACAAGCAGGTTACGTGATGAAAGCGGGCACGGCAATATTGAGGATTGTCCTCGCAGCGGCAGGCCTCGTACTGCACACACTCCAGACAATGTGCAGAGAGTTAACGAATTGGTGACTGCTGACAGACGCGTCACAGTGAACGAATTGTCACGCTACGTTGGGGTAGGGGAAGTAAGTGTTTGCAGAATACTGAAAGTGTTGGCGTTAAATAAGGTTTGTGCCAGGTGGGTTCCCAGGATGTTGACAGTGGCTCACAAAGAAACAAGAAAAACGGTATGCAGCGAACTTTTGGAACAGTACGAGAATGGTGGAGATGAATTTCTTGGAAGAATTGTGACAGGTGATGAAACATGGTTCCATCATTTTTCACCAGAGACGAAGAGGCAATCAGTGGTGTGGCATCATTCAAATTCACCCAAGAAAGAAAAAAAAATTCAAAACTACACCTTCTGCTTGAAAAGTTAAGGCTATGGTGTTTCTCGATTCCGAAGGACTCTTGTTTATTGACATCATGCCAAGTGGAACCACCGTATATTCTGATGCATATGTGACGACACTGAAGAAACTTCAAGCTCGACAGAGTCGTGTTCAACCACATCGGCAAAAGCAGGATGTTTTGAAGTTGCACGACAATGCACGGCCACATGTCAGTCAAAAAACCATGGAAGCGATCACAAAACTCGTATGGCCAACACAAACACACGCCTTTCAGTCCTGACCTGGCTCCATGTGACTATCATCTCTTTGGGAAACTGAAAGACTCTCTTCGTGGAACAAGGTTTGAAGATGACTCCATTGTACTCGCTGCCAAACAGTGGTTCCAACAGGTTGGACCAGAATTTTACCGTGCGGTTATACAGGCGCTGGTTCCAAGATGGCGTAAGGCAGTTGAGAGGGATGGAAATTATGTAGAGAAATGAAAATAGTGCTGCTAAAGGATGTGTCTACATACTATTAAACTTTCAAACATGTAGAATAAAAGATGGATTTAAAAAAGAATAGTGTGCATTTCTTCTGGAGTGACCCTCGTAATTCTAAATATTTTCATGGATTACTACATCTGTTTTCCATTTTTGTGGAAAATATTAAACAGATTCTGGGCCCGCAGTTTCCGAATTCAAGATTTTGTTATAAGAGTAAGCCTTGTGACATGTAATTACACTACTGGCCATTAAAATTGCTACATTACGAAGATGACGTGCTACAGTCGCGAAATTTAACTGAAAGGAAGAAGATGCAGTGATATGCAAACGATTAGCTTTTCAGAGCATTCACACAAAGTTGGCACCGGTGGCGATACCTACAACATGCTGACATGAGGAAAGTTTCCAACCGACTTCTCATACACAAACAGCAGTTGACCGGCGTTGCATGGTGAACGTTGTTGTAATGTCTTGTGTAAGGAGGGGAAATGCGCACCATCACGTTTCCGACTTTGGTAAAGGTCGGATTGTAGCCTATCGCGATTGCGGTTTATCGTATCGCGACATTGCTGCTCGCGTTGGTAGAGATCTAATGACTGTTAGCAGAATACGGAATCGGTGGGATCAGGAGGGTAATACGGAACGCCATGCTGGATCCTAACGGCCTCGTATCACTAGCAGTCGAGATGACAGGCATCTTATCCCCATGGCTGTAACGGATCGTGCAGCCACGTCTCGATCTCTGAGTCAACAGATGGGGACGTTTGCAAGGCAATAACCATCTGCACGAACAGTTCGACGACGTTTGCAGCAGCGTCGACTATCATCTCGGAGAGCATGGCTGTGGTTACCCTTGACGCTGCATCACAGACAGGAGCGCCTGCGATGGTGTACTCAACGACTACCCTGGGTTCACGAATGGCAAAACGTCATTTTTTCGGATGAATCCAGGTTCTGTTTACAGCATCATGATGGTCGCATCCGTGTTTGGCGACATCGCGGTGAACGCACATTGGAAGCGTGTATTCGTCAACGCTATACTGGCGTATCACCCGGCGTGATGGTATGGGGTGCCATTGGTTGTTACATTTCAGATGTGTTACGACCCGTGGCTCTACCCTTCATTCGATCCCTGCGAAACCTTACATTTCAGCAGGATAATGCACGACCGCATGTTGTGTTGACTTGGCAAGACAGCCAAGCCACTATGAGGAAGCCGAAAGGCACGCGTTAAGCTCACGCAGGCTAGCGTGAGGTTTGGAACAGTTAAAGGAGTTGAGTCTAGTAAAAAAAGAACGGAGCTTCTGGAATACTTAACTTTAATCCATAATTGGTGAACATCGGTCTGACGGTACATGCATCACAAGATAACTAGCAAATGATAATGGCTCCTTGCTAGGTCGTAGCAAATGACGTAGCTGTAGGCTATGCTAACTATCGTCTCGGCAAATGAGAGCGTAATTTGTCAGTGAACCATCGCTAGCAAAGTCGGCTGTACAACTGGGCGAGTGCTAGGAAGTGTCTAGAGACCTGCCGTGTGGCGGCGCTCGGTCTGCAATCACTGATAGTGGCGACACGCGGGTCCGACGTATACTAACGGACCGCGGCCGATTTAAAGGTTACCACCTAGCAAGTGTGGTGTCTGGCGGTGACACCACATGTTGCAGGTCCTGTACGGGCCTTTCTGGATACAGAAAATGTTCGACTGCTGCCCTGGCCAGCACATTCTCCAGACTTCTCACCAATTGAAAACGTCTGGTCAATCGTGGCCGAGCAAGTGGCTCGTCACAATACGCCAGTCACTACTCTTGATGAACTGTGGTATCGTGTTGAAGCTGCATGGGGAGCTGTACCTGTACACGCCATCCAAGCTCTGTTTGACTCAATGCCCAGGCGTATCGAAGCCGTTATTACGCCCAGAGGTGGTTGTTCTGGGTACTGATTTCTCAGGATCTATGCACCCAAATTGCGTGAAAATGTAATCACATGCCAGATCTAGTATAATATATTTGTCCAATGAATACCCGTTTTTTATCATCTGCATTTTCTTGGTGTAGCAATTTTAATGGCCAGAAGTGTATGTTCTTCCTGTTGCTCTTTGACTAAAAGAGGCTGTGAGTGGACAGAGCTGTGTGGGTGACAGTGCTGGAGACAGAGAGTTACTGCAGTGTGAGCGGCCATTGGGAGGGGTAGGGGGAGGGGCGACATCGTGTCGTGTCGCGCGGACGTTAAGAACGTCCACTCCGCCGGCTCAGCTTGGCGACCGTGAGAGGACTCGTTCAGTCTAGACCCTCTAACAGAAAACCTTTCATGAGCACAAGAACTCGCCAGAGAAGTTTCTGGAGACGGTTGTTACGTGGAATGTGTCATACGACACGTTGCAGGCTCTGCCAACCGCGAGTTAATACTCGGCGCTACATCCGGGACGCGCCGGGCGCGGGAAAACCGGCACCCATGAACGTCCTCTGGCCTGTCGCTGTTTTATTCATGCGCGTTGTTAAACAAGAAAAAGCCTCCTCCTTAGGGCACTGAGTAAGCACCACTCTCGCTGAAGCTCGTGTGACGAAGTGCTATCCTGACTCAGATCTTGTTTCAGCACACTGACCAGGGGAAAAATAGTTACTACTTTCTCCCAAGGTAAAGTTAAAGTTTTTAGCGTTTAAAACAGCTCGCGCTTAGGTGGCTGCAGACAGAGCACGAACTCTGAAGAGACAAGGATGTGTGCAGATGCGGCCGCCACTACCATCGATTCACAGAAAACCAAAATCGGAGTGAGCGAACGGCGATTTGCCAAACGTCCGTCTTACACGTCTGGAGCTTTAACCACTGAGCCATGTCGCACGGTTTTTCCCATCTTGGTTCATTACAATCGTTTGCGGCATTGATAAAATTTTTTCGAGATGACTGTTAAAATGAACGTTGTACATGTTTTTCACAATCTGTCTCTGGTTCAAACGGCTCTGAGCACTATGGGACTTAACATCTCAGGTCATCAGTCCCCTAGAACTTAGAACTACTTAAACGTAACTAACCTAAGGACATCACACACATCCATGCCCGAGGCAGTATTCGAACCTGCGACCGTAGCGGTCGCGCGGTTCCGAACTGTAGCGCCTAGAACCGCTCGGTCACTCCGCCGGCACAATCTGTCTCTGCTAAGTGTTGTTATTTCCATTCGTTTATTCGCGACGCGCTTAGAGAAAACAGTTCTTTTCATGAAACGTCAAAGGTAGACGATTCCTGAAGAACTAAGTATAGCAACTTTTGCTCTTCGAAGAAGTTCTTGTACGAATATGTGACACTTTTTTATACGCCCCCTATAGGGTATAACAGGAGGTGCTGCCAAACACAGGCTAAACTCCGTATATGGAACGACAATGCTGCTTTTACATATTAAACTCATTTCCTACATCTCTTCGTAATATAGAAACCGTGGGAAACACACAGAAACAAAATGCACCAGTATACTACATGAAACTCGTGACATGAATCTAATGAAAGGCCGGCCGCTGGTGGCCGAGCGGTTCTAGGCGCTTCAGTTTGGAACCGCGCGACCGCCACGGTCGCAGGTTCGAATCCTGCCTCGGGCGTGGATGTGTGTGATGTCCTTAGGTTAGTTAGGTTTAAGTAGTTCTAAGTTCTAGGGGACTGATGACCTGAGATGTTAAGTCCCATAGTGCTCAGAGCCATTTGAACCATTTTTTTTCTAATGAAAGGTCCTCTTCGTCACATCTGGTCGAGATTTAATTCATAGGCACACCGCCTGTTTTCTGTGGCAGATGTGTAGAAAGAGACGGACCAACTCCCTGGACCGAGCGAGGTGGTGCAGTGGTTAGCACACTGGACTCGCATTAGGGAGGACGAAGGTTCAAAGCCGGGTCCGGCTATCCTGTTTTAGGTTTTCCGTGATTTCCCTAAATCGCTTCACACAAATGATGGGATTGTTCCTTCGAAAGGGCACGGCCGACTTCCTTCCCCATCTTTCTCTAATCCGGTGGGACCGAGGACCTCGCTGTTTTGTCCCTTCCCCCAAACCGACCAACCAGCCTATTTCCTGGCATTTGGAAGCTTGTGCGTTTCGGATTCCATATCGTAGAATGCTGCGAAACTACACGGAATGCTCCGAAGGTAATCTTACATCAGAGCATTAGGGATTCGATGCAACGGTGAGTTCAGACATGTATCAGTGTCAACACAGGGCATTTTGAACAGTATATGCAATGAATAGTTCCATGTGGTACCCCGTCAGTCCATAACGTTTCGAAACTTGATTTATGAAACATAGAGAAAAGTTAAGAGAATGATTTCATTGCTTCAGGTGTTCCACATAGTTTCCCCTCACTAGACTACAACGCACAGAAAATTCATACAATCATCTGAAACTGTCAGAAAAGTCCTCCTTTGTGATTTCACATTGGCTTCATTGTCGGTTATGCCCTCTAAGCGTTGACTCTTCGTCAAAATTTCTGAACTTTTGTCGTAGGTTCGTATTGATAACACAGAGTCTCGTCTCCCATGATGATTTTTTTTCCAGAAAATAATTAACCTAGTTTTGAATTTCAATACGTTTTTTGCATGCGTCCACGCGTTGGTGTTTTTGTTCGGGAGCCAAGGTGTATTGGACGAACTACGCAGAGACTTTTATCTTCTTCGAAACAGTCTGGTGAATGTCTTGAACATTCGATTTAGATATGTTATTTCACTGCGATTTGTGACACTACATCTTTGACACACTATGGGAGCACGTCCACTACTGCCTGCTCCCAACTGACTGGTCGAGTGCACGTCTGTTTACAGTTTTTAGTTCAAATTACCACCGTAGTTAATGTCCCTAATATGCCAGGAATAAAATCAGTCCGTTAACGTTTTTGACGGACCTTGTTATTGTACTTTCCCGTGATTGTTGTAGTATTATGAGTTGTAGAAAATGAGTTCTGTTACATAAAGAAAGCGTTTTGGGATACACATGCACAGGTTTTCTTCTTGTATATGCGAAGAACATGTCCTCAAAGTTTGATCGTACCATTTTGTTACACTTTGTATTTTGTCAACGGTAAATCTGTTATAAATAAACACGACTTGAAAAGAGCAGTAATGTCACTTAAGTTTTCAGTTGCTAAGAGGGATGTTCAGTATGCTGCCACAGAAATCGTAGCTGAAACCTTTTGTTCCGGGCATACCAACCTATTGAAAATTATTATATATATATTTTTTGAAGAGTAAACCGCCATTTGACTGTGTATTTCTGCGTTATCTTCTGTACTATCTAGATTTCGGCTTTTATGCCATTATCAAGTACAAGCTTAGAGAGTAATAATGGTGTAACAACTTTTAGCAGTGTACTTGATAATGGCATAAAAGCCGAAATCTAGAAGTCACAGAAGATAAATGTAACAAAACAAAGTCAAATGGCGGTTTACTCTTTCAAAAAATATAACATGACTGTGGATCACTTCCGTCGAAAAATGTTTTATAGGAATTTTCAGTTAAAAAACAGTAGAATGTGCATGTACATAAGAACAAAAATATTTCCCTTTACTGTTAAATTAAAGTAGGTTTCACTTATAACATGCGTAGTGTCCGAAACAAATAAGCTATTTTTTTTACGTTTCAGCTACTAAGCTATTTTGTAACATGTAAATGGCCAGTACATTACCATATATACAAGTTATTAATCTACACAAAGTCTCTAAACAAAATTGTTATGCACCCCTTAGAACTATTTGTATTACCAAATATGCTAATATCCAAGTTTAAATCAAGGATTTTTCTATGTTGCGAAGGTCATCCTTAGACACTCGGCCTGTATGCCGCTCTAAATGATGATGCCCATTTGTGTTAAAGCTTAGTGAAAGTGATGAGAACAAAGCACCGGCGTTAGATAAGTCCAAATTTGACAATATTTTCCGTAATAGACATCACATTTCGATAAATGGTGGCACAGAATTTTCGTATGGTTGCATGAGTGATTCGAAGTACTTAGATTGTAAATGGATTGGTGAGTTTACTGTGAGCTCAATGTGAAGAATTTCATCCTGCACACATTTTAGCTTCAGTTTACTTATGGACGTAGCACTGCTGCATGACCCATTTTGAACCCTATAACGTTTGGTGACTCACCAGCAAAGCAGATTTTTGAGACGATCGTAGCGATAACTACAAGGAGCGAAACAAAAATGTAGTGAGTGGTATTTCGTGATGAACAATAAGCTTTTTACCAGATGCGACTGGAAGGCGAGCAACGAAGGAAGCAAATACAATAAATAGAAATATCTTTCTTTTTGAGGCCTCGATTAGAGCCACAAATATGTGGTTTCACGAACTGAAAAATAAGCTGATAATGTAACAAACCTTTCCTTGACTTATACTCCCGATAGGGAGCGAGAATACGTGCCGATGTTCTGCACCAGTATTGCTAGCTTTTATCACATAAAATGTGACGTGTCGCTGTCGTTGGTAGGTGTCCTAACAGCGACATCAACCGAAGGATATACACTCCTAGAAATGGAAAAAAGAACACATTGACACCGGTGTGTCAGACCCACCATACTTGCTCCGGACACTGCGAGAGGGCTGTACAAGCAATGATCACACGCACGGCACAGCGGACACACCAGGAACCGCGGTGTTGGCCGTCGAATGGCGCTAGCTGCGCAGCATTTGTGCACCGCCGCCGTCAGTGTCAGCCAGTTTGCCGTGGCATACGGAGCTCCATCGCAGTCTTTAACACTGGTAGCATGCCGCGACAGCGTGGACGTGAACCGTATGTGCAGTTGACGGACTTTGAGCGAGGGCGTATAGTGGGCATGCGGGAGGCCGGGTGGACGTACCGCCGAATTGCTCAACACGTGGGGCGTGAGGTCTCCACAGTACATCGATGTTGTCGCCAGTGGTCGGCGGAAGGTGCACGTGCCCGTCGACCTGGGACCGGACCGCAGCGACGCACGGATGCACGCCAAGACCGTAGGATCCTACGCAGTGCCGTAGGGGACCGCACCGCCACTTCCCAGCAAATTAGGGACACTGTTGCTCCTGGGGTATCGGCGAGGACCATTCGCAACCGTCTCCATGAAGCTGGGCTACGGTCCCGCACACCGTTAGGCCGTCTTCCGCTCACGCCCCAACATTGTGCAGCCTGCCTCTAGTGGTGTCGCGACAGGCGTGAATGGAGGGACGAATGGAGACGTGTCGTCTTCAGCGATGAGAGTCGCTTCTGCCTTGGTGCCAATGATGGTCGTATGCGTGTTTGGCGCCGTGCAGGTGAGCGCCACAATCAGGACTGCATACGACCGAGGCACACAGGGCCAACACCCGGCATCATGGTGTGGGGAGCGATCTCCTACACTGGCCGTACACCACTGGTGATCGTCGAGGGGACACTGAATAGTGCACGGTACATCCAAACCGTCATCGAACCCATCGTTCTACCATTCCTAGACCGGCAAGGGAACTTGCTGTTCCAACAGGACAATGCACGTCCGCATGTATCCCGTGCCACCCAACGTGCTCTAGAAGGTGTAAGTCAACTACCCTGGCCAGCAAGATCTCCGGATCTGTCCCCCATTGAGCATGTTTGGGACTGGATGAAGCGTCGTCTCACGCGGTCTGCACGTCCAGCACGAACGCTGGTCCAACTGAGGCGCCAGGTGGAAATGGCATGGCAAGCCGTTCCACAGGACTACATCCAGCATCTCTACGATCGTCTCCATGGGCGAATAGCAGCCTGCATTGCTGCTAAAGGTGGATATACACTGTACTAGTGCCGACATTGTGCATGCTCTGTTGCCTGTGTCTATGTGCCTGTGGTTCTGTCAGTGTGATCATGTGATGTATCTGACCCCAGGAATGTGTCAATAAAGTTTCCCCTTCCTGGGACAATGAATTCACGGTGTTCTTATTTCAATTTCCAGGAGTGTATGTTAAAGTGTAGTTACGGTCGTTGGCATTCAGTATAAAAGGCAAACTGTGCTGAATGACTAAAGGTGCTAAAAAGCAAGTATATACAGCTTCGGTACTAAAAGCAGTAAACTAAGAATGAGTAAAAAAAAAGTGGTACGAATTTCACAGTCATTTTCGAATATCAAGACGACTGATACCATTCCTTATCACATACAGAGACATAATTCGCATCTCAACTGTGTGCAGCTTACTTATAAAAGAGAGAGAGAGAGAGAGAGAGAGAGAGAGAGAGAGAGAGAGAGAGAGAGAGATAGTGGGGGAGAGGAGGGGAGTAGACTACGAAGGAGAGTTTTCACATGGTGCAATGTTACAACAGGCATTAAACGACAGTACGATAGTTTCTGTGGCAACCAGCGGATTGCATGCAAATGATGTTGGCGAGTGTGAGAGGAGGTGGATGTCAGGTTTTATAGACAACCGAACAGGAAAGTGCTACAGCTGTGAGGAGTAGTTGGTGTGCACTGTCGGGTGTAATGTGGCTGACTACGGGCGCACCGTTCACTTGCCACGACTTCGGATGATTGAACCATCAGACCATAACAGAGAAGGTTGGTGCTAAATACCTTGACTCACCGACAGGCCATCAATGGGGGGCGACTGGAGTTGTTGGAGCAGTGACGGTAATGGTTATGTGACGATGAGTAAATTCTCTGGTGACAGTACAAGAAGCAATAGGAATACTTAACTGGCGCAGGGGATATCGTGATCATGAAAGCGGTTCCTCTGGAGGCTCTTCCATCGCACTTAGGTCGAGCTGATCTCCGCAATTACTCTACATAACGTTGTTTGTATTGTGTTTGTCATTTTGGGTTTTTCTTTTATTTTAAGTACGTCTATCTGTATGCTATAATTCTCACGTTGTTATATGATGTCATTTGCAATTCTGTTCTTCAGCTATTGTTGTACTTACTGTATGATGTACGGTGTTTGCCCTTTCATTTTTTGTCTTTACTATAAGAGCATATGCATGTTTGTTATAATGTTGTTGTATAGTGCTATTTGTAATTTTGCTCCAATGTCATTGTCATCACTGTCGTCGGCTCTCTTGTGTTTGTTTAAATGCCCTTTTATTTTACTTTAAGAGTGTGTTTATATGCTAACTTCGTCATTTTGTGCTATTCTGCTTTTTTGCGATTATGTTTCTTTGGCACTTTATAACCGTTGATGGCTGTATGGTCCTTGTCACCCAAAGCCAAAATAAAGGAAGTAAAAAAAGCAATAGTAGTAGTAACAGTTGTGCAGGTCATAACTAGCGATAGCTCTGTGAAAAGGGCGTCAGAAGATGAAGCCCTGGACTCATTTGGAGAAACACGTGGACATTTTCTTTCATTGATTGGAGAAGTCCAGGAAAATATAAATCAAAGTGGCCGTGAAATTAGTTATGGCTTCTCTTAAAGGTGGTCCTACTTTCTAACAAAGCACCACTAACATCAGCCAGAAATAGGAGTACTATTTTGATAATATGTACTTGTAGTAATACTAGCAAGTAGTTTAGTTACAGTAATATGTGATGTAAGCAGAGTTTTCTAAGTTGTAATATATGTAATAATACACAGCGTTAGCTTAACTATGGAACGTTGAAATATGGGAGTGATTCAACAATTTCGACAACAAGGACCCTCATGAAATAATGACGGCCGGTCGGTGTTGCCGTGCGGTTCTAGGCGCTTCAGTCTGGAACCGTGTGACCGCTACGATCGCAGGTTCGAATCCTGCCTCGGGCGTGGATGTGTGTGATGTCCTTAGGTTAGTTAGGTTTAAGTAGGTCTAAGTCTAGGGGACTGATAACCTCAGATGTTAAGTCCCATAGTGCTCAAAGCCATTTGTTCTGCGTTGTGCTGCTCCAGCCGCTGTATACCGAAGCACTCCGCATCTGACATTTGAGGGCGTTCAGTGAACTAACGCGTATTGGAAATTAAAACATTCCTTGCCAGCAGCTGAGGTAGTATATCTTATGTACGTAAGAGCTCCCACGGGCAAACCTTATTTCCCAGGTTGGGATAATACGCTATAATATGACACTGACAGTCCCCGCTTTTTAACATACAGGATGACAATTATTGAACTATATGAAATAAAATCGTCATAACTTCTGAACAATTTACGTTAGGGACGTTCAAGCTGCACGGTTGGTCGTGGGGCATGATGGGAATTAGTATGCGCAGTATGGTTTCGTTTAGCGACGAAGCCCACTTTCATTTGGATGGGTTCGTCAATAAGCAAAACTGGCGCATTTGGGGGACAGACAATCCGCATTTCGCGGCCAAGAAGTCTCTTCACCCTCAATGGATGATTGTGTGGTGTGCAATGTCCAGTCACGGAATAATCGGTGCGATGTTCCTTGATGGCACGGTGACCACCGAGCGGTACGTGAAGGTATTGGAAGACATTTCATCCCCCTTATCCAAAGTGATCCTGATTTCGACAAGATGTGGTTCATGCAAGACGGAGACGCCATCGAAACAGGAGAGTGTCTGATGTCTTGGAGGAGCACTCTTGGGACCGCATTCTGGCTCTGGGTACCCAGAGGCCACTGGCATGGGCCTAGATTGCCCGCCATATTGTCCGGATCTGCACACATGCGACTCCTTTCTACGGGGCTATATTAAAGACAAGATGTACAGCAATAACCCCAAAACCATTGCTGAACTGAAAACAACCATTCAGGAGAGCATCAACAACATCGATGCTTCGACACTTCAGCGGGTCATGCAGAATTTCGCTATTCCTCTGCGTCACATTATCGCCAATGATGTCATGTCATAACCTAAATCCAAATATCTGCAATGACGTTTACATGTTGAATAAAGTGTGACCGTTCCGTAGTTTGTAACTAATTTAGGTTTTATTCATATAGTTCTATAATTGTCACCATGAAGTACCAATAGTTTTCCAAATTTCTACATCTACATTTATACTCCGCAAGCCACCCAACGGTGTGTGGCGGAGGGCACTTTACGTGCCACTGTCATTACCTCCCTTTCCTGTTCCACTCGCGTACGGTTCGCGGGAAGAACAACTGTCTGAAAGCCTCCGTGCGCGCTCTAATCTCTCTAATTTTACATTCGTGATCTCCTCGGGAGGTATAAGTAGGGGGAAGCAATGTATTCGCTACCTCATCCAGAAACGCACCCTCTCGAAACCTGGCGAGCAAGCTACACCGCGATGCAGAGCGCCTCGCTTGCAGAGTCTGCCACTTGAGTTTGTTAAACATCTCCGTAACGGTATCACGGTTACCAAATAACCCTGTGACGAAACGCGCCGCTCTTCTTTGGATCTTCTCTATCTCCTCCGTCAACCGGATCTGGTACGGATCCCACACTGATGAGCAATACTCAAGTATAGGTCGAACGAGTGTTTTGTAAGCCACCTCCTTTGTTGATGGACTACATTTTCTAAGGACTCTCCCAATGAATCTCAACCTGGTACCTGCCTTACCAACAATTAATTTTATATGATCATTCCACTTCAAATCGTTCCGCACGCATACTCCCAGATATTTTACAGAAGTAACTGCTACCAGTGTTTGTTCCGCTATCATATAATCATACAATAAAGTATCCTTCTTTCTATGTATTCGCAATACATTACATTTATCTGTGTTAAGGGTCAGTTGCCACTCCCTGCACCAAGTGCCTATCCGCTGCAGATCTTCCTGCATTTCGCTACAATTTTCTAATGCTGCAACTCCTCTGTATACTACAGCATCATCCGCGAAAAGCCGCATGGAACTTCCGACACTATCTACTAGGTCATTTATATATATTGTGAAAAGCAATGGTCCCATAACACTCCCCTGTGGCACGCCAGAGGTTACTTTAACGTCTGTAGACGTCTCTCCATTGATAACATGCTGTGTTCTGTTTGCTAAAAACTCTTCAATCCAGCCACACAGCTGGTCTGATATTCCGTAGGCTCTTACTTTGTTTATCAGGCGACAGTGCGGAACTGTATTGAATGCCTTCCGGAAGTCAAGAAAAATAGCATCTACCTGGGAGCCTGTATCTAATATTTTCTGGGTCTCATGAACAAATAAAGCGAGTTGGGTCTCAACACGATCTCTGTTTCCGGAATCCATGTTGATTCCTACATAGTAGATTCTGGGTTTCCAAAAACGACATGATACTCGAGCAAAAAACATGTTCTAAAATTCTACAACAGATCGACGTCAGAGATATAGGTCTATAGTTTTGCGCATCTGCTCGACGACCCTTCTTGAAGAATGGGACTACCTGTGCTCTTTTCCAATCATTTGGAACCTTCCGTTCCTCTAGAGACTTGCGGTACACGGCTGTTAGAAGGGGGGCAAGTTCTTTCGCGTACTCTGTGTAGAATCGAATTGGTATCCCGTCAGGTCCAGTGGAGTTTCCTCTGTTGAGTGATTCCAGTTGCTTTTCTATTCCTTGGACACTTATATCGATGTCAGCCATTTTTTCGTTTGTGCGAGGATTTAGAGAAGGAACTGCAGCGCGGTCTTCCTCTGTGAAACAGCTTTGGAAAAAGGTGTTAAGTATTTCAGCTTTTCGCGTGTCATCATCTGTTTCAATGCCTTCATCATCCCGGAGTGTCTGGATACGCTGTTTCGAGCCACTTACTGATTTAACGTAAGATCAGAACTTCCTAGGATTTTCTGTCAAGTCGGTACATAGAATTTTACTTTCGAATTCACTGAACGCTTCACGCATAGCCCTCCTTACGCTAACTTTTCGTCCAACCTGTACAGCTATAGGTCAATATTTGAATAGAAAAAAATTGTTTGGAGCAACTACAGTCATAGTCATGTGCTATTGTGTTCGCCTACTGAAGTAAATCGTTTCACGCGACGAGAAAGTCAATATGAAAAAGAAGCGAATCGTTTATGGCACTACAGACGATTTCACAGATTGTGTGGCAGAAATTCAACATTAAAACAGACAACATAGTAAACACTGTACAAGTGGGATGTTGCTGTAGAGCAACAAAGAGATCTCTGCAAACCATTAACTACATGCATACACTAGGTAGAACCTTATACAGACATTACATTACAGTAATATGAGGAAAACTGGTACCTGAGCGAACTATAACTAGTGGATTGCAAATGAAAAGCCTTTTGTGACGTAAGGTGTATTCAGTGCTGATTTTACAATTCAAAATTTTAGGGAAAGCTTGCAACAGTTAGACTGGGATGAGGTGTACAGGGAACATGTGCTAATTTAAAATTTAACCTACTTCGTGATACCTTTGTGAGTATATTTAAAAACAGTTTCCCGAAGAAAACAGTGAAATATAATTGTAAGAAACCATGTAAAAAGCCATGGCTTACTAAAGGGATAAAAATATCTTTTAAGTAGAAAAGGGGAATTATCTTATAGCCAGGAAGAGTAATGATGACGAACCAATGAACATTACAAAAACTACTGCACTTTATTAAGAAAAGTTATTAAAGAAGTCCAGAAGTATGTGCATTATGAATGAGATTAGCACACCTGACAATAAAATTAAAACAATTTGGAATACTGTGAAAAGGGAGACAGGGCAACCGAGAGCACAGGAAGACTATTTCTATCAAACACAATGAAAAGTTTGTTAACAAGAAGCCAGAAGTAGATAAAAATTTTAAGTGTAGAGATCTAGCTATTCATTAGAAAATGGAAGGCAGTATATGGAAGAGGCAGTACCTATGCAATTTCATAAAATTGAAATTCAACCCACATCTCCTACTGAAATTAGGAAAATAATAAATGCACTCAAAAATAAAAGCTCACATGGAATTGATGGTATTTCCAACAGAGTACTAAAAGCTTGTTCCCAACAAATAAGCAGGATTCTCAGCCACATATGCAGTAGCTCCCGAAACAGGGCATTTTTCCAGATAGACTGAAATACGCTATTGTTATACCATTGCATAGAAAAGGGGATAGATCTGATGCTAACGACTACCGTCCAATCTCACTTCCGACAGCTTTATCCAAAATTCTTGAAAAAGTAATGTATTCAAGAGTACCATGACATATTTGTAAAAATGAAGTATGGCACTTATAAAATGTCAATTTTGCTTTCAGAAAGGCTTTTCAACAGAAAATGCTATACATGCTTTCACTGATCAAATATTAAATGCATTGAATAACCGAACATCACCCACTGCGATATTTTGTGATCTCTCAAAGGCTTTTGATTTTGCAAATCATGAAATTCTTCTAGATAAGCTTAAGTATTGTGGTATGAATGGGACAGTGCAAAAATGGTTTACTTCATACTTAACTGGAAGAATGCAGAAGGTGGGAATTAACAGTACAGATAGTCTGCAAAAACCGGCCGAGTCCTCTAACTGGAGAGGTATCAAGAATGGTGTCCCACATGGTCAGTTTTGGGTCCCTTATTGTTCTTAATATGTATTTACGACTTGCCACTCTGTATTCATGAAGATGCAAAGCTAGTTTTTTTCCTGATGATACAAGTATAGTAATCACACCCAAAACGCAAGAATCAGCTGAGGAAGTTGAAAATGATGTCTTTCAGAAAAATAATTAGTGGTTCTCTGCAAATTGACTCTCACTAAATTTTGAGAAAACACAGTTTATACAAATCTGTACAGTAAATGGCATAACACCATTGATAAATATACTCTATGAACAGAAGTCTGTTGCTAAGGCAGAATACTCAAAATATCTGGGTGTGTGCATTGATGAGAAATTGAATTTGAAGAAACACATCGATGATCTGCTGAAACGGTTAGGTTCAGATACTTATGCTATTAAGATTATTGCAAATTTTGGTGATGAACATAACAGTAAATTAACCTACTATACCAATTTTCATTAGCCTGCCAGAGCGGCCGTGCGGTTATAGGTGCTACAGTCTGGAACCGAGCGACCGCTACGGTCGCAGGTTCGAATCCTGCCTCGGGCATGGATGTGTGTGATGTCCTTAGATTAGTTAGGTTTAATTAGTTCTAAGATCTAGGCGACTGATGACCTCAGAAGTTAAGTCGCATAGTGCACAGAGCCATTTGAACCATTTTGAACCTATTTTCATTCACTGCTTCCATATGGCATCATATCTTGGGGCAATTCGTCATTAAGATAGAAAGTATTCATTGCACAAAAGCGTGTAATCAGAATAATACTGGGGCCCACCAGAGATCACCTTGCAGACATTTATTTAAGGAACTCGGGATATTCACAGTACCTTTGCAATACAAACATTCACTTATGAAATTTGTCATTAATAACCCATCCCAATTCAATAATAACAGATAAGTGCATAGCTAAAACACTAGAAGAAAGGATGATCTTCACTACTCTGCCACAAAAATCTTTGGTCATTTGCCAAATAGTATTAAGAGTCTGACAGATAGCCAATCAACATCTAAAAGCAAATTAAAAGAATTGCTGAATGAAAACTACTCCTACTCAATAGATGAATTCTTAGATATGAAGTAGTAATTGTTAAAAAAAAATAATTATTTGGTGTAAAGATATTTTATTTTAAAGTGGCACGTTCCACATCATTACGAACTGTCGTATTCATGATCTATGGAACAAGGATTAATGTATGTATGTACTTGATACAGCTAATCCATTGCACGATGACAGCTAAATTAGAGACGAGACAACGGCTCCATTAACTACAACCACGACAGCAAGGACGTCCACAAGAACAAGGAGGAATGGTTTAGATTTATCATCATTATTGGAATTCCAATAATGCAATTCGAAACAGACACTATCTGTTTATACACATCACCTCTTGCCCCTTTTGTGAATTA
This sequence comes from Schistocerca cancellata, assembly GCF_023864275.1. Classification (NCBI taxonomy): domain Eukaryota; kingdom Metazoa; phylum Arthropoda; class Insecta; order Orthoptera; family Acrididae; genus Schistocerca; species Schistocerca cancellata. Next base: position 819,847,242 of record NC_064629.1, read on the forward strand.
CCCATACAGTGCACTCACTTTCCGATTTTCTCCCATTTTTATGTTATACCATATCAAAAGCGAGTACAATGATGATGCGGTGCATTTATATTCAATTACTGTGAGTGCATCTGCAGATAAGTAGCGAATAATGCCACCCGGCGATAATTCGGTGCTGTAGAACTCTGACGCTGAAAACGCGTTTTGAGTATCGATAGATTATTGTTCTCTCAAAAAAAAGGAACAGCTTCCTGTTCCTGATACAAAACATGTTACTCTCAGCAATGGACCTGCATAAGAACACAAGTAACATCTAAAATGACCGGACCATATTTCAGTTTCTCACGCTGGAAGAGATTGATGTTTTGGCTTGCCTTGGATTTTTCTCATGTCTTTAGGTAATTATCAGAGGCTCTAATCACGCCAAAATTAACGCAGTTCTGTTTCAACCACAGGTCTTGCGTGTCTTACAGTTTTTGTTCTAAAATTTGATGCACCAGATCCGCTGTGTGCAGGTCAGTGGCACGGTAACCGCCCGTACTGCGGTTACGACACCCCGCGGAAGGTTAGTGCGCATGCTAATCAATACCCCGACCCGCGCTTACAGGCTGGACTCGCCTCTGAGGGGAGGCGGGTTTGATGCTGGGTTGTGCTGCAATGCTTAATGGAGCAAAGGGACTAAACTTATGATACGATGTGATACACCAGAATCTGTCCCTGCAGAACTTTTACGCGCACAAAACTTAACATAAAATCACAAAAAGACTGTTGAAAAAGTGTCAGAAATATAGTTTCTTTGTAACAAAGTCTGCTATACAGAAAAAGGTAATGTGGTACTAAATCGTTTAAGAATTTAATATTTTGTTCTGAAAAAGAGAAGAAATCTTTCCTCTTTCAAAAGACTCAGCCTTTTCTCTGCAGTCACATCTTCCTCTCTTTAGAAGTCCTCTTCATCTCCATGTATGAAGAACATCTCATCTCACTAATAATATATTTTTTTAAATAGGACGTTCTCGGTCGTTCCCTCGTTTTCTTCCCTACGATCTAGCCTTCGAAAACTTTTTGCAGAAAAATATGAATTTATTTAAGTCTCCATTGAGCTTCGCCATAAGTTGACCTTTAGCTTTCAGTAGTTGTTTCTTCTCTCGGATTCCTTGCAGTATCATCTCATTCTCTTTTCTGTCAGTCCATCTAGTGCTTTTAATTTTCCTTCAGAACCGCATCTGCGCAGTTTCGAGGCGACCTTTCTTCTGCTTTGCTAACTTCCAGATTTCAGGTCCGTATGTGAGAATTAAAGCTGGAGTGCCCCCTATCACCTTTCTTATTTATTATCTTCATAGAGAAGGGAGTAAGAACAACGAAAGAAAAGACGACTGGAATCAAAATTGATGCTCTTCGTATTCAATGCATCAGATTTGCCATTGACACTGCAATAGTGGCAAAGTCAGAGAGAGAATTAAATTAAATGCTTAAGGTTTTAAATTAAGAGATAACAAACCTAAAACTAATAATAAATATTAACAAGGGAAAGTCTTGGTTATAGGTGAGAAAGGAGGTGGAGTAAGAGTGACATAAAAATAGTCAGGGAACAAATTAATAAGTAACCGAATTTCACTGTCTCTGTAGCATTGTGGAGGACAATAGATGTCTCAGGGAAATCAAGAGAAGAATAGCACTGGCCATGAGTGTCTTCCAAAATAAGAAGAACCTTCTATTGAACAAGCACATCAGCTTCCACACTAATAAAAGATTTTTGAAGAATAAATCTGCATATACTAAAGTTTTTAAAAATGCCTTTAGCCACAACAATATATCGAGCGAGATGCGCAGTGTTTAAGATACTGGATTAGCAGTGGAACGAAACATGATGTAGAGCCTTGACCTGCCATCCTGATTTAGGGTTTCCGTGGTCTCCATAATCCGATCAACGTAAATTTGGGAATGCTAGCTCTAACGACGACGCCACCGATGGCTCCCTTCAGCCGCACAAGTCAATTACTGCGCTCTCTCTACTGATCCGTATGTTGGCGGACTGTCATACACTCCTCTCCCCCCACCTATTCAACCACATAAGGAGGACAGGACGCCACGAGAAAGAAAGCCTAAGATATTATTTAGTTATTGACAATCGAGGAAAGAAGAAAATCATAAACAAACGAAAAAACAGCTTAGCGTAACCGTGGTTTGTGAAACTCGAGTTGCTCCCGACGTATGAAATGTTCAAAGGAAACACAGCGCTTCCTCGTTGTATTGGAGCCTTGAAAATGACGGGATGTTCACCTGTCGAAATATCGATGGTTGTCGATGACATCACCCGACCGTATTCACGTAAGTTGTTTGAAGTGTGGTTTGTTGCCTCAAAAATCTGGTAAACATTTCTTCAGTTAACGTCCCATCGCGTCATAGAAGAATTCGACTATGTCAGAGCTATTTAACGATAAACAACGAAGTTCCTTTGCAGCTTCATGATACTGAGGACTAGATGCCAAGAACACAGAAAAAATTCTCAAATCTGTGAACCAGTGAGATAAAATTTAACTGGTATTGTCCATAATGACGGTCTTTAAGTGGACCCGTACGTGGCCAAGTGTCAAAAATTAGATATTTTAAATTTTCTTCTTAAAAATTCTCTGTAGTTTTCTGAAAAAGAAAAAGTTTACTTCAAGGAAATTGTACCGAAGACAGCCCCAGAATTAGAGGAATTAGAGGAATTTAAAAACGTCTGCACACCTGAAGACGCCGTCATGTCACGCAGACAGCTGTATAAGAAACAGAATTTTGTACACTTGTCTGTTTATGACTTTTTAGTCTGTAATATCTTAGCGACACGATTATTAGAGAGGTAATTACATGGTAGGACTCAAAACCGAAATGCGGGTTTGAACAACTGTCTATAGGAACGGTTCCGGTAGGACCACATAAATTGAAAATAGGTATGCTGGATGATCTACTGTGCTTCGTTGATGGTACAGTGTCAAGGTTTAAGGTTATGGGATTGGTGAGAGCGCCTGGGGGACTAAGTGTGCAAAGAGCTTTAATTGACATTAACCGCAGGAGACTCTTTGATGCAGAAAAATCAGTGTTGGACTTACAGAGACATCTCATTAAGAACTGAAACAAAGTAGGTAGTTTTTTGGCACACGACTGCCTCTTTGATCTGCTGAAGGATTTGTCGCTAACGGCCCCTCATTTCTATTTTTCACATAGTTTCTTGGTCTGCCAGCAATTAATTTTATTCTGACCATATATTCATCGTTCACAGTTTGGAAATGTAGCTATAGGATAATACTGAACCATACACTATCCGTTACACTGAATAATCAGTGGTGCAGACGAATTGTTCGATTCTTATCACATCATACGAAATTACTACTTTTCACTAATAAAGTAAAGGCTTTTTCGTATGAACCACATGTTGACCTCCTGTAATATCAATAAAGTGAGAGCACTGTTTATTGAAAACATGTCTCCCTTATGCCTCTGAATGACACACTATGGGCTTTGTAGATGGAAAGTGATTACATTTAACTAAATTTCGCAAATAATTCCCTCATTGTATTTTCTGCAACTAAGTCCACTTTACTTCGTCACGTAAACTTAGCAGTAATGACAGTAGCTCAGGTGACATCTTCCAGTCATGAAGCGCAGTATACACTCCTGGAAATGGAAAAAAGAACACATTGACACCGGTGTGTCAGACCCACCATACTTGCTCCGGACACTGCGAGAGGGCTGTACAAGCAATGATCACACGCACGGCACAGCGGACACACTAGGAACCGCGGTGTTGGCCGTCGAATGGCGCTAGCTGCGCAGCATTTGTGCACCGCCGCCGTCAGTGTCAGCCAGTTTGCCGTGGCATACGGAGCTCCATCGCAGTCTTTAACACTGGTAGCATGCCGCGACAGCGTGGACGTGAACCGTATGTGCAGTTGACGGACTTTGAGCGAGGGCGTATAGTGGGCATGCGGGAGGCCGGGTGGACGTTCCGCCGAATTGCTCAACACGTGGGGAGTGAGGTCTCCACAGTAAATCGACGTTGTCGCCAGTGGTCGGCGGAAGGTGCACGTGCCTTTCGACCTGGGACCGGACCGCAGCGACGCACGGATGCACGCCAAGACCGTAGGATCCTACGCAGTGCCGTAGGGGACCGCACCGCCACTTCCCAGCAAATTAGGGACACTGTTGCTCCTGGGGTATCGGCGAGGACCATTCGCAACCGTCTCCATGAAGCTGGGCTACGGTCCCGCACACCGTTAGGCCGTCTTCCGCTCACGCCCCAACATCGTGCAGCCCGCCTCCAGTGGTGTCGCGACAGGCGTGAATGGAGGGACGAATGGAGACGTGTCGTCTTCAGCGATGAGAGTCGCTTCTGCCTTGGTGCCAATGATGGTCGTATGCGTGTTTGGCGCCGTGCAGGTGAGCGCCACAATCAGGACTGCATACGACCGAGGCACACAGGGCCAACACCCGGCATCATGGTGTGGGGAGCGATCTCCTACACTGGCCGTACACCACTGGTGATCGTCGAGGGGACACTGAATAGTGCACGGTACATCCAAACCGTCATCGAACCCATCGTTCTACCATTCCTAGACCGGCAAGGGAACTTGCTGTTCCAACAGGACAATGCACGTCCGCATGTATCCCGTGTCACCCAACGTGCTCTAGAAGGTGTAAGTCAACTATCCTGGCCAGCAAGATCTCCGGATCTGTCCCCCATTGAGCATGTTTGGGACTGGATGAAGCGTCGTCTCACGCGGTCTGCACGTCCAGCACGAACGCTGGTCCAACTGAGGCGCCAGGTGGAAATGGCATGGCAAGCCGTTCCACAGGACTACATCCAGCATCTCTACGATCGTCTCCATGGGAGAATAGCAGCCTGCATTGCTGCGAAAGGTGGATATACACTGTACTAGTGCCGACATTGTGCATGCTCTGTTGCCTGTGTCTATGTGCCTGTGGTTCTGTCAGTGTGATCATGTGATGTATCTGACCCCAGGAATGTGTCAATAAAGTTTCCCCTTCCTGGGACAATGAATTCACGGTGTTCTTATTTCAATTTCCAGGAATGTATCTTGAATCGGAAAAGTAATTTTTCATTATTTACTACAGTTATCTAAGTAGTTATGTAGATAGATAAAGGAGAGACATATATCTCTACTCTTATTCGTAAGGGGCTGCTTTCAGGTTCTGTTCCAACTATCTGTGGTTGCCTCAAACAACTTTAGGAGAAAGCAACAATGATACCTTCAATGGTCTATTTGTTTCTTCATTCTTATGCAGAAGAATTCATGTTATAACTGTAACAACTTCATAATCGACGGACTGTAAACCACTGTCGTAGAAAGGAATTTATAAACGTTTTAGATTTCATACCCTCATTCAAATCATATAAATACCTTACTCTTGGTTGTAACATAGCCCGAATGCCTGTTCAAGCGAAATGGAAAGTAATCAGCAACAGAGGAAACCATAGGACTACCGCCCATGTGTATATGTGCTACGTCAGCGAAGGTCTTCACTGTTGGACTCTTATGTTATTCCCTAAGTTATAAGTTACGCTCGAAATAAATATTTTTAAGTATTTTGTCTCAAATATCTATTAATGAGTAATGTATTTCATGTCTGCATTAATTGTGATGATCTATGATACCAACAGTCTAAGAGAAAAACCATAGCAGTATGTTGGAAAAGCAACTCTCATAAAATTTAATCATATGAATGTTTCACTAAATTCTCCCTCTAAAATTAAGAAATTTGTATATTCTTTCAAAAATAAATGCCCATCTGTATTTGATGGTTTTTCCAACAGAGTACTGAATGTTTGTTCGAATATAGTAGGTCCTGTTCTATCCGAAATATGTAATGTATGTTTAACTCAAGGCATTTTTGGAGATACATTGAAATATGCCATTGTTGAGCCCTCTTTAAGAAAGGTAATACGAAAGCTGTCGATAACTATCAACCTGTTTCGTTACTGACATCATTTTCTCAAAAATTTTAGAAAGTGATGTATTCTAGAATAGTATCCCACTTGTGGAAGAAAAATACATTCAGTAAATCACGGTTTGGATTTCAGAAGAGTTGCTCTACTGAGGTTGCCATTTACAAGTTAACTCTTCAAATTATAGAAGCACTGTAAAACAAAACAGGCCGATTTGTATTTTCTGTTACCTATCAAAGACATTTGACTGAATGAATCACACTATTCTCCTAAATAAACTGAGGATTTTAGGAATTAATGGTCCACTCAACGTAATCACTGGAGATTCTACCGAATAGGGAGAAATCACGTATGGGTTCACCAAGGCCCAATCTTAAGTCCACCATTGTTCCTCATATATGTACGATCTTGCGTCTAATACACAACAAGCAGAACTGGTTCTGTCTGTGGATGACACTAGTGCTGTAATCAGTCCAAGCATACATACAGCAGAAAAGAAATGGTAAAAAATATTCTTAAAAGTGTCGTAGACTGGTCTTCTGCGAATTGTCTCACTCTCAATTTTAAAAAGACAGAACATATGCGGTTCTACACATCTAGAGGTTCTACACCAGTTATAAGTGTAATATACAGTGAGGAAGTAACAAACAGGGAAAATGAAATGATAATTAAATCAAGACCCTAAGCTGCCGACAGGCGTTGATATACATCAACGGGGACAGTTGAAAATGTATGCCCCGACAGGGACTCGAGCCCAGGATCTCCTGCTTATATGGCAGACGCTCTATCCATCTGAGCCATCGAGGGGAAAGAGGATAGTGCGACTGCAGGGATTTATCCCTTGCACGCTCCCCGTGAGACCTACATTCCCAACTTAATGTCCATACACTAAATTCGTAGTGCCCCTGCTCATTACACTCATTACTCGCGGCAGACAATCTTTCCGAGTACCGTATGAGTTCGGGCAATGCGTGTGCATCCGCACAAAAGAAGGTCAATGCCCGGTTAGCCTTAACTACATGAAGATGGTATCTGTTCTTTCGGACATGTCCGCACAGAAGAAGGTCTATGGCCGGTTAGCCTTAACTATATGAAGGTGGTGTCTATTCTTTCGGACATGTCCGAAAGAACAGATACCATCTTCATACATAAACAGGGAATTGGCTTCAGACCTTTTTGGTGTCCATATTGATGACAATTTAATCTGGAAAAAGCACATTTTGCAGTTTCTAAAACAGCTTAGTTCTACCAGTTTGCATTTAGAATCATTGCAAGTCCTGAGGAGAAACAAATCAATAAGCTGACATTTCGCTTATTTTCATCCAATAATTTGACATGGAATAATGTTCTGGGGCAACACATCTCTAAAAAAGGAAGAGTTCATCGCTCAAAAACGTGCTATGAGAATAATACAGTGGAACTTCCCTTAACGAGCACATCCCATAAGGCGCAATTCGCATAACGAGCAAAACAAACTGTAAAATACTGACTCGCTTAACGAGCGATGTTTCGCATAACGAGTGACGACGATTTAGTGTGACGTCACCAGCCGTTAGGGCGTGGAGGAAAACGTTCAACAATATGAACATCTTTCATTGTCGGCAGCGTCATATGAACAATGTCTTTAGTACGTACTGCAGTCTGGGTTTAGCCCTCTTTCTGCTACCATCTTAGTGCAGCTTGTGATCACACATTTTTGTAAACTTCTGTTCACACAGTTTTTTGTGCAAATTTTAATAACCTTCGTAGAAATATCCCCGAAACTAAAGCCGCAAGAAGCCGACGATAAGAGAAAGAAAATGACCTTAGAAATGAAACGTAAAATCATTGGAAAAAACGAACGTGGTGCGAGCGTTGCTGATTTAGTACGCACATACAATCGATCTAGATCAACTGTTTGCACTATCCTCAAGATCAAGGACAAGATTAAGAGATAGATGCTTCAAAGGGAGTGACAAGAGTATCTAAACAACGGTTTCATATTCTGTACGATGTCGAAAGGTTACTCCTTATATGGGTAAACGAAAAGTAATTGTAAGGCGACACTATTAACGAGATCATTTGTGAGTAGGCGAGAATGATTTTCGCCGATCTCGTTAAGAGGACGCCAAGTCATCAGCGGCCGAAGAAATGTTTAAGGAAAGCCGTGGGTGGTTCGAGAAGTTTAAGAAAAATTGGAAAAGTGTGGTAAGGACTATGAGACCAAACAGCTGAGGTCATCGGTCCCTAGGCTTACGCACTACTTAATCTAACTTAAAGTAACTTACGCTAAGGACAACACACACACACACCCATGCCCGAGGGAGGACTCTAAGCCCAGACGGGGGGAGCCGCGCGAACCGCGCGTGACAAGACGCCCCAGGTCCGCAGCTCGTGGTCGTGCGGTAGCGTTCTCGCTTCCCACGCCCGGGTTCCCGGGTTCGATTCCCGGCGGGGTCAGGGATTTTCTCTGCCTCGTGATGACTGGGTGTTGTGTGCTGTCCTTAGGTTAGTTAGGTTTAAGTAGTTCTAAGTTCTAGGGGACTGATGCCCATAGCTGTTAAGTCCCATAGTGCTCAGAGCCATTTGAACAATTTGAAGACGCCCCAGACCGCACGGCTACCCCTAGCGGCTTTAAGAAAAGAACCGGCATCCACAGCGTTATGAGGCACGGCAGAGCAGTCAGCTCCGACAGAAAGGCAGCAGAGAACTTCGTCAGCAACTTCACCATGCTTTTTGATTCTGAGGGTTATCTGCTGCAACAAGTTTTTAATTGTGACGAAATGGATCTATTCTGGAAAAAATACTGAAGAGCGCCTTTCTAACAGTGGAGAAGAATGCATTGTCCGATCACAAGCTAATGAAAGACCGTCTCACACTGCTATTCCGTGCCAATTCAAGCTGCGATTTGAAAATTAAACCGCAGCTTGTTTACCATTCAGAAACTCCACGAGCCTTCAAGACGTGTAAAGTCCAGCAGAGCAGGTTAAATGTGATGTGGAGGTCCAACAACGAGGCTTGGGGACACGCGATGTTTTGTGTGATTGGATCAATGAAGTGTTTGGTCCTTCGATGAAAAACTATTTGCTTGAGATGAAAATGCCACTCCATGTCTTGCTTGTTATGGACAACGCACTTGCCCATTCTCCAGACCTACAAGACCACATTCTTGAAGAATTTCAATTCATCAGGGTCCAGTTTCTGCCTCCCGACACCACTCTGTTACCCCAGCCTATGGACCAGCAGATTATTTCTTTCAGAAGCTCTACACTAAAGCACTCTTCGAGTATTGCTCTGAGTTAACTGAAGCTACCAATCTCAATCTCAGAGAGTTTTGGAAATACCACTTCAACATTGTTGCCTGCGTCAAGATGATCGAAGAGGCTTGGGAAAGAGTTACCAAGAGAACTCCCACTTCTGCTTGGAAAAAGCTTTGGCCAGAGTGCGTTGTCGAATGTGACTGAGGCTTTTGAGGACCTGTGGAGCCTGCAGTCAACGATATTGCGTCTTTGGCCAAGAGTTTGGGACTAGAAGTGGATAACAATAATATCAGTGAGCCAAGAAATGACCACCGAAGAGCTTATGGTGTTGCAATGTGTTTCACAGCAGGAAGTTGAGGAGAGGAGCTCTTCAGAGGAGGAGAAGGAGGAGGAGGAAGTAACAGCAAATCAGCAATCTTCTGGTGCAATAAGAGAAATGCTGAAAGCATGGGAATCGATTGCATCGTATATTGAAAACATCACCCCAATAAAGAAGTGGCTACACACGCTACAATTTTATTTGACGATAATGCTGTGTCGCATCGCATTTTCGCCTGGTGTTGAAGTGTCGGCAGAAACAAATCACTATAGATAGCTTCCTAGCAAAAAAGAATTATCTATGTATCGTGAATAATAAACACATAATACTGTATTGTAATGTTCTTTGAATAAATGACATAAATAGGATAAAATTTTTCGTACATTTTCTGTGTGGAACGTATTATCGTATTTTACATTAATTTATATGGGATAAATTGTTTCACTTAACGAGTGCCCTAATACCTCTCATCTTATGTCCGTGGTCCCTACGCGAAATGTACGTTGGCAGCAATAGAATAGCTCTACAGTCGGCTTCAGATGCCAGTTGGTTGGTTGGTTTGGGGAAGGAGACCAGACAGCGTGGTCATCGGTCTCATCAGATTAGGGAAGGATGGGGAAGGAAGTCGGCCGTGCCCTTTCAGAGGAACCATCCCGGCATTTGCCTGGAGTGATTTAGGGAAATCACGGAAAACCTAAATCAGGATGGCCGGACGCGGGATTGAACCGTCGTCCTTCCGAATGCGAGTCCAGTGTCTAACCACTGCGCCACCTCGCTCGGTCAGATGCCAGTTCTCTAAATTTTCTCAACTGCGTTCCTCGAAAGGAACGTCGTCTTCGCTCCAGGGATTCTCATTTGTGTTCCTAAAGCATGTAAGTAATACTTAACGCGCTGATCGAACCTACCGGTAACAAATTTAGCAGCATGCCTCTGCATTTCTTCGATATCTTCCTTTAAGCCGACCTGGCGAGGACCCCAAAACTCTGGCAGTACGAAAGAGTGGGATGCATAAGCGTTCCGTATGCAGCCTTCTTCAGAGATGAGATCACTTTCCAGGAGTTCTTCAAATAAATCGAAGTCGACCATTCACCGTCCCTGTAACCGAACTGATGTGCTCGTTCCACTTCATGTCTGTCTGCAACGTTACGCCCAGACATTTAATTGACCTGGCTGTGCAAATTAGCACACTAATAATACTGTATTAGAACATTACGGGATTGTTTTTCTTACTCTGTATTAACTTACATTTTTCTACATTTAGAGCTAGCTGTTATTCATCATACCAACTAGAAATTTCATCTAAGTCATCTTGTATCTTCCTACAGTCACTCAACGACATTTTTCCGTACACCACAGCATCATCAACATTACCATCTCACATCTGTCTGTAAAACAAAACAAAAAAAACGACCTGCAAATCATCAGTATAATGTGTGATATGAATGTAAAATGACTTGTTCCACATCATTTCGATTTATCGTCCATATGTTTCATAGAACATGATTTTATCTATGCAACTACTGTAGCACTAAAACTGATGGAAGTGTGAAGTAATTGCTAGTATTTGATTACACACAGGAACTGTGAAAACTAAGGATGACTTAGGCATTCAGTTGTCCTCATCCTCTAGGTCTGTAGTTATTCCTCTAACGGAATGGCGGATATTTGTCATTGAGAGACTGTAAGCATGTATGTGGCTCTTCAGTATTGGCCCAGCAGGATAAACCATAATCATATGAAAAGTGAAAATGTAAAGCGCTATAAGTACCAAATCTGATATTTGCGAAGAAAACGAAGAAACTATATATCTCTGTTCATACATAAGCCATTTGCATCCAAAATATTGAGAACAAAAAATTGAGAGAATTGTTCTGATACCACAGAATTATACTGCTCATTGCATCACCGCAAAAAGTAAGGAGGCAAGTTAGAAAATAATTATTTTATTAAGAACGCCTTAAGTGCCATCGATACGAGGGAGCTGACTGGTTCTAAGTGCCAACAAGAAAGGTTTTACAAGTTGATTTGTGCAAGTCAGTTTTCGAGAAAATAACAGGAAGAAAATGTTTATTTCCGGTGACATTCATACTGAGGCACTACGTTTCATTTGTGATAAGGCGAGTACATAAATATTGCATTAAGTTTTTAAGTAGTAGAATTATAGTCAACAAAAACCACTTCTCATATATTTTAAAGACCACGCGCCATCTATTAACGCATGTTTGAAAGACACTACATGTTTGGGCATTTGGACCAAGTCTAGCGAGACGCAACAGAAAACCAGGAACGCAACTGAACCGAAAAGTCGTTTTGCGAAACAAATGACACTTGGAACGTTTACCATTTCCACTCATAAAATGTAGAAAATTTTCTCACAGGGGGTTTGAATACGCAAACATACATTATTTGGCAGAATTTCAGAAATTTGGCTTTTGAATTGTAGTAATGAGACATTTGAGTAGAAAGTGGTTTTTTAACAATTTTTCAAAGGTTCATTACAATACCTAAAATATTTGGAGCAGTGTTAATTAGGAAACTAGTAGTCGCTTTTTAAATTGGGGATAAATAATTAGACCTTTAAATATAATCACGACACTCATTAATTCGGGTAGCTGTACGGCAGATAATTGTGTTTCTGTTAGCATAAAATTATTTACTTTTGAATACATTATGGGAGTGACAGTGATCAATATGTGGTAGAAACCGGTCACCGTACTAAATAAATTGTGATCAAGACTGTTTTTAATAGTAAATAAAATTATTACTCTGATATTGACGGATATTGTCTTGCAACTGTGTATGGAGTGAAGAGATTTCAAATGTATCTCTTCGGATTAAAGTTTCATCCCATGAAAGACAACACCTACATCTAAATCCACACCTACATGTACATGACTACTCCGCAATTCTCAAAAGTGCCTTGATACTACTATTCTACTGTTTTGTGTGAGAGCTGATTTATTTTATTACGATTATCATTTTCCCTATGTACGTGTGCGTCAAAAAAATATTTTTGTATTCGAAAGACAAAAACCTAAATTTTGTGAAAATAGCTCGCTGCAACAAAAACACCCAAACCGTGATTAGATTTAATGTCGTTGATATTACCATTTCTCCGTGGAATTAGTGCAATGGTTCTACATCTACATCTACATTTATACTCCGCAAGCCACCCAACGGTGTGTGGCGGAGGGCACTTTACGTGCCACTGTCATTACCTCCCTTTCCTGTTCCAGTCGCGTATGGTTCGCGGGAAGAACGACTGTCTAAAAGCCTCTGTGCGCGCTCTAATCTCTCTAATTTTACATTCGTGATCTCCTCGGGAGGTATAAGTAGGGGGAAGCAATATATTCGATACCTCATCCAGAAACGCACCCTCTCGAAACCTGGCGAGCAAGCTACACCGCGAAGCAGAGCGCCTCTCTTGCAGAGTCCGCCACTTGAGTTTGTTAAACATCTGCGTAACGCTATCACGGTTACCAATTAACCCTGTGACGAAACGCGCCGCTCTTCTTTGAATCTTCTCTATCTCCTCCGTCAACCCGATCTGGTACGGATCCCACACTGATGAGCAATACTCAAGTATAGGTCGAACGAGCGTTTTGTAAGCCACCTCCTTTGTTGATGGACTACATTTCCTAAGGACTCTCCCAATGAATCTCAACCTGGTACCCGCCTTACCAACAATTAATTTTATATGATCATTCCACTTCAAATCGTTCCGCACGCATACTCCCAGATATTTTACAGAAGTAACTGCTACCAGTGTTTGTTCCGCTATCATATAATCATACAATAAAGGATCCTTCTTTCTATGTATTCGCAATACATTACATTTGTCTATGTTAAGGGTCAGTTGCCACTCCCTGCACCAAGTGCCTATCCGCTGCAGATCTTCCTGCATTTCGCTACAATTTTCTAATGCTGCAACTTCTCTGTATACTACAGCATCATCCGCGAAAAGCCGCATGGAACTTCCGACACTATCTACTAGGTCATTTATATATATTGTGAAAAGCAATGGTCCCATAACACTCCCCTGTGGCACACCAGAGGTTACTTTAACGTCTGTAGACGTCTCTCCGTTGATAACAACATGCTGCGTTCTGTTTGCTAAAAACTCTTCAATCCAGCCACACAGCTGGTCTGATATTCCGTAGGCTCTTACTTTGTTTATCAGGCGACAGTGCGGAACTGTATCGAACGCCTTCCGGAAGTCAAGAAAAATAGCATCTACCTGGGAGCCTGTATCTAATATTTTCTGGGTCTCATGAACAAATAAAGCGAGTTGGGTCTCACACGATCGCTGTTTCCGGAATCCATGTTGATTCCTACATAGTAGATTCTGAGTTTCCAAAAACGACATGATATTCGAGCAAAAAACATGTTCTAAAATTCTACAACAGATCGACGTCAGAGATATAGGTCTATAGTTTTGCGCATCTGCTCGACGACCCTTCTTGAAGACTGGGACTACCTGTGCTCTTTTCCATTCATTTGGAACCTTCCGTTCCTCTAGAGACTTGCGGTACACGGCTGTTAGAAAGGGGGCAAGTTCTTTCGCGTACTCTGTGTAGAATCGAATTGGTATCCCGTCAGGTCCAGTGGACTTTCCTCTGTTGAGTGATTCCAGTTGCTTTTCTATTCCTTGGACATTTATTTCGATGTCAGCCATTTTTTCGTTTGTGCGAGGATTTAGAGAAGGAACTGCAGTGCGGTCTTCCTCTGTGAAACAGCTTTGGAAAAAGGTGTTTAGTATTTCAGCTTTACGCTTGTCATCCTCTGTTTCAATGCCATCATCATCCCGGAGTGTCTGGATATGCTGTTTCGAGCCACTTACTGATTTAACGTAAGACCAGAACTTCCTAGGATTTTCTGTCAAGTCGGTACCTAGTATTTTACTTTCGAATTCACTAAACGCTTCACGCATAGCCCTCCTTACGCTAACTTTGACATCGTTTAGCTTCTGTTTGTCTGAGAGGTTTTGGCTGCGTTTAAATTTAGAGTGAAGCTCTCTTTGCTTTCGCAGTAATTTCCTAACTTTGTTGTTGTACCACGGTGGGTTTTTCCCGTCCCTCACAGTTTTACTCGGCACGTACCTGTCTAAAACGCATTTTACGATTGCCTTGAACTTTTTCCATAAACACTCAACATTGTCAGTGTCGGAACAGAAATTTTCGTTTTGATCTGTTAGGTAGCCTGAAATCTGCCTTCTATTACTCTTGCTAAACAGATAAACCTTCCTCCTTTTTTTATATTCCTATTAACTTCCGTATTCAGGGATGCTGCAACGGCCTTATGATCACTGATTCCCTGTTCTGCACTTACAGAGTCGAAAAGATCGGGTCTGTTTGTTATCAGTAGGTCCAAGATGTTATCTCCACGAGTCGGTTCTCTGTTTAATTGCTCGAGGTAATTTTCGGATAGTGCACTCAGTATAATGTCACTCGATGCTCTGTCCCTACCACCCGTCCTAAACATCTGAGTGTCCCAGTCTATATCTGGTAAATTGAAATCTCCACCTAAGACTATAACATGCTGAGAAAATTTATGTGAAATGTATTCCAAATTTTCTCTCAGTTGTTCTGCCACTAATGCTGCTGAGTCGGGGGGTCGGTAAAAGGAGCCAATTATTAACCTAGCTCGGTTGTTGAGTGTAACCTCCACCCATAATAATTCACAGGAACTATCCACTTCTACTTCACTACAGGATAAACTACTACTAACAGCGACGAACACTCCACCACCGGTTGCATGCAATCTATCCTTTCTAAACACCGTCTGTACCTTTGTAAAAATTTCGGCAGAATTTATCTCTGGCTTCAGCCAGCTTTCTGTACCTATAACGATTTCAGCTTCAGTGCTTTCTATCAGCGCTTGAAGTTCCGGTACTTTACCAACGCAGCTTCGACAGTTTACAACTACAATACCGATTGCTGCTTGGTCCCCGCATGTTCTGACTTAAGCATTAAGTCTTCTTTCTGAGTGGGTACAATTATGAAATCCATTTTAAACTAACTCATCAAAATCCTAGTGCTGATGCCCATATTTAAATTACGTATAGGTCCCAACAGAAGCTCTCAATTTTCAGGAAGCTGTCTGCTTCCAAATGGATTGAGACTGACGGTTCGTCTTTCAATCCGGTTCTATAATATTTCCTCACATAGCAATAGATCCTAGCGAAGATGCCTAGCTACATGGAACGGGACTGATTCAGCCGCATACTTTGGCGAGTGCCTCCTTTATTCCTTTTCTTACGTTACCGTCGGGGAAAACTCTCTTTTAGTTAGACATAAAAAAATAATGAACGTCGAATCGTTATTTCTAGCACTGTGAGACACAGGCGCTATAGCTTCTATACAGGAGCAGTTGATGAATGGAAGGTGCTTGAACTGTGCACACACAGAGTTCGTGCATTGATAAAGACAGAATTTAGTGTGAAAACGTAAAAGCTGCGTTCAGCAACAAGCATCCCACGCTGTTCACTCCGTGGTCCATTCCCTACAAACCATGAGACCAAATTCACCGCCACTGTGTGGATCCTTCCCAATGCGCCACGTCGTTTATCATCATCAATGCCTTAAGCAGTTATCTTTATGGGATAAACACAGAATCCATCAAAGACCTAGCAACAATAAGAGCCGTAGCCAAATCCTAACCACTGAAAGGCTTCAAACCCACGCTAACACACACATTGGTCCTCAGTTTTTGCCAACTCAGTGTACAGATTTCTACACGAAACATATTTATCACAGCCAAATGGCCTGGCTAAGCGGACGTTACATAGCCTCCACAGATGCTATCGCCCTGGCTTTACGCTCTGCGCCCGCATGTCCGAGTGCATGCTCATGTGACCGATGTTTTTCGTGATGAAACACCCGACGGTCGATGGAGTCACAGTGAAAATGAACTACGCTCGTAAGCAGCGCGTTAACTTCAACGTCCGCTGCTCTTGCACAGGACGACGACATGGCAGAGTATCCTATGGGCACGCTACGGTCGCAGGTTCGAATCCTGCCTCGGGCATGGATGTGTGTGATGTCCTTAGGTTAGTTAGGTTTAAGTAGTTCTAAGTTCTAGGGGACAGATGACCTCAGATGTTAAGCCCCATAGTGCTCAGAGCCATTTGAAGCATCCTATGGCCATCTTCCCGGATGTCCAATCATTTGTGACCACGATGGAATATCCCATAGCAGCAAACTAGTCCACAGATTTCACCACCATAAGTCTTCCTAGTGCCAGTTCGTTGCTCAACACGTGCACAGCAGATCAGGAGAGAGGGAGTTATGGTCGTATTAGCTATCACCTCGAAGATAGAAAGTTGCGGAATTAATTTTCTGTTTGCTGCTGCTCGGATGAACTGGAGACTAACTGCGCCATTTTGTTATAGTTCCTATAGCGTCATGCTGCAGTACAATGGCGCGGGGATTTCAGTGCGTATCGGAACTGCAGACACGTACCTGCAAACACACACACAAAAAAAATAATGATGTAACTTTTTTTTTCGAGGTGAAAATTAAAAATTTATGACTATCCCTCGTAAACGCTGCTGTCGCATCCGCCGCCAATACCCGAGACAGAGACACAGCTCAACCAAGCGGGCTGACAGTTTCACAGGACCCTCAGCTGAAGCACGACACCAAAATAAACTCCTCCACAGCCTTCGGGAGTGTGGTACCGAACTGATAGTTTCAGGTCGTATGTGCTAATTTCGGTGTAGGAAGGGTCTGGTGTCTCGGCCTGGGAAGAAACCATTTTATTGCAAAAAAAAAAAAAAAAAAAAAAAAAAAAAGGTTCAAATGGCTCTGAGCACTATGGGACTTAACATCTATGGTCATCAGTCCTCTAGAACTTAGAACTACTTAAACCTAACTAACCTAAGGACATCACACATTTTTTGCACAAGGCGTCAAAGAGACAGTATCTATCATACGTCGAGATCCGTGAATCGGACTGGACCTAAAATACAGTGACACCATTGCCACGGTCCATTCATCTTCTCCCCCCCCCCCCCCTTTCCCCATTCACCTTATATAAGCTACACT
Source organism: Schistocerca cancellata (assembly GCF_023864275.1). NCBI lineage: Eukaryota > Metazoa > Arthropoda > Insecta > Orthoptera > Acrididae > Schistocerca > Schistocerca cancellata. Next base: position 819,864,771 of record NC_064629.1, read on the forward strand.
CCTGGAAATTGAAATAAGAACACCGTGAATTCATTGTCCCAGGAAGGGGACACTTTATTGACACATTCCTGGGGTCAGATACATCACATGATCACACTGACAGAACCACAGGCACATAGACACAGGCAACAGAGCATGCACAATGTCGGCACTAGTACAGTGTATATCCACCTTTCGCAGCAATGCAGGCTGCTATTCTCCCATGGAGACGATCGTAGAGATGCTGGATGTAGTCCTGTGGAACGGCTTGCCATGCCATTTCCACCTGGCGCCTCAGTTGGACCAGCGTTCGTGCTGGACGTACAGACCGCGTGAGACGACGCTTCATCCAGTCCCAAACATGCTCAATGGGGGACAGATCCGGAGATCTTGCTGGCCAGGGTAGTTGCCTTACACCTTCTAGAGCACGTTGGGTGGCACGGGATACACGCGGACGTGCATTGTCCTGTTGGAACAGCAAGTTCCCTTGCCGTTCTAGGAATGGTAGAACGATGGGTTCGATGACGGTTTGGATGTACCGTGCACTATTCAGTGTCCCCTCGACGATCACCAGTGGTGTACGGCCAGTGTAGGAGATCGCTCCCCACACCATGATGCCGGATGTTGGCCCTGTGTGCCTCGGTCGTATGCAGTCCTGATTGTGGCGCTCACCTGCACGGCGCCAAACACGCATACGACCATCATTGGCACCAAGGCAGAAGCGACTCTCATCGCTGAAGACGACACGTCTCCATTCGTCCCTCCATTCACGCCTGTCGCGACACCACTGGAGGCGGGCTGCACGATGTTGGGGCGTGAGCGGAAGACGGCCTAACGGTGTGCGGGACCGTAGCCCAGCTTCATGGAGACGGTTGCGAATGGTCCTCGCCGATACCCCAGGAGCAACAGTGTCCCTAATTTGCTGGGAAGTGGCGGTGCGGTCCCCTACGGCACTGCGTAGGATCCTACGGTCTTGGCGTGCATCCGTGCGTCGCTGCGGTCCGGTCCCAGGTCGACGGGCACGTGCACCTTCCGCCGACCACTGGCGACAACATCGATGTACTGTGGAGACCTCACGCCCCACGTGTTGAGCAATTCGGCGGTACGTCCACCCGGCCTCCCGCATGCCCACTATACGCCCTCGCTCAAAGTCCGTCAACTGCATATACGGTTCACGTCCACGCTGTCGCGGCATGCTACCAGTGTTAAAGACTGCGATGGAGCTCCGTATGCCACGGCAAACTGGCTGACACTGACGGCGGCGGTGCACAAATGCTGCGCAGCTAGCGCCATTCGACGGCCAACACCGCGGTTCCTGGTGTGTCCGCTGTGCCGTGCGTGTGATCATTGCTTGTACAGCCCTCTCGCAGTGTCCGGAGCAAGTATGGTGGGTCTGACACACTGGTGTCAATGTGTTCTTTTTTCCATTTCCAGGAGTGTATATTTGTGTCCGTCTACCTACTCTTTCGGTAAACTGAGCTGGCTATTCAACTACTGGCTTTAGCTGATGGTAGTTGATTTAGAACAGACAGTACTCATATTAAGTCTGTTGTGTGCTTTTTTGATTAATCCTTTTTCTACAGTGAGGTGGAGATATTTGTATCTTTGCTTACGTTGACCTGGTCCCTTTTGGTTGTTATATATATATATATATATATGTGTGTGTGTGTGTGTGTGTGTGTGTGTGTGTGTGTGTGTGTGTGTGTGTGTGTGCGTGGGCGCGCGAGCGATTTTAGTGAACCTAAGCCATGACGAAATAGATCTTTTTAGGAAAGACACAAAATAAAGTGATAACAGCGTACAGACAAGGTATGTTAGAGCGTCATATCTTTGATTTACCCCTCTCTTCATGGTTGAAGTTGTTTACTGCAATGTGCTTGAACAGCAGTCAGTAAAGATTTAACGTTTGAAATAAATCACTTACTAAATTCTTAATACTATACAGATTTCAATAATTCTTCAGATGGACTAGTGTCACCGACTCGTTCTCTCCCTATACCTAACTTTATATGTTCATTACTCTTCAAGTCACTCTGTCACTAACTCTTTTTGTTGATATTCGAGTTCAGAGAGTGATATGATGTTCTAATGTTACAAAACGATATTTTATGGTCTTTCTGTCTCACTGTCAGACTTATTTTATTTCAAAGATTAGCTGCCCTTAATTACATTAACACTAAACGTTTTTAATCTATTTTATGTTTTTCTTCTCAATTTTTCGGATGCTTATGTATAAACAACAACATTCCCAATGATCAGAGTACGCTTTCTCTTTGCGATAGATAGATCTCGTAAGTTATGAACAAGAGCCATCTTACCATGCTTCCTCGAAGAGTGTTCGAGTTTTAATGTCTTTAGTTATGGGCTGTTACCATTAATGACAGCCTATTCAGATCTTTCTGATCGGAATCTTTGAAGGAATTACGTGTCTACAGCTAACCTAATTCACCGTGTTATGTTATACATATTATATATAACTCTCCGGATGTACAGATACGGACACCCTACTTGCTTACCTACATTTATTATTATAGGAATTTTTACGAAAAGAGAGGAGTGTGACATGCCAGCGGCACCCTTTAAATGATTTTTGTCGTCAAAACAGATCACTGTATTCGAGTGCAGAATTTTTCGTATAATATACCGCAACAGACGGTCTTCAGTGAAACAGTATTACAAAAATTCATCTTTGAGATGTTATATCTTAACATTTGGGTTGCTCCCTTTGTGAAACTGAACGGATAACTGTAAAACTGGTGGTCACGGTTGAAGAGAGAGAGTAGACGTTTTTATAGTTCTACTTCAGGGCTAATCCCAGAGATTCCAGCAATAGAAGTTAACATAGTGGCAGATTAAACGATCGTGTTCCCTGTAACGAGTGAAAGGAAATTGCGTCTTCTGAAGAACATGTCAAAACTGAAACCTGTAGGGACTTGCATTTGGTGGCCGTGGACCAACAGCGAGTAATTTCCTCCACCTTAGTGTGCCATTATTTCTCAGGGCCAAATTTTAACAATCCTGAGAAGAGCGGTTGCATAAGGCGCGTAATAATGAAGCACACGGCGTGGCCTTACAGGTAAACAAAGTCATAAGGAATGTGATTCGTAGATGTAAAGGAGCGCGTTAAGAGTGCGTCGTCGCTGAACGACATTAATCGCAGATTAAATCTCGATCTTTCATACAAGATGTTTACGTTAATAAGTGCGGGTGGCAGATATTCCATAGCAAATATTATCAACTAAATTTTCATAAAATGAACTAGTTGTTTGTAGCAGGAGCGGTGAATGCTGTTAGTCTTCGAATAGCTACTCCTATAACGCACATGAGAAATACGTTCAACGAATGGCAAAAAGTGAGCTAAAGATCGTTCTTTTACTAGTATATCTGGTAATCAAACCACTAAAAAAAACTAGGAGTTTTAGGGTTTTCCAGCAATCGATAGAAGACACTGTGTCAGAGAGAAGAAAATTCTTCAGTCCGAAGTTATGAACTTTAATAATTCGATGCTGAAATTTGTCTGTCTCTGCAAAACCATAACGAAGTACTATACTGATACCCACATAGTTCAAGGATGTACTAAATGTAGTTACGTAAGTTCGCAGTACCTACTACACACAGCTATCAGTTTTTAAGGGTTGGAACATAACTATATTTTATGAACAGAAAGTATACGAAAAAACTTCTGTAACCAAGTTTTCGTATTCAGAAACTATATACACTGCACTCGTCCTCTACGGATCGATCAGCGGGGTTATAACTTGTGAGGGCAATACAGGTTTGGAATGAAGTTCTGTACTACGACATTCACTTTGTTTTAAGACGGCTACTAGAATCTAAATTATGGACATTTCACAAGAGTGTAATTGGCGCGATACCTGACGGAGGAGATTCCCTCCCCCCTCAACCCCTTGGTTATACTAAAAACATTAATGTTGTTCTGTTCGACTTACTCTACTGTCCAAATAAAACAACCTCCGCGAAGTGAATAACTGTCACAGATATAAAATAGGTCCTCAGTGTTGGAAAGTATCTTCAAAGCATAATGCTACCAATAGCTGCCCCTTGAAGATGTATCCCGACAGTTCAAAAAGTTTCGAGATCGGATTATTATAGAACAATAGAGCAAAATTAATATCGTGGTTTTAATGCTTCAGGCGTTCTACAAAGTCTTCCCCCACGTCAATAAAAAACAAAACTTTCATACAACCATATGGAAACAAACTGAAAAAGTTTTTCCTTGAGAACTCCTGCTATTTCGTAGAAGAATTTCTATTATTGTACCGGTAGTATGTAAAATGTGGTGGGTCGATATTACTATCTCACATCTGTATGTTAAAAAAAACACTTGTAAATGATAAGCATATGGCCATATTTACAAAATAATTTGTGATGTGAATGTAAAATGACTTGTTCCACATCATTACGATTTATCGTGCAGATGATCCATGGTACATGAAATTACCTAGCTGACTAATGTGCTAGAAAGACTGATGGAAGTCTAAAGTAATTGCTAGTAGGGCCACTGTATTGATTATACACAGGAATTGTGAAAACTAAGGATGACGTAGGTATTCAGTTGTGCTGTCCTCTATGGCTGAAGTTATTCCTCTATACTAAAGTCGTCAGACCTACGGAGTCTGCACTTCTGTAAGACTGCAGAAGTTTGTCTAAACTGGGTGATATATGTTTGGTTAAGAGACAAAAATTAAAATCAATTGCAAAAGACGTGTAATAGTTATTCTTATGCAAGAGATAAGCATGATTGTACTAGCACCTGAAGAATAATGGCTTCAGATATTTAGAATGTAGCCGTTTGACACATTACGAGATTGCAATGCTGCCATCTTTCGGTGAATTAGTTGATTACATGACCTGTTGGGAAGTATCCCTTGAAACTGGCGCCCTGTCCAGGTTGTGAACGCTCTTGTGTGCTCGTCTTCAATGGCGTTAGTCAAACCACTTGTTCTGAAAGCTCACAATTCAACTGTTTTAGCAGAATGTCAAATCAAACACCTTCCAACTGTCTAAATTTCCAAATTGTTATTTATTGGGCTACCAGTTTCGGTGATACATATCGCCATACTCAGGAAAATTCCCACTTCTGGTCCAGTCAAAATAGGGCACAGCAGTCAGTGACTGGTATCCATAGATTTTTTGAGACACTAATCATCACATGCCAACCCCAAATTGTTATTTTATTGGGCTACCAGTTTCGGCGATATATTACGCTATCTTCAGGCCCCCTCACCGGCATATAAGAAGATTCCCACCCCTCGTCCAGTAAAAATTGGGGCCAGATTTCAGTGACTGATATCATTAGATTTCTGAGACAGCGATCATTCCAGACATCACTTGCCGACTGGCGGTCTCAAAAATCCACACACACCAGTAATTGAATGCTGGTCCCTATTTTGACTGGACCAGAGGTGGGAATCTTCCTAACGTCGGTCAAGGAGCCTGAAGATGGCGTATGTGTAGCCGAAACTGGTATCCCAATAAAATAACAATTTGGAAATTTAGACAGTTGAAAGGTGTTTGATTTGACATTCTGTATTGAATAGCCGACGTCTCGCAACCATCTGTGAGAAGATGGACACACAGAGACTCAATTATTTTTGGTCCGACCAATAATAAGTTCACTCGTGGACTTTGGAAGTACAAAACAAAAAACTAGGGAATGATCAGTGTCAGAAGTTTCAGCGCTAGAGTTTCATCAGTTCTTAAAAACAGACACTTGAACCATGGAATGTACGAAGAAATAGAAAAGTGACTTACTCGTCGTCGTCGTCGTCGTCGTCGGACAATACATTAGTCACAATGACAGTTTTCCACAATAACTCCTAAATCCAGGAGGATCTCGTTATACACCTCTCTGAATCGAAAACAAATGTACTAGAAATCGAAAGAAGTAAATCCTAATTACGGTTTACCTTACGCCGAGAATGAGGCGATCAGAGCACGAGCTCCGATCGGACATGGATGGGGGAGACGAGCCGTACCAACTTCAGTGGTCAATCCCGACATTTGCCTTAAGTGATTGAAATGGAAATTTGTGGTAAGGTCTTATAGGACCAAACTGCTAAGGTCATCGGTCCATAAGCTTACACACTACTTAATCTAACTTAAACTAACTTTCGGGCGGGGGGGGGGGGGGGAGGAGGGGGGGCGGCGTGGACCGTGACAAGACGCCTCTGACCACGCAGCTACCCCCCGCGGCCCTTAAGTGATTGAAATGATGAAAGTATCGAGAACAACAGGTAGTAATCGTATTATCGATTATGTATAAAAACTAAAATGAATAATATGATAAAACAGACGCTTATTCTAAATGCCTTAAAAGGATTGCACTAGACAGGGTAATAATGAAAATGAAAAGTTGCTAATTTCGCAATTGAATTTATACGAAGCTTCATGTAAGCAAAATATATAAACAATTGTCTTTTAATTCTGAAAATATCTCCATAAATCCGCTACAGAAAGTTTCCTAATTAGTATGAGACATAAAGGAACATGCCCACTTATTACAGTAGAGCACAAAACTGCTGTCTAGATACTTTTTTAATATTTCTTACTACCTCTCACTTCTCGCTGTATTGGACGTACTGAGCACTTCGCTTTTGGGAAAGAAGCCAATTTAATTTCCCAGACAGATGAGGGAGCGCTGCCAAAGAGAAAGCAAGGAGTGTTTTACAGAAAATAAATCTCTTTATCTGCGAACGCCGGCCAATAATATTAAATAGAACAAAATAAACCCGCGATGAGCTTTTTATTTCAATGCGTTTCACCTGAATATTTTTAACTCTCTCGGAGTTCGATGTCTCCATCTTAAACACAGCAGTGGAGCAGCTTGGTCACTTTTCATATCTTGGAAGCAAGACTTCTGCGAACAGGGTATTGATAAAAGAACTGGGGCTATCTGTGCACCATTCGGAAGATTAAGGTACAGGGTCTTCATGAATAAAGACCTAAACTGTATATCAAACTCATGGTGTACAGCGCTTTTGTCATTTCCACGCTCCTGTATGGCTGTGAAATTGACACTATCGACGTGATATAAAAAAAAGCTTGAGCGCTTACAGCAACTAGAAAATGAGATACTTCCTGAAAATTAAGTGGGAGGATGATGTGAACAACACTGCGGTTCTCGACGAAGCTCGTCTAAACGTCACGGAGGCAACCATAATCGCTCATCAGCTGAGATGGTTAGGTCATGTTCATCGCATGAGTCATTCCAGGCTTTCCCGCCAAATCTTTTACGGTGAAATATGCTCTGGCAGTAGACCTCATGGATCCGCGCTGAAGCGCCGGCCGGTGTGGCCAAGCGGTTAAAGGCGCTACAGTCTGGAACCGCGTGACCGCTACGGTCGCAGGTTCGAATCCTGCCTCGGGCATGGATGTGTGTGATGTCCTTAGGTTAGTTAGGCTTAAGTAGTTCTAAGTTCTAGGAGACTGATGACCTTAGAAGTGTTCAGAGTCATTTGAACCATTTTTGCCCGCGCTGAAGCACTTTAAGGACCAGTTGAAACACATCAAGACGACGACTGGTATAAATATACAAACATGGGAAGAATACGAAAAAAATGGTTCAAATGGCTCTGAGCACTATGGGACTCAACATCTTAGGTCATAAGTCCCCTAGAACTTAGAACTACTTAAACCTAACTAACCTAAGGACATCACACACACCCATGCCCGAGGCAGGATTCGAACCTGCGACCGTAGCAGTCCCGCGGTTGGAAGAATACGCTGTGGACTACTTACTGTGGCGGAACACTACTTCCGCCCCTGCCAACTTGTTTGGAGAACACAGCAGACATGAAGAGGATAAGCGACAAGGAAGAAAGCTCTGTCAACAACCTCGCCTTCTACAACCATTCAGTGCGATTTGCGTGAACACATGTTTTATGTCAGGACTGGTCTGTTTAGTCACCAGAAACACACGATAATTTGAATTGCGTTGCTAATTCTATGCAGGAAGAAGTTATGCGTTGTCGGAATCGAGTTGCAGCCGACGACGACGGTTCTCCAGTCCTTTGTAATTTCCGCTGGAAATGATGGTATTGTTTTATCGTTGAAAATAGACATCTGATGTTAAAAACATAACGTTTTACGAAAATATTTTGCGAGCAAAGCGGTGAAATGTTTTAGACCCGCATTCAGGAGGAAGCGGTGTAGGGCCCCTAGTCGGCAGTCCAGACGAAGATTTCCCGGAGTTTCCCTAATTTTTTTAATTCAAATGCCAGGATGATTCCTTTGAAAAGAATACAGCTGATTTATTCACTAATATTTCGCCAAACACAGCTTATGCCTTGTTTCTATCGCTAAACCGTAAACGGCCATTCACAGCAGTATTCTCCTCGTTTTCAGTTTCTGGCACAATGTAAGTTATGTATCTGCTAACGTTTACTAGATGCAACAACTCGATAACAGCAGGTGCAAATTCCTGTTCGTACGTGGTTACTTTGGATATGGCTTCCTTAGGTTACTTCTTCAACAAGATAACGAATTCCTTAAATTTTTGGTTTAACGTTCCATCCTTGAAATCGTAGTGGACGAGATTTTATATGAAAAGAAGGAAGAAAATGAAAGTAGAATGTAAAGTGATTAAATAAGTGGAGCATTAAGCGGTGATACGGTCTTCGAAGCGTGATTTATAGAATGAGGTTACGGCGGCCTCGATTTCCGGCCCGGTGTACTGTTTTAATCTGCCACAAAAAGTCAAGGTGTAACACACTTCGTATCAAGCCTGTATGGAGCGCTGCAGTAACTGTTGTTAGACGTGGTTCATGCTGAAGCAATACGATACGCGATGCGACGCAGTAATTGCTCCAGAAAGTGGAAACTGTCTGAACTCATTCTGTAGAATTAGTGGAAATTTTCTTATTCAGAAACTTCACGAGAAAAAAAAGCCGAATGATGTCTGATATTTATAGCATTGTACGGGTGTGCCCAGAACTTCTTTTTCTTTTCAAGTGTTTTGAGCTTTAAATAATGATAACCAACAATAACGTCTTCTTCAGAAGAGCTCCAGATTTCAGCTGAAACGGAAACAGAAACGTGATTCATGCTGTTTTGTTGCTTCTCGTATGGCGAGTCACATCGCGTATCGTATCACATGTCATTACATCCCAATGGGAAGAGGAGTGTCGTATCGACAATCGTTGCGTCGCGCGACATTTACAGCTACGTGTCGTATCGCATGTCACCATCATCTATTGTGAGCTAGGGCTGTCAGTAAAATATCGATATATCGATACGTTTTCCCAAATTGCATCGATATACGTGGGCTATATTTTACACACATTATCTCGATATATCGGTATTAAAATGGCGGATTTTCTCTGCCTCGTTATGACTGGGTGTTGTGTGATGTCCTTAGGTTAGTTAGGTTTAAGTAGTTCTAAGTTCTAGGGGACTGATGACCATAGTGCTCAGAGCCATTTGAACCATTTTATTGAAATGGCAATACCGAGTGCCGATATTTTCATTATATATAGCAATTATCGGTAAAAGTATGAAACTGTTCTTTTGAAATTATAAAAGAACATAATTTTACTTTCACTCACTTTTTATGTATCGGCGATAGTGTCAAAGTTTCACGGCCATACAGAAGAGTGGAAATGACAACGGCTCAGTCTGACTGTGTGAAGCAAGTATACGTGGCACAAAGAAGTTCTGTTGTGCTGGGGATCGCGATGTGAATGGAATAACAAGATTTCCAATATGAAGGTTCAAATGGCTCTGAGCACTATGGGGCTCAACTGCTGAGGTCATTAGTCCCCTAGAACTTAGAACTAGTTAAACCTAACTAACCTAAGGACATCACAAACATCCATGCCCGAGGCAGGATTCGAACCTGCGACCGTAGCGGCCTTGCGGTTCTAGACTGCAGCGCCTTTAACCGCACGGCCACTTCGGCCGGCTCCAATATGATGAAATCGCACATCAGTTGCTTTAAAAATGCAACTAGTATACTATTTCTCCACATTGGCATTCTTCAGAAAAAATTGCTGAAAATGATGAACAAAAATCTAAATAGCAAGGTTGGATTTCGGTGAGTGGAGACGCGTGATGGGAAATGCTAATGTAAGCGGCACTCGTCGCTACTAACAGAAAATGTAACGTTTAACTTCACCACGCAATGTTGACACTACAACTGCTAGGTCACTGGCGATTGCAGAATGAAAAAAATCAGCGAAGTCGACATGATATGTTCCGGAAAAATCCGGTATCTTCAAATGGGTCAAATGGCTCTAAGCACTACGGGACTTAACATCTGAGGTCATCAGTCCCATAGACTTAGAACTACTTAAACCTAACTAACCTAAGGACCTCACACACATCCATACCCGAGGCAGGATTCGAACCTGCGACCGTAGCACCAGCGCGTTTCCGGACTGAAGCGCCTAAAGCCGCTCGGCCACCGTGGCCGGCTCAACAACAACAACAACCCAGCATAGGTTCAACGATGTGATTTTGAGACAATTCACTTGCACGAACCACGTTCGACTGCTATAGGAGCCATGCAAGTCTCCATGTTATAAGGAGTCCACATAATACCTGCTTCAGACAATGTAATAGTTCGATTTTCATACATGGTGCAGTCGCATTAATGTAACCACCGCATATGTTCGACATCAACGTGCAATAACCACACGCAAACGACAGTTGCAGCACTAACAGTGGAGTTTATATAAAGTGTGTGTGGGGGGGGGGGGGGGGGGGGTGGGAGGGGAGTGCAGTCGTTGTCGTAATGCGGAAGTGGAGCTATTTATCTGACATCCAAAGAGGCATGCGCATTGGCTTTCGGCCAGGAGTGGAAAAATTTCCGAAACAGCTAAATTTGTATACTGTTCGCGGGCCGTCTTGATAATCGTATACCGTGCATGGCAAAATGGCGCTATGCAGAGCCGCGCCGAGGCAAATATGATGCATGACCGGCCATAGATGACACGGGTGGACGACTGCTGTGTAGATGCACACTGGCGAATAGACGTGCAACTGTTGAGCATCTGTCCACCCAAACTAATCAAGGGGCTACCAACCAGTGGCTCTTCAACGACCGTTCAGCAAACGTTGCTGCGTATGGGCCTCCGCAACAGGCGCCTTCTACATCTACATGTACATCGACATACATACTCCGTAATCCACCATACGCTGCGTGGCGGAGGGTACCTCGTACCACAACTAGCATCATCTCTCCCTGTTCCACTCCCAAACAGAACGAGGGAAAAATGACTGCCTATATGCCTCTGTACGAGCCCTAATCTCTCTTATCTTATCTTTGTGGTCTTTCCGCGAAATATGAGTTGGCGGCAGTGAAATTGTACTGCAGTCAGCCTCAAATGCTGGTTCTCTAAATTTCCTCAGTAGCGATTCACGAAAAGAACGCCTCCTTTCCTCTAGAGACTCCCACCCGAGTTCCTGAAGCATTTCCGTAACACTCGCGTGATGATCAAACCTACCAGTAACAAATCTAGCAGCCGCCTCTGAAGTCCGCAGCTCGTGGTCGTGCGGTAGCGTTCTCGCTTCCCGCGCCCGGGTTCCCGAGTCGATTCCCAGCGGGGTCAGGGATTTTCTCTGCCTCGTGATGACTGGGTGTGGTGTGATGTCCTTAGGTTAGTTAGGTTTAAGTAGTTCTAAGTTCTAGGGGACTGATGACCATAGATGTTAAGTCCCATAGTGCTCAGAGCCATTTTTGAACCGCCTCTTAATTGCTTCACGTCCTCCCTCACCACGACCTGATAGGGATCCCAAACGCTCGAGCAGTACTCAAGAATAGGTCGTATTAGTGTTTTATAAGCGGTCTCCTTTACAGACGAACCACATCTTCCCAAAATTCTACCAATGAACCGAAGACGACTATGCACCTTCCCCACAAGTGCCATTACATGCTTGTCCCACTTCATATCGCTCTGAAATTTTACGCCCAAATATTTAATCGACGTTACTGTGTCAAGCGCTACACTAATAATGGAGTATTCAAACATTAAGGGATTTTTTTTCCTATTCATATGCATTAATTTACATTATCTATATTTAGAGTTAGCTGCCATTCTTTACACGAATCACAAATCCTGTCCAAGTCATCTTGTATCCTCCTACAGTCGCTCAACGACGACACCTTCCCGTACACCACAGCATCATCAGCAAACAGCCGCACATTGCTATCCACCTTATCCAAAAGATCATTTATGTAGATAGAAAACAACAGCGGACCTACCACACTTCCCTGGGGCACTCCAGATGACACCCTCACCTCCGATGAACACTCACCATCGAGGACAACGTACTGGGTTCTATTACTTAAGAAGTCTTCGAGCCACTCACATATTTGGGAGCCTTCTTTATGCACCCGTGCTGCCTGCTGTTCATCGGCGACGAAGACTGGAATTTGCACGCCGATGCATCAACTGGACGTCCGCCTAGTGGCGACAGGTAGCCGCCGGCCGCTGTGGCAGAGCGCTTCTAGGCGCTTCAGTCCGGAACCGCGCTGCTGCTACGGTCGTAGGTTCCAATCCTGCCTCGGGCATGGATGTGTGTGATGTCTTTGGTTAGTTAGGTTTAAGTAGTTCCAAGTCTAGGGGACTGATAACCTCAGATGTTAAGTCCCATAGTGCTTACAGCCATTTTTTTGACAGACAGCCTTGTCAGATAAATCATGTTTTATGCTCCATCGGACAGATGACTGTTGGCGTGTATGGCCCTGCAACAATTGTTTTAAGGATCCAGGCCGGAAGAGGGAGTGTTATGGTCTAGGCAATTTTTATGTTTCCGTGGCATTCCCTGTGTGATTTCGTCATTCTGGAAGGCACAACGAATCAACAAATGTATGCATCTATCGTCGGGGGCCATGTCCACCGCTACAGGCAGTTTGTTTTTCCTAGGTGCGATGGCAACTTCCAGCAGGACAGTGCAACGTGTCACAGCTCGCAGTTTACGTGCGTGGTTCGAAGATAATCAGGATAAGTTTATTGTACTCCTGTGGCCAGTAAACTCCCCGGTTTTAAATCCAGTCGAAAATCTGTGGGACCTCATCGATCGGACTTTTCGCGCCGTGGTTTTCTCAACCGAGACACCTAGCGCAGCTGGCTACGGGACTGCGATCAGTATTCATTGACTCTTCCTGCACGTCCACGATACAACAGACGGTTATTCAGACTTTTGACAGGTGGTCACATTAATGTGATTGGACAGTGTATAATCGAAGATGGGGTCTGTCTTGTTGTTTAACATGCATACTTGCTTTATAAAGACCCGAGCTTCCAGATTATCCGTATTTTGAATTTCTCATATGAAGGCGCACGTTCGACCAGTCTCAAATCTTAATCCAATCGAGCAAAGTCTGTTTACTTCGGCAGCCATGCAACAGCATAATCGACCAATTCGACGTCCTGGATAGATTTCATTGGGGCATTACATCATTTATAGCGTAGAATAGACAGGGGGAGAGGCCTCCATTCTATCGTGAGTGTATTCTGGCCTTTGTTGCCGTAGGGACGCTCTCTAAATACTCCAAATGGTTCAAATGGCTCTGAGCACTATGGGACTTAACATCTAAGGTCATCAGTCTCCTAGAACTTAGAACTACTTAAACCTAACTAACCTAAGGACATCACACACATCCATGCCCGAGGCAGGATTCGAACCTGCGACCGTAGCGGTCACGCGGTTCCAGACTGAAGCGCCTAGAACCGCACGGCCACACCGGCCGGCAAATACTCCAGATTCTGTAGGTATCCGATACTGACAGTAAGACGGTTTACTACAGTAATTAGGTAAATAAGATGGTATGACACCATGCATTAACACAAAAAGTACTGTAAGTAATATTGACAATGTTTTCACCCTGTGACGTATGTGAGACCTGTGGCTTATGTTGGTTCCGACGTTTATTAGTAAATATCGGCAAAATAAATTTGCATTTTCCAAAATATGCTGCCGGAAAAAATTTGACAATTTTCCAGTTCATTCAAAATTTATTGTAGAAACAATATATAAGAAGTATATGGAATATATTTATAGATTAATAGCTCAAGCTATTCTGAGGTGCAATGCATGGACCCATGCTGGAACACCTAAGTAGGTACGCAGTGTAGTTTCCACGGGCGACAATGCAAGCACTGATTCTGGCATGCAGACAACCATAAAAGTGAATGCTGTCTTGAGATAAGATATTCCACACCTGCTAGACCTATTCTCGTAGCTCTGTAAGAGCTGTGGATAGGCGAGTCACACGAGGCACTTGTCGTCCCATCATGTCTCACAAGTCCGGCGATTGTGCCGGCCAGGAAGGCTGCTGCACATCTCACTGAGCACGTTGAGTATCGTGGGCAGTTTCTGGGCGAGCATTATCCTGTTGGAGCAGCGCGTCACTATCCGGTTGCAAGAGCGGTAGAAGCAATGGTCGAGCAACGTTCTGCACGTATCAAGTACTGGTTACCGTTCCCTCTACAGACACCAAAGGTGAAAGAGAGTTGAAGCTTATCACTCTCCAGACCATGTGGCTTGGGGTGGGACCTGTTTGTCCTGGGCGAATGCACTGTTACTCTACGTCGTACGTGTCAACGACCATCACTTGCATGCAGAAATTTTTTTTTTTTTTTCATCGCTGAAGACCTCGGTGCGACATTATATTCTCCAGGTGTCCTCTGACGCCATCAATCGAGCCGTGCACGGCCATGTTGTGGCGTGAATGGAAGATGAGCTAGAAGGGTGCATGTCCTAAGTTCCACTGCTAGTAACCGGCCCGCAAGCGTTCCTGCTGACACGCGTGTGGTCACGTTTGGTGTTACCTGTGCTGTGGATGCTGTACCATATGCCGCTGCCTCCCTTACAATACGACGATCTAGGCGGAATGTCTGCTGCGTGGACGTCCAGAACCTTGTCTTCGAGTGTGAGAACGCTTACGTGTCCACTGCTGCCTTCATCCCCGCGCAGCTGACGAGGTATGTCCAATTTGTATGGCAGTTCTCCAAAACGACCATCTCGTCTCTCGAAAGGCCACAATTCGACCCGTCTCATGTTGGCTGTAGGAAGCACGAATGCGTCTCCGTTGCATGGTGCCTGTTTCCTTTACAGGTCTGCACGGCATTCTGCCTTATGGCCAGGAGTATTTCCTTTTCAAAGGGTAGACACAGGCGGTGCTTTGGTCACTATGTCACTAAGCAATCTGCTGGCGGATGACGTTGAAACTGTTGTCAGTACGTCTACCTAGACATCGGCTTCCAAGGTGTTCTATTTATTTCCCGAGAAGTGTAGCTGCAGCCTAGCATTATCTCCTTCCTTAAGGTGCTGCACACGTATATAGTGTAGTGCGTATCTCTGAGTGCGTACCATGTGTCAATGCTCGTGGCATTACAGTACAGAGTATAACCAAGACTATTCAATCACTGCAGTCATTCTAAGTCGAACTACCCCATCACTCCATTCCTTTGCACAAGCGGTATACATATATCTCAACAAAGGATGTGCGAGTTCAAACAGCCAAAATTGCAAACGCGGTGAACTTCATAGAGTTTCATCTACATCTACATCCATACTCCGCAAGCCATCTGACGGTGGGTGGCGGAGGGTACTTTGAGTACCTCTATCGGTTCTCCCTTCTATTCCAATCTCGTATTGTTCGTGGAGAGAAAGATTGTCGGTATGTCTCTGTGTGGGTTCTAGTCTCTCTGATTTTATCCTCATGGTCTCTTCGCGAGATATACGTAGGAGGGAGCAATATACTGCTTGACTCCTCGGTGAAGGTATTTTCTCGAAACTTTAACAAAAGCCCGTGCCAAGCTACTGAGCGTCTCTCCTACAAAGTCTTCCACTGGAGTTTATCTATCATCTCCGTAACGCTTTCGTGATTACTAAATGATCCTGTAACGAAGCGCGCTGCTCTTCGTTGGATCTTCTCTGTCTCTTCTATCAACCCTATCTGGTACGGATTCCACACTGCTGAGCAATATTCAAGCAGTGGGCGAACAAGTGTACTGTAACCTACTTCCTTTGTTCTCGGATTGCATTTCCTTAGGATTCTTCCAATGAATCTCAGTCTGGCATCTGCTTTACCGACGATCAACTTTATATGATCAATCCATTTTAAATCACTCCTAATGCGTACTCCCAGATAATTTATGGAATTAAGTGCTTCCAGATGCTGACCTGCTGTATTGTAGCTAAATGATAAACGATCTTTCTTCCTATGTACTCGCAGCACATTTCACTTGTCTATATTGAGATTCAATTGCCATTCCCTGCACAATGCGTCAATTCGTTGCAGATCCTCCTGCATTTCAGTACAATTTTCCATTGTTACAACCTCAGCATCATCCGCGAAAAGCCTCAGTGAACTTCCGATGTTATCCACAAGGTCAAATGACCGTGAATAGCAACGGTCCTACGACACTCCCCTGCGGCACACCTGAAATCACTCTTACTTCGGAAGACTTCTCTCCATTGAGAAAGACATGCTGCGTTCTGTTATCTAGGAACTCTTCAATTCAATCACACAATTGGTCTGATAGTCCATATGCTCTTACTTTGTTCATTAAACGAGTGTGGGGAACTGTATCGAACGCCTTGTGGAAGTCAAGAAACACAGCATCTATCTGTGAACCCGTGTCTATGGCTCTCTGAGTCTCGTGGACGAATAGCGCGAGCTGGGTTTCAAACGACCGTCTTTTTCGAAACCCATGTTGATTCCTACAGAGTAGATTTCTAGTCTCCAGAAAAGTCATTATACTCTAACATAATACGTGTTCCAAAATTCTACGGTTGTAAAATAGTTGTGGACAGATTATATATTTAGATGATGCTTCCCTCATACCGGTCAATACTCACATCTCTTGAAGTATGTCGTTTAACTCCTGAAATCTCTTCTATATCTGTAATATTGAAGCTAGCCCGTATATTAAGGACATTAACTGAGATGGCGACTTACAGTCATGACGTGCGGCCTGTTATATGAGGGAGGAGGACAATGGAGCATATACGTCGCAAGCTACGTAAGTGTGACGTTCATTAGTGTGTAGGTTGTCTTTCTCGTCGGCTCGTCACCTGGGATAACTGTCGCAACATCCGGCGCTTCCTCTAGACGATAATGACGCTAAGAAAAGAACTCGCCATCCCTCGGAAGGAAACGACGACCCAGTTTCCCTGCCCACCGACATCCTGAGCAAAATGACGCACCAACCAAAAAAAAACTTTCGCACTTTGCAGACAAATCAGTCAGTTCTAGCTGTAAAAGTGTAAGGTTTCTAGTAATGCTTATTTTTTGTGTGGTTCAAATACCGTCTCGATATCATTCTTCCGAACTGAACGGAAATGGCACGTTAACGCGATTTTCACTGGTTTCATGTTTCAGGGTCAAACTATTAGTGTGACTAATCCTCCGTCGTAATAGCACAAATCGTTATGAGTGAAGTGGATTTTCTTATCACCTTATGTTTTCCCCTATGCTTGAAACGTCAATGCGAACATCACGTCGATCATATTTGATCAGTTTAATTAAAATGTACTTACTTCACAAGTTTTAGCAAGCTGTTCGTGGTTCATAAAGACATAATAGTTACCAAAATACTGTGAACACCTTCGCCGACCTATCGAATAAGATGGAACGACGTGGGATATGTTTAGGATGACTGAACACCTGGATTTCCGAAAATCACAGATTCATGAGGTGTCAAAATTGATTATTCGCGGTACAAGATTGACGGTTCAAATCAAATGGCTAATGCACTATGGGACTTAACATCTGAGGTCATCAGTCCCCTAGAACTTAGAACTACTTAAACCTAACCAACCTAAGGACATCACACATATCCATGCCCGAGGCATGATTAGAACCTGCGACCGTAGCGGTCGCGCGGTTCCAGACTGTAGCGCCAAGAACTGCTCGGCTACATCGGCCAGCGATTGACGTTTGCTGTTGCATTTACTCAAAGTTGCATGGCAGACTGTAGGTGGCCAAACAATAACACATTATTTTCCGTAGTTAACCACGCACTTACGACTCATTGTTCACGTTTCCTGTATGCTGCAACTCGCAATTATTATTTTATTTGCACTAACAGTATAACAGGCTCACCGCACTTACTTTGTGAACAACGATAAAAGAACTTAACTGCACAAGATAACATTATTATTCCAATTGTCCGCCGATACGCTTACATACATTTTGCGACTTCTGGAAACCGTTGACACGACATAAACGACTTTATCTGCGCAACAGGTAGGAATGTGACCATAACCACGCTGTGAAACTACTATTACCAACCGCGGCGTTTTCCACAGCTTTCGTGCGCACGCCAATGCTATCGCTGAAATGTTGGAACTGCTTGCTTTCTTCGATTATCTTTGAACGAGAACATTATTCATTTACCTAAAGACATAAGAATGAAATGAAACTAAAGCCCGCTTATTTTGTGTTCCATTACTAAGCAACTAAACGTAAATAATCTATTAATGAATCAGAAGATACAGAAGTCCCTGATGGATGTTGACATCGAACAAAGTGGGCTAGTATATAAGCTAATGATCACATTCAAGAAGAGTAGGCTCAAAATCCCCGAACGACAATCAAAATTAATTTTTCTGTGACTTCCTAAATCAATTAAGATGAATGCTCAGGTAGTTTCATTGATAACTATTCAGTTGTTTGTTCTGTACATCATTATCCGTGCTAGTGATTTTAATTTAATGAGACAGACTCCAAACTTTCTTCCTTTCCTACACTAATCATACACAAGGCATAGATAGTGATTCCTTGAACGATACGGGTATTCCGCAAGTCTATTTGTATTACACGGCTGACATTTCTTTGTACTTTTATTAAAATCTACCATTTTTGTTCCACTCGCGTATGGATAAAAAGAAAAAAAAGAACTATCAGCCATGAAGTCAGTAGTATTCTCTTACTGTCTTTCGGAAACTATTATTCTCTACATTTCTTCAAAAGTATGATTTGTGAATTATTCCACTCAAGCAACTCGAGCATCTTACAAGGCGAGGCCACGACGCTGGGATCACGGATTTACTTCAAACTTTGTATAGCCTTAGTAGGCCGTTAAAACTACATAATGTACTAGTACTAAGGTGCACTATTGTGGCAGTTCGAAGAAAATCGGAAGAGAAGTTTTACGCGCATATTATGTAACTGATGTACTATCGGTAACGCGTTGCTCGAAGGTCGTGGACAAAGCGAATCCCAAGAGCACTTATTTTTTAATCCATTATTCTTTCATCACTGGCCACGTTATTTCATTTATATGACATTTGAGAGGCAACATAATGAAAAAAAAGTGCATTTTCATCACATAGTGAATTTGATATCTTATTTGACTATTTACTATCTGTAATTAAATCGTCAAGGACGAGGGACAGGCTTGGAAAGCCCAAGCCAAACCTCGATAAATAATGGTGCGATTGACGTTATTCACAGTCAGTAACATAGTAATTCACAATGTGCCAGACCACAAGAGTGATGTGCAATTCTTCGTCGAATCTGCTCTCGAGATCACACATTGCAGGACGGTATTTGTCATACAGACATGGGAAACATAAATTGAAATTTCATGCAAATACATGTGTTTTTTTCAGTATATTACCTCTCAAATGTAATATAATTTAAATAATATCACCAGTGATGAAAAAAATAAATGTGAGTGGGTTTCGAACCGCCGCCTCATACGTCTTCGTCTTACTAAGCATGAACGTTTATCACTTAACCACCAGATGTGTGTGAAATCTTATGGGACTTAACTCCTAAGGTCATCAGTCCCTAAGCTTACACACTACTGAACCTAAATTATTCTAAGGACAAACACACACACCCATGCCCGAGGGAGGACTCTAGCGTCCGCCGGGACCAGCCGCACAGACTTAACCACCACGAATTCTATTACTACGTCTCTTTGCACAGACACATCAGTTACATACCAGACGCGTAAAACTACTCTTGCGATATTCTCGGAATTGCCAGAGTAGTGCATCTTACTCCTTGCACATTATGTTGCCTTAATGGCCTACTAAAGGTGTACAAAGTTTGAAGTAAATCTGTGATCCCAACGTAGTGGTCTCCCCTTCTTAGTAACACTTTGGTGAGGCTAAACCAGCAATTTACAACACTCTTCGATACAAGCTCCCTGAGATATTGTGATCCGCTCTGATTCGAGGCACTTACATGCATAAAACACAACACAGTTCGTATCTGTTACAGAGAAACACCTTGAAATGATGAATTTCACGTATTTTCTTCGTCTTTTGTTGTTTACGCGAAGGTAGTGATTGCGAAACACTTTCTGCCTGGAGCGCGACCACTTGAGCAAGACCCTAATGCACGCGGTTACGACTTGGGACTACACCATTACTATCAGTACCACTGTTCACAACGAATATGTAATCAAAATTTTGAAAAATGTAGTGGAATGTTTCGGGTATTAAGATTTTAGACTAGAAACCATCGAGTTGAACTATTTGTAGAAGTTCTGATAACACGTCAAATCAGCGATTTGTCAATTAAGGCGATGACGCCCAGTTATCCCTTCGGTGCAGATGCACAACAAGCTCGAACTTTTACAAGAATCAGGGAGATACCGTTATTGATCAAAGAACGCTCAGCTATTTTAGACTCAGTACGCTGTAGTGCATTTTGTTGTATATCAGCAGCCACTACAGTGCAACGATACAAAAGAAATGTATATTGCTGGCCATTAAAATAACAACACAATGAAAGTGTTATGGAGGAAATCGACTGACGACAGCACGACTTTTAAAACAAATTAGTATTTCTCTAAAGTAGAGGAAAATGCAGAGTTCACCAGCGTAGCATAATGATTTCGTTCACCACCTTAGAACAGTTGGATGTGTGTGCGAGTGTACGGCTTTCGCTAACGCCATTGTTCTTATAAAGACAAAAATTGTCAATTGTCTTGCTAACTGCTAGTACTAAAGGGTGAAGAAACATTTTTTGAGTTGTACTTACATTTTGTTCACTGTTTTTGTTTTCAAATCACTTTTACATTTCTGACTGACATTGTGGGTGGGTTGAAATAAACACCTTGTACATCCACACATTTCTTCCGCAGCCTGCTCTCAAAATATAATGCTGGCCATTAAAATAACAACACCACTAAGGTGGCATGCAACAAACGTCAGACTGGTATGAAATACACTATATACATTCAAGAGCCAAAGAAACTGGAACACCTGCCGAACATCGTGTAGGGTCACCGCGAGCACGCAGAAGTGGCACAACGCGACGTGGCATGGACTCGACTGATATCTGAAGTAGCGCTGGAGGAAACTGACTCCACATCCTGCAACGCTGTTCATAAATCCGTAACAGTACGAGCGGGTGGAGGTTTCTTCTGAACAGCACGTTGCAAGGAATTCCAGATATGGTCAGTAATGTTCATGCCTGGGGAGTCTGGTGGGCAGCGGAAGTGTTTAAACTCAGAAGAGTGTTCCTCGAGCCACTCTGTAGCAATTCTGGATGCGTGGGGTGTCGCATTGTCCTGCTGGAATTGCCCAAGTCCGTCTGAATGCGCAGTGGACATGAATGGATGCACGTGATCAGACAGGATGCTTACGGACGTGTCACCTGTCAGAGTCGTATCTAGATGTATCAGGTGTCCCAATCACTCCAACTGCACAAGTCCCACACCATTACAGAGCCTCCACCAGTGTGAACAGTCCCCTGCTGACATGCAGGGTCCATGGATTCATGCGGTTGTCTCCATACCCGTACACGTCCATCCGCTCGATACAATTTGACATGAGACTCCCCACTTCATCGCTACCTTGAAGATGCGTGTCCCATCGCTCGTGCGCCGACTATAACACCACGTTCGAACTCAATCTTGATAACCGGCCATTGTAGCAGTAGTAACCGATCTAACAACTGCACCAGTCATTTGTCGTCTTATATAGGCGTTGCCGACCGCAGCGCCGTATTGTGCCTGTTCACATATCTCTGCATTTGAATACGTATGCCTATAGCAGTTTCTCTGGCGCTTCAGTGTACTTGGATATGCAGATGATTAGCATGTATGTTCTTCCGGACATGTCCAAAAGAACAGACACCATTTTAATCCTGCAGTCACTATGAATCAAGACGCAAAGGAATTAAAGAAAGCTGCCAGTGAGCATTGATTTACATCAATGTGACAGGTTGAAAATTTGTGCCGGAGCAGTATTCGAACGCGGATCTCCTACTTACTAGGCAGACATTTCTGAAAGAACAGACACCACATATACAATTAAGGCGATGACGCCCAGTTATCCCTTCAGTGCAGATGCACAACAAGCTCGAACTTTTACAAGAATCAGCGAGATACCGTGAGTAAATAGGCTAAAGAGCAGGGTTTCTATATGAGTAGTGTGTAGTATAAGTTGAGAATTTGAGGCTGACGGGAGGCGTGCTAGGCTAGTCCGTACAGTTGCGGTAACAGTTATGTCCAGATGGAGTAGTGGCAAAAAAAAAGTTCAAATAGCTCTAAGCATTATGAGACTTAACATCTGAGGTCATCAGTCAAATGGTTCAAATTGGTTCAAATGGCTCTGAGCACTATGGGACTTAACATCTGTGGTCATCAGTCCCCTACATCTTAGAACTACTTAAATCTAACTAACCTAAAGACATCACACACATCCATGCCCGAGGCAGGATTCGAACCTGCGACCGTAGCAGCAGCGCGGTTCCAGACGGAAGCGCCTAGAACCGCACGGCCACACCGGCCGGCGGTCATCAGTCCCCTAGGCTTAGAACTAAGTGAACCTAACTAATCTAACTAACCTAAGGACATCACACACATCCATGCCC
Organism: Schistocerca cancellata; assembly: GCF_023864275.1. Lineage (NCBI taxonomy): Eukaryota > Metazoa > Arthropoda > Insecta > Orthoptera > Acrididae > Schistocerca > Schistocerca cancellata. The sequence goes on from NC_064629.1 coordinate 819,887,560, forward strand.
GAAGCAGGATTCGAACCTGCGACCGTAGTAGCCGCGTGGTTCCGGACTGAAGCGCCTAGAACCGCTCGGCCACAGCGGCCGGCCCGTAGTGGTCAGCACGTCTGCCTAGTAAGCAGGAGCCCCATGTTCGAATCCCAGTCTGGTACAAATTTTCAACTTGCCCCACTGATTTAATCAGTGCTCACCGGCAGCTAATGTCTTTCATTCCTCTGTGCCTTGAATGAGTAGCATTTCAGCCCAACCGCACAAAAATGGTACAAGTAACGTTGTCTACATACTACAAAGTGTGTTATTAAACTTGGGACAACTAAATGTCTCGGAAATGATGTGTCGTACTAAAAAATGTTCTAGGTGAAAAGTTAATGATGATTTAATATTAGTAAGGGGTCTGCGCTACAACCGACCACCTCCTAACTATCCTTCCTGCGTGTGCGGTGTCAAATGTTTATTTTCAAATGGGAAGACACTATTTTTATGGCATTTGCGGACTGTAAGCCGAAAAATACGTACGTTTTTCTCAAACCATTGTTGTCTATTAGTGGTAGAGGGCGCTGTAATAAAAAAAATTAAGTGTGTCTCTTTTTTACAATTAAGAATAGACATATTTGAGTCTACATATCATTTACGATTTAAACGTAAATGTTTGTGTTCTAACGGTTGATATTTATGTTGGAAATGCACATTAGTGTTGGAAACAATATGGTTCGCTGTTTCAGTGTCTGGTTAGAAAATGTGGATGTAATCCACATGATGCTTGATATCATCGAGTCCGCTTGCCTCTCAGCACTGGGGTACTTGATTTCGGTGGCTATCCGTGGCACGTGCGACTTTCACTATCACTTCAAGGATATTTTACCTTATGGTTGTGGTTTGATTTCCGCCAGTAGCCTCGTAGTGGCCAGTGCGAGAGATATGGTGGTTGGATGGAAACACACACACACACATCGTAAATGAAATATAGAATGAACAGTGTCGATTCTTAATTGTAAACACAGGCACATTAGATATTTGTTGATTACGGCACCATCTCCCACGAATGGAAAACAATGGTTTGACTAAACTGTACATATTTTTGGCGTAGAGTCCGAATTTCCATTAAAATAGGGTTCTTTGATATGAAAACACAAAGTTGAAATGTCCACGTAAGGGGGGGGGGGGGGGTGTAGGAGGTGGCCACTTGTAGCTCACACAGACGTTCCCTTTACTAACATTAATATTTCATCTGGAACATTTTTTTCCGTACCCTGTGTCGTTTTGGAGATATTTCGTTGTCTCCAGTTAAAAAAAAAACAACCTACACCGTACTGGGATACGTTTTCGATAGAGGCCATAGTTTTCGAATTATTCAAGAAAAACTTACAGAAGTGACCTTCAAACGCGTTTTTCTTGAATATCTCGAAAACTGTAGCCACCAGCGACAACGTAACTCAGTACAAAATTTAACTCCATTAAATTTCCCACATGATGGCCCTGTTCATTTTCTGTAGGACTAACAGTTTGCGCGTAGCGAACGAGAGAATACGAATACCTCACGTGTGGTTTTTGAAGGCACTGTGTACTGCATGAAATCCATAGGTAGGGACAGCTAAATCACCCTGTATATAAAGAAATATTGTGCAGCTGGTTTATGCTTCAAAAATCGCATTTGAATATTGTATGCGAAAAAACAATGTTACGCCTCAAACTTTCATCATGACATGTAGGAATTAGGCAGTGATTGGACTGTGGCCTATGAAGACTGCAGTACATCTTTCCGTGATATTGCTGCTCGAGTTAGATCCATGACTGTCAAGCAAATATGGAGGCGATGGGATTAAAAGGGCCACACTGAACGACGTACTGCGTTTCAACGACCCCGCGTGACTTGCGCCCGAGAGGACGCACATATTGTTTACGCAGCCGTGCAAGATCATACAGGCACGTCCAGTAGCTTGAATCAGGATATGGGGTTATTTGCAGCAAGACACCTATCCACATGGACAGTGTGACAACATCTGAAACAACATGCGCTCACAGCACACGGGTAGTTCTTGCGGCTTCCTTTGCAGCGACTGCAGAGAGTGGTGTATCCCAACAACACTAGACGTAGGAGTGGCACCATGTCGTCTTTTCAGTAGAGTTCCGATTCTGCGTGCAGCATCACAATAGATTATCCGTGCATGGAATCAGCGAACAGAACAAAAGTACTGAGACTGCATTCATCATCGTAATATGGGCGCAGAACCTGGCGTGATGATACGGAGGGCTACTGGGTATATAACAAAAACACCTCTCGTACGTAGAGCCGGTACTGTGGACTTCAGGCGTTACATTTCTGGCGTGTTATGGCCGTTGGTTGTGTTCTGTCTTCGAGGTATTAGTGACGTCTTACAGAGAGTGTTCGACTGTTGCCAAGACGTGTACGTTGTCCATATCTTTCATTCACTGACAACATCTGGCCATCGGTTGTCCAGCGACTGGCATTCCATCATTCGTCAGACGCTACGATTGATGAATCCCGGCATCATGTTGTAACAAGATGAATTGTTGAGCCCGTATCTGTCATCCAAGCTCAGTTCGACTCAGTGTGCAGCTGGGTTAGGGAGTTGTAGCTATCAGAGGTGGCACCTCCGTGTACTAAATTTAACACCATGTGTGCCTTAAACAACCAACAGATTTAATGAGTTTAATCGTGTATCAATATATTGAAAAATCCGCCTCAGTTCAATATATTAGTCTACCACAGTTGCTGACGGGGCTGCAATATGCTAAAAATTTTTAATCGTGTATTCTTTTTATTACACTGTAAACTTACAATAAGTAAAATTTCGTTGTTTGTATCTTTCCTAGTGTCGCATCGTTATTGGCCAGCACTGTACGTAGCCACATTATATCAGGGGCGCAAACCTATCGTACCAGCACATTTTCTCTAAAACGACATAATTCGTATCACTAAGGACGACTTAAATGATTGTCCTCACATTACCAGGAATCGGCTGGAAATGGAAGAAATGTAAATGGGTAGCTATTCCTCAGCTATTGCTGTTGAATAGAGAAAACTGAACATTTTAGATGGCATCGTTAAAGTTTCCGGTCGCTGCCGAGTTGAACCACACTTGTGAAGAGGCTTCAAATTTTTTAATGCGCCTAATATGTTTAAAAATAGCGATTTGATATTGTGAAATGAGAATTATTTCTTCAGTTTTGAAATGAGAGCAAGTAAACTACAACTTCTGAAAGTGTGCTGGTCATCTCCAACTACAGAGATTTTACAGGATCGAGTAAGGTGGGGCTAAATGAATAACTTCAAATTTTTGGGTCCAAAAGGGGCAGTAAATATCTTATTACACGTGTTAAATTGTAATGGTCAATGGAACATAATTATAGCTTGTGTATGATAAATGCAAATTTACTGAAGATCTATTTTTCTTCATTGTAAATAGCAAAATTCAAAATGTTGTAACAATGGAAAAATTTAAAATTTGTGGGGCTATTTGAATCGTAAATGAGGCTGCATGAATCACTGTAAATTGTCACAGTTACACACAGTATGGAAGATTCTGTTCCAATAGTTGATGCATGTATTTCCCACAGCCGAATCGTCTACGACCAGCAGCCTCCACACAAATTAATTGAAACCTCTCCTTGCACTTATCACAGATGATCCATTTATCCATTCGCCTTTCTTCACAGATCTAGGTTTGTAATAACTGATGCTGCAGAAACCAGAAGGTATGTTTTATTCCTCCGACTCAGCTTAAGGTGATGATGAAGATGAATCCTCTTCTGGATATCAAGGTTTCTCTTTGAAATCCTGCAACCCTTGACCTTCTTGCTTTGAGAGTTTTTAAATGAAATTTTCTCTTCTCTCTTGTAAGACTGCGATGAACTCGTGTGGACAGATAGCAAACTGAATTTTTCTCCCTCCTCACACGTGTGGAACTGGGTGGTTTCCGTTGGGGTGGCAAAACAGAAGAAAATGATGATAATACGCTGAGATCTAACATTCTGTATTTCTTGGAGAGGAGGAGGAGATGAGGGCCCTGGGTCAACTTCTAATTCAGTGGTAACAGAGCGACACTCATTATTCAGGAATATGGATGAAGGAAGGAATTCATGTGTTGGTATTTTGTTGGGATTGAAGGGGAAAATGCCCGTGCACTCGAATCCCTTCACAGCATTCCCTGCATATCTCGATTCCGATTTCGAAGGGTTTACCAGAGGCACCTTTTATAATGGAGGCTGAGTGATTATTGTGTATAATTAGGCTACGTAAATACTTGAAGAAAGAAGAAATAGTAAATATTATGTTCCTATTGAGAAAGCCCACGAAGTCTAATTCATATACCCCCTTTCCGTTATTATTTTCAAATGCAAGCACTTGGTAAAATTTACAACAGATGTCGTTGCATGGCAGAGTGTTATAAGCAATACTGTCTTACCTCTTATATTTTATTCTGGATGATTGTTGTCTCGATTAAATATATTCGAAAAAAGCTTCTTGTCCCGTGTGCTCGACTTGTCTAGCAACGACCCTGTAACATAATATCGTCAGAGATGCGCACACATGCTGAGCAGTACAAAAAATTCCATTTTTCTATCTACATAACCCCATTATTCAGAAAGCCCAACCCTAACCTACCAGATACGCACTAAGACGCTGAAATCAGTACTTAGGGCAAGACGAGAAGTATAAGGGGCATTCAAAAAGAAACGAGGCAGACATAACTAAACTAAACTAAAGCAAACCGGTGACAGGAGGGTAAGATCGTGGGGTGTGATGATGATGTTTGGTTTGTGGGGCACTCAACTGCGTGGTCATCAGCGCCCGTACAATTACCCAATCTTTTGCTCAGTCCAATTTCGCCACTTTCCTGGATGATGATGAAATGATGAGGACAACACAAACACCCAGTCATCTCGAGGCAGGTGAAAATCCCTGACCCCGCCGGGAATCGAACCCGGGACCCTGTGCTCGGGAAGCGAGAACGCTACCGCGAGACCACGAGCGGCGGACATCGTGGGGTGTGTAACGAGACAACGAGGTGTGGTTCCGACCGGAGCGTGGAAGTTCACACCCCGTCGCTAGAGGGCACGCGTGCACGTCACGTGACTATACAGAGCCAGCAGCACCATGTATCAAGCGTCCAACGCTGCCAGCCCTGTTGCAAACAGTGACATGGAGGCGTCAAAAGAAGAGCAAACAGGTGTTGTTCGTTTTCTGACAGCAGGAGGAACGGACATTCATCGACGAATGTCAGAAGTGTACGGCGAATACTGCATGTCCCGTGCAAGGGTCAAGGCGTGGCACAAGCGCTTCAGGGAAGGACGGGTGTTGTCAGCCAATGATGCACGGTCTGGAGCACTATACTGCATTACTGATGACATCGTCCAGCTGGTGGATGCACTCATTACCCAGGACCGCCGAGTGGCAATGAAAGCCATAGCCGCCGTGGTCGGATTGGGCGTCGGAAGTGTTCACACCAGCATGAAAGAACGACTGCATATGCGCAAAGTGTGTGCCTAATGAGTGCTCCACAGTCTTAAGCCATACCAGAAAGCATGTCAAATGACCAACTGTCTTGCTCATCTGCAGTGCTATCCTCAGAAAGGGAATGCGTTGCTGGCACGAGTGGTGGCTGGAGATGAGTCATCGTGTCATCACTTCCAACCAGAATCAAAAAGACAAAGTCTCCAGTGGAAGCATCCAGGGTAACCACCACCAAAATAAGCCAAGGCCGTCCACGCGAATGCAGGACAGGTTATGCTGACGTTCTTCTTTGACCAAGATGGCCCCCTTCTGATTCACTTACTGCAGCACGGGACAACAGTGAATGCCCAGAGTTACTCGCAAACCTGACCACCCTTCACCAAGCGATCAAATCAAAACGACCAGACAATCTCACCCGTGGGGTCATTCTGCTCCATGACAATGCAAAGCCCCATACGGCCAACACAGTCGCGTCACTCCTGCTGAAATTCAAATAGGAGGTTCTCGGCCACCCTCCATACAGTTCGGACCTCTCTTCCTGTGATTACGCCATTTTTCGTCCCCTCATAAAGGCTCTGAGGGGCAAATGATTCACCTCGGACGACGACGTCCAGCTGCACGTGCGGAACTAGTTAACATCGCAGCCCTGGGAATTTTATGAGACAGCCATTCACCGCTTTGTGTCACAGTGGGACAAGTGTCTCAACAGCCAGGGTCAATACTTCTAACATACAGGTACTGGTTTCTGTAATTATGCCTCCGGCTCGTTTCTATTTGAACGCCCTTTATATTTGGGCATCTGTCATGGTAAACTGAAGACATCAAAATAACTACTTCTTTCATTAAGTGTCGTTGTATTCGTCAGAATCAGGAAGATTTTTTGATGAAGATACTGAATCAGTGTCCATAATGAGTTATCAGCATGTGAATGTCATGTAGAATATATGGGTTTGGTTCCCGGTCTTGTAAGTGATTTCTTCTTGATGGGAGGACCAAAACGAGGTCACTTGGTCTCATGATACCAGTTGAGGAGCAACATGAGAGAAGTAGTTGTTCCAAGGTCTAGGAGGCTGACAACAGCAAGGAGAGCATTATTCCGACCCTACGCCCTCCATATTTCATCCGAATGACGCCACTGGTAGAGGATGGCATGGTCATCTTTGGGCGCTGAATGTTCCGTCAGGTCAGGAATGCAGGGCTGGTGTATATGGTACCATCTGATCAATGCAATAAAAACCTTCCAAACAAAAAGTGCACAACTGTGCGAGCTCAGTTCAGCGATATTAGTTATGAACTATCTATTCTAAATTCTCAGGCTGGATTCGTTTCTTCCGATCAGAAGCAGTTTTCCGCCAATGTGAAGACATCCATTAACTTTGTTCATTAAAGTTTGCGTAAAACTCAGTTTAAGCGACAAAGTTGTCGCGGAAATGGTACGGTGCGATATGTCTAGGATACTCTGCACATCAAGAACTTAGTCGGTCCTAGTTATATAATGGAAAAATTTTCAGTCTGTCTTTAATCTAGCCTTTACCTATCAATGATTTTAAGATTCGACAGGGACGACACGTGGTTCGGATTCCACATTAAACTGCAGCTCCCCCTTTTCCCGGAAGGATTAGTGGGATAGGTTAGGGATACGCAAACCGCCCTAGAGCCGTCCTATTGAAACACTTGCAACAGGCCGTTCAACGACGCGAAATCATCATCATCATCAAAACAACAACACTTTATACGTCGGCAATTAGTCTGTAGCCATTCCATACAACAATTACGTTCGAGTTATTTGGTGTTCCACTGTTGGTTATGCTCAACGTTCTTGTGTGTTGGTCTATTACTGTTGTAATGATTTACCTGTTGACTGCCGACTCCTATAATATGACTTTCACTGCTGCACGTTAAGCACCCAATTAAAGCATTGTAAAATAGAACAGCGACTTGCATAAAAATACCAATGGAAAATTTCTCCCTCGTAGTCAGACGGTTTTTCATTTTTTAGAAAAAATATCTTTATTCAATGTGTCACAGTTCAGATCAGTGCGCATTGTCTGCCATTACTCCAGTGACTAGAGGTGAGCAAGGTGGCCCAGTGGTTAGCACACTTGATTCGCATTCGGAAGGACGACAGTTTAAATCCATGTTCGACCTTCCTGGTACAGGTTTTTCCTGATTTCCCTAAATTTCTCCAGGCGTAATAGTCCCTATGAAGGAGCACACCGATTTCCTTCTCCAACCACGAAACAATCCGCTTCTAATGACCAGTTTGTCGACGGGTTGCCTTCATCTACATCTAAATCATACTCCGCAAGCCATCTAATGGTGTGTGGCGGAGGATACTTTTAGTACCACTATCTGTCCCTCCAACCCTGTTCCACTCGCGAATAGGGCGTGGGAAGAATGATTGTCGGTAAGCCTCTGTATTGACTCTAATTTCTAGAATTTTCTCCTCGTGGTCAATAAGCGAGATGTAAGTGGGGGGAAGTAATATGTTGTCCTATTCTTCCTTAAATGTGCTGTCCCAAAATTTCAATAGTGAATCTCTCCGTGATGCACAACGCCTCTCTTGTAACGTCTGCCAGTGATCTCCGTAACACTCTCTCGTCAGCTAAACGATCCCGTTAAGCAACGCACCGCTCATCCTTGTTCAAATGTGTGTGAAATCTTATGGGACTTAACTGCTAAGATCATCAGTCCCTAAGCTTACACACTACGTAACCTAAATTATCCTAAGGACAAACATACACATCCATGCCCGAGAGAGGACTCGAACCTCCGCCAGGACCAGACGCACAGTCCATGACTGCAGCTCCTGAGACCGCTCGGCTAATCCCACGCGGCCCGCTCTTCCTTGGATCTCTTCTATCAGTCCTACCTTACAGGGATCCCAGATAGATGAACAATACTCAAGAATCGGGCGAACAAGCGCCTTATAAGCCACTACTTTCGGGATAGTTCATATGATTTTAGTAAACTGCGGGAGCATCCAAGGAAAGGTTCAAATGGTTCTGAGCACTATGGGACTTAACAGCTGTGGTCATCAGTCCCCTAGAACTTAGAACTACTTAAACCTAACCAACCTAAGGACATCACATACATCCATGCCCGAGGCAGGATTCGAACCTGCGACCGTAGCAGTCGCGCGGTTCCAGACTGAGCGCCTAGAACCGCTAGACCACCGCGGCCGGCTCCAAGGAAAGGTCCCAGAATTAGTATCGCTTACTGAAGGTTATAATGCACAGATAGAAGTGGGAAAAGAAAGCTGGTTGAAACCAGTTCTTCCAGTGACTAGATCCCATCTCTCGAGTGCAATCCTGGAAGCAATTTCTTTTTACGAGTTACACAGTCTCTGGATCGGACTCTAAATGTTTGAGGATGTCGAATCTGCTGAATGGATGGTTCTTAGAAGATTTGCACTTATGAATGCTTAATTTTCTCATTCTCAAAGCACATTTGTGAATAGGCTCATTTTCTTCGCCGAAGATGACGTCTGCAATTGAGACGACTCTCGTTTTTTTTTTTACAGTATTTTCAGAAGGCCTGCGAAGTGATAACTAGTTACACTTCTCTCACTGTAAAGTGACCAATAAGAACAATACCTTTTGCATTCCAGAAGATCCATGCTTAACTCTCCCGACAGATGAAATCGACTTCATGTTTGCTGGTGCAGTTTGCAATGATTGCTTGGGCTGATGTTCACTTGAGGCGTGAAATGGTGTAGCCATGTCTGATCAAAAGAACAAATCAGCACACAGAATGATCCAGATATTACTGTGAAACTCATTTTGGCGTTTGCTTTTGATCAGCGTTCAATAAATGCGACATCCACATTGTACAAAGCTTTTCCACAGCCGATTCAAATTATACCATATTATTCCTTCTGATATGCCTGTGGCCTCAATTCACACAGTCTTACCCGCCTATCGTCCAGTACCACATTGTATATATTCATGGTGGTTTCTTGTATGAATGCAATTTTGAGAAATATTTAAGAGGAATCGTCTTCAAGAGCTGCACGGATAAATTTAAAATTAGCAGATCATTACACACATGAAAATAAAAGAGCAGACTCCTCACAAACCTTAAGCTATTTTGGATAAATTTATGAATGAAACATCCAAACCACGACTACTTTAAAATACCTTATAAACAAAACCAGCCCGCAGAAACAGACGACACGTTACCCCACAATTCGTAAAAAAAAGGGGGGAGGGGGGGATGTCTACGTCATGGCTATGTCACTTCTATATATTTTCTCCTTGCCCTAGGATGTGGGGCTTACTATTATGTATTGCCAGAAATAATTGTTTCTGTGTTACCGCAAGAAGTAAACCTCTTGACACTAATGAAGATGTAGTTTTAAGATATCATTAAGGATGTTGTAGAGACGTGGTTCATCTTGAGAAATGTTAGAAGTTTCAGAATGATTTGCAGAAAATTCTTGCACGGTGCTGCACCTGGAATATGACATTTAACATAACCAACTGCCATGTAAAATTAATAAGAATACACAAAACCAGTATGTTATTAGAGTATAAGATCAGTGTGTCTATTGAACGTACGCTATGGTCGCAGGTTCGAATCCTGCCTCGGGCATGGATGTGTGTGATGTCCTTAGGTTAGTTAGGTTTATGTAGTTCTAAGTTCTGAGGGACTGATGACCAAAGAAGTTAAGTCCCATAGTGCTCAGAGCCATTTTCTATTGAACGTAGCGATATCAGATGTCAGATGTGTAATGATGTTACGTGTAACATATACGCGTAAACGGAAGAGATGAAATTTATAATGATTTTATATGTGTTTTTGGAAAGCAGATAGGGGTAAATACTGATGTTTACAGTAACCCAAGGTCTAGGTTAGTAATGAAGGTGGTAGTGTGGCTGAGAGTTGACGAAGCCAACGAATGTAAATATGAAATCTTCGTCAAATTTTAGGCCATGATAATACCTATAATTCTTGTTTATGGTAACCCAGTATTGTATTCGATGCGTGCATTATGCCCACCATTCTGATGATATCACGGACCAAATCAAATGTGTGGTATAGATAGGTTCAATATTTCCGCTAGTTAGGCAATAGTGCAAGCCATGCGTGGGTTCCTGTCACCTGTCTGGAGTTCTAGCCAATCAGACTGAGAAACTGTGGCGGACATTTGAAAGTTATACCCTCCTCTGCAAGTACGCAGGAAAGATTTTAGAAGAGAGGTGGTATCCATTGGATGAAGGCCTACCATTATTGCAATGAACACCCATAACAACCATACATATTACAAAAATATTTGTGTGTGTGTGTGTGTTTGTGTTCCACACGTTCTCCTAAACCACTGGACCGACTTCAACCAAACTTGGTACACATATCCTTTACTGTCAGGCAACAGTTGCTGAGGAGGTAAGAACCACCTTCCTATCATAGTTCAGGAGATATGACGTTATAATCAATAAGATGCGTGAAAAACTGCCGCATCATGCTTGAAGTTTAAATTTATTACTTCTGTGATATTAACTCTATTTGCAACAAATTTTGCACACAGTGGCCACACAAGCCGCTGAATGGTTCAAATGGCTCTGAGCACTATGGGACTTAACATCTATGGTCATCAGTCCCCTAGAACTTAGAACTACTTAAAGCTAACTAACCTAAGGACATCACACAACACCCAGTCATCACGAGGTAGAGAAAATCCCTGACCCCGCCGGCAATCGAACCCGGGAACCCGGGCGCGGGAAGAGAGAACGCTACCGCACGACCACGAGCTGCGGGACGTCGCTGAATGCACTTACACAAATACATCATAGTAAGACACATAGTTCAAGAGAATGACGTCATAAAAACTGAGATGCGTGAAAAAATGCCGCATCATGCATGAAGTTTTAATACATTTATACTTTACTGCTAAGACACTCCTACAGTCGAGTCAACTTAAGGAAATTCCTAACACCTGGCAACGCTTTTGACAGCTTTCAACTGCAAAGCGCAAACGGCTGTAGGCGAAAACAACAGCCATCTATAGACCTATGAAGAGGCGTTCCCACAGACATGTTTACAAAATCGGGTTGTACACACGCGAAGCCCAGCGTACAGAAACTGTTCCACGAATATATGGAAATGAAATACACTACAAACACAGTTTGTGTTTTGTTTTCGTTTCTAATATAAAACTGGTGACACTAATACCCGGACAATGCGCGTATTGTTAGCCAGCTAGTTAATAAAGGGAGATGTCCCGTCCAATTGGACGGGGACAATCTTAGCCTCACAGAAAACTTACACTGATAAGAAGCAGCGGGAAGGAGAGGAATAAATATTACTTCTGTCAGGTACCCTCATCTGAACTCGGTACGATGGCTTGCAGAGTGTTATTGCAGATGAAAATAGTTATGCGTTCAGTACTGGAGTACTTTTTAATTGGAATTCAGCAACTGTACCACGCAGCAACTAGTTATAGAGATATCCCAGTGTTTGTTTGGATCGACATATTACGCATTGGTCTAAAATCTGCCAATATATTTTGCCATTACGGCTACAATCACGACATATAGGTCTGAATCGTGAAGGTATAGAACATACCCATTTATAATTCACACCAGTGCCCGAGGCAGGACTCAGACCCGCGACCTGCGGTTTTTTAGCAGGGACGCTACCCAGAGACAATGTAGGGCTATAGCTGTGATAATTTCGTCCCTGGAATCGTTCTAGTCAATCGTCCGGTGCCAATTGAGTGTTTTACCTTTTGTGAGAAACATATCAATACATGTTGCAGAAAGACCCAGACGAGTACTTTAAAATCGACGGACCAGCGCAGAACAGGTAACTTCGTGCAAATTGCGTCGGTAGTGGCTTTCGGTAACGATACGTTTATATGGCTCACACGTCTCATACTCTATATACTCGAAGACGCTCGAATCAAATTTAACATGATATATTTGAAACCCTTGCAGATACTTATGGAGACTATTGCCACGCTATCTCTTCCTGGCTACTAAATCCCGTTGGTGGACAAGAAACTGGATCCAAAGACGCATTTCTTTTGCGGGAATCGTAAGTTCTACAGCGAGATGGCTGAAGCACGAGGTGTTACCTTTTCGCCCCTGTTGAGGTACTCCCACATGGGGATGGCGGAGCCGGCGACGGCGGCGGCGAGCGCGAGCAGCGGCAGCAGCGACGTGGAACGCATGGCTTGGCGTCTGGGCCGGGACTGAGCCCGCACATGTAGGTCTCGCGGCTTTCACAAGCCGCCACCGCCGCCGCTGATGACGCAGCCTCGTGTCCACTGACCGACATTTCGAGATTCCCCGCTTAGTCGCCACCACGTGCGATGCGCCAATCCTCAGCCGCGCGACAATGACGTACGCTGCGCCGTGCCCCCCGTCTTCCCTCGTCCTTTCGAGTGTCACCTCTTGTGACCTGCGACTGCTTCACTGCAGTCTCCCCACAAGAGGATGGGCAACCTATACACTGTCGTTGTCACGGTAGGAAGTAAACGTCTTTCACTTACATGAAGGCGAGGTATAGAGGAACCCCTAACGCATTCGTTAAGGGCCAAGGAACAACTGTCTATCGCTTGCGCCTTTGTCCCGCGTTTAGCGTGGGGTGGGCGTGGTTAAATCGGATTTGGCATCTTAATGCGAAGAGGTGGCCGGATGCCCGTCGTGCCGCCATCCCATACCCCCCAGGACGGAATCAGAGTACCCTATCTGCCTGTGTCTATCTGTTTCAAATGTCTGTGAGTCGTGTAACTGAGGCGGGACGTGGGGACCAGCCCGGTATTCACCTAGAGGGATGTGGAAAACCGCCTAAAAACCACATCCAGGCTGACCGGCACACCGGCCCTCGTTGTTAATCCGGCGGGCGGATTCGATACGGGGCCAGCGCGCCTACCCGACTCCAGGTAGCAGCGCATTAGCGCTCTCGGCTAACCTTGCGGGTAAGGGCCAAGGAACAACGTAGTGCTCAGTATGAGCAATAGGGAACGCATACCGTATGTTGTTATGCACAGTTCCTTCAATAAATACCGGATCTTAACTTTTGCATGAGAACCGAATGGTTCAAAAATGGCTCTGAACACTATGGGACTTACCTTCTGAGGTCATCAGTCCCCTAGAACTTAGAACTACTTAAACCTAACTAACCTAAGAACATCACAAACATCCATGCCCAAGGCAGGATTCGAACCTGCGACCGTAGCGGTCGCGCAGTTCCAGACTAGAATTGCTCGGCCACCACGGCCGAATGGTGCTATTACAATACGGAACTATTTACATTGAAGTTTCCTGCACTGACACTTTTTTTAGCGACTGGCAACAAGTTATTTCGTGTGCACGACGTTTACGACAGCGCGTGTTTGTCATTTTTTCGAGACCAAGTAGCGTTCTGCAGTCAGTTTTTGGTCACTACAGGGATAACAGCCTAGAACGTCCTCCATATTTTTTTGCTTCTCCCCTAAATTCAGACCTACCCGGAAGCGGAAACATTTTGAGGACGTTCAATCGATTCATCGGAAAGTTTCCGCCTGCTTAGCTGAGTGACACCGTCACGGTAGCTCAGCGCGTTCTGTCAGAGGGTTAGCGGCCATCTGTGATAAAAACCGCAGTGAACGGATCAACACTGAACTTGATTGGATGTGACAGGACGTCCGCCACAAACAAATCCAACGAACAAGAACGACCAAATTGAGATAAGGCCAGTATTACACTATCAAATTTCTTTGTCAAGGATTTGATCAAAGATGTGATCAAATAATCGTCAAACATAGTTGACAAAGATCTTTGACGTGGCGCTAAAAAGGGGTATTACACTGTCATCATATTTTTCGTCAAAGTTCAAGATGGCTGACAACAACAACTTTTTATTAACTGCAGCAGTTGCATGTACCACAATTGCACTGTGTGCACATGCGGAAGAGAAGCGGGGGAAAAAAAGGAAACGTACCTGGGTGAACCTGTGGGTTTTACGACGACACAATAAAAGTATTTTACAAAACTTGTTACGTGAGCTTATAATGGAGGACGTCAAGTCGTACATCAATTACTTAAGAATGGATGAGTATACATTTCTGTATGTGTATCCTCATATCACAAAGCACAATACTCACTTAAGAACTGCTATATCTGTAGAAGCTAGGCTCACTGTAACACTCCGATTCCTTGCTACAGGAGAGGGTCAGGTTAGGTTAGGTCAGGTCTCCAATCTTCTTAATCTATTTTTGTATTCGGGGTGCCTCACGTTGTAAAGAGCCTCATCAGCTTCATACATCTCTATTAATTTTGTAGTTGTCGGTACACACCAATTGTATTTACTGGCAATGTTTATAAAAACACTACAGATGACAGAAAGCTGCAGCGATGCTAGCGCTCCACGTGGTAACATGCCACATTGTAGTGAACAGAAGACAAGCGACTTCTTTGATCAAATCTACAGTGAAGCCCTAGATTTGATCAAATATTTGACGACATTTGACAAAGTTCCCTATTACACCATCAAATTTCCTTGACAAAGATATTTGACAAAGATATTGGACAAATAAATTTGATAGTGTAATACCGGCCTAAAAGTAGTAACGTGCTTGCCTATCATGCAGCGGGTCCGGGTTCGATTCTCGGCCTGGTTGGAGATTTTCTCCACCCATGGACTGGGTGTTGTGTTGTCCTCATCATCACCGATGTGCAAGTCGTCCAATGTGGAGTCACCTGAAATGAGACTTGCACCCGTCGGCTGAACTTCCCCGGACGGGACCTCCAGCCCAACAATGTCACACGATCATTTCATTTCATCGGAATGTGACGGCGATACTTAAAAGCAAGCAGTCGAATCTTCTACCAAGATGTTTGAGAGCCGTCAAAAGCGGTGCAGAGAAGTGTGGGAATTAATGTATGTTTAAAAGTATACGATAAAAGAAGAGTTCAACATCATTTTGTATTTTATTCTGAGATAGCCCAGGAAGTTACTGAAGCCACTGTATAGATACTGACACTATATGCTCTACCTGGTGTCACGTAATATTTTGAAGCAAATAATATATCTGGAACTGCTGGCTGGAAGTTTCTCAAGGGATTCAGCTGCCTAAGGTCGGAAGTTCTTCCTTATATGCATCACTTCGACACATATCTTTGTGCACACAATTCCTTAAGTGTAATTGTTTTCGAGAATATTGTGCTGAGTGCACGTAGAGTTTAACATAGACTTTTAATTCTTGATGCGGTTAGAGAGAGAAAGAAGAAGGTGGAACCGCCAGTGAGATGTAGCCCGAAGAACCAGAAGCAGCTCTCCGCAGGCCCGCTGGCAGGGGTGGCCGAGCGGTTCTAGGCGCTACAGTCTGGAACCGCGCGACCGCTACGGTCGCAGGTTCGAATCCTGCCTCGGGCATTGATGTGTGTGATCTCCTTAGGTTAGTTAGGTTTAAGTAGTTCTAAGTTCTAGGGGACTGATGACCTCAGAAGTTAAGTCCCATAGTGCTCAGAGCCATTTGAAACATTTTCCGCAGGCCGAGGATGCACCACAGTGACTTACTCGCATAGTCCTGTTGGAGGTGGAATGACCTAGCCTTCCTCCTATCTTTGGACTGACTTACCCAGCCAGTATTAGAGACATACGCAGCTGAATGTAGATTAAAGTGCACAGCGCAAAATAGCTTTATTCCCATCACTACCACTAGGGAAACAAGTTGTATAACAATTCTGGGACCGACTCTCACCTTGTGGATTTTAGTATGATATTTACAGTTAGCAACTGAGCCACATGTACGTAGCCTGCAGCCCAAAGAGGGAGGCCACCTTAACTTCTCCATCTGACAAATGGATCACAATCATCCTCGGCCTGCGGAAAATGTTTCAAATGGCTCTGAGCACTATGGGACTTAACTTCTGAGGTCATCAGTCCCCTAGAACTTAGAATCACAAGCGCCACTTGTCACTCAAGTGATTTGTTTGGGACTGAAGGCGGAACAGAAGACATCGTCCGATGATCACACATTATGCGCCACGGCTTGCTCTCCAATTCTCATCCAAATACTGTTGATGAACGTTTCCTCACCTGTAGTATTCTGTAATCGGTAGATGATGCACTTGCATGCGTTAGCGTTTCCAATTAATGGAAATCGGAACAATGCTAATTTCGTTTTGTACATGATGAGCCATAAGTGAGGAAAAGTAATTCAGGCAACAAATACAAAATAATTTTTCCATATTCATATGTCAATGAATGGTAACGCAACAGAATTTCACAAAACTGAGAAATGTGAAAGAAACGTTTGATTGTTCTTGTGCGCATCTATGCGCCAGGAGGAAGGAGAGACTAAATTGCGCAATTGACCGCATTGTAAACAGCATTCTTCCGCAAGACATTTACCAGTATTTCCGTTCACAGCTTCAACTTCACGTGACACGAGACTGTATACTGCGTCACCGTCGGTAGTGGACCATAAGTTCTTCTAAGACCATTCGTATTCTTCTATAAAACTACTGTCCGCCCCCGGTACCTGAGTGGCCAGCACGACAGAATGTCAATCCTAAGGGCCAGGACTCGATTCCCCGCTGAGGGACTGGGTGTTGTGTTGTCCTAATCATCGTCATCTCATCCCCATCGACGCGGAAGTCGCCGAAGTGGCGTCAAATCAAAAGACTTGCACCCGGCGATCGGTCTGTGCGACGGGAGGCCCTAGTCACACGATATTTATTTTTATCAGACTGTTTTTTTCTCGTCTGTTCCTAGGGCCGATTGGTACACATCATTAACTCGGGTGGGTCATGTGATACGCCTGCGAGGGAACAGACTTTGTAGTTCTTCGGAGTCTTTTAAAATGATTGATCTTCTTTGTTTTTTGAGCAATAAGTCCAGGAGGGTACTAGTAACGACGCTACTTGACTTCTTGTTCATAGCAGCATGAAAAATTTGACATATTTTTCCTCATTTTTGACTAACCTTAAAAAAAAAGTGGTTCAAATGGCTCTGAGCACTATGGGACTTAACTGTTCAGGTCATCAGTTCCTTAGAACTTAGAACTACTTAAACCTAACTAACCTAATGACATCACACACATCCATGCCCGAGGCAGGATTCGAACCTGCGACCGTAGCGGTCGCGCGGCTCCAGACTGTAGCGCCTAGAACCGTTCCGCCACTCTGGCCGGCTAACCTTTTGCAGTCATTCGATATAGCACAAAATTGAGAGCAAATAGAAGAAAGACGAAAGTAGTGAGTAGTAGCTGAAATGAGAACACCGAAAAACTTAACAGCTAATTGATGATCACGAAGTACATGAAGTTAAGGGATTCTGCTTCCTAGACATCAAAATAGTCCATGACGGACGAAGCAAAAAGGACATAAAAAGCGGACTATCTCTGGATAAAAGGGCATTTATGGCCAAGAGAAGTCTATTAGTATCAAACATAGGTCTTAATTTTGGGAAGAAATTTTTAAGAATATGCGTTTGGAGCACAGCATTGTCTGGCTGAGACATGGTCTGTGGGAAAACTAAAAAAGAAAAAAATAGAATTAATTCAGATGTGGTTCTACAGAAGAGTGTTGAAAATTAGGTGGTCTGATGAGGTAAGGAATGAGAAGGTTCTCTGAGAATCAGCGAGAAAAGGAATGTTTGGAAAACACTGACAAGAAAAAGTACATGATGATAGGGCATCTGTTTAGACATCAGGGAAAAACTTCCATGGTACAAGAGGGAGCTATAGAGGGTAAAAATTGCAGAGAGAGACAGATAATGGGATACACGCAGCAGATAATTGAGTACGGAGGTTGCAAGTGCCACGCTAAGATGCCTAGGATTAAAAGGTTGACATAGGAGAGGATTTCAGGAATTCGTGACTGGCCACATCAAACCAGTCACAAAACTTACAAGACTGATGACTAAAACATAAAAGAAGGAGAAGGCCTAACAACTAAAACCAAATAATAAATTACAATCACTAATCACTGCCAATCCTCAAAATTATTTTTCATAGTCTGAGCTTGAGTTAAAATCCCTGATTTGATACATGTGTAACTTTCACCATTACAGCATAAGATAACTAAGCGTTTTTTTAACTGCATGATTGGGTTTAGGAGCTGCTATTAACGCGGATATTTAAAACTGTCCAGTTGACAGTCAGTTACGTAGCTTATAGTCTGGATTTGCCCACATTCACAGCTAGAATATTCATTTGACCGACAGATCATCAGATATTACGAGCATCTCATAAGCGCAAGGGGCGTGCGATAAGTAATGCATCACATTTTTCTTCTGAAAGCGGGTTGGTTTTATTCAGGATTTCAATATACCATACTATTACCCACTTTTTTTGCTACAAAACCCTGTTTTTCAACATAACCTCCGTTCAGTGCTACAGCCTGACGCCACCTTACTGCCTGTATAGTACCACTCTGATGATCGATGTCGGAGCCAACGTCTTGCTGCATCAATAACCTCCCCATAATACACGTACTGCTTCACGCGGAGTGCATCCTTCATTAGGCCTAACTGATGGAAGTCGGAAGGTGCGAGATCCAGGCTGTAGCGTGGATGAAAACAGTCCAATGAAGTTTTGTGAGCTCCTCTCGGGTGCGCAGACTTGTGTGAGGCCAGCCGTGAAGGGAGGTGTTTGATTGTGATCCGTTGATCACCTCGAATGAGAGTGTCCGCACGTTCCAACAGTGACAGCTGTGTGCGGCCGGCCGGCTCACGGGAAATCGGACGGGTTTGCGCGACCTTGTTGCGATGATGACTGACGCCTCGCCCAACGACTCACTGTGCTTTGGTTCACTGCCAGTTCTTCGTAGACAACTCTAAGCGCCTCTGAACATCTGTGATGCTCTGGTTTTCCGGAAAAAGAAACTCAATGATAGCTTTTTGCTTGGAACGCACCTCCGTTACAGACACCATTTTGATGGCTACGTATAGCCCGCCACCTATCGGAACTTCATGAAACTATAGGAGCCGAATTAGGAATATTGCACGATGTCTCACAACAAATTCTGCATATTTTCAACCGAAATTGGACCAAAAAAAATGTGTTGCATTGCTTATTGAACGTTCCTCGTAGACCGCAATCGTCTCGGAAAACCAAAATTTCTTCAATGACGGTTGGTTCAGCGATGAAATATCAGCTGTTCATTATATTTTACATCTACTATTTCCTTCACACACCAGCATGGCCTCTAGGTCTTGTAGTTTCCTGTAAAAGTGGGTTCCTGGATGTGAGACAGTTGGCACCATCTAGATCAGGATGAAACTGTAGAGCGTTGTTGCCTGCAAATTTTTATGATTCGCTTTCAGTAACTTCTCTGTAAATGAACAGCCGCCTACATTAACAAACAAACGTATAGTACTAATTATCATTCTGCACAATTAATTCGGTTGCATATCAGTAGTATTAACATAAACACTGATTTCTCAAACAAATGCACATTGTTCTTATACGAAATACCTCATTGTCTGAGAAAATGTTTCAGTGTGGCATCCCCGATATGTGCCAGTTTGCTACTGGTGTATCTAGTTTTTCGTCCTTACTTTCTGGTTGATATTCTTGGGGAGTCATTTGCACTTACATCCACAATCAAATTCCATTTCTAAATATTTCAATGTATTTACGTAATACAATATGATGATCGCATACCGACCTCAAAATTTAGGTGCTTGACTTTTCTGAAGGTTGGTATTTAAATGCCACTTAGGATAATGCTGTTATGGGCCCAGTAAATTAGTGAGTTGATCCTTGTTCTAATGGTCGAATGCTGTCACACTACTGTGCAATTCTTATGTGAATGTTTAATAAATATCTTCGAAAGCTGGAGCAGATCAACTGAAGAGCTACAAACCTGGTAGGTCATTATTATGAAATTGAAGTGTGTTTGTTTTTTATTGAATAATATCTATGTATTTTCTTTATGACTGTATACTCTGAAGAATTTCAAAGATTTTATTAATTCAAGTGATAGCTAATGTGTTTAGATTTCATCGTGAATTAAATGAAGTTTAGTACGTTTTTGTAGCATATTCACGATAAACGCTATAAAGTGGCAAGGCGGGAATTGAACAAAAGATGGACATTCGTCTTCAAGAAATTTACTTACATGTCATTTTGATTTTCTTATTGACTATTTGACTAAAGAATTCCTCAGTGTGTAAGAAGAGTTGTTAAAAAAATAACATTACCTTGAATTTGAATACATTGCTGCTGCACGTCAGACGTTTTGCTCCTACAGTTGGATTGTTCATTTCGTACAAAAATTAGATCTGTTAGAGATTAGTAAACATCGGGTATCTCTCTGGTACTGTACGTGCCAATATATCTCTAAACAGTTAATATGTGTAATCCGAGGCGTTTAAAGATATTCGCGAATGGTTACTTCAATAGCTTCAAGACATACTTATGTTAATACTACGCACAACAGTTCCACCTAAATCCAGTAGTACAGTGAAAATCGCTAGTGCAAGTACTTGATGACAGTTTGTGCTTACTCAGAATCTTAATAATTCGATAAAAGTTTCTTGATTAACTATGGGTACTTGTCTCGCTGTAAGAACTCTTTAAAAGATGTTGTACCCAACACACCAGACATGTTTGGATTTAAATCTGTATTTCCTTTTGTGCCAATGTAGGTTTTGACCACAGCGCCAAAGTCGAAGTTTCTCGAATGGAAGACACATTTACTTAATTAACAGTTCATATGGATTTTAATATAATGCAGAGAAATGACACATTAGCGAAACGATAAAGACTGAGAAAGTATAATCGAAATTATATATGTCAGTAATAGAAAGTGAGGTAGTGGTTGATGGAATAAGGTTAGTGTATACCTAATTATTCTTCTAATTGGGTAGGGAAAGCATTTGAAAAAAACTATACTCAATGTGAATGTCAGCGAGTGTCCCAGAGAGTCCACTGTCCTATTGTTGAAGATCTCGGGAGATTTAGATTATTCCCTCTATATCGAGCGGTTTCTCTTTTCGTGAAACAAGTACATATCAGGTATATGGTTTATGAAATCAGTTTTAAAATATACGGAGGGAAACTAGTCATTTTTCTAATGAGTTATCCTTCATAATTGAAGAATTTGACGAATTTCCATGAATCAAGCAGCCTCCAGGCGGTAGACACTAGCATACTTGAAAGAGGACCACAAGGGATTGGCATGTCTTCCAGAATTCCAGTTTTAATAAATAAATCTGTCAGTAAGAGATGCGTAGGAAAGTTATGTGACTCAGTCCGTTATGTCTTGATCTCTTCATGTCATTCTGCTAGAGTGATATTGCTGTTTCGAGGACGTAACAGCAGTTCTGAAAATGAAGTGAAGAACGCGAATTTACAAAGTGCCAAAGTGAGTCAAGGTTCATTCTGACTAATGCTTTACACCCCCGTATCAATCTTAGCAATTCGTAAGGCTTATTTCTTTGCTACATCCAGGTAGAACTCTTCAGTGACATAGATCTCGACGTGACTCAGCTATTAAAGAGAAATTACTTCCAGTAGTGAACACGCAATTCCTGGCGTTATTGTAAGGTAATACAGAAGAGTGCAGGCGTATATCCTTAGTGTGCCACTAAAGCACAAAACTAGGACTCCTACTCACGGCGTGGGAGATGGTAGTGTGACAAAACGTATACACTGAACAACCTAACTTCCGAAGAAAATCCTCACAATTACTATTACAGAAAGCTGAAACTTAATGGGAGCCACTTCTAAAGGCCCTAGTGGCCCTATCAGCCGGCCGGAGTGGCCGTGCGGTTCTAGGCGCTACAGTCTGGAACCGAGCGACCGCTACGGTCGCAGGTTCGAATCCTGCCTCGGGCATGGATGTGTGTGATGTCCTTAGGTTAGTTAGGTTTAATTAGTTCTAAGTTCTAGGCGACTGATGACCTCAGAAGTTAAGTCGCATAGTGCTCAGAGCCATTTTTTGGCCCTATCACACTTCGTTGAGACATTGAAAATCTCCCACAACTTTTTTATCTGAAGTGAGACCACAGATGAAAATGAACTGAAAATGGTCCCCTTTTTACACAAAAATTTGACCCAAGAGAGAATATCAACGTAATTTGACTTAGATTTGTTTGATACATACAGAAGCAGGAAGTCCTTTCTCCTACCGCAACGAAGAATGTAAAAGGAGCTTGAACAGGTATTTAACTGTATACAACCTTATAATTACGCCTTCTAATTTCCTGACAAAATCTGTAAGTATCTTTGTGTCGTCCTTTATAGAAAGGACACTTGCTACGAGGATGTAACACATCACTTTGTAAAATCTAGAACCTGTTCACAAATGAACCTGAAATATAGTAATCATTTCAAACACATTCAGGATCAGCAGAAGTCCCGAAGTTCAACTTACCTTCTGCTGGACGTAACATGTATGCAAAGAACTGGAAAATATGTTTGCTGATGGCATCTTGTTTGAATAACAAT
Source organism: Schistocerca cancellata (assembly GCF_023864275.1). Lineage (NCBI taxonomy): Eukaryota > Metazoa > Arthropoda > Insecta > Orthoptera > Acrididae > Schistocerca > Schistocerca cancellata. The sequence continues at coordinate 819,910,416 of NC_064629.1, forward strand.
TCTGCTGAAGGCAAAATGTATTTAAGAGTTAGTGCTCATATCAACTACCGATTTATGTAAGAATAAAAGAGCGCATAGGAAAAACCCAGCAATACGTTATAAATTTCATAAATGGTTATGAGACGACAAATATGTCGCCAGCCGGAGTGGTCGTGCGGTTCTAGGCGCTACAGTCTGGAGCCGAGCGACCGCTACGGTCGCAGGTTCGAATCCTTCCTCGGGCATGGATGTGTGTGATGTCCTTAGCTTAGTTAGGTTTAATTAGTTCTAAGTTCTAGACGACTGATGACCTCAGAAGTTAAATCGCATAGTGCTCAGAGCCATTTAAACCATTTGAACAAATATGTAAACAGGAAGTAAGATGAACTTCATTTCATTATTCAATAATCCAGTAAGCAATAGTAATATCAAGATTACATTTGCCCCAAAACAGGTCACGTGGAGCACAGTTCCACAAACATTAGAATCAAAACAAAAGGAAACCACATATGATCCAAAATTCCCATAGTAGGTGGGAAGATGGCATACGCTATGCTCTGTATTCACGGATGAATTAAGGAAATTCCGGTATCGATCCTTGACAATGGAACAAAGCTTCTCTCTTTGAACAACGAACATTAATCTTGGGTGCATAGGTGATATTATCTATGAATCTGAAAACTCTGTAACGAAATATTACGTCAAACAGGACTTGGTAGAAATGGTCTCTCCATAGATTCCTAATTCTTGCAGGATGGAAACAGCCGTTCATATGAAACATCATACAGATCATCGTACGAGGATATAAAATGTAGACTGGCAATGGCAGGGAAAGCGTTTCTGAAGAAGAGAAATTTGTTAACAGCGAGTATAGATTTAAGTGTCAGGAAGTCGTTTCTGAAAGTATTTGTATGGAGTGTAGCCATGTATGGTAGTGAAACATGGAAGAAAATAGTTTAGACAAGAAGAGAATAGAAGCTTTCGAAATGTGGAGCTACAGAAGAATGCTGAAGATTAGATGGGTAGATCACATAACTAATGAGGAGGTATTGAATTGGATTGGGGAGAAGAGACGTTTGTGGCGCAACTTGACAAGAAGAAGGGATCGGTTGGTAGGACATGTTCTGAGGCATCGAGGGATCACCAATTTAGTATTGGAGGGCAGCGTGGAGGGTAAAAATCGTAGAGGGAGACCAAGAGATGAATACACCAAGCAGATTCAGAAGGATGTAGGTTGCAGCAGGTACTGGGAGATGAAGAAGCTTGCACAGGATAGAGTAGCATGGAGAGCTGCATCAAACCAGTCTCAGGACTGAAGACCACAACAACAACAACGAGTATAGCCGGTGTCCACGCGATGCGTATAGTCCCGACGACTCAGCAAACAAGAGAGCCCAGAACAATCTGCAGAAGCGTAAAGTCAAGTGCAGAATACTTCGTCCCACCGTATACTTGGGCACGCTTATTACAAACTCTTGCTTGCTGACAACTGATCACTCAGTCAGCTATTCCTCCAAAGTAAAGCGTATAGATGCTTTAGTAGAAGAGAACACGAGCATATAGTGACTTTACACCTCGCCCGCAGCTTATAACTCGAGTAAAATTAAACGATTTGAGAGACGGTGTTTAATGTGCATATTTCAACACAGGCAAGATTGAAACTTTCTGGCAGATTAAAACTGTGTGCCCGACCGAGACTCGAACTCGGGACCTTTGCCTTTCGCGGGCAAGTGCTCTACCATCTGAGCTACCGAAGCACGACTCACGACCGGTCCTCACAGCTTTACTTCTGCCAGTATCTCGTCTCCTACCTTCCAAACTTTACAGAAGCTCTCCTGCTAACCTTGCAGGAGACGAGATACTGGCAGAAGTGAAGCTGTGAGGACCGGGCGTGAGCCGTGCTTCGGTAGCTCAGATGGTAGAGCACTTGCCCGCGAAAGGCAAAGGTCCCGAGTTCGAGTCTCGGTCGGGCACACAGTTTTAATCTGCCAAGAAGTTTCATATCAGCGCACACTCCGCTGCAGAGTGAAAATCTCATTCTACAGGCAAGATTACTTGTCTCTTTGGATGACTCTCCAATTAAGACAACGTGCTACGTCCTGTCTTTCAAGAAATCCTCAAGCCAGTTGCAAACTCGACTACAAAGTGTACAGCAGATTTTTCTCGTTAGTACTAATCTAAATTTTTTTTAGTACAACCGTTTATTTGTATCCACGTCTTTTCGAATTACGTATGAAAAGGGTACGAACTGAGGTCAATACGACTGTTGTTTTCGGAAACGGTGCTAGCAGCCACGAGAAGGTCGTTTATTGTTGATCCACGTTGTTTGTTACGAGAGACGGAATAGGTCAGTGTGGACGGGATAATGCCGCAACGTGCAGAGGACGCGGGGTCGCCCCTTGACACAGCGGGTCTTGAGGCCGCAGCCCGCCGGCCGCGGCTGCCGGCGGTTCGAAACCCGAGAACTGGTGGCGGGGAGGCACGAGGACGGCGCGACCCCGGCGCGGGTGAAGGCCAGCAGCCGTGATCCTTGATCCTCGCTGCCGCCGTATCCTCCACCTGGCCGCCGCCTGCCATCTGCCCGAAACTTACGTACGCTGCATGACGTCACGATTCTTATCCCCAGCCATGAAGTTTCGCGTTCGACAAGCGGAGCAGTACAGAGACAAATCGATGGACTTACAACATGACCTTTACCATGTACAAGGAATAATTCTTTTGTGAGGAGGGGCAGGGGCAAGAGGCGACACTTCCCATTTCTCCTGTTATCTGCTGTACATACTTTTTATTTATTCCAACACTCTAGAAACTATTGCCTATGATTCCGCTAAACTGCAGGCCTGGACAATTCTAGCGTAACGTGAACGACTAGAGGGAGATATACACTGCTTGACAATTGCTACACAAACGAATGACACTTGCTAAGGAGCAACTGTTAACTGCTACAAAGCACTCGACAATTCCTACGGAACGCCCGACCAACGATATTAAAAGGAAATATAGAAGGCGAGACGTGTTAACTGCCTGTCCACGAACACTCTGCATGCATTCAACAGTTCATGCAGTAAGATGTTTGACGACGGTTGTTGTTGAACCGATTAGTGCAACTTTCCGTGTGGTACGGAACACGTCTGGAAGACATCACTTGAGTGCTTGCGATCCTGGACGAGCTGTGGCCGCAGTAATGGGTATGTCGAAAAGTGTCATCTCGCGACTAAAAGAGGTCGCTGAAAGCGGAAATGCTATGCGAAAGGCTGACCACGGTTATAGACAGATCACCATACCGCAAGAATATCGATAGGCAGCCCTAGTGGCGAAAAGGAGCGGAGATCGCACTCCTAAGCAGACCGCTGCAGATCTTGCAAATACTACCGGTACACGTGTCTCTGACAGAACCATTTCGCGGCGATTAAATCAGGCTGATGTGTGTGCTCGGAAGCCTGTTAAATGCATCACTATTGATCCACACCATTGTCAACCATTGTTTCTGACCACTCGTTAGTATGGAGAGAGAGGGAAATACGTTACACACACAGAATGTTTTTGTTTTTTTTATCTTGTGGGACTTAACTGCTAAGGTCATCAGTCCCTAAGCGTATACACTACTTAACCTAAATTATCCTAAGGACAAACACACACACCCATGCCCAAGGGAGGACTCGAACCTCCGCCGGGACCAGCCGCACAGTCCATGACTGCAGCGCCTGGGACCGCTCGGCTAATCCCGCACGGCCCACAGAATGTTCACGAACGTCATCAATATGGCAAAGTTATTATAGTGTGAGCAGGCATTGTTGCACAATAGTCGAACACTACTGCGTATCTTTGCACGACATACCGCTACCGCACAGCAGTAGTGCAAGGAGATTGTTCTTCATCATGTCCGTCTGTATAGGGTTGCGGTAGGCACAGACATTCTGCTTATGAATGATAATGTGAAGATATTGAATGTGTGGAATGGCCTGTGTACTACCCGAACCTAAACCCTAAAGGGCATGCCTAGGACGCTTCAAAAATGGTTCAAATGGCTCTGAGCACTATGGGACTTAACTTCTGAGGTCTAGACCCCTAGAACCTAGAACTACTTAAACTAACTAACCTAAGGACATCACACACATCCATGCCCGAGGCAGGATTCGAACCTGCTACGGTAGTGGTCACACGGTTCCAGACTGTAGCGCCTAGAACCGCTCGGGCCTGGGACGCTCTTCGCAGACGTGTTTCTCAATTAAAACCGTCTCCTGGAACAGTGCAAGAACTGAAAAAAACGCATTGAGAGAGGAGTAGGACAATATTTCCCGAGGGCTCCTCTGCAATTTGGTAGCCAGCAAAAATACCAGGTGCAAAATGCGCATTGATGCCCGAGGAGGGCATATTCCTCACTGAGAGGCTGATATCGACCTTTATGTTAACCTGTGTCAAACACGAACGTTATTCATGTCGTATCCTGCTTTCCCACGTGATGAAATTTATACCATTTTTCGCTACAAATATACCAAGCCATCCCTAGTACGTATGTAATGTGTTTCATCTAGTTCATCATTGCCTATGATTATTCCTGTCCAACAATGTCTCTGTTACTTGGCAACCCTCAAGCAGTGTAGCATGGCTTTGGCGATTGTTACGTAACTTATGCTTCCTTGGTTATCACAATGTGCACGGGAAACTACTTCGTTTCCATCGACACAGCTGTGCTTGAGCTTAGATAAACACGAAGTGTATGCGAACCTTCACAGAACAGTGCTAAAACAGAGCCTCCACTTTTTTTTTATATGTTCCCCGTACCCGATATTGTAGGATACAGAACCGGCGCGTGAAGACAATGATATTCAGTTTCATACAGCAGATCTTTGGAGTGAATCCGGAAGGATGTAGTTGTGTCATACAGTAGGAGTGCTTATTTCAATCACAACGAGGCCTTTTGTGCAAAATCGTTCGTCGCCTGAAAGCTGAGACATGGTTTCTGAAACATTAATACACTCGTTTTTAACTCCTGCATAGGCCATAGCAAGCTCGACATCGTCAATTTCGTATAAAGTTTTTTTTTTAATCTATCATTTAAAATTTTTTGTAAATTGTTTGATAGAATTTTGAGATTTCCTTCAATTTTCAGTATCTTTCTGCTTTATTTAACAATATTTATACACGTTATCGACAGCCAGGAGGGGACGTAGGGTAGATGTCTCTGGCTCTAAGCACTATGGAAATTAACATCTGAGGTCATCAGTCCTGTAGACTTAGAACTACTTAAACCTGACTAACCTAAGGACTTCACACACATCCACTCCCGAGGCAGGGTTCGAACCTCCGACCGTAGTAGCAGCGCGGTTCCGGACTGAATCGACTAGAACCGCTCGACCACAGCGGCCGGCTTGTTTTGTGCAGAAATTTACCGAAAAGGGGGAGGGGGGTTGTAGAGGAGTGCAGGACTCTAAAACTGCTTCGCAGGTTCGAATCCTGCCTCGGGCACGGATGTGTGTGATGTCCTTGGGTTAGTTAGGTTTAAGTAGTTCTAAGTCTAGGAGACTGATGACCTCAGATGTTAAGTCCCATAGTGCTTAGAGCCATTTGACCCATTTTTTGCACACAACAGTGGTACAGGGTGTCCAAATATCATTCAGTTTCAAAAGCCGTTGAAAGTACCCTCCAGTATGTAATGCACACAATTGAAAGCCGTGTTGCAATTCTTAAATGTGGCATTTGTTGTGGAGTAGCGGCGACACACTGTCCAGTTTCCTTCTGCAATTCGAAAGTAGTGTGAGGGTGCATATTTCAAGCAGCCTCCATTAAGATATTCCGCAAAGAAAATGTTATTTCGGGGCTGTTAGCCCTCTCACATAACAACCAGTCATACATCAGCATCAAGCAGGTACCTACACAGTAAAGCCGCAGGGGCCACTCCAGCAAATGACAGGCGGAAGGTTACACATGTCTACTGGGCCAGCAGGCGGCACCGTAATCACCGTTAACCCAGCAAACAGTTATTGTGCCATTCATGGCAACTCTGACGTAGCCACGCACTGTCATTTTAAAAACTTACTCCAAGGACGGGATTTGAATTCGTAATAAACTTATTCTGTATTTTTTACCTGGAATGTGTTCTTATTGCGCCTCCAACGGCGCGGTACATATCAAGGAAGTCAAGTGAAGATAAACCTAGAGATCTAGGGGGCAACCACCCCTTCGAAAACACTTTACCCCGAAAACACTAATGCAAGAAATTTGTGGTGTTGTCGGTTGTATGAACAGTAGCACTGTCGTGCTCAAACCACACGTACCGTAGCTGCTCTTCAAGCGCAGTTTTTGCAAATTTGTGCACCGCCTACATGGAGTGTTCACTGTTAACTGTGCTATGAAAAAGCCTGAGTCATCTACGTGACACTGCATGCCAAACATCCGTTTTTGTGCATGCGGAGTGGACTGTGAATTTTCAATAGCCAATACACGCGAATTCTGTGCATTTACATATCCATCAATGTATGAGTATGGCCTACACCAATCATCGACTTCTTCCCCATCTAAAGTTACATATGACGTCAACTACTACAGGAAGCTCAACGTTTTCCATTGTCTCCAGCAGCACATGAAAAGTATTAACTCTGTACAGACGCATTATTCAACACCTGGACAATGCCATGTGTGTACCACCAACAAAGGGAGCGGACTGGCCTGATAGGTGTCGCATAGATTTCGTGGGAGTCACACACTATGCCGCTTTTCTGATGTCAAGAAACGAGCCTGATGTAGTCAAAAGAGGTAGACCGAAGATGCTGTCTTCTGGAACTTTTCCCTTGATGTTGGACTTTTTTGATGCGTTGTTAGCATACTTTTCTGTGAAAGTATTCTGAGTCTCCTGATGAATGATACATCTTGTGTACTGTGCATCAACCAATACTCAAACACAATAGGTTGCGTCACTTTCGAACACTCTGCACAGGTTAGTGACGTGTGGAACTCAATACAGATGTCCGCCTTAGAGACACAACGCTCTACCAGTTTCATATTAACAAAAATATATAGCTGGCATATTTTAAGATTCTCCAGAACATTTATTGCTGAATACTTTTAAATTATCTTTAAATCACTGCAAATAAAAGTGGTAACTATAATAGATTCTAGTTATACCTGAAGGATAAGGCACAAGGAAAATAAAATGCACAGGTCTCAAATAAATCTGCATTTCTGTTGGAACGTTTATCTTTTCTTTATACTGTGTCCAATACTATCCTTAAAGTACACACTTCAACAAAAGTTTGGAATATCATACAGTTTACTACAATGATATTTTTTAGTACACCCAATGAGTTTTGTACAATACCTTATTAACAAAATAAACATAATTCCTTATGAAAACAAGAACGATTTTGGTTAATTAGAAAAAATCATTACAAAAAAGCAGATTTTCTCCAAAGTGTACACCTTACAAACAAAAACATTGAAAATTTTTATCTTATAAAGATGATTATCAGTCTTCAGTAGTGAGTAGGTCGTCCCCGCACGCAGATGAGTTCTTCCACTCTGCGAGAAATGTTCTGGATGAGACCATCAAGTTTATCTTGGTGTATGACGTCCCACTCCTCAATGGCAGCGTCAGTGAGGCCCTGAAGATTGTCAGGAGGATTCGTGTGGAATGGCCACCTTCAACGGTCCCGTACATGCTCAGTTGCATTCATGTCTGGGGACTGTGCTGGCCAATACATTCAGTTGATGTAGCATCTTTGAAAATACTACTATAGAAAGTTGCGGTCTTGTATTGTTGTCGACTAGGATGAAGTTGACACCAACTTCACGTCTGTCGTTTGTAGGACCTCTTGGCGGTATCGAGGACCAGACAAATTACCGTAAATGGGAATTATAGGGGTCCGCAGTCCCATCATTATTGCCGCCCAGAACGTTACACTTCCACCTGCGAACAGATGGACTTCCTGAAGGTATCGAAGTTCCTGGTGTCGTCTAGCGCTTCTCCAAACCCTAAAACGTCTAGTGTCCAGTAGCAAACTAATCCTGGACTCATCAGCAATGGTACAACGTTGATGTGCAGGAGCTCAGGTTCTTCAATTGTGTCGGTTCCGTTGGTTCGGTGCAAAACTTCTCATTGGTCTTCTGAAATCCTGATGGAATCTTCTACGCACTGTTTTGCCTGAGATATGAATCTCTTTTGCCTGGGAAAAGTCATTTCCAATATTTCCGGCAGTTGATGTTGAGCGCAGTGAGCCAACAGTTGAAGGAAACGGTCCTGCATTGGTGTTGTCATACGAAGACGACCACTGCGAGGTCTATCGTTCACATTTACCGTCTCTCTGTACTTTCTCTACGCCTTAGACATCGCTTTGAGTGACATGTGGCCGATCGGCAACATCTTCCTGTGTATGACCTGCTGAAAGCCACTATCTTGACTCTATGTAAGTGTTGTATGCCTTTACGTGGCATATTACTGCAGTGATGAACACAAACTGAATGAAGCTTTTGTTGATACTGGACTGCTCGCGGTGTGCCGCTGCGGCTGTGGTATGCTTACATGACTGGGAAACGGCCACAAAAAATGCCAGTAATAAACACCGACCAGGATATTGGCTCTAACTGGATAATGCGTGAAGTGTCTAGGTCAATGAGACCTCTAGTATCGTAGACTACATTTTACGATGGTATTCCAGACTTTTGTTGAGCAGCGTACTAGATCAGTTACTTTCCAGACGGTATTACACCTGGACAAACATAATTCTTATCTGATGCCAAAGGCATGTTAGACATTTAAAACTGCAGAGGAGAAAAGAACCCTTAGGAATCCATAAAAAGTCAACACACAATACAGTATCTTTGAACATTACGAATTTAACATGATGTACATCTTAAACAGTGAAAATGGCACGATCATATCAGCAAAAACAACACTGCAGATTGTTTACCATACACAAAATTCCAAGAGGCGACTATTGATTGCATTCGAGGAGAATGTCATGATTATACTTAAGTAATACAAAGAGTGCATTGGTAAAAAATAATACTGAGTGTTCATAAATAAGTTATATAAAAATAATATTTAAATGTGTAAAAGGTAAACAACTTACAGAAATATTTGATTCAGGACGTATAGTGGGCATGCGGGAGGCCGGGTGGACGTACCGCCGAATTGCTCAACACGTGGGGCGTGAAGTCTCCACAGTACATCGATGTTGTCGCCAGTGGTCGGCGGAAGGTGCACGTGCCCGTCGACCTGAGACCGGACCGCAGCGACGCACGGATGCACGCCAAGACCTTAGGATCCTACGCAGTGCCGTAGGGGACCGCACCGCCACTTCCCAGCAAATTAGGGACACTGTTGCTCCTGAGGTATCGGCGAGGACCATTCGCAACCGTCTCCATGAAGCTGGGCTACGGTCCCGCACACCGTTAGGCCGTCTTCCGCTCACGCCCCAACATCGTGCAGCCCGCCTCCAGTGGTGTCGCGACAGGCGTGAATGGAGGGACGAATGGAGACGTGTCGTCTTCAGCGATGAGAGTCGCTTCTGCCTTGGGGCCAATGATGGTCGTATGCGTGTTTGGCGCCGTGCAGGTGAGCGCCACAATCAGGACTGCATACGACCGAGGCACACAGGGCCAACACCCGGCATCATGGTGTGGGGAGCGATCTCCTACACTGGCCGTACACCACTGGTGATCGTCGAGGGGACACTGAATAGTGCACGGTACATCCAAACCGTCATCGAACCCATCGTTCTACCATTCCTAGACCGGCAAGGGAACTTGCTGTTCCAACAGGACAATGCACATCCGCATGTATCCCGTGCCACCCAACGTGCTCTAGAAGGTGTAAGTCAACTACCCTGGCCAGCAAGATCTCCGGATCTGTCCCCCATTAAGCATGTTTGGGACTGGATGAAGCGTCGTCTCACGCGGTCTGCACGTCCAGCACGAACGATGGTCCAACTGAGGCGCCAGGTGGAAATGGCATGGCAAGCCGTTCCACAGGACTACATCCAGCATCTCTACGATCGTCTCCATGGGAGAATAGCAGCCTGCATTGCTGCGAAAGGTGGATATACACTGTACTAGTGCCGACATTGTGCATGCTCTGTTGCCTGTGTCTATGTGCCTGTGGTTCTGTCAATGTGATCATGTGATGTATCTGACCCCAGGAATGTGTCAATAAAGTTTCCCCTTCCTGGGACAATGAATTCACGGTGTTCTTATTTCAATTTCCATGAGTGTAGTATCACACGAAAGTTGTGAACAAATCAATGAGGATTTGCAGAAAATAAATGCGCGGTGTAATGACTGGCAGTTATCTCTCAATATTACTAAGTGTAACCTACTGCGTATAACAAGGCTAAAATCCCCATTAATGTACGAGTACAAAATAAATGCCCAGTCTTTGGAAGCGGTGACATCCGTCAAGTATCTGGGTGTGACTCTTCGAAATGATCTCAAATGGAATGATCAGATTACAAAAGTAACGGGCAAGGCGAACTCTAGATTGCGGTTTATTGGTAGAATCTTGAAACGATGCAGTCCTTCAACTATGGAAATTGCTTACAGTATGTTAGTTCACCCAGTCCTAGAGTATTGTTCGTCTGTATGGGACCCTTACCAGTTGGGTCTGATTCAAGAGATTGAAAAGGTCCAAAGAAGAGCGGCAAGATTCGTGACTGGTACATTTAGCCATCGCGAGAGCGTTACAAATCTCATAGAAAGTTTGAAGTGGGATACACTTGCAGACGCGCTAAACGGAAGGGGTTCCTCTCTAAATTCCGAAATCCGATCTTGGCCGAGGATGTAGAGCATACATTATTACCACCAACTTTCAAATCGCGCAATGACCATCATTCAAAGATAAGGGAAATTAGCGCTCGTACTAACGCGTGAGACAGTCATTTTTCGCTCGCGCGATACGCGAGTGGAACAGAGGAGGGGAAATATGACTTTGGCGCGAATTGTGCCCTCCGCCACACACCGCTTGGTGGCTATCGGAGTATATAAGTAGATGTAGATGTAGATGAACTGTAGTAGCGGATTTGGATTCATGAAACCCTAAACAACATTTACGCGCTCTGCACTGTTATACGACTCCATGACGACTGCTGGAATAACTCATTCGCACACGCCACCCAGCTGGATCTTTGAGAACTAACAGTGTTTGGCGGGAATAAAACTTGAAGATATATTGCATCCAGTGCCGTATCAAACATTTTGAAGGTTATGAGGGGCGTTTAATAAGTAATGCAACAAATTTTTTCTCTCGGCCAGTTTCGATTGAAAAAAAAATACGGAATCTGTTGTGGGACATCATGGAATATTCCCGCCTCAGCCCATATAGTTTCGTGAAGTTCCGATAGGTGGTGGCGCTATACATAGCTTTCAAAATAGCGTTTGCAACGGAGGTGCGTTCCAAGCAGAGAGATAACAATGAGTTTCTTTTGACTTAACCAGAGCATCGCAGATATTCATAGCCAGTTGCAGAATGTCTACGGAGACGTGGTAGTGAACAAAAGCACGGTGAGTCGTTGGGTGAGGTGTCTGTCATCATAGCAACATGGTTGCGCAAACGTGTCCTATCTTCAGCCCGCCAGCCGGTCGCACACAGCTGTGAGTACTGTATCGTTGGAACGTGCGGACATTCTCATTCGTAGTGATCGGCAGATCACAAACATGCTGACACACTTGTCTACTAGACAGCGTACTCAAAGGTGTGTAACTTATGGGTTCCTCGCCGCCTAACTGAAGACCATATAGAGCAACGAAGGACCATCTGTGCGGAATTTCTCGCATATTACTGGGCTGATCAGGGCGATTTTTTGTCAGTCATTGTCACATTAAACATAAGATCCTCAATTCGAACAGGAAACAAAACGGCAGTCTATGGAATGGCGCCACACCATCTCTCCCCTGAAGAAAAAGTTCAAAGCTGCTCGTTCAGTCAGTACGAGGTGCATTCAAGTTCTAAGGCCTCCGATTTTTTTTCTAATTAACTACTCACCCGAAATCGATGAAACTGGCGTTACTTCTCGACATAATCGCCCTGCAGACGTACACATTTTTCACAGCGCTGACGCCATGATTCCATGGCAGCGGCGAAGGCTTCTTTAGGAGTCTGTTTTGACCACTGGAAAATCGCTGAGGCAATAGCAGGACGGCTGGTGAATGTGCGGCCACGGAGAGTGTCTTTCATTGTTGGAAAAAGCCAAAAGTCACTAGGAGCCCGGTCAGGTGAGTAGGGAGCATGAGGAATCACTTCAAAGTTGTAACTCTTCAGGCTTTCCCGGCGATCTAATGACATCTTGGGTTGTCGGGTGTTCTGCCGGATATCAGCGTCGTACTTGCACGATATTTCGGTCACGTAGCTCGTGGCCTTCATCAGGTGCGACCTGAGACTGTCCGATATCCGGCAGAACACCCGACAACCCAAGATGGCACTTCAAAGTTGTTATCACGAAGAAACTGTTGCGTAACGTTAGCTCGATGTGCGGGTGCGTTGTCTTGGTGAAACAGCACACGCGCAGCCCTTCCCGGACGTTTTTGTTGCAGTGCAGGAAGGAATTTGTTCTTCAAAACATTTTCGTAGGATGCACCTGTTACCGTAGTGCCCTTTAGAACGCAATGGGTAAGGATTACGCTCTCGCTGTCGCAGAACATGGACACCATCATTTTTTCAGCACTGGCGGTTACCCGAAATTTTTTTTTGGTGGCGGTGAATCTGTGTGCTTCCATTGAGCTGACTGGCGCTTTGTTTCTGGATTGAAAAATGGCATCCACGTCTCATCCATTGTCACAACCGACGAAAAGAAAGTCCCATTCATGCTGTCGTTGCGTGTCAACATTGCTTGGCAACATGCCACACGGGCAACCATGTGGTCGTCCGTCAGCATTCGTGGCACCCACCTGGATGACACTTTTCGCATTTTCAGGTCGTCATGCAGGATTGTGTGCACAGAACCCGCAGAAATGCCAACTCTGGAGGCGATCTGTTCAACAGTCATTCGGCGATCCCCCTAAACAATTCTCTCCACTTTCTCGATCATGTCGTCAGACCGGCTTGTGCGAGCCCGAGGTTGTTTCGGTTTGTTGTCACACGATGTTGTGCCTTCATTAAACTGTCGCACCCACCAACGCACTTTCGACACATCCATAACTCCATCACCACATGTCTCCTCCAACTGTCGATGAATTTCAATTGGTTTCACACCACACAAATTCAGAAAACGAATGATTGCAAGCTGTTCAAGTAAGGAAAACGTTGCCATTTTAAGTATTTAAAACAGTTCTCATGCTCGCCGCTGGCGGTAAAATTCCATCTGCCGTACAGTGCTGCCATCTCTGGGACGTATTGACAATGAACGCGGCCTCATTTTAAAACAATGCGCATGTTTCTATCTCTTTCCAGTCCAGAGAAAAAAAATCGGAGGCCTTAGAACTTGAATGCACCTCGTAAAATCGTGACGACGGTCTTCTGGGCTTCTGAAGGGGTTATTCTGTTTGATGTGCTCCCTCATGACGCAACGGTCAAGTCCGACTCTGAAGTGTATTGCGCTGCCGTTAAGAAATTGAAGAACCGACTTCAGCGTGTTTGTCGCCACAAAAATGCAAACGAACTTCTTCTCCATGACAACGCAAGACCTGACACAAGTTTGCGCACCCGACGGGAGTTCACAAAATTTCATTAGACTATTCTTCCTCATCCACTCTAAGGCCCGACTCTCGCACCTTCTGACTTCCATCTCTTTGGCCCAATGAAGGACGGCAAGCAGCTCGAGGGTGACTGGAGGGATTATTGATGTAGCACGACGTTGGCTCCGACATCGACCAGTAGAGTGGTACAGTGTCGTCATACAGGCCTTCCCAGTAAGGTGACGTAAGGTCGTCCCACTGAACCGATATTATGTTGAAAAATTAGCTTTTGTACCCAAAAGAGTGGGGAATGATATGGTGTTTCAGAATCCTGAATAAAATTAACCAGCTTTCATAAAAAAATGTGTTGCTTTACTTATTGAGCGTCCCTTGTCTTTACCTTTTCACAATTAAAGGTTACCATTGTATAACTAATGTATGAACATCCGATATAATTGAATAATAAAATAAGTTCAAAAATGGTCCAAATGGCTCTAAGCACTATGGGACTCAACATCTGAGATCATCACTCCGCTAGACTTAGAACTGCTTAAACCTAACTAACCTAAGGACATCGCACTCACCGATGCCCGAGGCAGCATTCGAACTCGCGACCGTAGCAGCAGCGCAGCTCCGGACTGAAGCGCCTAGAACCACTCTGCCACAGCGGCCGGCAATAAAATAAGTCCAATTTCACCGTAGCCGATCCCAATCCCAGTTGGGAAAGAGGAGGGGGAGGAGCAACACCTCTTTAAAAAAACCATGGTTGACCTGGCCTTGGTGATAGTACCTTGTGAGGGCCCCTAGCCAGGTTTATGTGGAAGACATCAGCGGCAGTGAAGACGGAGACGGAGACCATCGGAACGGCTGAGCTGGCGGATGAAGCAACTCTGCTTTCAGATGTAGTGCAAAAGCTCAAGAGATGGAAAAGTCTGAAGTAAAAACCGTGTGGCGTCTGTTCTCCAGGTTAGAGGCGGTCGAAAGTTAACTCTGAGGCTTGAAACCTCAGTCTGAAATGTGTGGAATGGTCTATACACACAGTCTCAACTATGTTAAGCTTAAGACATGATAGAAACAATTTCGGTAAAGACTACTCCAGGAGGTAACGGTAAACGGAAATCCTCCACCTCCGTGAGCGGTGCAACCAGACCGTCAGATTCTGCAGAGCCTGGAACCTCATGCAGGGAAGAGTTCGAGCTTCCCAGACCTCGGCACAGAAGATACGACCCAGACGATCGCATCTACTCCGAACCCAGAACCTTAATACGCTCCAGAAAACATGAAAGTTAAAGCAACTGATCAACGTTTTGGAAGCGAGAAACATCTACATACTAGCTTTGGAAGAGACCAGGTACTTTGATGAACAACCAATAGATTCAGAGCGGTATAGAATCTATAAGTGAAAACTTGCAGTATAAAATAGCTCAAACGTAACTGTTCTAGGAACGGCATTGGTAATCAAGAAGAACGTAACTGAATCAGTTTTACGTCACCATTAGAGAGGATTTCATTTCTCTTCTTTGAGTCTGGAAAATAAAGTGTATTCTGTTGTCAGTATGCATACCCCATAGTTGAAACTAACAATAGAAAACTAGAAAAAGTGGACAATTCTTGGCAAACTCTGTAAGCTGCTGCATCTAAAATCCCTCACCCTCATGGTAAACTCTTGCTTTGTGATTTCAAGTAACAAGCTGCACATACGTCGACTCAGACCACTACCCCTCAGAGATCACAGTAAGATATCAGCCAAGCAGACCCAAGCTGAAGATAAACACGAAACCTAAAATCAACACATAAACACTGAAGCAAAACAAAGATAAGTACCCCAGAGATATGTCTAATACGGATATGAACAACTGAGAAGAAATCGAAGAAGCCTTAACTAAGGCATCCGAAAGTTTGGTAGGCCCTTCGCGAAAATGGAAGCGCAGGCGATGGAGTGAATAGTGTAAGGAAGCACTTGAATGAAAATTAAAATCCAGGAAGAGACGGAATTCTAAGAAAATTGAGGAGAAATGGGAAGACTATAAGAATGAAAGTATAGAAACACATAAGATTATACAGGGTGTTTCAAAAATGACCGGTATATTTGAAACGGCAATCAAAACTAAATGAGCAGCGATAGAAATACACCGTTTGTTGCAATATGCTTGGGACAACAGTACATTTTCAGACAGACAAACTTTCGAAATTACAGTAGTTACAATTTTCAACAACAGATGGCGCTGCGGTCTGGGAAACTCTATAGTACGATATTTTCCACATATCCACCATGCATAGCAATAATATGGCGTAGTCTCTGAATGAAATTACCCGAAACCTTTGACAACGTGTCTGGCGGAATGGCTTCACATGCAGATGAGATGTACTGCTTCAGCTGTTCAATTGTTTCTGGATTCTGGCGGTACACCTGGTCTTTCAAGTGTCCCCACAGAAAGACGTCACAGGGGTTCATGTCTGCCGAATAGGGAGGCCAATCCACGCCGCCTCTTGTATGTTTCGGATAGCCCAAAGTAATCACACGATCATCGAAATATTCATTCAGGAAATTAAAGACGTCGGCCGTGCGATGTGGCCGGGCACCATCTTGCATAAACCACGAGGTGTTCGCAGTGTCGTCTAAGGCAGTTTGTACCGCCACAAATTCACGAAGAATGTCCAGATAGCGTGATGCAGTAATCGTTTCGGATCTGAAAAATTGGCCAATGATTCCTTTGGAAGAAATGGCGGCCCAGACCAGTACTTTTTGAGGTTGCAGGGACGATGGGACTGCAACATGGGGCTTTTCGGTTCCCCATATGCGCCAGTTCTGTTTATTGACGAAGCCGTCCAGGTAAAAATAAGCTTCGTCAGTAAACCAAATGCTGCCCACATGCATATCGCCGTCATCAATCCTGTGCACTATATCGTTAGCGAATGTCTCTCGTGCAGCAATGGTAGCGGCGCTGAGGGGTTGCCGCGTTTGAATTTTGTATGGATAGTGGTGTAAACTCTGGCGCATGAGACGATACGTGGACGTTAGCGTCATTTGGACCGCAGCTGCAACACGGCGAACGGAAACCCGAGGCCGCTGTTGGATCACCTGCTGCACTAGCTGCGCGTTGACCACTGTGGTTGCCGTACGCGGTCGCCCTACCTTTCCAGCACGTTCATCCGTCACGTTCCCAGTCCGTTGAAATTTTTCAAACAGATCCTTTATTGTATCGATTTTCGGTCCTTTGGTTACATTAAACCTCCGTTGAAAACTTCGTCTTGTTGCAACAACACTGTGTTCTAGGCGGTGGAATTCCAACACCAGAAAAATCCTCTGTTCTAAGGAATAAACCATGTTGTCTACAGCACACTTGCACGTTGTGAACAGCACACGCTTACAGCAGAAAGACGACGTACAGAATGTCGCACCCACAGACTGCGTTGTCTTCTATATCTTTCACATCACTTGCAGCGCCATCTGTTGTTGAAAATTGTAACTACTGTAATTTCGAAAGTTTGTCCGCCTGAAAATATACTGTTGTCCCAAGCATATTGCAACAAACGGTGTATTTCTATCGCTGCTCGTTTAGTTTTTATTGCCGTTTCAAATATACCGGTCATTTTTGAAACACCCTGTAAGAACAGAGAAGAGAAAATATGTCTAAAGCAGAGCGGAAGAAGTGGAAGAAGAGTTCAAAAAGAACAACAACATGGTGCTTTACTGGACTTTGAAAGAGGAGTTGCAGGAATATCAACCTCCAAATCTGAGCTTTAGGCGGACGGAGCGGAGCATAGTTACAAACGATAAAGAAAACTGTCAGCGCTATTTCAGAGTGCTGCAAAACTGCGAAGAGCCTCAGGAAAGACTGGACGTTCAGAAACAAATCCACAATAAGTCAGCCTCGAAACCACCAAACCGCATTCTAACCAGGCAGGTAATCAAGGAGCTCAAGGATAATAAGGCACCAGGTGAAGGTGGTATTGTGACAGAAAGGTGGAAGATTGAAGAGCAAGTCGCTGCAAATGGAATACACGACGTTATAAGAGAAATATGTAAAAGTGAAAAGATTCCGACAGACTGAAAATGTGTGCTCATATACCCATTTCACAGAAAAGGCAACCGAACGGATCCGAACAACTATAGAGGGACCTCCTTACTTTCAGTTGGTTGTAAGGTACTCTCCAAAGTACTGCTGATAAAAGTTGAAGAACAGCCTGCCGTCCATTGTAGCAGAGCGGTTCTAGGCGCTTCAGTGTGGAACCGCGCGACCGCTACTGTCGCAGGTTCGAATCCTGCCTCGGGCATGGATGTGTGTGATGTCTTTAGGTTAGTTAGGTTTAAGTAGTTCTAAATTCTAGGGGACTGATGACGTCAGATGTTAAATCCCATAGTGGTCAGAGCCATTTGAACCATTTGAAAACAGACTGACCACCTCATTGGATAATTTCAAGCGGAAAGGCAAGTCGTACGTGGAACAGACTGTCAATGTCAAGAGCACTCTGAGAACTAGAGAAATAAGAAGCCAGAACCCAGTAGTAATTTTTGTCCACTTAAAAAAAAAAGTAAGACTAAACTCAGAGACAAACTTTATTTAGCGTTTTAGAGGAAACCGGAAATGATAGAAAAAGGAAGGAAGGAAGGAAATCGTAAAACAGATCCTGACAGACACCATCTCCAAAGTTAAGTTTTTTGGAGAAGTCGCTGAGCCATTTAACATAAAGACATGGGTCAGGCAAGGAGACGAATTATCCCCAGCTCTCTTCAGTATCGTCCCGGAAAAAATAACGAGTATCTGGAAAGAAGTTAGAAGGAATAAGTGAATGTACCTTGGGAAGAAAGGTAACAGCTTGGAAATCAGGTGCTTAGCTTTTGCCGTTGACCTAGTCCTTTTAGCCAGAAACCGGAAACACGCGCAAAGACTGTTGGATATCTTGCATAAAATCGCTGGAAAAATGGGTCTCAAAGTATCATACGAAGAGACGGAATACATGGAACACAGTCGCTAAGGAGAGAAATACATGGAAAGATGAGAAAGGCAGATAAATTCAAATACTTGGGAGACTGAATCCAACTCAATGGACTGGATAAAAAAAAATGGTTCAAATGGCTCTGAGCACTATGGGACTTAACATCTGAGGTCATCAGTCCACTAGAACTTAGAACTACTTAAACCTAACTAACCTAAGGACATCACACACATCCATGCCCGAGGCAGGATTCGAACCTGCGACCGTAGCTGTCGCACGGTTCCAGACTGAAGCGCCTAGAACAGCTCGGCCACTGCGGCCGACGACTGGATAAAGAGTCAGTGACAGGAAGGGCCAGAAAGTTAGACGTTGATTACAAACTGACACAAAACAGGTACAACAAACGTGCGATATCCTACAAGGCCAAAAACAGGCACTATAATTCAGAAAGACTCTATGTTTCGGGATCTCTTATTTTAATTAAAAGGGGCAATTAGAAGAACTTGGAAAGATGGAAAGGTAAATTCTCAGGAAAATTCTAGGGCCTGTGAACGCTATTAATGGAAAGTGGAAGAATAGGAAAAATGAGGAGCTGTGCAACTACATCGAAAAGTTAACGGTCACAATGCGGAAACGGCGATGAAACTATATGGACATCTAGCAGGAATTGGCGAACACTGACTAACCAAAAAGCTCTTCAATTACATCACATCATTAAAGTCCACCTCTAAGTGTGCAGAAGAGGTCAAAAGAGACGCATAAGGAACAGGTATTACACAAGAGATGATCCAAAACAGAGAAGAATTCAGAAGCAAAGTCAATAGCATAAAATCATTTGAAGAGACACCACTAACGAGGGGGTCCACTCATTACATTTCCGAGGAGGAGAGAAAGAAAAGAAGTGAAAGACCGAAGAGGTTTTGGAAAGAGAGGGGAAGGAAGGCCAAAAACTGCCTTAAATTCTACGAGGTCCATTCGAAAAAACAATAAGTCCACTGATCTGCAGCATACTTCATAACAACACTTTTTTTAAAATCCCCAACTACGTATGACGGGCAGTATTTACCCCTTGACCTCCGCTGAACTCAACATTCCATTAATAATGGATGGAAACTGTTAACTCAATTGTTCTGCCAGGCAAACTGTAACAATGACATAATATACTGCATGTAATGCAACAGTCTAGTGGTGACAGTTTAGGAATTATAGAAGCTAAAAAAAACTACGCAATTGATCCAAAGGAGCCACGCGACCAAAGCAGGCCGACGGCTCTCTCAGCATCTACGAAAGACGACACTGACCTTTCATTAGGACGGGCACGTTGTTAGTACAACGTTCTTCCAACTGTTAATGTCAACTTTACCTAATCGGAGCCGCTATTTCTCCTTCAAGTAGCTCTTCAGTTGTCCTCACGAGACTGAGTTCCCATCGTTCCATCCTTTAAACTAGGAAAAAGCCGTTGGCCGTACTAGAAAATGAGTCTAATTACTCCATATGGCAGACAAATTAGCTGACTCTTCAGCTACGACGGCGGATCTACAGATTGCACATGTATGTTGGTTGGTTGTTTGGGGAAGGAGACCAGACAGCGTGGTCATCGGTCTCATCGGATTAGGGAAGGATGGGGAAGGACGTCGGCCGTGCCCTTTCAGAGGAACCATCCCAGCATTTGCCTGGGGTGATTTAGGGAAATCACGAAAAACCCAAATCAGGATGGCCGGACGCGGTATTGAACCGTCGTCCTCCCGAATGCGAGTCCAGTGTCTAACCACTGCGCCAACTCGCTCGGTCACATGTATGTCCCAAACGTTGTAATCAGTTTATATCTGCATTTTTTTTATACTGTGTCATGCGTAACCATGCAACATCTTGACAAATATTATACAGTACCGTACTGATTGGTTTCCTGATGATACATAAATAATAACAGAACAGGTCCATCCTACCCTAGCTCATGATTCAGGTTAAGGATAAATTAAAATAATTTGTTTTCGTAGCTCACTACTATTCCGATTATTTTTATTATTATCATTATTATTATTCGTATCATATTTATGCAAAGCTACATTTTGCATAGACCTATGATTGCTGAGTAGAAGCATAGTGGGACACTGTTTTGGTACGTTACCGTGCCTGGATGGCTGAATTAGGATCGAGTTGCTTGTTGTAGGCAAATATGTTGATTCAAGACTGAAATTGTTCGGAGGATCAACACTGGTGTACATTTCAGTGATGAATGAAAGTTTCAGTCCACAAATAAAATTCAAGCCTAATAAGAAATGTGAGAATCTTACCGAGTTAAATACGTCGTTAACACCAAATCTATTTTAGGTCAGTGGTCTCCATAACAAATTACAGTAACATAAATACTTGCGTGTCACGTACGCTGTATAAAATTTAGCACATATGATGTTCATGAATAACACGGATTAACATACAGAACAAACTTGCCAGTTTATGTTTATCATTTAGTTTCCACAGGGTATTTATTTCTATTAGTAGTAGTAGTAGTATCATAAAAAGTTAAGCTCACTATCGGAGTATTACTGATAATCTGAAAAATAACAAAGCAACATTATAATATTTCATAAGACAATACCGACAGATTTCCTAACAAGCCCACTCTATATTTGCTTCTCGAATCTATTCGTCTGTTTAATTTTCGTTTCCTCCTTACGCATGCCTAAAGATAATGAACATCTGATGCCCTCTATAGCGCCTCTCCTATTAATAATCGACAGTACTTAACACCTCATTCTATGTGACATCAAACGTAAGGACATTATCCTGCATTTTTCTGAAACTGGTTTTTGTTCCTCCTTGGATCCGTTCCACGTGATAATGGAGGGGGGAGAAGACAAGGCCAGAAAAGTCCGCATCCAGCTGATTCATGTGAACTGCTATACCGGCAACATTGATCATATGCAAAGGGCATAGCGAGAAAACAAACCAACAATGATATGGAACTCGGAATTCAGCCTTGCCCTTTAAAAGTCTTTGAAAGGCATAGGCGGTGGCTAAAAAAGTCAAGATATGCGTTCGTTTTCACCAGCTTAAACATGAAAAAAATTGTATTTAGTGTGTATTACTGATAATTTCATTTTCAGATGTGATCTAAAAGTAACTTCAGTACAGAAAACCGTATTGTGTCACAATTTTTCGAGATCAGTATAGAATGGAGAGTTGAGAAGGATGTTCACGGACACGGACGTAAGAATTCTCACTCCGCGAAACATGTATAATCTTTGCCATCTATTGTAGTACGTCAATCTCTTAAGTATCTCGATAAAAAAATGAAGAAGTACAGAAATATAATGGTATGTGACTGAGAGGAGATGTGAAACTGCATTCTGTTGGTCCGCAGATTTTCAGCAACCGTCAAATGGTCTCCCATATCGAGGCATTGTCCGCTATATGATGAGATATCAGAGTGACGACTATTTGTGACGCGAGAAAGCGAACGTTCAGACATGTAGCAGTATCCGCCGAGCTCGAATTATTTTAAAGGCCTCAAAAAATTCAGGTTTATCAACCAACCAAAGGAGTTAGCAAATGAAAATCACTCCCACCTCGAACACCAGGCAATGTTTTTATAGACCCAGTGTTCGAATACATACCGTGACATCCTCGTTAAACTAACTGATTTTTACTATTTATTAACACACTCATTAAATAAATGTTCTTAAAATGTAGTATCGGCACATTAGCAAGGGCGGGTGTTGGAGACACAGCGATTTAACCTGCCATGTGGAACAGGTTCCATAGTTGCAACAAGGAAGCGAAATGGAGTGGGATAGATATCTTTTCACGGTTATGAGTTTACGTCCTTTAACTGTTACAAGTGGTAGCACGACAATTTGTCCTCTTCAGGATAGCCAGATATACTGTCTCTAATTTCGGCTCAAAGCACATCGCTGATCGTAACACCTCCAAGGTGGCCATTCAGAAAACACATCACATTTTGACCACCACAGTGGCTCAGCTTCGGTAACACGGTGTGGCAAATTTGCGATGGACACCCACATTAAAATACTCTCCACCGCGTAACACCTGTTGGGTTCAATGAGAGCAAACTTTGTTTCCATGTCAGTTGCCCATAGATCGCATACCCTAAAGGCCCTGATACTTAACACTTTGTGTAGAACTTATTTTAGGTTATTCTATAAAACTCTATCTTCAGGGTAAGATTATGAGCTAAATTCTGATGCTCTGAACTTGGGGTACTTCTTTCCCGTCTTCATGAGTCAAAGAGAATAGTTGTTGCTGGTTTTTAGGGTCAATTGATTTGACATTCAATAGATTCTCTAGTTAGATGATGTTCCATGGTGTTCACGTCAGGTTTTTGACTTATTATCTATCAGGTTTTCTGCTGAAATGGTCCCTGCAGATATAGGGAACACGGGATCTCAGATTGTTTCCACAGTGTAGGAAGCGTGCTACAATGTGTTTTCATAAACACCTTTATTTATTTTGCCTCAACTAAAACTTACACGCCATGTCCAAATCACAAAAAACAGCTTCAAACCACTGCGCTACATCCACTGAAGCTTATCGTAGTCACAACACATTCACATAAATACCGTTCGTCACTCATCTGCTAAGTCAACACCGGCCCACTGCGAGGCATACTAGGGTGTGTTGAAAAGTAATGCTTCGGAATTTTTATTTAAAAAGTTTTAAGAGTTTTCACATAAAAATTTGGGGGCATTACTTTTCAGCACGCCTTCTTAAAATGTAAATAACTTGTCACTCCACAAAACCTTTTTCATCTTTCAAGAGACCAATGATGGCGATGTCTGACTAACTCTCTGTGGTGTTGATCATTCGTATTCGTCGTAGGGCTAAATGGCTTTTGCACAACACTACGAACACGAAATCAGTTTTGTCGCCTCACGAGAGATCATTGTCACTGACAGAGGCACTTGAGATGCAGTGGAAGTCCTCTCCAACAGTTCCAATATTTATATCGACATCCATACCCTGCAAACCATTATGAAGTGCATGGCAGAGGTTACGACCCACTGCATCAGTTATTAGGGTTTTTTCCGTTCCATTCAAGCAATCATGAAATAAAATTACAGTAATATTCAAATTCAGTAAAGCTTCGGAGATTGCCTATTTAAAGTGGTAGTAGATTCCCCAGTTACTATTTAAACATCACTGGTGTAAGTAGGCTGTTTATGTTTTCTTATGTAAGTAGGCTGTTTATGTTTTCTTTATGTAAGTAGGCTGTTTAGGTTCTTATATTGGTAACGCCGCCGCCACGTAGCGCTCTCTGTATGAAAATCACTGGCTGTGCTGTGTGCAGTCTGTGGCTAGTTTGCATTGTTGTCTGCCATTGTAGAGCGGCAGCTGGATGTGAGCAGCGCGTAGCGTTGCGCAGTTGGAGGTGAGCCGCCAGCAGTGGTGGATGTGGGGAGAGAGATGGCGGAGTTTTGATAATTTGTAATACTGGATGTCAATTATGAATATTAAGGTAAATACATTGTTTGTTCTCTATTAATATCTTTCATTTGCTAACTATCCCTATCAGTAGTTAGTGCCTTCAGTAGTTTGAATCTTTTATTTAGCTGGCAGTAGTGGCGCTCGCTGTATTGCAGTAGTTCGAGTAACGAAGATTTTTGTGAGGTAGGTGATTTCTGAAAGGTATAGTTTAATGTTACTCAGGGCCATTCTTTTGCAGGGATTTTTGATAGTCAGATTGCGTTGCGCTAAAATTATTGTGTGTCAGGTTAAGCACAGTCTTGTATAAATTGTTCTAAGGGGACGTTTCACTGGTCCGCGTAGAAACAATTCCATTTCGTTAACTAACAACAAAATATTCACCCACTTATTAACACATAACGTCCACTATGGTGATCAATATATCATATAGCGCGTGATCACGAATAGGTACCCTCAATCTCTTCAGTAATATTTTCCAGATTTACAGCCAAACTAATCAATGTTCAACACTGTACATCGCCTGTCATTCGCGAAACGTTGAAGTTCCAATTGGCTTTCTGTTCCTAAGTTCATTTTGACTCACTTTTGTAAATGCAAACAGAAGAATGTCACTGTAGCCGTAGCTGAAAAGTTGGTTTTTCCAACATAGTTTTTTTTACATTATGATGCGGTACCATACTCAGAAATCTTTTTGTTACCTGTAGTAATGGTGTTTTACTTATAACTTGTTCTTAGACCTGAATGACAACTTCTTGACTGGGCTGTACCTCAAACCTGTATTATTCTTTCACATTCCTCCCTTGATTTCTGGCTTTCTCCTTGTAACTATTTATTCTGCGCATTTAGAACCTTCTGAAATTTAGTCTGACCTACTGCAACAGTGGCAAATTTACGTTCATCAGTTGAAATTATCTCATCAAAATCTGAATGTAATTTTACTCTTAACCGTATCCTAAGTACATTAAATCTACTCATAATGCCTTTACTAATGGGTTCACATTTTTGTACTAAGCTATGTATCTGTCCCTGTAAAGTAAAAATATTAGTTTCTCACCGCCCTGTTAACTCCCTGGCACTTGCCTGAATATCCTTTCTCTCAATTTCTCAGAAAATTGTATCATAAAGTTTATGCTGGCGAGATATCGGCCACCCAGTTACTGAAGGCATGGTAATCATTGGCTTGGCTGAAGGATCGAGGCAAGGGTATGCAGCCGGCTAGCAAGCGCCCAGCGACAAAACGTTGATGGTTTCTTCTAGGTCTCTGGAGTTGGGGCAATTCGGTTAGCTGTTTCGACAGCAAGTGGATGAAGGAGGTGACTTTACAGATGGCGGCTATCGCAGTATGGCAGACTGGGGATATTTAGAAATACTAAAAATTAAACAATAATTCATAGTTTCTACGTATAGCAAAACCAATCAAATGTTCACATGTTTTGTATTTTTGACTTGTAAAGCTTCTTTGTATGTAACGTTTGAACTAGTGTGATTGAGGGCATGAAGGAAGAGCTTGTTTGCTTCACTAACGTGGGAGAGAGCCTCGTAGAGCTAACAGTGCGAAAAGTAACTGACACTAAGGGCCAAGTCTACAGTATGCAGCATTTGAACTTGTGCTTTGTTTATGATCATGACATACCATAAGCTCATCGGGAATTGCACAAATTAAAAGCGAAAGCATAAGTTATTATGAATAAGCAAAATTCGGCATATAAAAACTCACTTGCCTTCACCATTTCCTGCCAAAATTACTACTTCTATAACGTTACGATGGAGAGACTTAACTTTAAGCCTCTGTGAGTTAAGAGATCTAAGAAGCTAGATAATGCACAATGCTCTTGATCAGAGTTACGTCGCACCTTGCTTTTGGAAGTTTCCAAAGAGTGAGCTAAAGCCTAATGTTCTCGAGCCGCAGCAAGTCTGATCTCACGATCTTCATTTGAATCTTGAAACCACTTAGCCCTCAATCCTTTAGGCAACGCGGTATATTTAGAAAGACTCCTCCGTTTACTAGGCATTTTTATTCGCAAACAAAACGAAATCCAAATGTAATGAGTAAGCACTCAAATCACAAAGTAAACTTAATAAATTCTTTTTTCCTAGCAAAGAATGTAAATAAAGCCTGACGAAAGAAGCAAATTTTTGTTGTTAAATTTTTAATACACAAACCGAAATCAGTAAATTCGTATATCCTTGTCAAGTAAATTCACTGTTAGTTTGTATTCGTGAAGATAGGCTGCAGGGCTTAATTCTGTCGCTGACGTAAACTTCCTAAAATACACCTGTCATTAGGTGAAAAAAATTAAATTGTTTGTAGTACTGCGAAACTAACAATACGATCTATTGGTTCTTTGGTGTACTATCCCATAGTGATTAAACATCTGAACTACTAAGTTGAGCAGACGATTTTAGATAAAACTTTGCACTGTGATATCTTATTTTTCGTGTTTCGATTTTGATGAAATAAAGCTATATGTTGCTCCAAGCTTTCGAAAACCACATGAAAATTCATCTTATAGTTTCGCAGCTTATCGTTGTCAAACAGACAGACATGACGGTTTTATAGTTTCAATAGTAGTATAGATACACTTCAGAATATTCATCAAAAGCTCTGTCTCAATGTGTACAAAAGTCCAAAATCCTCAATACTCCACCTGTATATCCAGCACTACCTCAGATCATGATTCACATACAAAATTGTCAAGTCCCAAGCGTCTTTCTCTCAACTAAATAAATAAATGAGGTATTTAGGCTGTTCTCAATCTTCTTAAGACCATTTACACAACTTGAAATGTCTTCTCAATAAACTTTATATCTCAACCTCTTCACCATAAGATACCACATGGAAGGGTGGGGTGGGGGGGGGGTATATTTCTACAATCTGTACCTCAATTTACAAATATTGATTCTGTGAGACGGATTACACTAGAGGCCATGTCATACCACCATTAATTACAGAAAAAAGCCTGTAGAGCTCCACATGTGGCTCCCATTATTAACATCTGATTCACAAAACTAAATAAAAAGGACAGCAATTCCTACACTTTCTTCAATCAACATAACACAATTAGAATTGACCATCATCCATGTGTGAAAATAGCCATCCCATAAAGGCAGCTACATTAATAAAAACCAAAATCAAAACTGCAAAAGGCAATTCTATTTTCAAAGTAAAAAAAATTACTGTTTCTACGCACTACAAAACAATTATGACATTAGTCTGAAGAAATTCACCCAGAAAACAACATAATTCCACTCTGTAATCGTCAAACAATAATCTCCTACTCACTGAACATCCCATTCCTATGTATTTTCGAAATAAAAGATAAATTCCATTGCATATTTAAATATGAACAAAATATTCAATTACAGCACAGAGGCAAAAAAGTCCATCAATTCTTCACACTGTATTCTTTTAACCTCAGCATTACATTAATAAATGATCTCAAATAGCCTATACTTTTCCTTTAAACCCCAGATGAAAGTTAATTTTGTCCTACTGAACTTCGCCATACTTATCAACACTTTAAAGTAACTAATTATACCCCAAAGTATAGTTGAAGATATAAATATTTATTAGACTGTTTGGTAAACTTGAAAGCAAATGTAAAGTTATGTGTTCTTATCACAAGGATTAATACTAAAAACAGAAAATTTAATAAAGAGACTTAGAATAATTGCAATAAAATGGAAGAACTTGTGGTTAAAAAAACAGCAATCAACCCCACTACAAAGAGAAATTGTGTATAAATAAAATCGTAAAGTTTCAGACAACATTGACATGAGAAACATTAAACGAAAGCAGTTGTAGGTAATAAATGATCAATAATAACCACGAACGAAAACAAAAATTCTGGTGGGGTACGCCAAAATGTTGAAAGGCGTGTATGTGATAAAAAAGCAAACACTATTCCCATAAGTAGTGATAATGAAGCCCTGAAACATTCAAGCTGTGCAAATGTATAATACTCATGTCCTAGAAAAACTAATGTAAACACTATATGTCTCGCAAAGTTTAATTCCACACACACACACACACACACACTTTCATAATTCAGCGCAACGGGAAATAAACAGGGCCTGATCTTGAAAACCTGAATCTGTGTTAGCATTCTGCTTATAGCGTCAAGCTGTGCAGTGACAGACTTGACATGCAAAAACAGTTAAAACATCTGAATGAGCATCTAAATCGAATCATCCTTGATTAATATCATAGAAGTTGGCAACATTACGTCACACAAATTGCAGTCGGCATTCGTCGACTTACCTTTACCAGCACCTGGAACCTAATAGCAAGCAAAGAAAAGTCGCTTATTGTCGATGTTTTGTTAGATCTGAATTTAGTGATTGCTTTCCGATATACCCTAAATAATTGTGGATCATAAAGCGAGGCCACAAGGTTCAACGAGATGGCACCTATGCAACGTAGCAAGCTCTAGCGACTTAATACAAACTGTGATCAAGAGTATCGCAATAAAACCGAGAGAGGTGGATTATTAAGCATTATGTTGTAACCGAACACGAGAAAATTATTTTACAATCCTTTAGCGGTACTCATATCTACAAGATTTAAATTTAAGACAAGCAAAATTAAGATCATATTCTCATCTCACAATTCTTGAATAAGTGAAAACTATCCTATCCAGCAAAAGTAACATCACTGAATTTGCAACATAAGGAAGTGAAAATACAATGTACGAATTTATGCGATGTAGAGAATGGGCAAAGGAAGGGAAGGAATGGGTGGGAATTAGTGACTTTCAGCGGTATTGTGGTAATGCAACGGCAAAAATTGAAAATTTGTGCCGGGGCAAACCAGATTTACCACTTCTCATGAGCGGTTGCTTTAAGCGCTCCGCCAGACACAAATTTCCAACCTATCGCACGCTGCAATGCAGCGTCCCGCGTCCATTAACCCCCTACTCGCAAAGTATTGATTCCCGTAGGAGTTCGGACCATATTAGTGCATACGCACTGAAACAAACGTCAAGGAGCCGTCGCGCTCATATATATAGTCTTGTTATCAGCCCTTTTATGGTTTATAAGTGCGTGAATAGCGCCAGATGTTGAATCATCACTGTGAAGGACACGTAGATGCACCCTATTTGTATGAGACAGGGTTATCAGCACCTGCCAATGATTAAAAGTGGTCTTATTGTGGACCTCTATTTGAGTGGCTAATCGTGCAGTAACTACACTACTGGCCATTAAAATTGCCACACCACAAAGACGATGTGCTACAAACGCGAAATTTAACCGACAGGAAGAAGATGCTGTGATATGCAAATGATTAACTTTTCAGAGCATTCACACAAGGTTGGCGCCGGTGGCGACACCTACAACGTGCTGACATGAGGAAAGTTTCCAACCGATTTCTCATACACAAACAGCAGTTCACCGGCGTTGCCTGGTGAAAACGTTGTTGTGATGCCTCGAGTATGGAGGAGAAAAGCGTACCATCACGTTTCCGACTTCGATAAAGGTCGGATTGTAGCCTATCGCTATTGCGGAATATCGTATCGCGACATTGCTGCTCGCGTTGATCGGGATCCATTGACTGTTACCAGAATATGGAATCGGTGGGTTCAGGATGGTAATACGGAACGCCGTGCTGGATCCCAACGGTCTCGTATCACTAGTAGTCGAGATGACAGGCATCTTATCCGCATGGCTGTAACGGATCGTGCAGCCACGTCTCGATCCCTCAGTCAACAGATGGGGACGTTTGTATGACGACAACCATCTGCACGTACAGTTCGATGACATTTGCAGCAGCATGGACTATCAGCTCGGAGACCATGGCTGCGGTTACCCTTGACGCTGCATCACAGACAGGAGCGCCTGCGATTGTGTACTCAACGACGAACCTGGGTGCACGAATGGCAAAACGGCATTTTTTCGGATGAATCCAGGTTCTGTTTACAGCATCATGATGGTCGCATCCGTGTTTAGCAACATCACGTTGAACGCACATTGGAAGCGTGTATTCGTCATCGCCATTCTGCTGTATCACCCTGCGTGCTGGTATGGGGTGCCATTGGTTACACGTCTCGGTCACCTCTTGTTCGCATTGACGGCACTTTGAACAGTGGACGTTACATTTCAGATGTGTTACGACCCGTGGCTCTACCATTCACTCAATCCCTGCGAAACCCTACATTTCAGCAGGATAATGCACGACCGCATGTTGCAGGTCCTCTACGGGCCTTTCTGGATACAGAAAATGTTCGACTGCTGCCCTGGCCAGCACATTCTCCAGATATCTCACCAATTGAAAACGTCTGATCAATCGTGGCCGATCAACTGGCTCGTCACAATACGCCAGTCACTACCCTTGATGAACTGTGGTATCGTGTTGAAGCTGCATGGGCAGCTGTACCTGTACACGCCATCCAAGCTCTGTTTGACTCAATGCCCAGGCGTATCAAGGCCGTTATTACGGCCAGAGGTGGTTGTTCTGGGTACTGATTTCTCAGGATCTATGCACCCAAATTGCGTGAAAATGTAATCACACGTCTGTTCTAGTATAATATATTTGTCCAATGAATACCCGTTTATCATCTGCATTTCTTGTTGGTGTAGTAATTTTAATGGCCAGTAGTGTAGATTTATTGGGCATCTGGATGTGACAGTGATCCACTGCTGGACTGCGTGAGAACGTGAGGGCTGGCATACTGTCCGTCAAGATTCCCGTCGACTGCATCTGACCACCACAAGGCAGCAGCACCGTAGGGCCACCAAGTACAACCCCTTCACATCTGTGGCTACCATCCGAGAAGAAGTAATAGAACTACTGCAACATTCTGTGTCATCCTGCACCACTGATCAGAGACCATAATCCGTTCATCATAAGAAAAAACCTCATGTAAGCAAACACAAACGCCATGATTGGTCAGAAGCCATAGGATACGTACACTGCTGTTGTTACGCTCTTGGAAGTAGGTCCTATTTATGTATTGGATATCTTACTACTAAGTTACGTTAAATGAAACTTTAAGATATTCAACGTTTTTCTTAATCACGCTTTAGCTACGTAGTTTCTATTTCAAAAATCGTGTGCAGTCACAGCATTGTGCTCTGATTGTCGGGCTGTTAATGCTCAATATGAAAACGGCTGAGGCTGCTTTCTGTGCCGTAGTGAAACACGCGCGTGGTATACGGTTAAATACTGCCGAGAAATAGGCTGTTCTTAATGTTTTTCATTAATTTACCGAGATAATCGGCTTTGAAGTTTTCCCAGCGCTATATATAATGCAGTAGAGAAGGCTACTACGTTGAATGCGTAACGCAGTAGGTAGCATAAGGGACAGTGAAGCAAATGTGGATATTTGAGCATTGGTTCAACTCTTCGCAATATAATTTTTTTTTCCTCGTTCAATTTGAAATACCTACATCTCGTAATTATAAAACTCATCATCATCTTTTATGAATGACGCACGTCTTCTTGTTTCTAATTACACAATGGATGCTAAATTTCTGTTTCCATTTCTAATACAAATTCTTAATCGTAGATTTTTTTATGAAAGACCATAAAAGTTGTTTTAATTAAGGAAACATAACAATTTAAGTTTTAAGGCAAAAATGGAAAACCAAATCCTCTTTATTTGAACTATGTCCATCGTTTTATACCACAGAGGTAGATAATAGGTGTAGTAGAAACATGAAAAAGAATCATTTTCACAGGATCGAGCATATCATACAAATGCTGCATTTTTACATTTGCAACTGTACCATTACAATATGAACCCAACAGAACTGATCTGAAGCCAAGCTGCGGGATTTGGCCCGAATAGTTAACAAGAGTGTTAAGCTGCCAGACGTACTGGAAATAACGCACAAAGCTTTTTCACTCGTCACTGCCGAACGCTGGTGAGATATACTAGAACGGCTCGTCATAAAAGAAGAGAAAATGATGCGCCTGGTTGGCTTCGTGGATTCTGTTGTTGAAAAGATCGTTATCAACGTAGCAGGTTACACTTACAGAACTGAAATGTATTTCTGGGATTCGGATAGGGAAGAAGCTAAGAGATTACGAGACGACTGATTGTAATACCTTCAGTGTCTTCAATATTTAACTATACGGCGAAATCCTTTAATACTCTCTTACATTACACACAGCTTATGAAGAAAAATTACCGTGTGGTTAAGTCAGCGGTCTAAGGCGCTGCAGTCATGGACTGTGCGGCTGATCCCGGCGGAGGTTCGAGTCCTCCCTCGGGCATGGGTGTGTGTGTTTGTCCTTAGGATAATTTAGGTTATGTAGTGTGTAAGCTTAGGGACTGATGACCTTAGCAGTTAAGTCCCATAAGATTTCACATACATTTGAACATTTGATTAAGTCAGGAATTTTCACCATTCTTGTTTTTTACTACAATAGTACGTTAGCTAAAAACGATAACGTGTTAGCCGGCCGCTGTGGGCGAGTGGTTCTAGCCCCTTTAGTCTGGAACCGCGCTACTGTTACGGTCGCAGGTTCGAATCCTGTCTCGGCTATGGATGTGCGTGATGCCCTTAGGTTACTTAGGTTTAAGTAGTTCTAAGTCTAGGCGACTGATGACCTCAGATGTTAAGTGGTTCAAATGGTTCTGAGCACTATGGGACTTAACATCTATGGTCATCAGTCCCCTAGAACTTAGAACTACTTAAACCTAACTAACCTAAGGACATCACACAACACCCAATCATCACGAGGCAGAGAAAATCCCTGACCCCGCCGGGAATCGAACCCGGGAACCCGGGTCAGATGTTAAGTCCCATAGTGCTTAGAGCCATGTGAACCATTTGATAACGTGTTGAGGTTTTCGTCTAGTCGTCTAAGGAGCGAATTGTGAGAGATTTGCAGTGTATTATTTCATTCTGCTTAAAAATAAAATGACATTCGAAGCTGTATTGCTCCTCTGCTCGTCTCTTTTTACGTGTGGACTGCAGCTGGCCAAGTCACTGCAGGCTGGCTGTACCAGATGACAGGCCAGTGTTGTCCAAGTTAAATGCGCCGGTAAAGCTGTTACCCCTTATTATCGCTAAGTCGATGTGCGCGTTACGAAAAAAATGGTTCAAATGGCTCTGAGCACTATGGGACTCAACTGCTGTGGTCATAAGTCCCCTAGAACTTAGAACTAATTAAACCTAACTAACCTAAGGACATCATACACATCCATGCCCGAGGCAGAATTCGAACCTGCGACCGTAGCGGTCGTGCGGTTCAAGACTGTAGCGCCTTTAACCGCTCGGCCACTCCGGCCGGCTGCGCGTTACGCACAGCATAAAACATACCCTTATTATCGTACCCTACAGTCACCTTGGCTGCAGTCCCACGTGAAACGGAAATCCAATGAGGTTCCAGAAAACGCGGAAGAATACATAGTGCAATGTTTACATCACGTTTATTCTTATGATGAACGGATTATAGCAGTCGGACTAGGGAATTACTGTCCCGTGGGTAGATTGCCCTTAGTACCACAATGCAAACGGCTGCGTTTAGATTGGTGCCGTGAATGGGAAGCATATTCTCTTGCTGACGTCGCATTATGTTCGGCCATGAATCACGGTACTGCACTACCCTGAATGACCATGTTGATAAGTATGGTGGAGACCTGGGGAGATGTCTCATTCTTCCAATGTTTTGGAGCTGTTTTACTCCCGGCGTCGCGGCGTGCAAAGGAACCACTGGTTATGACTTCAGGCCACGGCTGGTTGTGACAGGGAACAACGGTTCGTCACAGGTATCCTGCATCCTCATGTGTTACCTGTCGTGCGACAATGTCGTGGTGACATTTTTCGACAGCACAATGCTTGTCCACGTATGGCACGAGTCTCTATCAACTGTGTCTGTGACGTTGAGGTACTCCCATGGCAGAAAGATCCCCTATATGTCCCCGTGTGGGACCAGCTCGGACATCAGTTCCATCTCAGTGCCAGAATATCAAAGACCAGTTACAACAGTTGACGGACAGCTTGCCTCTGGAGAGCGTACAACGAATTCACGACATCCTTCCCAACCGAATCAGTGCACGCATCCAGGCCTGAGAATGTGCAACGTCATACTGATAAATGGGTTCCTACTGCCAACTTCTTTGTAAATTTTACTCCATTGTGTAATCATTGAAATAAAATCACATACCCTCTCAACCTGTGAAGTTTCGTTTCATTTCCTCCTCCCCATCTAAATGCTTCATTAACTGTTGCATTTGGCGTACCTAAAAATTTTATTTATTATTAATTTGCAACAGCTGCACTGAAGTTCAGCTGCATTATATCTAATAAACACAGCCGCAATAGAACTGCATCGCTACATAAATAGCGTAGAACTTGGGGACTAGCAAGATACTTCGCTAGACGACACTGTATTATATTGCAGTATGTGTTGTCACGCCCACAATTTACAAATCTGTAACTTTCTCAAATATTACTGGACGCTTAGAGTCTCCTCCAATGGTGATAGTAAGTTCACCGGATAAAAAATTTCTCACCCTAGAGGAATCATTATAAGCATCTTTTAATACCGTATAACTTCCTCCCCGGACTTGATAACCGCCTGGACTCGGTTAGGAAGAGAGTCCACAAGGTTGTGCAGATATGTCATATACAGGTTAAGCCACTCGCTGAGGATTTGACCGCGCAATCCCACCAAAGTACTGGGATGCTGATGGCGGCTTTTTACCCGCTGTTCCAATATATCCCATAGATTTTCTATGGAGTTCAAGTCAGTTGGTTTTCTGGCCATCCTTCATATGGTAGGCTGGGGGAGTGTTCAGAAAACCAGTCACATAATCTTCCAGCCCTGTGAACTTTGCTGTGTTCGTCTTTATGTGCCCGTGTGAGCAATGGCTTCTTGCGAGTTGGCCGATTCCAAGTATTCATTTCATGCAGTTCCCGTCGCAATGTTCTCTCACTAACAGGCTTGGATGGACCTTTACTCACTGCCTGCAACAGTTCCTGTCGGGTTTGGAAGCAATTTTGATTCGCAAGCCGTGAAACGAGTGTCTGATTCCTCTCAGTAATGATCTTTTTCCTACCATAATTCTGACGTCATGTTTCCTGGCCGTGTGTGTTGTTACACCATTGCTTGCAGACACGTTGAACAGTCCGCCACGCAGCGAAAAAAAGAAAAAAAAACACCGTACGGCCATGACCACTGTCAAACACGACTGCATCTTTTTGCCGCTCTGTCACGTCTTTACATCTATCCATTTTTACGTACAACGTCTGCTCGAAACATTAATGTCTCACTGAAATCTACTGCATTATGGTTGCGTACAGGCACTCTGCACGTGGATGAACCACGTGACTCGATCGCTGCGCCATCTGAAAAAAAGACGCTTAACAATTCGTCTATGTGTGTGCACTGGAGTGACCAATTTTTTTTGCCGGTGAGCTTATGATTGGGGAACACATGTATTATACAGTTGAGGTTTTCTCAGAACTTTTTAATTAGATCTACCAGCGATTCTGGTGGCTGAGAGAAGGATACAATTATATTTTTTGTCCACTTTTCACAATAAGTATTGCACAAACTAACCCCCATATCGATTCAGTCCTTATCTTGATGGATTTGAATATCTTGTCTGTGCAGTACGAAATACTTTGTTCATAAGAGCCAACGTTTTCAAGGATGCTGCTATGTGGGTGAGAAAGTTTGGTTTCATATGCCGGTGCACTCTGACTAACTTGCAGCTGAGAGTTACGACCGTGCATGCATTTGTAAGGATATAATTTCTTCTTATCACAGGTTTATTACAGAAATATACTCTATCTGTTAAAATGATATAGGAACACTTATGAAGTGCAATGGAAAGTTTTCTTAGTCTGCACCGTTTTCGAAACCTGTCCAGCAAAACTTTCACATTCGTGTGTATCTACTACACTACCTGTCACGGAGAATAGCATTTCTAATCACTTACATACCCGCCGGTGGTATGTACGCAGTTACATTGAAATCCGACCATGTTTTCTGGGTCCTTCACTTTTTTTGTTAGGCAGTATAATTCAGTCGGCATACTCTATTATGTTTATTTTAGCTGCTTCAGCAAGGTTCGCTTGGATTTATTAACACAAGTGGGTCCATAAAAAGGATGTCGAGAACTCTGTCATTTTTGCAGGATGATAAGGTACGTACCATGAGAAACCTGGCAAATCTAGTAAACTGGCAACGACGAATAAGTTGTCATGTAGTCCACTAGCGGCAAGGCGGCTCCATTCCGACCATGGGCGTCCACAGAAATTTTACAGGAGGTGGAGGTTGTGGGGGAGGGGGATAGACTCTATAATTGTCATTTCTGACGCAAATGAGTTTCTAAGTAGCGAGACATGTCATGGGTGACACTAAAAACATATTATATTCCAGCGAATTGATGATTAACCAATCAATCGAATAAAAACTTCAGATTCCAGAGAGGTGGAAAGCAAGCGCCTATGATTCCTAACGTTGACTAAACGGTAGAGTCGTAATAAGGAAACAAAGAAACTGTTTAGTCCAGGTACAAGTTTCCAAGTATACATTGGGCACAAGCTGAAGTTTCTAAGTAGGCTTCATCGGCAGTCAAAGCTCTGCTACACACTCAGCAACACTCAGCCCATTCCGTCGAGTCACTCCGAGTATTGAAGTAACGAAAAGAAATGTCCATTTTAAGTATGTGTGTCGCAGTTGAAGAGGTGACTCATGAGCGGTGACGCCTTCGCAGCGGCCGACACACAGGACGTTGGTACGCATTCATGTCGTGCTGACCTTCATAAGCTGAAGTGCTACTCACTGTCGCGTCTTGGTAACTGCATTCGCCGTGGCTCTCAGCGGCCGTTCCAGGGTTTATGGTGGCGGTTCGCTCTACATCAGAAATAAACTTAAGATAAAGACTTTACTTCTCCACGCAACGATTACAAAACGAGAGGGGTAGAATAACACACTGGATCCATAGCTCAGACCGTCATCGCTTGAAACCCTACATTAGTGCTAGAGATACGCTGCGAGACTTTTAAATTGGTGACAGATTTACAGGTTGAACTGCAATCTAAGAGACCACAGAATATCAGGAAAGCATTTGCCACTGTTTCGTGACGTTACTTTGACATTAAGCGAAAAAAAATAAGCAACAAGAAATGAAGAATTCTGATGCTGCCGTTCGTTACGAGGTGTTTTAATTAACACCTCGAAAAACTACAGGTATGTTAAAAAATTTTGTTTGTTAGTATGCATTTAATCGGACACGTCTGTAGTCGTAGTAAACATTCAAACTGTCGCGCCTCACTACGGTAGCACGCCCCTAGAAGAAGAAAAACAATACGGTGTAGCGCATTGATAAAAGACAGTATCGTGCTGCAGTTCGTTTTCGGCAGCAGTGATGTCTTCGCAGCTGTGTCAGACCAATCCAGATGACTTCATTAGACGCCCTACTTGGAAACAAATATAAATTGATTGCCTAACGTTATTTTTCCTATGTGATAGTTAAAAATTTGACATCTCTTCGTAAAATTAAATTGACATTACCGAACAAAATACGTCGAAGAAAAGAACAAAATTACTTACGAATAAACTACCACTTTACGAACGTCTAGCAAAAAAAGAGAACATATTAGTATAAATATGAATCAATTATCATTTTGAGGCTTATTCGTATCGCGGATTATTGGTGCATAGTTTGGTGATTTTTGGAAAAAATTGAAGCCCTAGGTCTTCTGTTAGAACGAATATTTTCCTTCACAATACACTTCTGTGGATATCAAACACGACAAGGCCCTAATATGCGTTGATCTGCTAATAGAGAATGCAGGACGAAATTCCGAAGTTCTAACTCCTCGAAAAATGACAACCGTCCTCAGGAAAAAAGCTAGATGCAAGATTTTTGATTACCATGATACGGAAAAAGAGATGAAAGCCTTAATACGAGGGTTGAAACTTAAATAGTGGCAACTATTTATTCACAACCGATACAAAAGAGTTACATGTTAGCACCGGCCGCTGTGGCCGAGCGGTTCTAGGCGCTTCAGTCCGGAACCGCGCTGCTGCTACGGTCGCAGGTTCGAATCCGGCTCGGGCATGGATGTGTGTGATGTCCTTAAGTTAGTTAGGTTTAAGTAGTTCTAAGTCTAGGGGACTGATGACCTAGGATGTTAAGTCCCATAATGTTTAGAGCCATTTGAACCATTTATTTACATGTTTGCACCTGCTACTGTTCTTCAAAATAGTCACCAGCGTTGTGTAGGACCCGTTGCCAGCGATGTGGAATGCGTAGTATACCGTTAGCAGAGCCTGTTCTGTTGATGGTGCGAACGGAGAGGTCTACTGCCTGTCGAATCTCTGGAACAGTTCTGAAGCGAATGCCACGAAGTGGTTCCTTCATCTTCAGAATCAAATCAAAGTTACAAGGACTTAAGTCCGGGGAGTATGATGGATGGTACAGTACTTCCAAGTCCCATCGACCGAACAGAGCAGCCACAGTTTGCGCTGTATGTGCCCGCGCATTGTTGTGCATAATGATGGGTGGGTTGCGCAGAAAGTGTCGCCGCTTCTTTCGCAAAGCTGGTCGTAGGTGATGCTCCAAAAACGAACATTAATACTACGCATCGACGGTCTGCGGCGGAGGAACGTAATGCGTTAGGATAACACCATCACAATCGTACACGAGAATCACCATAACTTTAGACCGCTCCGTTCGCACCATCAACAGAACAGGCTCTGCTAACGGTATACGACGCCTTCCACATTGCTGACAACGGGCTCTACATAACGCTGGTGACTACTTTGAAGGACAGTAACAGGTGCAAACATGTAACTTTTTTGTATCAGTTGTGAATAAATAGTTGCCACTATTTAAGTTCCAACTCTCGTATACAGTAAGATTTGTTTCCGATTAATTAGTATAGCTTACATAAAAGCCACTTGTAACACCACTTGTCAAGTCTTCACTCAGTTTATTTCAATATGCTTCCTAATACATCAACTCTTTCCGAATAAATCGTATTTCTAATTTTAATCACAACGAATATGTCAAATACTTCAGTCTTAAGTGCACAGTTAGTTGGATATAGACGTAAACTCAAAATTGATATCCAATGGTAATATCTTGAGAATATGAAATACACCGAGGTGACAAAAGTCATGGGATACCACTTAATATCCTGTCGGACCTCCTTTTGCCCGGCGTAGTGCAGCAACACGACGCAGCATAGACTCAACAATTCGTTGGAACTCCCTGAAGAGACAATTAGCCACGATGCCTCTATAGCCGTCCGTAACTGCGAAAGTGTTGCCGGCGCAGGATGTTGTGCACGAACTGACCTCTCGATTATGTCCCGTAGCTGTTCGATGGGATTCACCTTGGGCGATCTGGGTGACCAACTCATTCGCTATAATTGTCCAGAATGTTCTTCAAACCAATCGCGAACAATTGTAGCCCGGTCACATAAGATCGTTTTTTAAGAACATGAAGTCCAAGAATGGCTGCAGATGGTCTCCAAGTAGCCGAACATAAACATTTCCAGAAAATGATCGGTTCCGCTGGACCAGAGCACCCAGTCCGCCCCATGTAAACACAACTCACTCCATTATGGAGACACCACCTTCTAGCACAGAGTCTTGTTGGCGACTTGGTTCCATGGATTCGTGGGGTCTGCGCCACACTCGAAACCTACCATCAGCTCTTACCAGTGTTCGATTTGTGCTTTTACCAGTGGGGGGTATGTCTTTGGGGGTTAGTATAATTATGCATGTTACTAGCTTGGACCGTGGCGTTACCTATGGTTAAACAGTTATTTATAAATACACTCCTGGAAATGGAAAAAAGAACACATTGACACCGGTGTGTCAGACCCACCATACTTGCTCCGGACACTGCGAGAGGGCTGTACAAGCAATGATCACACGCACGGCACAGAGGACACACCAGGAACCGCGGTGTTGGCCGTCGAATGGCGCTAGCTGCGCAGCATTTGTGCACCGCCGCCGTCAGTGTCAGCCAGTTTGCCGTGGCATACGGAGCTCCATCGCAGTCTTTAACACTGGTAGCATGCCGCGACAGCGTGGACGTGAACCGTATGTGCAGTTGACGGACTTTGAGCGAGGGCGTATAGTGGGCATGCGGGAGGCCGGGTGGACGTACCGCCGAATTGCTCAACACGTGGGGCGTGAGGTCTCCACAGTACATCGATGTTGTCGCCAGTGGTTGGCGGAAGGTGCACGTGCCCGTCGACCTGGGACCGGACCGCAGCGACGCACGGATGCACGCCAAGACCGTAGGATCCTACGCAGTGCCGTAGGGGACCGCACCGCCACTTCCCAGCAAATTAGGGACACTGTTGCTCCTGGGGTATCGGCGAGGACCATTCGCAACCGTCTCCATGAAGCTGGGCTACGGTCCCGCACACCGTTAGGCCGTCTTCCGCTCACGCCCCAACATCGTGCAGCCCGCCTTCAGTGGTGTCGCGACAGGCGTGAATGGAGGGACGAATGGAGACGTGTCGTCTTCAGCGATGAGAGTCGCTTCTGCCTTGGTGCCAATGATGGTCGTATGCGTGTTTGGCGCCGTGCAGGTGAGCGCCACAATCAGGACTGCATACGACCGAGGCACACAGGGCCAACACCCGGCATCATGGTGTGGGGAGCGATCTCCTACACTGGCCGTACACCACTGGTGATCGTCGAGGGGACACTGAATAGTGCACGGTACATCCAAACCGTCATCGAACCCATCGTTCTACCATTCCTAGACCGGCAAGGGAACTTGCTGTTCCAACAGGACAATGCACGTCCGCATGTATCCCGTGCCACCAAACGTGCTCTAGAAGGTGTAAGTCAACTACCCTGGCCAGCAAGATCTCCGGATCTGTCCCCCATTGAGCATGTTTGGGACTGGATGAAGCGTCGTCTCACGCGGTCTGCACGTCCAGCACGAACGCTGGTCCAACTGAGGCGCCAGGTGGAAATGGCATGGCAAGCCGTTGCACAGGACTACATCCAGCATCTCTACGATCGTCTCCATGGGAGAATAGCAGCCTGCATTGCTGCGAAAGGTGGATATACACTGTACTAGTGCCGACATTGTGCATGCTCTGTTGCCTGTGTCTATGTGCCTGTGGTTCTGTCAGTGTGATCATGTGATGTATCTGACCCCAGGAATGTGTCAATAAAGTTTCCCCTTCCTGGGACAATGAATTCACGGTGTTCTTATTTCAATTTCCAGGAGTGTAGATGTTAAAGCCGAAACTCACCATTCACGCGTAAGCACTATCAGAAAAGCCATCCCTTGTTATATCTTTAAAAGTACGTTATAGGAAAAACTTATTTACAAAATCATCTACATGCAGGTATACGAGGGGAATTCAAAAAGTAAAGGGACATTTGTGAAAAGCTGTACTTATTCTGATGATAGAAAACTGAAACATGCGTTATTTTTCTACGTAACCTCCCTGGACTTCAATGCAGTTTTCCCGACGTTTTACGAGTTTTTTTATTTCATCAGAAAATACGTTTATCGGTTGCACCGCTCCGCACCGCAGCAATAACATCTTCATCACTTCATCACTTTCAAATCTTCTTCCCTGTAGTGCTTCCGTTAAGGGTCCAAACATGTGAAAATCGCTTGGAGCTAGGTCTGGACTGTAGGTGGATGGTCCAGCACCTCGAATCTCAACTCCTTTATTGCGTCATCTGTCCGTTTGGCAGAATGTGGGCGAGCGTTATCTTGCTGTAGGATGACACCTCTTCACAGTTTTCCACGACGTTTGGATCTGATCGCAGGTTTCAGTTTCGTACGCAACACATCACATCCTCCATACAATACAGACCTGGCTCTAAAGCCTCGTTTACGCTGGGGCGACGTCTTGTCGTTTTGTTCTAAATGTTTTGAAATGCATACCTACTACATAACACTTTTTCAAAATTAATAATCAAACATGTTAATAGTATTAATAGTAAGACTGTATTAAAAACTTTCAGTGTTCGGCACCACAAATTTAAATTATATGTAAAGTTTTACTCCAGTGCGTGGAAATAAACATCCCAGGTTAGGATGCATAAACTAACACCAGAGGAGGGGATGGTCTGATGCAGAGGGGGGGAGATGCCACCCCATCCCCCCCCTGCAAATCGCACACTGGCTCTTACCAAATGAAGTTGGAATTCTCAGTGTGGAACGCTTCACGATTTTGCGTGTCATCCTTGCGCAGGGGCCATGCTAATCTTCTCTGTATCGTTCCAATTTTAGTATATGTACGTCTCACGTTTATTTGTGTTGTTATTTCACGCAGTTGCTTGTCTGTTAGCATTGGAAGCTCTATGCAAACGGTGCTGCTCTCGGTCGTTAAGTGAAGGCCGTCGTTGTCCGCGGTGACAGGTAATGCCTGAAATTTGGTATTGTGCGCACACTCTTAACACCGTGAATCTCAGAATAATGAATTACCTAACGATTTCCGGCAGGGAATGTCCCATGCGTCTAGTTCCACCTACCATTCCACGTTCAAAGTCCGTTAATTACCGCCGTGCGGCCATGATCACGTCGGAAACATTTTCACAGGAATGACCTGAGAAAAAATGACAGCTCCACTAATGTACCAACTATTTATACTTCGTGCACGCGATACTACCGTCATCTGTCTGTGTGTGTGTGTATGTGTGTGTGTGTGTGTGTGTGTGTGTGTGTGTGTGTGTGTGTGTGTGTGTGTGCAATCGCTGTCCCATGACTTTTGTCACCAACTGTACATTTTTGTATCCCGCCTAGAAGGCGGCACGTGGGTCTGCTCCTGTAAACTGAAGGTAGGCCGAATGTAGGAAGCTAGGAGGAGCAGGTGAGGTAGAACTATCGGTACTGCAGTGTGAAATTAAATCACCTTTACTTTAGCATGAACATGAATACATAACTTTGCACTGAGGAACACGTAGGTGCGAAGCCGGATGTCTCAAGCTTCCAGAAGTTACACAGCGTATCGCCCACTATGAAATAGAAACAATGTTGCTTGGTCGTCTACTCGGAATCAAATTGGCTGAATCCGGCGCGGCGCTCGTAGAGCTGCACAGCGCCGGCTAGAGGGCGCTGTCGTCGGTGTCGGTGTCGTATTGCCAACCAAGTAGAGCGCACTTACGTTGTGGCTTCGTAGCTATCGATACCACATATATGGACAAGTCCATTGTGACAAATCTAACGTTTGGAAAATTTGTCAAACAGTTGTCACGAAGCAGCAACAACATCAATTTGAAAGAAAATATTAGACTGTAAATATTTTGTCTTATGATGCGCAAAATAGCCCACCCGAAGAAGCATCAGAGGAAAGATCTGAATTATTAAGACGGGAGAACGTTTCTCACAGACTGAAAATACTGTAAACAAATTTCTACGGCTGTAAGACAGTATAATTCAATACGACATAGAAACATTTCCTTTAAAACGTATAATAAAAAAATCACAGCGTAAATTACTTTATTCAATAAACTTACTTGTACATTCCATATAAATTTGCTTTATGACTGTAAGTCCACTTCCCTTAACAAACAGATAGGTACTTTAATTAACATGAGTTTTATCTTATTCCTGTCATGAAAAACTGATGTATGCTCAGTTATTCGCGTGTTTCTATTGGTACAATACAGATATTTCTAAAATTATTTTATTTTAATAACAGTCAAAATAATCACATTTTAGTATTGTGATGTATACAGTACTGCTTAATGAGTTCTAAAATTATTTCTGAAATTATACAATGCATAAAAATATTACACTGGTATCACATTATTAAAGATCTATAGGGGTTGGACAAAAATATGGAGACACCAAGAGGAATGCATGCTAAACATGAATGTGGTTGCTGGCCAAGCCTGCAGATTACGCTGTTGTACCTGGCAACGAACGGTGCCTGTGTAGTGTCCTCAATACTTTGCAAATGTCAGCTGTTTTCAGAACAGTGTTCTCTGTAGTTGTAAGTGCATTGTGTCGGAGCTAAGCGAATTCGAATGTGAATTGTTGGTGCTCGTATGATGGGTGCTTCCGTAACTGAGGAAGCCGAAGTGTTTGGTGTTCCAATAGGCGCCGTGTCGAAGATTTATACCGCGTACAGGGAAAGCGGAAAAACATCATCCGCTAAGGCACAACGGTGACGAAAACGTGCATTGAGTATCGTGACGGACAGTCTGAAGAGGACTCTGACGAAAAATAAGAGAACGAAAGCTGCAAAAATCACCGTAGAACTGAACCTCGCACTCGCGAATCCTGTTAGCACCGAAACAACACGGATATCCATAAGCACGGAATTGCAGGGCGAGGTAGAATTTCAAAACAATACATCAGTAATGCATATGCTAGTAACATGAAAATGTGGAGCCGGATGGAAGAAAGTCATTTGGTCGGATGAG
This sequence comes from Schistocerca cancellata, assembly GCF_023864275.1. Lineage (NCBI taxonomy): Eukaryota > Metazoa > Arthropoda > Insecta > Orthoptera > Acrididae > Schistocerca > Schistocerca cancellata. The sequence goes on from NC_064629.1 coordinate 819,954,709, forward strand.
TAATTTTTTACACTGTATCCACCTTCTGGCTAAGTTTACGTCCCAGGAGTTGAACATGGCGGGGTTCGTTGATGATTTGGACAGCCATATCGTGGTATTTTGTGGGCCCCATGGTTACTCTGTAAAGTCTCATTGACGGCCGATGTGGCCGAGCGGTTCTAGGCGCTTCAGTCCGGAACCGCGCCGCTGCTACGGTCGCAGGTTCGAATCCTGCCTCGGGCATGGATGTGTGTGATGTTCTTAGGTTAGTTAGGTTTAAGCAGTTCTAAGTCTAGGGGACTGGTGACCTCAGATGTTAAGTCCCATAGTGCTCAGAGCCATTTGAACCATTTTTTGGCTCTTCAGGTCCATCTCGTGGTACAATTTCTCTTCCCCAATGGTGTTGCTGTGTTCCAGGACGACAAGGCGCCTTTTGACGCAGCTCACGTCGTCCGGGTTTTGTTTCGTGAGCACGAGGACGAATTGTCACATCCACCCTAGCCTCCACAGTCACCAGATCTCGGTATTATTGGGCATTTGTAGTATACTTTGTAGAGAAAGGTGTAGGTCGCTATTCACCTCCATCATCTTTACCAGAATTTGTCACTGTTTTGCTGGAAGAATGATATAATATTCTCCTGAAAGCCATACAGGACCTGTATTTGTCCATTCCGAGACGACTGGAAGCTGTTTTGAAGACCAACTGTTTTCCTACAGCGTATTAGGCACAGTAATGTGCTATGTTTCTATACGCTTGTCAACTCCTAGTAGAAGTAGTCTAATGTATTTTATTCCAGTCTTTGATCACAATATCAATTCTTTTGACGATGACTGGTTTCAGTCCGTCATGACCATCCTCAGCCCTTTTCTACACCACATCCTAAAGTGATAAGGCCGTAATAGCATTGTCAAAACATATAAATATAGTCAGCACAGCATTTTCACATGGATCTAAAATAAGATGTAGAATAGGCCACATCGTCCACATAGTCATTATTGCTACTGGCGATCACTTTAGGACATGGTGTGGGAAAGATCTGAGGATGGTCATCACGGACTGAAGCCGGTCATCGTCAAAAGAATTGATGTTGTGATCAAAGACTGGTTGGCTCAAATGGCTCTGAGCACTATGGGACTCAACTGCTGTGGTCATAAGTCCCCTAGAACTTAGAACTACTTAAACCTAACTAACCTAAGGACATCACACACATCCATGTCCGAGGGAGGATTCGAACCTGCGACCGAAGCGGTCGTGCGGTTCCAGACTGTAGCGCCTTTAACCGCTCGGTCACTCCGGCCGGCTCAAAGACTGGTATAAAAACCATTTGATAGTATTGGATCACTGTTCGTATACGCGGCTATGTCGCAGCTGTAGAAATAGTCTGTTGGTCAGGATCAAGCAGTTCGTCAAAGAGATTGCACCTGACAAACTATCTACTGACCACCGTGGACTTTTTTCGTGTAAGATTATGTGGCACACCAAGTCATATAAACATTTGAAACGTTCCTCTCCGTCCGTTGCCTCGGATCCTCCGTAGCGTCCATTCGCGGCCACACAGCGCCGTGTTGTGTGCAAGACAATGAGCCGACGTATTGTTCCGCACACTTCCTCCGAACACTGTTGGCTTATTTCGATTACTTCCACGCACTGTTAAACATATCCTAAATAGCTAAATAAGGGTGGCCTGTCGAGTTTTGACCCTAGAGACAAGGTTAAAATCGTCACTTCTTCTATACCACTCCCTACCATGTAAAAATCTGGTGACTTTCAAAAGACTCAATCCGATTACAAGATCATGAACACCACAATCAGTCACCAAACGGTTTCTACCATCTCATTCATAAACAACAAAGGATCACTATCTAAAGTCATAAGAGGTAAGGATACCGTAACTTCCTACCCCAAACTTCTATTGAAGCAAAATGCGATGCCTCCTATTAGACGTCGCCATGTCTTTCATTAAATAACGTCTCCAGCTAGCTAGCTGCTCCACTCTCTGCTACGTGGCTTCTTCCTAAACAGTCCCTACACTCTAACTAAACAGTGACACTTGCCTTGAAAATGGCCAGTTGGCTAATCCGGATGTTACACCCGTGCTCGGAAACACACTTCCGAACACTTTCTAAAGTTCCCATGCAGAAAGAACATCTTTATTGATCGCTAACTGGCGACTTGCAAAATAAACACCGCAACACCAGCTCCACCCGAGAAGGTTCACCGCTTGCGTATGCACCGCAAGAGAGCTGTCCGTTGATTCCTCTTTCGCGAGCTCCAAACTGCTCCACGAAATTATTTTAACATGCACAGCTTTCGGCCATTTAGCCTCCAGAGCAGAATGTAAATACTTGTATTGGTTATTTAGTGTTATTTAGTGTTAACGCTCGTAGTACTGCTGACTGCCGACACCTTCGGAAGTTTGTTCCCAATGGATATTTGAAAATAGAGCTATACTGTGGAACGCACTCGCCTTTGAAAACAGACAGATCGGGCCAGACCAGCACCATATACTCGGATTATGAGAAAACCAGTCCTTTTTCTCCACGCTGGAAAATAGAACCCGTCCCACGGAAAAAGGAAAACTGCGCTGCCGTTCACACTAGCGACCAGCACTAGCCGACGGGCACGGCCCGGAATCGATATGTTTTACGCTGTAGTTTGTAAAAGTCTATTTTATTTTATGAAATGAATGCAATTCATTCCTAGTTCTTAACTACCGTTTCTAACAGATAATGTTGTGTAACATAAAGTGTGATGTGAAGCTATTGGTTCAAATTGCTCTGAGCACTATGGGACGCAACTTCTGAGGTCATTAGACCCCTAGAACTTAGAACCAGTTAAACCTAACTAACCTAAGGACATCACACACATCTACGCCCGAGGCAGGATTCGAACCTGCGACCGTAGAGGTCTCGCGGTTCAAGACTGCAGCGCCTAGAACCGCACGGCCACAACGGCCGGCTGTGAAGCTATTATGGACAGAGAGAATGGAGAGCCGATGGAGGCTAAAGTCTAGGAAGGGAAAACGATAGGCTGAGGCCCAATCCGATGACAAAACGAAACGGCATCCCCATACGGGGCTGTTACTTGTGGATTTTTTTTCCCCTTAATACGTGACATTCGGTTTTGTGGTGGCGTACAGACTGGATGGTTTGGGCCATAGACGGTCACTGAAATACTTCGACTCTCTCAGTTAGCCAGCTACATTGTATGTATGAAAATAAAACTGAAATTTAACTAAGCCTAGAAAGTGTATGCAGAATTATAAAAGGGTTGCACCGTTTACTGGGCTGCATGCAAGTGTGCAGACGTCTTAAATCGTGGAGGTTTATTACTTTACACCTCTCTCAGCGTCTTTCATTATGAAGTGTCAGTGTTTTATCTTGAGCGTAACTGCTCTAGTGCACGTGACTATTTTAAGAGCTCGTAGCGACGGTGTTGCGCTTGTGCTGTAGCGAAGCTGAGAGAAAGAAGGAAAGGCGTAAAACCGGATACGCTCTTGAAGATATTCGAGGTTAAAACCACGACACCGGCCCGCGGTTTGATGATCAGGAATTTTATCTGATTACATTTGTTCCACTTACTGCACAAATACTGACTCTGCCACAGCACTATCATACATTAGGTATCTATTATATGTAGTGATTAAAACCTCAGAGACCAATCCAAGCCGGCTGTGTGGCCGAGCGGTTCTAGGCGCTACAGTCTGGTACCGCGCGACCGCTACGGTCGCAGGTTCGAGTCCTGCCTCGGGCATGGATGTGTGTGATGTCCTTAGGTTGGTTAGGTTTAAGTAGTTCTAAGTTCTAGGGGACTGACGCCCTCAGACGTTAAGTCCCATAGTGCTCAGAGCCATTTGAACCAATCCAAAATATTTATTTATCACTGATCGTTCCGCATCACGATCTGCCGACTAGTCTTCGTAAGGTGTAATCCATCTCCTGACGTAATATGTTCAGCATGTAATTCTATTTTACATTATAGCTCAGAGTGGCAGAATTCTATCTATATGGTATAGTGTCTGAAAGTTAAAATCTACTAGGAAAGCAGTGAAACATTCTTTTGTTCTGGCACTCTGTCCCTTCAAAGGTAGTCATGTTCACCGATCTTATATCGTACATTCACAGTGCACATTCATAGGCATACGTGGCTGCACGCTGACCAATTACAAGGCACAGATATAAATTAATAATTCCTGCACACCAACTTTTAGACTTTACGAAAATAGAAATTCTTCTACAGGAGGGACTTCGTGCGCAGAGCTGTTGCCCTGCCATGGCCTTGAACTGGGGACCTCTGCTGGCAGGTCCATGTGGCGCCCTCATCCGACACAGCACCGTCGTCCTGGTAGGACTGCGATACTCAGAACAATTCTATTACAAAAATAATCAGTATTTATACTCGGCAGTGACGCGTTTGTTGCGCATATGCGCCACTACCAATCACATATTTTAAAACATTATTGCCACAGTCATTGTGGTAATCTGCCTTGCCTCTTGCTGCGCTTGTCGGTACAGTACCGTTGAGTTGCTGTTTCAGCAAGTTACCCTGCCTCGCAACATTGCGATGGTCTTGTTGAATTATTACAGTAACAATATCCCGCGCTTGCCCGCCGTCAGTACTGTTGCAGTACACTGCACAGGTGCACACTAATATGCCCATACATGGTCGTTACGCTACAGCCGTGTCACATGAAGGTGAACTTACGCCGTAGTCTCTCAGCATGGACTCTTGCAGCGTTGTTCAAATGTTCAAATGTGTGTGAAATCTTATGGGACTTAACTGCTAAGGTCATCAGTCCCTAAGCTTACACACTACTTAACCTAAATTATCCTAAGGACAAATACACACACCCACGCCCGAGGGAGGACTCGAACCTCCGCCGGTATCAGCCGCACAGTCCATCACTGCAGCGCCTCAGACCACTCGGCTAATCCCGTGCGGCGCAGCGTTGTTCCCTTTTAAATGCAGAAAACGAATAACTGCACGGTACTATACTTTATCAATGCGCTCCGCCGTTTTGTAAGGCTCTTTTAGCGGTGTGCTGCGTAGCTGTAGCGCCGGGGTTTCGTTGTGTACCTGAATTTCAATTAAAGATCTGAAAACAAGCAAAAAATTAATTACGTGTTTTCATTTCTACAAGGTGGTAATGAAAATTTTGGTTACCTATTGTATCTACCGTATTAGCTGTCTAGTGCAGTCACTTGGACAGCCCCCCATTTACCCGGAATTTCCGATAAAATCACCAATCTACTAACAGATGAGAAAGTGGATGAAAGTCATTACACCATGTCTCTATACTCAGCCATGTCAACGGTGGGAAGCACTAGTTTGAGCGAGAAATTCAAAGTTCAATCGAAACTACACAGTTTATTTTTGCCTTAATCAATATTAGAAGTCTGATTCTTTCATCAGCACCTTCTCCAGGCAACAATTAGCTCAAAGATCCAATGCATTTTGTCACCCGTTAGCGCTAAACCAGAGGGTACACGACCTTGAAGCCTCCCCTGTTGACCAGCTAACGAAACAACAGAAGCGCTGGCGTTAAATTACGCCACGGTCGCCGGCCGCTGTGGTCGAGCAGTTCTAGGAGCTTCAGTCCGGAACCACGCGGGTGCTACGGTCGCAGGTTCGAATCCTGCCTCGGGCATGGATGTGTGTGATGTCCCTAGGTTAGTTAGGTTTAAGTAGTTCTAAGTCTAGGGGACTGATGACCTCAGATGTTAAGTTCCATAGTGCTTAGAGCCATTTGAACCATTTTTTACGCCACGTTCGGGCTAAAGTGACAAAATCAGTACACGGAACTCGGAGCTGCCAATTAAACTCTGCGCCTCCGTCCTGTCGAACATGCCTTCTTCCCTTCTGGAGTGGCCACCATCGATTCTCTCGTATATCATCGAGAGTTCACAACTGACTATCTGATTCCTCAAGTTCAGAGCAATTTTCGAAACTCTCTGGATATTTGGCGCTTTTCAGACCGTCAGCGCTGAGGATGCAGAATGAGTGGGTAGTTTCTCGCTTCCTCCCAGTCCCATCACAGTTAATAAGAATCCTCCATTTAACGCTGCCGCCAATTAGAATCAACTCGTAATCTAATTTTGCACACTCAAGTTCAAAAAATTTGCCATCACTTCATAGCCAAACTACGAATACTAGCTTAGCCTCGAAACTGGAGTCCGCAGCTCGTTGTTTAGTGGTTAGCGTTACTGTCTCTGGATCACAGGGTCCCGGGTTCGATTCCCGGCCAGGAAGGGGATTTTCTCAGCCCAGGGACTGGGTGTTCGTGTTGTCCTCATCATTTCATCATTATCATCATCATCATTCGTGACAGTGGCTAGATTGGACTGTAAAAAAAAGTGGACTGTGTAAAAATTGGGACTTTGTACGGGCGCTGATGACCACGCAGTTGAGCGCCCCACAAACCAAACACCATCATCGATACTGGAACAAAATCTTGTAGTACACTTAACGACATTTCGAATATCACACTACGCCCGAACCTCCCAAATAGCCACCCGGTCCCTAAAGCTGCCGACATGGGGAGTATCCCATCTCCCATGCAAACCGGGCCGGCCAGAGTGGCCGAGCGGTTCTAGGCGCTGCGCGACCGCTACGGTCACAGGTTCGAATCCTGCCTCGGGCATGGATGTGTTTAATGTCCTTAGGTTAGTTAGGTTTAAGTAGTTCTAAGTTCTAGGGTACTGATAACCTCAGATGTTAAGTCCCACAGTGCTCAGAGCCACTTGCAAACCGGAATATTTTACTAATTTTTTTCATAGTTCCACACAACTTCTTCCGGTTTTCTCGATTGATCTGTGTTCAGTTTTTCAAGGCCTATCCACTGTGCCAACTTATAACTAAATCTGAGGGGGGTGCGATGGGGAGGTTCCCTTGTGAGAGGACGTTCCCGTCTTGGTCTTTCACTCTGAGAGGACGTTAGCCGCGCCAGCTCTTTGCTGCCAGGAAGACTGTTGCAAATAGAGAAGTTTGTGGACAGCGGTCTGTTGTCCGAGTATTGTAGGAGCGTACTTTCCGAGACGCCACACGCCGACCGCACAGCCGCGCCGTCGCCGTCGGAGACCGCCGCTGCAACAGGAATATTACAGTGAGATCGCTCCCGCTTCGGCCTGTGTCAGGAGTAACGATAAATAGTTGGATCACGTGCAATTGCTGTTTCCACAGAGGCTTCACGATACTTTGGGGTGTAATGGTTCTTCGTATGTTACGTTTTGTGTCGATGTCAGTCGGTCAGCCAAGTTATAAGAGATCGCGTTGTGGACCGATTTCAGCACAGTTCACTGCCAATGTCAGTTAGGAGGATAATTTGTAAATTGTTCATTGTGTTATATTCAGCATTGATGTGAAGGTTATAACAAAATTGTTGTGATTCAGTAGAGCCTTTACTTTTAGTAGTTGATCCTGAATTCACCCTTTTGCTTTATTTTATTTTTGTGTATGTATCTGATGTCATTGAACACCCAAAGTGTTCGTGATCGTTCATGTTTGGAAGTAAAAATAGGTGTGATTTATCGTCAACACTACCACCGCAGATTAATTAGGGGTAACAGGGCCACATTTAAATCCAGCGTTATCCATTTTTGCATACAGTTCCACTCCCAGTTTCTCTATAAGTTGTTTGTCAGGGGGGAACACACGCAAAAATCGGACAAGCAATGGGTGGGGTGTTACAATTGACGCACTTTATGCCCCCTCCTGAGGCTCTTCCATATCGATTCTGAGCGTCGATGTGTCTGAAATGTTTTCCTCAGCCATCCATAAGAAATCCGCGTGCTTTCTACTCAACGTGTCGCGGTTCTGACCTCAATTGCGCCAGTCGTTGTGGCCGAGCGGTTCTAGGCGCTTCAGTCTGGAACCGCACGACCGCTACGGTCGCAGGTTCGAATCCTGCCTCAGGCATGAATGTGTGTGATATCCTTAGGTTAGTTAGGTTTAAGTAGTTCTAGCGGACAGATGACCTCAGATGTTAAGTCCCATAGTGCTCAGAGCCATTTGAACCTCAATTGCAGAGGCGTCAAAAGGAAGGGTGAAATGAGAGAGTCTGACGACCTTCCCATCATGTAACACGTCCACGGGGGCCTTGGGCAGAATTGGGGTGAAATGTGGTGCCAGTATGACATCATTAACACGCCTTACAGCTCATATGAACTTCTGAGCTGTGGCCTTTGTCTTGCGTGTGTCGGCATCTTGCTGTTTCAAGCGTCGTCGACCCTGAGGGTCACGTCGCAGGACGCACCATTAAAAACGGAGATTGTAGGCATCTGTGATCCAAATTTCAAACTTATGTGTCGGAATGGGAGAGAATTACGGGATTTCGGAAAAGTGGTCCTTTAATTTTGTTGCGCAGTGTAATGCTAGATAACTTGAACTGAAATGTAACATTCGGAGAGATAAACGAAACAAAAAGGAAGGAGAGGTACAATTGAACATCCCATCGATATCGAACTTTACTGCAGGTGATTTGATGAAGGAGGCGGAGAAGAAATTGGTCATGGCCCTGTTGCAGCGAACACCCTCAGCTTTAGAGTGATGTAATTTAGTCCGCAGCTCGTGGTCGTGCGGTAGCGTTCTCGCTTCCCACGCCCGGATACCTGGGATCGATTCCCGGCAGGGTCAGTGATTTTCTCTGCCTCGTGATAACTGGGTGTTGTGTGATGTGCTTAGGTTAGTTAAGTTTAAGTAGTTCTAAGTTCTAGGGGACTGATTACCATAGATATTAAGTCCCATAGTGCTCAGAGCCATTTGAACCATTTTTTTGTAATTTAAGGAAAATACAAGATACGGATGTCCTCCTGTCTAGGAGATTTGAACCACCTTTGTCGAAGACAAGCTGTCAGTGTATTAGCCACTATGTCGTGCCCCTCAGAAAGAAGGAGACTATAAAAAAAATTTCAGTGCGTTTGGAAAGAATATGAACAAACTCAACGTTCGTTATGAAGACAGTAAAAACAAACTGAATAAAAACAGTTTTTAGGCTAAATCTAGAAATCAATAACTTGTTTTGCTACTCTGCTTAGGGTGTATTGTGGTCGTTCGATCATATATGTTAAATAAAGTTATTTTTCCTAATAGATTAACGTTTGAAGTGACTGCTGAGGAGATGTATTATCCGAATACTGTGATTTCGACTTGGTCATTTCCTAGAATGCAAGCCGCGATTTCTTGAGGAAATGCCACGGTCACATCCTGCTTCCGCATTGAAATGAGCCCCCGAGGTCGACAGGCAGAGCATTGAATCCAGAGCCTGCGGTTGACCCAGGGCCACGGCCTGCTATTGCCTTTTACTCTCGGAAAACAAGAGAGTATACTGGTCGTGGAAGGAGGACAGAACACCGAGGACAATTAAATAAGTTGCTATTTTACGTCATGGATGACGCACATGTTGTGAACAGTGTTATAAGTGTACTTTTTGGTATTAAAACAGATAACTGTGCTATAACGAATTTTAAAGAGCACGTCTCTATCTCCACTCAGGCATTTGTGCCTCTCGACGGTTACGTCGTTTCAGGCATCAATTTAATATATCATAATGGCTAAGGCCATCATTTTTGTGTTAATTGTCCTATCGATAGGTATCTCCTTAAAGGCAAATGCCCGGTTCACGTTTGTCTAGCTTCTTATATGAAGGAAGTCTCCCGAAACCTAAACCTGATTTTCCTACAAAGATTGCACCCACGATGGGGCAATATTCTGGTGCTCATTGGAATTATTTAATCCGAATAAACAAATGTAGAACTGCTCCTTCTCATTCCGGCAAACAGTCCCACAGTTGAAGGTTCAATGCAAGAAACAAGTTATTGAAACAGTATGGTTCCCCTTCATATACTCCTATAAGACAAGTCCAGTCATGCACCGCTGAAAGAGTTGTTCCATTTATATATGTGTGCCATGTATATTCTTGACGAAAGAGAAACTCAGACCGCAGCAGCAATAAGGCATTGATATACGCCCCATGTCGACAAGTGAAAATTTGTGGCAGTCCGGGACTCGAACATGTATTCCCGCGCTTTATGCGAGTGGTCACCTTAACCACTTTGGTTAACTGAAAACGCTTTCTGTCCAACGAAAATCCTCATCTTTTTACACACCAACTGCCCATTGTTCTCACTGCTCACAGCTTCACCTGATTCCCACAAGAGTTCAGAAGTAGTGTGCATTGCATCCGCACTGGAGCTATCATTCACCATAAAGTGCATATATAGGATGTAAATTTTAAGTTGACAAACGAGAATAACTCGAAAAATAAGCTTCACACGCAAAATTGTGTACAATCCAAAGTTGATTATTTTCGAAAGGGACATCTGCTGGTGCTAAAATTAGCCCGCCACCCAACCCCCCTGGGGTGGGGCGGGATGCAACTTTAACGTTTCAAATTTGTTGCAGAATCAGATTCTACATAAAAAACTACGTACATTTGCTCTTAAGCATTTGTTTTGATTCTTGCTAGTTGGCCGTGATGACTGGGTGTTGTGTGCTGTCCTTAGGTTAGTTAGCTTTAAGTAGTTCTAAGTTCTAGGGGACTGATGACCATAGATGTTAAGTCCCATAGTGCTCAGAGTTTTTTTTTTTTTTTTTTTTTTTTTTTGCTAGTTGGCGCCGCTTTAATTCAAGAAAATCCGTGTTCTCATTTTTGCGTCGAAAATCGTTACGGAAAATAAAAACTACGTATTTACTTCGTAAATTTTGATTCGCTACAACTAAAACTCTCCCCATAGTGTAGGGTTTGAGAGAGAGAGGAATTAGAGTTTTACAAATGCCGGTGGGTGTACTGAAAGACTCCATGAGGGGAGAAATTTGTCTGATGTGATAGAAGAAGAAACATGAGACGATTTAGAAGAGATAGATCCAGTATTAGAATGAGAATTTAAAAGAGCTCTGGAGGACTTAAGATCAAATAAGGCAGAAGGGATAGAGAACATTCCACCAGAATTTCTAAAATCATTGGGGGTAGTGGCAACAAAACGACTATTGACGTTGGTGTATAGAATGTATAAGTCTGGCGACATACTAACTGACTTTCGGAAAAGCATCGTCCACACAATTCCGAAGACGGCAAGAGCTGACAAGTGGGAGAATTATCGCACAATCAGCTTAACAACTCATTCATCCAAGTTGTTTACAAGAATAATATACAGAAGAATGGAAAAAAATTGATGGTGCGCTAGATGACGACCAATTTGGCTTTGGGAAAGGTAAAGGCACGAGAGAGGCAATTCGAACGTTGCCGTTAATAACGGAAGCTAGACTAAAGAAAAATCAAGACACGTTCATAGTATTTGTCGACCTGGAAAAAGCGTTCGATAATGTAAAATAGTGCAAGATGTTCGAAATTCTGAAAAAAAGTAGGGATAAGCTATAGAGAGAGACGGGTCGTATACATTATGTACAACAGCCAAGAGGGAATAATAAGAGTGGACGACCAAGAACGAAGAGATCGTATTAAAAAGGGTGTAAGACAAGGATGTAGCCTTTCGCCCCTACTGTTCAATCTGTGCATCGAGGAAACAATGATGAAAATAAGAGAAAGGTTCAGGAGTGGAATTAAAATTTAAGGTGAAAGGATATCAATGATACGATTCGCTGATGACATTGCTGTCTGTAGTGAAAGCGAAGAAGAGTTACATGATCCACTGAACGGAATTAACAGTCTAATGAGTAGTACGGAGTATGGACTGAGAGTAAATCGAAGAAAGACGAAGGTAATGAGAAGTAATAGAAATGAGAACAGCGTGAAACTTAACATCAGGATTGATGGTCACGAGGTAAATGAAGTTAAGGAATTCTGCTATCTAGGCAGTAAAATAACCAATGACGGACGGAGCAAGGAGAATATCAAAAGCAGAGTAGCAATAGCAAAAAGGACATGTGTGGCCAAGACAATTCTACTTATATCAAATATCGGCCTTAATTTGGGGAAGAAATATCTGAGAATGCACGTCTGGAGTACAGCATTGTATGGTAGTGAAACATGGACTATGGGAAAACCGGAACAGAAGAGAATCGAAGCATTTGAGATGTGGTGTTACAGACGAATGTTGAAACATCGATGGACTAACAAGGTAAGGAATGACGAGGTTCTGCCCAGAATCGGAGAGGAAAGGAATATGTGGAAAACACTGATAATGAGAAGGGACATGATGACAGGACGTCTGTTAAGACATGAGGGAATGACATCCATGGTACTAGATGGAGCTCTAGAGGGCAAAAACTGTAGAGGAAGACAGAGATTGGAATGCATCCAGAAAATAATTGTGGACGTAGGTTTCAAGTGTTACTCCGAGATGAAGAGGTTAGCACAGGAGAGAAATTCGTGGCGGGCAGCATCAAACCAATCAGAAGACTGATGACCAAAAAAAAAAAAAAATTGTCGCCCTGTATGATGCCAGATACCTTTCTACAGGGTTTCGCTAAAGCCAAACCCTTCCATCGGATTGCCACAGTATTCAGCGTGATTGATCACTCCGAATTACTCGTTTCCACTCATCCAGTATAAAGTGGCGTCGTTCTTTACACCATCTCTGTCGTCGCTTAGCAGTGACTACAGAAATGTGGCTTATGAGGAGCTGCTCGTCCATTGTACACTATTCTTTTTCATTCCCTACGTCCAGTCAGTGTGTTAGCTGGGCTGCTGGTAGCACTATGGAGCTCACGAGTGAGGTCTTCCTCTGATTTCGTGCGATTTTTTACAACCACCTTCTGCTATGCTCGACTGTCCATGTTCGTCAGTACACAAGGTCTGGTCTTGGTTTAGCTGTGGTTGTTCTTTCACGTTTTTACTTCACATTCATATTACCAATAGTCGATGTAAGTACACTACTGGCCATTAAAATTGCTACACCACGAAGATGACGTGCTACAGACGCGAAATTTAACCGACAGGAAGAAGATGCTGTGATATGCAAATGATTACCTTTTCAGAGCATTCACACAAGGCTGGCGCCGCTGGCGACACCGACAAAGTGCTGACGTGAGGAAAGTTTCCAACCGATTTCTCATACACAAACAGCAGTTGACCGGCGTTGCCTGGTGAAACGTTGTTGTGATGCCTTGTGTCTCGAGGAGAAATGCGTACCAGCACGTTTCCGACTTTGATAAAGGTCGGATTATAGCCTATCGCGATAGCGGTTTATCGTATCGCGACATTGCTGCTCGCGTTGGTCGACATCCAATGACTGTTAGCAGAATATGGAATCGGTGGGTTCAGGAGAGTAATACGGAACGCCGTGCTGGATCCCAACGGCCTCGTATCACTAGCAGTCGAGATGACAGGCATCTTATCCGCATGGCTGTAACGGATCGTACAGCCACGTCTCGACAAATGAGTCAGCAAATGGGGACGTTTGCAAGACAACAACCATCTGCACCAACAGTTCGACGACGTTTGCAGCAGCATGGACTATCAGCTCGGAGACCATGGCTGCGGTTACCCTTGACGCAGCATCACAGACAGGAGCGCCTGCGATGGTGTACTCAACGACGAACCTGGGTGCACGAATGGCAAAACGTCATTTTTTCGGATGAATCCAGGTTCTGTTTACAGCATCATGATGGTCGCATCCGTGTTTGGCGACATCGCGGTGAACGTACATTGGAAGCGTGTATTCGTCATTGCCATACTGGCTTATCACACGGCGTTATGGTATGGGGTGCCATTGGTTACTCGTCTCGGTAACCTCTTGTTCGCTTTGACGGCACTTTGAACAGTGGACGTTACATTTCAGATGTGTTACGACCCGTGACTGTGCCCTTCATTCGATCGCTGCGAAACCCTACATTTCAGCAGGATAATGCACGACCGCATGTTGCAGGTCCTGTACGGGCCTTTATGGATACAGAAAATGTTCGACTGCTGCCCTGGCCAGCACACTCTCCAGATCTCTCACCAATTGGAAACGTCTGGTCAATAGTGGCCGAGCAACTGGCTCATCACAATACGCCAGTCACTACTCTTGATGAACTGTGGTATCGTGTTAAAGCTGCATGGACAGCTCTACCTGTACACGCCTTCCAAACTCTGTTTGACTCAGTGCCCAGGCATATCAAGGCTGTTATTACGGCCAGAGGTGGTTGTTCTGGGTACTGATTTCTCAGGATGTGTGCATCCAAATTGCGTGAAAATGTAATCACATGTCAGTGCTAGTGTAATATATTTGTCCAATGAATACACGTTTATCATCTGCATTTCTTGTCGGTGTAGCAATTTTAATGGCCAGTAGTGTAGCTTTTATTTGGTTGAAATGTCACTGATGTATTTGTTACTCAGGTGACATCTAATGACTAGTCCACGTTCTAAGTTACTGAGCTCTCCTGAACGACCCATTCTGTTGTACCACTTCTCTACTGACAACACAATACTCCACGTCTTCTTTTATACTGACAGATCCGCCTTTCGTGACATGTAGTGGACATTTCCTCGTTACACATGATCAGAAAGCGTTAGTGGACTCATTGAACAAAAAATTGCACTTCCCATGCAATTAATCCAAACTCTACCTTAGCTCACACCTTCCGTAGATCATGAAAGTGCTATTGGCTTTGGCAGTTAGCGTGACAACCTTTTCTGTCTCGTGATCTAATCTACTATAGTATTGAACCGCCTGTGAGGATAAAGCAGTAAGTCTCCATCCTTCTCAAAGCTCACAAAAGGAAAGAATGTTATAAAAAATTCTACACTCCTCATGGATGTCATTACCGAAATAATAGGAGCGAGTAAGGAATAGGAGTCATAACATAGAGTGAAATAAAACAAGTAATTTAAATTTCAGTCGCTGAAGTGGCGAAACGTTTGAAAATTCTTGTATATTTACCATTACAGATTAACTCTGATGCAGAACTTGTAACAATTCGGAAGAGATGACAACTTCATTGAACACTAGTATTAGTTTATTTTACATAACACAACCGAAAACTGTTGAACAGTGGCGGAGCAGTGGAAAAATAGGAATTCGAAAGAGGTGACATTTTCCTATTATTTCCCTGGTATTGCGGGTATAATCTCGTGTTGCCTTGCCAAAACCATACCCATATAATCACACCCTGTCCGATACCTGGTTGGTGAAGAAAAGTTCATAGTAAAATGGTTTAGTCGCTTCAGATGCCTGAAAATCATAAAATGTTCCAGAATGAAACTTTCACTCTGCAGCGGAGTGTGCGCTGATATGAAACTTCATGGCAGATTAAAACTGTGTGCCGGCCCGACACTCGAACTCGGGACCTTTGCCTTTCGCGGGCAAGTGCTCTACCATCTGAGCTACGCAAGCACGACTCACGCCCCCTCCGTACAGCTTTACTTCCGCCAGTACCCCGTCTCCTACTTTCCAAACTTCACAGAAGCTCTCCTGAGAACCTTGCAGAACTGTCACTCCTGGAAGAAAGAATGTTGCGGAGACATGGCTTAGCCACAGCCTGGAGGATGTTTCCAGAATGAGATTTTCACTCTGCAGGGAGTATGCGCTGATATGAAGTTTGGAAAGTGGGAGACGAGATACTGGCGGAAGTAAAGCTCTGAGGACGGGGCGTGAATCGTGCTTGGGTAGCTCAGATGGTAGAGCACTTTCCCGCGAAAGGCAAAGGTCCCGAGTTCGAGTCTCGGTCCGGCACATAGTTTTAATCTGCCAGGAAGTTTCCATCATAAAATGTGTCCACCATTTACATTAAATTAAAAACCTTTCCTCTGCGTCTCAAGGAGTGGTTGTGGTCAGTACTTCGGATAAGGACGTCAATGACTGAGGGCTTCTTGGTGCTATTTGAAAACAAAATGAAGGTTAGTTTTTAACGTCCCGTCGACGACGAGGTCATTAGAGACGAAGCACAAGCTCGGATTAGAAAAAATGGGGAAGGAAATTGGCCGTGTCCTTTCAAAATGAACCATGCTGGCACTCATCTTGATCGATTTAGAGAAATCACGGAAAATCTAAATCTTGACGTTTGAATTGGAATCTAATCCGTTACCGCTCGGAATACAACTCCACTGCGCCACCTCACTCTGCTGCCATTCGAGAAAATTAAGCTACACGTCAGTCTGGGTTTCACTTTTTCCCTTTTCTCTTTTGATAACCAACATCAAAAACGCTACACGATTCTCTATACGCACTTATCACAGTGTCATATATTGACGACGTATTGACTTGTACATTATTACAGCCCACATACATACATACATACATACAAGCCAGGTAGGGCACTCCAGGATAGGAAATCAGAGACACGATACAGAGAGAAGGCAAATGTATTAGCGTTTAGATTACCAGAGGTAAATAGTTACGCTATAGCTCTGTGAATTGAAGTTGATCTGGGCAGCTGTCCCAGGGGAGAAGTTTCACTTCAGAGAATTAACTGCTAACACTATCCATCATCCAGACGCTGTTATAAGGCATCACACGTAGAATATGGTCACAGACAGACACAGCTTAGCACAGACATCAAGCTTGATACTTGCTGCTGGGAACAAAAACGTCAGTTGATTTACACTGGTTACAGTGAGATGGGAAACGGGTAAAACATCCAAGACAACGGCCCTAACTCACAACAGGCCTCAGAGATGCCCAAAGTGACGTAAAACACCGCTGTTGCTAGCCATGATAGGAATTCCAGTGATGTTTAGCTTTCAACTGAACGCTGTTGCTACCAAACTTGGAGTTTGTTAATCTAAAGGCCAGAAATATCCCCATCTACAGAGTAGGAGGGGAAGGACATAAACATGGTTGTTCAGAGGCATCAGGGAGGTGCAGAGCCTCACGTCAGGTTGGCCGATGTCTGTAAAGTGTCACTGGTTGGCAGGCCCGTTACAGATAGGGAGAAATAATGCGCCGCCACAATCCTTTAAAAACCCATGTTCTTTGGATTAAAGAAAGTTCTCAGTGAGACGGTTGTAACATCAAGTCTGTGTCGCTTGTCACAAGCCTCGGGTAACCTCCGACAGATTTGATTTTTCTCACTTAGAGAGGTGCTCGCAAATTTTGTACTTACAATGCTGCTAGTGTTTGCTACTTCTGTTAGCTCTCACTCCCCGGACTCAAACACTGACTTCTGTAATGCGATTGGTTGCATCCTTTGCCGTTTCTAACGTTAAGAATTAGCCGTCAATGTAGTTCAAATAGTTCAAATGGCTCTGAGCACTGTGAGACCTACCATCTGAGGTCATCAGTCCCTTAGAACTTAGAACTACTTAAACCTAACTAACCTACCTACATCAGACACATCCATGCAAGAGGCAGGATTCTAACATGCGACCGTAGCAGTCGCGCGGTTCCGAACTGAGGCGCCTAGAACCGCTCGGCCACATCGATGTAGTTGTTAGTCTGACTACAATTCAATAGCGTTAATGAGACCCATGAGTTCCTTGAGCCTCCTGCTGCGAACATCCTATCGAGTCCCAAAATCCGCGCCTCTCGTAGGTGCCCTGTGGCACTGTTTGGCGCTGATTGGACCTCTGCATTTACTCTTAGGCGCTCGGAAATTGCAGACCGACATGTAACCCCCTGCCTTCCCTCTATTCTGTATTAGGACAACAGTCATTTGGACGAAACAGTTAGGTACTCTCAAACAGCGTGACGTGCAAGTCGCAAAAGTGGTTCCATCTAGAAAGATTGGCACGAGACAGTGAATAACACGAAAGAAAATAAATCTAGAATTTTCCAGTGACGTTTGAAGTCCTGGTTTGTCAGTTAGAGGTGGGACTCCGTCACCTCCAAAGGTCCGAGGCAGTTTGCTCTGATTGTTGCCAGCATCATATTTAAAGTACCAGGGAAGCAGGTTGCTAGCCTTACTTGCCCCGAGTCCCATTGGGTTTTACCCCTAACGGCTGAGGGACTAACCGGTGGATTTGGTAGTCTTTGCCGTATGAGCACAAACGTGACCACGACTCAGAATATGTCCGAGATGCCCAGCCTTATTCCAAAGTAACTGGTATCCCGACTGTCGGGACCACTTACTTGGCCACTCATACGTTGCCCGTGGTTCATGAACTAGGACACGACTACAGGAACCCACACCATGAACCACACATCACCTACAGATGTAGCAGTCAGGGCGAACAGGCTTAGATGGTGGGTCATGTTACACGCATGGGAGAAGCAAGGTTACCCAAGAGACTCATGGATTCAGCAGTAGAGGGTAGGAGGAGTCGGGGCAGACCGAGGAGAAGGTACCTGGATTCGGTTAAGAATGATTTTGAAGTAATAGGTTTAACATCAGAAGAGGCACCTATGTTAGCACTGAATAGGGGATCATGGAGGAACTGTATAAGGGGGGCTATGCTCCAGACTGAACGCTGAAAGGCATAATCAGTCTTAAATGATGATGATGATGATGATGATGATGATGATGGTTTGAAGTCCTAGTTAAAGTTTTCAGGTATTTTTTCCTTGCGATTTACTCGCCATAATAGGACATGATTTGACGAAAATTTGTCATCATAACTGTAGGTATGCAGAAGAATGTGAAAGTCATGGCCATCGGTCTCTCACGAAGTGCTCATATGCAAGTACGGTGTATTAATTTCATGTAGTACTAACACACCAATAAAAAAGTGAAGCAGTTCGAAGATTTTTCTGACCGCGATGGCCTTATTGAATTTTATGGCCTCTTTAACCTTCCTGTTACTTTGAAACCGAGTGTTATTATGCTACCTGAAGTGGTATAAGTGCATTCCATCATAGGAGGCATCAGAGATCGCCCCGGTCCCAATTCAAAGCTTAGATTTGTCAGCTAGTCCTTCCTGCGTTTTCAGACTACACAGAAGCTCTCCTTCTCCGACTGGCAACGTGGATTGTTTTTACGTATTTATCTGGGTGCTTCTACATCAACACGGTCACGCTAGTACTGAGAATTGCTTTTCACGCTGTGGGGTGGCGCATATATGATTGCTTTCCTTCATCTGGCGGCAAAGCTTTTCCTGTTTTTCGCCATGGGGCAGTGGCCATAGTCAAACACCCTAGACGACTATTTTAATACTTTAACCTTTTATTTTGAAAGTGGCATAAAAATTCTGTTCTTTTAAAACAACGAGAGATCACATAAATAATTTTGCACTAAATTACCCACAAATTATGTGGTATCTAATTTGTTCTGAATTCTGTCTCGTTGAAGGGTCACTCAGAATTGTATACACAGCTGTTCGTTGACCTGCCTAAGAGGTAATACATCACACATTATTGTATTGCTGGGAGCATAACTAGTAGAGTCGTGTGTGAGCCACCAGTAGTACAAGCCAGCATGAACGTGGAAAAACAAATATACGAAGTGTACTTTACAAACACAATTTATCATCCACAGAATTTTAAAATCATTTATAATACTTCATATGGATATCATTTTATATTAATTTCTATCCGTTTTTAAAAAAAAGTATACTTCATGTCACTGTGTACACAATAGTCATAGTAAGGATTGTCCCATTTGAAAAATTGCCGTGCATGATGTCCAAAAGTTGTAGCTAGACGCCAGATATGACGCGGGAGTAGACACGGCATCTGAGCAGTTTGTTGCAGGCAGGTATTTAGAGAACATGGCAGAACGTCGCAAGTTGACCGACTCAGAACGTGTCATGATAATCGGTGCAAAACGAATTGGTCATAACATATCAGAGATTATGGAACATTTCGGGTTCCCAAGGTGAGCAGTGTCTAGAGTGGACGTTCAGTATCACAGAGACAATTTTTCCACATACGTAAACTGCCGCACTGGACAATGAGAAGAGTCTGACGAATGGTCGTCGGTTCGCCTCTGTAGAGCCGTACGATCGAGGGTATACTGCTAGTCAAATCGCCGACGATTTGATTGTAGGATTGTCAGGAACCAATTTGTACGACTACAAAAGCACCGCACAGATTTCTGCAGCCGAAGGCCGAGACGCCCTCTGTTGTTGACACTTCCATGAAGATCTCAGTGTCTGGCACGCTCCTACAAACATCGATACTGGACCACAGAACACTGGCATCATGTACCATGGTCCGATGAATCCCATTTTCAATTGTATCAAAGTGATGGGTGCCAGAGATGGTGTCATATTTCCTATGAAGCTATGGATCCCACATGTCAGCAAGGCTGTTCCTGGCAGGAAGTGGTTCAGTTATATTTCCTGTCCTGTAATGGTAGCATTTAGACTACTTTGTCCGGCTGCAGTGGAAGATGACAGGTGCACCTTATGAGGACTTTCTTGCAGGCCATAGCATCCCTGTCTGGATTTAGAGTACCCTAATGGAAATGTCATGTTTCAACATGACAATGCGACATATCACCGCTCTTTCATTGCACACTGGTGGATTGATGAGCACTCCAGTGAGTTGACGACCATGGATTGGCTTCCTAGACCACCTGATGCTAACACAAACGAACAGGGTGGTGATTTTCGGGGGGAGGGGAGGGGAGTAGGGAGTGACATAGAATATAGCGCCCAGTTGCCTATTGCCTTTGGTTGGTGGGCTGTTTGGACTGTGTTTCTCTGGGAGGGTGGGGGAGTGGAGTTAACCTCAACCATTTGCCTCAGGTGTAACCTGATACCCCTGATCTTTAGATAAGTTGGTTACCTGGGGTAGAACCGGCAGTAGATAACTACTCACGAGAACAACTGTGGGTAGCGGTGCAAGATGAGTGGATCGATATCTCATCAGAACCATTCCAACATCTGATGCCTGGACGTCGTACTGCAGTTTTGAGGCCTCACAGAAAAGGGATTCACAGTTAACCTCACACCCAGTGCCCTCCTATACCTTCTGGCCACTCACTGTATACAAAATCAAGTAGGTTCAGCCGTATATGAGGTGGTTTTTAGGAAGAGATATGTCTTACTGAAGTTCCTTATCACCTTTGTGTACTCACTGACTTAGTTTCTGGTTTCTATAGGTTCCTAATGTCTAGAAGATATTTAGGTTTGTCTTTTGTCCGTACTTGCAGAACGGCCAATGTTTCGCCGAGAGTGAAGAATTCACTGACTTGTTATGTAGTGTGACAGCGTAGTTTTTCGTGGTGACACGCTACAATAAGTGCTTCAAGGAGTTCCTGCGGCTTCAGATCTGTCAATCTCCAGGCTTCGATGACTTCGTCGGTTGTCGTCAGAAGATTTCACAAGACCATTAGGTATCTTAGATGGCCAAATAATGTCATGGAGACATCACGAAATCACGGAAATTCTATATGCTACCGAAGATTATGTCGATATCATTCCTTTCAGCATCAAGCCCCCGTTTGTATGCACCACTTAGTGTGCAGCCATTGTCTCAGTAGAGATGGTAGTACACATTATGAATTCAGCGACTTCATTCATGGGATTCTGTCATCAGTGAAATGACCTACATCTAACGAAATTAGCTTCGCTTCAATGTTCTTCACTCATAGACAATAACATAATACTTGGTAGCATTTAGAAGTTCTGCAACATCGAGATGTCTCCATGACAGCATTCGGCCGTTTAAATTACCTAACGATATTCTGAAATCTCCCGACGATGACGGTAGTTAGGTAGTGTTTATTTATTGCTAGTTTAAACATATAACCACGAAAGCAGTCTATAATACACGTTTACATGTAAAGACAGATTTAAATTTTGATTTGAGTCGTGAGGCATACTCGTATGATTTACTCTGTATAACGTAGTCCACGGAAGACACAAATTCAACTGGTTCAAATGGCTCTGAGCACTACAGGACTTAACATCTGAGGTCATCAGTCCCCTAGAACGTAGAACTACCTAAACCTAACTAACCTAAGGACATCACACACATCCACGCCCGAGGCAGGATTCGAACCTGCGACCGTAGCGGTCCCGCGGTTCCAGACTGAAGCGCCTAGAACCGCTCGGCCACCTCGGCCGGCCGACCAAATTCGATCCATCAACCACACAACTATAACACGCAAGGAAGTTTCGCCACTTTCCAGAGCGAATATTCATTGTGTTGTATACCCTTGTCAGTCTCTGTCCAACGAGCACGTTCGTCCACTTAGTATGTAGAGTTTCAACTGTTTCATGGAATCCAAACTAGGTGCAAAGTAGCAATTTCCTTATACTCCAATAGACCATCATCGGAGAGCAGTTTGTGAAGACCGGGATACTTCCGCCCCTTTTCAGAGCGAATATTCATTGTGTTGTACATCCTTGTCAGCCTCTGTCCCACGAACATGTTCGTCCACGTAGTATGTAGGGTTTCAATTGCTTCATGGTATCCAAACTAGGTCCAAAGTAGCAATTTCCTTATACTCCAATTGACAAGCATTGGAGAGCACAATGTGAAGAACAGGATAGATAGGTACCCCACTACAGTGCGCGCAGATTTGTGCCATTTCTCATTACCTGTCGGACGGCTAGCGTGTCTGTCTGGTGACGCATTGTGCTATGCAAATGGCACGAGCTGTTCGGCTTGTGCGCGTGGCGGGCCTTGGGGACAGGGCACAGCAGTTATTTCCCCGGCAGCCGCCGCGCGCCGTCGACCCACTTGGCTGCCGGCCAGCCGGCAAGGTCAGCCGCATCTCCGCCTACCTGTTGCGCCTCTGACCAAATGAGCGTGCATCGTTACCTCTGCATCGTTACCTCTCAGTGCATCGTTACTACTCTAGCCATTCCCATTAGTCTCTTTATCGACATAGCTGCCTTTTCTTTAGGCCGGTATTACACTATCAAATTTCTTTGTCCAATATCTTTGTCCAATATCTTTGTCAAAGATATGTGATAGTGTAATAGGGACTTTGTCAAATGTCGTCCAATATTTGATCAAATCTAGGGCCTCGCTGTATATTTGATCAAAGAAACCGCTTGTCTTCTGTTCACTGTAATGTGACATGTTACCATATGGAGCGCTAGCATCGCTGCAGCGTTCTGTCGTCTGTAGTGTTTTTATAACCATTGCCGGTAAATACAATTGGTGTGTGCCGACAACTACAAAATTAATAAAGATGTCTGAAGCTGATGAGGCGCTTTACAACGTGAGGCACCCTGAATACAAAAATAGATTAAGAAGATTGGGGACCTGACCAGAACTGACCTGACCTGACCTAACCTAACAGAACATAACCTTCTCCTGTAGCAAGGAATCGGAGTGTTACAGCGAGCCTGTCTTCTGAAGATGTAGCAGTTCTTAAGTGAATATTGTGCTTTGTGATATGAGGATACACTTCATTGAGCACATACAGAAATGTATGCTCATCCATTCTTAAGTAATTGATGTACGACTTGACGTCTTCCACTGTAAGCTCACGTAACAAGTTTTGTTGAATGCTTTTATCGTGTCGCCGTAAAACCCACGGCTTCACCCAGATTAGATTAGTTTTTCGTTCCATAGATCCGTGCTGAGGAGATCCTCGTGGATGTGGAACATGTCGATTTTTTTAAGCTGAAATAACAATACTAATAGTATGAATAAATACAATACACCATTTGTTTCTATTAAAAATTTCGCCAATGGAGTAGAAGGAGTTGGCTAGTAGTAAGTTTTTCAGGCTCCTTTTAAACTGATCTTTATTTCTAACTACATTTTTATGTTTCCTGGCAAATTATTGAAGATGAGTGTTCCTGAGTAGTGGACCCCTTTTTGAACCATAGTAAGTGCTTTTAAGTCCTTGTGCAGATCATGTTTGAACTGAGTTGTTTGTTGGAAAAAGAGATATATTATTTTCGACAAATTTCATTAAGAAGTAAATATGCTGAGAGGCAGTAGTTAGTATATCCAGTTCTTTGAAGAGGTTTCTGTAGGACGCCCGTGAATTTACTCCACAAGTAATACGTATTACACGCTTTTGGACTCTGAAAACTTTTGTTTGACTTCAAGATCTACCCCAAAATAATATCCCATATGACATTATGGAATGAAAGTAGGCAAAGCATGCAAGCTTTTTCATTTTTATGTAGCCTATGTCTGCTAACACTCGAATTGCAAATACAGATTTGTTAAGGCGTTTCTGCAGTTCTGTGGTGTGCTCCTCCCAACTGAATTTATTATCAAGTTGTAATCCCAGGACTTTAAGACTGTCAAACTCGTATGTATGGTTCCATTTTCCCCCCACTTCTTTTCCGCATGTGCACACAATGCAATTGGGGTACGTACAACTGCTGCGGTTAATAACAAGTTGTTGTCAGCCATCTTGAACTTTGACGAAAACTTTGATGACAGTGTAATACCCCTTCTAGCGCTACGTCAAAGATCTTTGTCAAATATATTGGCAGAATATTGGATCACATCTTTGATCAAATCTTTGACAAAGAAATTTGATAGTGTAATACCGGCCTTATCAACAGCGAGGTGGCATACAGGTGAGCACACACGACTCCCGTTTGGAAGGATCTTGGTTCAAATCTCCGAACGGCCATGACGCTTTAGGTTTCCTATGATTTCCTCAACTCGGTTAAGTCGAATACCATGTCGTTCCTTTGAAAAATGCTCGACGTATTTCCTTCCCGGTCGTCGTCCCCTCTGATTATGCTCCATCTCTAATGACCTAGTCGTCGATGGAACGTTAAACCCTAAACATGCTTCCTTCAGTTTTCGTCAGCTCAGTGGGAATTGATCCATTTTTGTGCGAGACATGTGCACGACTAAATAAATGAGTGATGATGGTAGGTATCTTATTAAGCGTAAGCAAAAACTGTGTTTATCGCGATAGAATATATACGAGGTAGACATCTTCTGAAATCGGGGATCATTACTAAATGGTTCAAATGGCTCTGAGCACTATGCGACTTAACTTCTGAGGTCATCAGTCGCCTAGAACTTAGAACTAATTAAACCTAACTAACCCAAGGACATCACACACATCCATGCCCGAGGCAAGATTCGAACCTGCGACCGTAGCGGTCGAACGGATCCAGACTGTAGCGCCTTTAACCGCTTGGCCACCACGGCCGGCAGATCATTACTACTCACAAACTACAGGATACTCACCTATCGTGAGCAAACGTCCGTGCCGAGGTGAAACCCAGAATCTACTCTGTAGGAATCAACATGGATTCCGGTAACAGCGACCGTTTGAGACCCAACTCGCTTTATTTGTTCATGAGACCCAGAAAATATTAGATACAGGCTCCCAGGTAGATGCAATTTTCCTTGACTTCCGGAAGGCGTTCGATACAGTTCCGCACTGTCGCCTGTAAACAAAGTAAGAGCCTAGGAATATCAGACCAGCTTTGTGGTCGGATAGATGAGTTTTTAGCAAGCAGAACACAGCATGTTGTTCTCAATGGAGAGACGTCTACAGACGTTAAAGTAACCTCTAGCATGCCACAGCGGAGTGTTATGGGACCATTGCTTTTCACAATATATATAAATGACCTAGTAGATAGTGTCGGGAGTTCCCAGAGAAGTTGCAGCATTAGAAAATTGCAGCGAAATGCAGGAAGATCTGCAGCGGATAGGCACTTCGTGCAGGAAGTGGCAACTTACCCTTAACATAGACAAATGTAATGTATTGCGAATACATAGAAAGAAGGATCCTTTATTGTATGTTTATATGATAGCGGAACAAACTCTGGTAGCAGTTGCTTCTGTACAATATCTGGGAGTATGCGTGCGGAACGATTTGAAGTGGAATGATCATATAAAATTAGTTGTTGGTAAGGCGGGTGCCAGGTTGAGATTCATTAGGAGAGTCCTTAGAAAATGTAGTCTATCAACAAAGGAGGTGGCTTACAAAACACTCGTTCGACCTATCCTTGAGTATTGCTCATCAGTGTGGGATCCGTACCAGGTCAGGTTGACAGAGGACATAGAGAAGATCCAAAGAAGAGCGGCGCGTTTCGCCACAGGGTTATTTGGTAAGCGTGACAGCGTTACGGAGATGTTTAGCAAACTCAAGTGGCAGACTCTGCAAGAGAGGCGCTCTGCATCGCGGTGTAGCTTGGTGTCCAGGTTGTGAGAGGGTGCGTTTTTGGATGAGATATCGAATATATTGCTTCCCCCTACTTATAACTCCCGAGGAGATCACGAATGTAAAATTAGAGAGATTCGAAGGCGCACGGAGGCTTTCCGGCAGTCGTTCTTCCCGCGAACCACACGCGACTGGAACAGGAAAGGGAGGTAATGACAGTGGCACGTTTAAAGTGCCCTCCGCCACACACCGTTGGGTGACTTACGGAGTATAAATGTAGATGTAGATTATGTAGAATATAACGGTTCCGGTCAGATCATCGAAGTTAAGCACCGTCGAACTTCGTCAGTACTTGGATGGGAGACCGCCAGGGTGCGCTTGGTGCTGTTGACAATTTTCCTTCGCTTTGCGTTAGAGGGGACAGAGGGGATGGTGGCATGAAGTCTCAGAACACCAGTCTTTTCACTAATGTCCTGGATAAAGTTCCAAACATATCCGCAGTGTCTCATGAAATGAGGGGATGCGGCACTGTTGATGGAGATCCGTACTTCGTATGAGGCGTTAAACTCGGTGGCCCCTCGGTACTCTTAGAGAGAGGTAGGCTATGTGCTGGCACTAGTTTTCACTGTCTCCCTTCTCTCTTCACCTCCAACACCAACATTGCACTACGCACGCACTCATTACAGTCACCTACACTTAACAAGACACATATAGGTACACAGCTCTCATACTTCGCGAAGAAAAGTTGCCTGCGGGAGCGAAGGACCGGAAAAATATATCCAATTAGACGGCTGAACCTGTCCTACGGGGTCTTCCACCAATTCAAACGTTACGACTTTACTTGCCTAACGTGACACGGTAAAGCAGTGGTCACATATGAACTTAATGCTCTGAGTGTGCATAAACAATTTATCAGATAATATCAGAAATACTATCAGATTGTTTGCTGAATGTTTTCTTCATAGAGGTCTGCGCGGATAAGAAAAGTGCAATCCGCATCCGCACCGCATCCGCAAGGTCCTAATCCACAACCGCATCCGCAAGTTCCTTATCCGCATCCGCATATATTTAAGTTTTGAATGAGTAATTAATAGTAATAGACAGCAGAACTTAGAATTATGGAATGTAATGACATTGTTAGGTGCCATTTCTGCGACAACTTAACTACTTTTGACTTCTTAAATCACAGGAAATGCTCTACACCTACTCTAAAGCAGACCATTCCAAACAGGAAAGCATTGGCGCTCCGGAGCACACACATAGCGGCTCGAATCTCGTGAGATTGGAAACGCTATTTAAAAAAATAAAATTCAATGTAATAGTATTAAATGATGAAAATACGTGTACAGAAACAATTATATTTCTCTGCTCTTGTGCCAAGGCAGCTGAAAATGACGATGATGAAATTTGGCGGAACTTCAGGAACTTTCGCGTCTCTCTTGGTATTTAAATAAGTAATTATGCTACTTTGTCCAGCCCCACACGAATGTTTTAGCAAATTTGAAGTTTCACTTTTGCGTCCAGTGTAGGAATATACTTTTTTACGTGCAAACAAGCCACTATATCTTTCATCTTTTCGTTGCCATCAAATACGTATCCGAATTTTTTCCATATTGGCGATTTCAGTTTGTTTTCCTTTGCTAATGTAAAATCACCTTTTTTCACCTTACACGAAATTGTATCCATCGATATGGTGTTCATTTGAAGAAAGAACTCTCACTGATATTTGCTACGATGCACGTTGTCACTCGGTCACTACAAAGCGCTAACTGAAGGCAGCGGAAAATTGCAACGGGCACCTGTCTGGCAGACAGTGGGCAGGTTTCCCACCCAGAGAGCACTGCACAGGCCACACAAAAGACACGGTCGCGGAAACGGATTAGGTGCAGGTCTCTTGGGTACAGCTACGTCGGTCGTAGCCAGGGGCTGAGGACAGCAAACATCCGCTCTACCCGAGCCCTGCAAGATTTCAAGAATGTCAACAGACTTGAAGTTTTCAACTAACATTACAACATACGTACTGGGCAGATGCCTTGCTCATTATCCGCAGATGACCCGCGGATATCCGCGCCGGTCGCGATTTTATCCGCCAAGTAACAATTACCGCGGATATCCGCGGATATATCCGCGGATATCCGCATCCGCGCAGACCTCTAATTTATTCACCAAATAAGCTTGGGTGCGAACTCTCTACCATAGAAAGCAGTTACTGTATTTAGGTGGCGTTCTTGCGTGCTGCAACTGTCTGATCATAGGGCCATGTAAGACTGTAAGATAATCATTTTTGGAAACACAACTGAAAACGATTAACAATCATTTATTAAAAGAATTTACACAATAAATATTCAACTTTAGTTTGATGACAAGGCGTGGCACCAACGCATAAGTTCTGAACACTGGTCAAGCCAAATTCAGTGAACCTTGACTAGCTAATATAACAGTTGTACAGTGTGGACTGCTGTCGATGACACTTTCTAAGTTTAGGCAGTTTATGGAGATACTCTGCCACACTCGGCGATGATTGTGCCAACGTGACGGTACTTGTTGATAACTGTTGGTGGCTCGTTGATAACTGCCACTGGAAGAGGCCGACTGAAGTGACACTGTCGCTTAAATCAGTGGTCCTCGGAAGAATGTTCATCTGCGAACTACACTCCTGGAAATTGAAATAAGAACACCGTGAATTCATTGTCCCAGGAAGGGGAAACTTTATTGACACATTCCTAGGGTCAGATACATCACATGATCACACTGACAGAACCACAGGCACATAGACACAGGCAACAGAGCATGCACAATGTCGGCACTAGTACAGTGTATATCCACCTTTCGCAGCAATGCAGGCTGCTATTCTCCCATGGAGACGATCGTAGAGATGCTGGATGTAGTCCTGTGGAACGGCTTGCCATGCCATTTCCACCTGGCGCCTCAGTTGGACCAGCGTTCGTGCTGGACGTGCGGACCGGGTGAGACGACGCTTCATCCAGTCCCAAACATGCTCAATGGGGGACAGATCCGGAGATCTTGCTGGCCAGGGTAGTTGACTTACACCTTCTAGAGCACGTTGGGTGGCACGGGATACATGCGGACGTGCATTGTCCTGTTGGAACAGCAAGTTCCCTTGCCGGTCTAGGAATGGTAGAACGATGGGTTCGATAACGGTTTGGATGTACCGTGCACTATTCAGTGTCCCCTCGACGATCACCAGTGGTGTACGGCCAGTGTAGGAGATCGCTCCCCACACCATGATGCCGGGTGTTGGCCCTGTGTGCCTCGGTCGTATGCAGTCCTGATTGTGGCGCTCACCTGCACAGCGCCAAACACGCATACGACCATCATTGGCACCAAGGCAGAAGCGATTCTCATCGCTGAAGACGACACCTCTCCATTCGTCCCTCCATTCACGCCTGTCGCGACACCACTGGAGGCGGGCTGCACGATGTTGGGGCGTGAGCGGAAGACGGCCTAACGGTGTGCGGGACCGTAGCCCAGCTTCATGGAGACGGTTGCGAATGGTCCTCGCCGATACCCCAGGAGCAACTGTGTCCCTAATTTGCTGGCAAGTGGCGGTGCGGTCCCCTACGGCACTGCGTAGGATCCTACGGTCTTGGCGTGCATCCGTGCGTCGCTGCGGTCCGGTCCCAGGTCGACGGGCACGTGCACCTTCCGCCGACCACTGGCGACAACATCGATGTACTGTGGAGACCTCACGCCCCACGTGTTGAGCAATTCGGCGGTACGTCCACCCGGCCTCCCGCATGCCCACTATACGCCCTCGCTCAAAGTCCGTCAACTGCACATACGGTTCACGTCCACGCTGTCGCGGCATGCTACCAGTGTTAAAGACTGCGATGGAGCTCCGTATGCCACGGCAAACTGGCTGACACTGACGGCGGCGGTGCACAAATGCTGCGCAGCTAGCGCCATTCGACGGCCAACACCGCGGTTCCTGGTGTGTCCGCTGTGCCGTGCGTGTGATCATTGCTTGTACAGCCCTCTCGCAGTGTCTGGAGCAAGAATGGTGGGTCTGACACACCGGTGTCAATGTGTTCTTTTTTCCATTTCCAGGAGTGTATTTGGTGTGTGAAGAAAGTAGTTCCTGGTATCAGTTCCCTCTATGGCGGCACACGTAATTATCGGTGGATCAGTCAAACTGCTTGTAAGTTGTGTACCTGAAGCTCTGGTGTGGCGTCCTCAAAATGTTCAAATGTGTGTGAAATCTTATGGGACTTAACTGCTAAGGTCATCAGTCCCTAAGCTTACACACTACTTAATCTAAATTATCCTAAGGACAAACACAGACACCCATGCCCCAAGGAGGACTTGAACCTCCGCCGGGACCAGCCGCACAGTCCATGACTGCAGCGCCTCAGACCATTCGGCTAATCCCGCGCGGCGTGACGTCCTCTGTAGGTATAGCCGTGTACCATATCTGATGGAGGACACAACACAGACGATACAATACTCTACAGGAAAGTATTGCCAAAAAGAAATACGGAAGGACTTGGACAGAATTTTCACATGGTGTAATGAATGGCAGCTCTCTTTAAATGTGGATAAATACAAGATTATATATACACTGCTGGAAGAAGTTCAACATCCTCAAAAACTGTGTTCTGAGGTGCCAGAGTTTGATATGTGCGTACTGATGGGTTGTAGTGTTAGTGATTCATTTCTCACGGTCAACGGCAATCAGACAGCGCTCAGGAAGCCTGTAAGTGCATCACATTTTTTGACTCGGCGGGCAGTAACTGTGCTGAGTTTGGAGGTGAACATTGTGTGCAACGTTCATTCTAGGGCACAAACATGCACCGCCGACAAGTTCTTTGCCCTGTTGAACAACCTGAGCCATTTGAATGGGGTGATATTATGGGTATGTGGGAAGGTGGATGGATGTATTGACGGTCTGCTACGCATGCTGGGCACCATGTGTCGGTAACGGGCCGCTGCTTTCACCTGTGGTCTGTGGAACACCCCTGCACTCGTAGACCATACCCAGGTAATACAGACGCAAATCAAGATCGCTGCGTTGTCAGAGCAGCTGTGACCGACCGACCATCATCCAGGGAAGAAATCTAGGCACCTGTCGCACCGAAGTGTCATCAAGGACCATTGGAACTCATCTGCTTGCAGCAGGACTAAGATCACGAGTGACCCTGACCAGGCTACCACCAACACAACAGTTTCACCAAACATGACTACTCTGATGTCGGGAAAGTGTCGACTGGAGAGTGGTATGGGACCGTATTGTCTTCAGTGATGAGAGTAGGTTCGACCCTCACCAGGCTACCACAAACACAACAGTTTCACCAAACATAACTACTCTGATGTTGTGAAAGCGTCGACTGGAGAGTGGTATGGGGCCATATTGTCTACAGTGATGAGAGTGGGTTCTATCTGCATGCGAATGATGGACGTACGCGTGCACGGCGTAGTACTGATCAACAACATATCCCGGAGTGTATTCGCCGTCGACGCACAGGTTCCACTCCACGCTTCATTTTGGGGGCTATCAGCAACAACTCGCGGTCACGTTTGGTGTTTCTGTTGGGTAAAGTAACCAGTGGCCGCTACATTGCACAGATTGTTATGCCTGCGCTGCTGCCATTTCTTCGACAGGTTGGTGATGTGCTTTTCCAGCAGGACAATGCACGTCCACCTAAGATTACTGCGACGCAACATGTTCTTCACGGTGTATCACAATTGATCTGGCCAGCAAGATCACCAGATCTCCCGTCAATTGGACACGTATGGGACATGGTGAAGCGGAAACCCACTCGTTCTCCAGAACCTGCAAGAACCATTGTCGAATTGCAACAAAAGTTGCAAGGTGCTTATGACAATCCGTCGCAGGATGTCGTTCGGCACCTTGATGATTGTCTGCATGCAAGCCTACACGCCTACGTTGCTACTAGAGAAGGGTACAATATGTAGTGATGCGAATGTTGCGACACCCTTTACTGTGACTTGTTTCATTTGGTCTGAATTTTTATCATTTACTCCTACAGTATTGAGCTACTTATCACATCACTTGTCAGTAAAATAATCTTGGCCTTGAGGGCGTTGCATATTTTTTTCCAGCACTGTATAACAACTCGCTCTGTAGCCGAGCTCGCTAGCGCAAGCCTGTGCGGAGACGCTCGACTTGGAGGTAAGGCGATTCGAATCCCGCTGATGGAAAATCTTCACTGCCAGTATTTGACCGGCAAAGGGAAGAGAGGTGATGGCATAAAATTCTTGTTCATCGGTCTTTTGCGCCAACGTTGTGGCTTTAATGCCACCCTTCTCCGGAGTGTCTCATGAAGTGAGAGGATGTGACTCTGTTCGTGGTGATCTGTCCGTCGGATGGGTACGTTAAGCACGGTGGCCCCCTTAGTGCTATTCGGTAGGAAAAGGCAATGAGCTGGCACTGGCTCTTTCGCCCTCTTCTTTCCCTTCAGCCATAACAACACAAACCTGACACTACACTGAGGAAGCACTCAACACGGTCATCCACACAACACAGATACACGCCTGGCACTTCATAACTGGTCGGAGGAAGGGAGTGGCAAACCACGTCCACCAGAACCTTGGCTAAACCGGCGATGCAGGATTCCTGCATCAGCTAACATACCCTCAGTCCATAGTTTCTTTGTCTTTGACACAAAACAAAGCTAAAAGCCCGGAAACAATAGATTACAAGATTTTTGGTGAACATCGTAAGCACGTCACATCATACAGGGGCTAAGTATTGGGTTGGGGCATACGCTCACAGCGTTTTCCATAAGTTTAATAAACACAACAGATACACATAACGGAGCCTTCATTCATCAATAATACACTATGTGATCGAAAGTATCTAGACACCTGGCTGAAAATGACTTACGTGACGCCCTCCATCGGTAATGCTGGAATTCAGTATGCTGTTGGCCCACCCTTAGCCTTGATGACAGCTTCCACTCTCTCAGGCATACGTTCAATCAGGTGCTAGAAGGTTTCTTGGGGAATGGCAGCCCATTCTTCACGGACTGCTGCTCTGAGGAGAGGTGCCGATGTCGGTCGGTGAGGCCTGGCACGAATTCGGCATTCCAAAACATCCCAAAGGTGTTCTATAGGATTCAGGTCAGGACTCTGTACAGGCCAGTCCATTACAGGGATGTTATTGTCGTGTAACCACTCCGCCACAGGCCGTGCATTATGAACAGGCGCTCGATCGTGTTGAAAGATGCAGTCGCCATCCCCGAATGGCTCTTCAACAGTGGGAAGCAAGAAGGTGCTTGAAACATCAATGTAGGCATGTGCTTTGAGAGTACCACGCAAAGCAACAAGGGAAGCAAGCCCCCTGCATGAAAGCACGACCACACTATAACACCACCGCCTCCGAATTTTACTGTTGGCACTACACACGCTGGCAGATGACGTTCGCCGTCCATCCGCCACACCCACACCCCGTCATTGGATCCCCACATTGTGTGCCGTGATTCGTCACTCCACACAACGTTTTGCCACTGTTCAGTCATCCAATGTTTACGCTTCTTACACAAAGCGAGGCGCCGTTTGGCGTTTACTGGCGTGATGTGTGGCTTATGAGAAGCGGCTAGACCGTGAAATCCATGTTTTCTCATCTCCCGCCTAACTGTCACAGTACTTGCAGTGGATCCTGATGCAGTTTGGAATTTCTTCAAAATGTTCAAATGTGTGTGAAATCTTATGAGACCTAACTGCTAAGGTCATCAGTCCCTAAGCTTAAGCTCTACTTAACCTAAATTATCCTAAGGACAAACACACACACCCATGCCCGACGGAGGACTCGAACCTCCGCCGGGACCAGCCACACAGTCTATGACTGCAGCGCCCTAGACCGCTCGGCTAATCCCTCGCGGCTTGGAATTTCTGTGTGATGGCCTGGAAAGATGTCTGCCTATTACACATTACGACCCTCTTCACCTGCCGGCGGTCTGTCAGTCAACAGACGAGGTCAGCCTGTGCGCTTTTGTGCTGTACGTGTCTCTTCACGTTTCCACTTCACTATCACATCGGAAACAGTGGACCTAGGGATGTTTACGAGTGTGGAAATCTCGCCTACAGACGTATGACACAATCGACACCCAACCACCTGACCACGTTCGAAGTCCGCGAGTTCTGCGGAGCGCCCCATTCTGCTCTCTCACGATATCTAATGACTATTGAGGTCGCTGATATGGAGTAACTGGCAGTAGGTGGCAGCACACTGCACCTAATATGAAAAACGTATGTTTTTGGGGATGTCCGGATACTTTTAATCACATAGTGTATATTGTCCTTCACTATTAACAACAGTCTGCCAACGCTGTGGTAATTTTTCGATTACACGACTGCAGAAATCACGTGGTTTTGAAGCGAAGAACTCGTAGAACCATTTTCGGGGCGCATTTTCATCCTGAAAGGAAGTTCCTTGAAGGTTGTTCGATAGAGAGCGGAAAAGGGGGCGCAAGATCAGGTAAATAAGGTTGGTGCGGGAATGACTTCCCAACACATCTCCTGTAGAGTGTTTTTTGTCAGCCTTGCAGAATGAGGGCGGCCATTATCGTGGAGCGGTATCCCTTTACACAGTCTTCCTCGTCGTTGTTCTTGGACTACGTCTGCAAGACGTCTCTGTTGTTGACAATAAATGTCAGCAGTGACGGTTACACATCGGGGAAGCAGACCGTAGTACAACACACCGTCTCTGTTCCATCAGATGCATAACATTGTCTTTTGTGTATGCGCGCTGTTCTTTGTACGGGGAGTTACTGCTTTGTTTGGGCTCAAGATTTCCTTTCTTTTCCTTATATTTGCATGAAGACACCATTTCTCGTCACCAGTAACGATTCAGGATAGGAATGGTCGGTGTCGTTCGCGAGCCAATTGATGGCGACCAAGCAGAGATGTAGATATGTCCACCCACTTATTTTCGTGATTCTGGCTTAGAGCGTGCGGTACTCGTACACCAGATTTTTCAACCTTCTACATTTCATGCAAATGTCACACGATTGTGGAATGAGCACAGTCCATTACATTTGCCTGTTCTCAAGTACATTGACGTGGATCATTGTGGATTAATGCGTTTAAATGATCTTCATCAAACCCGAAGGTCTTCCTGAACATGAAGAGTCAGTAATATCAAAACTATCCTCCTTGAAACGAAAAAACCGTTTTCCAATATCCCCACACACGCCGGAAGCGATTCTGGCTACCTCCACTGATATCTCCTCTCTATTGAACTCAAACAGTAGAATATGTCGGAAATGTTCCGATGTCTCGACTTGGCACTACGTTTTATAACTTCCAAAACTCCACTCACTATGTCCAAACTAAAAATGACAGTATGCAAACTCAAACAGCAACAGTCCGCAGCTCGTGGTATCGCGGTCGCGTTCTCGCTTCCCTAGTACGGGGTCCCGGGTTCGATTCCTGGCGGGGTCAGGGATTTTCACCTGCCTCGAGATGACTGGGTGTTTGTGTTGTCCACATCATTTCATCATCATTCATGAAAGTGGCGAGATTGGGCTGAGCAAAGGTTCGGAGTTTGTACGGGCGCTGATAACCGAGCAGGTGAGCGCCCCACAAACCAAACATCATCATCAAGCAGCAACAGTGACCTACAAATAAAAATGGACATCAGTAAATAAACCCATAACAACAGAAATACCAACATGCAAAACAAAAACACTACAAACGTATGCAGCAACCTAACATTTAGCAGCAGTTGGACGTACACATAAAACCTATCTTAGAGAAGACTAATGGAAGACTTAAGATTTGTTAGAAGCGTTCTAGGAAACTGCTTCGCAACTATAATACAAATTACACAGATGTCGCTAGTGCGACCAGTTTCAGTGTATTGTCCAAGCATTTGGCGTCATATGAAGAGGCATGACAGCAGGCATCGAACTCATTCAAAGACGCGCTGCTAGAGTCGTAATATGTCTGCACTGCAAATGTGTAAGTGAAACGGAGATGCTAGCAAAAATTAAATGGGAATCTTAGAAGGAAATCGACGCAGCTCTCGCGAATACCTGTCTGGCAAATTTAGACAACCAGTATTCGAGGACTTCCATGAGACTATTTTGCTGCCACCAACATACACGGGAGTTCAATAAGTAATGCAACACTTTTTTTTCTGAGAGCAGGTTGGTTTTATTCAGGATTCGAATACGTCTTATTATTCCCCACTCTTTCGGCTATAAAACCCTATTTTTGAACATAGTCTCCGTTCAGTGCGTAGTTCTTACAGCACCTTACAGGGAGGGTCTGTATGGCCGCATGGTACCACTACACCGGTCGACGTCACAAAATGGTTCAAATGGCTCTGAGCACTATGTGACTTAACTTCTCAGGTCATCAGTCCCCTAGAACTTTTTTTTTTTTTTGGTCATCAGTCTACTGACTGGTTTGATGCGGCCCGCCACGAATTCCTTTCCTGTGCTAACCTCTTCATCTCAGAGTAGCACTTACAACCTACGTCCTCAATTATTTGCTTGACGTATTCCAATCTCTGTCTTCCTCTACAGTTTTTGCCCTCTACAGCTCCCTCTAGTACCATGGAAGTCATTCCCTCATGCCTTAGCAGATGTCCTATCATTCTGTCCCTTCTCCTTATCAATGTTTTCCACATATTCCTTTCCTCTCCGATTCTGCGTAGAACCTCCTCATTCCTTACCTTATCAGTCCACCTGATTTTCAACATTCCTCTATAGCACCACATCTCAAATGCTTCGATTCTTTTCTGTTCCGGTTTTCCCACAGTCCTAGAACTTAGAACTACTTAAACCTAACTATCCTAAGGACATCACACACATCCATGCCCGAGGCAGGGTTCGAACCTGCGACCGTAGCGGTCGCGCGGTTCCAGACTGAAGCGCCTAGAACCGCTCCGTCACTCCGGCCGGCTCGACGTCGCAGCCAACGTCTTTGGCATCAATAACCTCCCCATAATCCACGTGCTGCTTCCCCCGGAGTACCTCCTTCATTGGGACAAACAAATAAAAGTCGTAAGATGCGAGATCCAGGCTGTAGGGTTAATGAGGAAGAACAGTCGAATGAGGTGGTGCGAGCTCCTCTCGGGTGCGCAGATTTGTATGGGGTCTTGTGTTGTCATAGAGAAGGAGAAGTTCGTTTGCATTTTTGTAGCGGCGAACACGCTGAAGTCGTTTCTTCGATTTCCTGAGGGTAGCACAATACACTGCAGAGCTGATCGTTGCACCATGATGGAGGATATCAAACAGAATAACCCCTACAGAGTCCCAGAAGAGTGTCACATAACTTTACCGGATGATGGTGCGGCTTTGAACTTTTTGTTCGGAGGAGAAGTGATGTGACGCCAATCCATGGATTGCCGTTTTGCTTCTGGTTCGAAGTGATGGATCTATGTTTCACCGCCTGTGACGATGTTCGAAAAAAAATTGTCACGATCAGCCTCGCAACGCTCAAGCAATTCCGCAGAAATGGTCCTTCGCTCCTCTTTTGGGGTCTTGTGTTAGGGGACGAGCAGGTACACGCCTTTGACACCCCAGTTGGTGGGCGAGTGTGTCAGCCCTATGAATAGAGACGTCCAGTTGAGCAGCAAGCTGTCTGATTGTGATCCATCGATCACCTCGAATGTCAGTGTTCGCCCGTTCCAGCGTTGCAGGAGTCACAGCTGTGTGCGACCGGCAGACATGCGAGAGATCGGAAATTTTTGTGATACCTTGTTGCGATGATGGTAGACGCCTCGCCCAACGGCTCACCGTGCTTTTCTTCACTTCCAGGTATCCGTAAGCTTTCTGCAAGTACCTATGAATATCTACGATGCTCTTGTTTTTCACCAAAAGAAACTCAATGAGAACTCTCTGCTTGGAACGCACTTCCGTTACAGAAACCATTTTGAAGGCTACGTACGGCAACACAACCTATCAGGACTTCATGAAACTATAGGGGCTGAAGCGAGAATATTCCAAGATGTCTCACAACAAATTCCGCATTTTTCCGAAACTGGTCAAGAATAAAATGTCTTGCATTATTTACTGGACGCCCCTCGCATATGGAAGAATAGGAATAAGTTAGATATTAGAATACGTTCAGGGGCGTATAGACAATTATTTTTCCCGGTCTCAATAGTCAAACTGAAAAGTACTAATATTGAGACCAAGTACCCTCCACCATGCACAGTCCAGTTACTTACGGTGTATACACAGGGTATTTCAAATAAGATGTTTTCCTCTGTAACTTATAAAATAATATGTGAACGGAACATTTATTTAGATAGGTAACCGTAAGAAACGTAACTCTTTCTGTGAAACTACGAACATAGTCCAGAGAGTTACAGTAGCGAGATATAATTTTTTAAAACGTGGGCATTGATAAATGAGCTAGCAATTACTGTCGGTCAGATAATCTTGCGACTTCCTGATCATATGACACATTCTACGTCTCAAAAAAAGAAAATGTTGTCAAGCCAAACAAACGGTTCTTCTCAGGACCCGTTGACTAGAAAACTCGGATCCTCAACCCAGTTTTTTCACTTGAAACTTTGTAACCCTTAGCCACGTGACGTGTATTCCAGAGACATAACCACCTGACGTCGGTCATAGAGACCGCTTGCGTATTTTAAATTTTATGTTAAAGTACGTTAAAATATTGCAATAAATTAAAGTCAAGTCTTTGTTTTCATAATATTTTAATCATAATACAACTTCAAAGTGCGAAAAAGTATACTTGTATACACAAAAAATTCAACACGTAACAAACGTTTACTCATTTTAGGCAAAATTGTAGGAACTTAAAAAATATTTGAGACCAGGCAGTACAAATCCTTATAATATCAATATTCATACATATTTATGAGCAGTTTGGTATATTATCTATAATAGATAAGTAATTTTTGATACATATCAACACAATTATTTCAAAATTACAAGACACAACACTCACAAATAGCGACGACATTCAACGAACAGTTTTTGACTGCATTCTACGCAAATAGGATTCTTACATGCAGAACATGCGTTTCTTTTTGGGGTCACAAATCGGGCATGTTTTCCATTTTTCAAGTTTTTCAAAAGTTTCAGTTGATGACGTACTGGGTATTTGATCCATTTTTAGAATTCGACGCAAGGTGTACTGAAGGTCTCTTTGCAAGCCAAAACTATGCACGCGGCGTTTCATGTGAGGCTTTACAAGGTCTTCTGCCAACTTCTTTTATGCAAGTCAGACGTGGTATCTTTGACTGTGCTTGGTTCATGTTACCAACAGTGTACGCGTTTGTTGAAGATATGTCAAGGATTCTATAAAATTTGCCATTGGACGTCGGTGAGTCAGTCTAGACGTGGAGTACATAGCACATTTCTGATCTAGCATATCAACACCCCCCTTTGTGCTGTTTTAAAATATGATAATTTACGATTTCTCCGTATTTGAATCAATGCTTGGCGTATGATGCATGCTGGGCAAAACAAGCACAGATTTATTTCCCTTTGGTGAGATGTAAAGCCAAAAACCGCCGATACGTCTTCTCGGTCACGTATGGAAAGAAAGTGATGCGGGATTTCGCGCTTGTTTTTCTTCGTGGTATCCACTAGTGTCAGTTGTTTTGTTTCAGCACATTTGGTAGCTCCACTGATGTGAACCAATTATCGGCGGTCAACGGTTCTGTGCGTTCCTTCTATCGATGTCATTAGTCGCAAAACTGCCTGGTTAGGTTTGTTCAGTCTTTGCTACTCAGCTGGGAGACCTTTGCAATCACGATCGTTCCTTAAGTAAAAGTAAGCGTCCAACAGATATCCAGTTTTAGAATCAGTAACGCACATGATTTCCAAACCATATTTGTGTGGTTCTTTTTTCGGGATGTACATTTTGAATTTTCACTTTCCACGGAAAGCTACTAGCATTTCATCAATGCGAGTATAGATACTGATGGAGCAGACGTCTTTACAGTTCTGAATAAACATTTCAAAAAGTTGCGATATTGGCGTACCCAAATTAGTGCTGCGGCTTTCAATTCGAGTATTTGCATCATCAAACCGAAGTCATTTGAGCAGTACTTCAAACCTGTTGTTGCTCATAATACAGCGATATGTTTCTCTGCCTATGCCATCTTTGCTGTTCCAGCATGTGTAGTGTGTATGGTTTTCTTTAAAAATGGCAGTGTAGTACAGCATACCAATGAAGGCTTTCAATTCAGTTACATCTACATCTCGAACAGCTGTTTCCCTTTGGTAATTAGGCCAATTTTTTCTGATTTTTTTCATTAGTATGCTTTATTATTTCTCCCAACATACTTTCAGAGAATAATATACTCACAAATCCGGAGTCTTAGTGTTTTCAGGCAGAAACCCTGAAAATTATGTTTTCCAGGTGGGCGCCGTATGGTGTTATGGTGCATAGTCCTTGATCTTGAGACCAGAGGACGGGAAGACCAACCACTTCAGAATCTATGTCACCTTCATCTAACCATTGGACTATAGTTTTCTCCATTTTCTCCATCTGAGATTTTTTACCCTAAAAAATAAATAAGGTTCGAATCCTGCCTCGGGCATGGATGTGTGTGATGTCCTTAGGTCATACGGATTGCATGCCAAAAAATTTTACCGAGTACGAACGCGTCTGGAGCTGCCGAGCGCACGCCACGAACTGGCGGGAGAATGGAAAAAGTACGTTGATTCACGATTGTGTCACGTGCGTAATAACGGAAAAATTTAAATACAAAATCTTGAGAGCCTCTGAGACCGACGTCAGGTGGTTAAGGGTTAAAAATAACAGTATCGACCTAGTTGCCATATAGGAAACTCATTGTGAAACGGAAGACCAACTACAGACAAGGAGAAAAATACGGCCCTATCAACTTCACATCACTTAAAACTTCCGGGCTATTAGGCCGGGGTTGATGTATAGAACATTCTCCAAAATTTCCTCTCCGACCGCGAGAGACATCTTCAGAGGTAAAATGATGAACTGCCAGTTCGCTATTTTACCTCTGAAGATGTCTCCCGCAGTCGGAGAGGAAACGTCAGGAGAAAGTTTTACACATCGACCACGGCCTAATAACCAGGAAGTCTTAAGTGATGTCAGTACCAGCCGTGAAAACTTACATTGTATTATCGCCCTATCACCTGCTATGTGCTACGTATCGTCCATTAAATGACATAACAAAACACGTTATTCAAGATACAGAAAACGCCTCTCTTGTTTTCACGTCTGCCGGTGACGAAATTAGTAATGTCGTAGTAAAAACTAGAAGATCGTCGCCAACACTTACAAACCGCCAGCTACACCTTGGCCAGACCAAATTATCCACAGACATCCTCATCCTGCTATATACGAGGGTGATTATGACAGTCGCCACGAGCGATGGAAATACAGAGATTGCAACAATAATAGGAACACACTACCAGCATGGACTGGATGATCACTTACGCTTGTGTTCGATGCTAAAAATCGACCTACTCTTCAGTCAACAGCGTGGAGACAGAAATACAACATTGATCTATGGTTTGTTTCGGCTGACAACAGTGGCCAGTCCTTACCAATCTCAAAAGAAAAAACCCGTCCCTTGTATGGACATAAACCGCATTCGCAGCGTTTGAAGTCAAGGAAGAGTTTCCTTAGAACATTAAAGTCACTTACCACCACTGCTGAAAATTCCATGGTGAAACTTTGGAGGGATAAGACTTCCCTTCCCTCTGGTTGGAAAAAGAGTTTCTGAAACACTGCCTCCAGGGCATGACGAGGGATGGATGACTGGAAATCTTTGAACAGGCTGAGATCAGGAGTGGGTAGATCAAGACTTAATCCGGCAAGATGAGGCTACAATACGGAAAACAATATTAAGTGCGATTGTGGAGAAGGCTACACTGTGCAGCACATTCTTCGATATCGACTGCGTCCAGCCTCCTGTGTAACAGAAGTCCTACATCAAGCGACAGAAGATGGACTGAAAGTGGCCAAACTTTGGTCAAAGACTATATGACATGTTAGCTGTTCACCTATGTATGTTTCTGAAACGAGAATAAAAACCAATCTCACAAAAGTGTGCTCCATGACTTCCTCTAGAGGTAGGAATACAAACCCGTGTTATCACCTCTGTCTCTCGCCCCATGTGGAATTTTAAAGAAGGCTAAGTGGACCAATTTCTCTACAGAACTAGACAAATGCTTCGACTGTATATCCACCACCAGCAGAAACTACAAAAGATCTGTCGGCGCCATAATAAGCACTGCCAAAAAGTGTGTACTACCATGCTACCCGAAGGAATACATCCCTGGCTGGTACCAAAACAGTGGGGAGCTGTACAAAAACGTCTTCGAAAATGGTGATCAAGAAATAATAGACGCACTACCCCACAGCCTAGATGCGACGAGACGGAAAAAGAGGATAGAAATAGTAGAAAGCCTGATTTTCAGACGTCGAGTAGACAAGTATGGACATTATTAAGGAAAATAGGAAGTGGGACTCAGGCATAAGGCAACTGTGAATCCAAATGCTGTTGCTACACAAAGCACATACAGTCAAGGTTAAACTAGAATTCAGAATTCTAGAAGCCGAAGCCACAGAAACCGAAAAATATCAATAGCTCTTAAACATGTCAAGCCAGAAAGAACTACAGGGTTCGAAAATATCTACCCTGAGTTCCTAATAAATGTACAAAATGTATGGATGGTTCATTTCTTCACAGATATTAAGTAAACCAGTAATATATCACAAGAATTAAAACGTTCGAAGATAATTGCTATACTGAAACCTGGCAAACCAGTTGATAGCATTAAGAGCTTCAGACCAGTAGCCCTACTATATGGGAATGTACAACTAGTAGAACGGTTTATCAATAATAGAACCAGTTCGAGAGTACTTGAAACAATCCCGATCTAACAAGCGGGCGTCCAGCAAAAACGAAGCTGCATAGATCAAATTCTGTCACTCACCGCCTACATTGAGGCAGGGTTTTAAGCAAAACTTAAGACAGCAGCTATATTCATTAACCTATCAGCGGCCTAGGATATAGCGTAGAGAGAAGGCATGATTCGAAAGCTTCTTCGCATAATTCATTGTAAAGTCGGGGGATCCGACATCAGCTTTCCAATGGAATTAAAAAATGATGTACCACAGGGATCAGTACTTGCGCCTTTTCTCTTCAGTTAGTTCACTGCCATCAACAAAATCGAGGAAGTTTGATTTCGTCAATTTCTGCGTACTCACAACAAGACGTAGCTCAACTGAACAGTCAGAATAAATTGTAACGGACGATCTAGGTGTAGGGGGAAACTACTTTCGCAAACGAAGATTTCAACGAAAAGCCACCAAAATGGAGATTTCCTGCCTACAGCTACATAATAGACTCGCCGGAAAAGAACTCAACATACAACGTGAAAACACTGAACCTATTCAGAATAAGAGGCCAAAGTACTGACCGAGCGAGGTAGCACAGTGGTTAACAATGGACTCGCAATTAAGAGGACAACGGTTCAAATCCGCATCCGGCTATCCTGATTTAGATTTACTGTGCTTTCCCTAAATCGCTTAAGGCAAATTCCTGAATGGTTCATTTCAAAAGGCGTGGCCGCTTTCCTTCCCCATCCTTACCTAATCTGAGCTTTTGCTCCGTCTCTAATGACTTCCTTGTCGACGGGACGTTAAACATTAATCTTCCTTCCTAACAAACACTGCTGGAGAAAAAGAAAAAAAAACTGTACCAGAAAGTTACAGCGGTTCGATAAATGATCAGCAAATATGCAATGTTCTGAATACGTTGCAAGTGCCAGCCGTGGTCAGAACAGTGTTGTGTGTAGTCGTGAGTGCACTGCGTCGGAGTGAATTCGTACGTGGGCAGATTGTTGGTGCTCGTATGTTGGTGTTTCTGTAACCAAGGCAGCAGAAGTATTTGGTGTTTCAAGAGGCACCGTATCGAAGATTTATACCATGCACAGGGAAATAAGAAAAAAATCATCCGCTAAGTCACAACGCTGACTAAAATGTGCATTGGGTGATCCTGACGGACAGTCATTGAAGAGGACTGTGGAGCAATAGAAAAAAGTCATTTGATCGGATGAGTTTTTCTTGCAGACTATTTCCAACTTTTGGCCGAGTTCATGTCCTAAGAGTGAAACATGGCGGGGGTTCGGTGATGATTTGGGCAGCCATAGCGTCGTATTCCATGGGCTCTATGAATACTCTGAAAATTCGAGCGGCTAACAGAAGTGGTAAAGGCTGCCAGTCTTGTTTGCAAAATTAAAGCAGAGCTGACCATTTGCAGCATAGTCGATAGGACCGATTGCGGACCTGTGGTAC
This sequence comes from Schistocerca cancellata, assembly GCF_023864275.1. Lineage (NCBI taxonomy): Eukaryota > Metazoa > Arthropoda > Insecta > Orthoptera > Acrididae > Schistocerca > Schistocerca cancellata. The sequence goes on from NC_064629.1 coordinate 819,998,753, forward strand.
AGAGCCGAGTGGAGGGTCTGAATCAGAGGCTCAGACGGTTCTGCGACCGTGTAGGCTGCAGATTCCTCGACTTGCGCCAAAGGATGGTTGGGTTTCGGGTTCCACTGAATAGGTCAGATGTCCACTATACACAGGAGGCGGCTACACGGGTAGCAGGGGCTGTGTGGCGTGGACTGGGCGGTTTTTTAGGTTAGAGGGTCTCGGGAAAACGCAAGATGGGCTTCAGTCACAAAGGGTGCAGGCTGAACACAGGAAGAACGTAGATACAGCAACCATTGGTATAACAGTTGTAAATTGTCGTATCTGTGTTGGGAAAGTACCAGAGCTCCAAGCACTAATAGAATGCACTGATGCTCAAATCGTTATAGGCACTGAAAGCTGGCTAAAGCCGGATATAAGCTCAGCCGAAATTTTTGCGAAGAACCTAACGGTGTTCCGAAAAGATATGCTAAACACGGTTGGCGGTGGTGTGTTTGTTGCTGTTGGAAGTAGTTTAACTTGTCGCGAAATTGAAGTAGATACTTCCTGTGAGTTAGTATGGGTAGAGGTCATTGTTGGCAACCGGAATAAAATAATAATTGGATCCTTTTACCGACCTCCCAGTTCCGATGATACAATTGCTGAAAGGTTAAAAGAAAACTTGAGTTTGATTTCAAACACGTACCCGACTCGTACTAGTTGGTGGTGACTTTAATTTACCCTCGACATGTTGGCTAAAATACATGTTTAATTCCGGAGGTACGCATAAAATATCATCCGAAATTGTGCTAAACGCATTCCCTGAAAATTATTTCGAGCAGTTAGTTCATGAGCCCACGCGAATAGTAAACGGTTGTGAAAACACACTTGACCTCGTAGCAACAAACAATCCTGAGTTAATAACCAGCATCAAAACCGATATAGGAATTAGTGAACACAGGGTTGTCGTAGCGAGATTGAATATTGTAATCCCCAAATCCTTGAAAAATAAACGAAAAATATACCTATTCAAAAAAGCAGATAAAAATTCACTTGACACCTTCCTGAGAGACAATCTCCACTCATTCCAAATTAATAATATAAGTGTAGACTAGATGTGGCTTAAATTCAAAGAAATAGTATCGGCATCAATTTGGAGGTTTATACCAAATAAACTAACAAGCGACGGAGCTGATCCTCCTTGGTACACAAAACGGGTTAGAACACTGTTGCAGAAACAACGAAACAAACATGCCAAATTTAAATAGACGCAAAATCCTCAAGATCGGCAATCCTTTACAGACGCTCGAAACTTAGCATGGAGTTCAATGCGAGATGCTTACATCAGTTTCTGCAACGAAACATTATCTCGAAACCTGAAAGAAAATCCAAAGAGATTCTGGTCGTATGTGAAGCATGTTAGCGGCAAGAAACAATCAATGCCTTCTCTGCGCGATAACAATGGAGATACTATCGAAGACAGTGCTTCCAAACCAGATTCACTAAACACTGCCTACCGAAATGCCTTCATAAAAGAAGACGAAGTAAATATTCCAGAATTCGAATCGAGAACAGCTGCCAACATGAGTAACGTAGAAGTAAACATCCTCGGAGTAGTGAATCAACTTAAATCACTTCATAAAAGCAAGTCTTCTGGTCCAGACTGTGTATCAATTAGGTTCCTTTCGGGGTATGCTGATACATTAGCTTCATACTTAACAATTATATACAACAGTTTCCGTCCTCTTTTAGAATACTGCTGCGCGGTATGGGATCCTTATCAGGTAGGACTGACGGAGTACATCGAAAAAGTTCAAAGAAAGGCAGCACGTCTTGTATTATCTCGAAATGTGGGAGAGAGTGTCACAGAAATGATACAGGATTTGGGCTGGAAATCATTAAAAGAAAGGCGTTTTTCGTTGCGACGGAATTTTCTCACGAAATTCCAATCACCAACTTTCTCCTCCGAATGCGAAAATATTTTGTTGACACCGACCTACATAGGGAGGAACGATCACCAAGATAAAATAAGTGAAATAAGAGCTCGTACAGAAAGATATAGGTGTTCATTCTTTCCGCGTGCTATACGAGATTGGAATAATGGAGAATTGTGAAGGTGGTTCGATGAACTCTCTGCCAGGCACTTAAATATTATTTGCAGAGTATCCATGTAGATGTAGATGTACTGATGACATTGCACGGCTACCGATTGAGGTCAAATACAACAGTGTTACCTGATGGCTTGGCTAGAATCTGAATTTATGTTCAAGCATGCATTTCTTGTGGTGTTTTCATATTATTGTCGAATCCCTGTATAGCAGAAGCAAGGTGCTATTCGTGATTGGATTCGACCAGATGTGTCGGATGTACTACTGGGTTCTATGATTTTTTCACCAGAAATGTACGATCTTTGTAACCTATGATCCGCACATCATAATGCCCGGGAATGGCCATGACGTAGCTGCCTGATACAACCCGACAATTACCATTCTTTCTTTTGATGCCACATTCGCAAACGACAAACACTAACCAGACAGCGTAACTGCTCTTATCTCGAACACATACAATCGCACCAAAAAGTATTGGCACACGTGAGTATTTATCGTTGCTGGTTACAAAAGTCGCACTTTCCGGTACACAGCACATGTACGTGCTACCTCACATACCAGACATTACAACTCTGTCCACAGTGCCTACTATTAACAAAGAAATGCAGTGTTAAGGGCAAACATGTATCTCCTCTGCACACAAAAAGTATTGGCACAGAGCGAGGCTACTCGGTATATTGCTGGGTTTTCAGGTACCGGAACGCCACCTGCTGACGCAATAGACACTGCGTGTTGTTGACGGTATAGTCGCTAGTATGTTGCTGTATTGCGCGATGGTGGTCAGCATGGGGCCGAAGAAGAAGGTGTAAGTAGGCTCTTTATGTTTTCTTTATGTAAGTAGGCTGTTTATGTTTTCTTATTGGCAACGTTACGTAGCACTCTATATGAAAATCACTAGCTGTGCTGTGTGCAGTCTGTGGCTAGTTTGCATTGTTGTCTGCCATTGTAGTGTTGGGCAGCGGCAGCTGGATGTGAACAGCGCGTAGCGTTGCGCAGTTAGAGGTGAGCCGCCATCTCTCTCCTCACATCCACCACTGCTGGCGGCTCACCTCTAACTGCGCAACGCTAAGCGCTGTTCACATCCAGCTGCCGCTGCCCAACACTACAATGGCAGACAACAATGCAAACTAGCCACAGACTGCACACAGCACAGCTAGTGATTTTCATATAGAGCGCTACGTAGCGTTGCCAATAAGAAAACATAAACAGCCTACTTACATAAAGAAAACATAAACAGCCTACTTACAAAGGAACATTCAGTGGCGTAGCGTGAGAGAGTGGTATTTCTCCATTCACAAGGGAGGAGCTATTGACAAATCGGAGCAGAGGTGTCTGTTAGCTACACCACGGTACGAGCCATCGCTCATAAATATAAAGAGACTGGAACAACAGTGAATAAGTGTTGTCCTGAACGTCCAAAAGTGCTTACAACCCGAGAGCGTCGCCATATCATCGCACGTGCTCGGAAGGAACCTGCTATAAGCGCAGCAGCTATTGCTGAGGTTGTTCAGACAACGTCCGACAGGACGGTTAGTGTTCAAGCTATAATAAAAGTGTTGAATGAGGCTGACATGCATGGACGTTCTACCAGGAAAAAGCCACACATATCGGAAATTAACCAGCAGAAACGCCTGCAGTTTGCCAAGGACTACACCAGCAAGCCGATGGAGTTTTGGAACTCTGTAATATTTCGGGACGAATTGAAGTTCAATGTGTTCGGATTTGATGCAAGAAAGAAACTTCGGCGTAAGCCGAATACGCACCTCGACATCAAACACATGCATCCCAGCCGGCTGAAGTGGCCGAGCGGTTCTAGGCGCTACAGTCTGGAACCGCGTGACCGCTACGGTCGCAGGTTCGAATCCTGCCTCGGGCATGGATGTGTGTGGTATCCTTAGGTTAGTTAGGGTTAAGCAGTTCTAAGTTCTAGGGGACTGATGACCTCAGATGTTAAGTCCCATAGTGCTCAGAGCCATTTGAAGATGCATTCCACAGTCAAACACGGTAGGGGTGGTATCAAGGTCTGGGGCTGTATGGCGGTGTCCGACGTTGGAAATCTAGCTGTAATCCACGGTACAATGGATCATATGACATACATCGACGTGTTGCGAGGTAATTTACACGCTAGTGCACAGACATTGGGCCTTACTGGGATGTTTCATTTCCAGCAAGACAACGACCCAAAACATACCGTCATGAAAACCCGGGAGTGGTTACTGTACAATGCCCCCAGAAGGGTTCTAACATTACCTCAGAGCCCTGATTTGAGCTCCATTGAGAACCTGTGGGCTCATCTTGACACACAAGCCAGAAAAAGGCGTCTGTCCGGAAAAAACGACATGGAGAAAGTGCTCCTGAAGGAATGGCCGAAAATTACCCCTGATATCACCCGGAATTTAACACAAAGCATTCCTAGGCGTTCACGTGCTTTTATAAGATGCTAAAGGGAGCTATTAGAAGGTGAACATCAATGAAGAAAACGAACACACTGTCCGACTCATACGCGTGTGTCAATACTTTTTGGATGCAGAAGAGCGATGTTTATTTTCGTAACATTGTATGTTACTTTACGGACAGGTGATTTGGACATATTTGTAACCTATGCAATGTAAGGTGGCACGTGTCTGGGTTCTGTTCTGAAATATATGTTTCGTTTAACCTACAACCACTAAAATGTAACTGTGCCAATACCTTTAGGTGCGATTGTATTTTCGCGTGATTCACTGTTGCGTGTTTCGGTAACCATCGGAGACAGGCTACGCAGTGACAAGGTCCGAGAGGACGTCTGACAAGCTAAACCCTTGCCCGCAGTAAAGGTTCCTTACATAATTTATTCCTACCTGACAGTCGGGGTGCAACGTTAGTAATGCGATCGCAATGCGGCTGCGGCTGCGGCTTTTCAGACCGTGAAACCGTGTGCCAGGGCCCTGCTATCGCGCTGCTTTGTGCAGCGTTTCCGCTTCGGTGGTCGGGTACTGCACGGCTCCGAGAAGAGCCGGGGGACGCCGGAAATAGCCAGCCAGTGTCAAATCGGCAGTGCGACACGACTAAGCACTTCCTGTCAGAGGGCTGGGTAGACCCCGTGCTTGCAGCCACGTTGTACGGGAGGCGCTGCGATCTCTTTTAAGGGGACCTGGATGTGAACGGGATGTATTTTTATATCTCGCTCTCAGTGCACATTACTCTTGATCTACAATGCGGAGGAAGTTGTGTTTTACCAACAATGAATGACATTAACTGAAGCTGTAAAAGAAAATTTATTGAAATATTTATTACAGTATAAGGCTTACAGTATTTTGCCTAATGGATGTTTTTATAATACACGTTCCCATTCTGGTACCATTTTCTGGTCCATCATCAGTGTAATAGCATTCAAACTGTGCCAGGCTGCTGTCAACATTTATAGGAACACATTATGCCTCTCATTTTGTAGTTTGGAGTATATCTGAGGAAATAGAAAAACTATATTATTTTACCACATAACTATTTTGTCTAAAAAGTACCACTAACATTATATGCAGAATAACAAACAGATCATTTCTGAGATGTATTATGCATAATTCAAAGATACAATCCCAGTCTTCACTTGAGAGAACTTTGGTGAACATGGATAAAACCATTGTGAAGTTATATGTACCTAATGTTCTGAATACGTAATTTCTAGAAATTGAGAGAAGAATGTTCACAGTGTTTTTCACTCACCGTATGCCTCTTTCAGAACATTCCAGCAGCATAATCTTGCTAGCCAGTTGCTTCTTTATCCTCTGTAGACTTCTTCAGGAGCCTTTTTTCCTTACTCTGGATCCTTTAGTGGTGGCTTCCACAGCCCTTTCAGCTTCAACTAGTCAAATGGTTCAAATGGCTATGAGCACTATCGGACTTAACCTGCTGAGGTCATAAGTCCCCCAGAATTTAGAACTACTTAAACCTAAATAACCTATGGACATCACACACATCCATGCCCGTGGTAGAATTCGAACCTGCGACCTAGCGGTCGCGCGGTTCCAGACTGTAGCGCCTAGAACCGCTCGGCCACATCGACCGGCTTCAACTAGTCCCTGACGATCTATGGCAGCCAGAGCAGCTATCATATTATTTCCTGGCTAGATGCCTAATTTGTCCATTACTGCCGGCCGCTGTGGCCGAGCGGTTCTAGGCGCTTCAGTCTGGAACCGCGCGACCGCTACGGTCGCAGGTTCGAATCCTGCCTCGGGCATGGATGTGTGAGATGTCCTTAGGTTAGTTATGTTTAAGTAGTTCTAAGTTCTAGGGAACTGATGACCTCAGATGTTAAGTCCCATAGTGCTCAGAGCCATTTGAACCATTTGTCCATTACTTTTGTCATGCTGATTACACCATCATTGAAACAGATGACAGCATCCATCACACCCATTTTGAGTACTGCCCATCCAACAAACACTGTTTTTGGTCCTCGTTGCCACACGTGTTGAAACTCTCATTAGGGTTTTGTGTACGGCCATGTACGCATTTGCTAAGTAATGTTGTATCTGCAAGGTCCCTGTATATTGGCTTTATTGTTTCGATGACTGTGGCAGGCAAGAAATGTTTATGGTGATATTCCTTGCCTGTCGTATGAGCGTGGCTGGTTTGCAGACATTTGTTTAAAGAGCGTTTAAGTCCAAATCAGCAACTGAAAAGTAGATAAAAAATACATTTTTTAAAAGGGATAAAAATGTCTTTCAGATGGTGACAAAAAATGTTTTCGAAAATTTCAGACATTTCACGTCCAGGCCCCCTTAAAGCGATTGCAGTGCAAACGCTTCCGTTATCTGAAAATCCACCAACACCTAGACGCGATACGGCGCTAATAAGCTCTCTAAACAATTTGTTTCCCCAAATTAAATGTCCCTTTGAACTGAACATTAGAGGACACTAGATCATATGATCACGTGAATTTGCCTTTTAATTGAATTCATCATCAGTTGAGTTTATGAAACTTTCTGGCACATTAAAATTGTGTTCCGAATTGGGACTCGAACCAAGGAGTTTTGCTTTACTCACGCGAGTGCTCTATCGTTGGAGCTACCCAAGCACGACTGACTACCTACCCTCGCAGCCCCTCATCTAGCAGTACCTCTTCTCCTAAACTTCCAAATTTCACAGAAGTTCTACTTTGTGGGGTTACAGCTGCTGCAGGAAAGGATACTGGGGAGAAATGGCTTAGCTACAGCCAGGGGGATTGTTTCCAGCACAAATTTCCACTCTCCAGCGGAATATGTGCTGATTTGAAACTTCCTGTTCGATTATAACTGTGTGCTGCCCCAGAACTCGAATCTTAGAACTTTGCCTTTTACGGGCAAGTGCTCCACCCACTGATTATCCAAGCACGAAAAATGCCCGAGGCTGTGGATAATTCATTTCTCGGCAGTAGTCTATCTTCCAGAAGTGTCAGTCCCTCAAGGTATGAAAGAGGACTTTTGTAAAATTTGGAAGGTAGAAGAAGAGGTACTGTCGGATGAAGAGCTATGAGAGTGGGTCGTGAAGCGTGCTTGGATAGCATAGTCGGTAGAGTGGCTCCAATTTCGAGTCCCGGGCCGGCACACAGTTTTAATATATCATGAATTTCATATCGGCGCAAAGTTCGCTGCAGAGTGAAAATCCAGCTTGGGATTTCAATTCATGTACAATGTTTTTGTAAAGGTGGCAATTATAAGACTAAACATCAAAAGAAATATTAATCCTCTGCATCTACTCCGAGTTAATAACGTTAGAGTTCTCGAATTCTTCCCTCCAGTATTCTGTAACACAATTGTAAATCATTAAAAATCTAATTCACACCCTTCCATATGTCGATCTACAGTCACTTACATCTGTTTCTCTCAGTAAATAGACACCTGTATCTATTTTGTCCATTATATATATATATATATATACACTCCTGGAAATTGAAATAAGAACACCGTGAATTCATTGTCCCAGGAAGGGGAAACTTTATTGACACATTCCTGGGGTCAGATACATCACATGATCACACTGACAGAACCACAGGCACATAGACACAGGCAACAGAGCATGCACAATGTCGGCACTAGTACAGTGTATATCCACCTTTCGCAGCAATGCAGGCTGGTATTCTCCCATGGAGACGATCGTAGAGATGCTGGATGTAGTCCTGTGGAACGGCTTGCCATGCCATTTCCACCTGGCGCCTCAGTTGGACCAGCGTTCGTGCTGGACGTGCAGACCGCGTGAGACGACGCTTCATCCAGTCCCAAACATGCTCAATGGGGGACAGATCCGGAGATCTTGCTGGCCAGGGTAGTTGACTTACACCTTCTAGAGCACGTTGGGTGGCACGGGATACATGCGGACGTGCATTGTCCTGTTGGAACAGCAAGTTCCCTTGCCGGTCTAGGAATGGTAGAACGATGGGTTCGATGACGGTTTGGATGTACCGTGCACTATTCAGTGTCCCCTCGACGATCACCAGTGGTGTACGGCCAGTGTAGGAGATCGCTCCCCACACCATGATGCCGGGTGTTGGTCCTGTGTGCTTCGGTCGTATGCAGTCCTGATTGTGGCGCTCACCTGCACGGCGCCAAACACGCATACGACCATCATTGGCACCAAGGCAGAAGCGACTCTCATCGCTGAAGACGACACGTCTCCATTCGTCCCTCCATTCACGCCTGTCGCGACACCACTGGAGGCGGGCTGCACGATGTTGGGGCGTGAGCGGAAGACGGCCTAACGGTGTGCGGGACCGTAGCCCAGCTTCATGGAGACGGTTGCGAATGGTCCTCGCCGATACCCCAGGAGCAACAGTGTCCCTAATTTGCTGGGAAGTGGCGGTGCGGTCCCCTACGGCACTGCGTAGGATCCTACGGTCTTGGCGTGCATCCGTGCGTCGCTGCGGTCCGGTCCCAGGTCGACGGGCACATGCACCTTCCGCCGACCACTGGCGACAACATCGGTGTACTGTGGAGACCTCACGCCCCACGTGTTGAGCAATTCGGCGGTACGTCCACCCGGCCTCCCGCATGCCCACTATACGCCCTCGCTCAAAGTCCGTCAACTGCACATACGGTTCACGTCCACGCTGTCGCGGCATGCTACCAGTGTTAAAGACTGCGATGGAGCTCCGTATGCCACGGCAAACTGGCTGACACTGACGGCGGCGGTGCACAAATGCTGCGCAGCTAGCGCCATTCGACGGCCAACACCGCGCTTCCTGGTGTGTCCGCTGTGCCGTGCGTGTGATCATTGCTTGTACAGCCCTCTCGCAGTGTCCGGAGCAAGTATGGTGGGTCTGACACACCGGTGTCAATGTGTTCTTTTTTCCATTTCCAGGAGTGTATATATCGCTTTCTTTAACTGTTCCCCTGTATGACATCATCGTTAACTTGCATAATTTCTAACAAAAGCATCAGAAACGAAGAAGTGATACCTGTAAAAATCTGTGGAAGGTGTAGTCGGGCCATCCGGATACACGCAGGAACGTCTCATTTTTGCACCTCCCCGTCCTCTTCCAAACCACCACAACATCGGCCCCTCCCCCTAAACCCACAGAACGTTCAATTAGACACATGTCAGCCGTAGACTGAGGAAATCATAACAACACATCTCCAGTTCCCCATGACTGACAGATAATCACGACCTTGGTTTCATTAAAAACAAGATTAAATCGCCTCTTCAGACTGCCATGGACGAGGCTGTTCCCAAAATCACTATCAAAAACTACAGGCCTACAATTTCCCTAAGAATCATTCCGACGTGTCCAAGAAAAAAAAGACAGATCTACACTCAAATTAAGAGAACAGTCGAGACCTGAAACCTATTTGGAGTCGACTCAATGTCCAAATCAAACGTACTATATTCAGCTTCAGACAACAACAATGTGACGACACTTTCTAAAGATCTGATTTCAAAGAAGGTCGAAAATTCTGGAATAGATTTAAAACTTTCACCGCACAAAATACAATGACTGACAAAAAAAACTAAACTCCTCCAAAACAGGCCATGAAAGCCCAACGATACTGACCGGCCGCCGTGTCATCCTCAGCTCACAGGCGTCACTGGATGCGGAATGACTGACACAAACCTCATCATTAACAACAGTCCAACCACAACAGACAAAGGGAAAGGAGCTTTCAAAGAAGTACTGCACTCTTTCCTTCAAAACGATATTTTCGACAAAGGATTCCGCTGAACCGTAGCCACAGAACTCATCCTCTTGCTCCAAACTTCCAGCACTCCAACTAAACAAGATGACATGCTAACGGCTGACATCACAGAACACGAAGTCTCAGACGTAATCTGAGAACATGAAAAAAAAATCGAAAACCATCACGATGCCAAAACTCGGAAAGCCACTAACTGATCCCAAATTCTATCGCCCCATTTCCCTCCTAGACGTCATTAGAAAAACCTTCTTACGAATCTTCGCGGACAAATTAAAAAAAATACGCACTCATGAAACACCTCTTTCTAAATCACCAAGCAGTGTGTAGGCAACATAGATCGACATCTGGCCACCTCCTTCAACTGACAGCTGGCGTAACCAAAATCATAAGTGTGAGACATTGCACTCTGGGAGTGTTCCTAGACATAGAACGCGCCTTCGATAAAACCTGGCACGAAGGATTACTATAAAACTCTCAATAATAGGGCCCCCTCCAAAGCCATAGAAATTATCCAGTCACTCCTGCAAAACAGACACTGAAGTGTACACGTCTACGAGTCCTCCTCTGACGAATTCACCACACAGACTCGTGTGGCACAACGGGATATTCTCTCCTCCCCCCTCCCCCTGTTCTACATCCTCTACACATCCCGTGTTCCAAGAACCAACAGAAACAACGAAAATCTGGCAATGTATGCTGATGACACTACCTACTGGTGGAATGCCTCATTGAAAGATAGACCATGGAATACCTTGAATGACTTCAAAAATGATGGAGAATTAAGTCCAAACCCGATAAAACCCAGACCATTTTATTCAAATACTGAAACCTCCACAGCAAACACAGACAAAACCCACAACAACTGAACGTTCATTTATTTAACTCTAGACTCAACCTCTCAGACACTGCAAAATACTTAGGAGTACACTTAGAAAAATAAATGAACTGGAAGACTCTCGTAAGACATAGACAAAGTATGAAAAAGACAATTTAATCAACTGGTCCAAGGACGATGTCATGGATGAAGCACTGTACAGCACTCAACATCTACAACACGTTCATCAGACCAGTAACTGAATACGCATAAGCTCTGCTTCGAGAGCCGGCCGGAGTGACCGAGCGGTTAAAAACGCTACAGTCTGGAACCGCACGACCGTTACGGTCGCAGGTTCGAATCCTGCCTCGGGCATGGATGTGTGTGATGTCCTTAGGTTAGTTAGGTTTAAGTAGCTATAAGTTCTAGGGGACTGATGACCACAGCAGTTGAGTCCCATAGTGCTCAGAGCCATTTGAACCATTTCTGCTTCGAGGTATGACTCGACTCTCTAGCGAAAGACTCTACGCCACTGAAAGACGATTCCTACGTAACATACTTAGACTTCAATGGACCACTCACAGAGCAGAGGTGTACACTGCAGGAAAAATCTTCCCTTTATAAACCAGATTGACTAAACCTCATGCCAGATATAATCGATACATCCGGAAAAACAGACCTGCTTACACAAAAGCTCAGACACACAATCAAATCTCAATATAAATACATTTAGCCTCCCTTTGTTATACCCCACAACACATACGGGGACATCAATGACGAGATGGACTAACTTACTCAAAACGTCACAATACCACCTCACCACACACCCCTAATCTTGTACGAATAAAAACCTGCTGATTAACGCCCCAGAATCGATATGACACCACAAACATACCTGCCTATCACGCTGATAATGTCTTAAGAGAACAGTAGTACAACTTTACAATTTGTAACTTTATAAGTGCTAATACCGTATACAACAAACATAGCACTGTATCTTCCTACCAAATAGAACTCTAGACATAAACATTGCCATCACGACACTGTACTAGAAACTTTAGAAATTAGAAAACGAGTCCTATTTGTAAATTACAACTCGAATCAGCGTAAGTTCCCCTTGTCATAAGCAATTACTGTAAAAAACTCTGACACAGAGTGGTCACAACATCTAGACCGAAAACAAAAGTAAAAAAAATAATTTACTGGTAAATATTTCTCCGAGTAAGATAAGCAGCCCCTAAACATTAATAATAATATCAGAAATTACTGTAAGACACACTGCCTCAGAGTGATCACAACATATAGAACAAAAAACAAAAGTAAAGAAAATTCAACAAATCTATTTTAACTACATATAAGCATACTAATGCGGAAAATTGTATGCTGAAAAATTGTGAATAAAGAAAAAAACCCTAGAACATAGGCCGCAAAGAACCTACGAGCTCTCATTCAGCCCACCTTTCCCCTTAACGGAATTGAAAAATATAGTGTTTGAGCAGGTGCTAGAAATGTGTAGCGGGCTGCCTTCGATGTACGAGTATGCGGTACTTAAATGCCGTGCCTCGCAAACGCTCAAAAATGGCTCTGAGCACTATGGGAGTTAACTTTTGAGGTCATCAGTCCCCTAGAACTTAGAACTACTTAAACCTAACTAACCTAAGGACATCACACACATCCATGCCCGAGGCAGGATTCGAACCTGCGACCGCAGCGGTCGCGCGGTTCCAGACTGTAGCGCCTAGAACCGCTCGGCCACTCCGGCCGGCTCGCAAACGCTGAAGGGCGTCTTTCGTACCTCAGCCTCTACACAGCACACTGCAGTGTGCTTCTGTCTTCCGTAAGCAGGACGATGAACCTGAGCCCCTTCCTGGGGTAACCTGTACCAAAGTTAATAAACACAAACTTCATTTTGGTAGTTTTTCGAAAGGACCCTCCAGCCTCCCGGAGTTCCGATTAGAGACCTCTTTGAGATCCAGTTAATTGCGCCCGTGATAAATAACAACTTCGGCCTTAAATGTATACAATGATTCCTAACCTAGCTCGACGCTATAAACAGAAAACCAACGTTTCAGTAAGTGAAATATATTTGTTACAGACTCATAATTTCCAAACATAATACGTAGTTCCTACTCCGTTCGCTGTACATCGCATTGGATCATTCGCTTTATTGCCCTCTGTATCTTGTGCTAACGTATGTATCTTTTCCACTTTTCAGTAGTTTATAACGCTCGTAAGCCACGAAAAAATAGTAGTCACTTTTCTGCTTTACCCGGAACATTCTACACTTTTTAAATGTTGGCAGACTCTAAGGAATCACTTCTTGAAAGTATAGTATTGACCAACGACTTCCCGAAGATAGCTGCCCATGGTGAAGTGTATGTTTTGCACGAGGAAATCCTGTTTCAATACAACTACTTCGGTAGTAATTTCAGGATGCAATTTCAAGATGTAACCAATATTTCCACTACAAGAATGGTTGCTTTAGTCTTATTCCTGGAAATTTTTTATTTGTTTGTCATTTTCCATTTTCTTTGCTTTTGTTATAACTTGTCTAAATATTTGTTTATATTGTTTAAAGTACTAGATAAATACAGGATTTGTGGTTTGCTTTGAGTATTCATATAAGTTCCTTTTATTCTGGCATGATATTTTTATTCCTGCTGTGATCCATTTATTTGCTTTGTCTACAGAATTTATAAGTGACGTTTGTTTAGGAAAGGATATTTCAAAGAAATGTTTGTAGTTTGGTTAGATGCAGCCTTGCTATCGTTAAGCAGGACTCAACTGGAGCTGATTTACCATTCCAGCTTCCCAGAGTGAACGATGCCAATTATTTCAAGAAAGCCTTGTAAACCAACTCTTTCCGGGATAATAGTTGATGAAGATATACTTACCTCTGGGTAAAGGAAGAAAGATTAGGGTATATGTCCCGTCGACGACGCTGTCATTAGAGACGGAACACATGCATGGATTGGGGAACGAAGGGAAATAAAATCTGCAGTATACCTTTGAAAGAAACCATCGCACAGTTCGCCTTCAGCGATTTACGAAAGTCACCAGGATTTCTGGACGGCTCTTTGAAACATCGTCACCCCAAATATGAGCCAAGGGTGTTACCATTGCGTCACATCGTTCGATTCTAAGGGACGGAGGCAATCAATTATCCTAGAGAAACCGATTCTGAAGCCTCCATGGTCGCCGTAGCAGTCTGAGTGAGATGGAGCAAAGAAGAAACTGTCTTCCTTTAATTCCTAGATAGTACTAGATCACTAAACTGCATGGAAGTATCATAGCCTTCACTTTGTTCCTACATTCACCTCGTGTTATTTGATTCACGTTAATTACAGTACAAATTTTAGTACCAGAGGTGCTTGAAAATTTCGCACGGAGTGTATTTGTTTAAGTATATAAGTTAACTCAGATTCGAACAGAGATATTTTCGCTTTTACGTAACAGTAAACCCGCACGTCTGAGTACTGCGAGAATCGTTACTGGGCTATTTCGTCTTCGTAACTGAGTGGTCAATGTGGCTAGCTGCCACGTGAAAGACCCAGATTCGATTCTCGGTACTGGCAGGCATTTTTCCCTCGGGGGAAGATTGGTACGGGGTACAGACAGCCTCGTGAAGCTGAGGAGCTACTCGACCAATCAGCAACGGTTCAAAGGTCAAGAAATCCGAGAACGACGGGGAGAGCGATGTGCTGAACACATGCCCGTCCATCGCATCCAGTGAGGCCATTGACACAGGAGGACACGGCGATCGGTCGGACCCGATTGGCCCGTTCAGGGACAGAACACGGAACTTTTTAACTTTAACTTCTAGACTAACTAACTAAGCACGCATTGGAATCGTCTATAGTGAACTGGCAACTGTATAGTTTTGTATCTATTTTTTGTTCTTTTTTATTGTTAGTGGTGATTTGCACTAAATTTACCTAAATTATCAAGTATCATGATTTGAAGTTTAATGAAGACGAGACTGCCAGTTTCGGTGAGTAGATGCACGCTTCCTCACCACGTTCCTGTTATATTTCGGAACCGACTGCCTCATTTACGAACTGTTAGGCTTACAATCACATAGTCATTGCGATGTATCCGATCAGGGTATGGGGGTATTTAAACACCACATCATTTCATTGTCCTGCGTATAAAATGCTGGAATTTCAATATTCTTGTAGTTATTTATTACAGTTTTATGATTTTATGTCTTGGTTGTTTTTGTTGAATGACTGACCCGAAGCTAATATGCATGTGAATGCTTACTTCTTTTCCCTAGCGTCCTGAAACTGTACTTGATCAGCATTGTCTTGAGGCTACATAATACCTGATTTAACTGTTTGTCTACATTTCTGTGGGGAAACCAAATTATAATAATACTTCGTTGTGTGAACATTCACACACTGAGTTAAGGAAATAAATTGAACTTGTTTATACTTAGGCGATTTTCTGTTGCAAAGCTCGATGAAGCAAATGAAGGACGGTAAAAGTGCAATGGGTTGATGGTAATTAATACTGCTGGTTTATTTAAACGTTTCAGAAGATAATCACGAGGGATGCCATGCCGATTCTGTAGCTTGGCCATCCAGCTGCTTAAACTTAGTAAATCATAACTACAATTAACGAATCTACAAGTATTCATCACTAATGAACTGCAATTCTATCTAAAGTAGACATGTAGTGTGATATCGGTTGTTAAATGTAGAGGAAATACATTCCGATGCTTTTGTCACCAGCTCGTGTTTTTAATTATTCTCTGGTAGTGTAATAAATTGGGTCAATTTCTTTTTCTTAACTTTCATCATCACTGTCACCTCATTTAAGGGTAATAACCTTCAAATGGATTACAACTGACACTACTTTTCGATAACAGAAGGCATTTTTAAATATTTTTCCGCGTAGTTATTTTGTACGTACTTCATCTTTTTACTGCTGATGTAGATGTGTGTCAGTAAATAAGAAATTGTGAACCGTGTGTGGCTCAAATTTAATTTATGCTGTTCTTGGTCTGGTCCAGCAGAATGCCTGAAAATAGTAATACTATAAGGCAAAACAAGAAGGTTAATGAGAAAGATGACTTTTCGAGCTTACTGTCAGTATTGGACATTTTCAGACCCACAGCAGTCAACAGTGGCTCACAGACAGTGACTTTAGATAGCAGCAGTTGTGTACTGTGCTCCTCGTCTTATGCGCCTACGCTGTTTGTTAATGAAAACGTCCGGCGTACCACAAGCACTAACTTTAGGACCGGACGTCCTGGCATTACCCAAGGGGGAGGTCGCTTGTTCTTCACACCTTGACACAGCTGTCGCTTGGAATGAACGTCCGTTGTGTGTCTATGTTATCCGGGCAGGAAGTCGTCAAACCTTCAAAACAGGCAGGCTGCGTCTCTTTAAGAAATTCTTTACTATGAATATAGATCTAATTCCTAACAGTTCAGTCGAGTTAAAAGGCTGTAAGTGTGAACTGCAAAACAATTAACACCGTGACAGTGGTGGTGGTGGTGGTTAGTGTTTAACGTCCCGTCGACAACGAGGTCATTAGAGACGGAGCGCAAGCTCGGGGTAGGGAAGGATTGGGAAGGAAATCGGCCGTGCCCTTTCAAAGGAACCATCCCGGCATTTGCCTGAAACGATTTAGGGAAATCACGGAAAACCTAAATCAGGATGGCCGGAGACGGGATTGAACCGTCGTCCTCCCGAATGCGAGTCCAGTGTGCTAACCACTGCGCCACCTCGCTCGGTATAAACACCGTGACAGTAAATGCTGTAATTCTAACGTTCAGGTTCTAACAGTACCACCACTTGCAAAGTAGGTTAGAAATCAGATTAATAATGTTGCTCATGCAGCATATGTTTGCTTTATCGGGCAACAACAAAGTTATTGACTGTGGATGGTATCGTCAGAATGGAAATAATGAAGTCACTGTAAAAAAGTCATTAATTTTGGCACTTATCTTGAATGGATTCCCACGTAGATTTCGTCGAAGTTGTTATGGCTCATCTTGTTGATTCTAGAGTGATTCCACTTTAACTGCTAGAAGGTCCAGATCTGTATTTTAACAATATTTGAAGACCTAACAAATGCGTTTTTCAGGAAATTCTTAATGATCAAACAATCAAAGATCAGAACAATGGTATGGTAGAAATAATTTCTGACTTGGTGTTCACAATCCACATTTTTATTAAACTTCTTGTAAATTCACATATACTTCTTCTTAATTGTCACATCATCAAGAAAACTGTTTTGTATCAATCTTCATATATTTAATTTCCACTTTAACCAAACACAAGACTTGACTGTTCTTTTACCAAGCGAAATAACAACTTAACTTCTGCAAAGTGAAACAAAGACTGCTCTGTGCGCATTCGCGCCAAAACGGTCACAAGTAAGTCAAAGATTATGACAGTCTCACAGAAATGAATACACACAAGAACCATATCACTGTAATATATCGATACATCGGAGTACCTATACATTAGTAAGACCAAATGTGAATATTGTCACAAAAATATGTCTGTTACTTCGTAGAAAAGTTGTACGATATTACTGGTATCGAGAACTGGGGTTGGAGTGCCGTAATGGTCACGTAAATAAAGAACCATTACAAAAAGGGCTCTGAGCACTATGGGACTTAACTGCTGTGGTCATCAGTCCCCTAGAACTTTGAACTACTTAAACCTAACTAACCTAAGGACATTACACACATCCATGCCCGAGGCAGTTTTCGAACCTGCGACCGTAGCGGTCGCGCGGTACCAGAATATAGCGACTAGAACCGCTCGGCCACAACGGCCGGCGAACCAGTACAAGGTACAACTGATTCCAGCACTATGGAAAGAGAGATATGTGCCTGAAAGCAAGACAGTACAATTCACAGAACAAAAACAATCTAACACACTAGAAACTTACGTGTAACTCGATAATGCGATGCGTGTGACTCGAGTGTCAACGGTACATTTCGGAACCTCACTACTGCAAATGAAATGTGAGTATTTGTAATCATATGACATGGAGTAGCGATGTGTGCATGAGAGGTTGGCTGAGCAGTGTCACGGCAGTGATTTTAAGTGCCATGTTGTACACAGAATAGGAAGGATCAACTGTGTATGAAAAACCGCAAATAATAATACACTCTAAGGTAAAAAAAGAAAAGGGCGCACCAGGAAGGAACTATCCGAACGAGACGAAAATCGGTAGATGTGATGTACATGTACAGACAAACAAATGATAAAAATTTCAGAAAAATTAGATGATTTATTCAAGAAAAAGAGCTTCACAAATTGAGAAAGTCAGTAACATGTTTGTTGGATGTCCTCTTGAGAAATGTCGTGCTGATTTCTGTCCAACTAGTGCGTTAGGTCGTCAAAATCCCGAGCTGGTTGGAAAGTACAGCCCATAATGCTCCAAACGTTCTCAATTAGAGAGAGATCCCGTTCCCTTGGTGGCCAAGGCAGGGTTTGACAAGCACGAAGACAAGCAGTAGAAATTTTCGTCGTGCATGGGTGGTCATTATCTTGCTGAAATGTAAGCCCAGGATGGCATGTCATGAAGGGCAACAAAACAGGGCGTAGAATATCATCGACGTACTACTATTTTGTAAGGGTGCCGCGGATGTTAACCAAAGAAGTTCTGCTATGAAAATAAATGTCACCAGAGACCATTACGCCTGTTTGTCGGGCCACATGGCGAGCGGCAGTCGGATTGCTATCCCACTGCCGTCTGGGGCGTCTCCAGACACGTCTTTGACTTAGAATCTCATTGACTGGAGTAGACATGTCTTCAGTAATGAGTCCCGCTTCGAACTGAGCTCCGTTGCACAAAAACAGAGTGAACTATGACTGCAGTATCAATGAGCCACAATGGGAATCATTTAACGCATATAAATACCTGGATGGAACAATTTGTGAAGATACAAAATTGGACGATCGCGTAGGCTCAATCATACATAAAGCAGATGGCAAACTACATGTCACTGCAAGGATTCTAGGAGACTGTAGTCAGACTATAATGAAGATTACCTACAAAGCACTCGTGCAAACCATCCTAAATTTTTTCTCAGTGTGTGAGACCAATGCCAAATAACACAATCAGAGGATATTGAAAGTATACAATATGCAGTACGAATTGACACGGGTTTGTTTGACTCACAGGCGAGAGTTACGGAAATCCTGAAACAGCTGAAGTGGCAGGCACATTTACACTACTGGCCATTAAAATTGCTACACCAAGAAGAAATGCACATAATAAACGAATATTCATTGGACAAATATATTATACTAGAACTGACATATGATTACATTTTCACGCAATTTGGGTGCATAGATCCTGAGAAATGAGTACCCAGAACAACCACCTCTGGCAGTAATAACGGCCTTGATTCACCTGGGCATTGGGTCAAACAGAGCTTGGATGGCGTGTACAGGTACAGCTGCCCATGCAGCTTTAACACGATACCACAGTTCATCAAGAGTAGTGACTGGCGTATTGTGACGAGCCAGTTGCTCGGCCACCATTGACCAGACGTTTTCAGTTGGTGGAGATCTGGAGAATGTGCTGGCCAGGGCAGCAGTCGAACATTTTCTGTGTCCAGAAACGCCCGTACAGGACCAGCAACATGCGGTCGTGCATTATCCTGCTGAAATGTAGGGTTTCGCAGGGATCGAATGAAGGGTAGAGCCACGGGTCGTAACACATCTGAAATGTAACGTCCACTGTTCAAAGTTCCGTCATTGCGAACAAGAGGTGACTGAGACGTGTAACCAATGGCACCCCATACCATCACGCCTGGTGAGACGCCAGTATGGCGATGACGAATACACGCTTCCAATGTGCGTTCACCGCGATGTCGCCAAACACGGATGCGACCATCATGATGCTGTAAACAGAACCTGGATTCATCTGAAAAAATGACGTTTTGCCATTCGTGCACCCAGGTTCGTCATTGAGTACACCATCGGAGGCGCTCCTGTCTGTGATGCAGCGTCAAGGGTAACGGCAGCCATGGTCTCCGAGCTGATAGTCGATGCTGCTGCAAACGTCGTCGAACTGTTCGTGCAGATGGTTGTTGTCTCGCAAACGTCCCCATCTGTTGACTCATGGATCCAGACGTTACTGCACGATCCGTTACAGCCATGCGGATAAGATGCCTGTCATCTCGACTGCTAGTGATACGAGGCCGTTGGGATCCAGCACGGCGTTCCGTATTACCCTCCTGAACCCACCGATCCCATATTCTGCTAACAGTCATTGGATCTCGAGCAACGCGAGGAGCAACGTCGCGATACGATAAACCGCAATCGCGATAGGCTACAATCCGACCTTTATCAAAGTCAGAAACGTGATGGTACGCATTTCTCCTCCTTACACGAGGCATCACAACAACGTTCCAACAGGCAACGCCAGTCAATGGTGTTTGTGTATGAGGACTTGGTTGGAAACTTTCCTCATGTCAGCACGTTGTAGGTGCCGACGCCAGCCTTGTTTGAATGCTCTGAAAAGCTAATCATTTGCATATCACAGTATCTTCTTCCTGTCGGTTAAATTTCGCGTCTGTAGCACGTCATCTTCGTGGTGTAGCAATTTTAATGGCTAGTAGTAAAGATGGACGCCAACTACATCACGAGAGCCTACTCAGAAAGTTCCAGGAAGCCGTATTAAGTGATGCATTTATGAATGTTCTACAACTCCTTACGTATCAGTCACGTAGAGACTACGAAGAAAAATTATTTACAATGCGCGGAGAGGTACTCAAGTAGTCATTCTGATTACTGAATACTTCTGACTACTGGGACTTAATCTCCACCATGCACTTCATACGCAATTGATGCATGTAATTGTTGACTGTTTAAGAATTCATTCAGGGCATTTTGTCCACTAGATTTGAAATTAATAGTAGTAGTGTTAATCGGTCTTCATAGCAAATGTGGAGGCTTGTTTCAATTATTACATAAAAAGAATAAGATTCCAACCATAGCGAATACATGGATACCTGTATGATAACGCTTCCACCGCGAAGACTGGAGTGCTGAACTTGAAAAAACGTTATGGACACAGTATACTTAAGACCGAAGGCAGTGAATAATCGTATAAAAAATGAAATGTGTTATAAAGCAAAATTGTAACCACGTATACTTCTACAACAGCACCGAAATATATTTGTACTCAAAGCATCAGACACCACGTTCTTGCAAGAATGTACAGATTCCAACAATACTTACTGCTGTGAAAACAAGTGTAGAGAGGGATATATTTCCACGGTTAAAGTTTATTGAATACGATTTATTGTAAGAAGAATGTAATGTATCTCGTGAAGACCACTGCACAACAGAGTTACGATTATTTGATTGTCTGCGCGTTGTTTTCCTCCGCTCCGTATCGACCACTGTCACGAAAGACACTTTCTTCTTCGATTCCAACTCAATAAAGACGAATGGCACAATACTGGGAGATATATCGCAGGAATGCAATAAAGCTTCTGGTATCGCGTGTGGAGATGAAAGCGGAGGTATGTATTGGCTGTGCGGCTGGGTAAAGGTCGCGCCGGGTCAGGAGTTGAAGCGCGCCGTCCTTGGCGACCTCGAGCCCGGCGCCGGACGCCCACTCGGACGCTTTCGCTCCTCGCCATTTCGCGGCTGACACCAGAGAGCCCCATTGTCGCTGTCCTTCTTCGCAGAGTCCAATTCTAAACCAGTGCTGCCTAAAAGTACTCGCGCCTCGTTAACTACCTCCTCTGTCCTTCAGCGACCCATCGTCTTTCACAATGTTTCCTTGTAAAAGCACAGAATCTTGAAAATCAGAGGAAGGAAGATTGCGCGTAATAAAAAATAAAAAAAAAGAGATCTAATGTTTCATGTTTGGATGCACTCACTTTTATACATAAAAATGGTTCAAATGGGTCTGAGCACTATGGGACTTAACTGCTGTGGTCATCAGTCCCCTAGAACTTAGAACTACTTAAACCTAACTAACCTAAGGACATCACACACATCCATGCCCGAGGCAGGATTCGAACCTGCGACCGTAGTGGTCCCGCGGTTCCAGCCTGTAGCGCCTAGAACCGCACGGCCACTCCGGCCGGCTTTTTATACATAAACTAGCGATCCCACTATGATAAGCAATTGCTAACCATGTAAGAGAATTGGATATACGTCCTAATCTCCTTCTCTCCCACCTCCTCCCCCTCCTCCCTCTCTCTGTGCCGATTACCTCCTCACCCCCCCTCTCTCTCTCTCTCTCTCTCTCTCTCTCTCTCTGTCTGTCTCTCTCTCTCTCCATCTCCTCCTCCCCCCTCACACTGTCTGTCTCGTCCTTCCTCCTCCCTACGTCCATTTCCTGCATCTCCCTCTCTGTTCACCTCTTGCCCATCTCTCTAAGGCCGGCCGGAGTGGCCGAGCGGTTAAAGGCGCTACAGTCTGGAACCGCACGACCGCTACGGTCGCAGGTTCGAATCCTGCCTCGGGCATGGATGTGTGTGATGTCCTTAGGTTAGTTAGGTTTAAGTAGTTCTAAGTTCTGGGGGACTTATGACCACAGCAGTTGAGTCCCATAGTGCTCAGAGCCATCTCTCTAACCCCAAGCCTTTTTTATTGCTATTGCGATCGAAACCTCGATTGGGATTGGAGTCGCTTAAAGTGAATGGATAAATCAGTTGGCATCATTGGTATATGGTGCATGAGCCTGCTGCTCGATTTATGAGGATAGTAGCTTCAATAGCTGTATTTCGCATAGATTTAATCTGAAAATAGGTAGAATGACAAAGTTTCAGATGATTCATATTCGCCAGCCGCTGTGGCCGAGCGGTTCTAGGCGTTTCAGTCCGGAACCGCGCTGCTGCTACGGCCGCAGTTTCGAATCCTGCCTTGGGCATGGATGTGTGTGATGTCCTTAGTTTAGTTAGGTTTAAGTAGTTCTAAGTCCAGTGGGCTGATGACCTCAGATGTTAAGTCCCATAGTGCTTAGAGCCATTTGAAACATTTACATTCCGTAGTAGTATTCTAACCACAACCCCATAAGCCATAAATACAACTTTCCTGTTTCTGTTCAAACCGACAACTATACATAGTTGTGTATACAATTTTTGTTTAAAATTATATACAACGGAAAACAATAAATATATATATATATATATATGGGAGCAAAACTTCATCTAATGGTTTAAATGCCCTGCAATCTTAGCTAAAATTGTTCGCTAGAAAGAAAACGAAACCGCATTTTCACAGCACAGCGTTTTCTTTCTCTCAGTAGTTATAACAGAAAACCTGTATAACAGTATATGTATAACGTATGTCCGTCCAATTGTTTATTAGACTATCGTGTACAAATTTGAAGTTACTCGGAAAAGAACTTTGCGGGACTATTGGTAACAACGCTAAATACGACTTGTCTTTATATAGTAGATTTTACATATGTATTTATGTACCATAAATATTAAAAAGTAGTAGCCTACTTCCGGCCGTACATTTTTAGAGTTGTTGTTGTTTGTTGTGGTCTTCAGTCCAGAGACTGGTTTGATGCAGCTCTCCATGCTACTCTATCCCGTGCAAACCTCTTCATCTCCAAATAACTACTGCAACCTACATCCTTCTGAATCTGCTTAGCGTATTCATCTCTTGGTCTCCCTCTCCGATTTTTATCCTCCACGCTTCCCTCAAGTACTAAGTTGGTGATCCCTTGATACCTCAGAACGTATCCTACAAAACGGGCTCTACTTCCAGTCAAGTTATGCCACAAATTCCTTTTCTCCTCAATTACATTCAGTACTTTCTCATTAATTGCGTGATCCACCCATCTAATCTTCAGCATTCTTCTGTAGCACCACATTTAGAAAGCTTCTATTCCCGTCTTGTCTAAAGTATTTGTCGTCCCATGTCTCACTTCCATACATGGCTACGCTCCATACAAATACTTTCAGTAATGACTTCCTGACACTTAAATCTAATCTCGATGTTAACAAATTTCTCTTCTTCAGAAACGCTTTCCTTGCCATAGCCACTCTTTTTTTTCTTCCTTTATGCTTGCTCAATATTCAGATTGAATAACATCGGGGACAGGCTACAGCCCTGTCTCACTCCCTTCACAATCACTGCTTCCCTTTCGTGGCCCTCGACTCTTATAACTGTCATCTGGTTCTGTACAAATTGCAAATAGCCTTTCGCTCCCTGTATATTACCCTGCCATCTTCAGAATTTGAAAGAACGTATTCCAGTCAACATTGTCAAAAGCTTTCTCTAAGTCTACAAATGCCATAAATATCGGTTTGCCTTTCCTTAACCTATGTTCTAAGGTAAGTCGTAGGCTCAGTATTGCCTTACGTGTTCCAACATTTCTACGGAATTCAAACTAATCTTCCCCGAAGTCGGCTTCTACCAGTTTCTCTATTCGTCTGTAAATAATTTTGCAACCATGACTTATCAAACTGATAGTTCGTTATTTTCTCACCTTTCAACACTTGCTTTGTTTGGGATTTGAATTAAACATTTCTTGAAGTCTGAGGGTATTTCGCCTGTCTCATACATCTTGCTCACCAGATAGAAGAGTTTTGTCATGGCTGGCTCTCTCAAGGCTACCAGTAATTCTAATGCAATATTGTCTACTCCCGGGGCCTTGTTTCGACTTAGGTCTTTTAGTGCTCTGTCAAACTCTTCACGCAGTATCATATCTCCTATTTCAGCTTCATCTACGTCCTCTTCCATTTTCATGATATTGCCCTCAAATACACTCCTGGAAATTGAAATAAGAACACCGTGAATTCATTGTCCCAGGAAGGGGAAACTTTATTGACACATTCCTGGGGTCAGATACATCACATGATCACACTGACAGAACCACAGGCACATAGACACAGGCAACAGAGCATGCACAATGTCGGCACTAGTACAGTGTATATCCACCTTTCGCAGCAATGCAGGCTGCTATTCTCCCATGGAGACGATCGTAGAGATGCTGGATGTAGTCCTGTGGAACGGCTTGCCATGCCATTTCCACCTGGCGCCTCAGTTGGACCAGCGTTCGTGCTGGACGTGCAGACCGCATGAGACGACGCTTCATCCAGTCCCAAACATGCTCAATGGGGGACAGATCCGGAGATCTTGCTGGCCAGGGTAGTTGACTTACACCTTCTAGAGCACGTTGGGTGGCACCGGATACATGTGGACGTGCATTGCCCTGTTGGAACAGCAAGTTCCCTTGCCGGTCTAGGAATGGTAGAACGATGGGTTCGATGACGGTTTGGATGTACCGTGCACTATTCAGTGTCCCCTCGACGATCACCAGTGGTGTACGGCCAGTGTAGGAGATCGCTCCCCACACCATGATGCCGGGTGTTGGCCCTGTGTGCCTCGGTCGTATGCAGTCCTGATTGTGGCGCTCACCTGCACGGCGCCAAACACGCATACGACCATCATTGGCACCAAGGCAGAAGCTACTCTCATCGCTGAAGACGACACGTCTCCATTCGTCCCTCCATTCACGCCTGTCGCGACACCACTGGAGGCGGACTGCACGATGTTGGGGCGTGAGCGGAAGACGGCCAAACGGTGTGCGGGACCGTAGCCCAGCTTCATGGAGACGGTTGCGAATGGTCCTCGCCGATACCCCAGGAGCAACAGTGTCCCTAATTTGCTGGGAAGTGGCGGTGCGGTCCCCTACGGCACTGCGTAGGATCCTACGGTCTTGGCGTGCATCCGTGCGTCGCTGCGGTCCGGTCCCAGGTCGACGGGCACGTGCACCTTCCGCCGACCACTGGCGACTACATCGATGTACTGTGGAGACCTCACGCCCCACGTGTTGAGCAATTCGGCGGTACGTCCACCCGGCCTCCCGCATGCCCACTATACGCCCTCGCTCAAAGTCCGTCAACTGCACATACGGTTCACGTCCACGCTGTCGCGGCATGCTACCAGTGTTAAAGACTGCGACGGAGCTCCGTATGCCACGGCAAACTGGCTGACACTGACGGCGGCGGTGCACAAATGCTGCGCAGCTAGCGCCATTCGACGGCCAACACCGCGGTTCCTGGTGTGTCCGCTGTGCCGTGCGTGTGATCATTGCTTGTACAGCCCTCTCGCAGTGTCCAGAGCAAGTATGGTGGGTCTGACACACCGGTGTCAATGTGTTCTTTTTTTAATTTCCAGGAGTGTACATCGCCTTTGTATAGACCCTCTATATTCTCCTTCCACCTTTCTGCTTTTCCTTCTTTGCTTAATCGTGCGAATATCTTAAGCAAATCGGTCAATAACTTTTCGAGAAATTTGGTAACAACGTTAAACAACGACTTGTCTTTGTATAGGGTGTCTCTCCTAAGATTCGTCAGGCACATTTTCTCTGGTGTTTCAGCAGATGTTTGGAGTGTCGTTTTCGCATTGCATAGCTCGAGTCATCGCAAGCAAATACTGCTCAGCACGTCTTTCATGCGAAGCCCGGTGTCGCAGAAAAGCGCGGGTTTGGTTCCTTTTGCAAACAAAATTATTTTTAAAACCGAATTTTACGTGTTCATTTGATAGAGCGATCCAAAATTAGTCTAGTGAGATATTCGTTTTATCGATATGCATTAAGAGGGACAGTAAAACATGAAGAATAACTGGTACTACAGCAGCGACACCACAGTCATGGCCCGTGCTGACTGCTCCTACCATGCAACATCGTTCATACTCAGTCGCTCCTGTAGTACTGGCTATTCTTCGTGTTTTGCTGTCCTGTTATTTTATTTCTAAACGAAAATCACTAGGCAACACACGAGAAACAATAACAATCATTTATGGTTATAAAGTAGATCAAAATATACTCAACTTTGGCTTCCAGGGAAGGCGTGAAAGCCGGCCGTTGTGACCGAGTGGTTCTAGGCGCTTCAGTCTGGAACCGCGTGACCGTTACGGTCGCAGGTTCGAATCCTGCCTCAGGTATGGATGTGTGTGATGTCCGTAGGTTAGTTAGGTTTAAGTAGTTCTAAGTTCTAGGGGACTGATGAACTCAGATGTTAAGTCCCATAGTGCTCAGAGCCATTTGAACCATTTGAAGACGTGAAACTGATGTAAAGTTCTCAACCCAAGCTAACCTAACACAGTAGATGATTACTAACTACTCTAAAGGAGGTTCAGTATGGAGAGAACTGAAGTTCAGTTTTTCTATATGTAAAAAGTTTCACACTCACTTCTACTTATGCTCGACACTCGGCATACGAGGTGTGGCTAGAAAAAAAACGGACTAGTACTGGTGAAACAATAAAACGAATGCAATAAGGCTGAAAGTCGCGTGGCCTGTCACGTGACTCTCGCTCCGCCTACTGCTCGAGTTTCATCTGCCTCCTGCACTCTGTCTGCCCGTGGCGTCTGTTTTAAGTAGTTGACGTTTTGTCTGTGCGTCGGAAAATGTTGAGTGTACAGAAAGAACAGCGTGTTAACATCAAATTTTGTTTCAAACTAGGAAAATCTGCAAGTGAAACGTTTGTAATGTTACAACAAGTGTACGGCGATGATTGTTTATTGCGAACACAAGTGTTTGAGTGGTTTAAACGTTTTAAAGATGGCCGCGAAGATACCAGTGATGACACTCGCACTGGCAGACCATTGTCAGCAAAAACTGATGCAAACATTGAAAAAATCGGTAAACTTGTTCGACAAGATCGCCGTTTAACAATCAAAGCAGAGCAGCGATCTTGTCGAACAAGTTTACCGATTTTTTCAATGTTTGCATCAGTTTTTGCTGACAATGGTCTGCCAGTGCGAGTGTCATCACTGGTGTCTTCGTGGCCATCTTTAAATCGTTTAAACCACTTAAACACTTGTGTTCATGATAAACAATCATCGCCGTACACTTGTTGTAACATTACAAACGTTTCACTTTCAGATTTTCCTAGTTTGAAACAAAATTTGATGTTAACACGCTGTTCTTTCTGTACACTCAACATTTTCCGACGCACAGACAAAACGTCAACTACTTAAAACAGACGCCACGGGCAGACAGAGTGCAGGAGGCAGATGAAACTCGAGCAGTAGGCGGAGCGAGAGTCACGTGACAGGCCACGCGACTTTCAGCCTTATTGCATTCGTTTTATTGTTTCACCAGTACTAGTCCGGTTTTTTTCTAGCCACACCTCGTAAATGGTTCAAATGGCTCCGAGCACTATGGGACTTAACATCTGAGGTCATCAGTCCCCTAGAACTTAGAACTACTTAAACCTAACTAACCTAAGGACATCACAAACATCCATGCCCAAGGCAGGATTCGAAACTGCGACCGTAGCGGTCGCGTGGTTCCAGACTGTAGCGCCTAGAACCGCTCGGCCACCCTGGCATAGCTACATGGCAGCTAGGACTGAACGGCACTGTCGAAAACTTATAGGCAACTGAAGAACTGCACAAACACGCTCACCCACGATCATTTTGACTACTGCTTAAGGGGAGGTTTACTATCTTTGGCCCGAAAAAAGCATGCTCTTTGAGATGATTTTTTTTTTCCTCAGGATATGTTATAGATATCAATGTCAAATTTGCTCAAAATGTTTCTTGATATTTCCTCTACAAACTGGAATTTTTTTTTTTGACCGGAAATGTCGAAGAGCAAACGCGGAAGTTCCGTCGGAACGAAACAAAATTTCGATTTAGACCTCCACGCGCCGTATGTCACAGGTCAACTGGCTCGTTTGAAATCAAAATTGAGTTGACGTTAGCGAATTACATAAGATTCTTTAGGAGTTTTACCTCGCTTTAGTTATTTGGACCATAGAAACCAAAATGGTGGCCATTTGACGAAAATAGGGTTTTTTTCATCGATTTTTCGACTTCGTCGGCGAAGTAAAAATATTTATAGTTGATGCATCGGAATTAAAGTGTTACAACTCTTAGACAATTTAGTTAGCTTCGTCGGAAACAAAGAATCATGCCAATCGGTTCAGTAGATTTGAAGTTACCATACCGCGGAATTAAAAAAAAAAAAAAAAAACGTCATCTCGAGAAACAGCGTTTGAAGTTTTGAGTACAGATAATTGCATTATCATCAACGTACGTTCAATCTGCTATTCCGGGTCCATAAACTAGTCCTTCCTGTTCCTCATAGAGGGCGTTCTGCTCGATCTGGGCCATCCTGCGCTACTTCAGAGCCGCTCGTACGGCCGGTGACAAGCGGTTTTCGGCCACTTGAATCCGGTGGTCGTCCGAATGCTTGGCGAACTGCGTCGAATAGAATCCCAGGGTGACGTCCATCGTTGTCATGGTCTTCAGAATTGCTGAATACCCTTCGTTGAAGCTGCTCACTGCCAAGAAAGTCGCAATCTCCACAGTCTTCGCACCAGAATGCAAATGCTTGGGAGCTAACTTCCAAACACACATGTTCAAACTTTCATTTGAATTTTGTGTATCTCCTCCCAAGCACCGGTACAATAACTCGTCCTCCGAAAGAAAAAAAAATTGGTGCGTGAAAAAGGCCGATTTCAGACAGGTGCATTTTTTTGTTCAAGCGCGAATAACAAACATTTCCACATTTCCATTCCGTATTCGGAAAAACCGTTTCAGGGGTGAATTCTAAACACTTTTATGGATCCAAAAATGCAATTTAAAAAAATCGATTTTTTTAACCAAAAGATAGTAAAACTCCCTTTAATTTTACATTTATCCCCTCATGATGTTTGTTGTAAATAATCCGCTACAGCTTAAAAAGAACACTGATGTACATAATTACATTACGAGAAGAAAAAGTGACATTCATGACTCCACGTTAAGGTTGTCTTTTAGTACCAAGAGTGGGGCACAATGCTGTAACCAAAAATTTTGATCACTTACCCAGTGATATAAAATGTGTAACAGACAGCAAAGAAAAATTTGAACAAAAATAGAAAAAATTCTTTTCGACAACTCCTTCTATTCCGTAGAATAATTTCTGTTATTGTAAGGTGGTGGGTAGAAAGTACTAATTCACATATGTATATTAAAAAGAAAAACACCCACACATACAAACCAAACAAACTTATACCTGTTCATCTTGTAGCCAGATTTACAAATAAATTTGTGATGTGAATATAAAATGACTCGTTCCACGTCATTACAATTTATCATGCAAATTATCCATGGAACATTAAACTAACTAGCTGGGCGATAAATGCTTGAACTGGCCAATAACTCGTCTAGTGTTAGCGTGCGGTCGCTTCAGTCATGCGCTCGACATGTGAATTCCATCCAGTGAACTACGAGGTGCATTCAAGTTCTAAGGCCTCCGATTTTTTTTCACCGGGCTGGAAAGAGATAGAAACATGCGCATTTTTTTAAAATGAGGCCGCGTTCATTGTCAATATGTCCCAGAGATGGCAGCACCGTACAGCAGCTGGAATTTTACCTCCAGCGGCGAGAATGAGAACTGTTTTAAATACTTAAAATTGCGACGTTTTCCATACTTGAACAGCGTGCAATCATTCGTTTTCTGAATTTGCGTGGTGTGAAACCAATTGAAATTCATCGACAGTTGAAGGAGACATGTGGTGATGGAGTTATGGATGTGTCGAAAGTGCGTTCGTGGGTGCGACAGTTTAATGAAGGCACAACATCGTGTGACAACAAACCGAAACAACCTCGGGCTCGCACAAGCCGGTCTGACGACACGATCGAGAAAGTGGAGAAAATTGTTTTGGGGGATCGCCGAATGACTGTTGAACGGATCGCCTCCAGAGTTGGCATTTCTGTGGGTTCTGTGCACACAATCCTGCATGACGACCTGAAAATGCGAAAAGTGTCATCCAGGTGGGTGCCACGAATGCTGACGGACGACCACACGGCTGCCCGTGTGGCATGTTGCCAAGCAATGTTGACGTGCAACGACAGCATGAATGGGACTTTCTTTTCGTCGGTTGTGACAATGGACGAGACATGGATTCCATTTTTCAATCCAGAAACAAAGCGCCAGTCAGCTCAATGGAAGCACACAGATTCACCACCACCAAAAAAATTTCGTGTAACCGCCAGTGCTGAAAAAATGATGGTGTCCATGTTCTGGAGCAGCGAGGGCGTAATCCTTACCCATTGCGTTCCAAAGGGCACTACGGTAACAGGTGCATCCTACGAAAATGTTTTGAAGAACAAATTCCTTCCTGCACAGCAACAAAAACGTCCGGGAAGGGCTGCGCGTGTGCTGTTTCACCAAGACAACGCACCCGCACATCGAGCTAACGTTACGCAACAGTTTCTTCGTGATAACGACTTTGAAGTGATTCCTCATGCTCCCTACTCACCTGACCTGGCTCGTAGTGACTTTTGGCTTTTTCCAACAATGAAAGACACTCTTCGTGGCCGCACACTCACCAGCCGTGCTGCTATTGCCTCAGCGATTTTCCAGTGGTCAAAACAGACTCCTAAAGAAGCCTTCGCCGCTGCCATGGAATCATGGCGTCAGCGTTGTGAAAAATGTGTACGTCTGCAGGGCGATTACGTCGAGAAGTAACGGCAGTTTCATCGATTTCGGGTGAGTAGTTAATTAGAAAAAAAATCGGAGGCCTTAGAACTTGAATGCATCTCGTATTTGGCAGATGCAGAAAAATAGTTCTGTGTTTCACCGCTGTCTGTGGTGGCAGACGTAACTTTTGGCAGGTGAACGGCCTATCTGAACATCTTGTGTGGAAGTACAAAGTGGTTCATGGTACAAAGACCATGTAGGATGCGACTGACCGTACTACACTGGTGTGCAAAACTTAAGGACCAAAGTAACTTCCTCACGATGCGTCACTGCCAAGTACCATAGCTCGATGGAACTTGGGCCATACGTAGAAAGAACTGCAACAGTATAGTGCAGACTGTAACTGAAAGAAACACAATGAGACGAACAGAGATGAGACTTTTATTCAGAGACAATAAATACAAGGAAGTCACCGCTATTTATGGTTATTACCGGTACACTGCAAAAGGCGGGACATGGTTCTTAATAGGATGTGTGATCACCATGGTCGCCAATGCACGCTGTTCAACGTACGCCCATCCTGGCTTCGGCAAGAAGTTCTTGTGGTAGGGCGTTGCATTCCTCGACCAATGTTGTTGATAGTATTGCTGGATAGTCGTTGGTGCATGTGGACGCAAATGCTTGATGCGATTTAAGTCGGGGGAACGGGCAGGCCAGTCAATTTGAGGAATAACCTTTCGTTCCTACATTTGTGCAGTTCGGTGGGATCGTGCAGTGTCATCAGTTAGGATGAAGACAGGGCCTGAAAAGACGCAGATAGGGAATGTCAAAATAGCGTTGACCTGTGAGTGTACCGTGTTCAAAGCTGCACCCCTCCGCCATCACGTCACAGGAAGGCGCGAAACCGAAGGGCTGTAAAACCGTAAATAACCTTTGCTGTTTCGAGCCACATTCGAATTTCTTAGAATGATTTTGGATGGGCCTTAGTGGTTCCACCCTGCATACCAGAGCAAAAATTGTGCTCCCACTACTCTCAAAAGGGAGAGATTACGCTCAACGGGCTGCAGCCCCACGATGCCGTTAGGGTACGGTTGAATCGTCCAGGATGTAGCAGTGTCGAATGTTGTCAAGAACGTTGACCTGTTGCTCATCGCACTGTGGACTGTTGTTTTCGACCGTGAAATATATGGTTCAAATGGCTCTGAGCACTATGGGACTTAACATCTATGGTCATCAGTCCCCTAGAACTTAGAACTACTTAAACCTAACTAACCTAAGGACAGCACACAACACCCAGTCATCACGAGGCAGAGAAAATCCCTGACCCCGCCGGGAATCGAACCCGGGAACCCGGGCGTGGGAAGCGAGAACGCTACCGCACGACCACGAGATGCGGGCGAAATATGTGGGAATCAACGCCTCAAAAGAAGGGATAGTTTCATTGAAGCCCTTTATGCCACCTCCTAAAGACTTTTCGTGTCGATTCCAAGCGGCAGTGAGTGTGAAATGTTTTCCTCGGCCACCCATAACACAACTGCGTAATTTCATCGCTGGGTGTCTCGGTTCTCACTTACATCGCAAAGGCGTCAAGAGAAAGAGTGAAATGTGGGTAAAAAGAGATATGACAACCTTCCTATAGTGAGACACCTCCACGATGGCGTTGGGCAGAATTATGCTGAAATTTGGTGCCAATGTGACTTGAGACTTCCGGTCCAGACTGTATACCAGTCACGTTCCTTTCAGAGTATGCTGATACAATAGCTCCATACTTAACAACAATGTACAAACGTTCCCTCGACGAGTGATCCGTACCCAAAGACAGAAAAGTTGCACAGGTCACACCAATATTCAAGAAATGTAGTAGGAGTAATCCACTAAATTACAGGCACATGTCATTAACGTCAATATGAAGCAGGATTTAGGAACGTATATTGTTTTCGGTCATTATGAATTACCTCGAAGAGAACGATCTATTGTCACAGAGTCAACACGGGTTTAGAAAACATCGTTCTCGTCAAACACAACTATCTCTTTACTCACATGAAGTGTTGAGTGCTACTGACAAGGGATTTCAAATTGATTCCGTATTTCTAGATTTCCAGAGGGCTTTTGACTCTGTACCACACAATCGGCTTGTAGTGTGATTGCGTGCTTATGGAATATCGTCTCAGTTACGTGACTGGATTGGTGATTTCCTGTCAGAGAGATCACAGTTCATAGTAATTGATGGAAAGTCATCAAGTAAAACATGTGATTTCTGGCGCTCCCGAAGGTTATAGGCCCTTTGTGTCCCTTATCTATATAAAGGATTTAGGAGACAATCTGAGCAACCGTCTTAGGTTGTTTGCAGATGATGCTGTCTTTTATCGACTAGGAAAGTAATTAGAAGATCAAAACAAATTGAAAAACGATTTAGAAAATATGTATATATGTGGTGCAAAAATTGGCAATTGGCCCTAAATAACGAAAAGTGTGAGGTCATCCACATGAGTGCTAATAGCAAACCGTTAAACTTCGGTTACACGATAAATCAGTCAAATCTAAAGGCCGTAAATTCAGTTAAATACCATGTAACTACAATTATGAACAACTTAAATTGGAAGGAACACACAGAAAATGTAGTGGGGAAGGCTAACCAAAGACTGCGTTTTATTCACAGGACACTTAAAGAATGTACCAAATCTACTAGAGAGACTGCCTACACTGCGCTTGTCCGTCCTGTTTTAGAATACTGATGCGCGGTGTCGGATCCTTACCAGATAGGATTGACGGAGTACATCGAGAAACTTCAAAGAAGAACAGCACGTTTTGTATTATCGCGAAACAGGGGAGATAGTGTCACTGAAATGATACGGGATTTGGGGTTGACGTCATTAAAACAAAGGCGTTCTTCGTTGCGACCAAATCTTCTCACGAAATTTCAATCACCAACTTTCGCTTCCGAATGCGAAAATATTTTGTTGACGCCGACCTACATAGGGAGAAACGATCATCATAATAAAATAAGAGAAACCAGAGCTCGCATGGAAAAATATAGGTGTTCGCTTTTTCCGCGCGCTGTACGACATTGGAATAATGGAGAATTATTGTGAAGGTGGTTTGATGATCCCTCAGCCGGGCGCTTAAATGTGATTTGTAGAGTATCCATGTAGATGCAGATGTAGATTTGACACCTCATATGAACTTCTGAGCTTTGGTCTTTTCGACAGGTTGCTGTGTAAAGCATCGCCGGGCTCCACTCATTTGCAACATCACAGAGGATGGTTGTAGGCACATTTGCGGCAAATTTAAAACCTATTGGTCACAGTGGGAGGAAATCACGGGGTTTCGAAGAAATGATACTTTTTTGCGCTTTTTGTTTACCCAGTAGAACAGTTCGTGACAGGAGGGACTCTCCATGATATAGTCACTAGAAAGAAACTTCTAAAGAAACATAGAATACTGCATAGAAGGTGTAAAACAAAACATAGGAGTGTAGATACAGAGATGATGAATGAAACGGGTTTGGCTGACAAGACAGCAATGCCTGATGACAGTCAATGACTATCGTAGTAGAATATTGTCGAACGATCTGTCACAAGACGCAAAGGACGGTACCTTCGATACGACCTTCATCCTTCCCCAACTGAGTGTATGTAAGGATGGTACCTTCGACACGACCTTTGCAATTTCCTCCCTCATAATTACCCAGCTGAGTGGATGTTTCGCCTCTGATAACCTCACTCTGGGCGATGCTTCAATTTCCACTCTCTCTTACTTCCTGTAGCACCCAGAACGGCCGTTCAAGACAATTGGTTAAACCCTCTTTCACATAAGAGTTGCTTGTGGGGAGGTCGTGTTGAAGAACGATTACTATGTAGAATGGAATATTTCGGGTATGATCTTGACTTGAAAGTCTGTAAGGTTCTTTCGAGTAGTACATGAAGGCTGAGTACAGTTAACTTTAGTGCACGTTATGTGTCAGTCCTGATGCTGTTTACTTTCTATGAAGTTGCGAAAATTTCGTTGGAATTGTCAGTAACCTGTGAATGTTCTGGTCACAGAACAGATGGAAAATTCTTTGGAAGTTGTACGATTTTAGGAATAGTGCTGGAATGTAGCTCTCATTGTCGATAGCTCAGGCACTATAATTTATTAGTAAAATACGGTGACATGTAGCAAATCAACTTCATAATGGATGCCAGAACGACATTAAAATCAGAAACTGTCAAGACGTTTATGAAGATAATGAAACTGTAGGTGTCACTGGTGTTTCTCTAAAAGTTTGAATGTAAAAAGAATGACTCGACGTAGTCCACGACTACTCCGTGTCACGCTGTAGAACTAAATCGTCAGGCAGACATCCATTCGAATAATGCGTATGTAGTACTGAGTTAGATCGATCATTGTATTCAGACGTCATGCTTCCTGTGTGTTGTATCAGGAACCATGAACGTCTGAGATCTTCCTCAGGCAGAATTTTACGCTGTTCCTCGGAAGTTACTGACATTCTGTTAAATCAGTTCTGGCCAATGGCAAATTAGCTTCGTTAACGAGAGCGTGCCGAAACCCATCGCTTATAGCTATAACAACTAAGCTCGTTCGTTGTCTAATGAATCAACGGAACATTATACCCCAGTCAAATAGATATAATGGGTACCAATGAAAAGAAAAAAAAAAGTCCTGGGGGAGAAAATAAAGGAATGGTCGTTAGTGCTTAATGTCCCTTCGGAAACGAGGCTATTACAGATGGGGCAGTAATTGTTCAAGGATGGAAAAACAAATTGTGTGTGGTCTCATAGCAGAAGAAATTCCAGTATTTACGTAAAGTGACTGATGAAAACCAAACAGCATAACATTTGAAATTAGGCTCGTAGCGCATTGTTGTGAGCGTCATTCCTCTCGAATCCGAATCCAATGACTTGACCAATGCCTCGTTACGCTACGTCAAATAAAACGACGCCCTGAATCAGTGATGAAACGTGCAGGGTGGATGCATGTTACACGATAATTATAGCTTGTCAAGAGATGTTTCGGAAAATGCTAAGTGAGAAGCATCAGTATTAAGATTGCAAGATGAATTACCCTTTTAGACGCAGAGGAGAGAGCGGACACATGGAAGGAGAACACTGAAGACCTCTACGAGGAAGAGGAACTCTCTGAAGAAGAAATGGTATTCGATATGGAAGACATAGGGGATCCAGTATTAGAGTCAGAGTTTAACACAGCTTTGGAAAACTTGAGATCAAATGCGCCGAAAAGCATAGATAACATTCCTTCGCAATTTCTAATAAAGTTGAGAAAAGTGGCAACTAAACGACAATTAAATCTGGTTTGTGCAATCTGTGTATCTGGCGACACACCATCATACCACACAGTCCCGAAGACAGTAAGTGTTCCGGCGTAACTTCAAGCACCCGCACGTCAGGCAATAGTACGCTGACCGACCCCTCTCTAGGACAACACCGAGACAGCAGCAGCCTTTAGGCGAAGGGAACATAAGCGCCCCTCCGCCTGGCCGCTGCCCAGATGAAGATTAGCCGTTCTACGAACACTACAGCAGCGACTTAGGAAATGTATTCTATCACTTGTATTACGAACTGCATATACTGAAGAGACTTCTTACACTACTGGCCATTAAAATTGCTACACCAAGAAGAAATGCAGATGATAAAAAGGTTTTCGTTGGACAAATATATTATACTAGAAGTGACATGTGATAACATTTTCACGCAATTTGGGTGCATAGATCCTGAGAAATCAGTACCCAGAACGACCACCTCTGGCCGTAATAACGGCCTTGATACGCCTAGGCATTGAGTCAAACAGAGCTTGCATGGCGTGTACATGTACAGCTGCCCATGCAGCTTCAACACGATACCACAGTTCATCAAGAGTAGTGACTGCCGTATTGTGACGAGCCAGTTGCTCGGCCACCATTGACCAGACATTTTCAATTGGTGAGAGATCTGGATAATGTGCTGGCCAAGACAGCAAACATTTTCTGTATCCAGAAAGGCCCGTACAGGAACTGCAACATGCGGTCGTGCATTATCCTCCTGAAATGTAGGGTTTCGCAGGGATCAAATGACGGGTAGAGCCACGAGTCGTAACACATCTGAAATGTAACGTCCACTGTTCAAAGTGCCGCCAATACGAACAAGAGGTGACTGAGACGTGTAACCAATGGCACCCCATACGCACCCCATACCCATCACGCCGGGTGAGACGCCAGTATGGCGATGACGAATACACGCTTCCAATGTGCGTTCACCGCGATGTCGCCAAACGCGGATGCGACCATCATGATGCTGTAAACAGAACTAGATTCATCTGAAAAAATGACGTTTTGCCATTCGTGCACCCAGGTTCGTCGTTGAGTACACCATCGCAGGCGCTCCTGTCTGTGATGCAGCGTCAAGGGTAACCGCAGCCATGGTCTCCGAGCTGATAGTCGATGCTGCTGCAAACGTCGTCGAACTGTTGGTGCAGATGGTTGTTGTCTTGCAAACGTCCCCATCTGTTGACTCAGGGATCGAGACGTGACTGCACTATCCGTTACAGCCATGCGGATAAGATGCCTGTCATCTCGACTGCTAGTGATACGAGGCCGTTGGGATCCAGCACGGCGTTCCGTATTACCCTCCTGAACCCACCGATCCCATATTCTGCTAATAGTCATTGAATGTCGACCAACGCGAGCACCAATGTCGCGATACGATAAACCGCAATCGCGATAGGCTACAATCCGACCTTTATCAAAGTCAGAAACGTGATGGTACGCATTTCTCCTCCTTACACGAGGCATCACAACGTTTCACCAGGCAACGCCGGTCAACTGCTGTTTGTGTATGAGAAATCGGTTGGAAACTTTCCTCACGCCATCAGGTTATATGTGTCGCCACCGGCGCCGACCTTGTGTGAATCCTCATAAAAGCTAATCATTTGCATACCACAGCATCTTCTTCCTGTCGGTTAAATTTCGCGTCTGTAGCACGTCATCTTCGTGGTGTAGCAATTTTAATGGCCAGTAGTGTATTTGTCTGTCGCCCATTACTTGCGACACTTCTGTATTTCACAAGTTAAGTATTGTAATCATTTTCT
Source organism: Schistocerca cancellata (assembly GCF_023864275.1). Lineage (NCBI taxonomy): Eukaryota > Metazoa > Arthropoda > Insecta > Orthoptera > Acrididae > Schistocerca > Schistocerca cancellata. Next base: position 820,037,233 of record NC_064629.1, read on the forward strand.
TTTCTAATAAAATCTATTATTACGATTTGCTTAAATTGTTGTCTAGCGATAAGAGAAGCAGGTTTCCTAGGCACCCCATATAGTACTAGTGAGGCAGGACACAACAGTAAGGACGAGATAGCTACCAGACTATCGCACAATCAGCTTGACGTCTCAAATATCCGACTTACTAACAAAAATAATCCACAGAATAATGTAAAAGAAAATTTACGATCTGTTAGATGGCGATCTGTTTGACTTTAGGAAAGGTAAAGACACGGAAGAGGCACTTCTGACTTTGCACTTCATAATGAAAGCAAGACTTAGTGAAAATCAAGACACGTTCATTGGATTTGTCGGACCAGAAAAAATATTCGACAATATAAAATGGTGCAAGAAATTCGAAATTCTCAGGAAAATAGGTGAAGCTATAGGGAGAATCGAGAAGGAAAAAGGAGATTGGAGAACCAAGAACGAAGTGTTCGGATTAAAAAAAGAGTGTAAGGCCGGAATGTATGCAGTCTTTTACCCCTACTGTTCAGTTTATATATCAAAGAAACGATGACGAAAATAAAGAAAAGTTTCAGGAGAGGGTTTAAATTCATGGTGAAAAGATGTCAATGACAGGTATCGCTGCTAACGTTGCAATCTTCAGTGAAATTGAGGAAGAATTGCAGAACCTGCTGAATGGAATAATCAGTGTAATGAGCACACACTATGGATTCAGAGTAAACCGAAGAACGACAAAAATAACGAGGAGAAGCAGAAATGAGATTGGCGTTATACTTATCAAAACTGGGGGCTACGAAGTAGAAGAAGTGAAAAAATTCTGATACTTTGGAAGCAAAAAAACACTTGACGGACTAAGCAACAACATAAAAAGCGGACTAGCACAGGAAAAGAGAATATTCATGATCAAAAGAAATCTCCTAATATCAAACATAGGTCTTAGTTTCAGGAAGAAATTTCTGCTGATGTATATTTTGGGGCGCAGAATTTCTGCTGATGTACATTTCGGAGCACAGAATTTCTGACTTTCTGGAAAACCGGAAAAGAAGAAAACCGAAGCTTTTGAGATATGACGCTATAAGTTCTCCGCCGTAGGTGCGCGGAGAGGAACGTGTAGAAAACATTGACAAGAAGATAGGATAGGATCGCAGGACATGTGTGAAGATCTCAAGGAATAACTTCCGTGGTATCTGAGGAACCTGTAAAGACAATGAACTGTAGCGAAGACAGAGACTGGAAAACATTCAAAAAATAATTAAGGAATTCTTCCAATCCATATGTGGCATACAGCAAGCCAGTGCATAACAGTATTGGTTAAAAACAGACTTGGTTGCAATTTTAGTTTTTTATTTTTCAACTACGCGTTACGCCTTATTTAGGCATCTTCAGATGCCTAAATCTGAAGATGCCTAAAAAAGCCGAAACGCGTAGTTGAAAAATAAAAAAATAAAATTGCAACCAAGGCTGTTTTTAACGAAATAATTAAGGTCACCGAGTGCAAGCGCTACTGTGAGATGGGGGGTGGCACAGGAGAAGAATTTGTGATTCCGACTGATGACCCAAATGAAGATAGTATGAAGGCCACCGTTATTCGGCTTTAATTCCGACTACACCGACAAACCGCGAGCTCGCAATCCGGATTGCGTGACTTAGGGTATTTCCCGCAGTCATATCCAGAACCACAGAGCATTTTTCATTAGTCGCCTGACCTTCACCTTTAGGAAACGAGCGTCACGTGGTTTATATTTCAGTAAGTTCCAGAACGGTCTGTACTGACCTCTGTAACTAAAGGTTATGCTCCCTTGTCCGGAGTGAAAAGGCTGGTCATAAGCGAACAACAACTGAAACACAAGTAAAGTACAAATATGAAGCAAGAATGTTTTTTTCCTTGTGAGTATTTAAAAAAATCTAAATGGGAGTACTTTGACACCTTGTTAAGAAAAGCCAACGTTAATCTTAGCGTAATCATTCACCTTTTACAGAAAAATGTTTAGTTATATAGTCCTAAAACAGATGCGTTAAGAGTATCGTAGTGGTTACCATACGGCAACAGTTGCAGCGGTGTTGTCGTTGAAAACGTGAGATTAATTGTCTATGTGTAGGTAGAACACTGTAGGAGATAAGACGGCCACGTCATTTTAAATGGAACTAGCCTGCATGTTCCCTCCATAATTGCGAGTTTTAGGTGTGTCATGTTGCAGAATTACTTTGGGATTCTTCTGTTGTACTCACTGGGGATTTGGTGGTGTACCACTCGAGGTTTTGTCACATCCAACGGGAATATACGGCACGAATATAAGAGAGAATTTCTCGGATTTGTATCGCTCTTCGGAAGATATGACTGGACGGTAGTGGAACCAATAAATTATCATGTGTAACGTAAATGACAGTCATTGGTTACGGCACAAAATACGCGTTGTTATAACTAAAAGCTACCAGATAGATTATATAATGGTAAGACAGAGATTTAGGAACCAGGTTTTAAATTGTAAGACATTTCCAGGTGCAGATGTGGACTCTGACCACAATCTATTGGTTATGACCTGTAGATTAAAACTGAAGAAACTGCAAAAAGGTGGGAATTTATAGAGATGGGACCTTGATAAACTGAAAGAACCAGAGGTTGTACAGAGTTTCAGGGAGAGCATAAGGGAACAATTGACAGGAATGGGGGAAAGAAATACAGTAGAAGAAGAATGGGTAGCTTTGAGGGATGAAGTAGTGAAGGCAGCAGAGGATCAAGTAGGTAAAAAGACGAGGGCTAGTAGAAATCCTTGGGTAACAGAAGAAATATTGAATTTAATTGATGAAAGGAGAAAATATAAAAATGCAGTAAATGAAGCAGGCAAAAAGCAATACAAACGTCTCAAAAATGAGATCGACAGGAAGTGCAAAATGGCTAAGCAGGGATGGCTAGAGGACAAATGTAAGGATGTAGAGGCTTATCTCACGAGGGGTAAGATAGATACTGCCTACAGGAAAATTAAAGAGACCTTTGGAGATAAGAGAACCACTTGTATGAACATCAAGAGCTCAGATGGAAACCCAGTTCTAAGCAAAGAAGGGAAAGCAGAAAGGTGGAAGGAGTATATAGAGGGTCTATACAAGGGCGATGTACCTGAGGACAATATTATGGAAATGGAAGAGGATGTAGATGAAGATAAAATGGGAGATACGATACTGCGTGAAGAGTTTGACAGAGCACTGAAAGACCTGAGTCGAAACAAGGCCCGCGGAGTAGACAACATTCCATTGGAACTACTGACGGCCTTGGGAGAGCCAGTCCTGACAAAACTCTACCATCTGGTGAGCAAGATGTATGAAACAGGCGAAATACCCTCAGACTTCAAGAAGAATATAATAATTCCAATCCCAAAGAAAGCAGGTGTTGACAGATGTGAAAATTACCGAACAATCAGTTTAATAAGCCACAGCTGCAAAATACTAACACGAATTCTTTACAGACGAATGGAAAAACTAGTAGAAGCCGACCTCGGGGAAGATCAGTTTGGATTCCGTAGAAATACTGGAAGGCGTGAGGCAATACTGACCTTTCGACTTATCTTAGAAGAAAGAATAAGGAAAGGCAAACCTACTTTTCTAGCATTTGTAGACTTAGAGAAAGCTTTTGACAATGTTGACTGGAATACTCTCTTTCAAATTCTAAAGGTGACAGGGGTAAAATACAGGGAGCGAAAGGCTATTTACAATTTGTACAGAAACCAGATGGCAGTTATAAGAGTCGAGGGACATGAAAGGGAAGCAGTGGTTGGGAAGGGAGTAAGACAGGGTTGTAGCCTCTCCCCGATGTTATTCAATTTTTATATTGAGCAAGCAGTAAAGGAAACAAAAGAAAAGTTCGGAGTAGGTATTAAAATCCATGGAGAAGAAATAAAAACTTTGAGGTTCGCCGATGACATTGTAATTCTGTCACAGACAGCAAAGGACTTGGAAGAGCAGTTGAACGGAATGGACAGTGTCTTGAAAGGAGGATATAAGATGAACATCAACAAAAGCAAAACGAGGATAATGGAATGTAGTCGGATTAAGTCGGGTGATGCTGAGGGAATTAGATTAGGAAATGAGACACTTAAAGTAGTAAAGGAGTTTTGCTATTTGGGGAGCAAAATAACTGATAATGGTCGAAGTAGAGAGGATATAAAATGTAGACTGGCAATGGCAAGGAAAGCGTTTCTGAAGAAGAGAAATTTGTTAACATCGAGTATAGATTTAAGTGTCAGGAAGTCATTTCTGAAAGTATTTGTATGGAGTGTAGCCATGTATGGAAGTGAAACATGGACGATAAATAGTTTGGACAAGAAGAGAATAGAAGCTTTCGAAATGTGGTGCTACAGAAGAATGCTGAAGATTAGATGGGTAGATCACATAACTAATGAGGAAGTATTGAATAGGATTGGGGAAAAGAGAAGTTTGTGGCACAACTTGACCAGAAGAAGGGATCGGTTGGTAGGACATGTTCTGAGGCATCAAGGAATCACCAATTTAGTATTGGAGGGCAGCGCGGAGTGTAAAAGTCGTAGAGGGAGACCAAGAGATGAATACACTAAGCAGATTCAGAAGGATGTAGGTTGCAGTAGGTACTGGGAGATGAAGAAGCTTGCACAGGATAGAGTAGCATGGAGAGCTGCATCAAACCAGTCTCAGGACTGAAGACCACAACAACAACAACATAACAGTTAAAGAGGAAAAAGATCCTACATCTACATATATACTCCGCTAGCCACCAAGCGGTGTGTGGCGGAGGGCACAATTCGCGCCGAAGTCATATTCCCTCCCTCTGTTCCAATCGCGGATCGCACGAGGGAAAAACGACTGTCTGAACGCTTCAGTACGAGCTTTAATTTCCCTTATCTTTGAATGGTGATCATTGAGCAATTTGAAAGTTGGTGGTAGTAATATATGCTCTACATCCTCGGCGAAGATCAGATTTCGGAAGTAAGTGAGCAGCCCCTTCTGTTTAGCGCGCCGTCTATCTGCAAGTGTGTCCCACTTCAAACTTTCTATGAGATTTGTAACGCTCTCGCGATGGCTAAATGCACCAGTCACGAATCTTGCCGCTCTTCTTTGGACCTTCTCAATCTCCTGAATCAGTCCCAACTGGTAAGGGTCCCACACAGACGAACAATACTCCAAGACTGGACGGGGGACTGATGACCTCAGAAGTTAAGTCCCATTGTGCTCACAGCCATTTGAACCAAGACTGGACGAACTAACGTATTGTAAGCAATTTCCTTTGTTGAAGGACTGCATAGCTTCAGGATTCTACCAATAAACCGCAATCTAGAGTTCACCTTGCCCGTTACTTGTGTAATCTGATCATTCCATTTGAGATCATTTCGAATAGTCACACCCGGATACTTGACGTATGTTACCGCTTCCGAAGACTGGGCATTTACATTAATGGAGATTTTCGCCTTGTTGTACGCAACAGGTTACACTCACTAATATTGAGAGATAACTAACAGTCACTACACCACGCATTTATTTTCTGTAAAAGCAGTGGACCTATTACGCTGCCCTGGGACACACTTGAAGTTACGCTTGTTTCTGTGAAGTCACCCCATTCAGGACGACATACTACTCCCTGTCTGTTAGAAAACTTTCTATCCAACCGTATATGTCATCGGATAGACCGTAAGCGTGCTCTTTTTGGAGTAAGCGACAGTGCGGAACTGAGTCGAACGCCTTTCGAAAGTCGAGAAATATGGCATCAACCTGGGAGCCAGTATCTAGAGCCTGTTGTATATCATGCACAGAGGGCCAGCTGTGTCTCACATGAGCGCTGTTTCCTAAAACCGTGTTGGTTTCTGCAGATGAGCTTCTCAGAGTCTAGAAAGGTCATAATGTCTGAACACAAAATACTAATCCTCGATTAGTAATGACAGACAGTATGCAGTCAAGCAACTATAAAAGGTGTCTCTCCTGTAATGATCAAAAAAATTTTAAAGCGATATTTTACGTGGCTATTCGACAGATCAAAATGGTTCAAATGGCTCTAAGCACTATGGGCCTTAACATCTGAGGTCATCAGTCCCCTAGACTTAGAACTACTTAAACCTAACTAACCTAAGGACATTACACTCATCCATGCCCGAGGCAGGATTAGAACCTGCGACCGTAGCAGCAGCGCGGTTTCGGACTGAAGCGTCTAGAACCGCTCGGCCACAGCGGCCGGCTACTATAGATCAGTCTCAAATGACTCTACTACCTCTTTTGTTTTATCGATACGTATTAACAGGGACAGTAAAACACGAAGGACAACTGGTACTCCAATAGCGACTGAACAGCACTACTTCATGACGGTAGCAGTCAGCGTGGACCGGGCGATGCTGTCGCTGGTGGTGTATTGGCTATTGATCGTGTTCTACTGCCCCTGTTAATACATATGGGTAATACGAATATCGCACTAGACTAATTTCGGTCCACTCTGTCGAATGGGCAGGTAAAACTCCGCTTTAAAACGGTTTTGTTAGTAACGCTTTCCGTCGCATGAAAGACGTTGCGCCGTTTCTTGAGTTATTTAGCATTAAAGCCAATCAGATCATCGCGCTCTCAAACGCCGAAATGTATCGAATTTTTTACTTAATTATTTCTCAATACAACCTGCTCTGCATTACCTTTACAAATTTTTCACTCTATTTCTGACCACTCTATCATGCGCCCCTACCGATGGGCTTTATGCAATACACAACACCTTTAAAAAAAAAAAACACGCACGAATATTTCATATTTTCTCGCTAGCTGCGCGCGAACTGTCAGTCCTAGAGACAAAATTAACGAGAACGTTTTGCAGTAAATTTAATATAGTTAAATTTTGGACAGGGATACGTTCTCGCTGGAAGCCATGGTTTTCGAGATGTTCAAGAAAAACGCATTTGAAAGTCACTTTTGTAAGATTTCCTTGAATAATTAAAAAACTACGACCTCAAGTGAAAACGCATCCCAGTACAAAATGTAACTACATTAAATTTCCTAGAAAAAGCTCCTGTTCATTTTTTTCTGCAGGACTAATATTTGCATGTAGCGAGCGAGAGAATATGGAAATCTTGCATATGGTATTTGAAGGCGTTGTGGGTTGCATGAATCCCATTGGAGAGGGGGCGGGGGGGGGGGGGGAGAGCAGCTCAATCACCATATATATATATATATATATATATATATATATATATATATATATATTATCCACAAAAGATATGTATATCGTATATCGTAGACATGGTATGCAAACACTAGTCAGTTGTAGGGTGTCCGCAGCTCGTGGTCGTGCGGTAGCGTTCTCGCTTCCCGCGCCAGAGTTCCCGTGTTCAATTCCCGGTGGGGTCAATGATTTTCTCTGCCTCGTGATGACTGGGTGTTGTGTGTTGTGTGATGTGCTTAGGTTAGTTAGGTTTAAGTAGTTCTAAGTTCTGGGGGACTGATGACCATAGATGTTAAGTCCCATAGTGATCAGAGCCATTTGAACCATTTGCAGTGTGTGGGAGCTAACTGAGACTGTAGTGTGTTCCAGTGGTCCCTCACTGATACTAAATGAACCCCTTCTCTTTCAGTTTTCTTTATCTATTTTGTTTAATCTTTGTCATAAAAATATCACAAAAAAGAACAATAGAAAAAGAAGCATCGGACACGAAATTTCCAGTCGATTTCATTCTTAGGTGGGTTACGCTGCTTTTATTTACATTTACAACAACTACGTTTTTCGCCTGAACAAGGTGAGTTAGTGGTTATGGCACTGGACACCTATTTGGTAGGATCGACTTTCACATCCTCGTCCGGCTACCGACATTTAGCATTTTTGGGTAGTTTCCCTAAACCACTACAGGAGAATGCAACCATGTTGTCACAGTTGAATTCCTTCACCAACCTTGTCAAATTCGACCTTTTACACTTTCTCAGATGGTTTTCTCCAGCCGGCCGCGGTGGTCGTGCGGTTCTAGGCGCTGCAGTCCGGAACCGTGGGACTGCTACGGTCGCAGGTTCGAATCCTGCCTCGGGCATGGGTGTGTGTGATGTCCTTAGGTTAGTTAGGTTTAAGTAGTTCTAAGTTCTAGGGGACTGATGACTTAAGATGTTAAGTCCCATAGTGCTCAGAGCCATTTGAACCATTTGAACTCCAGGTTTCCGTAGTCGCTTTCCTTTAACTACTGACACTCGTAGGGTTCCCGCGATGGTGTAGTTGAAAAATTCCGATGTTTGAAATTTTCATCTGTTTCCGTGCACGAAACTGTAGTAGGTTCTACTGAGACTCAGATTCATATTGTTCTATCTAACATCGACAACCTAAACGTCTTCCTGTGGTTTTTTTTCCGTCTCCCTGTGTATGACAGCGTCGTCTTAGACAGCCTCTGAGTGTTACTTACAAAGTTATTTGTATTTTTCACTAAGAAACCTCTCTATTACCCTTCCTTTCCTTTCTAGCTAACTCTGACGACGTAACTTCACTGACAACGATTTCTTGGGACCTAATTGTTAGGAAGTCCTTAACCCAATTCCAAAACTGGCCCGGTAACCCCTAACCACGTAAGTTATTTTGTTTACTAAGCATCAGTATAGTAGTGAAAGACATTACAAGCTGAGATGTTAAGGTTAATTCAAGCACGAAAGCTCTATCACCAACAAGAACAGTGCCAGCGGAGAGATTCTAACCGTTCTCCACTCTGAAAATTTTGCCTGTAACGCGTCTGTGCCTTGCCCTGGTTGTTGACGTACATTATATTCTCCTCCTTAAAAAATTCAGAGCTCCATTTATTGCAAAACGTCCAGAGGTTTGCGTTCTATGACGCTACATCTAACTGAAAATTATCAATACAGTTTGCGTCTGTGTGACCACATGTAGTCGACACAGGTTTCTCAGACTGCGAATGTAGTTCACTACTGTGACACCAGCCCGAAGTTTTTGAGCCTTCGTGCCAACAAGCCTGCTACGTGGTAGGTGATTCTTCCTGTTATGCTACCGCGTCACTATGTGAAGGCCTTACATTCAGCTCTCAGCCGGAGATCTCTCATTTCTTTTCCGAACATATACAAGATAAAATACAAAGACTGGATTTCTAGTTTCCGTGTAAGGGTCCCTTGATCAATAGTAAGGCAACTGGAGGAGGCAACTCGGGTTGCTATGGACGACGCTGGTTCAATATGTGACGCGACGGAAGGCTCGCGCTTCTTATCCGTTGCCATTCCGGGCAAAACTTCGAGTAACAAGAAAAGTTAAGTTGCAATTCCTCACCAGCTCAAGATATGGGCAAGCAAGACGCAGAGGACGATACAGCAGTAAGAAAATTGAGAGAGAAATACGAAAAGAAAGGTTAGTATCACCACATCATTTTTTAGCTGTGACAACTACACAAAGCTCTTAGTGGTCGCGTTATCTTGTACAGGCCAACAAACGGTCTGTGAGAACGTTATCAACTCTATTAATACATCAGATTTAATATTGGTGTCACCTTTTTTATGTAACAGAACACAGCCTTTAATTAGAAAATTCTCAAACGGTATATTCTTAGTTACACTCAGAAATGAACATCAATGAAAGCACTTTTGCTTTCTGGAAAGCGCCGTAGGAATCTTAGTTTACTCTGACTCAATTAAACGAATAGACGTGAGCAACCTTTATAGGATTGTCTGACTGCACCAGTATACACATGTCTCATTCGCGTGCTAACAAACAACTGCAATTGTGAGGAAACAACTTGTTGCGTTAGGAATTATGGAACTTCCAATAAGCGCCGAAATTACCGTACTAAGGTCATTTAGGATGTATATTTTGAAACAAATTAACTATATCCTTCACGTTCCTCGTGGAATACCATGAAACCCCTCACTCACGTTAGCATTACAGTCAAATTCATATTGTTTGTAAATGTGAAAGCTTAGGAAACAAACACGTCGCAGCTCTCTCTCTTGCTCTATCCTATTTTTAGCATTTGTGAGTTTTTCTGTTCAGGCTGTAAGCTTCCTTATATATGCAGGGCAAATATAATGACTTTCCTCCTTTCACCTTCGTTTCAGATTGTCTTTAAAAAATTTATGTTCCGATATATCTAATGGAATACAATAGCAAAAGTACTTGGATAATTAGAAATTAGCGCCCCTGTGGGAATCTATTCATATGGAATAATGCTCTAGGGTAACTTATCCTTAAGAAAGAAGGTCTTGCCACGCGGAGTGGCCGCGTGGTTAGAGGCGTCATGTCATGGATTGCACGGCCCCTCCCGCCGCAGGTTCGAATCCCCACTCGAGCGTGGGTATGTGTGTGTTGTCCTTAGCGTAAGTTGGTTTAAGTAGTGTGTGAGTCTAGGGACCGATGACCTCAGCAGTTTGGTCCCTTAAGAATTCACACACATTTGAACATTTTGAAAGAAGGTCTTCATTGAGCAAAAACGTGCTGTAAGAACAATTTGTGGTGCTCGCCCACGATCATATTGCAGACATCTTTTTAAGGAGCTGGGTATTCCGACTACTGCTTCACAGCATCGTTATTCCCTCATGAAGTTTGTTGTAAATAATCCATTACAGTTCGAAAGGAACAGTGAGGTACATAATTAGAATATCAGAAGGAAAAATGACATTTATTACTCCACATTAAGGTTGTCTTTAGCACAAAAGGGGGTGCACAATGCTGCAGTAAAAATTTTTGACCACTTACCCAGTGACATAAAATGTCTGACAGACAGTAATGTAAAATTTGATAACAAACTGAGAAATTTTCTCCTTGAGAACTTCTCTTCTGTAGAAGAATCAAGTTAGTGTATTACTGTAATGTGTAAATGGTGGTGGGTAAGAATTTCTAACTCACATCTGTACATCCTTTTTATCTTTTTATTTTTTGTAAAAAAAAGTTAGAAATGTTCAGAATGTAATCGCATGTACAAATTAATTGCGATGTAAATGTAAAATGAGTTGTTTCACATCCTTACGATCTATTGTGGAAAATGGTCCATGGAACATACAACTAATTAACTAACTAACTATTTATACTGTTTGCATTTTAATTAAGAAGACACCTGGAAAACAAGGATTAGCTATATTTCATCAAACATATTTTTACACTTCTTAATTTTACATGTATGAGGAGTACTAACCATTAAAACATACAGTTTTCCGTGATATTATGGGAGAAACAGTCAGACCCCTTTACAATAAACGTCATGTATGACATTACATCGCTTTTAAATCAAGTATTTCTTCCAGAAAACTGAGGACGAAGTGTCTTGTTAATAGCTGCCTTTTGAAAAGTATTTTCGGCAGGTTTTAAATACACATCGTTACTTGACAGTTTACTAATGATTTGTTAGAGGAGATCTGAGAAAGATTAATAAATAATTATTCCAGCACAGCGCGTTGCTGCAGACGAAGTATGTAACTGTCATAATTAGTGGATTTTAAGAGAAACGCAATTATCTCTAGTATTTGACAAACGAGTCAGGCCATCGAGACGAGGTTCCACAAACCTGGTAGTACGGTCAGTGTCGAGTATTTGCTGTATGATTTTAACGATCCATTGAGACATTTTTTTTCCTATCTGAATCAAGAGCTCTTGAGAAGATAGATATTGTGGCACAACGCTTGATAGTATTTGTAGAGAAAAATTACTCAAAAAGAAGCAGGAAACATGTCGAACGTGAAGGCGACAGCTACGGAAATCCAGTTCCACTTATAATGCCACGCGCACATACGATATCGTGGCGGAAAGTGGGCTGAGTAGGTAAACGTTGTTTTCCACTTGCTATATTTTCCACACATTTAAGCAAAATTTTTCGCTACAAACTTTAATAAGCACTATATAACTGTAGTCTTTTATTAAAACGCACTCGAACCCCGTTTCAGAAAAGAAAATTGTTTGTTCCACCACTGTGTTAGCATCTGCCAACAGCATTATAGGACATCTATGTGCCATCTACGATACAGACAAATACTCACCTCTTCATGGTCTGCCACTTGTATAAAATCTTATTTACATAGCATGAACTACTTATGATGCACTAGGAGTAGCTTCGCCACTTGGGACTTTCAATATAAGTCTGCATAACACGGTAATAACTACTCCATGATTAGACCTCGAGAACAACGCATTCTCGATCGACCACTCTTGCAGTCACTCTTGCAGCGTGATTCAGCATCTACGTGGAGGGATAAATGATTAGTGCACAGCTTTCTAGGCCATTAATATTGGTTTTCCCAAACAACAACCACTACTTTTCCTTCACGTAGTTCTATTCTTTTCCTTACAAGACTGACAGCACCCCGTTTCCGTCTTGGCACCAAAGAAAAGCCCCTGTCAGTACCAGGAATCAAGACCAGGTCTTTCGAATGGCAGTCAGACCCCTGATCTCTCAGCCTTGGAGACACTTATACGTGTCTGTCATCTAACCAATATCTATTAGTGCTACGTACTTTCTTAACTTCAAACGCTTTATAATTTTCAGAGAGAAGCAGAAGGAAACTTCTGGCATCTGACACATTAATAACCAAAGACACGATCAGGAAAATAGTTAAGGTTGCTGGAGTAGTCCATCTGAAACTATCTGAGAAAATCCAAAGCCTCCTGGAGAAGAGATTCGCCGAGAAGTCTGAAGCTGACACTCCGTGGATTTATCTCAATAAGAAATGTATTCAGGGCGACGTGGACGCGAACGGCGAGAAGTCAGACTTCTTCGCAGTCAAGGAGGAGATTGCGGTAAGTGTCAACATCTGCACTGAAATTCTAACGTTACATCTGAGGGAAACTTGCACAAGAAAAATATTAGATTGTTTTTTTCTTACGTGGAGTACCTCCTCAATATCTAACCCTGTTGAGAGCGACACTGTACTAGACGTCTGCCGTGGCTCTTCACTTCGGGGCATATTTTGCAGAGGGGGGCACCAAATTAAACAACTGATAATCGATGTGTAATTTTGTATTTTTCACCCTGTGTGCTGTCATAATTTTCAGTGTCGTATATTTTATTCTTTAAAATTAGTCCCCATATCTGATATACAATCAGCTACGAATTGCGGCGCACTTTGAAACAAATGATGCTTGTCCCCTGAGCTCCGAGGTCATATTTGAATCTTTCCAGTGACTGGCAGAGAGGTTTAAGAAGACCAGTCTTGCTCAAGGAGTTTCAACGAATCTCTCAATTTGCAGCATTGTGCCCAGAATTGATCGTGGTCCCCCGGTCATGAGTCGAGCGGTAGGGTTGAGGACTGAACCTGATATTTCGAAAGTTACCGTATTTTACGGGCTATAAGGCGCTGCGAACTATAAGACAAACCTTGGTTTTTAAGAATTTTTAAAAAATAATACTTTTATTACTTTGTTACTAAATTGCAAAGCCAGACTAAAAAAAATTCTTGGTTTATAAAATCGAACCGATCTTTAAAATCCCTGACAATCGTCGTCTGAAATTTCTTCTTCTTCCTCTTCGTCGTCATATTTGACCTCTTCATGTATAACATGGCCTTTACTGCCATCGAGAACGTTCCTTATGGTGCACTTCTTGAAAGATTTAACAATACTGGCTTCTCTAACTCTACATTCCGACTTTTTTTATTGTAGGTCGTTTTAAAGCCCCCATCGGCGTGAATTCATGTTGTGTTTCATCTATCACCCATTTGTTCCATTTCTCTCTCCTATACACTTAAAATGGTTTATTTATGAAGACATAAAGAGGTAGCAGGTGTGAAGTAAGTCCTTCCGGAATAACAGCAAGCTCTGTATTTCCGTGTCTCAACTTCTCTTCCCAGAATTTTTCAAATGACTACTAAACTGATCTAGCACAAGAGCAGAACTCTTATTCATCAAAGCACCTTTCGTTCTCTCCAACACTCTTTAATCCATAATTTCATACCAGTCTCGTCCATCCAACACTTGTCATGTACGTGAATAACAATACCGGGCGGTATTTCAAAATGTTCTGGTATTGTTTTGCGCTTGAAAATGATCTTTGGATTAAGTTTAGTACCGTCAGCACAACATGAAAGGACAACAGAGTAATGAATTTTTTCATGCCCACTTTTTTTATAGTCCGTGGCAACAGTTCCGTACTTGGCACATCAAATGTCAGAGGAGTTTCGTCCATATTCGCTATTTGGCTTAGTTCCACACTGGTTTTCCTTTGATGTTGAATAATAAAGCGATAGAAAGATAATAGTTTCTCTTCATACTCTTGGGCATTTTCTGAGATATTTTGGTTTTGGTTTGCATGCTAAGTCCATGATGCTCATAAAGCTGTAGCACCAACCAACTCCACCCTTAAAGTCAATTAAGTTCCACTGTATCGCTGTCATACGAGCGTGTATTTGACTCATTTTTGCATTAATTCCAGTGCTATTTTGACGCTGTCCTAGAATTCACTTCAATACGTCATCTTCTACTTTTGACCATTTTGCATTCAGCCGTCTATTTCCACAATCAGTATTCCTCATTATTTTCAGTTCTTCTTTACCAGCCCGCCAGTCGCAAATGGTTTTTCCTGTTAGTCGAGAGCCAAAATGCTGCTCAGCTGCTCTGTTTCCATGTTCTTCGGCATATGCTATTACCTTCAATTTGTAGCCCCCATGACTTCTTTCCATTACGAAACCAGCTACTAACAAAAATATTGTACTGTCACCGATAACACAAATCACTTTCAGCTGAAGTCGACTGGCACCGTAGACTGCAATGACGCATCATAGGCCAGACAGTGTTCTGTGTTTGTCATGTTGGGACGGGAGGGAGACAGTGTTAGCAAGCTTGAGAATCCCCGAAACTCATGTTCGTCGCATCGGTGCACTGCTACTGCCTGTTGAATCCAGTGATGTCAGATAGGGATATATTTTCCGCAGCATCAAGTTTATGTCCATATTTAAGACTGGCGGGAATTTTAAATCAAACAATTGACATTTTTATATTAATTTCGAGTATACGGCGTACCTAAATTTTGGAGGCCATTTCTCGAAGAAAAAAGTGCGTCTTATAGTCCGTAAAATGCGGTACGTGACAAGTTAGGCTACGACTTCTTGAACCTGCACCATATGGTTGAGATTTGTAGGATCCCAATAAATCCAATAAATGGGTCAGAAAAGCTTAGTTGGCTCACCAGATAATGATAGTCGTAGGGGACCGTGAAGTGTCAGTATAAGATCCAAAGAAATGGCCCTTACAGGCGAGAGTAGCGAGCAAATGCGAAGCATTCACAACAGAGTGTCCGAGTCTGAGGCACTTCTAAACAGCTGTGGATATCTCATTACACGAGGTACATAAAGCTGGTTACAACCTGAAATTCATAGGTGCGAAACATTTAGGGAAAATTTAAGTATATATCGAAGAAACTCTAATTCATCGGGACAGAAATTGAGCCGGCCAGAGTGGCCGAGTGGTTCTAGGCGCTACACTCTGGAACCGTGTGACCACTACGGTCGCAGGTTCGAATCCTGCCTCGGGCAAGGATGTGTTTGATGCCCTTAGGTTAGTTAGGTTTAAGTAGTTCTAAGTTCTAGGGGACTGATGACCTCAGATGTTAAGTCCCATAGTGCTCAGAGCCATTTGACGGAAATTGAATCTGCATGCGAGACTGTCTGGGCAAGACTCTGTGTCGAGGGTGGGCAAAATCCCCAATCATACTGTCATCATTGGAACACACTTTAATTACCTACCACTCAACTAGGAAAAGTGTAAGTAGTTGACGCGACAAGATGTCCGATGAAACGTTACTCAATTCTTTCTCTGAGAATTACTTAGAGCAGGCTGTTTGGAAGCCCATTCATGATGTGAATATATAGGGTCCAATACCAACAGATAGATCTTCGAGATGTCTCCATAGAAACTGGTATCAGTGGCCATGTACCTACTAGACGATGTCGTGCTGAGAGGAACTCTCCATGGTACACAATTAGTGTAAAGAAACTTCTAAAGAAAAAGAGACTACTGCATAATAGCTGTAAAACAAAATATAGGGCTATAGAATTGGAGTCGCTGAATGAAACGCGTTTGGCTGTCAAGAGGACAATGCGTGAGGTCTTCAACGACTACTCCATAGCAGAATATTATAGAAGAATCTCTCACAAAACCAAAAGGAATTCTGTCGTATGTAAAGCCTGTTCATGCCAAAGCTAGTGTCCAGACATTCGTGGGCGAAACAGGAACTGAAATTGAGGGCAGCACAGGAAAAGCAGAAACGCTCAAATCGGTTTTCAAGGGGTTCTTTATAAATAAGAGTCTAGGGGTATTGCCAAAATTTAGTTTTCGCATCACTGCAAAGATGAATAATATGAATATTAGTGTCAGTTGACGAGAATCGGCTGAAATCGCTAAAACTGAACGAAGGTCCAGACTCTAATGAAATCCCCATCAAATTCCGTAGCGAATTTTTGGCTACGTTAGCCCCTCTTTTAACGACACTACTGACCATTAAAATTGCTACACCAAGAAGAAATGCAGATAATAAACGGGTATTCATTGGACAAATATATTATGCTAGAACTGACATGTGATTACATTTTCACGCAATTTGGGTGCATAGATCCTGAGAAATCAGTACCCAGAACAACCATCTCTGGCCGTAATAACGGCCTTGATACGCCTGGGCATTGAGTCAAACAGAGCTTGGATGGCGTGTACAGGTACAGCTGCCCATGCAGCTTCAACACGATACCACAGTTCATCAAGAGTAGTGACTAGCGTATTGTGACGAGCCAGTTGCTCGGCCACCATTGACCAGACGTTTTCAATTGGTGAGAGACCTGGAGAATGTGCTGACCAGGGCAGCAGTCGAACATTTCCTGTATCCAGAAAGGCCCGTACAGGACCTGCAACATGCGGTCGTGCATTATCCTCCTGAAATGTAGGGCTTCGCAGGGATCAAATGAAGGGTAGACCCACGGATCGTAACACATCTGAAATGTAACGTCCACTGTTCAAAGTGCCGTCAATGCGAACAAGAGGTGACTGAGACGTGTAACCAATGGCACCCCATACGCACCCCATACCCATCACGCCGGGTAAGACGCCAGTATGGCGATGACGAATACACGCTTCCAATGTGCGTTCACCGCGATGTCGCCGAACACGGATGCGACCATCATGATGCTGTAAACAGAACCTAGATTCATCTGAAAAAATGACGTTTTGCCATTCGTGCACCCAGGTTCGTCGTTGAGTACACCGTCGCAGGCGCTCCTGTTTGTGATGCAGCGTCAAGGGTAACCGCAGCCATGGTGTCCGAGCTGATAGTCCATGCTGCTGCAAACGTCGTCCAACTGTTCGTGCAGATGGTTGTTGTCTTGCAAACGTCCCCATCTGTTGACTCAGAGACCGAGACGTTGCTGCACGATCCGCTACAGCCATGCTGATAAGATGCCTGTCACCTCGACTGCTAGTGCTACGAGGCCGTTGGGATCCAGCACGGCGTTCCGTATTACCCTCCTGAACCCACAGATTCCATATTCTGCTAACAGTCATTGGATCTCGACCAACGCGAGCAGCAATGTCGCGATACGATAAACTGCAATCGCGATGGGCTACAATCCGACCTTTATCAAAGTCGGAAACGTGATGGTACGCATTTCTCCTCCTTACACGAGGCACCACAACAACGTTTCACCAGGCAACGCCGGTCAACTGCTGTTTGTGTATGAGAAATCGGTTGGAAACTTTCCTCATGTCAGCACGTTGTAGGTGTCGCCACTGGCGCCAACCTTGTGTGAATGCTCTGTAAAGCTAATCATTTGCATATCACAGCATCTTCTTCCTGTCGGTTAAATTTCGCGTCTGTAGCACGTCATGTTCGTGGTGTAGCAGTTTTAATGGCCAGTAGTGTATAATCTGTCGTATATCCCTCGAACAAACAAACCGTGTCCAACAGTTGGAAGGAAGCACAGGTCACATGCAGGTACACGAAGGGTAGCAGGAATGATCCACATAACTTAATGTTCAGTGTCCTCCTCATCCACTTCTTGTAGACTCTTAGAACATTTTCTGAGCTCAAACATAATGAGGTATCTCGAACAGAATGACCTTCTCGTCTCAGTTTTCGTTAATAAATGTCAGCAGTGTTGGTTAAACCTAGGCAAAGCAATTGAATGTATCTATGTGTGTATGTATGTATATATTCGTAGCAGACCACACAGTTGCTTTTCCACCATACGCATATTATAATCTTTTGTGGATGCACGCAGTTCTTTGTCCGAGGTGTTGGTGCTTGGTTTGGGGTCAACCATTCCTTCCTTTTCCTTATGTTGGCATAAAGACGTCATTTCTCGTCACCATTAACGATACGCGATATAAATGGTGGGTGTTGTTCATGAGCCGCGTCATGACAAGCAAACAGAGACGCATATATGGCCACCCGCTGATTTTTGTGACTGTGGCTTACAGCATGCGGAACCCATACACCCGATTTTTGAACCTTCCCCATGGATGCAAATGTCACACGATGGTGGAATGACCACAGTTCATCACATTTGCCATTTGCGTACACAGACATGAACCGTTGTGGATTTGTGGATTAATGCGTTTAAGCAGTCTTCATCGTAGCCTGAAGATCTTCCTGAACGTGAAGAGTCACTAATGTTAAAACGATCCTCCTTAAAACGAAAAAACCGTTTTCCCGTAGTGACCCGTCCAGTGACATTACCTCCATACACGGCGCAAATATTTCTGGCTACCTCTGCTGCTGTCACCCTTCTATGGAACTCCAACAGAAGTATACGTCGGAAATGTTCCGATTTCTCCACTTGACACTCCATTTTCTAGCGTCCACAGCTCCACCCACTAACCCCAAAGGCAAAATAACAATCTGTAAATTCAAACAGCAACAGTGAACTACAAAAAAAGACAATCATAAATAAACATATAGCAAACGGAGTACCAACACGCAAAACAAAAACGCTACGAACTTATGCACTGATCTAATTTATTTATTTAATCGTACGGATGGGGCCGCCCGTCGGGCAGACCGTTCGCCGGGTTCCGGTCTTTCAATTTGACGCCACTTCGGAGACCTGCAGTCGATGAGGATGATAGGATGATGATGAGGACAGCACAACATCCAGTCCCTGGGCGGAGAAAATTCCCCGACCCAGCTGAGAATCGAACCCGCGCCCAGAGGATCGACAATCCGTCACGCTGACCATTCAGCTACCGGGGGCGGACACTGACCTAATAGTAATGTTAGGTTTTTCGCAGACGATGCTGTTATCTATAATGAAGTACTGTCTGGAAAAATCTGCACAAATATTCAGTTGTGTTTTGATAAGACTTCAGAGTGGTGTAGGTGAATAATGTGACAGACTTCTGTTTATTGGTAGAATACTAAAGAAATGCAATCAGTCTACAAATTGAGTTGCATACAAGATACTCGTGCGACCCATCTTAGAGTACCACTCAGACGGGACAGACAGGGGATATTGGACGTATACAGAGAAGGACAACGCGAATGGTCACAGGTTTGGGGCGGGTGTCACAGGGTTGTCGAGGAAACTGAACTGGTAGACACTTGAAGACAGACGCAAACTGTCTCGGGAAAACCTACTTACAAAGTTTCAGTAACGGGCTGTCAATTATGATTTTGGGAATGTATTACAACACACGTGTCGCACCCATAGGGATCGTGAGGACAAGATTAGATTAATTATAGTGCGTACAGAGGCATTCAAACATCATTCTCCCACGCTTCATACGAGAACTGAACGGAAAGAGGCCCTAACATCTGATACAATGTGAAATATCCTCTGCGATGCACTTCAAAGTGGTTTGAAGAATATGATGTAGAAGTAGAACGCTTTTCAGCATATGTAGATTTTCGCTTTTCGCTGTGTATGTTGTTTCTGTTCACCAGAATAAATCTTTCCTTAATTCGTTACTTGCATTTCCTCTAAAGAGTGACAGCTCGCGGTGACGGGTTTCCTCATTTCATCCCTTGGTTTACAAGAAGAAAAAGGATAAATAATAAAATTTTAATGACATAAAACAATAATAATAATATGCAAGACCTGATGTTGGTGGTGTAATATCTCTCTGCTTTGTGTGGATAGTGATAATGGGAATTCGTCGTAACACCAGGTAAAGGCCTTTGATATTGGGAGGTTTCGGACAGAGTCCTACATGGGATGCAGGATGGAGGGAGGGCTCTAATATATGGGATATAGTTGATAGCGGATGAGTATAACTGAAGTTAGGCAGTTGAACGGTAAGCTGGAATCATCATTTGGATGGAGGGAGGATAGGTTTTTAATTACGACTGTGGACTGAGTAAGTGGTATCGGTCACAGCTGTTAGGATGGCAGAGATGAGGGATGATTTCATGACGTGGTGTGGAAAGGAAGGTTGTCGTATTGCACTGGGAAAGCATGAGAAGGGTTTGGAGAAGAACTCAGAGCAGTACGTGCTTTCAGAAGAAGAGCATCAGATCTGAATATTCAAGGATGTGGCATGTAATAGAATGTTGCTATTCAGATTTAGACCTGGTTTAGGGCAGATGTGAAAATTTTGTGATACGGTACAAGATGCGGATAAGAGAGGGTAGTCGGATACTGAAAGTGAAATAGACTGCATGTCGTTCATGGATTAGGAAGGAATGACGGCCCATGCATAGTTGAGGATCTCATGAAGTAGAGCAGCTTTACTTGAATAATGCGATATTCACTTCAATCTGGACTTAAAGCCACCACTATTGACAGCAAGACATATAAATGGAAAGTTGTGTTATTAATCGGGACAATTACACTCAGTTTTGATGCTTATTCTCAAGTAATTGACACGTCCATTTTCGGTGTTTCTCTCATGTTCTAAGTCAGAGCTATTTACCCATTTCATGTTTAATTTTTGTTGTCTGTTATGTTCTACACTTTTGTTAAGTTTCATTGCATTCGAAATACAAAACTTTCATATATCGCTCTTTTGAAACCAGTTCCATTACTTGAGACTGGAACGAATTTATTCTTTCGTCAAACCATCTTGCTTTACTAAAACAGTCATAGTATTTACGTTTTACATTTATCTGTGTGTGTAAGTGTACTCGCATTGTCATTATTTTGAAGAAAGGAAAAAGTCCCATGTTACACAAAAGAACGTAACAACAGTTTAGAAAATTCACATTATCGTTCAATCCATCATTCTTGGAAAAATTTATTTGATGAAAAATACTTTAAAAATATATATTTACTTTCTGAATAAACACATAGAAGACAACAGTTTGTGAATGTTATTATATGTCCTTTAGACATTTCGTTGCTGAGAAACTGCGCCTGATGTACTGGTTCCTTTCTAGAAATTCACAAGGGAGCAGATACTTATCCTTTGTGATAACGTATCTGGAAAGGAGAAAAAGTACTATATCTGCGTGACAGAACCAGCAGAAGATACAGTGCTGAGAACTGTCAACCAGGAGAAGACCGTATCAGAGGAGAAAGTCGTAAACGCAGTCAGAAGAAAAGTTAGGCCATGGAGAAGCCTGGGCAGTTCTATGGATGTCGACGTTGATGTACTGAGAAGTAGCCGTCCCTTGGTAAGTAGTTTCCAGATGGAAATTAAATGTCTTACTCTGCTTTAAGGTTAATTATCAACTCAAAAAAAAATACTGGAGTTGTCAGGGTGAAAGTAGTTGACTGCAGTATCAAAATAGAATTGAGCATACGTTTTACTTTGTTTTTATGCAACTACATTCCAGTACTTTGTAGCAAATTTCACAGTCACAGCCCATCTTCTATAGAGGACCTTCTCAGTTTGTAAGCACGGGACTCTTTCTGCAAGCGTAACCAATAAGTTACCCACATCGATAGGTACGCAATACGCTCCAGTGACATACTGATTTCTCTCATGCCCCTGTTCTTGACTAAGTCGTTCTTTTCCCTATGTGAAACCTAAAGGGTGTGAAAAGCCCCATGGCCTATACAGTGCCGAAAGAGATAGACATGCGTTCTTTTCCTTTGGTATGTGGCCGTCATAAAGCCACTAAAACCGTTAATTTTGCTAAATTCTAACAAAATCACTTTATACTGAAATATTGTAGTACCTCAAATTTTCTACAGTTAGCTTTTCCAGTGAAGGGTCTCCTGTTGTTCATGAGCCAATGGAAGAATAAGCAAATCTTATGCTGCTGTGTGGCTAGATACCTTATAAGGTAACTATTTACATTCTTTATCATGAAAGCGGTATAAAAAATATCCTAAATATACACAGAGATGATCATTTGGCATCACAATAAATTACTTGTTTCCAGAAAATTTCGTAACTTTTTTATTCGTCTCAGCACTAATATGTTTCAGATCATGGCTAACTGTCACTTACATGAAATATTTAATGATTCTATGAAAGCTGCAATAAATGGTATATCTTAATTTGAATTAGTTGTTACAAAAACTAAAATTCACGTTGATACTGACATTTATGATTAACCCTAATACTTAAAGTTAACAAACAAAATTAACAAATATGTTACATTGTTTTTAATCAATATTCATAAAACAAAATATTTTAATGTAATACATATTACAAATTTTCCTCAAACTAGTCAGACTCCACTAACATACTCATAAGAGATGAGATTTCAGTTACTTTCTTCCTGAATAAAAGTATTAAGAACATAAAGGTTATTCCTTGTAAGTTGTGTAGAAATTTTTGAATATGATTGTTTAACATATCATGAAGTCTCTTAGACCCTCCAGTGTTAAAGTATTCTTTAACTATAATTTTATGACTAATATTAAATAAGAATTAATTATATCATATTAATAATATTAACAGTATCTGCCCTACTTTCAGTAAAAGTATCTTATATTGTATTCATATTTAATTTCATAGTATTTATTTGTAATTTCTTATTGTTATGTCTGTTCCATTATTTTAATATAGTCTCAGTTTTGATGTATCAGCCATCCAGTTGTTAAAATAGTATTGTGAATTACTAAGGGTGTTTTTCATTGTCTATGTGAATTTGGGAACAGTTTCTCACGTTTATTGATGAGTTCCTTTTCCTTAAGTATAATCTTGAAATTCCCATACACTTACCAAAGAGATGATAAGTGTTGAGTGGAACTAACTTCAATGAATAAAACGCTTTTTAATGTCATAAACATAACTACATGTGCCTGTAAGCAGTTATAACTCTGAACGTTACGAAGAGTGACAACCAGTTGCAGGCAAAAATCATTATACCTGTTTCAAAGTTTATTTTATAGTATCTCAATAAGTATACACAAATAAATTAATATCAATGAAGCTTGTACATTAAATAAAGAAATCATAGAAAATAGTGAAAAATTATACTGAATTAAGAGAAAAGTATTTGTTATTTACTAGTTATTACCCAACAGATGCAGATTACTTATGGTGATAAAATTGAAATTGGGGTAAAAAAATGAATGAGGAGTGAGATTTGTATAGTTCTTCATACCACAGTTGTAACAAATACCATATTTAACGAATACTATATTCCAGCATCATCCAAGGAGGAGATATAGATGGAAAGTCCCAGGAGACTTACGAAGGGCACAGATAGACTTCATACTGGTAGTAGATAGACTCAAGAATCAGGTGCAGAACGGTAGAAGCTACCCTGGAGCTAATATCAACAGCGACCAGAATCTACTTATGATGCGCTGTGAACTAAAGTTCAAAAGATTAAAGGTGAAAGGAAGAAAGCAGTGGGAGGTTTCTAAACTTGAAAATGAATATATCCAAAATCAGTACATGGCACAAACAAACAGTACCATTAAGGATACCACAGAACACATGGGGATAGAACAGAAATCGAGTAAAGTAAAGAAATGCATTTCAAACTCAGCAGATGTGGTATTAGGAAAAATAAATGGGGGAATAAGAAAGAATGGATAAGTCAGGAAGTCATGAATATGATAATGGAAAGTAGACAGTATAAGATCTTGAAGGAGAAAGATGGAATGGATAATCGCAAGATCTTAAGGAACAAGATTAATAAGAGCGCGAAACAAGATAGAGAACAGCATTTAAAAGAAATCTGTGCATGAAGGCACGACAAATTGACATGGTATACGTAGATGTAAAGAAGTTCATCGAAATAAGAAAGGCAGAAACAGTGAGCATTAAGCATAAAGATGGAATGTTAATATAGGATGAAGAAATTATAGTGAAACGATTAAAGGAATACCTGGAACACTTATACAGAGAAGACACAGCAATTTGACTAACGAAAAGGAAGAGGAAGTAGAGCTGGACGATGTAGGGGCTCCTATAATGCAAGAAGAGTATGTGAAAGCACTATACAGGACCTTAGAGAAAGGGAGGTTCAGGTAGCTGATGCTATACAAGGAGAACTATTTAAAAAGTTGGGAAGTGAAGTGAAATTGGCACTTTATGACTTGGTGTGGGATATTTACAGATCATGAGAGTTACCAGATGACTTTGTTAGATGCATAATAGTTCCATTACCTAAGAAACCAGACGAAAGAACATGTGAGCAACACCGAACATTGAGCGTGGCGTGCCATGCATCGAAAACAGTCCCCAAAATTATTCTCAGAAAACTTGAAAACCAATAGAGGGACCATTCACTGACGAACAGTACAGTTCCAAAAAATGTGTGGCAACAAGTGAAGAAATATTGACACTGAGGCAAGTGATAGAGAAACAGCTGAAGAGGGGTAGGAGTACATTCACAACGTTTATACATCTTGAGAATCCATTTGATAGTGTCAACAGGAATGTATTATTCTGTATCCTTCACCAATCAGAAATCAGCTTTAGAGATAGAATATATATTAGATATGTGACATCAGAATAGGGAAAAGTTAGCTGTGATAATAAAGATGAACCAGGTAGCACTGAGTGTGGGGAATGGCAAGGTTGCACCCTGCCCCATACTTATTTTATTTGTACATAGAGAAGGCAGTCGACAGGGTGAGAAAAGAAGTAAACATAGGAGCAACAATTGATGAGAATAACGTTTACATGCTGAGATTTGCCAGTGATATAGCACTAATTCCAGAAAGGGAAGGAGACCAGCTAAAAATACTGAACACATTGGATAGAATAATGGAGGAGGAATTTCATATGACAATCTACATCTACATCTATATATATAATCCGCTAGCCACCAAGCGGTGCGTGGCGGAGGGCACAATTCGCGCCAAAGTCATATTCCCCCTCCTCTGTTCCACTCGCTGATCGCGCGAGAGAAAAACGACTGACTGAACGCCCCAGTACGAGCTCTAATTTCCCATCTTTGAATGGTGATCATTGCGCGATTCGAAAGTTGGTGGTAGTAGTATATGCTCTACATCCTCGGTGAAGATCGGATTTCGGAATTTAGCGAGCAGCCCCTTCCGTTCAGCGCGCCGTCTATCTGCAAGTGTGTCCCACTTCAAACATTCTATGAGATTTGTAACGCTCTCGCTAAATGTACCAGTCACTAATCTTGCCGCTCTTCTTTGGACCTTCTCAATCTCTAGAATAAGACCAAACTGGTAAGGGTCCCATACAGACGAACAATGCTCTAAGACTGGACGAACTAACATGTTGTAAGCTATTTCCTTTGTTGAAGGACAATAGACACATATAAAACGAACGTTATAGCCTGCAGTATAAACAAAGAAAGCAATATAGCAGGAAAGTTGGTAAGTGAAACGGTTGAGGAGGTGAATGGGTTTAATTACCTAAGGAGTAAAATCAAGAGTCATGGGAGAAACTATAGGGAGATAATATACAGAATTTTCCAGGCCACGAGTGCTTTTGATAAGAAGAAATCATATTCACTACGAAGAATATAAGCCCTGACGTGAAGAAAGATATGTTGAAGATCTACGTGTGGAGCATTGCAACGTATGGCAATGAAGTTTGGACGATAGAAGTGAGAGAGGAAGGGAGACTCGCTGCATTCGAAGGATGGTTCTATAGAAGAATGATGAAAATCAGCTGGAAAGAAATGATCACGAACAAGGAAGTTTTCATCAGAGCAAGAGAGAAAAGATGGTTCATGAAACATCTAAAGAGAAGAAGAGCTCAGCTGATAGGCCTTATATTCTGAAATGACGGTGTATTGAAAGGAATAATTGAGGGAGCAGAAATTACAAAGGAAGCCAAGACTGGAGTTAATTAAACAAATAATGGAGGATACGAATTATTCTTCATACTACGATCTGAAACGGAAGGTGGACTAGCGAGAAGAATGGGGAGCTGCCTCCAACCAGACTCACGGCTGCTGACTGGAGACAGAGAGAGAGAGAGAGAGAGTGAGAGAGAGAGTGAGTGAGAGAGTGAGAGAGAGAGAGGGGGAGAGAGAAGCAGAGGGAGCATTCAATATTCATTCTTGCAAATGCCAGGTTTATAAAAACAATGCTGCGTTTCCACAGATTAACAAATATAATGACATCTTTCAAATTAGTCAGAAATTAGCATAAAGAAATTTTTTTCCTGCTCATACAAAATTTCAGAAATTAATGACAACTTTAATTTAAAAAATTATTGTTCTTTAACAAAAGGTTATATCTATTAGTTACCAGTTTCAGTCATTTTATGGAAATAAACAGACAAAATATTGTCATTGCCTAAATATGATTAAGACGTTAATGCTGACATTATTGACAGATACACAGTTACAGATTATGACGAGGTTATTCCAAACTATGAATCGTATTTCACTGCATCAGTCTAAAACAATTGCTGATGCATAATGGTCCCGTAAATTCGTACAATTTAGAACTTAGAACTGAAAACGTACATCAAAGGAATGAAGATGCAGGGATTTTATTTTGATATCAGCTTGAATTCAAAATAATGATGTTTAATAAAATTATATGGTTCTTTAGAGATTCTTTAGAAAGTTATGTTATCAATATCTCTTATTTTGACAAAAATTGCAGTTAATGACTGATTGTGACGTACCCACTGTTCCAAAAGCGTGTCAAATAATTACTAAAAACGTATTCATCATCATCATCATCATCATTTAAGACTGATTATGCCTTTCAGCGTTCAGTCTGGAGCATAGCCCCCCTTATACAGTTCCTCCATGATCCCCTATTCAGTGCTAACATTGGTGCCTCTTCTGATGTTAAACCTATTACTTCAAAATCATTCTTAACCGAATCCAGGTACCTTCTCCTCGGTCTGCCCCGACTCCTCCTACCCTCTACTGCTGAATCCATGAGTCTCTTGGGTAACCTTGCTTCTCCCATGCGCGTAATATGACCCCACCATCTAAGCCTGTTCGCCCTGACTGCTACATCTATAGAGTTCATTCCCAGTTTTTCTTTGATTTCCTCATTGTGGACACCCTCCTGCCATTGTTCCCATCTACTAGTACCTGCAATCATCCTAGCTACTTTCATATCCGTAACCTCAACCTTGTTGATAAGGTAACCTGAATCCACTCAGCTTTCGCTCCCATACAACAAAGTTGGTCGAAAGATTGAACGGTGCACAGATAACTTAGTCTTGGTACTGACTTCCTTCTTGCAGAAGAGAGTAGATCGTAGCTGAGCGCTCACTGCATTAGCTTTGCTACACCTCGCTTCCAGTTCTTTCACTATGTTGCCATCCTGTGAGAATATGCATCCTAAGTACTTGAAACCGACCACCTGTTCTAACTTTGTTCCTCCTATTTGGCACTCAATCCGTTTATATTTCTTTCCCACTGACATTACTTTCGTTTTGGAGATGCTAATCTTCATACCATAGTCCTTACATTTCTGATCTAGCTCTGAAATATTACTTTGCAAACTTTCAATCGAATCTGCCATCACAACTAAGTCATCCGCATATGCAAGACTGCTTATTTTGTGTTCACATATCTTAATCTCACCTATCCAGTCTATTGTTTTCAACATATGATCCATAAATAATATGAACAACAGTGGAGACAGGTTGCAGCCTTGTCTTACCCCTGAAACTACTCTTAATCTCACCTATCCAGTCTATTGTTTTCAACATATGATCCATAAATAATATGAACAACAGTGGAGACAGGTTGCAGCCTTGTCTTACCCCTGAAACTACTCTGAACCATGAACTCAATTTACCGTCAACTCTAACTGCTGCCTGACTATCCATGTAAAGACCTTTAATTGCTTGCAAAAGTTTGCCTCCTATTCCATAATCTTGTAGAACAGACAATAACTTCCTCCTAGGAACCCGGTCATATGCCTTTTCTAGATCTATAAAGCATAGATACAATTCCCTGTTCCACTCATAACACTTCTCCATTATTTTCCGTAAGCTAAAGATCTGGTCCTGACAACCTCTAAGAGGACTAAACCCACACTGATTTTCATCCAATTGGTCCTCAACTAATACTCGCACTTTCCTTTCAACAATACCTGAGAAGATTTTACACACAACGCTGATTAAAGAGATACCTCTGTAGTTGTTACAATCTTTTCTGTTTCCATGTTTAAAGATTGGTGTGATTACTGCTTTTGTCCAGTCTGATGGAACCTGTCCCGACTCTCAGGCCATTTCAATTATCCTGTGTAGCCATTTAAGACCTGACATTCCACTGTATTTGATGAGTTCCGACTTAATTTCATCCACCCCAGCCGCTTTATTGCACTGCAATCTATTGACCATTTTTTCCACTTCCTCAAATGTGATCCTATTTCCATCATCATTCCTATCCCATTCTACCTCGAAATCTGAAACATTACTGATCGCATTTTCACCTACATTGAGCAACTCTTCAAAATATTCCCTCCATCTGCCCAAGGCATCCACAGGATTCACCAGCAGTTTTCCTGACCTGTCCAAAATACTTGTCATTTCCTTCATACCTCCCTTTCGAAGACTGCTAATTACACTCCAGAATGGTTTTCCAGCAGCTTGCCCCAAAGTCTCCAACCTGTTTCCAAAGTCTTCCCACGATTTCTTCTTGGATGCTGCAATTATCTGTTTGGCTTTGTTTCTTTCTTCAACATAACTTTCTCTGTCTACCTGGGTTCTGGTATGTAGCCATTTTTGATACGCCTTCTTTTTCCTTTTACAGGCTGCCTTGACTGTATCATTCCACCAAGCTGTTTGCTTCATCCTACTTTTACACACTACTGTTCCAAGACATTCTTTAGCCACTTCTAGTACTGTGTCCCTGTACCCTGTCCATTCCTTATCCAATGACTGTAATTGACTACATTCAACTAACTGGTACCTTTCTGAGATCGCTGTTATGTACTTGTGCCTGATTTCCTTATCCTGAAGTTTCTCCACTCTTATCCTCCTACATATGGACCTGACCTCCTGCACTTTCGGCCTCACAATCCCAATTTCACTGCAGATTAAATAATGATCAGTGTCATCAAAGAATCCCCTGAATACACGTGTGTCCCTCACAGCCTTCCTGAATTCCTGATCTGTTATTATATAGTCAATGACAGATCTGGTTCCCCTGCCTTCCCAAGTATACCGGTGAATGTTCTTATGTTTAAAAAAGGAGTTTGTGATTACTAAGCCCATACTGGCACAGAAATCCAGGAGTTGTTTCCCGTTCCTGTTGGCCTCCATATCCTCTCCAAATTTACCCATAACCTTTTCATACCCTTCTGTTCGATTTCCAATCCTGGCGTTAAAATCACCCATGAGCAGAACACTGTCTTTGTCCTTTACTCTAACAACTACATCACTGAGTGCCTCATAAAAACTATCCATCTTATCTTGATCTGTCCCTTCACAATGCGAATATACTGACACAATCCTAATTTTCTTGCTAGACACTGTCAAATCTATCCACATCAGTCGTTCGTTTACTTACCTTATTGCAAGGTATGTAAACGTATTCATACTTAGAAAAAAAATGTTCAGAAAGTTGATTTATTTGGCCCAATTTATTATATACAGGGTGGTCAGAAAACGTCTGAAACGCTTGTAGGGATGTTACAGGGAATATTGTACAAAAACATATATGTTAAGGGAAAAATTCGATATTCTCCGCCGTTTTCAAGTTATTTAGCATTAAAATCAGCCAATCGGGGCATTCGCGCGCTTGCATTCAAGCAGCCTGCGAGGCGCGGTGTTGCCTAATGAGTGCTTTGTTTGGTTAGCTGGAGCTTGAATTTACGCGTGCAACGACTTGATTGGCTGACTCCAATGTTCAATTACTCGGAAACGACGCAACGCTTAGAATTTTTTTCTTGACAATTGTGTCTCAGTACAATCTGCCATGCAACCTATGTACAAGCGTTTCAGACATACTTTTTACTTAAAAAATATTCCAAAACATAAAGACACAAGCCGAAGACTTGCACCAAATGTAAAGCAGGGAAATGAGAAGACAGTATCAGTAAAACTCTGAAAGAATGAAATCCTCTTCTAAGAAATGAACAAAGGAATATTTGAGGAAGGGAGCTACCTGTGATATGATAAAAGAAAGTAGCATGAGTGTAATGGATTGAAAAGTACAGAACAATTAAGCAAAGGGAATATTGAATATTAGATGACATTATGAAATAGGTGAATCGTTAAGTAGAAAAGTGTGAACATTGAGCTAATTTGAGCAAGTTTCAGATTTGTCCAAACGTTAAAAATGTAGCTATAGTTATAGGAAAAGCGGGAAGGAATATTTTCAGTAACATTTGAGAATGATATGTAAGTTTTCGATGGTGGTATTAAAGGAACAGTATTTAATTAGAAGCACCAGAACAACTCAGTATGATGTAAATATTTTAATGGTTTTGTCGGCCGGGGTGGCCGTGCGGTTCTAGGCGCTACAGTCTGGAGCCGAGCGACCGCTACGGTCGCAGGTTCGAATCCTGCCTCGGACATGAATGTGTGTTATGTCCTTAGGTTAGTTAGGTTTAATTAGTTCTAAGTTCTAGGCGACTGATGACCTCAGAAGTTAAGTTACATAGTGCTCAGAGCCATTTGAACCATTTTTTAATGGTTTTGATTGCAAACTGTTAAAAAATTATTACAAATTTCTAAAAAAATTAATCAAAGAAGTATCTCAGTACCAAAAATGTTGCGCACCAGTTTTAAAATGAGTAGTGTATTTACCACAACATATTTCGGGACTACATTATCACATTATCAGCTGCTATAAAACAAGGAAACAAATCAGTACATCGCAATACTAGACTTATTGACGGCTATGAGAATATGTATATCGACCAGTAATATAGCATCCCTTAAACTTTCTATGCCATTAGGCAGCATCAAAAGTAAAAATCCAGCACGGAACATGCTTTGTCAAACATAAAACTTTTCCTTGAACCTCTCATGTTGGCACATGGTACTTTCACAAGACTCAGTTGCAAACTAAAGGCAGCCTCCTTCACCTACCAATGATAGCACTAACCCGTAACGGATGTATCACAGATTCCATCGATGTTGTAGTTAGACACTGGACTCGCATTCGGGAGGACGACGGTTCAATCCCGCGTCCGGCCATCCTGATTTAGGTTTTCCGTGATTTCCCTAAATCACTCCAGGCAAATGCCGGGATGGTTCCTTTCAAAGGGCACGGCCGACTTCCTTCCCCGTCCTTCCCTAATCCGATGAGACCGATGACCTCGCTGTCTGGTCTCCTTCCCCAAACAACCCCCCCCCCCTCCCTCCATTGATGTTACTGTTTATCGTAAAGTCTTTGAACATAATATGTCAAAATCTAATATGTTCTAGAAACCAATACTACAGCTATGTTACAATGTGTGCATCCATACAGAATAACCAACAGAGAACATTACACCCAACGCTGCTAATTATAATAAGTTGGTGGTTGCTCCTAAAGGAAGACATCGCTAAAGCGAGCCCGGAAACGCCCTTTGGACACTTATGTCTTCTCATTTTACACGCTGACACTTTCCCGTTATAAAGTGCAGAAAAAGTCAACTTCCTGTAAATATGCCAGCAATCACCCTTTATCCTCAAAGGGAATAGCCTCATGCAGTCTGTGATATTACCCACCGATCGCTGCTCGTTCTTGAGGTGCTTTGCCACCGCTGATAAGCCATTCTCTTTATTATTATGCTCTTTCAACAATACTTTAAAATTTCTATCCGTTTTATCACATACTTGGCACTTTATTTCATAAACTCTCGCTTTCCCGATACGTTCTTTCCTGTGCCAGTCTTACGCGACAGCCTCTGTCCCAGTTCTTTGTCCAGCCTGAACGCATCTTGAACACTTTTGCTGTCAAATAACCTCGGCAGCTTACATAATTCTCTATTGACACACGACTCTATATTGCTGCGGATTTTTCTCGTTTTATTGATTTCTGTTTGCAGAACTTCACTGTGTCCTACAAGTTTAAATTCACTATACAGTTTTCATAAATATAATCTGAACATGGTGTATGATACATAATGAATTTTCAGTCTGCAGTGGAGAGGGCGCTGATATGAAATTTCCTGGAAGCTTAAAATTGTGTGTTCGACCAGGACCCGAACCTGAGTTCTTTGCCTTTCTCCTGCAACTTTTCTATTATCTGCAGTATCCAAGTATGACTCACGACACATCTGCCAATACCTCGTTTCCTACCCTTGAAACTTTACAGTTCTTATACATACCTTACTGGATTAGCACTCCTACACGAAAGTATACTGTGGAGACATGGCTTAGCCACAGCCTGGTCGATTTTTTTCGTTATCAGTTTTCACTTTGCGGTGAAGTGTGTGCTGTTATGAAACTTCCTGGTAGATTAAAACTGTTTGCCGACCTAGACTCGAACCTGGGACTTTCGCTTTTCAGGACAAGTTTTGTGACATAACAAGTGGAATTTCAGGTTCAACAGCATACTGAAGAGCGAAAGACTGAATAAGGTAAGTCAGATTTTCGCTTTGTAGAGAGGACCGTGGCCAATGACATGCAAGACAGCATTATATACCACAAGCAGAATTTGGGAAACGCCATACTGGATTAAGTCTTTTACAGACGATGCCCATATTTGGCATTTATATTATGACTTACGTCTCTCGAAGGCTCATCGTTTTTGGTATGACATGCTGTAATAAAATGATGGAAAATATATTGGTGATTAAATAATTTTTATTTGGTTTTTTGTATTATAGCTTGTATTTTATGAAAGTATGCCATTTCAAGGAAACAGTGCATAGAAGACTTACCAAAACCGTCTAATTATTGGTACGATGTGCTATAATTCAGTGTTTGTTACGACATATGAATGTTTAAAGTCTTCAGGATATTGAAGCATGAAAGAGATTGACATATATGCAATACCAGTTCATCATAGCGTATTTTGCAGGAGGGTGGAGTTGTGAAGTGAAATGTAGTTAGTTCGTGTTCTGCTATCTATAAATATATTTATATTTGCCTACGGCCTTCATATAATATTGTGGTATTTTCTTATTGATTTAACATAGGTATATTCTGTATATTTCAGAGCACTCTTTCTCTCAGGACTGAGTTTGTTCCGTTTTATGAACATGACAGGGAACATGGACCAACGAAGTGCAAAACTGCATTCTACGTAATGCTGAACTGCATCGCAATTTCTTATTTATTTATTTATTCGTCCCAATAAAATTCCAGGCTATAGAGTACTAAATTCCTTTATAATATTATATATGACTTTGTGCACAAACACGCAAGTACGTATACACAGACACACACACACACACACACACACACACACACACACACACATACACACACTTAAGTATATTACAGAAAATTTAACAGTAGTATTGCAGCACAGAATTTTTTTTATTTTATTTTGCTTGCTTTATCTGTAAGAGAGCGTACAGTACTGCAGTAACAGATTTTGCTCTTTGTTGTTTAAAGCTTCGTGTTTCAATATTCTAAAAACTCTGCAACTAAATAGAAGCGATGATCAATAATAATGATCCTAAGGATTTCCTAAAGAGTGAGAATGATGAATAATTTTTATTTTATGAGGAAGACTGTTATTTATTTGTATCACATTATTTGTAATGGAAATTTTAAATGGTGATATCTTTACTGACTGGAAATGTAGCTTTCTTTTCTGCCTTGTATCAGTTTCATGGATATTGAAATTTTTATTCGTGTATACTAACAACAGATCAACATAGCAAGCTTATTGAAAAGGAAGGAAAGTGCGTTTTGTTAGAGGTAAGACAGAAAGTTTACATGCGTTAATTTTTGGAAATAAACTCCGCGATTTTCGAGGCAGATACAACCGACAACTCCCACTGGAGAGTGCTGTTTTCATAAATCATGATGTGGAACACGTTCTGCGTGGTTCACCAGCTCTTTTCTAAGACGGAAGTTCGGCCAGGCGTGTTCCACGATGAGATACATGTTCCGTGTGAGGACACCTTAAGCCATGTCTCCTCAGTACCCTTCCTTCCATAAGTATTAGTCCTTCACGGTATCCACGAGAACATCTGTAAGGTTTGGGAAGTAGAAGATGGGGTACTGACGAAAGCAAAACTATGAGGGCGGGTTGCTATTCGTGCTTGAATAGCCCAACTTCTTTGTTTACTTTTTCAATATTACCAGTGTGCTGTCACGATAAACGAATAGTCTTGTGGATTTAAAAGTATTACATATGCAAATATAAAACAGTATCCGTCACAATAATTTATACAATGATGTGTGAACATCCTACCTGGATCTGTACACACGTGCAAGAAAATCTACACTACATTCATTCACACATATCTCCTTAATTATGTCCAAAAGAACAGACACCATTTTTGATTCTGTAGCCATATATTATTACGATCCTAAGGAAATAAAGAGATAAGTTGCTATTGTGCACTGAAATGCATTAATGGGGAATGTTGAAAATTTGTGTCGGACCCGTATTTTTCCGTTTCTCGCGAACGGCCGCCTTGATCACATTGGGCATCTGGACACGATTCCTGGCTGACTCAAATTTCCAACATATCCACACACTACTGACGTAGTACCCTTGCCCATTACCCCCACCACTCGCAGTGATTCGCTGATTCGCGTAAGAGTTTGTTTGTGTATCTGCACTGAAGTACTCATTGGGCCGTAGGTGCTGTAGGTGCCCTTGTATGGTGGAAATTCGTGTGCACACAGCACGCTCATGAACGTTGATAACTGCCAGTCTTCTGCTTCGAGGGGAGAGGGTGAGGCTATCATACCGTATCTTGAAGAGAAGTACACGACTAGCGAAGTATCCATAGGCTACCTGGATCCGTTGAACCATAACTGGAGTCAACGGTTAGTATTTTCGCCAAATGATGTATGCAGGACACCATGTGGTTGTTAATGAAGACGGCTCTTTGTACCGTATCTAATGCTCGGAGGAGGTGGCCTCAGATCCCCGTGTGGAGAGCTTGTAAAAGGCGTTTATAGTTCAGCGCCGTCATGCAGCGGACATCTCTCGTAAATATGTTGCCCAAACTCCAAAGTGAACCAATCGTCTGCAGCGTGGCCACCCTCCCCTCCCAAAGCCTTCTGCCTATTCCCATGGCTCGTGACTTGACCTTATGCTCATGTCGCTGTCTGCTACATTCCCATATTGCTCGATTAATCATACGGCCACCCAGACCCCTTCTTCCGAGCGGACAAATAAGATTAGATCATCCGCATAACTGCAGCGTTGGAAGTTGTGTCCTCTCAGCGTGATCGCCAAAATATGTTGTTTCACCCCATATAGAAGTTCCTCTATTGCTATAGCATACAGGACCATTGAGAGGAGACAGCCCTGCCAGACAGAACGTAAGATTGGGATGTGTCCTTCTACCCTACCATTAATCATCACCCTTGACGAGATACAATGGAGAATACACATGATCACGTGGGTAAAGGCAGCAGGGAAGGCCACACGGTCCATCACAACAGTCAGGAAAAAATGGCTCACTTTGTCAAACGTATGATCGAAGTCCACAGAGAACAGGGCACCACACAACAAACAGGCTGATTCAAGGGCGATTACATCGCTGTAGTTGCTAAGGGCTAGCGGATATTGCTGCCTCCCCCTCCCCCCCAAACGCCACCCCAAACGCGTTTGTTCATATGAAATAACATGTTACAATACTCACATAAGATACATTACCAAGTTCCTGGTGAAGATCTTGAAATCACAAATTTTCAACTTTCCCCATTGATGTATTTCAATGCCCAGTAGTACCTAATATCTTTATTTCTTCTGTATCATATATATGGCTGCAGCGTCAAAAATTGTGTCTGTTCTTTCAGGAATGTCCGAAAGAAGAGACATTGCACGTATATAACTAGGGCGAGACGGCCCAGTGATCCTCTCAGTGCAGAGACTCAAACATGCTCGAACTCCTACGGGAATCAGCTAATCGCTGCAAGTAGTGAAAAAGATAATGGGCACGGCCACTACGTCATTAGTGTATGGAAAGGATGGAAATTTGAGCCAGTCAGGGACCTTGTCTGGGTGGCCAAAGCGAGCAGACTACCTTTGGCAGTGAACCGATGTGCCTGAAGCTCTTTTACATTCTCGCCATGGTGCACTCTTCTGGGGTGTTCATGTTCTTTAGCAACCTTCACATGAGTGAATGTCTTTCGAAGAAAATGGCCAGTTACTATCCGAAATAGACACTGAAATTCTTCTTCTTGACTGAATATGCACGTTCCAAGGCGCTGGAAGCAGAACGATGTCTTCAAGATGAAGTGAAGTTCCCCGGTACCTATCTTGTCGGAATCCACCTATCAGTTATGTGCAGCATGGTTTACCTTAAATTAGTAACTGATTTTAGAGCAGACGGAGACGAGCTCAAGTTTCAGCATTCTGATAGCAACATTGCTCCAGTGACTGGATCAGGTGGGTCTCGGTCTCAGGACGATCCACACATTCGAACTACAATTCAAAGTGCCGGCAGACGTTGTGGTGTTTGCACCCTGACACTATGGAATGATTCACAGCTACATCGCGGAAAAATGGGCACAATTCACCACCTACCCTGTACTAAATGGAGGGCGACAGGTGTGCATCCATCTCAGTAAGCATGTTCTGTTCTACCTCTACATCGGAGGATGCTCAGCGATCTTCATATATAATGGTCAGCTGAATACATGCTCAGGTTGTGGAAAAGAGGGCTGCATTCGCTCAGAGTATCTGCAGTGACAGATTGACCAGCTCCGACCTTCGGATTTGATGCATTCCACCTCCCTGACATCACATATCTAGTCACACTCTGGACAGATTCCAGACATATACATGGACCTGAACCCCTGCAGGATATTTTGCAAATGGCGGTGTCAAGACGAGATAAGGAGTTCGACCGATTCCTAACGCCATGCGCCGTCCCACTCTACTAGCACTAGAAGGAGATGAAGAGACACCCTGTAGCGGCATGGAAGTTGATGCAATGGTTGTGCCTCCACGTCAGGATTCACTCCCATAATCTGACACAGAGACGTAATCTCGGAAACAGTGGTCCCCAAAGAGGCACTGGTGCACCCATGACACAGTCGCGAGCCAATGTGATCACTCCTCACCACAATGTGCTTTCTAGGGGCGCCTCCACGCCGGACTGTGGCATGGTTACCTTCCACCGGGCCAGTCGTCGATTCACTCATCTCGGACGTGTAGATGTTGATTGCCAGCCAACCTGATAAACAATATCCAATGTCATACTATCACTGCAGCCACCATGTCCCATTGGAGAGGCTTTTGGAGACTTTACCACCCACTTGATGATATTGTCAGATATATTGTCCCCAAATCTTTGGCTGAGAGTGCACAGGCGACTGTTGGGTCTGCGGCACTGGAAGGATAGGATGTTTTGTGCAGTGAAGGGGTAGCTCTATATGATTGATCTGCTGCTACGATTGCACCTACGCCTCATGTTGTTACGAATCTTCCACTGTCTGTGGACCACCTGCAAGCTTACAAGAATGCCACAATCAATCTCAACATGTTCTGTACACATATCAAACTTCAGCTGCTGCGCAATATGCTCAGGGTAGTGAACATATATGTTGCACTGATGCAGATAGTTCGACTAGAGACTTAACCAGACTTCTACATGTTTACTCTTTATGCTTTCCCTCCTGCTATGGGAGGCAGTGGAACAGCTGCTCTTGTGCAAGATGGAATAGAGGTAACCAATGTGATGTACTTACCTTTGGCACGTGGACTGGCGTTCGATATGCAGGAGACTCGACTTCTTAATGTTCATACGCCTTCTGGGAGCGATCGCGGTTTTATAAGGAAGAAATTACGCCTCTCTTCTTGGGCTTATTGACGGATTGACGGAGACATTGGTAGTGTGCTGTCTGAGAAATACCACAACCAAACAGCACTCCTTGCCCCGAACTGCGTGTCTAGTATTACACCTGCGTCTTGCTAATATTTGGGAGGTGATAGCTGTGGCTTAACTTGTGTGACCAGCGATTTCGCCATCAAACTTGATTGCATCTGCGTATCCTCTGACCTTGCGACGGTGATTCTGGAATTGGAGCTCTTGCTACGCCTTTCTCGGACCACAATGTATACTTCCTGCTCGTACACCTCCGGAGGCAGTGTGGAGAAGTGGCGGGTCAAGGAAACTGAATGTGACACACCTATGGAATCAGGAATGTAGGCAACTAATAGGAAGTGTGTGGGCCTCCTGTAAACGTCCATTGGTGAGGTATACAACAATGATTTGATGATGACTTGAGCATCAAACTAGCTTTTTAGTTGGTTTCAATAGCGAAAGATATCTCTGGCACCGACAAACAACGGATTTCTATCATGCACTTCTCTGGGAACTTACAGTGTTCCCACGATACCCAGGTCAACGGATGCAAATCCGTCACGCCAAAGCGAAGATTCTCACCCTTCCTCGCCATAGTCTTGAGGGTGTCATGGTCCAAAAGAGATGCCAGGAGAGGATCGGCATAAAACCTCTCACTATGCAAACGACGGCAAAGACGACAAACGTTGGTCCACGCACTGGATCTCCTGAATAGTTGCAGGTGACGATGTAGGTAGACATATCACATGTGCCTGTTGACCAGTATCATGCCACAATGATGCAGCCTAAGTAGCAGTCTCCTAGACCCTTACTGGCACAATTGATAATACAGTGTCGGCATCCCTTTTGGAAGAGATCATGACTGATGATGTTGTGGATGATCTTGCCAAGGGGGCAGTTAATAAATCACTGATTCCAGTTGGTTTTCCGTTGGAATTATATTGGACTTTTGAGGATCACATGACCCCATAGTGGAAGGAGGTGTACCAAGAGTTGCTATCATTAGTGGTCCCGTACCATCTGCTTTCAAGGAAAGCCTCATTATTCCTGTGACCAAACCAGCTGGAGGCACTCAGATTGAGCATTACCACCCAGTCACCCTCCTGAAAACACATAAATTTTTACGCTTCTCGCGAACAGTCGCATTGAGTATCTTCGCCATCTGGTTCGACACAAATTTTCAACCCCATCATTAAATTATTTCAATGCCTAGTAGCAGCAAATCTCTTTATTTCCTATCGACCATAATCAAATATAGCTGCAGGATCAAAACGGTGTCTGTTCTGTTGCACATGTCCGAAAGACATGACGTTAAACTCTAGCACTGTGTGTTAATTCTGACATCACATCCCTAAATTTTTCCACGTAAGAGCTGGTTGGTACCTTCAACGAAGCCATTGAAATTCATGCTTTTTTTCTGCAATGAACAACCAAAGTCTCCACCTGGAATGCATTTATTCAAATTTTCTCCGCTACTACGTTCAGAGTTAGGAACTGCTTTCTTCTATTTGAATATGGCTCTGAGCACTATGGGACTTAACGTCTGGGCCGGCCGAAGTGGCCGCGCGGTTAAAGGCGCTGCAGTCTGGAACCGCAGGACCGCTACGGTCGCAGGTTCGAATCCTGCCTCGGGCATGGATGTTTGTGATGTCCTTAGGTTAGTTAGGTTTAACTAGTTCTAAGTTCTAGGGGACTAATGACCTCAGCAGTTGAGTCCCATAGTGCTCAGAGCCATTTGAACCACTTAACGTCTGAGGTCATCAGTCCCCTAGAACTTAGAACTATTTAAACCTAACTAACCTAAGGACATCACACACATCCATGCCCGAGGCAGGATTCGAAACTGCGACTGTAGCGGTCGCGTTGTTCCAGACTGTTGCGCCTAGAACCGCTCGGCCACTCCGGCCAGCTCTTTTTGAATAGTAAAATACACTGTGCAACAGAATTATAGGCTAATTTTTTGAAATACCATAATTGTCTTCCATTCTGACAGGCAAGTCTGATATTTGGCTCAATGGTGCCTACAACCTTTCTCTGTAATGGTGCAAATGCGTGGCCCCTTGCGACGTCACCATCAGCCTTGGCGACTCTTCAAACAGCAATGTATCGACACATGCGAAAAAAGATCAGAGCTCAGACGTTCATGCCACGTGTTCGGTGGTTTAATAATGACACATTGGCACCAAATTTCTCCATTATTCTGCCCAACGCCACCGTGGACGTGACACACGATGAAAAGATCGTCACAGTCTCTCTGACCCACATTTCACTCCTTCTTTTCACACCTCTGCGATGGAGGTCAGAACCGCTACGTCCAGCGTTTCTTATGGGTGGCCGAAGAAAGCATTTCAGACTCACCGCCGCTTAAAATCCTCTCGAAAATGCTCCAGGGGGTGGCATAAAGAGCATCAATGAAACCACCCCTTCCCTTGGGACGTTGATTCCCACACATTCTGCGGTCGAAAACGACAGTTAGTGGTGTGATGAGAAACAGGAAGACACAATCTTGACAACCTCAGTCACCGTTGGCACCTCCTGTTCTATTCAGTCCTTTTCGACAGATATCACGGGGCTGCAGCCACACTGAACGTAATATCACCCCTTTGGAAAGCAGTGCGACCGCAAATTTTTACTCTGGTATATAGGGTGGAACGACAAGCGACCGTCGAAAACCATGCGACAAAATTTGAACATGATCCGAAGCAGCAAAGGGTCCTTAAGCCTTTTCAGTGCTCCTGTTTCATGCCCTCCTGTGGCGTAAACATTGAGGGTGCCACATTGATACATACATGAACACAAAGGCAAAGGGTCCCTCTGAGACTCCCTCCCCCAGTTCAGCAAAATGTGTCTTTACAGAAAAAACCTGGGAGATACTCCTAGGGGCCTGCAGGAAGGCAACTGGCCTCAGAGACGTGTCAGGTTGTTGCCTATCTGCAGGCGTTTTGGGTTACATTGCAAGTTTCCTCTTTAAGGTATATTTTAAAATTCTCAATATATGTGGATGGGTGGCACTGAGGGTTTTGCCAAATCCTAATGTTATGATTTTGACCAATACCGTTGTTCTCAAATTGTAACGTGTTGTTAGTGAATAGATTCTCAATCGAGTGAGAGAACGGAAACTTTCTTGTCTAGATAATAGCGATATATTTTCAGTGCAAAGTAAATCCTTACCCGGAATCAATTCAACGTTTACTTTATGTTTCAGCATGAAACTAAAACGACAATCACGGGAATTTTGTCCAGAAGTGAAGATCAGCTTTCAGAACGGGACCCCTGTGAAGAAGACGGAACCTACACTGCAGTGGGCATAGAGGAGATTGATAAAGTAACGATACACAGGAGGAGATACGACACTGGCGTCCAGGTAGGAGAATGTTGGTGTTTATGACAAGTTCGTTCGTATGGGTATCATCTGCAACAAGTATATAAATATTCGTTTCATAAATTGAAATGCGTTTTCTTGCTGCAGTCTACTTTATTTGTTGCACTCGCATTGTGCTTTTTATTTATTTTTTAATGTAGAATAATGTAGTTTATTTTTGTATGTAATATTTGTAGATAAGGAAACAGCTTGCATCATAATTTTTGCATAAATAAATTACTTTATAAAGTTATTCATTTCAAGCCAAAATCTGCATTTCCTCTCATCTGATTAGATATCTCACTATTCCTTCCCTTGCAGAACATTGACATATTTTCACGTCACGGTCTTTTAGTTTCGTAGTTTTCAACTGCTGTGGAACACCACTATTAGTCTGGCACTAACTGTAGATTTATTTTTCGAGCACTGTGATTCACTTCTGTCATAATTTTGTGTTTACTTGATGTCTTACCTTACTTATTCATGCTTGTGGTACTCACTTTCTCTTTCTCTACCTGTGTGTGTGTGTGTGTGTGTGTGTGTGTGTGTGTGTGTGTTTATTTGTTTGTGTGTGTGCATGAAAGCATCTTTTTATCTATCAGAGTGTAAGTGTGTATTTGTGTATGTCCAGGATCACCTCCCAAACCACTGGAGGGATTTCAACAAAATTTGGTACAGAAGCAGCAGGTCTCACAAGTATCAGCATTCTGGGGTGTATAACCCCCTAGCTGTAATAGGAGCGGAGATGCATGCGAAAACGTATTTTTGTCACAGCCCCTGGCTATAGACCGACATGCTGCCTGCCCTGAACACAGGAATGTTGTGTTGGAGATGTATCAGCCTGATTTATCGACTTGCTTTGCATGGCAGCCTGTACATCACGGACAAATAAATTATTTTTAAGCCCATGATGTATAGCCTGCCCTGCATGACAGGCATGTTCTCAAGTAGTATTGACCTGCTTTATTGAAGTGAACTGCACGGGCTACACATGCCGATGAGCATTGTTGGGAACAGGTTGAGATAGATGGAAGAGGGGATGGACAGAACGAGGGGGAAGAGGAAATGGACAGAGATAGGGGAGGAGGGGGAGATGCAAGAGGCAAGTGGAAAGGGAAGAGTGGCTGGTGGAGATGGAGAAAGAGGAAGGGTGATGAAGATATGGTGAGAAAGAATGGGGGTGGAGGAAATGGTCAAACAGAGTGGGAGAAGGAGATGAAGAGACAGAAAGAATGGGGGGGGGATGAAGTGGACAAACAGAGGGAGGAATAGGACTCAGAGAGGGGTAGGAGCCGGTGTGTTCACTGTATGTGTCGAATGCATACATGGGGGAAGGTGCGGTAAAGAGACTAGTATTTTCATATTATGTTAAGATAGCTGCAATTCCATCCTTCCAAATATCTTAAAATAATACTAAATTTAAAAGAAACATTTCCATACACACATAGAATCAAAGAAACACACACACTCATGCACATAAAAACACGCACACACACGTATAGAAACAGGGACAGCGAACAGAAGAGAATAGTAGATGGCAACACTTAAGTAAACAAGTAATACAAGAGACATCACGTGAACACACAGTTACGGCAGAAATTACTCGCAGTTCTCGTAAGTTTTGCATTAGTGGCAGACTAGTAGTGGTGTTCCACACTAGGAAGCCTTCGAAATACGAAAACTACGAAACGGAAAGACCGTGACGTGAAAATGTATCAATGTTTTGTAAGTGAAGTGTCAGTGCGACCTATAAACTATGACATGATGACAGAAAACACAGATTTTTCCTTAAAAACGAATAACTGTACGTAGTAATTTATTTATGTTGAAATTGTGATGTGAACTGTTTTCTTATCTATAAGCACCGCATATAAAATCGATTCCTTAATGTAAAAGGAGAAACGCGTCTGGAACAAGTAAAGTGTATTACAGTATAACGCGTTAAATATTTAGTGTTTATGTGTGTGTGTGTGTGTGTGTGTGTGTGTGTGTGTGTGTGTGTGTGTCTGCGTGTGCGTTTCCCTGTGATACCATGTTGTTTCTAATACGACATTAAAATATTTTTTGAAGGGAAGTTTGAGAGTTAGC
Organism: Schistocerca cancellata; assembly: GCF_023864275.1. Classification (NCBI taxonomy): domain Eukaryota; kingdom Metazoa; phylum Arthropoda; class Insecta; order Orthoptera; family Acrididae; genus Schistocerca; species Schistocerca cancellata. The sequence continues at coordinate 820,080,728 of NC_064629.1, forward strand.
TCAAGTCTCAGGTTACTACAGTCACTATTCAGAGAATGTGTTCACTTTCTTTAATTCAGGGGACTTTCATCATGATAAAATTCAATATTATTGATAACGGCAGTTTTTCTATGAAGCAAATTTAATAGATAACACAAATGCTGTGAACTGTTGCAGAGAAGAATGTTCAAATTGATCACACGAGTACTTCATTGTTGCTGTAACTGAATTCCAGCTTCAATAATATCTTGTCTCCTATCTCAAATAGAGCCGAGAAATTTGGACTTCACTTTCTTCTAGGTGCCACAAATATCACCAAGTAATCTGGCAGCTGTCGCCAATGAACAAAATATCTTTATCCTCGTCTTATAATATGTTCTCCAGGTAGTGTGCTACTTGCATAAAGCTGAATATCTATGCCGGAATGATATGATCGGGGTTTAGATGAAGCTATTTGAAATTCTCATGTTCCGCAAGTTAAGGGAACAATCAGTACTGGAAAATGAAACTTTGCTTGCAGAAGTTATACAAAATACCTTCTCCTTAAGAATCCGATTATTGTTCGTCTGTCGAGCGCTCTAAAGACCGTCATAGTATGTGGACATCATTATCGCTTTCGTCTAGTGCTAAAAGATTCCCATTATCTCACCTTCTAACACATCTTTATCGGTTATACCAGGAGAATTAAATATGTATAATCTTAAAAATTTAAGACTCTTGGAAAAGTTGCCCTCTTGTGTTGCTTGGTGAATGTGAACGCTAAATTGAGATGTTTTGTTAGGGTCGCCGAAAGACAGTGTCTGCAGCAATTGCAACTTGTTCGCCTTCATACATAGAAAGGTTGTTACTGCTTACTGGACAACTACTTCATTTGCCCATGGTGTTTTTTTGATTCCTTAAGACACGGACAGATGAGATTTTGTAAATTTTCATCCGGTGTTCAAGGATGTCTAATGCTCTTGTTTTTGTAACATTACACCACTTGTAAATCCGCTTATAATTTGTTCATATCTTTTAAATCTGGTGTAGAACACCACTACTAGTCCGCCACTAATGATTATTAGACATTTATTTATATATTATATGTGGCGCTCTATTAGGTATATAAAACACACGTGTATTCGAACGAAACGTTGTGTCAAAATTCGAAAGCAAACGGGGAAGACCTTTCGGAGATATACTCGTACGATTTTGAACAAACCAACATTTACTTTTTTATGTGTATAGATATGTAAGCCTTGCTTTTTCATCTTCTATTATACACAATGTTTATATATTATTTGTTTTGACAATTTTCAGAACCACCTGAAAATGGCCTAATATAAAGAGCGAAACCGGTAGTGAAATTCATAACATAATCAATAGCAACTAGAGAGATTTTTCATTAATTTTAAATTATGTGCAAAACAGAGATCAAATGTTAACCCAATACACCGTCGCAAATAGCTCATGCGGTGTCTGAGAAGAACGAGTAAAGTATTTCTGCCTTTATTTATTGAGAAGTGAATATCAGTTTGATCGGAGGAGCAGCTGTGATACACAAGTATGCTGTTGATTAAAGGAAAAATTAGAGCACAGTAACAGTTTACTATATACTGTGCTTTTTAAGTTAACCTAATAACAGGGTAACAAGAAAAAATTGCTGGTAGTAATGTTGTAAGAGTACGCATTGTGATTGTTGTCGTAGACTAGGATAATATGTGGTATAGAAACCGGCCACGGTCAGTAACCACTGCGGATGTGGGGACCTATTTCAGTGGAACTTGAGACCTCTAGCCCGACAGTTTCCACGTCAGATCCTTCCAGATGTTATACGGTTCTTCGTGCCAAGGGCGATTCAGACCGTGAACGGAAATTAAAAACTATTACACCGTTCGTTTCGCAAGTAAACATCTGCGAACTATACGAGTGGCCTTATCCGGCTGTTTACAAGGGCGTCAGATTAGGAAAGCGTGTTGTGGATAAAGGCGTATACTTTTTATGCCTGTCTTATGCAAAAAAGCTTTGACTCCAAAGACTATTACCAGGTTCAAACGATTAATTCTGTATCTTTACGCATTTCACAGTCTCATTAGTACTGAATTCACATCACTGGGATGTCTTTTCACTTAGTTACGTCCAGATCTTCAGTTCTCGTAGTTCCTTACTATTTCCTTGCTCTTGTAACTTCTAACACGCTGCCTAAACTAACTAATTATAAATGTTAACGATTTCGATTCACTAAACACAGTTGGTATCATCATATAACCACTGGCATAGATCTGAAAAATATTACCGAACTTAGATTAGGATCTTACTTCTGTAGAGTAGATATGGGAGAAGGAAGACTTACCACATTTATTAGAATTTGCCGTACGTCTGAGATCGTTCTCGTTAGTAAATTTTGCAAAGAGTAGCAACTACAAGTATGTGCACAAAAGCACGATTTCGTAATAAACTCTTTATTTTGTGTCTGTATCCTGAGTACTTGCAATAAGTTTTAACTTAACCTTAAATCGTTGTTAATTCTGTGTCTATATACTGAGTATAACACGTTTTAACTTAGCCTTAAATCAATGTTAATTTTAACATAGACATTCTTAGCTCTTCCAGTAAAATCTTATTGCTGCAAATTAATAATACTGTCATTCAATATAGGCCCCACAGTAAGCTTTCCAGCGGGGTTAGCTATAGGTACTGATAATGTTTTCATTTCACAAATCCAATATACATTGGTCTCTCAGCCCATGACATCCACTTAATTATGTGTGGCTGATGTGAATATAAGACGGTAATTAATTAGCCAAATCTAAGTTCAGAATGCACTCCACAAAGAAGTGAACTACGGAGATGTTTACAGCCGCCATGACTTGACTGAAAAATGCATAACATTGGCGCATTATTTGGAACACCTGTTACCTGCAACGAATCTCATAATACACTGTATCACAAGAAAAATGGATTATTCTAGGAGTGAAGATATCTTGTAAGCCAAAAGGCGAACTGTATTCATCTGTCAGTGTGTTTATCTGTAAACAAAGGCTCTGATGTTGATGATTGTAAGAAAAACCGCTAAATAATTATGATAATAATCTAGCCACTTAAGAAAATTCATTATGGCAGGAAGATATATGTCAACCATAAAAAAAGAGGAGGTACACTAAGTGTTGGTAACAGATGTGTGCAGTGTTTCACATTTACTTATATGTTAACCATTACTATCAGTTTCAGCAATACTGCCGTTTATTTGTGCTATGCAGGACTACCTCAGGCAAGTGTTTACAAACAGCTTGCGATACGTTAACGACACTAACTTCACAAAAGAAGTAAGATACAACATAAAAACAAAAATCTAGTGGCTATAGAGAAATATTAACAAACTCAATTATACTTTACTGGCATAACCGAAAACGAAAAGAAATGAACGCAATACGATTAACAAAAAACATGAACTCAGCCTGTGCGCATGCTATGAAATGAGAGATTTGAAAGTGATTCGATCTTCAAACTTGTTTTACACTCCTGGAAATTGAAATAAGAACACCGTGAATTCATTGTCCCAGGAAGGGGAAACTTTATTGACACATTCCTGGGGTCAGATACATCACATGATCACACTGACAGAACCACAGGCACATAGACACAGGCAACAGAGCATGCACAATGTCGGCACTAGTACAGTGTATATCCACCTTTCGCAGCAATGCAGGCTGCTATTCTCCCATGGAGACGATCGTAGAGATGCTGGATGTAGTCCTGTGGAACGGCTTGCCATGCCATTTCCACCTGGCGCCTCAGTTGGACCAGCGTTCGTGCTGGACGTGCAGACCGCGTGAGACGACGCTTCATCCAGTCCCAAACATGCTCAATGGGGGACAGATCCGGAGATCTTGCTGGCCAGGGTAGTTGACTTACACCTTCTAGAGCACGTTGGGCGGCACGGGATACATGCGGACGTGCATTGTCCTGTTGGAACAGCAAGTTCCCTTGCCGGTCTAGGAATGGTAGAACGATGGGTTCGATGACGGTTTGGATGTACCGTGCACTATTCAGTGTCCCCTCGACGATCACCAGTGGTGTACGGCCAGTGTAGGAGATCGCTCCCCACACCATGATGCCGGGTGTTGGCCCTGTGTGCCTCGGTCGTATGCAGTCCTGATTGTGGCGCTCACCTGCACGGCGCCAAACACGCATACGACCATCATTGGCACCAAGGCAGAAGCGACTCTCATTGCTGAAGACGACACGTCTCCATTCGTCCCTCCATTCACGCCTGTCGCGACACCACTGGAGGCGGGCTGCACGATGTTGGGGCGTGAGCGGAAGACGGCCTAACGGTGTGCGGGACCGTAGCCCAGCTTCATGGAGACGGTTGCGAATGGTCCTCGCCGATACCCCAGGAGCAACAGTGTCACTAATTTGCTGGGAAGTGGCGGTGCGGTCCCCTATGGCACTGCGTAGGATCCTACGGTCTTGGCGTGCATCCGTGCGTCGCTGCGGTCCGGTCCCAGGTCGACGGGCACGTGCACCTTCCGCCGACCACTGGCGACAACATCGATGTACTGAGGAGACCTCACGCCACACGTGTTGAGCAATTCAGCGGTACGTCCACCCGGCCTCCCGCATGCCCACTATACGCCCTCGCTCAAAGTCCGTCAACTGCACATACGGTTCACGTCCACGCTGTCGCGGCATGCTACCAGTGTTAAAGACTGCGATGGAGTTCCGTATGCCACGGCAAACTGGCTGACACTGACGGCGGCGGTGCACAAATGCTGCGCAGCTAGCGCCATTCGACGGCCAACACCGCGGTTCCTGGTGTGTCCGCTGTGCCGTGCGTGTGATCATTGCTTGTACAGCCCTCTCGCAGTGTCCGGAGCAAGTATGGTGGGTCTGACACACCGGTGTCAATGTGTTCTTTTTTCCATTTCCAGGAGTGTATATCCATAAGTAAAATTTCCGGAGATTTGTTCCTTTTCAAAACTTCATCTACTATGTCCTCTGTATTACTCATACAGGCATGTAGTAGGAATTTTGAAACACCTTGTATAAGGAAAAATTCCACATTTAGTTTCTCATTCAAAAATCACAGCTGAATGTTGGTGGTTTGCGAGAAGATAGTGCTATGCCTCGTGTAAAAGGGAGAAATGCGTAACACCGTGTCTCAGAATTTGATAGTTGCGGGACCGTTGCCTATCATGAGTGCGGTATAATGTTCTGCAATACAGCTTCTCCCTGTGATCGCTGGCGCGTCATGAAAATATGCAGTCAGTTTTAATCAGGAGCGCATGCATCAACTTCACCGGGTGATTAGCACCTAAGAGAACAGAGATGTTCGTTCAGCCGTTCGTGATCGTTCAGTTATGTCATGTACTTTGAGAATGTCAAATCAAAACACCTTTCAGCCGTCTAAATTTCCAAATTGTTATTTTATTGAGCAACCAATTTCGGCGATATATTATGCCATTTTCCGACCTGCTGACCGACGTGTAGGAAGATTCCCACCTCTGGTCCAGCCTAAATAGATGCCAGCGTTCAATGACTGGTATCCGTAGATTTTTGAGACAGCGATCGCTTCAGTCTTCACCAGCCGACACGTATCTGTCATCCAAGTTCAGTCCGACTCGAACCCCCGCTGGTTGAGAGCAATTGTTGTTCATAAATGTGGCATTTATGCATACTAGATTTCACACTAATTTACCCCATATCGACCACCGTAACAGATACGCAATAAGGAAGACATTTTATTATTCACTGTCCTTCCAAGTGTTGCAATGCTAACGACCAGCTGTGTAATACATGCTCGGCTAACGATTAACATTTCTTCATAGGCTGTTCCTGAAGTTCAGTCCTCAGAAGTGCAGACACATCCAGGACTTCCAGTCAACGTGTGGTCACAGTACTCTTACGATGTCGACGAAATAGGCCAGCTGCAACCTGACATTTTAGTCAGGTCATCACGCTTCCTAAAAGCTAAACAATCGTAAGTTTGTTACACTTACAATTATATGTTTTGCGTACTATTATGATAATCCAAATACAAGATGTTTCTAATTGCTTTAGTAAATGGTCTCCTAGAAGAAAAAAAATACAAAATCCCTTCGAAGTATCCTCCATTGAACATAACTCATTTTTGGTAATATTTGTAAAGCTGTTGTAAATTGCCATCGAAAACTTCTTAAAAACAAATCAGTCGAACCATTACATTGCTGTCAACTTTCTCTGAATGCCCGATAAGTCTGCAAAATATTTGCCTTTCGGGAATACTTTGAGAAAGAGGAACTAACGGCAAATCCAGATGATTAACCAAAAAGGTGTACACACAAATCGGAACCTGCAGGAGACCGCTGTCGTGCAGAAAACTCCAGGCTACTCCAGTAAAAATCTGACCAAAGACACCAGATATGTTGCAATACCCTTTTAAGTAGTGCTATCTTAATTTTATCATAATCGATGTTTATGGAAAACTGACCGATATCGGTAACCGCAACAATTAAGGTTTCTAGCGGTCTAGAATGTTTATGTTTATCTAAATATACTAAACAACCAATCTTTTCCACGAGAAATATTCTCAAAAATTACTTATTTTTTGTGAAATTGGCATGTCTGGTATTCTGCCCTCTTGCACTGTAGTTGTCTTTTTGAGGTTATACTGCAATCAGAAAATCAGACACATGAACCGTGGAATGTTTTCTATATGCTAATGTTAGAGATAGGATTTTTGTTTTTCTATATACAATTATTGCGCCTCCTCAATTACGCAGAATATTACACACACGCAAATCATCACTTAATCTGATTGCTTTTGTAATGAAAACATGCTACAGAGGTATTACGACAGTATGGTTTTACAAAGAGTTTGTATACAGCCAGAGGTGATACTTTGTCTGAGGAGCACATTATATACGTAAATTTGTCAATTATAATATTTATGTCACTCTAATTGACTAATGGTTTATCGATTATGTTTCTGTTTTGTTGTAGATGCTGAGTAGAGTTTATGCGGCAATGTACATATTTATTACGGTTATCATATGCAGGAGAAACATTTTTAAGAAATTAACTGTTTCGCTGTCTAGTCTAGTTTGTCACTGAGAATTTTTTTCTCTTTGCTTTTTGGGGTATGCAAATGTTTCCAGCTCCTCCATTAAATCCATTGAATATTATTTTTGGAAGTGGGAAGTGGTGGAGTAATTTATGATCTTCTACGTTTTTTTTTTTGAATGGACGTCCAATGTTTTTTATGTGCGTTGCTATTGCTGATTTTGTAAATTGGGCATGTGTGTAATAGTTGATGTGTTCAGTGTATTTTATTTGAAAGTTCCTGCCAGTCTGTCCTGTAGTAACTTGAACAAGTTTTATATGCGATTTTTTGTATTCCTGATTGTGAGACTTCCTTTTTTATTGTTTAAGGTAGGCCTATGGACTAATTTCTGTTGTAGTTTGTTGTTTGTGGAAAAAGCTATATTCTCTTTGTGTTTGCTATTTTTTGAAACAAGTTATCTACCGAAGGTATGCTGGCCATACATTTGATTATATTATGGTTCCTGCTAAAAAAGTGCTACGTTGAATTATGGTACATACTCCGAATGTGTCCATTCACTATCGTTTGAGCACTACCTGGAGCTGTTAACATCGAGAATAATATCATGAGGTGGTATATTGCATAAGAGATGGACTTCGATTACACTTGTCAATGAAATCTTCAGCAGTTTCCATATGTGTTGCCTTTTCTTGGTCGGTCAGTTTGTGTGGCACGAACAGGGTACAATATTCAGTTTAGCAAAATCTGTGCGAGTAAGGCCGTAAAATCTGTAATTGCTAATCATTAATTCCTTCGATATCACTCTCCCGTAGAAAGTCGTCGATTTTCAACCAGCATCAGATGCACTATGATGATGTTTTTCACAGTTATGCGTGTTGACATATAATCCAGTTTGCTTATCACAATTTTTAATTTGCTGTTTGTAGTGTAATTTGGGTTGTTTCATTCCACTATAGCAATAATCGTCATTCCCACTACGTTTCACTGACTGAAGTGGATAAATATGCTTAGGCTTCGTATGTTCGACATTATGTAGCGAATTTTGACATATCTCTCCTTATGTGTACATATCTATATGTTGTCGTTTAGATGGCAACCTTCCACGGCACATTTTGGGCCCATCTTGTGTGAAATAAGTTTAATTACACGATTTGTCTTCTCGTAATGTTTTTCATCACTTATTGATGTTATGTTGTAATGACTGCAGGATGAAGCATGTGGGTCGTTGATAACGGAAAATTTCTAAACATACTGATAACAAGAACAAATTTTAATTTCAAGCAGGAAACAAAGTAATATTGTATAGAGCTTCCCTTCTAATTCTGACATCTAGAAGAACTATGTTCATTTTGATTCAACAAGAAATTGGTTCATAAAAAATATGTTTGGTTCCAAAACTCCTATCTGCTTACCCTATCGAAAAGCACTTGAGTGATATATTCTAGCAAAAATACACAACGATCATTAGAAGTTTTTAAAATAGAACTATGGTATTCTTTGCGCCACAAAAAATCAGATCTATATGAAGCATGTTCAGTGATGTAACTGTCGGTAGCTCTGAGAATACATTGCAGAGTAGAAATATTTTGTGTATAGGGAGTTTTGTTCTATTCGTGCGGTCATTTGTGTGGCACACACGCTGGAAGCATGTTATACCCTTCACAATTCGTCGATAGTTGTGTAAAAATCATATTTCTGAGAATGTACGTTTCGAGCATAGCAGCGAATGGAAATGAATCATGGAGTATGGCAAAACTGGATAAAGATGAAAACTGAAGTGTCTGAGACGTGGTGCTATAGAAGGGTTCTGAAAATTAGGTGAACTGATATGATAAGAAATGGTAATTTCCGTAGAATCAACGGAGAGAGGAAAACGTGGAAAACAGTGGCACATAGAATGGACAGGTTGATAGGACATGTGTTACGACATTAGGGAATAACTTCCTTGGTATTCGAGGGAGCCGTAGAAGGCATAAACTGAGGGGGAAGACAGAGATTGGAATACATCCAATAAATAATTGAGTGCGTTGGGTACAAGTGCTAGTCTGAGATGAAGAGGTTGTTGGCAGAGGACAGAAATTCGTGGCGGACTGCGTAAAACCAGTCAGAAGACTAATGATTTCCTCTCCATCAAAGAAAAACTCTTGCCTCGGCAGCACTAGTTTCCGAGAAGAGTGCCGTACATTCCTGGGTTGGGTTGCGTGCTATTCAAACGCCCCTAATAAAGGCACACGAATTCCCCCATATTCAATGTATTTTTCAATGTAATTTCTTCTCAGGTCGACAAAAGAATTCCGTGAACGAATTTACCTCATACAGATCTGCTACTCTGGCACTAAATTATATTATAGACACATTTAGAAGTGCTGATGGCTGTTATATTTTTAGAATGTAATTTGATTGAATACCAGAGAGTAAGAAAACATTCAAAGTTCATGCGCTGTACAGTTCTTCATCCAAGGCAGACCTACAGACGAAATATGTCTACCCTCAAAGTATGCGGAACTGCGCTCTAGAGACCAGTGTTCCAGCATCTAAGCAATATCCCTCAAAAACTTCATATTTGACTGCTACGATCGAAGAACGATCAGCTTTCACTCAGGATGTAAGCCACCAATCAACATCTTTTGGTCAGTCTGATGTGTATCTGTGTGTCATGTGGCGCCTATAGTAGAGTCGACGAAAGAAGATCCCTGATAGCTGCACTGGTTGTGTTGCTGTTGCTTCTGCCTCAAGAATCAAGCCGGCCGGCTGTGGTCGAGCGGTTCTAGGCGCTTCAGTCCGGAACCGCGCTGCTGCTACGCTCGCAGGTTCGAATCCTGCCTCGGGCATGGATGTGTTTGTTGTCCTCTGGTTGGTTAGGTTTAAGTAGTTCTAAGTCTAGGGGACTGATGACCTCAGATGTTAAGTCCAATAGTGTTTGGACCATTTGAATCAAGAATCAAGTAGCGTCAATTTATATACGTCTCTACAGCAGTCTTTCACCCTTTTTGCAGCTGTGTATGCGACAATTGTCTTCGCCTGCAGCCGTTTGCACTTCGCAGTTGAAAGCTGGCTACAGTGATCTTCTTTTTCTGACTCTAATAATCTACGAGGCGTATTTTTTAAGTAAGGTCCGTTTTGTTGTAGACACTAGTAGTTCTCTCGCATACCGCAACGAGCGCTTGCGTCGTGTACCAGCATGCTTCGGGAACAACTATGCTCAGTTTCAGCTCTGTAGCTAACCTGTACGGTTCTGCTCTGTGCTTTCATAATGTTTAAGACTATCAACTAGCTCGCCGCGTGTGACGTTCGCTCAGTGATACGGTTTTTGTCAGGAAGGGACCTGTCTGCTGCAGAAATTCATCGACAGATTTGCGAAGTGTATGGTGATTCTGTAATGAGTGAAAGCAAAGTGTGTAAGTGGGTACGAGAATTCAAAGATGGCCGTGACAACATCCATGATGAGAACCGCACCGGTCGCCCTTCTTTGATTACAGACGATTTGGTGGCTTAAGTTGAAGCAAGGATTCGTGAGAATAGATGCTTCACAATAACAGGTCTCTCAAACGAGTTTCCTGACATGTCGAGGTCAGTGCTTTACAACATTGGTTCTGAACGCCTAAAGTTTAGGAAACTGTGCTCCTGTTGGATCCCAAAACTCCTAACAGAGGACCACAAAAACCAAAGATTTGAGTGTGCAATCAAGTTATTGACTCGTTATCACGAAGAAGGTGACGGCTTCTTGAGTCAGATCATAGCTGGAGACGAAACATGGGTTTCGCATATCCCACTGAATCGAAGCAACAGAGCAGGGAATGGCGTCGGTGTTTTGGGACAGACAAGGTGTTTTGTTGATTTACTTCATTCAACGAGGAACCACTATCAATGCAGAAGCATACTGCCAAACCCTGAGAAAGCTACGCAGAGCGATTCAAAACAAAAGATGCAGCATGCTGACAAAGGGAATTGTCCTTCTCCATGACAATGCAAGACCTCACACTGCAGGTCAGACCTGCGATTTATTGGACTGTTTTGGCTGGGAAGTTTTATACCACCCACCCTACAGTCCTCATCTTGCGCCAAGCGATTACCATCTGTTCCTCCACCTCAAACAACACCTCAGTGGCAACCATCACAATGATGATTACGACGTGAAAACGGCAGTGAACTCTTGGTTATCGGAGTAGGCAGCAAGTTTTAATGAAGAGGGTATTTTAAAATTGGTTGAGAGGTATGATACGTGTTCCAACAAACTTTGCAACTATGTCGAAAAATAGAGTGAAGTATATACTTTCTGAAAATAAATTTACTTTTTTGAAAGAACCTTTTGTTGTGTACTTATGATCAAACAGACCTTACTTAAAAAACATGCCTCATAATTAGGATCTTGTTTAACACAGGAAAATCCAGGGTAGAATAATAACAGTGTTATGAAAAGGATAGATTGCTACTCATAGTATACTGAAAATTGTGAGTTGCAGACAAGCACAACATATACTGACAAGCCAGAACATTATGACCACCTATCTAATAGCGGATATGTCCACTTTTGATATGGAGAACAGTGGCGACGCATCATGGTGTGGAAGCAATGAAGCCTTAGTAGGTCGCTGTAGGAAGATGGCACCGCATCTGCACAAACAAGTTACCTAACTCTGGCACATTACAGGAAGGGGGCGATGAGCTCTGATTCCACGTTCAAATGGTTCAAATGGCTCTGAGCACTATGGGACTCAACTGCTGAGGTCATTAGTCCCCTAGAACTTAGAACTAGTTAAACCTAACTAACCTAAGGACATCACAAATATCCATGCCCGAGGCAGGATTCGAACCTGCGACCGTAGCGGTCTTGCGGTTCCAGACTGCAGCGCCTTTAACCGCACGGCCACTTCGGCCGGCGATTCCACGTTCAATCAGATCCCAGATGAGTTCGATCAGGTTCAGATCTGGCGAGTTGTGCTGTCAGCACATCAATCTGAACTCACCAATGTGTTCTTCGAAACACTCCATCACACTCCTGGTCTTACGACATGGCGCATGATCTTGCTAAAAAATGCCACTGTCATCGGAAAACTTGATCGTCATGAAGGGATGTAAGTATTCTGCACGAGCTCCACTAGACCCATGGACGCCCACACGAATGTTCACCAGAGCATAATGGAGCTGCAGCCATCTTGTCTCCATTGCACATTGCACAGTACATGTGTCAAGGAGCTGTTCCCCTGTAAGACGACAGACTCGCGTTCTTCCATAGACGTGATGAAGGAAGTAACAGGATTCATCAGCCCATGCGATGCTCTGCCAATGTGCCAATGTCCAGTGCCTATGATTAAATGCCCGTTCCAGTCATAATTGCCGATGTTGTGGTGTCAACACTCGCACATGCGTGAATTGTTGGCTATGGAGGCTTGTCGTTAGAAGTGTTCAGTGCACTGTGTGTTCAGACACACTTGTACTTCACCTAGAATTATAGTCTGATGCTAGTTTCGCCACAATTCACCACCTGTCCTGTTTTACCCAGCCTACGACGTCCGCCATATGTAAAGAGGGGTGGCTGCCCAACCCCACAATGTCTGTACGTTGTTCAAATGGCTCTAAGCACTATGGGACTTAACATCTGAGGTCATCTGTCCCCTAGACTTAGAACTACTTAAACCTAACTAACCTAAGAACATCACATACATCCATGCCCCAGGCTGGATTCGAACCTGCGGCTGTAGCGCCTAGAACCGCTCGGCCACAGTTAGGACGTAGTTTCACCTTGGTTTCGCCACATGTTGAAGACTCTCACCATAGCATTTCTTGAACACCCAACAAGTCATTCAGTTTCCAAAATGCTCATGCCAAGCCTCCAAGTCATCACGATCCGCCATGAGTCAAACTCAGAAATATCGCATGCCTTGCCCATTTTACAGACGGACAGCACGCTCACTGATACTACATGCACCCGCCAGGCGACACTGCTATAGCCTGGATGGGTTTATATCGATAGTAGATCAGTGGTCGTTTTGTTTTGGGTGATCTCTCTCTCTCTCTCTCTCTCTCTCTCTCTCTCTCTCTGTGTGTGTGTGTGTGTGTGTGTGTGTGTGTGTGTGTGTGTGTGGTCTAATTCAGAAGAAGGCTTTTTGGCTGAAAGCTTACTTGTCTAGGAGCCAAAATTACCAGTGTTGTGTAGGTCGACAACTCAGCATTTTTAAATTACAGAAACTTGACACCATGTGCTCCGATTAGCCGTGGGATTGCCCTGTTGCCGTTCATCAGTTGACGGGCAGCGTTATGGTTGTCAGTTCAAACACACAGACGTCCATCGCCCCGTCACTGCCCCAACGTGATATGCACACATGTCGAATAGATCTTGCTGTTTGTCTCCACTTCACGTCAGAGGCATTCACACGTAAGCCTCGCTTCGGAGCACACACACACCTCTCCTGTGATTTAGGCATACAGTAAGCATGGCAGCACAGTATTCATTTGAAGAACAACGAGACACGGTTTTTGTTTATGGACTAACCGACGGTAATGCGCATGAAGGTCGACAGTTGTGTGGGGAATGGTACCCAGCAAGACGCCAACCACACCCGCAAACGTTTACAGCAATTCACTGGCGACTTGGCGAAACAGACTCGTTAGCGGGATATCATGGTGATGCTGGAAGACCTCGAAAATGACGGGATGCTGCATCTCAAGAGACTGTTCTCGAGAGCTTCGAGGAACCCCCCTCATCAAGTACTCAAGCTGTTGGACACGACATGGGGGTCACTCATCAGTTATTCTGGGAGGTTTTGAGGGATGATGGCCAGCATCTATTTAGTTTACACTTTGTCCAAGACCTAAATCCTGTGGCGGACTATGAACACAGGCTACAGTTTTGCCGGTGGTTTCTCTGACGTGTTGCACGAGATCCTGACTTCCCTTCTATTGTATTGTTTACCGACTAATGCACCTTCCATCGGGATGGCCTTACAACACTCGAAACGTTCATTACTGGGCAAGGGGAAATCCTCACGTCACGTACGTCCACGGACTCCAGGAACGATTTTCGCTCAACATTTAGGCAGGCATTGTGGGTGACCATCTGATGGGGCTGGTCCATCTACCTCCTCGACTTACCGGGGCAAATTACCTTCATTTTTTGCAAGAAACTCTACCTGGCCTGCTGGAAAATGTTCCCCTGGACATACGGCTACGCATGTGGTTGCAGCATGATGGAGTGCTCACACATAACAGTCTTGCTGTGCGTGGGTATTTAAATGAACTCTTCGACGGCCAGGTAATCGGCAGAGGTGCTCGTAGGACATGGCCCCCGTGATCACCAGACCTCATGCCACCAGACATTTTCCTGTGGGGATTCTTCAAGGTTCTAGTTCACCCACCCAGACGCGGACCACCTAGAAACGAAGAGGAATTAATTAAGCGCGTTCAGCTTGCCGCCAATCACATCAGGGGAATACCAGGAATCTTTGAAAGAGTTTGGAAAAACACCGTTTGACGTTACCAAGCTTGTGTCACATCAGAGGGTCGCCAGTTGTAGCACCTGCTTTAATTAATAAACAATGTCCTAGCTACATAAAAAGCCCTTTTCAAGGCCGACACAGTTTCTGAAAGACTTTCTGTATGCGAACCAACAGCTGTTGACGGGTTTGTTCCCGGTAAGTCTTATCATGAAACTACGAGTACAATGGATGTGTCGGGACCCCAGCGGTTTCGCCCCCAGGCACCGAGAGTGGAAGGCTGGCGTGCTACTACCGAAAGTGCGGGCCGCTTTGGATACATTGCGATCTCTGGCAGGCAAAGCATTCGCGATCATGCCTTGTCCACAGCATCCGGCAACAGGGCAATCCTGCGTCCACGCGTGGTGCCAAGCTTCTGTAGTTTAAAAAATGTGCGTTGTCAACCTACACAACATTAGTAATTTTGGTTCCTACTGGCATCAGCTATCCACGGGTAAAATTTCGTGACACAACTTTTCTCTACCCTGTATGTGGTGAGTAGCGATCTATCCTCTTCATAATATTATCATTGTGATCTTGTTTAGTGTGTGACATCTTTTTCTTTCATCGAAGCTGTGAAAAACCCATAACTCTTATTTAATTTCAATACCGAAATGTTTTTTAAAAGGCGTGAGTTACACACACAAGATGCCATGAGATAATTATAAAAAAAAAAAAAACTGTGCCTGGAATTTAGACTTCATAAAGTTCCAAATTTTTACCAATTCAGTAAATTTTTTGCTTTATAATTTTTAATTTGTTGAGTAATGAAATTTTAGCGTTAACACTCATGCTACTTAATCTGGCAAGAATTTGGTCCAACAAATTAAAAAGTAAAAAATTATATGTGAAATATTGATAAGCTCCAAAAATAGCCCTCGATACTTGGTTTATTTTAAAAAGATACTTAGTTGTAAAAGCACAACATTTTAGGTGTTGTCTGCAGCGTCCTCACTAAAGTAGGTAAATTATTAATTAAAGAATAACAAACCAAAAATTATAAAGCTGTGACTTCTAATATATTTTATGTCGATTTATGTTAACAATTTAACTACAATATACCAAACGCAGGAAACCTCCAGCGTGATTTCAAGCGGGCCATAAGCGTACTAGTTTGCAACAGTGTAGCGTCTGTCAGCAACCCGCACTAGTCATGTGTAAGACACGGCAGTCTTCAGCGTTCCCATGTATTCTGAGACCAATGAAACGAGGTTGCCTGCAGACATCGCGTTTGGCTACCCAGGTAGAAGATTCCATGAATGGGACCAGCGGAACCAGCAGCATCAGACGATTCAGGCAAAATAACTCATTCTAAGGATAAAGACCAATAAATCCTACCTTGTAAGTGCAGGGTTTTAATGGTTTTGTTTCCCTCTCTTGCATTGCCCAGGAAGTCACGTTCAAGTTTCTGGTGTTATTGATAAGAGGTGATTTGCAGAGGTTTGCAGACAATAGTCAAAGCTCCTATAAAACATCTCCACTCCTCACCCCATCGTTTTTCTTCATGATTCTGTCACCCCACGAGGTAGCAATATTCTCCTTAGCATCTTGAAACACCCTAGGTTCATTGGGTAGTTAACCTTGGAAAAAGCAGAGCAATGTGTTCGTCGTCCCATGCGAATACTGTTCGTAGCCATTTCCAACGGGCTGGCTAGCTATTCTCTTAATGGACCAACAGTGACTGTGGTATCAGTGACAATGAGATTACCATACCGTGGCTATTACTTGGTGTGGGTAGCAATGCTTCAAATTCTGCCACCGATAAACTCCTGCGGACTCGTTGTTCTTTGCAGGATTGATCCCGTACGTTGAAGGACACAATGACAGGTTTTGTGCACCAAACACGACTGTAACGTTATGGGAACTTTTCATTGTCAAATCACTTTATCGTGAAAGGATTCCACGAATAGTTGAATCGCTTGCAAATGCCACGTCACGACTGCCGATGCTTGACCGCATGGTGATGCAAACTTCGTGAAACTATTTTTTGGAGAATGTATATTACAATGGTATTCATTTATAACAGGAAGCGTTGGTTATACATAACTTCTTGTAACTGTAATTGTTCATTCTATTAAAAAATTGTAATAAAGTAATAAATGAAGAACATAGAAAAACATACTTGTTTACAGAATACTGTATGAGGAACTCATTGACATGGAATATTTTTTAAATTTCTTTTTCAGGTGCAGCAAATTTCATTTTTTTATCTCAGTATGGTTTTTGTTATGTATTTCTGTTGAAACGTTTCTCGTAAGTCTTTTCTTGTTTTAATAACGTCTCTTATTTCTATCATGATTTTCTCTGCTTCTACAAGGAAGCTAATTTACATGTTACTTAACGAAAAGGAGTGGAAGATTAGAGTTTAGCATTCTGTTGACGGCGATGTCATTAGAGATGGAGCACAAGCTCAAGTTGGGGAAGAAAATCGGCGGTATCGTTTTGTCAAAGGAGTCTTCCTGGTATTTGCCTTAAGCGTATTAGGGAATCGGCGGAAAAATTAAATTTGATTGGCCGGATGGGAACTGAATCCCCACCCTCTTGAATGCAAGTCTAATGTCTTATTATTTATATTAGAATGTTTATAACGTAAGCACAGTTCACAATCATAGTTCACAACAACAGTCACTGACCATTGTCCATGGTTTTTCATTGTTGCCAACCTACTTTTGTCAGGCATTCACAAAAATACAGGTATAGTCAGGCTCACCGACCTATCTCAACATCAACCCGCAATACGCCGCTTTCTGGTACCTTTCTCCACCAGTCTAAGGGATGTGAGGTCACAAACGCTAAGTAGAAATACGCATTTCAATGTACAGTTAAGCTGACTGATGGCTATCACTATTTTAGTAGTCGTAATGTATATTAATATGGTAGCAACCAGATTTCAGTCAGTTATTCCTTCCATAACTGGCTCTGCCATTTTAGCAAAATTATATAAATGTTATTTTTGCGAAAATTAAAATGACTTTGAAATAATATCTAAAATATCTCACCTTAAAGAAATTTATGTGCTGATTCCAAAACTGGTCTTACATTTTCCGAATCTCTAAGATTTCTGAAGTTATGGAGAATTTCACAATATGATTAATATTTTATTAATATTAATTCGTCTGATGAGTTTGGGTTACAGTTGTACGTGTAAAACATGATCTTTTGTCCTTTAGTATTAGTTGAATGAACGTTACTTCTGGAAACAGTCATCTAATTGAATTTCAGTATTGCACCATAACTCTTTCGTTAAAACATAACATAGTTTTGAAATCAGCCAAAACAAAAGTCCCCCATTAAACCTGTTGTCATATTGTGATGATTAGCTGTTATAGATCCTCAATTCACGGTAGCAAAATATGGGGTAATGAATTTAATTGGTTTCAACATTCAAAATGTGGACTTCTTACATAAATCCTAAAATACAATTTCAAAAGTGTAGTGTGGTATCTGTGAGATCAGAAGGAAATCAATAATGTTGTATTGTTATTATAAACATGTCTAATGTATAACAGTTTAGAATTTATGTGATATCGATTTAGGTTAGGGTAAAAGAGCGTGCTGCTAGGTACCACGATCAACTTTGCTTCCATTAT
Organism: Schistocerca cancellata; assembly: GCF_023864275.1. Lineage (NCBI taxonomy): Eukaryota > Metazoa > Arthropoda > Insecta > Orthoptera > Acrididae > Schistocerca > Schistocerca cancellata. The sequence continues at coordinate 820,098,793 of NC_064629.1, forward strand.
CGATAACTAACCTTCAGATTACATCACGCATGCTAATATTGTGCTTGAATTTCTCTTGCGATAATTGCGTTTCTTAAAGATTTAGTTCGTTTCCAGTGAGTGTACTACATGAGTGTGAAATGAGTGTTCTCTACATGGAAGTTTTGATAGTGGATATGCTATTTTCTTGGTTTTTGTTCCTTATTGTTAAGTATTTCCTTTACTTGATACACTCTAAAGTACTCAGTCGTGAGTGTTATCTTGACGAAAACTATTTGATCATAAAAACTCTGCGCTATCGCAAAACCTGCTTCATGTTGCATTTTATTTAATAGCTGGTAGAAAAGGATCTGATTTCGTTACATACCCAATTCATCCCTAAATGCTGTTTAGAAGCTCGTTCTATCCTCTAACTGTTGCTTATCTTCACACGAAGAGAATCTTTTGGGGGAATCTGTTCGAAATAAAGTTGGAGATAAGATCGATTTTCATGGGCATGTTGCTTAGATTGAACAGGACATATTTCACGGGTCTCTGGTATATTGCTGTTTTTTGCCTACAGATATCTTAGTTTCTGATCAGGGTATAATGTTTTATTTGTAAATATTTTCTTTTGTGTAAATGAATGAAAATATTTCATTTTCTGCCTTTGATATTTGGAAGCTTGAGCAGTTGCCTGGAGTGTATTTATAATTCATCATTCCTGATGCCTTGAGGAAGAATCAAGCTGACAGCGTGACATGATGATCCATATTAATCTTCTTGTGAATTTTTTATGTCTACTACACACTGAAAGTATCAACCTGAAGAGACGTTGCATTATCAAACTTTGCTTAATACTCGATAACAGAGTGAGTGGAAGTTCTGAAAATTTCAGCAGGCATGTGCAAATAACGATTTGTTAATGGTTAAAGGCATTTAGGAAAACCAATACTCGATCGATATCTTACGTCAAAGTGGAAGATCGTCAGCGTAGATTAACGACTAGAATTTCGGGGCAGTCATGGATCTCACGCGTACCAACCGTCGGTTTAATAAGAGAATTTAACTCGAAGAGCGGGATGAAAGTGTCTCGATCTACTGAGATGACATGAAGATGATCCCAGTTCTAAAAGGCTAAAAAATAATAGAATGAACAAATAAAAAAAAATAAGTGCCCAAAGCTTAGGTTATCTCATGGTCTGGCAGTCGTTCGTAAACATTTTTGGAATTAATGACTGAAGGTAAACTAGGATTTTAATCGGGGAGTACTTTATAGGTATTCAAAATGAGTTGCTGCAGTGAGCATCCTGCACAAATGGTTGATGCGTTACAGCAATGTGCTGTGTCACACTGCTCATTCCGCTAATTAATTTTTGTGTTTCCTCAAAACCCTTACTCCCCAGATCTTTTCTCTTACCGAGAATAGAAACTCACCTCAAATAATTCAGTTTTAGGGTAAGGGGAACACTGAAGCCGCCGTAACCGACTATCTGACAGCCGTCCCTGTTTGTCCGTACCAATACTGCTACGAAGGGGAGACTTAATGTTACAGTCGCTGTGTGAGTTTCAATGGAAAACATTTTGAAAGCGACAGTCTGAAATTGTAATTTATGTTTAATCAGAAGATAAAGAGTGATAGGCGGCAGCCAATCCAAATTTCATGACATTTCGTAGTTTCATCACGTTCTGCCGAGTGCTTCTCCTTTTCCTGTGTTTTCTCATTTTTTTACGGGAGGAGGGAGGAGGGGGCAGATCACGCAGAGAACAGAATTGAGTGAGTTTTGTTTTCGTTTTTGTTACGTTTGACATTCAGCACACCTTTGTCCTTTAAACATGTGTCCTAGGTATTGCTTATTACTAGGTTGTATGAATGTGGGTGTAATTGCAAACGCATGTTCATTGATGGGTTCAGGTGGAATTTCTAGGTTCAGCTTTGTAGCAGGGCCTGGGAACGGCAGTTGAGTTTAATTTTCGATTGAGGCGCCAGTCTGGTAGGGCATTTATCTGTCCCAGCTTTCTTAGCGTAGGCCACGCGATTCGTTCACTCAGATCCACATGCGAGGTTAATGCTTGTTCAAATTTTAGACATCGAAACTTATTGGAAGAGACGCCTCGTACCACTGAAAAATTAATATTTTCGATTGGTCAGTTCACCTTCTCCGAGTTTTTCGGTCTCTGAGCACGGAGGCGAGTCAGATTGGATGGTGGACAGAGTCAGTCAGTTGCTGAGTAGTCGCTGTCCTGATGTCTGGTGTTTACTATGTGCCGCTTCTGTGCGCACTTGAAAGTGAATCTGGATGGGAGGTAAGTCAAGTTTTTCGTGTTTGGTTGTGAATTTTCCAAAAGTTTTAAAGGCGTTTGTCAGAATCATTATGGTGTCCTCACGAGTGATAATTTTGCTCTCGTCTAACTAGTTCAGATGGGCCCTAGCTTGTTCGTTCTATGGTCCTAATTCACCTGATGCATCGTGATATTCAGCAAATTTCCTTTTTCGTTTCGATGTGAGTCACAAGCTAGTTTTGGCAACTCAATCTTTACTACAAGATAGTGACATTTCCGTTTGGTTCGTCTGTGAATTTTGAATCTTTGTGTGTGAGCACATGAGCATCCATATTGCGTTCCTTAGTCATCCTAATCCTCTATTGAATAATGATGATCAATACAATGACAAAGAGTTTCCCCATTATGCAACCATAGTGTTAGGATTTTATACATGTTAAATGTTTACTAAAGTTCACGTGTACTCTTCATTTTGTGAATAAATTTCAATTTGGAATCAACCCAGTTCGTTAAACTTTTTCCCAACGTGCGTAACAGCGCGCCGTCCCATCTCCTGTTCTCATTAACACCATGTACCCTGTAAGAGAAAGATACTAGTAAGCATTTACTAATGTTGAATCCGTGATCGGTCGCTCTCAAGTCTGGTAGTTAGATTTCCGTTGTGCGGTTTCTTTGTGATAGAACCTAGAGCTAAACTCAATTATTGTTTATATTACTTCAAACGGCTAGACATTCACTGGAAATCAGAGAATGGTAGAATGGTAAGCGCTGTTTTGGTTCAACAGGAAGATCGCAGTTACTAAACGTCCATATTATATTGCATACGTACATTCCACCGAAGCACCAATTACAAACATTTAGACGCTTTCATTATTTTCCAAACAGTCGACAGTTTATAAAAGCTAGTCTCTCACTCAGGACATTAACGTTGGGGCCAATTGTGGGAATCGTCCATTGGCGTCTTGGGTACGATCCCAGTCGGGATGGTTTGCTGCTGCTTTCCTTGAACCTACTGTGAAGTGTCAAGTATGTACGTGTGTCTTATGCACAGCTGTTATGAGTACTAATTCGAATTGTCAATTATGGGGATCCGCTACTTGTTCATGAAATGAGTCGCAACATAATTCACAAAATGCAGCTAATAAAATTTAAATTTAAATACGGAATTTACAATAGCATCTACGACAAATAATGCGTACAATACAAGGTTCTCACCTACTGCAATAATCCCTTTATTGAATATAAAAAGCATGCCACAAGACTTTTAATTTAGATTTGAATTATTTTCATCATAGTCATGTGTAACGCCTTTACAAGAAGATAAAGTTCGACGATTGGAATCGTGTTGCTGATTCATATTTAATTGCTAATGGGATTCCATTAATTCATCCATACCATCAATATTCCATTTCTGTATTCATGACCACGTTTTTTAGCATCTTTTATGCTTAATATACAGACAGGTGGTTACTATGCACGCACTGAAAACGTATATCTAGTTTTCGACTCGAACATGAATTATTTACTACTGCTAAAGTACCCTGCTATATAGCGCGGGCACACACACACACACACACACACACACACACACACACACACACACACACAGCCAACAGCTGATAATTAAATCGGGGGTACTATATCAAAGGACGTCAGGTAATTACACATTGTGAAAAGAAAAGAGCGACAGGATCTTGCAGTACAAAATAAATTCAAAGGGAAAATATATTAACTGCACGTAGAGACCAAATAAGATAATGGGTACTTCTCGACTTCCTGCGACTAGCAACAAATGAAACTGTAAACTATTTCTCCAGCAATGTGACGCCACAGACAGAGAAGGAAATACTGAGTAGTTCATTACGAAATTTCTTCAGCCGTAATGTAGCTTGCATTCACTCAAGTCTTTCAATAGCACAGAACCCCATGCAGAAGTATGTCAATAAGAACACCAATAAGAGCATTTTCGCGCATTTATGTGCAGGGAAATTGAAGACGCTCTTAAATACAATGAAGCATTCGATCACCACAAAGATGACTATCAGAACCTCATCCTAAGGAAGAGAGACACAGAAATCCCGAAGCAACTAACTTATGAAGAACAAGAAATCTTTATTGATGTTCGATTGTGCAAAGGAAAAATTATATCGTGCGCTGCTTGGCATCCAAAGAGAGAAGGTATGTCTGATATCTTGGCTTCTCTGTCTCCTTACTAGATCTTAATTTTTTCTGTAATTAGGTCATACTATATTCTGTTATGCAGTCCGATTTGGAAGTAAGATGCATCGTTACTGAAACTTAAACAAACGTCTCGTCTTGCAAGCATTTTTATCATACAGCAATTTCTCTTTTCATGAATATGTCAGAGCAGTTTATCCATGTGTGCACGATTGTGCAGTATTTTTAAAGCACTATGTTACTAAACTATGTTTTTCGTACTAAATATTGACACAAGAATTTTATTTAGACATTCCGCTTCACTGTCGTAGGATATTATTTGCTGTACTTTGTTAACAAAACTCCCCTAAAAACTGATGTTGATATACCGTCGCATAAAGAGGCCATTCCGCGAAACAGAAGAGCACCACAACAATCCCAAAGCCTGGCAGCAACTGATTTGAATTAAGGAGAGACATTCATGAAACACACACCCTATTTAAGAGATGCACCACATCCACAATTTTGAAGACACGGCAATGAAATTTTGTACCATACTTTACATGAAATTAACACATTTATTCTTAAGTTCCTTGGATTTCATATATTTAACTTTTTTATGGAATTTAAAAGTACTAATTTCAAAAAAATGATATATGTGCCTTTTTCATACAAACTGTTCAAAAGATTTCTAAACAAATTTCTCTGTTTAATCTCTTTGCATACAGTAAGCTTCTCTCATTAGGTTTTTTGAATATATCAAACAGGAGAATTTTTAAAACTTTTAATTATAATTCTGTAAGAATAACACCAAATTCCTGAAAAATTCCAAGCACTTTGCTCCGTATTTCAACTTACACTCAGTATTTCACAATTTATTCTTAAGACTAAATTTATTGGTGCATAGCAATAAGTGTACAATATTTCATAATTTCAGCCTTCATTGATTCTGAGAAAAAGGTACATAAACTTTAAAAAAACATACTTTTCCAGAAATGCAATTTAAATTACAGCCTAACGTTTTTTTTTTTTTTTCTTGTGTCACTTCTTCGGGAGGCCACAGATTTGTACCCTGGTTCCTATTCCCTTTCAAGGCTTCTCTTCTGTTTTCTTATTTTCTGCCTTCTTTCCTTTACCAGGTCATCAACTGTCTTTTCAGCTGCAGAGAAGCGCTGTAAATCTATTTTTCCAAAGATATCTTGAGTGATATTTCCTGTCTTAATGCTCATTCTCTCTAATACCTTCATCCTCCCTACGTTCCCATCATTAAATACAAGAACTGCTTCATAAATTGCAATCCTGACAACTATAGCAGATGAAAATGGGGTTTTAAGGCATCATTTCCACACGCGTGAATTTAGAGATTCATTTGGATTCTAGTTTTTGCCATGAGCACACCTTTTTAGACGTTCAGGATTGGCCAGAAACCTGTAAGTGGCCTTGACGACATCCGGGATATAATTTGGAAACCTCTCCTTCTGAATTTAGGGGTTGTTATGCTTCTGAGCCAGTATATATTTTCACCAGCTAATGTGGCGCAGATGTTGAATGGTATGTTTATCTGTTGAAACCATTCCCTAACTTCTGAAAATGTGGTGTATCCAGTTTTCTATACGCTCTTTGTGACCGTAGCATTATTTAATGATAAAAGAATCGAACAAGTGCCTAAATGTCTGTCAGTAGCAAAAGGCAAAACAGTAACTCTTTCTTCATGAACAAAGCAGCCGGTTTGTTATTGTTTCTAAGATACAGAACGGAGTCACAAATGATCTATAGAACTAAAGGGTATACAGGGTGTAAGGAAATTTCCTTTACAAACTTCTAGGACTTGCAGAGGGGAATGAGTACATAGTATTTAGAATAGGAACCAATCTCAGGAATCGTACTGTTACTTTTCTACGATGGCTTCAGTTCAGATGTGTAACGCGTCCACATCTACTGAGGGAAAGAGAAAAGTCTCAGAGCTGCTTGTCCTTGTATGCAATAGGGTAGATAGGTTGACGTGTATGCAGAATTTAATTTACGAGACTCCTATAGACAAAGAGAAGATCTGCTGACACGAGTTCTGGCCGCTGCCCTAGAAATTGAGGACATCCCAGGTGGTTTGGAGAGTGTCCACCAGAACATGCTTCGTATGTACAGTATCTGTAACAACGTTGTCAGTCGCCACATCGAGCCGCTATTGTAATGCATCAGTACTCTTCTGTACGTACACAATTTTGAGTTTTTTTTTTTTTTTGAGATACACACGTAATATTTAAGTGTTCATAGAACCGAATGTGTTTAAGTGATAAAAGGATGTTCCATTGTGTTTCTTTCGAATTATTTGTCAAATGCCTCTAAGCACTATGGGACTTAACATCTGAGGTCATCAGTAACCTAGACTTAGAACTACTTAAAGCTAAGTAGCCTAAGGACATCACACACATCCATGCCCGAGGTAGAATTCGAACCTGCGAGCTAGCAGCAGCGCGGTTCCGGACTGAAGCGCCTAGAACCGCTCGGTCACAGGGGCCGGCTTTCGAATTATTACCTAATAATTGTACTGCGTCACGCCTAATTCAATTCCACAAACAGAAGTGAATGAGAAAGGAAAAGGTACTTTCCGGACATGGGTTCCTACTCAAAATATTATATACTCATTCCCCTCTGCAAGTTCTAGAAGTCTGTAACGGTAACTGCCAAATACCTTCTATACCACAGCCTTCTAGATGTATTCTGTGTGCGTTTGCGTGAGAGTAATCCACGGAATCGTTGCTCATCGAGGTAGTACTGTAGTTGTTGCTTCCAAAACTGCGCGTGGCACGAAGGTCACGTCACACATATACACTCATGCTCATAAATTAAGGACAATGCTGATACATGGTGAAACTACGCTCTGGGGGGCGGTTTGCGGGTTTAAATCACCTCCGGTATGACGATGCGGTGTATTTGACCTGCGGTCGTCGCACGGTGTCGCTGGCAGCAGTCCACATACGCAGAGGTGTGTTTGTGCAGCGAGTAAGTGTGCAGACGTTTTCAGACGTGCTAATGGTGACTGTGTGTTGAAAACGGATCAAAGAACACATACTGAGGACGTTATGAGGGGTAGAATACTAGGCGACTGGAGGCTGGCCAAACACAGCAGGTCGTAGCACGGGCCCTCCGTGTGCCACAAAGTGTGATCTCAAGATTATGGCAGTGATTCCAGGGGACAGGAAACGTGTCCAGGAGCTACAGTACGGGACGTCCACAGTGTACAACACCACAAGAAGACCGATATCTCACCATCAGTGCCCGCAGACGGCCACGGAGTACTGGAGGTAGACTTGCTCGGGACCTTACCGCATCCACTGCAACAGTTGTCTCCAGACATACAGTCTACAGACGACTGAACAGACATGGTTTACTCGCCCAGAGACCTGCAAGGTGCATTCCACTGACCCTTGGTCACAGGAGAGCCCGTAAAGCCTGCTGTCAAGAACCCAGTACATGGTCACTGGAACAGTGGTCCCAGGTTATGTTCACAGACGAGTCAGGTATAGTCTGAACAGTGATTCTCGCTGGCTTTTCATCTGGCGTGAACCAGGAACCAGATACCAACCCCTTAATGCCCTTGAAAGGGACCTGTATGGAGGTCGTGGTTTGATGGTGTGGGGTGGGATTATTATTGGTGCAGGTACACCCCTGCATATCTTTGACAGAGGAACTGTAACAGGTCAGGTGTACCGGGACGTCATTTTGCACCAGTTTGTCCGCCTTTTCAGGGGTGCAGTGGGTCCCACCTTCCTCCTGATGGATGATAACGCACGGCCCTACCGAGCTGCCATCGTGTAGAAGTACCTTGAAAAAGGAGTTATCAGGCGAATGCAGTGACCTGCCTGTTCTCCAGACCTAAACCCCATCGAGCACGTCTGGGATGCTCTCGGTCGACGTATCGCTGCACGTCTTCAAACGCCTAGGATACTTCAGGAGCTCCGACAGGCACTGGTGCAAGAATGGGAGGTTATAGCCCAGAAGCTGCTCGACCACCTGATCCAGAGTATGCCAACTCATTGTGCGGCCTGTGTACGTGTGAATGGTGATCATATCCCATATTGATGTCGGGCTACATGCGAAGGAAACAGTGGCGTTTTGTAGTTGATGTGTTTCGGGACGGGTTTCTCAAGTTATCACCAATACCGTGGACTTACAGATCTGTGTAACGTGTGTTCCCTATGTGGCTATGCTATTAGCGCCAGTTTTGTGTAGTGCCACGTTGTGTGGCACCACAGTCTGCAATTATCCTTAATTTATGAGCATGAGCGTAGTTATTTTCCAGGAACTTCGAATGCTATTGAAACTTTATGAACTTACTGTCCATGAGTACTACTAATAAACAAAAAATACACTAAAAATTGATATTTTCGGTCAATTTCATAAAAAGTCCTCCTAAACACGTTGACTGCCGCACGCATAGTGATGGAAGTTTCACCGCAAGGCCAGGGCGGGCCGCGGTGGCAGGCGCAAGGCTTTGCTGTGACCAGCGGCGGCCTCGTGGCAATCAGAGTGTTAAGCTTAATCAAATATAATCTAGCACAACCCGCCTCTGCCGCTGAGTGGTCAGAGTGGCTGACTGCCACGTGGCGGGCCCGGGTTCAATTGCCGGCACCGCCAGAGACATTTGTTCGGTAGAGGGAATGGACTGGGGTCCGTTCAGCCTCGTGGTGCCAATTGAGGAGCTACTTGAATGATAAGTAACAGCTCCAAGGCCTGCAATGCCGACAACGGCCGGGATAGCGGCATGCTGACCTCACGCGCCTCCATTCTTCATCGAAATGGCGCACTTGGCGTAGGATGACACGGCGTTCGGTCGGTCCCATTTGATCCGTCTAAGGCCAGAACGGTGGAACTTCTATTTCCTTCCCATAATCTAGCTCACTTGCGATTCTGTTTATTTCCTTTCACTAGTTTTGTCTACAATGTTTCAACGTATTTTGTAATATTATTGTGCACCTTTTTAACCAATTCAGAAATATCAGTGTGCTTATCTTCCCTTCCGAATGTCGCAGTGCTAGATTTCCAGCTTACACCACTGAGCACAACATAGTTTAGGCTTTGCCAAACAGCGTATCGCGAAAACTTATTGTGTAGCACAGGACTAACGAATGTGTCACTAAATTATGTACATACCCAGAAACAAACTTTACAAATGTATCAAACGAGGCATTTTACAGTTTGACGTTAGCTGTGACAATTTGTAATCAATTTCGAGACAGCCAGCAATATGGAGCTACTGTCAATTTAGCATACTGGTAATTCGAGAGATTGGTAAATGTCTGGAAACGTGGTTACCTACACTACGTGATCAAAAGTATCTGGACTCCCCCAGAAAGCCGGCCGGAGTGGCCGAGTGGCTCTAGGCGCTACAGTCTGGAACCACGCGACGGCTACGGTCGCAGGTTCGAACCCAGCCTCGGGCATGGATGTGTGTGATGTCTTTAGGTTAGATAGGTTTAAGTAGTTCTAAGTTCTAGGGGACTGATGACCTCAGAAGTTAAGTCTCATAGTGCTCAGAGCCATTTGAACCATTCCCCCAGAAACATACGTTTTTCATATTAGTTGCATTGTGCTGCCTCCTACTGCCAGGTACTCCATATGGCGACCTCAATAGCCATTAGACATCATGAGAGAGCAGAATGGGGCTCTCCGCGGAACTCACGGACTTCGAACGTGGTCAAGTGACTGGGTGTCACTTGTCATTCGTCGGTACCCGAGATTGCCACGCTGCTAAACATGCCTAGGTCAACCGTTTCCGATGTGACAGTGAAATGGAAGCGTGAAGGGACACGTAGAGCACAAAAGCGTACAGGCCTCCCTTGTCTGTTGACTGACAAGACACCGCCGACAGTTGAAGAGGGTCGTAATGTGTAATAGGCAGACATCTATCCAGACCATCACACAGGAATGCAAAACTGCATCAGGTTCCACTGCAAGTACTACGACAGTTAGGCGGGAGGTGAGAAAATTTGGATTTCATGATCGAGCGGCTGCTCATAAGCCACACATCACGCCGGTAAATGCCAAACGACGCCTCACTTGGTGTAAAGAACGTAAACATTGGATGATTGAATAGTGGAAAAACGTTGTGTGGAGTGACGAATCACTGTACACAATGTGGCGTTCCGATAGCAGGGTGTGTGTATGACGAATGCCCGGTGAATATAATCTTCCAGCGTTTGTAGTGCTAACAGTACAATTCGGAGGCGGTGGAGTTACGGAGTGATGGTGTTTTCTTGGAGGGGTCTTGCATCCCTTGTTGTTTTGCGTGGCACTAAATAACACAGGCCTTCACTGATGTTTAAAGCACCTTCTTGCTTCCTACTGCTGAAGAGCAATTCGGAGATGGCGATTGCATCTTTCAACACGATCGAGCACCTGTTCATAACGCACGGCCTGTGGCGGAGTGGTACACGACAACAACATCCCTATAATGGACTGGTCTGCACAGAGTCCTGACCTTAATCCTATAGAACATCTCTGGGAAGTTTAGGAATGCCGACTTCGTGCCAGGCCTCACCGACCGACATCGATACCTCTCCTCAGTGCAGCACTCCGTGAAAAATGGGCTGCCATTCCCCAAGAAATCTTCCAGCACCTGATTGGACGTATGCCTGAGAGAGTGGAAGCTGTCATCAACGCTAAGGGTGGTCCAACACCATACTGAATTCCAGAATTACCGATGAAGGACGCCAAGAACTTGTACGTCATTTTCAGCCAGGTGTCCACATACTTTTGATCACATAGAGTACCTCTTTCCACTCAGGTATACCCTGGTTACTTGGTCAGTTCAAGTGGCACAAATAGTGGGTGGTCGAAAAATTTCATTTCAGTTTTATGATAAACGCATTTTACGTAAACTGTTATTTTTGCTCATAATTTGAATGGAGCTAATAAGAATCGACTGTGACTGGTAGGTTTAGTGTCTCTAGTATTGTTGATTATGTTGATCAGACGTTGTTGTTGTTGTGGTCTTCAGTCCAGAGACTGCGTTGATGCAGTTCTCCATCCTGCTCTATCCTGTGCAAGCTTCTTAATCTCCCAGCACCTACTGCAACCTACATCCTCCTGAATCTGCTAAGTTTATTCATCTCATTCATATTTAGGCGTGGGCTTCGTGTCTGTCTTGGAAAACAATAATGCATTCACTAGGCTGTTTGTAGTAGCTTACCCGCACTCCTATTTTTTTATTCATTATTAAACCTACTCCTGTATTACCCCTATTTGATTTTGTATTTGTAACCCTGTATTCCGGTGTGGCCGTGCGGTTCTAGGCGCTTCAGTCTGGAACCGCGTGACCGCTACGATCGCAGGTTCGAATCCTGCCTCGGGCATGGATGTGTGTGATGTCCTTTGGTTAGTTAGGTTTAAGTAGTTCTAAGTCCAAGGGACTGATGACCACAGATGTTAAGTCCCATAGTGCTCAGAGCCATTTGAACCATTAACCTGTATTCACTTGACCGGAGGTATGTTCCCCCTGCTACCAAACTTCACTAATTCCCACTATATCTAACTTTAACCTCTCCATTTCCTTTTTTAAATTTTCTAACCCACCTGCCCGATTAAGGGATCTGACATTCCACGCTCGGATCCACAGGACGCATGTTTTCTTTCTCCTGATAACGACGTCCTCCTGAGTAGTCCCCGCCCGGAGATCCGAATGGGGGACTATTTTACCTCCGGAATATTTTAACCAAGAGGATTCCATCATCTACATCTACATCTACATCTACATGTCTACTCTGCGATTCACATTTAAGTGCTTGGCAGAGGGTTCATCGAACCACAATCGTACTATCTCTCTACCATTCCACCCCCGGAAAGCGCGCGGGAAAAACGAACATCTAAACCTTTCTGTTCGAGCTCTAATTTCCCTTATTTTATTTTGATGATCATTCCTACCTATGTAGGTTGGGCTCAACAAAATATTTTCGCATTCGGGAGAGAAAGTTGGTGACTGAAACTTCGGAAATACACTCCTGGAAATGGAAAAAAGAACACATTGACACCGGTGTGTCAGACCCACCATACTTGCTCCGGACACTGCGAGAGGGCTGTACAAGCAATGATCACACGCACGGCACAGCGGACACACCAGGAACCGCGGTGTTGGCCGTCGAATGGCGCTAGCTGCGCAGCATTTGTGCACCGCCGCCGTCAGTGTCAGCCAGTTTGCCGTGGCATACGGAGCTCCATCGCAGTCTTTAACACTGGTAGCATGCCGCGACAGCGTGGACGTGAGCCGTATGTGCAGTTGACGGACTTTGAGCGAGGGCGTATAGTGGGCATGCGGGAGGCCGGGTGGACGTACCGCCGAATTGCTCAACACGTGGGGCGTGAGGTCTCCACAGTACATCGATGTTGTCGCCAGTGGTCGGCGGAAGGTGCACGTGCCCGTCGACCTGGGACCGGACCGCAGCGACGCACGGATGCACGCCAAGACCGTAGGATCCTACGCAGTGCCGTAGGGGACCGCACCGCCACTTCCCAGCAAATTAGGGACACTGTTGCTCCTGGGGTATCGGCGAGGACCATTCGCAACCGTCTCCAAAAGCTGGGCTACGGTCCCGCACACCGTTAGGCCGTCTTCCGCTCACGCCCCAACATCGTGCAGCCCGCCTCCAGTGGTGTCGCGACAGGCGTGAATGGAGGGACGAATGGAGACGTGTCGTCTTCAGCGATGAGAGTCGCTTTTGCCTTGGTGCCAATGATGGTCGTATGCGTGTTTGGCGCCGTGCAGGTGAGCGCCACAATCAGGACTGCATACGACCGAGGCACACAGGGCCAACACCCGGCATCATGGTGCGGGGAGCGATCTCCTACACTGGCCGTACACCACTGGTGATCGTCGAGGGGACACTGAATAGTGCACGGTACATCCAAACCGTCATCGAACCCATCGTTCTACCATTCCTAGACCGGCAAGGGAACTTGCTGTTCCAAGAGGACAATGCACGTCTGCATGTATCCCATGCCACCCAACGTGCTCTAGAAGGTGTAAGTCAACTACCCTGGCCAGCAAGATCTCCGGATCTGTCCCCCATTGAGCATGTTTGGGACTGGATGAAGCGTCGTCTCACGCGGTCTGCACGTCCAGCACGAACGCTGGTCCAACTGAGGCGCCAGGTGGAAATGGCATGGCAAGCCGTTCCACAGGACTACATCCAGCATCTCTACGATCGTCTCCATGGGAGAATAGCAGCCTGCATTGCTGCGAAAGGTGGATATACACTGTACTAGTGCCGACATTGTGCATGCTCTGTTGCCTGTGTCTATGTGCCTGTGGTTCTGTCAATGTGATCATGTGATGTATCTGACCCCAGGAATGTGTCAATAAAGTTTCCCCTTCCTGAGACAATGAATTCACGGTGTTCTTATTTCAATTTCCAGGAGTGTAGATCTCGCCGCGACGAAAAACGTCTTTGCTTTAATGACTTCCATCCCAAATCGCGTATCATATCTGCCACACTCTCTCCCCTATTACGTGATAATACAAAACGAGCTGCCCTTTTTTGCACCCTTTCGATGTCCTCCGTCAATCCTTCCTGATAAGGATCCCACACCGTGCAGCAATATTCTAACAGAGGACGAACGAGTGTAGTGTAAGCTGTCTCTTTAGTGGACTTGTTGCATCTTCTGAGTGTCCTGCCAATGAAACGCAACCTTTGGCTCGCTTCCAACAATGTTATCTATGTGGTCTTTCCAACTGAAGTTGTTCATAATTTTTACACCCAGGTACTTAGTCGAATTGACAGCCTTGAGAATTGTACTATTTATCGAGTAATCGAATTCCAACGGATTTCTTTTGGAACTCATGTGGATCACCTCACACTTTTCGTTATTTAGCGTCAACTGCCACCTGCCACACCATACAGAAATCTTTTCTAAATAGCTTTGCAGCTGATACTGGTCTTCGGATGACCTTACTAGACGGTAAATTACAGCATCATCTGCGAACAACGTAAGAGAACTGCTCAGATTGTCACCCAGGTCATTTATATAGATCAGGAACAGCAGAGGTCCCAGGACGCTTCCCTGGGGAACACCTGATATCACTTCAGTTTTACTCGATGATTTGCCGTCTATTACTACGAACTGCGACCTTCCTGACAGGAAATCACGAATCCAGTCGCACAACTGAGACGATACCCCATAGGACCGCAGCTTGATTAGAAGTCGCTTGTGAGGAACGGTGTCAAAAGCTTTCCTGAAATCTAGAAATACGGAATCAAGTTGAGATCCCCTGTCGATAGCGGCCATTACTTCGTGCGAATAAAGAGCTAGCTGCGTTGCGCAAGAACGATGTTTTCTGAAACCATGCTGATTACGTATCAATAGATCGTTCCCTTGGAGGTGATTCATAATGTTTGAATACAGTATATGCTGCAAAACCCTACTGCAAACCGACGTCAATGATATAGGTCTGTAGTTCGATGTATTACTCCTACTACCCTTCTTAAACACTGGTGCGATCTGCGCAATTTTCCAATCTGTAGGTACAGATCTATCGGTGAGCGAGCGGTTGTATATGATTGCTAAGTAAAGCTGCATGCCCTCGGGAAAAATTACGGCTGTAGTTTCCCCTTGCTTTCAGTCGTTCGCAGTACCAGCACAGCAAGGCCGTTTTGGTTAGTGTTAGAAGGCCAGATCAGTCAATCATCCAGACTGTTGCCCCTGCAACTACTGAAAAGGCTGCTGCCCCTCTTCAGGAACCACACGTTTGTCTGGCCTCTGAACAGGTATCCCCCCGTTGTGGTTGCACCTACGATACGGCTATCTGTACCGCTGAGGCACGCAAGCCTCCCCACCAACGGCGAGGTCCATGGTGTGAAATAAAATTTTCCTGGATGTTACCTTCAAATGTTGTATGGAAGTAACAACGTATTTTTTTTAAGAAATGAGAATATTTTTGGAAATTCACACGTAATTCATCAGTATAACAGTTCCAAGCGACCTTATAACGATGTATGTGTGTGTGGGACTGGGCCGCGTACACTCGCGCGTATATATATATATATATATATATATATATATGTGTGTGTGTGTGTGTGTGTGTGTGTGTGTGTGTGTGTGAGCATATGTACGGACCAAAATAATATTTAATTGGTAAAAGTAAGTGGAAATTTCTTATTGGAGGAATCTTAGGTGTACGAGGGATTTTTTTTTTTCTAGATTCGGTAAACGGAGATGCACGCTATAGTGTTTGTAAAGAATTCGCACAGACGTGTTTGATCCATCAGATTTGAAGAACATACACACACCCACACACACACACACACACATACACATACACACACACACACACACACACACACACACACACACACACAAAAGAACTGTAACCTGTAGGTTTGAAGTCGTTCTTACTCATATCCGAAGCACTATGTCTTCAACACAGTTCCACAGATCTAAGGGGCACAGTGGTTGAAACAAAGGCCTTGTTTGGGAGTAACAGAATTCATATCAACGCCATGCAATGCAGGTTTAAGTTGGTATTAGTAAGCCAAATGAAGTAGACTCTGAAACAATTTGTTGAACACGGCCACGCTTGAATTTCTTCCTGGTCTTGGTCCAACTGATCTAATGTGTTCCATCTATAGTGACTTGGACGTCAAATTCTGCCGTCCGCCCTTTCCTTCTTTTTTCCTGTCGGATCCATATTTTTACTCTGCCTTATGAGCTTTTTGTAGTCTGCGCGTTTATGGTTCACAGCAAAGTACTAGCATGCGCTTTACAGCAGCATGCAGCCATTGAGGAAAGCGAGACATCAGTGAGAACAGCAGTTTCGAATACCATCAGCGAGCGCAACTACAGGGAAATTATACGAGGGTGAGCTGAAAAGAAGTGCTTCTGAATTTTTAATGTGAAAACTCTTGAAGCTTTTAAAATAAAACAGACGTTATTAACATTCTAAACCTTTATTCTTCATGTCTACATATATAGTCACCCTCGCGACGAACTCATTTCTCCCAACGAGACACGATTATGTTGATACCATCACAGCCTCACCTCTGCTTGCATCGCTTCATCACTATCGAAATGAAGTCCTCGAAGGTGTTTCTTAAGTTTTGGAAAAAGATGAAAAACCGGATGGGACTTTCTCTGCCTCGTGATGACTGGGTGTTGTGTGATGTCCTTAGGTTAGGTAGGTTTAAGTAGTTCTAAGTTCTAGGGGACTGATGACCATAGCTGTTAAGTCCCATAGTGCTCAGAGCCATTTGAATTTGAACCGGATGGGACCAAGTTGTGGCTGTATTGCGGGTGATCGATGACAGTGAACCCAAGGCGTCGGATTGTTGCACAAATGGCAGTGCTCTTATGCGGTCTGGCATTGTTATGCTGATGGAGAGGTTGCTCCATGTGTGGACGGACTCTTCGAATTCGAAACTCGATTACAGCACGCTATTTCTCACGTACCGACATACAAGGGGCGTTCGGTAAGTAGTGCAAAACATTTTTGTTTCTCGAGCAGTTTCGATTGATAAAATGCAGAATTTGCTATGGAACATCGTGAAATATTCCCGCTTCAGTCCCTATAGTTTCATGAAGTTCTGATAGGTGGCTGCTCTATACGTACCCTTTAAAATGGTGTCTTTAACGGACGTGCTTTCCAAGCGGAGAGGTGTCATTGACTTCCTGTTGGCGGACGCTCCACTGTGATTTGTGATCTAAATTCTACATTTGTCAGACAGGCAGAAGTTTCGAGATCAGGTACGAAGAACACATTGATGCCTTAAGGCTTGGAAACTTGAACAAATCTTCACTGGCAGCCCGCACTGCAATAGAAAACCATTCGGTGAGAAACACTGAGAGCAACATGTGCCACTATGGATCTGTTAGAGGACATAGAAATACATACACACAAAAACACTTCCCCCAATAATATTCTTAATGAGCAGATTGAGTTGGCTAACACTCCTTTCCTGAAAAACTTCCAGAATGTAGTTCCCATACTCCAATATAAATAATGTTAGTAGCCCTATCTGCAGATCAAGTAACTAATAATATAATATTGTATGTTCCTACAATAGTTAATATTATTCATTGCACTAAATACTAAGAAATTTTAATGTATTATCGACATCAGTGTTTAAATAGCACGTATTGACTTCACTCACTTTCTTGTCCACCTTTCTCTCTCGTTATATAAAATACTTTTGTAACGCTATAATTTAAAAAATCCCATGTATTTATCGTTTTGTGTCTGTATTTAATGCCCTACGTGTAATTTAAAATACTTTTTCAATTTAACCAAACAGTAATTTCTGCTTCCTTTCCCAAAAAATTGCCATATCGTTGTACTGTATCGCAGCATCTTTGACACTGATGTAGTTTGTAAACTCTGTGCTTCTTTTCGTATGCTACGAATGAAAACAGGTGGTTGACACTGAGAATTCGTTTCATGACCGAACGAATGTGATTTACAATGCAAACCAATATATGTTATTTTGAAAATACAAACATCCTTGAGAACATATTTAATTGCAAGAATACTGCTAAAACAAATGCGCCAGATGGACGTTTCACATAACAGCCACGGTTTTCAACCATGTCTTTATTTGAGAAAATTGGATTACGCTTACAATGCTCTTATTGTTACATTTGATCTATTTAGTATTCATTCTTCTTCTTAAATTTTCATTTACAAAGGCGAGCTGAAAAGTAGAGCCTCTTAATTTTTTATGTGTAAACTCTTAAAGATGTTTAAATAAAACAAGCGTTATTAACATTCAACAAATTTATTTTACACGTCTACATATTTGCACCCCTCTGCCGCTAGAGAGCTGCGATATGCAGTGTGTAATATGGCGATGTGTAATGTAGGGCCTTGCGTATTGCCGGCCGCGACACCTCGTACAGTGTTTCCTATTCGGCTCACGACTACAATTGCCGGCAGAGCTCAAGCGAAATGATTTGTTGTCGGCGTAGAAACACATTCTCGTCCGGAGTGCTGAGCGAGTCCTTTGTTCCCAAGGGGCAACCGCCTCATGTGATAGTCGCCTGCCGGCCAACCAGCACATATCGAGCGCTCGCGCTGCTGTCTCGTTAAGTACATAACATCGCACAGCAGTCTTTGTGCACCGAAAGTGCAGGGAAATTTCTTCACATGCGGGCACATGTGATTATACGCGATACTACACTACTGGCCATTAAAATTGCTAGACCACGAAGATGACGTGCTACAGACGCGAAATTTAACCGACAGGAAGAAGATACTGTGATATGCAAATAATTAGCTTTTCAGAGCATTCGTACAAGATTGGCGCTGGTGGCGACACCTACAACGTGCTGACATGAGGAAAGTTTCCAACCGATTTCTCATACGCAAACAGCAGTTGACCGGCGTTGCCCGGTGAAACGTTGTTGTAATGCCTTGTGTAAGGAGGAGAAATGCGTACCATCACGTTTCCGACTTTAATAATGGCCGGATTCTAGCCTATCGCGATTGCGGTTTATAGTATCGCGACATTGCTGCTCGCGTCGGTCGAGATCCAATGACTGTTAGCAGAATATGGAATCGGTGGGTTCAGGAGGGTAATAGGGAACGCGGTGCTGGATCCCAACGGCCTCGTATCACTAGCGGTCGAGACGACAGGCATCTTATCCGCATGGCTGTAACGGATCGTGCAGTCACATCTCGATCCCTGAGTCAACAGATGGCGACGTTTGCAAAACAACAACCATCTCCACGAACAGTTCGACGACGTTTGCAGCAGCATCGACTATCAGCTCGGAGACCATGGCTGCGGTTACCCTTGACGCTGCGATGGTGTACTCAACGACGAACCTGGGTGCACGAATGGCAAAACGTCATTTGTTCGGATGAATCCAGGTTCTGTTTACAGCATCATGATGGTCGCATCCCTGTTGGCGACATCGCGGTGAACGCACATTCGAAGCGTGTATTCGTCATCGCCATACTGGCGTATCACCCGGCGTGATGGTATGGTGTGCCATTGGTTACACGTCTCGGTCAACTCTTGTTCGCATTGACGGCACTTTGAACAGTGGACGTTACATGTCAGATGTGTTACGACCCGTGGCTCTACCCTTCATTCGATCCCTGCGAAACCCTACATTTCAGCAGGATAATGCACGACCCTCTACGGGCCTTTCTGGATACAGAAAATGTTCGACTGCTGCCCTGGCCAGCACCTCCTCCAGATCTCTCACCAATTGAAAACGTCTGATAAATGGTGGCCGAGCAACTGGCTCGTCACAGTACCCCAGTCACTACTCTTGCTGAACTGTGGTATCGTATTGAAGCTGCATGGGCAGCTGTACCTGTACATGCCATCCAAGTTCTGTTTGACTCAATGCCCAGGCGTATCAACGCCGTTATTACGGCCAGAGGTGGTTGTCCTGAGTACTGATTTCTCAGGATCTATGCACCCAAATTGCGTGAAAATGTAATCACATGTCAATTCTAGTATAATGTATTTGTCCAATGAATACCCGTTTATCATCTGCATTTCTTCTTGGTGTACCAATTTTAATGGCCAGTAGTGTTTTAAATTTATGTCGGAAGAGGCGAACGGGAAAGTAAAAGTCTCATTAAAAACTGTGCTTGAAAGGGCTGTAAGAGCGTCTAGCTATTTCAATTGCACAATAAAGAGAATAAAGGAAGAAAGATAAAACATAGCTACGAGTAATTCCCAAGGCTTAGAAAAGACACACGAGAAAGGAGGAAAAAATTTATATTTAGGTACTATTGACTCACAGGTTGTCAATGGACTGCCATATAATTTCCACATTGTATAGGTTCTTTATTTTACATTGTCAGTATCATAGAACAACCAAGGGCCTTGTTACAGTGGTAACACCAGTTTCCATCGCCACTGATATTAAGCACTGTTCGGCTTGGCTAACACTTCGATGGGTGACTGTGTAGGTCTACCAAGTGCTGTTGGCAAGTGTGGTGCCTCAGCTTTTGTGAAGAAAACTGAGCAGCTAGATGATTGAGAAGTAGCGGCTCCAGTCTCGTAAAGTGATAATGACCGGCAGAGCAGTGTGCTGACTATATACCCTTTCGTATATGCATCCAGTGACACCTATTGTTTGAGGACGATACGGCGGTCGGTCGGGTGAAGTTTACTTTTAGCGTCATAGAAAGCCAGGTTGTCTGCTACACTGAAATTTTTTTTGACATCTCATTATGGCAGTTTGTGGGTAGACTTCTTTTGCTTTGGTTGATCCTTTGTTATGCGACTATTTTTGGTACTCTGCTGAGAAGCTATTAAATTTGAACGTCTATATTTTCCAAATTATTGGTCGTACTGACACCAACTGTTAACATAATTCTTTGCGGACTCGCAAGCTTTAGATTGCAAGATATGCATTTGTGCAGCTTTCGAACTGCAGCTGTTCTACCACACGGTGGTCATTCAGTCTGTGCAGATACGGGCCAAGTTGCTTGCAAGCACCATAATAGCCAAGCAATGTCAAATCCCATATGCGGCATGGCTCAGCGCTTTCTGATGAAAGACAGGGGTAGACATGCTGTTTTGTTACAGTGTAAAACTACCGACATCCGCACGAGTTACAGCTCTGATAAGCTTCAGACAAGACAGCTAATTTGAGGAAATTGGACTGAGAAATAAAATGGAGTTTTTCCAGTTTAATTTTTCCAGTTAGTTGTGCAGACTAATGTAATCAATCATCAATTAAATTCATGTACAGTAACTTCATAAGAGAGTAATTATGAGGATAAAGATTGAAGAATATATTAGTCCTCCTCACATACTTCAAGTTAAATTTTTTTAAGATAGTAGTTATGGGAATGGGGATTGAAAATATTTTAGTCCTCAGTTTCTTTAAGCTAAGAAGTGAGCTGTTGAATTCTTGTCTACAGTGTTCTGTAAGAATATCGTAATCTATCAAAAAGAAAGTCATAGGTTTCCGTACATGTTTCACTCTCTGACTTTAATTTTTCCTTAATACATAAGAACCAGATTCTGTCTTTCCCAGAATGGAATTCCCACTTTAAGTGTTTCCATCTTGGACATCATCACCAAATTTCTGAGTGCAGATATGCTAACAAAAGCACCAGAAACGACGAATGCAACTTCAGCTACGTACACTACACAGGAACCTACAGAAGCGACCACCGGCTGTTCTGAATATGTGGAGAAATATTTCATTTTCCAGAGGACGTGGAATTGTTAACGTAGATATATAGCAGGCTAACTGTGAACATTGCAGAGTGTCTTTCTTACCTTCGCCACTAGTGAGCTTGGCACTATGCAGGCTGCAGAGTAATAAGCATAACTTTTTCTTTTTGTTTCCTTAAATAATCGAAATTATGGGTGGGTGATTGAATGAAAACACTGTGCCATTGAAATAATACCATCAAAGTGATCGCACCGAAAAACAAACTAAAAAAAACTCATTTCAATAGAAATGTCTAAAAGATACCAAAAGAATCCTAAATCAAACGTGTCAAACGTTGCGAATCTTCGTCCTTTCAATAGTGTTTTCGATTTTGGAGATAGAAAAGAGTCCACTTGAGGCAGGTCTGGAGAGTATCGAGGATGAGACAGCACAGTGATTTCGCTTTTTGTGCAACAGTGACACACAGCAAAAAGGATGAATGTGCGGATGTGTTATCATGCTCTAAGAACCATGAATAGAGCTAGCGATAAAGGAGAAAGATTAGTATTATACTTCCCATTGACGAAGAGGTCAGTACAGATTGAATTTGAATATGAAAATGGAAAATATTTTGTCTATATCCTAGTATCTCATCCTGATGATGGTCGAAGTAGAGAGGATATAAAATGTAGACTGGCAATGCAAGGAAAGTGTTTCTGAAGAAGAGAAATTTGTTAACATCGAGTATAGATTTAAGTGTCAGGAAGTCGTTTCTGAAAGTATTTGTATGGAGTGTAGCCATGTATGGAAGTGAAACATAGACGATAAATAGTTTGGACAAGAAGAGAATAGAAGCTTTCGAAATGTGGTGTTAACAGAAGAATGCTAAAGATTAGATGGGTAGATCACATAACTAATGAGGAGGTACTGAATAGAATTGGGGAGAAGAGGAGTTTGTGGCACAACTTGACAAGAAGGAGGGATCGGTTGGTAGCACATGTTCTGAGGCATCAAGGGATCACAAATTTAGCATTGGAGGGCAGCGTGGAGGGTAAAAATCGTAGAAGGAGACCAAGAGATGAGTACACTAAGCAGATTCAGAAGGATGTAGTTTGCAGTAAGTACTGGGAGATGAAGAAGCTTGCACAGGATAGAGTAGCATGGAGAGCTGCATCAAACCAGTCTCAGGACTGAAGACCACAATAACAACAACAACATAATGGTTGAATCTACATGACAAATCAGGGCCACCAGCTACGTTATATTTAAATAAATGTTGTCGAAAATCGGCCATTTTAGTATGTAGACTGAGTAACTACAATAGATATGGGTTGTTGTTGTTGTTGCACCTTATAGGCTATAGGGATGAAACATTAAATCCTGTTTTGCAATCCTCTAGAAACACTTGCGAGAGACTTGTAATGTTTCTGGAATGGCACCGGACAGTTCGCTGTTGGCTTCGTTGCAGAGCTGCAGGAACTCGTCGGATGATTCTCGACGTACGAATTGTAATTGTAGGTCCGATATGCATCACATTGGTTACCGAACCCGTCTCACGCCATTGTTTTATTCAACTGGATACTGTCCTCTATGGAACGCGGAAATGGCGGTCTCTTCCATGGTGCAGGCAACGCTCTGCACAGAATAGAACTCCTCCACTGCCTCAATATGCACGAACACTGGCCAACAAACCACTCTGAAGTGAATGGCAGACTATATGTGTGCTATTAGACGCGGTAGATGACGCGAGTACATCTACATCTTATCAGGGTGTTCGCTTGAAAACGTACCACTTCCGCCGACCTTTGTGACCGAGCGGTTCTAGGCGCTTCAGTCCGGAATAGCGCTGCTGCTACGGTCGCAGGTTCGAATCCTGCCTCGGGCATGGATGTGTGTGATGTCCTTAGGTTAGTTAGGTTTAAGTAGTTCTAAGTCTACGGGACTGATGATCTCCAATAGTGCTTAGAGCCATTTGAACAATTTGAAGGTACTACCTCCTGTGGGCCACACTGTATAAATATGAACGTGTAGGAGGACTATAAATACTCTCGAGGAAAAAAGAGAAACCAGAAAACATCGCACCACAAAGGAATTATCTGAATGCGACCGAAATGGGGAGATATGATGTACATGTACAGACAGAAAAACTGGACGTTTTATTCAAGAGAAAGGGCTTCACAAATTGAGCAAGCCAATAACGCATTGGACGACATCTGGCCCTTATGCAGGCAGTTATTCAACTTGGTACCGATTGACATAGTTGCTGGGTGTCCTCCTCAGAGATACTGTGCTAAATTCTGTCCAATTGGCGCGTTAAATCGTACAAACCGGAACTGGTTAGAGAGCCCTGTCCACAGTACTCCAAAAGTTCTCAATTAGAGAGATATCCGGCGACCTTGCTCGCCAAGTTATGGTTTAGCTAGCACGAAGACAAGTAGTAGAAAATCTCGCCGTATGCAGCCGGGCGTTATGTTGCTGAGATGCAAGCTCAGGATGGCTTGCCATGACTGGCAACAAAATGGAGCACAGAATATCATTGGTGTACCGCTGTACCGTAAGAGTGCCGCGGATTACAACCAAAGGGGTCCTGTTATGGGCCCGCATCTCGTGGTCGTGCGGTAGCGTTCTCGCTTCCCACGCCCGGGTTCCCGGGTTCGATTCCTGGCGGGGTCAGGGATTTTCTCTGCCTCGTGATGGCTGGGTGTTGTGTGATGTCCTTAGGTTAGTTAGGTTTAAGTAGTTCTAAGTTCTAGGGGACTGATGACCATAGATGTTAAGTCCCATAGTGCTCAGAGCCATTTTGGTCCTGTTATGAAAAGGAATGGCACCCGAGCACATCATTTCTGGTTGTCGGGCCGTATGGCGGTCTACAGTTATGTGGGTATCCCACTGCTGTCCAGGGCGTCTCGAGACACGTCTTCGGCTTAAAATCTCATTGACTGGAGTAGGACTGTCTTCCCTGATGAATCCTGCTTCTATTCAGCATCGATGACCAGCAAAAATGTGTCTGAAGGCGCCCCAGACAGCAGTTCGCCCTCTCCAAGTGGCCCCAAAGCCAGGAGTCATGGACTGGGATATCTTTTTTTTGTCCATAGCAGGACCCCTGTGATTGTCATCCTCGGGACCCTTATAGCACAGCGGTAATCGACGGTGTTCACCATGTCGTTTTGTTGCCCTTCATTTGTAATCAATCCTGGGTTTCATTTCAGCGAGATAATGCCTGCCCGCACACGGCGAAATTTTCTGCTAATTGTATTTGTGCTTGCCAAACCCTAACTTGGCCTGCAAGATCGCCGGTCCCCTCTCTATTATAATTTTCTATTGTCATTATTTTTCAGTAATTACGAGGTGCATTCAAGTTCTAAGGCCCCCGATTTTTTTTTCTCCAGACTGGAAAGAGATAGAAACATGCGCATTGTTTTAAAATGAGGCCGCGTTCATTGTCAATACGTCCCAGAGATGGCAGCACCGTACGGCAGATGGAATTTTACCGCCAGCGGCGAGAATGAGAACTGTTTTAAATACTTAAAATGGCGACGTTTTCCATACTTGAACAGCGTGCAATCATTCGTTTTCTGAATTTGCGTGGTGTGAAACCAATTGAAATACATCAACAGTTGAAGGAGACATGTGGTGATGGAGTTATGGATGTGTCGAAAGTGCGTTCGTGGGTGCGACAGTTTAATGAAGGCAGAACATCGTGTGACAACAAACCGAAACAACCTCGGGCTCGCACAAACCGGTCTGACGACATGATCGAGAAAGTGGAGAGAATTGTTTTGGGGGATCGCCGAATGACTGTTGAACAGATCGCCTCCAGAGTTGGCATTTCTGTGGGTTCTGTGCACACAATCCTGCATGACGACCTGAAAATGCGAAAAGTGTCATCCAGGTGGGTGCCACGAATGCTGACGGACGACCACACGGCTGCCCGTGTGGCATGTTGCCAAGCAATGTTGACGCGCAACAACAGCATAAATGAGACTTCCTTTTCGTCGGTTGTGACAATGGATGAGACGTGGATGCCATTTTTCAATCCAGAAATTAAGCGCCAGTCAGCTCAATGGAAGCACACAGATTCACTGCCACCAAAAAAATTTCGGGTAACCGCCAATGCTGAAAAAATGATGGTGTCCATGTTCTGGGACAGCGAGGGCGTAATCCTTACCCATTGCATTCCAAAGGGCACTACGGTAACAAGTGCATCCTACGAAAATGTTTTGAAGAACAAATTCCTTCCTGCACTGCAACAAAAACGTCCGGGAAGGGCTGCGCGTGTGCTGTTTCACCAAGACAACGCACCCGCACATCGAGATAACGTTACGCAACAGTTTCTTCGTGATAACAACTTTGAAGTGATTCCTCATGCTCCCTACTCACCTGACCTGGCTCGTAGTGACTTTTGGCTTTTTCCAACAATGAAAGACACTCTCCGTAGCCGCACATTCACCAGCCGTGCTGCTATTGCCTCAGCGATTTTCCAGTGGTCAAAACAGACTCCTAAAGAAGCCTTCGCCGCTGCCATGGAATCATGGCGTTAGCGTTGTGAAAAATGTGTACGTCTGCAGGTCGATTACGTCGAGAAGTAACGCCAGTTTCATCGATTTCGGGTGAGTAGTTAATTAGAAAAAAAAATCGGAGGCCTTAGAACTTGAATGCACCTCGTAGTTAATAGCCAACCTGTGTAACCGAAGTCCTTAATGCACGTTAGTGTGATGGCGCTGGATCCAGAGATAGCCAGCTCGAATTCTGGTGCTGAAAGAAACTTACGTCGCCTATATTGGGCAGGTGAGAGAAGGAGAGATGGTTAGGTAAACTCTCAGATCAAGAAACTCTATATCATTGTCTTAGATTAAATTCTAAATCCCTCTGGTATACCTTCTGTAGACTGGATGCAGATTTCTCGCTCGACGTTAGTAGCGAATAAACAGCGTTACGATTTCGGTTATTCACTCGTATTTTGTGTATGTTTTTCTAGAGTGAAAGAGGTAGCTGCAGGACTGCTTAAACATCCACATGATACATACACTGATGAGCCAAAATATTATGACCACTTGCTTAGTAGCTTTCTTGTCCGTCTTTGAAACTAAATAAATCACTGATTCTGCGTATCAGGGATCTGTCCGAGAGTTTGCTGGTAGGTTTGTGGAGATATGTTGCATAGATGTCTACGCACAGGTCTTATAATTCACTTAAATAACGAGCCGCCGATTTGCGTACGCGCTGATAGCACCCGATAGTGACCCAGATGGTTCCATGTGATTTCCATCAGCTTAATTTGGTATCCGAGACATCAACGTGGGTTCACTGAAATGCTCCTCAAACCACATCTACATCTACATCCATAATCCGCAAGCCACCTGACAGTGTGTGGCGGAGGGTACCCTGAGTACCTCTATCGGTTCTCCCTTCTATTCCAGTCTCGTATTGTTCGTGGAAAGAAGGATTGTCTGTATGTTTCTGTGTGGGCTCTAATCTCTCTCATTTTATCCTCATGGTCTCTTCGCGAGATATATGTAGGAGGGAGCAATATACTGCTGGACTCTTCGGTGAAGGTATGTTCTCGAAACTTTAACAAAAGCCCGTACCGAGCTACTGAGCGTCTCTCCTGTAGAGTCTTCCACTGGAGTTTATCTATCATCTCCGTAACGCTTTCGCGATTACTAAATGATCCTGTAACGAAGCGCACTGCTCTCCGTTGGATCTTCTCTATCTCTTCTATCAACCCTATCTGGTACGGATCCCACACCGCTAAGCAGCATTCAAGCAGTGGGCGAACGCGTGTACTGTAACCTACTTCCTTTGTTTTCGGATTGCATTTCCTTAGGATTCTTCCAATGAATCTCAGTCTGGCATCTGCTTTACCGACGATCAACTTTATATGATCATTCCATTTTAAATCACTCCTAATGCGTACTCACAGATAATTTATGGAATTAACTGCTTCCAGTTGCTGACCTGCTATTTTGTAGCTAAATGATAAGGGATCTATCTTTCTATGTATTCGTAGCATATTACACTTGTCTACATTGAGATTCAATTGCCATTCCCTGCAATATGCATCAATTCACTGCAGATCCTCCTGCATTTCAGTACAATTTTCCATTGTTACAACTTCTCGATACACCACAGCATCATCAGCAAAATGCCTCAGTGAACTTCCGATGTCATCCACAAGGTCATTTATGTATATTGTGAACAGCAACGGTCCTATGACACTCCTCTGCGGCACACCTGAAATCACACTTACTGTAGCACGGCGCTGGCTCCGAGACACGGACAGTTATAGTGCTGAAGATGACATAACAGTCGGAGCAGACATCAAGCATCAAGTGATACAGGTGTTTCGCATTATGAGTGTGTCTTCGATTACTACCACAAGTCCCAAGCAAGCAGCAGGAGAATATCTCCCACAGTATAACACTGCTCCCACCAGCCTGCATCCGTGGCGCACTGCACGTTCCAGGCAGCCGTTCACCTCGGTGACGGCGTTTGTAGAAACGACCATCGACCCAGTATAGCAAAAATGTGATTCACCCGCAGCGCCGACACGTTTCCATTGATTGACTGTCCAATCTCGATGGTTCCGTGCCCACTGCAATCGTACACTACTGGCCATTAAAATTGCTACACCAAGAAGAAATGCAGATGATAAACGGGTATTCATTGGACAAATATATTATACTAGAACTGACATCTGATTACATTTTCACGCAATTTAGGTACATAGATCCTGAGAAATCAGTACCCAGGACAACCACCTCTGGGCGTAATAACGGCCTTGATACGCCTGGGCATTGAGTCAAACAGAGCTTGGATGGCGTGTACAGGTACAGCTGCCCATGCAGCTTCAACACGATACCATAGTTCATCAAGAGTAGTGACTGGCGTATTGTGATGAGCCAGTTGCACGGCCACCATTGACCAGACGTTTTCAATTGGTGACAGATCTGGAGAATGTGCTGGCCAGGGTAGCAGTCGAACATTTTCTGTATCCGGAAAGGCCCGTACAGGACCTGCAACATGACGTCGTGCATTATCCTGCTGAAATGTAGGGTTTCGCAGGGATCGAATGAAGGTTAGAGCCACGGGTCGTAACACATCTGAAATGTAACGTCCACTGTTTAAAGTGCCGTCAGTGCGAACAAGAGGCTACCGAGACATTTAACCAATGACACCCCATACCATCACGCCGGGTGATACGCCAGTATGGCGATGACGAATACACGCTTCCAATGTGCGTTCACCGCGATGTCGCCAAACACGGATGCGACCATCTTGATGCCGTAAACAGAACCTGCATTCACCAGAAAAAATGACGTTTTGGCATTCGTGCACCCAGGTTCGTCGTTGAGTACACCATCGCAGGCGCTCCTGTCTGTGATGCAGCGTCAAGGGTAACCGCAGCCACGGTCTCCGAGCTGATAGTCCATGCTGCTGCAAACGTCGTCGAACTGTTCGTGCAGATGGTTGTTCTCTTGCAAACGTCCCCATCTGTTGACTCAGGGATCGAGACGTGGCTGAACGATCCGTTACAGCCATGCGTATAAGATGCATGTCATTTCAACTGTTAGTGATACGAGGGCGTTGGGATCCAGCATGGCGTTTCGTATTTCCATCCTGAACCCACTGATTCCATATTCTGCTAACAGTCATTGGATCTCCACCAACGCGAGCAGAAGTGTCACGATACGATTAACCGCAATCGCGATAGGCTACAATCCGACCTTTATCAAAGTCGGAAAAGTGATGGTACGCATTTCTCCTCCTTACACGAGGCATCACAATAACGTTTCCCCAGGAAATGACGGTCAACTGGTGTTTGTGTATGAGAAATCGGTTGCAACGTTCTTCATGTCAGCAAGTTGTAGGTGTCGCCAACCTTGTGTGAATACTCTGACAAGCTAATCATTTGCATATCACAGTATCTTCTTCCTGTCGGTTAAATTTCGCCTCTGTAGCACGTCATCTTCATGGTGTAGCAATTTTAATGGCCAGTAGTGCAACTGACGATGTCGTTGGGTCAACATGTGAACACGGAGGGGTGGTCTACCGCGGAGCTCCATGTTCAGGACTGTACGCTGAACGGTGTGCTCCGAAACAATTGTGCATGCACCTGCATTGTGCAGCGTGCACCGGAGATGCCACAGATCACCATCTATCCTACATTACAGAGCATACAAGCCTTCGCACCCCACGCCCTGTGAAGAGTCGTGGACGTCCAACCATTTAGCGCCTTGCGGTTGTTTCACTGTCCTTCTACCTCTTTCCGTAGATGCTCATGACAGTGGTGCGTTAACATTCGACTACCCTCGCCGTTTCCGAGATACTCGTTCACAGGCTCTGCGTAATAATAATCTTTCTCTGCCTCGTGATGACTGGGTGTTGTGTGATGTCCTTAGGTTAGTTAGGTTTAAGTACTTCTAAGTTCTAGGGGACTGATGACCATAGATGTTAAGTCCCATAGTGCTCAGAGCCATTTGAACCATTTAATAATAATCTGCCTTTTGTCAAAGTCGCTTATGACATTGCACTTGAGGCACAGCGGTGAGTCCACCGACTGAGCTACCCAAGCAGGACTCACGACCCGTCCTCACAGCTTCAGTTCTGTCAGTACCTCGTGTTCTCCCTTCCAAACTTCACTGAAGCCCTTCTGTGAACCAGCTTCTGTGAAGTTTGGGAGGTAGGAGACGAGGTACTGGCAGAACTGAAGCTGTGAGGACGGGTAGTGAGTCGTGCTTCGGTAGCTCAGTTGGTAGAGCACTTTCCGGCGAAAGGCAAAGGTCCTGAGTTCGAGTCTCGGTCCGGTACACAGTTTTAATCTGCCAGGAAGTTTCAAGTCATATTAATGACGTGTTAAGGTTGGTGGCAGTGGCTTGTTTTTGTTTTCACCGTGACATTATCTTTGAAATAGATAATGGAAGACCGTATGTTTCCTGTGCTGTCCTGAGCTGCCTCGATACTGAGTGTATTCGATTGTTGCACTGGCCAGCGTGTTTTCCACTCGCCGTCCAATAAGACTGATGAACTCTTACACAGAGCTGATGCAGTGTGGAATTGTGTACCTGCATCTGTCCATTGCAGTCTAGCATGCTTCTGCTCATTCGTCAGAAGTAGGCGGAGAAGTGGACGACGCGCACGTAACCTATACCGTAATAAACGGCGGCGGACTGTCACCCCTGATAGAGTACGTTGCGCCAGAGCCGAGGAGGCCTCTGATCTGTCCTGTAACGCCATTCAGATGGGGTGTCGATCTTCTCGGAGGGCGGTCTTGGTGGTGCAACCTGACTCATCTCGCCGAAGTGGCCGTGCGGTTCTAGGCGCTGCAGTCTGGAACCGCGAGACCGCTACGGTCGCAGGTTCGAATCCTGCCTCGGGCATGGATGTGTGTGATGTCCTTAGGTTAGTTAGGTTTAACTAGTTCTAAGATCTAGGGGACTAATGACCTCAGAAGTTGAGTCCCATAGTGCTCAGAGCCACTTGACTCATCTCGTCGTGTTCTAAGGCCTTCCATAAACGATTCTGCACACATCCGTGGCACTGCCGAAGCACTTCGTCCCACACAAGCAGGAATTTCTAGTATGGAAATTGCCAATAATGCGCCATCTTTCAAACTCGTTGATTTGACGGTGCGGTTCATGCATACGCCTGTGAGGCATCCTGCACGTCTACTCAAGTCACACAGATCCATTACCTTCGGTTTATAGAGACAACGAGAGCCGCAGGAAGGTGGTGTTGCATCGCAATATCGATTTTGACCTTGAATCCACGGGATGACATAGTTCAAAAAAATGGTTCAAAATGGCTCTGAGCACTATGGGACTTAACATCTGAGGTCATCAGTCCCCTAGAACTTAGAACTACTTAAACCTAACTAACCTAAGGACATCACACACATCCATGCCCGAGGCAGGATTCGAACCTGCGACCGTAGAGGTCGCGCGGTTCCAGACTGAAGCGCCTAGAACCGCTCGGCCACCAACGGCCGGCTGACATAGTTCAGGTGCTAATCATTTCTGCAGAACATAGTAATGTACATGTCCTGTGAATATGAACCCTCTATCTCTAGTCGTTCAAGGCGTTCTGTTTTTTTTTTTTTTTTTCTGAGCATGAGCCCTGGTGTTCCGGTCGCCTACGGTGGACTGGATGGCCCCGCGGTGACCTCTCCAGCTGTCAGGATGCTAGGAAATGGCTGTAGAAGCGTCAGAAACGCCAAAGAAACATTGTTAATTCATAACACCTTTATTCCTGCCGAGTACAATGTGGCTTGGTGATATCAACGACCTTCCCCGAGTCCTCGCTGACTCGTAGCGATGACACCAGATCCGGGCCGCGCAGTCTTGCTAGCGCAGCGCCGCGTGCTGTGACGTAGCGGAGGAATGCCCTTACTTCGGCCGCGTGTGGCTGGCGGCGCCCGACTGGCCGGCCGGCTCGCGGCGGACAGCAGGCCGTTGTTCGTAGATGGCTCCGGGTTGGAGTCCCCGGCGCTGTCGGCACCAGAAGCGTTCTCGTAGGGCGGAGTGTACTCTATTCCACCCTGTCTTCTTCCCTTCTCCTCCTAGTAGCTCGTCCGCGGTGGACGGGCGGAACGGGCTGCAGTCCCCAGCGTCATCGGCTCACCCGGTTGTGACGGCGGATGCACAGGGTCTAAGCCCCGCACGATCTCGACGACGGCTCACTGATGTCAGCATTGGCGGCAAGCGAGTCTGCCGCGATGTCTGCTAATCCTGGGTTGATGATTGACAGCGGCAGCAGAGAGGACCAGAGCTGGTACTGTCCCCTCACGTCTGCTGCTGGATAGGCCGCCCTTACTGCAACATCTCCTTAATAAAGATTAACATGTCGATCACCGAACTGAGAGCTCCCCAGTACACATCTAACTGCAAGTCTAACTGCGAGTGCGAGTTCGAGTGCCTTGTTGCTATCAAAGCTGGCGTATTTAAAGGAAGCATGAGCGACGTCCTGACGTCATGCTTGTTTGTAATGACCGCATTCGTTCCACTTATACTGCTGATTCATCTGTCGTACTCGCCCCTTAGGTGTTCTTGCCACAGAGTTACGTGTTGTTGCGGCAGACTTACGCGAAGTTGTGAATGCAGTACAGCTGACGCTATACCTCTGTCTTGCACTCTACGAAAGTCTCCGTCTAACACAAATCCGTGTGCTAAGCAATTCTCTCTCGCCTGTTGTGTGTAACCACGCCATTGCCTCTGCGTGGCGACACATTCCGATATATGTGCAATCCTCTTAGCTCTTGGCTAACCGACTGCCTCTGGCTCTCGGCATAGGCAACGAAACTTTGAAATATTCCACGTTTCCAACTCTTTACTATTCCGCGACACTACAGAACTTAATGCGTAGCCTGTCTGGAACCACTATTCTGCAACAATGGCAGCTCTGTGTACATTTCACATCCCGTATACCCCCAGACCTGCGACAAATTTAACTGCCGTGTGTGTACTTCCTACTATACTCTACACGATAATAAGTAAAATTTCATTATTTGCTATCCTTCCCAGTTTGCAATTTTAATAGCCAGCAGTTTACGCCCCTACCTTCTCGGCAAGTGGTACGCACCGGTTCACATTGTTTTCGACGTAATCTTATAGTGGAAATGGAAATGAGTGTTTGGCGTCATTGGCGGGGAAGCCCCTTACAGGGCACGTCCGGCCGCCTTGGTGCAGGTCTTATTTCAGTCGACGCCACATTGGGCGACCTGCGCGCCGGATGGGGATGAAATGATGATGAAGACAACACAACACTCAGTCCCTGAGCGGAGAAAATCCCCGACCCAGCCAGGAATCGAACCCGGGGGCCTAGGACAGCAATCCGTCACGCTGACCACTATTTTTTTTTTAATCTCATTTTGTTCATTATAGTTCATTGCAATTGTTCGTGGCGAACGTCCCCTGACGCCCGTTGAAGTTCGTTATTGATCCATTCACTCAGTTTTTTTATTACAGAGGGCAGCTAACCCCGTGACCAAACACTCTGAGCTACCGTGCCGGCTCAACTCAGCTATCGGGGCGGGCAATCCTACAGTGATAGCAACGTGTAACGTGACTCGTGACTCTAAGCAACTTTTTACATGCTTCGGGCACTCCATGGCGTTACGTCCGCGCCAGTACTAATCTTTGCCCCCTGTGACGTGCGGTGAGCAGAGCTCTATGCCTATAGCGGGGTGATTCTGGGTGGTGTAGCTGCTCGCCGATTATTGATTACCAGTACCGAATCGGCGAGTGATCTGTTCCTCTGTTGTCCCTACATCCGTTGTTACAATCCATGAAAATCGTCGGTGTTCTCTGCCATCACCGTGTTCCCCGTGGCAATTCTACATCTACATCTACATTTATACTCCGCAAGCCACCCAACGGTGTGTGGCGGAGGGCACTTTACGTGCCACTGTCATTATCTCCCTTTCCTGTTCCAGTCGCGTATGGTTCGCGGGAAGAAAGACTGTCTGAAAGCCTCTGTGCGCGCTCTAATCTCTCTAATTTTACATTCGTGATCTCCTCGGGAGGTATAAGTAGGGGGAAGCAATATATTCGATACCTCATCCAGAAACGCACCCTCTCGAAACCTGGCGAGCAAGCTACACCGCGATGCAGAGCGCCTCTCTTGCAGAGTCTGCCACTTGAGTTTGTTAAACATCTCCGTAACGCTATCACGGTTACCAAATAACCCTGTGACGAAACGCGCCACTCTTCTTTGGATCTTCTCTATCTCCTCCGTCAACCCGATCTGGTACGGATCCCACACTGATGAGCAATACTCAATTGTCTCAGAATGGAGAAAGTCACACAACATCCTTGTCACTGTGGGGACATGGAAAGTCCAATGCTCGCAATACCTCGGAGATAGACTGCCCCACGCATTGTACACCCTCCATCTGGCCACGATCAAATGCGCTGTCATTGCTTTAATCGCCCATTCTGCAGCCGACTGTTACAATAGTATAATAACTGATGACATCGAGTCACGAGGCACACCGAACTACTCTATTCTCCGTGGCGACAAGAGCATTTTCTCGTTTCTGCAGCTACCTCAATTTCAATTGCTCATCAATGTATTTTACCTTCAAAGTATTTGCTGTCAAGCCATATGGTTTAAAAACTTCCTGAGAGATGAAGACTGTATCCCAGTCCTGGACACAAACCCAGAAGGTTTGCCTTTGGCTGGCGATTGTTGTACTGACTCAGCTACCCAAGCACAACTCACGACCCCCACCCTCAGCCTTACTCCAGCTAGTATTTTTCTCCCACCTTCAAATTTTCACAGAAGTTCGTCTTCATACCTTGCTGAACCAGCACTTCTGGGAGAAAGGAAGGCAAGTTTGGAACGTAGGAGAGAGCAACTGGCGGAAGTATAGCTGTGATAGTGGGTTGTTAGTCATGCCTGGGTAGCTCAGTCGCTAGAGCAATTGCCGGCGAAAGGCAAAGCTTCCGGGTTCACGTCCCTCTCCAGCATACAATTTTAACCTGTCAGGAAGCTTCAAAATCAGCGGAAATTCCACTGCTGAGCGGAAATTCTGCCTCATGGTTTTATTTGTGGCGAAAGCGTCGTTAAACCACAATGTTTAACTGTTTTCTCATGTGCCTTGAACTCCAAATTATAACTCTGGTCCGGCCGTTGTGGCCGAGCGGTTCTAGGCGCTTCAGTCCGGAACCGCGCTGCTGCTACGGTCGCAGGTTCGAATCCTGCCTCGGGCATGGATGTGTGTGATGTCCTTAGGTTAGTTAGGTT
The DNA here is from genome assembly GCF_023864275.1 of Schistocerca cancellata. NCBI lineage: Eukaryota > Metazoa > Arthropoda > Insecta > Orthoptera > Acrididae > Schistocerca > Schistocerca cancellata. The sequence continues at coordinate 820,134,043 of NC_064629.1, forward strand.
TAAGTAGTTCTAAGTCTAGGGGACTGATGACCTCAGATGTTAAGTCCCATAGTGCTCAGAGCCATTTGAACCATATATCCCTGGAATATTGACACGGATGTCTCAGACATAGTGTGCTCAACCATCATGTGTAAAGCGTGCATCACCACCTCGTCCGGATCTTAACACAATCCACATCATTATCACTAGTGTTTAATAAAACACCCCAGATGAATACTTTTTTACTGTGTTTTAATCGAATATCGTTACCTTTCTTAACAAAAAAGTGCATTTCTGTACATTTTAAATTATGTTTGCTGAGACAGCAGCAATAGGCCGCCTGCCTACTTGCCTCATAAATTCATATTCTCAGCCGAGAATGTAATTATCAGTTAAAGCAGAAAAAGTCTTAGACTTATGTCATCGACTCGCCTTTGAAATGGTGGGATAATACTCAGCCGGAATGTTGTTATAAAAATAATGATGACCTTGCTGCATTCTAGAAAATGAATCGCGTAATTTATATATGTTTGTCATTGCAGTAGAGATGATTATTTTTTAACTGATCAGTCTCATTGACTGTTGAAGAGCAGTGGAGGAGAAGTAAGATTTGAGCAGTTCATATGCTTGATCCTTGTCATTCCTGTACAGGCGACAGCATACCCCGGCTGACGCATAGTGGACGAAAACTTTCCACTTGCCGGAGATTATATGTAAACTGTTCCAGAATTGGGATCATACTGTGACACAGCTCTGAATTGGGAACGTCGTTGCGTCAGCTACAGGCCACGTGCTACCCGCACAATCGTGGCTGCAACCTCTGTTCGACTGTAATGGCTAACTGGGCCAACACATAGACAGTGACACTATTATTTCCCTCCGTGTCTTTTTCTGCATCTATATCAAGGTTCTACAAGCCAGACGACGGTGTGTGGCGGAGGGTGCTTGTGGTACCGCTATCTGATCCTCTCATGCCCATTCCATTCACGAATGGCGTATCGGATATATGATTGTCGGTAAATCTCTGTATTAGCTCTAAATTTCTCGAATTTTCTCGTTGTGGTCGTTTTGCGAGACGTATGTGTGAGGAAGTAATATGCCGCGCGGGATTAGCCGAGTGGTCTTAGGCGCTGCAGTCCTGGACTGTGCGGCTGGTCACGGCGGAGGTTCGAGTCCTCCCTCGGGCAGGGGGGGGGTGTGTTTGACCTTAGGATAGTTTAGGTGAAGTAGTGTATAAGCTTAGGGACTGATGACCTTAGCAGTTAAGTCCCATAAGATTTCACACACGTTTGAACATTTGAAGTAATATGTTGTCAGAATCTTCCCGGAGCCGCGCGAGGTAGCCGCCCGGTCTGGGGTGTCTTGTCACGGTCCGCGCTGCTTCCCCCGTCTGAGGTTCGAGTCCTCCCTCGGGCATGGGTGTGTGTGTTTTCTTCCCGGAACGTACTCGCTCGGAATTTCAATATTAAGCCACTGCGTAACGCACAACTCTCTTGTAGCGTCTGAAAATGGTTCAAATGGCTCTGAGCACTATGGGACTTAACATCTATGGTCATCAGTCCCCTAGAACTTAGAACTACTTAAACCTAACTAACCGAAGGACAGCACACAACACCCAGCCATCACGAGGCAGAGAAAATCCCTGACCCCGCCGGGAATCGAACCCGGGAACCCGGGCGTGGGAAGCGAGAACGCTACCGCACAACCACGAGATGCGGGCTGTAGCGTCTGACACCGGACTTTTTTTGAACATACCTCTATCGCTCTTGCGCCGGCTAAATGATCTTGTAACGAGGCGCAATGTACTTCGTTGGATATTCTCTAGCTCTTCTGTTAGTTATACCTGGTAAGGACCCCAGAGGTATGAGCAGTATTCATGAATCGATTTCTCTTATGAATCTCTAGTATATGCTTTTAATACTATTGTCTCACATGGTCATCCCACTTATGGTCGCTCTGGATATTTACTCCTAGATATTTCACAGGATATACTGTTTCCAAGCAGTTTGTCATCAATGAAGTAACTGTAGTGGTTTTTTTTCCCTATGTATGCACAATCTGTTCAAGATCAAGTGCCTGTCCCTGCAACATTCATCAATCCTCTGCACGTCGTTTTGCAAATCGCTACAGTCTTCTCTCGTTGCTACCTTCTTGTAGACAACCATACCATCTGCAAATAGCCTTACGGATTTCCCAATATTTTTTACTACGTCATTTGCATACATTGTAAACAGTAACTGTCCTATAACACTTCCTTGGGGTACTCCTGAAATTAACTTTACAAATGTTTCAAATGGCTCTAGGCACTATGGGACTTAACATCTGAGGTCATCAGTCCTCTAGACGTAGAACTACTTAAGCCTAACTAACCTAAGGACATCACACACATCAATGCCCGTGGCAGGATTGGAACCTGCGAGCGTAGTAGCAGCGCGGTTCCGGACTGAAGCGCCTAGAACCGCTCGGCCACAGCGGCCGGCTTAACTTTACTTCTGTTTATGTGGTTCCGTTAAGACCGACGTGTTGGGTTCTATCTGCAAAGAAGTCTTGAATCCAGTCGCATACCTGGGCCGATATTCGGTAACCTCGTGATCTTTTTCACTAAACGGCAGTGTGGAACGGTGTCAAAGAACACGGCCTCAGCCTGAGCGTCGTTGTCTACAGCGCTATGGATCTCCTGGAGAAACAGAGCGGGTTGCATTTCGCAATATCTCTGTTTGCAGAATCCATGTAGATTTTTATAGCGTAGATTTTTGTTCTCCGAAATCGTCATAATTCTGTACATAAAACATGTTCGATAATTCTACAACAGATTGGAGTCAACGATATAGGTCTATAATGATATGCACCTGTTCTACTACCTGCCGGCCAGTGTGGCCGAGCGGTTCTAGGTGCTTCAGTCTGGACTGAACCTGCGACTGCTACGGCCGCAGGTTCGAATCCTGCCTCGGGCATGGCTGTGTTTGATGTCGTTAGGTTAGTTAGTTTTAAGTAGTTCTAAGTTCTAGGGGACTGATGACCTCAGATGTCGAGTCCCATAGTGGTCAGAGCCATTTGAACCATTTGTCCTTCTACCCTTCTTGAAAGCGGGAATGACTTGCACTTTTTTCCAGTCGACAGGTACCTTCCTTGCTCCAGAAACATACGATAAACTGCTGCTTGCAGGGTACCAACCTCTGTCGTATAATCTCTGTAGAATCTTACAGGTATCTCATCTCGTCCTGATGCCTTTCCACTACTAAGCGATTGTAGTTGCTTTTCCTTTCCGCAATCACTTATCGTCTTATCTGCCTTTTAGATGTTAGTACGATGATTGAAAGAAGGGACTATTTTACGATCTTCTGCTGCGAAACAATTTCTGAAGATCAAATCCAGTATTTCAGCTTTGTCTCTGTCATATTCCGTTTCGGTGCCATTGTGGTCCCTGAGTGAATGAATAACTCTATACCACCTATGATTCATGTCTTTAGCCTAACTCTTATATTGTCTAGCAGACAACGTCCCCAGTGCATATCTTCGAAGTTATATCCTGGTTTCGTAAAGTAAAGCAGTGATCCGTCTTTTTTGTAGTATTATTGCACAGCAATTTCGAGCAATAGTGCTTTATCAAGTTTCGTTAAAAGAAAGTGTTACCAAGGACCTTCTGAGTCCATTAGACCCAGAAACAAGGACAATGGTTTGACGGGAAATCAGCCGTGTCCTATTAAATGGGAGCGTCGCACCGTTCGAGTTAGTGATTTATGGACCTCATGGTAATCTTAAGTACGGAGGACCAGATGGGTTGTTAAATCCAGTTCGTGGTTCTCCGTCTTCTCCGCAAAAGTGGTTTTTATTCTCAGATAGAACATTTTAAACTCATTTCGAGACGGGGGCAGGGTGGTTGGGCTTGGAGCATCTCCCGCCACAAACTGGGTCTGAGGGAGCCTCGACCCTGCCTCCTTTTCCAGCTGTCTTGGTGATCCCTCTTTCACTGTCTTTTAATTGCTTTTATATGTGGTTAGCCCCATTTTTTTTTTCAGACGGACCATATTTACCGTTTTAGGAGTAGCATTTCGATGAGTAGCGGGTGCTGTTACCCTCTTGTAACACTTTGACCATACCGGATCGAGGGTGGGTCGGCTGTAAAAGTGGTGGTCCCCAGCGCATTCAAAGCCCTGGGCTACACTCGCCTAGCCCCACTTATCTACTGACCTGACTGCTTTTCTCACCTTAACTGAATATCCAACTGATGTCCATTTCATTTTTAGCCTTCTCACTTCCACTACTACTAGTCTCCCAATTAGAAGGCATTCTTTGCCTGTAACTGACTTCGCCCGTAATAAAGCTGGTGGGGTTTCAGATGCGGGTGAGGTTTCACTCGTCACAGATGAGGCCTGGGAGACTCCTCCCCTGTTCTGACTTACGTACCGGCCCGACCAATATTCTCTGTAAATTATTCCTCAGTTCTGGCATCAACATTGCTTTTAAGGCCTCCATTTTTCCGCTCTTACATACTTTCGAAGTTCGATCAAATTTCTGGCTGGCGCCAGTAACTCCAGAAGAACTATCTCTTGACTGAGGGACTGATGACCTCGCTGTTTAGTTTCTTAAACTCCATCCGTCCACCAACAAAATCCAGTCGTCTCGAAAGAGGGTACCGGGCCTTAACCACTACTTACTTATACAATGTGACTAAAACTTTTACAGTACTTAAGCAGTTTGTGTATTATGTCAAGGGAACAGCTTTTCATAGTAATTTATGGCATTTTCGTAAGGCCAAAAGATGGAAGTCGCAGTGGAAGATCATCAACAGCGGCAACTGATCCAAATATCGAAAAATTACATAACTTGTGACATCTGTTGTGAGAAAGGAAACAGACAGGGAGTATAATTCGATTGAGCGACCAACTGATCACAACATCCGTGTTTCAGAAATCGTCATTAATGGTGATGAACTCCGGAGTGTGCAACACGAACATTTGTACCACTGAGGCATAGTTGTATGGAACATGGAAAGAAACGCTGCAGAATTGGGAATTCAAAGAAGAGGAGGGTGGTTGGGAATTGGCAACTAGTAAGAAGCCTGAGGAAAACAGAATACAGTCTGATGGTTTTCCAGACATAAAAAACTGGTTTTTTTAACTACAGGAGAAAGTACAGAGGGGCCTTATATGCACCGTCTGACAAAAGAAGTGAAGCACCCAGAACGGGAGGAGGAAACGAAATGAAACTTCAAACGCAGAAAGGGTATGCAATGTTATTTCAGCGATTACAAAATCGAGTGAATCCACAAAGACAGAACCTGCCTGCTTATCATCGTAACGTTGCACTCCTTCTGGATTGATTCGGTTAGGAATCATGAAGCCGTTGTATCCTTTTCTGAGGCAAAATGGCAGACAACTGTTGTAACTGGTTCTTGGCATCTTGGATACTGCGTTAGGACGCAGGGCTGATGGACGGCCCAAGCCACACAAGCCATCGCTTGGTGCGCCAAGCTGAGAAGGGCACCAGAGGCACCACAACTGTCAAATTTCTATACAGGACATATCACAATTAGTAACTGCTCCTTGGTCCCCCAGGCTGAGAGCGGCGTTCAAGTGCAAGATTTGTATATAATGCCTATCACAATTAGAGGCGAAAACTGCCATACGTCAAAGTGTACAGGGAAAAGGAATGGGGGGAGGGGCGCCAAATGGTAAGTCGCTTGTGTGTCAAATTGCTCTCGAGCCGGCCTTACTGAGACGGAGTAGACATGCGAGCTGGTCCCCCACCTATACTATTGGGGACAGGTATAGGGAGTACCTCAAAAAATCACACAGACAGTTTATAGAGGCTTGCACTGTGTGTGAGTGTGTGAGTGTGTGAGTGTGTGTGTGTGTGTGTGTGTGTGTATGTGTGTAAGAGCATTGTCCTGTTGAGAAATGGCACCACAATACTGATCATGAGAGATAACACATAAGGCAGCAGTGTCTCAAGAGCTGCGTCACGTGACTCCATTAAAATCTCGTGTTAATACATATCATATAATTTAGAGCAATGTTTTTGAGTTAGAGTATTTATTTCCTGCAGTAGCTTTCATGTAAGTAGAGTTTCTAGTGAAAGGTACCTGTTGACACATCCATTTTCAGCAGAGAAATTTATTTCTCGTTTAAGAGCCAGTGGATCTTTTGATCTCAGGCTGTACTGAGAACTCTGCACAGCAGATTTTAGCGTTTGTTCATTCCCCGGTTTAATTTTGCCTACATTCCAACTTCAGTAGCAGCACAGTCAGGTAATTCGCTCTTTTGTGGGTGTCTGTTTGTACTTCCTCGGTTACTCCTCACTGCTTTGTTTGTATTTTTGGGATCCTAACCACTTTTTATTTTTTTTATTTTTTACACATTACGATAGTAATAGTGACTGTGCTTGTTACAAGCAGACACAAGGAGAATTGGCTGCTGTCTGGAAACAGCTAGAAGTCGTATTGGCCACGGTTGACAGGCTAGTGGCTTACAGCTCGAGACAGCAGCGGCTTCAGCGCACGGGGATGAGACGTTCGATAACCTCGGTGCCGTTGGAATCCCTTGGTGAGCACTTTATCGCTGTGTCTTTTGATACGCAACGTCTGACCGGTCCGTCTTGGCTTTCGCTCGAGAGTGAATGGCGAACAGTGGTGGTTTCGTGTGTCATTATGCAGAAGGCGAAAGAGGGAACAGGCCGCATGGCTGGCTTTTTAAGCCACAGCAACGGGTACGAGGTGCTACCCAGTGTTGATAACACTTCTGAGCCGGCAAGGGATGCCTCTCCTGTTGGGCCAGCGTCCGATGTTTCTGCGCAGTCCGGATAAGTGCAGAGGACATATTTGCTAGTCACTGGGAGTTCCAACGTTAGGTTGGTAATACAGCCCTTCAGGGAAACAGCATGCAGGGCGGGAAAGAAGACCAGTGTGCACTCGGTATGTTTGCCGCTAAGGTTCTGAGGCCATCCTAAGTTCCTGTCGGTTGATAGCTTCTTTGCTTAAGACAACTAGCATCACACGTGGGGCGTAGGGTGAGCTGACTCTTTATAGCATCGTACCCAGGGTCGATCGTGGCCCTCTGGTTTGAAGCAGAGTAGGAGGTCTAAGCCAGATACTCTCGGACGACTCTTCAACGGTACCGTTTTTTTTTTTAGGTTAGAAAAGTCCCCCTTGGAATTAGCGACCAATTGCCTGCCAAAATCGAAGTTACATCAGCCACGATATTCTCAGAGAATGCTCGTCCTCACAGATCGGATGCAGAAAAGATTAACAGGATATTAGTAACCTGCAGGAACATTCGAAAAAAGATCCCAGAACTAGTATCGCTTATTGAAGGTTGTAATGCCCAGGTAATATTTAGGGACAGAAAGTTGGTTGAAACCGGAAGCGAATAGCAATGAAATCCTAAGTTCACAAAGGAATATTTTTCGTAAGGATAGATTAGTCACCAATGGTGGCAGCGTATTTATTGCAGTAAAGAATTTGATAATATCTAACGAAGTTATCACGGATTCCAAATGTAAATTAATATGGGTGAAGATGAGCATTAAAGGACGATCACAAATGGTAATCGAATGCTTTTATAGATCGTCTGGGACGGGAGATGTAGTGGTAGAGCGCCTCTGAAAGGACATGCAGAATATCGTTATTAATTTTCCTGATCACACTGTTGTAATAGGGGTTAACTTCAACTTGCCAGGTATAGATTGGGAGAGTCATGGAGCCAGAGACAGGGATTCGTGTGGCATTATTCTGAATGTGTTGTCCGAAAATTATTTCAAGCAGATAATTAGAGAACTAACTCGTGAAGGTAACGTCTTAGACCTCCTAGCAAAAAACAGACCTGAACTTATCGAATCAGTTAACATAGATGAAGGTATCAGCGATCATAAGGCTGTGATAACAAGTATGACTACGAGTTTTACAAGGAATGTTAAGAAAGATAAGATAATATTTGCGTTTAGCAACAGTGACATGATACAAATTGCAAAGTGTTAGAGCAGTCTGCATCAAATAATCAGCGCTTAGAACGAAGGTGTGGAGCGCAAATGGAAAAAATTAAAAAAAAATCGTTCTGGATGACTTAGACAAAACTGTTCCGAGCAAGGTCTTAAAGGAAGGGAAAGACCCACCGTGGTTTAATAGCCGTTTAGAAAACCGCTACTTAACCAAAGAGAGCTTCATCACAGATTCAAGAGAAGTCCAAATCTAGCAGAAAAACAAAACCTGCACGAAGTGAAAATGAGTGTAAGAACAAAATCGAGAGAGGCATTCAACGACTTTGAAAGTAAAATTTTGTCAGCAGATGAGTAAAAGACCTAAGATGTTTTGGTCTTACGTAAAATCAGTAAACGGTTCGAAATCCTCTGTTTATTCACTCAGTGACCATAGTGGCACAGACACAGAAGCCGAGGGGGGTAGTGCAGTGGTCAGCACACTGGATTCGCATTCGGAAGGACGACGCTTCAAACTCGCGTCCTGCCATCCTGATTTAGGTTTTCCATGATTTCCTTAAATCGCTTAAGGCAAATCCCAGAATGGTTCCTTGGAAAGGGCACGGCCGCTTTCCTTCTCCATCCTTTCGTAATCCGGGCTTATGCTCCGTCTTTAATGACCTCCTTGTTGACGAGACGATAAATACTAATCTCCTCCTCCTCCTCCTCCGAAACAGAAGATTACAGAAAGAAGGCCGAAGTACTGAATTCGGTCTCCCGAATCTGTTTCACCACAGAAGATCGTAATACAGTCCCTTCTTTCAATCATCGTACGGTCCGCCCCCGGTAGCTGAGTGGTCAGCGTGAAAGAATGTCAATCCTAAGGGCCCGGGTTCGATTCCGGGCTGGGTCGGAGATTTTCTCCGCTCAGGGACTGCGTGTTGTGTTGTCCTAATCATCATTATTTCATCCCGATCGACGCGCAAGTCGCCGAAGTGGCGCCAAAGCGAAAGACTTGAACCCGGCGAATGGTCTACCCGACGGGAGGCCCTAGTCACCCGACATTTACATTTACATCATCGTACGAACACCGAAATGGCAGATATTGCCGATGGCGGAGTAGAAAAGTAACTACAATCGCTTAACTGTGGAAAGGCATCAGGACCAGATGAGATACATATAAGATTCTTCAAAGATTATGCGAAAGAACTTGTTCCCCTTCTAGCAGTAGTTTATCGTAGATCACTGGAGGAACGGCAGGTACCTAGTGACTAAAGCGCAGGTAATCCCGTTTTCAAGAAGGATCATAGGACATAATGCACATAATTATAGGCCGAAATCGTTGACGCTAAGCTGTAGTAGAATTATCGAACAGCTTTTATGCTCAACAATTACGACTTTTTGGAGAATGAAAATCTACTCTATAAATATCAACATTCATTTCAAAAACAGAGATCTTGCGAAACGCAACCCGCTCTGTTCCTCCAGCAGATCCGCAGTGCTGTAGACAACGGCGCTCAGGTTGGGGCCGTGTTCTTTGACTTCAGAAAGGCATTTGGCACCATCCCGCACTCCAACTTAGTGAAAAAAATACAAGCCTACCGAGTATCGGACCAGATTTGCCACTGCATTCAAGATTTCCTTGCAGACAGAACTTCCGGAGTGGCCGTGCGGTTCTAGGCGCTACAATCTGGTGCCGAACGACCGCTACGATAGCAGGATCGAAACCTGCCTCGGGCATGGATGTGTGTGATGTCCTTACGTTAGTTAGGTTTAATTAGTTCTAAGTTCTAGGCGACTGATGACCCCAGAAGTTAAGTCGCATAGTGCTCAGAACCATTTGAACTATTTTTTTGCAGACAGAACTCAAAGCGTCGCTCTTACCGGAACAAAATCGACAGATGTAAAGGTAACTTCCAGAGTACCCCAAGAAAGTGTTTTAATACCGTTACTGTTCACAATTTCTATCGACGATTTAGTAGAAATCGTTAAATAGCTCTTTAAGACTGATCGATGATGATGCGCTTGTCTCTAAGAGAGCAACAACGCCAGAATGCACTATCGGTATGTATAATGGTGAACGGTGCAGGCTCTGGCAGTTGAGCCTGAACGTAAATAAATGTAACAAATTGCACATTCATAGGAAAATAAATCCACTACTGCAGAACTACGCTATTGATGACAAATTGCTGGAAATTGTATGCACCGTAAAATATTTAGGAGTAACAATTCAGTACGACCGTAAGTGGAATGACCACATAAAGCTAATAGTAGGGAAATCAGAAGCCAGACTAAGATTCATAGGAAGAACCTTCAGGAAATGTAGCTGATCTACGAAGGAAGTGGCATACAAGGCGCTGGTTTGAACGTTTCTTGAATATTATACATCTACCTGGTATCCTTACCAGCTAGGACGGATAGAAGAGATACAGAAGATCCAACGCAGAGCAAGTCCACATTTCTCTTTGTGGTCACTCAAAGAAAATGTTCCTACTTGCTGCTTACTCAGCAGGATCAGGAACTATGGCCATAAATAAAAGTTCTGAGTTTTAACTGATTGATGTGTTCTGTAACAGATTACACACACAAAATATAATAATATATCTAATAATAATATCCCTGTCAGAAACCACACTATTAATAGTTAGTAGGCGACCTCTACGGGAAGTTCCGAGTAAAATGGTCTATCGCCCTGACTTCTAATGACCGAAAGTTAACTGCTCGCCTTAAAAGTGGAAAATAATCCAATTGCGGTGGCACGCAGTTACTTCCGTGAAATCTAAGTGATCCAGGACGGTTTACAGTCCTCGCGAGTTCACTTCCTACTTTTACCGAGAATGTATTCAAGTTTGCCCAGCTCTGGCGTCATCCGAGGCACAATGCCCGGAGGCGTTTGACTGACGTGAACGGATTATCTCGGTGCGAAGTATAACTTTCCTCTATCGCTCTGGCTGTATTTACACTCCTGGAAATTGAAATAAGAACACCGTGAATTCATTGTCTCAGGAAGGGGAAACTTTATTGACACATTCCTGGGGTCAGATACATCACATGATCACACTGACAGAACCACAGGCACATAGACACAGGCAACAGAGCATGCACAATGTCGGCACTAGTACAGTGTTTATCCACCTTTCGCAGCAATGCAGGCTGCTATTCGCCCATGGAGACGATCGTAGAGATGCTGGATGTAGTCCTGTGGAACGGCTTGCCATGCCATTTCCACCTGGCGCCTCAGTTGGACCAGCGTTCGTGCTGGACGTGCAGACCGCGTGAGACGACGCTTCATCCAGTCCCAAACATGCTCAATGGGGCACAGATCCGGAGATCTTGCTGGCCAGGGTAGTTGACTTACACCTTCTAGAGCACATTGGGTGGCACGGGATACATGCGGACGTGCATTGTCCTGTTGGAACAGCAAGTTCCCTTGCCGGTCTAGGAATGGTAGAACGATGGGTTCGATGACGGTTTGGATGTACCGTGCACTATTCAGTGTCCCCTCGACGATCACCAGTGGTGTACGGCCAGTGTAGGAGATCGCTCCCCACACCATGATGCCGGGTGTTGGCCCTGTGTGCCTCGGTCGTATGCAGTCCTGATTGTAGCGCTCACCTGCACGGCGCCAAACACGCATACGACCATCATTGGCACCAAGGCAGAAGCGACTCTCATCGCTGAAGACGACACGTCTCCATTCGTCCCTCCATTCACGCCTGTCGCGACACCACTGGAGGCGGGCTGTATGATGTTGGGGCGTGAGCGGAAGACGGCCTAGCGGTGTGCGGGACCGTAGCCCAGCTTCATGGAGACGGTTGCGAATGGTCCTCGCCGATACCCCAGGAGCAACAGTGTCCCTAATTTGCTGGGAAGTGGCGGTGCGGTCCCCTACGGCACTGCGTAGGATCCTACGGTCTTGGCGTGCATCCGTGCGTCGCTGCGGTCCGGTCCCAGGTCGACGGGCACGTGCACCTTCCGCCGACCACTGGCGACAACATCGATGTACTGTGGAGACCTCACGCCCCACGTGTTGAGCAATTCGGCGGTACGTCCACCCGGCCTCCCGCATGCCCACTATACGCCCTCGCTCAAAGTCCGTCAACTGCACATACGGTTCACGTCCACGCTGTCGCGGCATGCTACCAGTGTTAAAGACTGCGATGGAGCTCCGTATGCCACGGCAAACTGGCTGACACTGACGGCGGCGGTGCACAAATGCTGCGCAGCTAGCGCCATTCGACGGCCAACACCGCGGTTCCTGGTGTGTCCGCTGTGCCGTGCGTGTGATCATTGCTTGTACAGCCCTCTCGCAGTGTCCGGAGCAAGTATGGTGGGTCTGACACACCGGTGTCAATGTGTTCTTTTTTACATTTCCAGGAGTGTATATAGGGGCGCAGCCGACCGCCAAACGGAACATCTTCTATCATCTGCCCTACGCACTGACACATATTAATTAATGGCTCTGTCGCTTGACAATTTACAATCTTCTTAATTTTTATACAAACAGAGTTAGTTTGCTTTAGTTATTGAAAACTGAAAAAGTTTTAGCTCTACTGCATTTAAACTTTGCTTGCTAGAATTTTTAGAATGTAACTGACAGTAGGAAAGGACCTCTGAACTGCCTCTTTATGATTCCTTGTAACGACTGTCATTTATAATACAATCTAAATCTTGGTACAGCTGTGTTATTGCAAGAATGTAATAGAGTACTGTAATTAGAACTTTCTATTACAGATACGAATGATAGTTAATCTACCGTGAATAAGGACGTTTTCGTTTCAAATTTGATTTTTAGTAAATAACGTGAAAACTAATAGAGCTAGCTTATTGGTGTCACATATTTAATGTTTTCACATGAAACTGAGGCTACGTACGAATTTCCAGCTTTCTGAATTTAATAACTAGCACCTTCAATTTTTCGTAAAAACGCGATTTTAATTAAAATATTGCTCCGATCAAGATGATGCTTGTAACTTTTAATTGTGACACGCATTTGCATAGATATTATGCTGTTTGGTCCCTCCCCTAAACCAACAAAAATGAGGTATCACACACCAATTCATCAAATGTAGTCGCACATTTACTGAATGAACACCGTTAAACGATATATGGGTCTACTGAAATTTATAAAGAAACAAGGTGTTTGCGTATAGGTGAGAACTCTACCTCATAGCCAGTTGACTTGGGTGGTGGTGAGGTGATCTGATCTGGTAGTCAGAACGTGCTGGCATCTCACTTCCTTGTTCGCGCTTCGAGTCAGCTGCTGCTCCGGAGCGAGGATTAGAAAAACCAAATCAGCTTAGGAAGTAGGTCGGCTAAGACGTCATCAAGAGTCCGCAAAGCGAACACGCTAATAAAAGCCAAATGGTCACTGATTTAAAACAGCTCTTTTAAAAACTTCTATTCTTTCTTTACAAATCTTTTTCTGGAGTTTTTGGGCTGTGTACACTGAATTGGTGAACCTCTTTCATCGTTTCCTCACTGCACGTCATCTGGTCTACTTTAGTTGTCCTGCATTCCTATAAACATTTCTTCATCTGTTGCCAACCAGCTATTTCTTCATATCCGTGTCCTAATACATGAAGTTTGCTCCAAACTTCTAGCGGTTACTCTTGATCTTTTCTGCCAAGTACTCACCGAATCCTGTTAGCTGTTCATTAATCTCAGACATTGGGCAGTGGCGAGTACTACGTTTAAATGTACTAAGAGGCAAGTTTCTCTTGCTGAATCGTTGTTTCACAATGGCGCTCACACCACAAGGCGGACCAAACTTAGAAATTAAGACGGGCCACCAAGCTGATTCTTTGGCTGCCCAATACAACTGAAACACTCCAGTACGTAGTTCCATTCTTTTTCTGGCGACTGCAGTTCTTCCTTGAAGTTTAGTTCATGAAGTTGCAGCATTAGAAAATTGTAGCGAAATGCAGGAAGATCTGCAGCGGATAGGTACTTGGTGCAGGGAGTGGCAACTGACCCTTAACATGGACAAATGTAATGTATTGCGAATACATAGAAAGAAGGATCCTTTATTGTATGATTATATGATAGCGGAACAAACACTGGTAGCAGTTACTTCTGTAAAATATCTGGGAGTATGCGTGCGGAACGATTTGAAGTGGAATGATCATATAAAATTAATTGTTGGTAAGGCGGGTACCAGATTGAGATTCATTGGGAGAGTCCTTAGAAAATGTAGTCCAGCCGGCCGGAGCGGCCGTGCGGTTCTAGGCGCTACACTCTGGAACCGAGCATTGATGTGTGTGATGTCCTTAGGTTAGTTAGGTTTAATTAGTTCTAAGCTCTAGGCGACTGATGACCTCAGAAGTTAAGTCGCATAGTGCTCAGAGCCATTTGAGCCAATGTAGTCCATCAACAAAGGAGGTGACTTACAAAACATTCGTTCGACCTCTACTTGAGTATTGCTCATCAGTGTGGGATCCATACCAGATGGGGTTGACGGAGGAGATAGAGAAGATCCAACGAAGAGCGGCGCGTTTCGTCACAGGGTTATTTGGTAAGCGTGATAGCGTTACGGAGATGTTTAGCTAACTCAAGTGGCAGACTCTGCAAGAGAGGCGCTCTGCATCGCGGTGTAGCTTGCTGCCCAGGTTTCGAGAGGGTGCGTTTCTGGATGAGGTATCTAATATATTGCTTCCCCCTACTTATACCTCCCGAGGAGATCACGAATGTAAAATTAGAGAGATTCGAGCGCGCACGGAGGCTTTCCGGCAGTCGTTCTTCCCGCGAACCATACGCGACTGGAACAGAAGAGGGAGGTAATGACAGTGGCACGTAAAGTGCCCTCCGCCACACACCGTTGGGTGGCTTGCGGAGTATAAATGTAGATGTAGATGTAGAAGTACACCGGCTTGTTTCGATTTTAGATCTCTGTTGACAATATCCGTGGACAAATAAAATACTTGGGAAATGATTATTTGTCCACGCAGATGAGGAGGCTAATAGACGCTCCTAAGCGAGTTATCTAAAATTTTTAGTTTCTAACTTTTATTTTATAACTCCGTCACACAAGCCATTAATGAAGAAAACGACAGGCGTGTCGGCAAATATAAGTTGATCGTATTCCACACATATATGGGGACTACTGTCGTATGGACTGTGCTAGATCTTGTTAAAGAGGGTCGTGAATACATTAACTCTGATCTGTGTGCGATTACTTGAAAACCTGTATCATTCTGGAGTATTCTTTCGCAAAAAGTGGATCTTATCGAAAAATCTTATGCCCAATGTCTGTTATGGACACACACACAAATCTCCTTACTTATTGCTACGATCAAAATATTTGTCGTTATAGATGGACACAGTTTTCTTTTCTTTTTTGCCGACTATAGGAATATACGAATTATGCAATAGAATGGGATCAACAGCGTCGTGTCTTCTATAGTACCCAAATATGCACGCGTTTGTATGTTCGTCTCTCTCTCTCTCTCTCTCTCTCTCTCTCTCTCTCTATCGCTCTCTCTCTCTATCTCTCTCTCTCTCTCTCTCTCTCTCTCTCTCTCCCTCTCTCCTGTGTGTGTGTGTGTGTGTGTGTGTGTGTGCGTGTGTGTGTCTGTGCGTGTGCGTGTGTAATATGTGCTGTGCCTAAATCTGTTGGATTCGCATTCGGGAGGACGACGATTCAAACCCGCGTCCGGCCATCCAAATTTAGGTTGCCCGTAATTTTCCTAAACCGCTCCAGGCAAATGCCGGGACGGTTCTTTTCATAGCGCATGGCAGATTTCCTTCCCCACCCTTGACACAATGTGATCTTGCGCTCCGTCTCTTAATGACCTCCATGTCGACGGGACGTTAAACCCAGTCTTCCCTCTATCCTTTTCCTAGATCTGTATGAACTAATTTGCGATGTGCATGTGTGTGCGCGCGCGCTTGTGCGTGCGTGCGTGTGGTGTGCCGAGACCAGTATAAACCAACTTTTAATGACTTTTTGTAATTTCCTAATCTGACATGACTAATATCATAAAAATGACCTATGGATGAATAAACAACGAAGTTGTGCGCCCCCAGTTACTGGTCAACTGTTCTTTTATGTGACTGCTAACCGTAGTGACGTTCTGGCCGAGCGGTTCTAGGCGCTTCAGTCTGGAACCGCGCGACCGCTACGCTCGCAGGTTCGAATCCTGCTTCGGGCATGAGTGTGTGAGATGTCCTTAGGTTACTTAGGTTTAAGTAGTTCTAAGTTCTAGGGGACTGATGACCTCCACTGTTAAGTCCCATAGTGCTCAGAGCCATTTGGCCATTTTTGTAGTGACGTTCAGGGTCTGTAGTTTGATTTATGGTTTGTGGGGCTCTCAACTGCGCGGTCATCGGCACCCGTACAAATTCCCAATTTTTTTCACAGTCCAATACTTTTACTCAGTCCAGTGTAGACACTGTCACGAATTATGATGATTATGATGAGATGATAAGTACAACACAAACACCCAGTCTCCGGGCGAGAATCGAACCCGGGACGCCGTGATCCAGAAACAGCAATGCTAGCCACTTTTTATTTTTATTTTTTTTATTTTTTTAGATATCATTTGGTTCTATATTGTTCGTTGAATTTGTTCGGGACGGGCGTCCGATGACACCCGTGCAGGTTCTTTGTTGATCCATTCACTCAGTTTTTTTTTTTATTACAGAGGGTAGCTAACCGTCTGACCGAGCTACCGTGCCGGCGCCGTTAGGGGGGAAAAGGACAGCGTATCACTAAATATAAATTGATCGAATTGCCCACATATGCAGAGTATCCCAGCAGGAATGGAAAATATTCTGGGACATGACAGGAACGATCATCCATAGCAAAGAAGTCTAATAAAATGGCCTCTAAAATGTATACCTTAAGAACTATGGGAAAACCGTTAAATGCCGGCCGGAGTGGCCGAGCGGTTAAAGGCGCTACAGTCTGGAACCGCACGACCGCTACGGTCGCAGGTTCGAACCCTGCCTCGGGCATGGATGTGTGTGATGTCCTTAGGTTAGTTAGGTTTAAGTAGTTCTAAGTTCTAGGGGACTTATGACCACAGCAGTTGAGTCCCATAGTGCTCAGAGCCATTTTTTGAAAACCGTTAAACAAATCTGGTCTACTGCAAAATCTTTGCTTTTCATATTTTTAGAGGTGATAGTATGGACCAAAATAAGAGAAAAATGTTCAGTAAACACAGACACTAAAGTGAATGCCTTAAGAGCTATGAGCACTTGTTCGTCTTCGCTACTGTGAAACCTGTTTCTTCTACTGAAGCCCATAAGGTATGTATTTTAGAGCCCATGTTTACTAGACAATTTTATTCCTGTTTTGGTCCATAGTACCTCCTCCCAAAACATGGAAAGCAAAGAGCTTGTTGTTTCACAGTATCGAAGATGAAGAAGTGCTTTACCTTAAACTGCGGGAAACTGCAGCCAGAGTTCCCCAGTTTGAAAGAAATAATCCGCACTGGCTGTAGAATACTTTTTATTAAAAGTCACAACTGATTTCGCGCCACTAGAAGACGCATCCTCAGGCGATTGGTTCAAATGGCTCTGAGCACTATGCGACTTAACTTCTGAGGTCATCATTCGCCTAGAACTTAGAACTAATTAAACCTAACTAACCTAAGGACATCACACACATCCATGCCCGAGGCAGGATTCGAACCTGCAACCGTAGCGCTCGCTCGGTTCCTGACTGTAGCGCCTAGAACCGCACGGCCACTCCGGCCGGCATCCTCAGGTGAAAAAGATTCCTTTTAACAGGTCATCGGCGAAAGGTAACTGCGCTAGAGCCACTCTCCATCATTTACGTCATGTTGTAAACAAATAAAGGGCTAAAAGCGGTAGACCTTATTTAAAACGAAGGGGATAACAGAACCGCGCCACGAGCAGGAAGATGGTTGAGCGGCAGCAGGCAAGGCAGTGCTCAAGTGTTCACAGCTCTTCAGCTATGCATTTTAGAGCGCATATTTATGAGTCCTTTTGGCTTCGAATGATCGTTCCTGTAATATTCCTGAATACTGACAATTCCTCCTAGAACACGCTGTATGTCCACGGACTGGACTGCATCTGGTTACTAGCTGCCTCTGCACATCTTGTCATCCAAACCTTGATTCTATTTTCCCGGATGATATCTGAAGGCCTCGTCAGCGGGGACTCTATAACGTAGAAAATCCATTCTCGTCAGTGGCAAACATTGCATAGTAAAATTCGGTAGAGGAATTTGTAGTGAAATTGATCAAGATGTTAATTACCTTACACACGCCAAATTCTGAATACCTTTAAAACTTGATAACCCCAGTATACCCTCACCAGCTCTCCATTTTCATAGCTCGTATGTGAATAGACAGATTCTTACTACCACATGGGAAGTGATTCCATCAGGGATAATACAGAAGACGTGCATTACATCTGCATCTGAATCTTAAGCGAATGTTTTCCTATTGTTCTGCTCTAAAGGAAGATTACGTTAACGTGGAAGTAATTTCGGGTTGTGTCAAACTAAATAAATATTCATGAACGAAAGATCACGTTAAAAAAGGCAATTTATTTCCCCCTCTCATGTGTTCCTATTAGATTCCTCTATTCCTCCCTATCCCATCCCTCCTCGAACGTCTAATACCCACAGTTATGCGCTCCACAGCTTCAATAAATTTGAAGAACGATGTGTATAATTTTTTTTATTTTTCACGTTATCGTTTCCGGGCACTGCCCATTCTCAAGTGTTTCTCGAGTAACATATGTGACTTCAGCGTTGTCATTAAGTTAAATTTCGCTTACCATGCATAACTGTGTAAAGCACAGTCGTCAAGCATCCCCAGCTTGCAACATATCCCACGAAACACCCTCTTTACACTCTCTCGATAGTTCGCTGAGTGAGTCTAAACAGTGTGTTTTGTAGGAATTATTGCTAGCTGAGGACGCTTGATGACTGTGCTTTACACAGTTATGCATGGTAAGCGATTTTTAACTTAATGACGACGGTGAAGTAACATATGTTACTCGAGACATACTTGAGAATGTGCAGTGCACGAAACCAGTAGTGTGAAAAATAAAAAATTTACACACAAACTGGTGGAAAAAAATCGTTCTTCGAATATACACTACTGGCCATTAAAATTGCTACACCACGAAGATGACGTGCTGCAGACACGAAATTTAACCGACAGGAAGAAGATGCTGTGATATGCAAATGATTAGCTTTTCAGAGCATTCACACAAGGTTGGCGCCGGTACGACACCTACAACGTGGTGACATGAGGAAAGTTTCCAACCGCTTTTCTCACACACAAACAGCAGTTGACCGGCGTTGCCTGATGAAACGTTGTTGTGATGCCTCGTCTAAGGAGGAGAAATGCGTACCATCACGTTTCCGACTTTGATAAACGTCTGATTGTAGCCTATCGCGATTGCGGTTTATCGTATCGTGACACTTCTGCTCGCGTTGGTGGAGATCCAATGACTGTTAGCAGAATATGGAATCAGTGGGTTCAGGACGGAAATACGAAACGCCGTACTGGATCCCAACGGCCTCGTATCACTAACTGTCGAAATGACATTCATCTTATACACATGGCTGTAACGGATCGTGCAGCCACGTCTCGATCCCTGAGTCAACAGATGGGGACTTTTGCAAGAGAACAACCATCTGCACGAACAGTTCGACGACGTTTGCAGCAGCATGGACTATCAGCTCGGAGACCGTGGCTGCCGTTACCCTTGACGCTGCATCACAGACTGGAGCGCCTGCGATGGTGTACTCAACGACGAACCTGGGTGCACGAATGCCAAAACGCCATTTTTTCTGATGAATCCAGGTTCTGTTTACAGCATCAAGATGGTCGCATCCGTGTTTGGCGACATCGCGGTGAACGCACATTGGAAGCGTGTATTCGTCATCGCCATCCTGGCGTATCACCTGTCGAGATGGTATGGGGTGCCATTGGTTAAATGTCTCGGTCACCTCTTGTTCGCACTGACGCCACTTTAAACAGTGGACGTTACATTTCAGATGTGTTTGGACCCGTGGCTCTACCCTTCATTCGATCCCTGCGAAATCCTACATTTCAGCAGGATAATGCACGACCGCATGTTGCCGGTCCTGTACGGGTCTTTCTGGATACAGAAAATGTTCGACTGCTGCCCTGGCCAGTACATTCTCCAGATCTCTCACCAACTGAAAACGTCTGATCAATGGTGGCCGAGCAACTGGCTCGTCACAATACGCCAGTCACTACTCTTGATGAACTGTGGTATCGTGTTGAAGCTGCATGGACAGGTGTACTGTACACGCCATCCAAGCTTTGTTTGACTCAGTGCCCAGGCGTATCAAAGCCGTTATTACGGCCAGAAGTGGTTGTTCTGGGTACTGATTTCTCAGGATTTATGCACCCAAATTGCGTGAAAATGTAATCACATGTCAGTTCTAGTATAATATATTTGTCCATCGAACACCCGTTTATCATCTGCATTTCTTCTTGGTGTAGCAATTTTAATGGCCAGTAGTGTATGAGATGATTTTTTGTCTTCTATAGTTATTACTGTTTCCACTAGATTGCAAAGCTATTTCCAATTGTTGGATAACATACCAGAGATAATATTTCTTATGATATATCATGTAAAGTACGAAAAATACCCTATTGTACAGGGTGGGCCAAAAGTCACGAAGGGGTTATAACTGGTTTTCAAATTAAAACTCCACAATTCTGGTTAGTTGAACGATGCTGAATTTGTCAATGGTCAATCTACTGTCCTCTCTCTGCCAGCACCTGAAGCGAAAGAAAGGAGAAAAGAATACATAAAAAAGTTATTAACAGTTATACCTCTTCCTAATTTTCGGCAGCCCTGGCTTTATCTTGCCAAAATAAATTAATGAATCATTCTCATCAACAGTATGTCTCTCGTATACTCACTTAACTTCTTTTGCAGGGTACTTTGCGATAGCGTACGTGAGCAACCGTCCTGGTAGACATTTTTCTGGTGTTGACACGGCTTCCGAATATCTGCCGGATGTCGAGGATTCACCGGAAAACATTCACGACAGAAATCCGGTGCTACTGTGGAGCTTCAAAGATCGATTTCACTCAAAAGTAAATAATGAACAATATTTCGTACTTGTTCTTTTATATAGTATGAAGCATGTTACTCATCTAAATAAAAAATGGAATAAAATTAATTACACAAGAATAATATCAGTGATTAGATGTTGCTTTTCATGGAGTATCACTGAACGTTTATAGCTGAACGAAAAACTTACGGGACAAGACACACAGGAAGAAAAGAACGCTTCTGTTGGAGAGGAATTCCGCCTTATGCAAGACATCTTTGTTGTTTTGTTTTTACCCAGACATATGAGAACAAAACAATGAAGATGTCTTGCATAAGGCGGAATTCCTCTCCTATCTACGTAGCAAGCACGGAAATAAGAAGAGCTGCAACAGTCACAGGATGATTAATGCTTCTGTTATTTAGAAAGAAGTAAGAAGGTGACAAAACAGTTCCCTTACAACAGTCTCGCTGTGAAGCTGATATGCTTTCCACATGGTGAATGATTGTAACACGCACTCGAGAAGAGCGGTTAGTCATTCTCAATCCAACACAGACATCCCGTCTCCACCATTCTCCCTGTCGCAGATGTGTTTGCACTATGAAACACAGCTCTTAGACAAAGAACTCTACAATAACTAGTTATACAAAAAGAAATATTATGACAGATGTCTACGTGAGATCATTAGTGGCGGAGCACAAGTTTGGATTGGAGGGAAATCGGCCGTGACCTTTCCAAACGTACTGAGGCGTTACGTGGTGTGCGGCCCATTGAATGTGCATGCCGAACTCTACCAAGTACCTTCACGTACGATGTCATTTATAAGTGGGTGAGTTATTAGGTAACCTGTGTGGTTTTAGGACTGCATAAAATAGTCATTCAAGATCAATTATAAAACTTTGTCGTCTGGTAAATTAAATTCCATTTAATCTCTACACAAGGATTATTTCATATTAATTAAATTTTCAAGTAAGTAACGTTTGAATTACTCTCGTGTTTCGGCCAGTCAGCGACATATGTGCGGTCCTTCCTATGCAGCTCATTCTTGTTGGTTAATGAAATACTGACTCAGATTACTATTCAGAGAGAGGGTGGTTCCTGACCGATTGAAAGAGAGCTTACCTATTGTGTCGCACTTAATGGCTTTTCCGTGTGGCCCAAACATTACAGTGGCAGCCCAGCTTTCGCTTTAATCAATTTACGAAAACCACGGAAAACCTAAATCTTTAATCACACTTGATTCAAATCAGTTTCAATACACAATTAACTGTATCTAGTCACTTCCCACAATGCATTTCATCAGCAGATTTACTGAAATTAATAAGACTTAGGCTATTTGTACGTATGCCAGTACTTTGATTATGTAAGTTCTCAGTGATGTTGGCCGGCCTGAGTGGCCGTGCGGTTCTGGGCGGTACAGTCTGGAGCCGAGCGACCGCTACGGTCGCAGGTTCGAATCCTGCCTCGGGCATGGATGTGTGTGATGTCCTTGGGTTAGTTAGGTTTAGTTCTAAGTTCTAGGCGACTGATGACCTCAGAAGTTAAGTCGCATAGTGCTCAGAGCCCTTTGAACCATTTCAGTGATGTTGTTGTTGCTGTTGTTCTTGCTATTGTCATCAGTCCAAAGATTTGTTTCTTGCAAGTATCCATGCTAAGGTATCCCGGTGTAGCTGCATCCATTTGAGCTTGCTTGCCGTTGCAGAGTCTTGGCGTGCATCTACAATTTTTGCACCCCACCCTTCCATCTAGTACGAAATTAACCATTCGTTAATGTTTGAGGATGTGTCCTATCAACCTATTCTTTCCTTTTAGTCAAGTTCTCTCACAAATCTCTTTGCTACCCAGTTCTATGTAGTACTTGAATGAGATTTTCACACTGCAGCGAAGTGTGCGCTGATATGAAACTTCCCTGGTTCAAATGGTTCAAATGGCTCTAAGCACTATGGGTCTTAACTTCTGAGGTCATCAGTCCCCTAGAACTTAGAACTACTTAAACCTAACTAACCTAAGGACATCACACACACCCATGCCCGAGGCAGGATTCGAACCTGCGACCGTAGTGGTCACGCGGTTCCAGACTGTAGCGCCTAGAACCACTCGGCCACCCTGGCCGGCAAACTTCCTGGCAGGTTAAAACTGTGTGCCGGACCGAGACTCGAACTTGGGACCTTTACCTTTCTCGGGCAAGTGCTCTATCACTGAGCTATCCAAGCACGACTCACGACACTTCAATTCTGCCAGTACCTCGTCTCCCACCTTCCAACTTTCATCGAAGCTCTTCTGCGAAACTTGCAGAACTGGCACTCCTGGAAGAAAGGATATTGAGGAGACATGGCTTAGCCACAGCCTAGGGGATGTTTCCAGAATGATATTTTCACTCTGCAGCAGAGTATGCGCTGATATGAAACTTCCTGGCAGATTAAAACTGTGTGCCAGACCGAGACTTCGCGAAAGGCAAAGGTCTCGAGTTCGAGTCTCGGTCCGGCACACAGTTTTAAACTCCCGGGAAATTTCTATGTAGTACTTCCTCACTACTTATTCGAACTATCTACCTAATCATCATTCTTCCATCACATTACAAAAATTTCTAATCTCCTCGTGCCCATATCCTTTACGATCCACTTTTCACAGCCATACAACGCTGCATTCATGACAAATACATTCAGAAAACATTTTCTAAAACTTAAATTTATATTCGATCATAACAAATTGCCGGCCGGTGTGGCCAAGCGATTCTAGGCGCTTCAGTCTGGAACCGCGCGACCGCTACCGTCGCAGGTTCGAATCTTGCCTCGCGCATGGATGTGTGTGATGTCCTTAGGTTAGTTAGGTTTAAGTAGTTCTATGTTCTAGGGGACTGATGACGTCAGATGTTAAGTCCCATAGTGCTCAGAGCCATTTGAACCATAATAAAATGCTCTCTTTCGGAAAAGTTTTTCCTGCTATTCCCAATCACTCTTTACTTCTACCATCTTCAGTTATTTTTCTAGCCAAAAAGCAAAACGCATCTATTTCTTTTAGTGTCTTATTTCCTAAACCAACTCCCTCATATTCGCTAGATTTTATTCGGCTACACAGCATTGCCCTTGTTTTACTTATGCTGATATTCATCTTATTATAAACTCAGTTCCACTGATCTGCCAAGTCCTTTGCGGCCTCTGAAACACAATTTCATCTGCAAACCTTTTCATATCGTCTACCTCAACGTTATTTTCTTTCCCAAATTTCAGCATGCTTTTCTTTAATGCTTGCTCTACATACAGCTTCAATAATATAGGCTACAAACCTGTCTCGCTCCAGTCTCGTTTACTGTTTCACCCTCATACACTTAACTGCAGTCTGGTTTCTGTAAAAGATCTGTAGACAACTTTTTACTCGCCGCATTCCATCACTGATGACTTCAGAACTTCAAAGATTCTAATCCATTCAGTATTCATTCAGTTTTTCTCTAAATCTACAAACGCAATAAATTTGTATTTGAATTTCTTGAACTTGCCTTCTAAGATAAGTCGTACGGTCACTACTGCTTCGTGTGTCCCTACATTTCTCCAGAACCCAAACGGATCCTCCCCAGGTTAACTTCTACCAGTCGTTCCATCTTTCTTTAGATAATTCGTTTTAACATTTTGCAAACGTCACTTATTAAACTGATGGTTTAACAATACACCCACCTGTCGGGACATGCCTTCTCCCTTACTAGGATTACCGAGCGAGGTGGCACAGTGGTAGCACACTGGACTCGCATTCGGGAGGACAACGGTTCAATCCCGGGTTCGGCAATCCTGATTTAGGTTTTCCGTGATTTCCCTAAATCACTCCAGGCAAATGCTGGAATGGTTCCTTTGAAAGGGCACGGCCGACTTCCTTCCCCATCCTTCCCTAATACGATGAGACCGATGACCTCGCTGTTTGGTCTCTTCCACCAAACAACCCACCTTATTAGGATTATTACATTCTCCTTGTACTCTGAAGATATATCGCCTGCCCCATATACCCCACACACCAGATGCAATTATTTTGTTATGATTGGTTCTCCCAAGGATCGTAATAATTCTGAGTGAATATCGTCTACTCCAGGTGTCTTGTTTCTAATTAGTCATTTCCGTACTTTGTCAAATTCGTCTTGCTGTACTGCATCCTTCACCCTATGTTCATCCACTTTGTCTTCCTTTTCCATACTACTATCTTCAGGTTTCTTTCCTTTATATAGCTCTCCTTCCACCTTCAGGCCGTCCCTTCTTTGCTTACAGTTGCTGCCCATTTCTCCACCAGTATCTTCAGTTTTCCTATATGCGACATCTGTATTTCCTGTATTCATGCATGCTTCTACAACTTTACATTTCTCCTCTAGACATTCTTGCTTTTTCTTGCTTTTCAAATTTGAACTTGCAATCGATTTCATCTTTTATATTCTGGTTTGTCTGCTTTATTAGCTCCACTTTTACATTTTCTCCTTTCATTAGTAACATTTTATACCTTGTGTGTTATTCATAGATCCCTACGAGGCCTTGTATCAACTTCTCCTTAGTTTCCTACGTTTCCGTAGTTTTTCACCTTTATTCTGCGTTTCTAACTAATAAGTTGTGGTGAGCATGATATCTACTTCCGGAAAAGTTTTTCAGTTTAAAATCTAGTTTCTAAATTGAGTCCTATTTTTATATAATCTACCTAAAGTCTTATAGAGCAGTAATAAAAATAGAAACACCGTTTCGTAGTCATAGGCTAATTTTCCGAATCTTATCCATGTTACACACACTTTATATAAGCTGACAGACACAGATTGTGTATTACAATATAAAGGGTGCAAAACACATACAGTAAAATGATTAGGGCAAAAAAATCATCAAAATATGCACAGAAATATGTTATTATGAGCAAAGGTTTACAAAAGTATCCACAATAACATGGGAAACATGACCGAACAATATTAAAATTAAGTAAAATTTCTTTTGTAAAACAAATTACTAAGTCAGTTTTTACCAATGAATTATTTATTCTTAGAATAAAATGCACAAGATAAGCACGCTAAACTATGAAATTTGATGTTGTTGTAAGCTATTTATTAATTTTATCAGAACGTAATTAATCTATGATTTTTTGTACATTCTCATATTCACTACAATTTATGAGCTCTGAGTTGGCAATATAAAACGAATTCCTTGTGTAAATTTTCAAATAAAAAATACTACCTGTTGTTAGACGACGAAGGCTTGCATTTTGGAAAACTTCTTTTTGCTTCAGCTGACACAAGAGGACCACATGTAAAACAGACAATATCATTTGCCTCTCAATGAAAATGATTAATAGAGAGTTTCTAGACCAATAAAATAGAAACGGAACACAGTGTAAAATCTCCTTCGTTTCTTTCTAACACCATTTCCATTTTCTTTGACACTTCTTTTCCCAATTCACCACAATTTTTTTCTAACTTCTACAGTTTTTTTAACTATTCGATCAGTTTCACTAGTGCACTTCTGGTTGCTCCAAAGAAGTTATGGCAGCAGGAATAAATGCAAAAGCCGGCTGGAGTGGCCGAGCGGTTCTAGGCGCTACAGTCTGGAACCGCGTGACCGCTACGGTCGCAGTTTCGAATCCTTGCCTCGGGCATGGATGTGTGTGATGTCCTTAGGTTAGTTAGGTTTAAGTAGTTCTAAGTTCTCGGGGACTGATGACCACAGCAGTTATGTCCCATAGTGCTCACAGCCATTTGAACCATAAATGCAAAATTTGATTTTATGTATGAAAGTTTTCCCTAAAATTACAGCGTTAGACGTTAATTCTTGGACTAGTACAATTGAAGTGGGTTCACTGCTATCGAATGAATCAATTATGCTTTTCACAACGTTGCAGCTCTGACAGTAATAGCTTTAGGCGTCAATTCAGGACCCCATCTTGGCAAACTGGATAGGGTGGTAAGGAAATGTTTGGAGCTCACAACTTAAATACTGTAACACTTGAAGCAGTTTTCGAAAATACGTTTTTGACACACGCAATAAATTTTTCAATATCACTGAAATCACTACATATCTATCCTGCAACTCTGTGAGGCGTTAGTTAATGAAGTCATTTGCACCATTTTACTGTACATGCTTTTATTGGATCGCCAGCTTTCACCACATAAGGAGCAGCAACCGTTAGGGAGAGTAGTATACCGTCATGATCAACGCCATCGGGACCACCCATAGAACTGTCGAATATTTTACTAATGACAGAAAACGTTTACTATTTCTAAAAGTTCAAGGTTTGTTAGAAACTTTTCACCTGGATCTTCTTTTCCAAAGTTCTCACAATGACATCTGCAGTATATCTTCCCACAGAGTCTGTGGTTTCATCTCTTTACATCCATATTGTTATTTCCTACTGTCCGATTTGGTGCAGTGTTTTTTTCATAGGTTTGGCCGAGGCCGAGGTGTCCTTTGCCACAGGGGCATTTGCTATAGTGTTTTTCCTTTTTCAGTCCGTTATACTCCACTTTTGGGTTTTTCTGTTGCCACATCCTACTGAACTTTGACTGACATTCCATAGTTAGTTTACGTCCCAAAGTTTACAAAACAGTATTTCATCATCAGTCAAAAATAATTTCTCACCATATTGAGACATGCACTGTTGTAAATTTACTTGAATACTTTGCTTCATTTCACACTCTTTTTCTGTACTATACAGAACACACTTCTGACTTTAACAAGACTGAACAACACAATGAGACACTCATTCCGCAGCCCAGGTTCCAGAATGGCTGAAGCAGCTATCTGCGCATAGAGTAACAATACACTGCACAAACCCACTGTTATGTAAAGGTGAAGTCCAAATTGTGAATTCAAATGAAATATGGGACGAAGGTAGACATTCAGCATTTTCCAGGAAAGAAAGGGATATGTGAAATTCTGAGAAATGTAACATGGAAGAAACAAGAGTTCTTTGCTTCTTCAAAGAGTGAAAGTATAACGAATAGAACATTTACTTAGTAAAATATGTTCTGTCAGAGATAAGTGGCCGCATATGTGTAATTATTACTTAACAAACTACCGTAATTCGTGCAGTTTTCTCATAGCAAGCATTTATATGTATTTAAGAAACATGTCAGCTTCGCGTAAAATATATGCACTGCCATGAAAATACTAGTCCTAATAATGATGTTCCACAATGGTGATTTTTTTGAATCACTTACTATTATTATTTACTTATTTCATGTTGATACTCCGTGTATGTATACAGGGTAATTTTTTCCACTGTAGGGAGTGATCGATGAGAGGATACGGAACAAAGAAGGTCTAACGAACTTACATCCGGAAATCCATGGCTGCGGTCTAATACGCACTGTACCATGCAGCCATAGCTACAATATTTGTTGAAAATGGTTTCCATGTGCCTCAACGCATGCATGTACGCGGTGTAGCATGTTCTGTCTCACACGTTCACATCAGCCAGGCTGCATCCGAACAGTGTCAAAGGCTACATGAATACACTGCTCCAGTGTCTCCGCATCTGGAATGGGATCTGCATACACGATACCTTTGAGATGGCCCCATAACCAGAAATCGCACGGGTTGAAATCCGGTGAACGAGCAGGTCATGCAACTGGACCCCCCCCCCCCGCCCGGCCGATCCATCGACAAGGGAAGAAGACGCGATTGAGATACATCAGGACGTTAACGGGGAAGTGGGCTGGAGCACCATCATGTAGCAGCCACATAACCCTTTGAAACATCAATGGCACTACCTCCAGCAAGGGAAGCAAAGTCACCTGCAAGAAACGCCGATAGTTCCGGCCTGTTACGTGACGTGGAAGGTAGACTGGTCCCAGAATTCGGTCGCCACTTATCCCGGCCCACACATTCCAGATGCACCGATGCTGATGATTCGCTGTCACTATACCATGGGGGTTCTGCGTACTATCCCACAGATGACTGTTATGAAGATACCACTCCGCGTAAGGGTGGCCTCATTTGTGAATGGGAAGGATGACACAGATCAAAAATGATTCAAATGGCTCTGAGCACTATGGGACTTAACTGCTGAGGTCATCAGTCCCATAGAACTTAGAACTACTTAAAGCTAACTAACCTAAGGACATTACACACATCCATGCTCGAGGCAGGATTCGAACCTGCGACCGTAGCGGTCGTGCGGTTCCAGACTGTAGTGCCTAGAACCGCTCGGCCACTCCGGTCGGCCCGACACAAATCCTCGGGTAGTGGTTGGCTGGTGAAGAAACCAGTGACAAACTGCTCCCGATGTGGAGAGTCCATCGCTATTAAGCCCTGCACACGCTGTATGTGATAAGGGTAGTAACAATTGTCATGGAGAATGTTCCACACGTTCGTCTGGCGTACCCCGGCCAACTGCCTGGTACTGGCACGGCCGTCGCCTTCCACAGTGTTTATCACATTTTCCTTCAAGTCTGGTGTCCGAACATTTCGGGTACCTCCTTCGTGATTTCCTGCTTCCTGTGTCAGACAAACGGCGAAACACTGTTGCAAACATTGAATGTTGTGGTTGTTGTCAGCTGGGATACGTCTCCTGATACAATATTGTTGCCCGCCGTCCGTATCCATTTGCATTTCTATCGATTCGTATACTGTCCCATTGAGTATGACGCTGTATCACTTCCACTACGAGGTGAGTCAGCAAGAGGAGGGAATCGTACACAACATTACCAATTACTATGGCAGGAGAAAGTGCTAGTGCACGACGTATGAGGAATAGTAGCACCCTCTAGGAGAAAACCATGCATACTATAACTGTGGCTTCATGGTAAAGCGCGTATTAGACTGCAATCTCTGTAACAAAGTATGATTGAATAAATGGTCTCTAGCATGGAAACCATGAATTTGCGGAAATAAGTTCATTAGATCTTTTTTCCTCCGTATCCTCTCATCCGTCAATCCCTAGAGTTTGTACACGGTAGAAAAAATCACCCTGTATGCCGGGTGGTTATAATCAAACTTTCCCTGTTTAACATGTTATAACATGGAAACTAATTACCCAACGAGGATCAAACTTAGTAGCACTAATGTCAAGGCCGTGTGGACGAGAAATAATGCAAAATCAATTCAAGTGAAACACTTTTAATGTGCTGCTACGTTACGTCATACCATTACATACCGGTACCAATACTGCTACAAAAGGGGCTCAATATGTCGCCCCTCAGTGTCCAGAAAAGTCTTAAAGTACAGAATGGCAGTCTGCACAGCAGAACGAAGGATGTCCGTAGGTATGCTGGCTACTTCTCTTTATATGCTGTTCTTCATATCAGCCAATTTGTGAACGTTCCCCTGGTAAATCCTGTCCTTCAGGTAGCCCCACAACCAGAAATAACAGGTAGTGAGATCGGACGATTGTGCCGGCCAAACATTTGGAAACGATCAGCTGATAACTCGATCGTTTCCAAAGGTGTTTCGGAGAAGCTGTTGCACTCCACGAGCGATTTGCAGTGGGGCCCTATCCTGCGTGAAAACTGTCGAGTTCAGTGCGCCTCTCTCTTGTAGGGTGGGTATGACATGCTGGCGAAGCATATCGCAGTAACGTTGGCCAGTCATTGCATGCCTTTGGTCCTTGAGCGCCAACCTGTTCAAAAAAGAAAGGGCCAATGACGAACGTAGCTGTGAAGCCACGCCATACGGTGACACGTTCACCGTACGGAAGAACTTCGTACACAGTGACTGGAAGTGAAGATCCCCACACTCGGCAATTCCATGCGTTCACCTCACCCGCCAGAGAAATGAGCTTCGTCTGTCCATAGGATGGCCTAGGGCCAGCCCTTGTCAACTTCACATGCTGGCGAAGCATATCGCAGTAACGTTGGCCAGTCACATTGCATGCCTTTGGTCCTTGAACGCCAACCTGTTCAAAAAAGAAAGGGCCAATGACGAACGTAGCTGTGAAGCCACGCCATACGGTGACACGTTCACCGTACGGAAGAACTTCGTACACAGTGACTGGAAGTGAAGATCCCCACACTCGGCAATTCCATGCGTTCACCTCACCCGCCAGAGAAATGAGCTTCGTCTGTCCATAGGATGGCCTAGGGCCATCCCTTGTCAACTTCACATGCTGGCGAAGCATATCGCAGTAACGTTGGCCAGTCACATTGCATGCCTTTGGTTCTTGAGCGCCAACCTGTTCAAAAAAGAAAGGGCCAATGACGAACGTAGCTGTGAAGCCACGCCATACGGTGACACGTTCACCATACGGAAGAACTTCGTACACAGTGACTGGAAGTCAAGATCCCCACACTCGGCAATTCCATGCGTTCACCTCACCCTCCAGAGAAATGAGCTTCGTCTGTCCATAGGATGGCCTAGGGCCAGCCCTTGTCAACTTCACATGCTGGCGAAGCATATCGCAGTAACGTTGGCCAGTCACATTGCATGCCTTTGGTTCTTGAGCGCCAACCCGTTCAAAAAAGAAAGGGCCAATGACGAACGTAGCTGTGAAGCCACGCCATACGGTGACACGTTCACCATACGGAAGAACTTCGTACACAGTGACTGGAAGTCAAGATCCCCACACTCGGCAATTCCATGCGTTCACCTCACCCGCCAGAGAAATGAGCTTCGTCTGTCCATAGGATGGGCTAGGGCCAGCCCTTGTCAACTTCACATGCTGGCGAAGCATATCGCAGTAACGTTGGCCAGTCACATTGCATGCCTTTGGTTCTTGAGCGCCAACCTGTTCAAAAAAGAAAGGGCCAATGACGAACGTAGCTGTGAAGCCACGCCATATGGTGACACGTTCACCATACGGAAGAACTTCGTACACAGTGACTGGAAGTCAAGATCCCCACACTCGGCAATTCCATGCGTTCACCTCACCCGCCAGAGAAATGAGCTTCGTCTGTCCATAGGATGGCCTAGGGCCAGCCCTTGTCAACTTCACATGCTGGCGAAGCATATCGCAGTAACGTTGGCCAGTCACATTGCATGCCTTTGTTCCTTGAGCGCCAACCTGTTCAAAAAAGAAAGGGCCAATGACGAACGTAGCTGTGAAGCCACGCCATACGGTGACACGTTCACCGTACGGAAGAACTTCGTACACAGTGACTGGAAGTGAAGGTCCCCACACTCGGCAATTCCATGCGTTCACCTCACCCGCCAGAGAAATGCGCTTCGTCTGTCCATAGGATGGCCTAGGGCCAGTCCTAGTCAACTTCAGTCCTTGCGAGAAACTGGAGAGCGAAGTCAACACGCCGTCGTGCGTCCTGTGGTGCAAGCTGCTGTACGATATGGATCTTGTATGGATACCATTTGAGAATGGGTCCAAGCCCCTTCCGTACAGTGGACCATGGGATGTTCAACTGTCGCGACACAGCACGCGCACTGCCTGACGATCGGGAATTGCGCGCTTTATCAATCACCTGTGGTGCAACCGGTCGTCGGCCTCTTCCCGGAGTGACGCCCAGGTCTCCAGCTGATTCGAAGTTCATCATGCTCCGCACAGCAGAGGGAGAAAGAGGACACTTCCGTACTCCTTTCAGCCGGCGATATTATCCAAGCGCAGCTACAGCATTACTGATGTTTTGATAATAGAGTTTCACCAATAATTCCCTGCTCCTTTTGTCCAAGCTCGTGTTGGCACGTCTACAAGAACACTGCGACTGGTCAGGTGTGTGAGACAATGATCATGGCAACCTGGTGGCCATAGATGGAACTGGACGGTGGCGCTGTGACGTATGGAAATCATGCACACCATATTCTGGATTATTGGCTGAACTGGCCTTGTAACATCTACCAAAACAGCATCGCTGTGCTGATACTGCGGACGGCTGAAAGCAAGGGGAAACTACAGCTGTTGTTTTTCCCGGGGGCATGCAGCTTTACTATAGGGTTAAATGATGATGGCATCCTCTTGGGTAAAATATTCCGGAGGTAAAACAGTCCCCCATTCGGATTTCCGCTAGGGGACTACTCAGGAGGGCGTCGTGATCAACAGGCCGGTGTGGCCGAGCGGTTCTAGGCGCTTCAGTCTGGAACCGCGCAACCGCTACGGTCACAGGTTCGAATCCTGCCTCGGGCATGGATGTGTGTGATGTCCTTAGATTCGTTAGGGGACTGATGACCTCAGATGTTAAGTCCCAGCCGGCCGGTGTGGCCGTGCGGTTCTAGGCGCTTCAGTCTGGAACCGCGTGACCGCTACGGTCGCAGGTTCGAATCCTGCCTCGGGCATGGATGTGTGTGATGTCCTTAGGTTACTTAGGTTTAAGTAGTTCTAAGTTCTAGGGGACTGATGACCACAGATGTTAAGTCCCATAGTGCTCAGAGTCATTTGAACCATTTTTGTTAAGTCCCATAGAGCTTAGAGCCATTTGAACCATTTGAACGTCGTTATCAGGAGAAACAAAACTGGCGTTCTACGGATCGGAGCGTGCAATGTCAGATCCCTTAATCGGGCAGGTAGGCTAAAGAATTTAACAAGGGAAATGGATAGGTTAAAGTTAGATATAATGGGAATTACTTAAGTTCGGTGGCAAGAGGAACGGGACTTCTGGTCAGGTGAAAACAGGGCTATAAATACAAAATCAAATAGGGGTTATGCAAGAATAGGTTTAATAATGAAAGAAAGGAACGCGGATAAGCTATCAAGAACGGCATAGTGAATGTATTATTGTACACAAGATAGACACGAAGCCCACGCCTACCATAGTAGTACTAGTTTATATGCCAACTACCTCCGAAAATGATGAAGAGACCGAGAAAATGTATGATTAGATAAAAGAAATTATTCAAATACTTAAGGGAGACGAAAACTTTATAGTAATAGGGGACTGGAATTCGATAGTAGGAAAAGAAATTTTTGGTTGGTTCAAATGGCTCTGAGCACTATGGGACTTAACTTCTGAGGTCATCAGTCCCCTAGAACATCAGTCCCCGAGGCAGGATTCGAACCTGCGACCGTAGCGATCACGCGGTTCCAGACTGTGGCGCCTAGAACCGCTTGTCCACCACGGCCGGCAAATTTTTGGTAATTTCTGGTGAGATCTTATGGGACCAAACTGCAGAAGTCATCGGTCCCTAAGCCTACACACTACTTAATCTAACTTAAACTAACTTACACTATGGACAACACACACACCCATGCCCGAGGGAGGACTCGAACCTCCCCCGAGCCGCACGGACCGTGACAAGACGCCTTAGATCGCGCGGCTACCCCAGTAGGAAAAGGAAGAGAAGGAAAAGTAGTAGGTGAATATGGACTGTGGCTAAGGAATGAAAGAATTTTGCACAGATCATAACTCAATCATCGCTAACACTTGGTTTAAGAACCATGAAAGAAGGTTGTTACAAGGGCTATAAGAGTCGAGGGGCATGAAAGGGAAGCAATGGTTGGGAAGGGAGTGAGACAGGGTTGTAGCCTATCCCCGATGTTATTCAATTTGTATATTGAACAAGCAGTAAAGGAAACCAAAGAAAAATTTGGAGTAGAAATTAAAACTCGGGGAGAAGAAATAAAAACATTGAGGTTTGCCGATACATTGTAAGTCTGTCAGAGACAGCAAAGTAATTGGAAGAACAGTTGAACGAAATGGACAGTGTCTTCAAAGTAGGACATAAGATGACCATTAACAAAAGCAATTCGAGGATAATGGAATGTAGACGAATTAAATCAGATGATGCTTAGGGAATTAGATTAAGAAATGAGGTACTTAAAGTAGTAGATGTGACATTTGTTAACACCGAGTACAGATTTAAGTGTGAGGAAGTCTTTGCTGAGAGTTTGTGTATGGAGTGTATCCATGTATGAATGTGTAACACGGACGATAAACAATTTAGACAAGAAGAGAATAGAACCTTTTGAAATGTGGTACTACGGAAGAATGTTGAAGATTAGATGGGTAGATCACGTAACTAATGAGTAGGTGCTGAACAGAATTGGGGAGAAGAGGAATTTGTGGCACAACTTGACTAGAAGAAGGTATCGGTTGGCAAGACACGTTCTGTGGCGTCAAGGGATCCCCAATTTAGTTCTGTAGGGAAGTGTGGAGCGTAAAAGTCGTAGAGGGAGACCAAAAGATGAATACGCTAAGCAGGTTCAGCAGGATGTAGGTTGCAGTAGTTACTCGGAGATGAAGAGACTTGTATTTGTTAGAGTAGCATGGAAGGCTGCATCAAACCAGTCTTTAGTCTGAAGACCACAACAACAACATCCGTGGCACTCTCTCCCCTATTTCGCGATAGTACAAAACGAGCTGCCCTTCTATGAATTTTTTCGATATCCTCCGTCAGTCCTATCAGATGCGGATCCCACACCGCACAACAGTATTCCAGAAAAGGGCGGACAAGCGTAGTGTAAGCAGTCTCTTTAGCAAACCTGTTATATTTTCTAAGTGTTCTGCCAGTAAATAGCAGTCTTTGGTTTGGTTTCCTCACAAGATTATCTATGTGATCATTCCAACTTAAGTTATTCGTAACTGTAACCCATATGTATTTTGTTGAGTTTACAGCCTTTAGATTCGCGTAATTTATCGTGCAACTGAAATTTAGAAGATTCATTTTAATGTTCATGTGGATGGTTTCACACTTTTCATGATTTAGAGTAAACTGCCATTTTTTGCACCGTTTTGATTATCTGATGACATTACGTGACGGTAAATGACAGCATCATCTGCAAACAATCTGAGAGGACTGCTCACATGGTCTTCTAAATCGTTTATGTAGATCAAGAACAAGAGAGGGCATCTAACAGTTCCTTGGAGGGTGCCAGATATTAGTTCTGTTTTACTCGATGAGTTTCCGTCAGTTATTACCAACTGTGACCTTACTGGCAAGAAGTCACGAAACCAGTCACACGACTGTGATGACACTCTGTAGGCACCAATTTAATTAGAAGTCGCTTGTGAGGAACGGTGTCAAAAGCCTTTCAGAAATTTGTAGCTATGGAATCAATTTGATGTCCCCTGTATACTGCACTCATTACTCCGTAAGAAGAAAGAGTTAGTTGTGTTTCACAAGAACGATATTTTCCGAATCCATGTTGCCTTTTCTTCAAGGTGACTCATAACCTTCGAGTATAAAATATGTTCCAAAATCCTACTACAAACGGACGCGAGTGACACGGGTCTGTAATTCAGCGGATTACTACTGTTTCCTTTCTTGGGTACTGATGTGAAATGTGCAACATTCCAGTCTCTGGGTACGGATCTTTCTACGACAAAGCGGCTGTATATGATTGCTAAGTATGGAGATACTGTATCAATATATTCTGAAAGGAACCTGACTAGTATACAATCTGGATCGGAAGCCTTGCCTTTCTTAAGGGTTTTAAGCTACTTCGCTACACTAAGGATGTCTTCTTCTAAGTTAATCTTGTTGGCAGATTTTCTTTGTTTCGAATTCTTGATTATTTACTTCATCTTCAATTGAGAAGGAATTTCGGAAAACCGTGTTTGGTAACTCTGCTTTAGTGGTACTGACATCTGTTACATCGCCATTGTTATCGCACAGTGAAGGTATTGATTGCATCTTGCCACTCGTGTACTTAACATATGATCAGGATCTCTTTGGCTTTTCTGATGGATTTCGAGACAGAATTTCTTTGAGAAAACTATTAAGATGGGATGTAACGGAAAATGTAAACATTTATTTAAAAAATCATTCCAGCCAAATTTATTAATGAACAAATTTAAAATTTTGCGTGTGTAAAGCAAAAGAGCTGTGTTTTAACGGAAAAATATGATAAAATATGCATGCTTAATTTTTTCCCAGAAATTTGAATTTTTGTATTTTTTAATGGCTTCTTTATAAAAAGCCATAACTCAAATTCTAATCATGCAATTAATCTGAAAATTTTATGTAGTGTCCTGAGAAGGCTACAAGACCAGTGAACTACAGTTATTAATTTATGGTACAAATTGTATCATTTTTAATTTTGCACATCCAAAATTAACTTTTTTTTCTACATGCAATCATCTAAAAATCAGAATGTAATTGTAGGATATCGTATTTTTTAGTTCCAGGTAAACAGAAACACGTTGCGAACAGTTTCTGAAAATTTCATAGCATCAGCACATATACTTTTTGAGAAAAGGGTTCTAATAATGTAAAAAATGCAAAAACAGAGAAAATGAGTTTCAAAGATATTCTTCTCATACTTCACAAGTAATAAGCTATCCTCAATTTTAAAATCCTCCATACTGATACTCTTCATCCTCCAGGTTTCTCTTTCCTCCTCTTCGAATCTGCCTGGCCTGTATTTGTATGTAAGACACTGATCTGTTAGTTTTCTTGAACCTGCTCTCGTCGATGGTGTAAAATGCTTTTGTTGTAAACACACCTGAATCTACACCAACTCTCTTCATCACTTCAATTCTGCCATTATTTCCGTTATTGTAACATAAAACTGCATCATAGACACCTATTTTGAGTACTTCAAGTCCACAGAATGTCCTTTTTTGAGCATCTAATCCAAATTACATTACTGAGGCATTCATTTGCATTTTGTGTCTTTCCGTGAAGACACTTCCTCAATAAATCAGGATTTGCAAGAAACCTGGATGTGGGCTTAACTTTCTTCATAACAGGTCTTGGTAATCAGTGTTTATGTGAATACGTCTCATTTCTGTTGTTGAACTTACACCAATCGTCTTTCGGACACAGATTGTGCACTGGTGTTTGATCAGTGGATAGTTTGTGGAAAAAAATTGCCCACACAGCACGCCTCATTGCCTCTAAATTATGTGTGTTTTTCCTGATAGCTCTCCCATAAAATAACTGAAGACAATCAATTTCTTTCGGAGTAAACCTGCCTTTCCTCCTAGTGGTTTCCCATCCTCGAGTACTTCACATTTCTTCTCTTTCAGCAAGCGACGAAGCCTACCACCAAGCCTCTTTTGGATGTGGCCAACACAGTCCAACTTTTCTGTTGTTATATTGTACGGATTTTTATCTGTTACAGCTTTGAACGAAGAGGAGTCCCCACCATCAAGGTATTTAGTATATCAAACACCATACTGGTCCTCAGATCTGGAGAACTTCCTCGCAACTGCAGCAGCCTCCATGCCCCCACGTGAGCCACTATAATTTTTAGAGTATGCTACTGCATGCTTTTCTTGCCACAGTTTCTCGCTGTCTTCATTGTTGGACATTTTCCTTGTTGCACACTGGTGGCAGTATTTAGATATAATTTCTGTATCTAAAACTTTACCTGAGTCAATACCAATAACAGATGTAACTCCATACTGAGATGTGTGACTCCTTTTCATCCAGGTTCCATCTACAGACACACACATATCAGTAACATTTTTAGGAGATTCACTGTCATGAATATCTACCCCAGGATCTATTTCTTTTGGGTTTATTTCCACCAAATCCTCCACTGCTTTATTCTCAGAAACTTTGGCAGTATTGCATACAGTATCAGACATTTTTTATTTATTTTTTCATATCTTGCACAAGGTGGAAACATGTTCAGAAAACCGCACAATCAATTAGCTCCTTCCCTGCCCTGTCAAAGGCATCTCAGAGCATATGCTAACCTAAAATTTCTTTCATAGAGACCAGTGTCAGTTTTTTTGGAGGAGGAATATGAAAATTCATAGCCACACGAATTACAAATCAATTTAAAATCAGAAGCTATTCCCACTCTTCTTTCTTCAACAACAATCATGTATGCCGTATTTTTACAGCTAACACATGAACATGAAAGCTTTATAGCCTGGCAGAGAAGCTCTAAATCAATAAGTCTGAATCCAGTGGAATCCGTATCAACATCATTCACGCACCTGTACAGTTCTCCTGTCCTAAGTTTCGACGCTGAAGTTGTGAACTTACGTTCTTCTTTTCGGGCTGCTTCCTCATTTTGTTGGTAAACTGATTTCCATGAAACCTCCGTTTCCTAAACGCAGTTTTTCCACCACCTATTATGCATAAATCTTGATTTCCACTCAAAGGTTTGCGAATTCAGCCTTCCACCTACTAATATGTGTTAGTATTGTCAAAACGTAAATAAACCACATACAAGAAAGTTTTGAGGCAAAGTTATAGATGTCAACCAGAGATATAGATATCAGCCAAAGACATCGAAAGAAAATAGCCTTCACACTGACAAAAATTCCACTGAAGCAAGCAGTTTCCCAAATGTCGGGAAAGGTGGGAGTGGACGCCAGTGCAGAGTTAATCAGTTTAACAATTTAAAGGCATTTCTAAAGCTGCTATCACGATAAAATTCACACACAACATAGATTAAACTGTGTAGATCAAGAAAATAATATTTTTGAAAAATCGATTTCTTGGACCAAAATCCATTAGATTCCCCCTTAAAAGCATAGCACATTGAAGTTCGCCCTAAATTTCGAACTTCTGTAAAACTTCGCCAATCGTGGGAATTATGCGTTATTTTACATTTGGCATGCTTTTTTCGTTACTTCGTCAATTGTGTTCTGACCTGTTTGTGTACCATGGGGGATCAGTACCATCTCTCATTAATTTATTTAGTTTGTATCTGTCAACTGCCGTCAGTACTATTCCTCTGAATTAAAAACGCGTCTGGTCTAAGCTTATTTATTGTTAGTCAGACTGGAAGGAGCGGAGACTATTTCTTAGGAAGGTGTCAAGAGAATTTTTATCTGATTTTTTTAAATAGATCTATATAGTATTTGTTTTTGGTGGGTTTGGATGTTACGATATTCAGTCTAGCTACAAGAACCTTGTGGTCACTGCTCCCTGTATCTGACATGATCCTTATTTGATCAGGATTATTTGTTGCTAAGAGTCAAGTATGTTTTCACAAACATTTACACTTCAAGTGGGTTCCTGAAGTAGCTGTTCAAAATAATTTTCTGAGGAGGCATTCAGTGCGATTTCGGACGACGTTTTATGCCTACCACAGACGTTAAATATGTATTGTGTTCAACATATCGATGGTAGACTGAAGTCACCAGCAAGTACAACTGTATGAGTACCTATCTGAGACTCAATTTCTGTATCATCTGAGTCGGGGGATCGGTAAAAGTAATGAGTTATTAATTTATTCTTGTTGTCAGGCATAACCTCTACCTATACTAACTGAACGGAACTATCTACTTCAATTTCATTACAAGGTAAACTACTTCTGACAGCAATAAACCCTCCACCGCCAACTGTATTTAGCCTTTATGAGCAACGTTAGGTCCTTTGAAAAAAATTTTTGCTGAACTTGTTCCGGGCGCTGATAACCTCGCTGTTGTGCGCCCTAAAACACTAATAATCATCATCATCATCTGAACTTGTTTCCGGATTTAGCCAGAGTTCCATACCTATAACGATTTGAGATTCAGTACTTTCTACTAGCGCTTGGAGCTCTTATTCTTTTCCAAGACAGCTACGACAGTTTACAAGTACAATACTGAACGTTCCTCTATCCACCCTGTTCCTGTGTTCGTCCTACACCTTTTGCAACTGAAGCCCTTTCTGGACACTCCCAAGATCCTCTAACCTAAAAAGCTGCCCAGTCCCCTCCTCCCACCCGCCCCCCCGCCCCCAATAGACCCCTCTCCTATGTAGCGGCTTCCTGTTTATAGTGGACTCCTAACCTATTTAGTGGCACCTTGAAACCTCCCCCCCCCCCCCTCCCTCCCCACCGCCTATGGCGCAAGTCGAGGAATCTGCAACCTATATCGTCGCAGAACGTCTAAGCCTCTGATTCAGACCCTCCCCTCGGCTCTGTACCAAAGGACCACAGTTGGTTCTGTCGACGATACTCCAGATGGTGAACTGTGCCTTCATCTTGCTAGCAACAATGACAGTCTTTACTATTTCAGCTAGCTGCCCAAAAACAGAGCCCCTTGGGAAATCATTCGCTGCCACCTGCACCTTGAAACGATCTCTCACCAGACCATGGGTGGAGGATCAACCTCAGTGCGGCCGGTACTCGGGGCGGCCACGGAAATGGACAGATCGGGGAACACTTGGGTCATGCTGGCCCCCCACAGTGATGTCCCTTGGCAACAGCCTTAAGCTGCGTGGCTGAAGCCAATGCCGCCAGGAGCTGTAAGCGAAGGGTCACCAGCTCGGCTTGCGTCTGAACACAGCAGTCATAGTTCCTATCCATACTCAAGGCAGCCTGATAAATACACAGACATGCACAAAATATAAGAGTTGAAGCTAAAGAACACTGACGAAATTTAAAATAAGTCACCTCTTATGGGAGCTGTGTCAACTCACAGTATTTGTAAATGTCATTTGCAAACAAACTGTGTACTCGGCTTTATCTGCAGCCTGAACGCGGGTCCTCTCTCACTGACAGCCAAACTGACACTAATGTGGTCTAATCAAAAAAGAAGGAAAATCAAAAACTATGCAATACGAGGGACGATATAAACGTCAATACAAGTGGGAGTACTTTACACTACACTGCTATTAAAACGAAAGACTGTGTCTAGCAAGCACGCAAACACACAAGAAATATTAAAAAAAAAAAACTAAACTAGTATTCATCCAGGTCACTCCTGTCTGAAGCTCGTAAATTTAATTCTTAAACAAACGATGTACTCGCCTTTATCTGCAGTAGGAACGCAAGTCTTCTCTCACTGATGGTCTAACCGACACTCATTGTGCATCTCTGTCACTCTGTCAGTTGTCAAAGTGTTGTCAAAGCAAACATTAAATCCAAACCTCATGTTATTTGTTGTATATCAATGGTAACTTATAGACACCAGTATAATATATTCCAGAGCAGATGAGGAGGGCAAGCTACCAATGGTAGTAGGTTGGAAGACATACATTCTTTTTAAATTCTTGTATACTTTCGTTTGTTTGCAGCTCAGCTTTATGCATCACATAATTATCAGTTGGGTGATTCTAAAACTTCATAAAGATGAGCTAGCTAGTATGAGCAAGCTAAACGCATTCTGGTGATGGCGATTGAAAACTTTCTTGTAAGATAGGTAAGGGTAGGTGGGGAGGGGCATGGGACAAATATTCTTCTAACTTTTCAACAGCCAGAGAGGATTGTAGTTTTCACTCATAGACGCTAACTATAAATATCATTCACATTATTCGCACTTCTAACGAGCGGTTTAACATGCACACCTATCTCTTTGCAGCATTTGAAACTTAATATTCTGCTGCATTGACTGAAGGTGCGACTCTTAAAACTGATCGATAACGAAATGTTAGCAGTTTCCGGAATAACAAAAAACGAACATCCTTTGACAAGGGTATCATGTTTTAATGTTAATCATTTTCAATGTATCCGCACTGCAGTAGTCCAATACCGTAAGCAACAGTTATCAGGTTTTTAAGTTCTTTGCCAACAGCTGTTAAATTCCCCTGCGTTTTAATCACTTCATTGAAACTCCACACTTACACATCCATGACGAGCGAGGAACGGACATACGACAACACAGCAACTCCTGTTTTGCGAAATATTACTCTGTAAGTCCTACACGTATTGACATATATTGTTTCAGGCGAATGTTTAGCTTTTTGCTAAATCTTGCGAATGCATGTATAATTGTCTGTTAGAGGTATGATTTCTTAAACCACTTGAGCTTGTGATTCTATAGATTCGTTAATCTGTAAACATCACTTACACACAAATGCAGAGCATTACAGATACCGTAAGTGACCATGATATGTCTGTGACCAGACTCATCCCCGTATTTTAAAATCGTTTTTATTCTGTATTAGCCGTCGAGGTGGGGTACTTCCCTTATAAGTCAAGACATAATGACTGTCAGTGGGAGGGAATTTGAAAGAACGCGTGGTTTTTGCAGGAGCTTACCAACCAGAAAAAATACGTTTTAACTTAAAGTCTGAAGCTGTAGAAACGTATGGCGAAATCTCGAAAACCAAAAACGATCATCATTCAAACGGAGAAGAATAACCCAGCAATCCAAGATAAAACAAAATCATCGTTCGAAATACGGATTACACACTGTATTTCAGCCCCAACGATTTGCTAGAAAGGTTAGGACTTCTAGTATTTCCACAATCAGCGGTGAAAACAGCACATAAGCACGTACTAACTAGACCGTCGCAGTAATTTTCAAGTTCCACTGTCGTCACCTTATTGAATAACGGAGACAGTTATTAAAGAATTATACGAGTCACTTCGCATAAAGGAGAGGAAACATTCCTCCAACGGCGTATGATTAGTATGACTAGGCGAGAGATATCCAACACATCCCATATAAATGTTTCCATACAACGTGCACGCAGAAATGACACGTCAAATACACAGCATAGGATTGCTGCCAGTAGTGTCACTGAGCAGTTCACACAGAAACACATGCCACGGCACTCTGATTGCACCATAAAATCCATATTCCCTAATCGCGACCTCGTTTAGCACGACGTATTTCACATCATTAATCTGGTGCTAACGCTTGATGTTCTCGTACAAGAGTAGGTTAAATTGCCGTTAAATAATTTGCATCCAATTCGGTGTTCAACAAGTACCATCCTGTAACTTTTCTCAGGAGATTGTACTGTCCCAGAGATTCAGTGGCATTCACCTTCTATCACTGCTTACGTACAACTAACGCCACCAGAAACAAAACCCGAGAGAGAGGACTGAACGTATGTTGTCACTGAGGCTGAAGGTGGAGAGGCAAGAGAATATTTAACTGCGTTCTCATTAGCCAGGATGTCAAGAGGCAACAGAACCACGTTTCTTATGAACACAACACAAATTTCGTACTGTATGTGGCTCCACTAGTATACTGCCGCGAGCTTGCTGCATGTATTGAGTATTTGTTGTTAGCGACACTGGCTGGCGTGCTGTGGGTCACCAGATGAAACCAAACCACTACCAGTTATTTGTTATTTAATACTCATCAATTCTGGAAGGTTCTAGAAATTTTTTATGTTTGCAATGTTTGCATATTCGATGTTTTATAAGTAGCAACACTCTCCGTTCAGCAGTTCATTTCTCTTCTGTTCTGGCTGTATGTTGGTATTTATATTAAAAGCACTTTCAGTGCTACGTGTTGTATTTGACTGATGACCCTGCTTTCGAATTTGGACTTGATTCTGGTTACGAAAAACATTTTAGAAATTTGTGGTAAGTTCCTAAGGGACCAAACTGCGAAGGCCATTGGTCCCTTGGCTTACACACTACTTAATCTAACTTAAACTAACTTACAACACATACATCCATGCCCCAGGGAGGATTCTAACCTCCGACGAGGGCAGCCGCGCGAACCGTGGCAAGGCGCCTTGGACCGCACAGCTAACAAGCGCGGCATTCTGGTTACGACAATACATTTATGAGCAAGGCACTGAGTCAACCTAGGTTATGTTTTATGGTGCAGCAACAAGCTGCGAAGTCTAGTGGCGATTACAAAAAGGTGGTCAGAATATCGTCATGAGAATAACATCATCTCCAGCAAGCAGCCCATCTCAACATAATAATATTTCAACATTTGCGTCAGTTGCACTAGACTGTGAATCAGTCACCCAAAAACACAAAAAGTTGCACAGTCGGAGTACACGGCTTAATGTGCATAATAACATTACGCGGAAAAATAACTCTCACATAAACGAGTAAGTACAATGAACACGGAAGACTGCAACACGGAAAAATACAGCCGGCAGCAGACAGCAGCGCTCAGTCTACAGTGAAGAACGATGGCTAAGCTATGACTTGGGAATCTGCACATCAATTCCGAGTGCCATAGTGGCATGCCGCCAGCAATACCTGTAAGTAAAGTGCAAGACCTGTTAACTAATAGCGGTGGTATGAAGGAGGTCCATTTTCTGTTACCGACTGAGGTGGCATGAACACTAGCGTGTGGGGGGACCAACCACGATAATTTGGGTTTTCTGTGGTTATCCTATGTCGTGTAGGTAAAATGTCGGAAAGTTCCTTTTAAAAGTATTCGGCCGATTTTCTTCGCCTTGCTTTTACTACACCGATCTCTCTTCCTTCGAATCGTAATGCGCATTAAAATTAATTAACATGAGGACAGTACGTACTTGCCCTAGCCGATTTGATTCATGTTGACAGGGTGTGTAGCATGGGCAGGATTTCAAATTACA
Organism: Schistocerca cancellata; assembly: GCF_023864275.1. NCBI lineage: Eukaryota > Metazoa > Arthropoda > Insecta > Orthoptera > Acrididae > Schistocerca > Schistocerca cancellata. The sequence continues at coordinate 820,178,902 of NC_064629.1, forward strand.
GGGTGACAATTATTGAACTATATGGAATAAAATCGTCATAACTTCTCAACGGTATGCGTTAGGACGTTCAAACCGCACGGCTGGCTGCAAGGTATGGTGGAAATAGGCAAGCGGTTGTAGGCCATTTGCACGTGAAAATGTCACGATATACGCTACTGGCCATTAAAATCGCTGTAGCAAGAAGAAATGCAGATGATAAACGGATATTCATTGGACAAATATATTATACTAAAACTGACATGTGATTACATTTTCACGCAATTTGGGTGCATAGATCTTGAGAAATCAGTACCCAGAACAACCACCTCTGGCCGTAATAACGGCCTTGATACGCCTGGGCATTGAATCAAACAGAGCTTGGATGGCGTGTACAGGAACAGCTGCCGATGCAGCTTCAACACGATACCACAGTTCATCAACAGTAGTGACTGGCGTATTGTGACGAGCCACTTGCTCGGCCACCCTTGACCAGACGTTTTCAACTGGTGAGAGATCTGGAGAATGTGCTGGCCAGGGCAGCAGTCGAACATTTTCTGTATCCAGAAAGGCCCGTACAGGACCTGCAACGTGCGGTCGTGCATTATCCTGCTGAAATGTAGGGTTTCGCAGGGATCGAATGAAGGGTAGAGCCACGGGTCGTAACACATCTGAAATGTAACGTCCTGTGTTCAAAGTGCCGTCAATGCAAAGAAGAGGTGACCGAGACGTCTAAGCAATGGCACCCCATACCATCACGCCGGGTGATACGCCAGTATGGCGATGACGAATACACGCTTCCAATGTGCATTCACCGCAATGTCGCCAAACACGGATGCGACCATCGTGATGCTGTAAACAGAACCTGGATTCATTCGAAAAAATGGCGTTTTGCCATTCGTGCAGCCAGGTTCGTCGTTGAGTACACCATCGCAGGGGCTCCTGTCTGTGATGCAGCATCAAGGGTAACCGCAGCCATGGTCTCCGAGCTGATAGTTCATGCTGCTGCAAACGTCGTCGAACTGTTCGTGCAGATGGTTGTTGTCTTGCAAACGTCTCCATATGTTGACTCAGGCATCGAGACGTGGCTGCACTATCCGTTACAGCCATGCGGATAAGATGCCTGTCATCTCGACTGTTAGTGATACGAGGCCGTTGGGATCCAGCACGGCGTTCCGTATTACCCTCCTGAACCCACCGATTCCATATTCTGCTAATAGTCATTGGATCTCGACCAATGCGAGCAGCAATGTCGCGATACGATAAACCGCAATCGCGATGGGCTGCAATCCGACCTTTATCAAAGTCGGAAACGTGATGGTACGCATTTCTTTTCCTTACACAAGGCATCACAACAACGTTTCACCAGGCAACGCCGGTCAACTGCTGCTTGTGTATGAGAATTCGGTTGGAAACTTTACTCATTTCAGCAGTTGTAGGTGTCACTACCGGCGCCAGCCTTGTGTGAATGCTCTGAAAAACTAATCATTTGCATATCACAGCATCTTCTTCCTGTCGGTTAAATTTCGCTTCTGTAGCACGTCATCATCGTGGTGTAGCAATTTCAATGGCCAGTAGTGTAGTATGCCTGAGCGTATAGCCCTTGTGAAGGGCTACTACACGAGTAATAACAGCCCAACTGTGGCTCAAAGGAACTTTGCGACCGAGCTCAAGCTGATGACAAATGCTCCATGTGTGCTAACAATCAAGAATTTGATTCGCAAATTTGAGAGAACGGGTTGTGTTCCTGACGACAGTGTTGGCAATGTTGGTCGTCCAAAAAGGATGACACAAACTGAAAACATCGATAAGACATGCGCTGTATTTCAAATCAGCCTCAGGAAATCGATCAGACGAGCTGCACAACAGGTGGGAATCAACAGCGAGACACTGGGACAAATTGTTGAAGACCCGCATCTCTTCCCATATTAAATTCAAACTCATCTGTCTTTAAGCCCCAGAGCTACGGAACAACGGTTGTGTTTCACCAATACTATTGTAAACAGAACTGACGAACAGGACTTTGATGTGAATATGGTTTGGTTTAGCGACGATTCATTTGGATGGGTTCGTCAATAAGAAAACTGGTGCGTTTGGGAGACTGAGGATCCGCATTTCGTGATCGAGAAGTCTCTTCACCCTCAATAGGTGACTGTGTGATGTGCAGTGTCCAGTCACGGAATAATATTCCTTGATGGCACAGTGACTAACGAAAGGTACCTGATGGTTTTGGAAGATGATTTCATCCCCATTATCTAAAGTGACCCTGATTTCGACAACATGTAGTTCATACAAGACGGAGCTCGACCTCATCCAAGTAGAAGAGTGTTTTATGCCCTAAATGAGCACTCTGGGGACCTCATTCTGGCTCTGGGGTACCCAGAGGCAACTGGGATCGGCCTCGATTGGCCGCCATATTCTCCGGATCTGAGCACGTGCGACTCTTTTTGTAGGGCTGTATTAGAAACAAGGTGTACAGAAATAACCCCAAAAGCACTGCTGAGTCGAAAACCACCATTCAGGAGGTCATCGACAGCATCAATGTTCCAACACTTCAGCGGGTCCGCAGAATTTCGCTCTTCGTTTGCTCTACAGCATCGCCAATGATGGCAGGCATATCGAACAGTTCATAATCTAAATCAGAATATACATAGTGAAGTTTATATGTTGAATAAAGTGTGTGCTCACCGTAGTTTGCAACTAATTTACGTTTTTTTTTTTTTTTTTTTTTTTTTTTTTAATGGTTCAAATGGCTCTGAGCACTATGGGACTCAACATCTGAGGTCATCAGTCCCCTAGAACTTAGAAGTACTTAAACCTCACTAACCTAAGGACATCACACACATCCATGCCCGAGGCAGGATTCAAACCTGCGACCGTAGCGGTCGCGCGGTTCCAGACTGAAGCGCCTAGAACCGCTCGGTCACAGAGGCCGGCCTTTTTCTTCATATAGTTCAATAATAGTCAAAATGGTTCAAATGGCTCTGAGCACTATGGGACTTAACATCTGTGGTCATCAGTCACCTAGAACTTAGAACTACTTAAACCTAACTAACCTAAGGACATCACACACATCCATGCCCGAGGCAGGATTCGAACCTGCGACCGTAGCAGTCGCGCAGTTCCGGACTGAGCGCCTAGAACCGCTAGACCACCACGGCCGGCAATAATAGTCACCCAGTACGTAATGAAGAAGGCGCAATCCTCAACCGTTCTCGAGAAAATAGAATTTGAAAGTGTCAGGCATGCGTATATATACTATTGTCTGGTCGCCAATAACCAAGGAGTCCGTAACCCAGTGGTTAAGCGCTTAGTTCCTTAAGCGCACGGTCTAGGGATCGAATGTCGCTGCTGGTGTTTTTTTTTTTTATTATTCTCACGATACTCTAACAACAGATGTGTAATGATTGTCCATATTATGCGAATTTAATGATTAATTTATTATTTGCATATTACTTATCCTGAAAAATAGGAAAAACTAAATAATTTTGTAAGGTCACTGGAAATAAAAAAGGATACACGACCATTTTGAATCAAATCGGTATAGTCCTTTTATTGACATTATTGTACCTACGTTTGTGACACATATGCACTGCACGCATCAGAATAATACTGATCGTTGAAACATATAAAACATTAATTATTATGGCATACATCACACGTAACGATTGCAGTTTTTTTTTTTTTTTTGCATGAACGCGGTTTTTCCAATGTTTCTATTACAAACCAAAATTGGCTTACGCACATGGTTCTCGATCATAACACTGCGTATAACGAATATCTGTCACCGAATACTGGAGGAGACAACTGATACTGTAAGATTGAATTTTTATGCAGTCTTTCCTTGAAGCTATCTCTCTATTGTGTTAAATGATGTGCGAGCAATTTTGCACCCGCTTTATAAGGTTTTTCACCTGCCTGAAAAATAAACGTCTCAGGGCTGCCTCAATGGAGTATATTCTCGAGGAATTACTTTAATACTGCACCATGACAGACCCTCTCTATCTTGAAAAATTTCGTCTACAAAACCGGTTTCGTTTGTCCTCTCCATGTGTCGAGGAGCAAAATAAATTGTTCTTGTCTCATGCACGTCTTCAAGAGGTGAATTACAAATTTACTGTATAGTACTGATGCGAGTCTGCCGGACTTTGAAGATGAAATGGTTCTGAGCACTATGGGACTTAACATCTATGGTCATCAGTCCCCTATAACTTAGAACTATTTAAACCTAACTAACCTAAGGACATCACGCAACACCCAGTCATCACGAGGCAGAGAAAATCCCTGACCCCGCCGGGAATCGAACCCGGGAACCCGGGCGCGGGAAGCGAGAATGCTACCGCACGACTACGAGCTGCGGACGACTTTGAAGATGCTGTCATAATGTGTTAGTATTTGTGTGCGTACTCATCAGCTACTTTTTGCACTCTTAGTCCAAATGAGCCAGTAGTCTCTTGCAAGAAAACGAACATCCATGGTACTAATTTGTAGGAATGCGATACTAACGGTAAACTACGTCCAAAATGATAGAGAAAACCTCGAAATTTCAAGGTGAAGATTATTTCAACAATAATTGATTCCTTAGATACTGATATTTGCAGAACCATAATAAACCTGCCATTAGAATTACGTGGGAAAAAGACATCCATTAGGGGACTGAGATTCTATCCATAGTCCTCAGTTTTATAAAACCGAGCGCTTACTCGGACGCCTACGTACTCCGTGAATGCTAACGATCATTATTAGTGTTGTGTTGGCAGAAGAGCCAACACCGTGTTACTAGTAGAGGCCGAAATCCACGCGTTTTAGCTCACGCAGGCTGGCTTGAGGAGGGAACAACTATACTGACGTGAGGTCTGGAACATGACAAGGAATTAGAATTCAGAAAGCGGACATAATTAGTTTCATACTTGACTTTAATCCATTAATGACGAACGTCGCTCTTGACGGTACATGTTGTTGTTGTTGTTGTTGTTGTTGTGGTCTTCAGTCCTGAGACTGGCTTGATGCAGCTCTCCATGCTACTCTATCCTGTGCAAGCTTCTTCATCTCCCAGTACCTACTGCAGCCTACATCCTTCTGAATCTGCTTAGTGTATTCATCTCTTGGTCTCCCTCTACGATTTTTACCCTCCACGCTGCCCTCCAGTACTAAATTGGTGATCCCTTGATGCCTCAGAACATGTCCTACCAACCGATCCCTTCTTCTAGTCAAGTTGTGCCACAAACTCCTCTTCTCCCCAATTCTATTCAATACTTCCTCATTAGTTATGTGATCTACCCATGTAATCTTCAGCATTCTTCTGTAGCACCACATTTCGAAAGCTTCTATTCTCTTCTTGTCTAAACTATTTATCGTCCATGTTTCACTTCCATACATGGCTACACTCCATACAAATACTTTTAGAAACGACTTCCTGACACTTAAATCTATACTCGATGTTAACAAATTTCTCTTCTTCAGAAACGCTTTCCTTGCCAACGCGAGTCTACATTTTATATCCTCTCTACTTCGACCATCATCAGTTGTTTTGCTCCCCAAATAGCAAAACTCCTTTACTACTTTAAGTGTCTCATTTCCTAATCTAATTCCCTCAGAATCACCAGACTTAATTTGACTACATTCTATTATCCTCGTTTTGCTTTTGTTGATGTTCATCTTATATCCTCCTTTCAAGACACTGTCCATTCCGTTAAACTGCTCTTCCAAGTCCTTTGCTGTCTCTGACAGAATTACAATGTCATCGGGGAACCTCAAAGTTTTTATTTCTTCTCCATGGATTTTAATACCTTCTCCGATCTTTTCTTTTGTTTCCTTTACTGCTTGCTCAATATACAGATTGAATAGCAACGGGGAGAGGCTACAACCCTGTCTCACTCCATTCCCAACCACTGCTTCCCTTTCATGTCCCTCGACTCTTATAACTGCCATCTGCTTTCTGTACAAATTGTAACTAGCCTTTCGCTCCCTGTATTTTACCCCTGCCACCTTCAGAATTTGAAAGAGGTTGTACCAGTCAACATTGTCCAAAGCTTTCTCTAAGTCTACAAATGCTAGAAACGTAGGTTTGCCTTTCCTTAATCTTTCTTCTAAGGTAAGTCGTAGGGTCAGTGTTGCCTCACGTGTTCCAACATTTCTACGGAATCCAAACTGATCTTCCCCGAGGTCGGCTTCTACCAGTTTTTCCATTCGTCTGTAAAGAATTCGCGTTAGTATTTTGCAGCTGTGACTTATTAAACTGATAGTTCGGTAATTTTCACATCTGTCAACACCTGCTTTCTTTGGGATTGGAATGATTACATTCTTCTTGAAGTCTGAGGGAATTTCGCCTGTCTCATACATCTTGCTCACCAGATGGTAGAGTTTTGTCAGGACTGGCTCTCCCAAGGCCGTCAGTAGTTCTAATGGAATGTTGTCTACTCCGGGGGCCTTGTTTCGACTCAGGTCTTTCAGTGCTCTGTCAAACTCCTCACGTAGTATCATATCTCCCATGTCATCTTCATCTACCTCCTCTTCCATTTCCATAATATTGTCCTCAAGAACATCGCCCCTGTATACACCCTCCATATACTCCTTCCACCTTTCTGCTTTTCCTTATTTGCTTAGAACTGGGTTTCCATCTGAGCTCTTGATATTCATGCAAGTGGCTCTCTTTTCTGCTAAGGTCTCTTTAATTTTCCTGTAAGAAGTATCTATCTTACCCCCCATGAGATAAGCCTCTAAATCCTTACATTTGTCCTCTAGCCATGCCTCCTTAGCACTTCCTGTCGATCTCATTTTTGAGACGTTTGTATTCCTTTCTGCCTGCTTCACTTACTGCATTTTTGTATTTTCTCCTTTCATCAGTTAAATTCAGTATCTCTTCTGTTACCCAAGGATTTCTACTAGCCCTCGTCTTTTTACCTACTTGATCCTCTGCTGCCCTCACTATTTCATTCCTCAAAGCTACCCATTCTTCTTCTACTGTATTTCTTTTCCCCATTCCTGTCAATTGTTCCCTTATGCTCTCCCTGAAACTCTGTACAACCTCTGGTTTTTTCAGTTTATCCAGGTCCCATCTCCTTAAATTCCCACATTTTTGCAGTTACTTCAGTTTTAATCTACAGTTCATTACAAATAGATTGTGGTCAGAGTCCACATCTGCCCCTGGAAATGTCTTACAATTTAAAATCTGGTTCCTAAATCTCTGTCTTACTATTATATAATTTATTTGAAACCTTCTAGTATCTCCAGTGTTCTTCCATGTATACAACCTCTTTCATGGTTCTTGAACCAAGTGTTAGCTATGATTAAGTTATGCTCTGTGCAAAATTCTACCAGGCGGCTACCTCTTCCATTTCTTGGCCCCAATCCATATTCACCTACTACGTTTCCTTCTCTTCCTTTTCCTACTGTCGAATTCCAGTCACCCATGACTATTAAATTTTCGTCTCCCTTCACTACCTGAATAATTTCTTTTATCTCATCATACATTTCATCAATTTCTTCATCATCTGCAGAGATAGTTGGCATATAACCCTGTACTACTGTAGTAGGCGTGGGCTTCGTGTCAATCTTGACCACAATAATGCGTTCACTATGCGGTTTGTAGTAGCTTACCCGCACTCCTATTTTTTTATTCGTTATTAAACCTACTTCTGCACAACCCATATTTGATTTTGTATTTATAACTCTGTATTCACCTGACCAAAAGTCTTGTTCCTCCTGCCACCGAACTTCACTAATTCCCACTATGTCTAACTCTAACCTATCCATTTCCCTTTTTAAATTTTCTAACCTACCTGCCCGATTAAGGGATCTGACATTCCACGCTCCGATACGTAGAACGTCAGTTTTCTTTCTCCTGATAACGACGTCCTCTTGAGTAGTCCCCGCCCGGAGATCCAAATGGGGGGACTATTTTACCTCCGGAATATTTTACCCAAGGTGACGCCATCATCATTTAATCATACAGTAAAGCTGCATGCCTTTGGGAAAAAGCACAGCAAGGCCGGTTTGGTTAGTGTTACAAGACCAGATCAGTCAATCATCCAGACTGTAGCCCCTGCAACTACTGAAAAGGCTGCTGCCCCTCTTCAGGAACCACACGTTTGTCAGGCCTCTCAACAGATACCTCTCCGTTGTGGTTACACCTACGATACGGCTATCTGTATCGTTGAGGCACGCAAGCCTCCCCACCAAAGGCAAGATCCATGGTTCATGGGGCGGGGGGGGGGGGGGGGGGAACGGTACATGATTCACAATATTATCTGTTCAGAATACATTCGTAGTAACTGAATATGGCGCCTTGCTAGGTCGTAGCAAATGACGTAGCTGAAGGCTATGCTAAACTGTCATCTCTGCAAATGAGAGCGTATGTAGTCAGTGAACCATCGCTAGCAAAGTCGGCTGTACAACTGGGGAGAGTGCTAGAGAGTCTCTCTAGACTAGACCTGCCGTGTGGCGGCGCTCAGTCTGCAATCACTGATAGTGGCGACACGCGAGTCCGACGTATACTAACGGACCGCGGCCGATTTAAAGGCTACCACCTAGCAAGTGTGGTGTCTGGTGGTGATACCACAATTAGTCTATATGTATGCCTAAAATTTTCAAACTCGATTTTCTCCAAAGCGGTAGAGAGTTGCGTTTCTTTTTTACATATGTTGAAGTCCTAGCCATGATCTGCACGGCAGCCGGAGTGGCCGAGCCGTTCTAGGCGCTTCAGTCTGGAACCGCGCGACCGCTACGGTCGCAGGTTCGAATCCTGCCTCGGGCATGGATGTGTGTGATGTCCTTAGGTTAGTTAGGTTTAAGTAGTTCTATGTCCTAGGGGACTGATGACCTCAGATGTTAAGTCCCACAGTACTCAGAGCCATTTGAACCATGATCTGCACAACCTATCAATATGAATCAAATAGGTGAGGGAATGTCCCCTTATAATCTACATCAACCAGTAGTCTAGGTGTTTTTAAATAACGTCTAGGATCATATTATCCAAAATTTATAATAGTCATTTATTAAGGGAAATTAGATACAAACAGGGAGCTTTTTCACCCTATACTTTCACTTAGTTCTCATTGGTGGCGGACACCATATTTACCATCGTCTGTAGAGATTATTTATTTCAGAACTTCAATTTCGCCTTTAAGGCCATTATTCTGACGATGACATATAAGAAATGTCACAGGAACTGACATATGTTGAAGCAAAATCTTTTGCAGTACCACTTGATAATCGCCTTAAGGCCGAAACTGTAATGGTTAAATACATAATCGCTACTGTCAACGGCAAATTAAAAAACATAAAAACTTAGCATGTGCTATGGACCTAAAGCACTTGTTAAGTTGAAGTTTTGTACCGTCACAGAATGATATTAGCACATGCATTGTTTGGAAAAGCATTTATTTGTCGATGGTAGTTTTATTATTACAACAATTTGTCTACTACAAGAATTTTTAAAGCATGTTTCATTTGCGGTACCATTACCTGGTGCGTCATACATTTAATATTACCCAAAATGTTACAGGCTGCTCTCAGCGTCTACTTCTAAATGCGCACTCCGCAAGCCACCGTATGGTGCATGGCGGAGGGTACAATGTACCACTACAAGCCATCTACTTTCCTGTTCCGTTCGCAAATAGAGCGAGGGAGAAACAATTGTCCGTATGCCTCCGTACAAACCATAATTTCTCTTATCTTCCTGGTCCTTACGCGAAATGTACGTCGACAGTAATACAATCGTTCTGCATTCAGCGTCAGATGCCAGTTCCCTAAACTTCTACATCTACATCTACATCCATACTCCGCAAGCCACCTGACGGTGTGTGGCGGAGGGTACCTTGAGTACCTCCATCGGTTCTCCCTTCTATTCAAGTCTCGTATTGTTCGTGGAAAGAAGGATTGTCGGTATGCTTCTGTGTGGGCTCTAATCTCTCTGATTTTATCCTCATGGTCTCTTCGCGAGATATACGTAGGAGGGAGCAATATACTGCTTGACTCCTCGGTGAAGGTATGTTCTCGAAACTTTAACAAAAGCCCGTACCGAGCTACTGAGCGTCTCTCCTGCAGAGTCTTCCACTGGAGTTTATCTATCATCTCCGTAACACTTTCGCGATTACTAAATGATCCTGTAACGAAGCGCGCTGCTCTCCGTTGGATCTTCTCTATCTCTTCTATCAGCCCTATCTGGTACGGATCCCATACTGCTGAGCAGAATTCAAGCAGTGGGCGAACAAGCGTACTGTAACCTACTTCCTTTGTTTTCGGATTGCATTTCCTTAGGATTCCTCCAATGAATCTCAGTCTGGCATCTGCTTTACCGACGATCAACTTTATATGATCATTCCATTTTAAATCACTCCTAATGCGTACTCCCAGATAAATTATGGAATTAACTGCTTCCAGTTGCTGACCTGCTATTTTGTAGCTAAATGATAAAGGATCTATCTTTCTATGTATTCGCAGGACATTACACTTGTCTACATTGAGATTCAATTGCCATTCCCTGCACCATGCGTCAATTCGCTGCAGATCCTCTTGTATTTCAGTACAATTTTCCATTGTTACAACCTCTCAATACACCACTGCTTCATCTGCAAAAAGCCTCAGTGAACTTCCGATGTCATCCACAAGGTCATTTATGTATATTGTGAACAGCAACGGTCCTATGACGCTACCGTGCGTCACACCTGAAATCACTCTTACTTCGGAAGACTTCTCTCCATTGAGAATGACATTCTGCGTTCTGTTATCTAGGAACTCTTCAATCCACTCACACAATTGATCTGATAGTCCATATGCTCTTACTTTGTTCATTAAACGACTGTGGGGAACTGTATCGAACGCCTTGCGGAAGTCAAGAAACACGGCATCTACCTGTGAACCCGTGTCTATGGCCCTCTGAGTCTCGTGGACGAATAGCGCGAGCTGGTTTTCACACGACCGTCTTTTTCGAAACCCATGCTGATTCCTACAGAGTAGATTTCTAGTCTCCAGAAAAGTCATTATACTCGAACATAATACGTGTTCCAAAATTCTACAACTGATCGGCGTTAGAGATATAGGTCTATAGTTCTGCACATCTGTTCGACGTCCCTTCTTGAAAACGGGGATGACCTGTGCCCTTTTCCAATCCTTTGGAACGCTACGCTCTTCTAGAGACCTACGGTACACCGCTGCAAGAAGGGAGAAGTTCCTTCGCGTACTCTGTGTAAAATCGAACTGGTATCCCATCAGGTCCACCGGCCTTTCCTCTTTTGAGCGATTTTAATTGTTTCTCTATCCCTCTGTCGTATATTTCGATATCTACCATTTTGTCATCTGTGCGACAATCTAGAGAAGGAACTACAGTGCAGTCTTCCTCTGTGAAACAGCTTTAAAAAAAGACATTTAGTATTTCGGCCTTTAGTCTGTCATCCTCTGTTTCAGTACCATTTTGGTCACAGAGTGTCTGGACATTTTGTTTTGATCCACCTACCGCTTTGACATAAGACCAAAATTTCTTAGGATTTTCTGCCAAGTCAGTACATAGAACTTTACTTTCGAATTCATTGAACGCCTCTCGCATAGCCCTCCTCACACTACATTTCGCTTCGCGTAATTTTTGTTTGTCTGCAAGGCTTTGGCTATGTTTATGTTTGCTGTGAAGTTCCCTTTGCTTCCGCAGCAGTTTTCTAACTCGGTTGTTGTACCACAGTGGCTCTTTTCCATCTCTTACGATCTTGCTTGGCACATACTCATCTAACGCGTATTGTACGAGGGTTTTGAACTTTGTCCACTGATCCTCAACTCTATCTGTACTTGACACAAAACTTTTGTGTTGAGCCATCAGGTACTCTGTAATCTGCCTTTTGTCACTTTTGCTAAACAGAAAAATCTTCCTACCTTTTTTAATATTTCTATTTACGGCTGAAATCATCGATGCAGTAACCGCTTTATGATCGCTGATTCCCTGTTCTGCGTTAACTGTTTCAAATAGTTCGGGTCTGGTTGTCACCAGAAGGTCTAATATATTATCGCCACGAGTCGGTTCTCTGTTTAACTGCTCAAGGTAGTTTTCAGATAAAGCACTTAAAAAAATTTCACTGGATTCTTTGTCCCTGCCACCCGTTATGAACGTTTGAGTCTCCCAGTGTATATCCGGCAAATTAAGATCTCCACCCAGAACTATAACATGTTTCCAGAAAAGAACGTCGTCCACCCTCCAAGAATCCCCTTTTGAGATCACGAAGCATCTCTGTAAAACTCGCTTGTTGATCGAACCTGTCGGTAACAAATCTAGCAGCGCGCCTCTGAATTCTTCGACGTCTCCCTTTCATCCGAGCTGGTGGAGATTCCAAACAATCGAGCAGTACTCGCACTAGTGTCCTACTCGAGGACTAGAGATGAACCAAACTTTCCTAAGCCGGCCGTTGTGGCCGAGAGGTTCTAGACGCGTCAGTCTGGAACCGCGCTGCTGTTACGGTCGCAGGTTCGAATCCTTCATCGGGCATGGATGTTTGTGCTGTCTTTAGGTTAGTTAGGTTTAAGTAGTTCTAAGTGTAGGGGACTGATGACCTCAGATGTTAAGTCCCATAGTGCTCAAAGCCATTTGAATCGTTTGAACGTTCCTAAAATTCTCCAAATAAACCGAAGTCGACCAGCCGCCTTCCCTGCTACCGTCAGTATATTCTTATTCCATTTTATATCGTTTTGCAACGTTACGTCTAGATAGTTCATGGACGTGACTGTGTTAGTTGGTTGGTTGGTTGGTTGGTTGGTTGGTTGGTTTGGGGAAGGAGACCAGACATCGTGGTCATCGGTCTCATCGGATTAGGGAAGGATGGGGAAGCAAGTCGGCCGTGCCCTTTTAGAGGAACCATCCCGGCATTTGCCTAGAGTGATTTAGGGAAATCACGGAAAACCTAAATCAGGATAGCTGGACGCGGGATTGAACCGTCTCCTCCCGAATGCGAGTCCAGTGTCTAACCACTGCGCCACCTCGCTCGGTCGTGACTGTGTTAACCAGCACACTACTGATGCTGTATTCGGTAATTAGGGGATTGTTTTTCCTGCTTTCAGAGTAAGGTGGCATCCATCATTAGTTGATACATGTCATACTTCGTACCTCAAATCTTGTAGTTCAGATGATGATAATAATAATGTCATATGACTCAATGGCTTGGTGTAGATCTTTCAATTACACGCCATTTTGGCGACTTGCGTGTCCCTGAGCCAATGACACACAGAGTTTCCACATGGTCACCCGTCGAAGTGGCCTGACAGAGACTAACTTCGATGATAGACGACAACCAGTGTATCCATCGTGACACAACCATTTTTCTTCATTATACATTTTTTTGTGGGGGGGGGGGGGGGGGGGGGGGGGCATCCTCCCCTACAGTCTTTCCTTGCCCTCATCAAATATACCTTCGTCAGCCAGGGTTCAGTGCCATTAGTATAATTGCGTTTCCTCTTACGCCGGAGGTTATAATCTCCAGCTGTTGAAATTACGAAATGAGGAAACCTGTCCTATTCCGACTTCATAAAGTAATTAAACTCCTTGAGTAGAAAATAATGGACTAAAAGTTTGCACGTATGCCTACGGATAAAATAAAACTTATTTCTCCACACTTGAAGAGAAAATTAAGTCTTTTGCTGGACATACATAAGAAATAATTGTATTGGCACAAAAGTAATTTATTTTTTCTAATTAAATAAAAGCTATCTTCTATAGTTGATGATCATTGAATAATATAACGCACATCTTTTAAATGAATAGAAGTCAGTCATCTTTTTTATGAAGATAAGTATTCATTTATTTGATGGGTCAAAAATGAAGTTACTTTTTTGACTCGCCAAAAGAATTTCATCTGTAGTAAACAATACTGGCACACAGAAACTCCAAAACATGGAACTACACGTGCGCAGAGCTTTGTATTCCTTTGAATAATTACTTGTTTTTTCCGTGTTTGTGGACTATTTCTTTACACACAGCTATCACTTACATGAAATAGTTATAATAATTTTAGATACCATTTTATGGCTGTTTCTTTAGCAGTGTGTCGAATTCCTAGGAACTGGTGTGATGGTGAGTGATATAGGGGCTCCTCGTTAATGATACGCAGCATCTTGCCAAATTTTGTCCTATGATTGTCATCCCGCATAATACTAAAATATTCTCCTTCTATTTAGGAGAAGTATTCTGAGAAAGTAGTACTTCAGTTCTTAAAAATGTAAGTGGCTGTATGATCGATCCTCCATAGAGCTGAATTTTATTTGGTAGCTGGGTATCGCGTACGGTAGGCTGCATCAATTCTCGTTTAATCAGCGTGCATTTGTCCTATCGACGATGACTAGTCGTGGCTTAAAAAATTACATATTTCTTACACTGCTCCACAAACAAATCTGTGTGCGAGAGAGTCAATGTTTCTGCATTTGTTGCAGGTTGCTGAGGTGGATTCTGTTGTTCTCTGAGATGTTTTCATTGACACTCGAACCCTTAATGGGTGGATCTGTGAATATTTTGCCATAATACTGTCCACTTCACCTGTGGTTCCCTGTCTTCAATGGTGTTTCCAAATGCGTGCCTTTTCCAAGATTTTGTACGTCGTCTGGTTAATAAGCTGCGCGTTGTTTGATGTACGAGGGTGAGTCAAATGAAAACATTAAATTTGTAATAATAAATCGAAATTTCGCGCCGTTATCCTGTAAGTTGGTAAGCGTGCTACAAACAGAGTGAAGGATGGCCTGTAGATGGCAGCATAGTGCAGACGCACACATACCGTCGCAGTATCAGTATAAAGATGGCTGCCCACTTGCGACTTGCACCAGGGAAGAACAGTGTTCTGTTATTCGGTTTTTGCGTAGTGAAGGTGTGAAACCTATTGAAATTCATCGACGAATGATGGTTCAGTACGATGATGCATGTTTGTCACAGCAGAATGTCTATGAATGGAGCAGGAAATTCGCAAATGGTGTGACTTCAGTGGAATATGCCCCTCGTTCAAGTCAGGCACAACGAGTTGTGACTCCACAGAACATTGCAGCAGTTGAAGCCATACAGAAGGAAAACCGCCGAGTGACACTGAATGACATTGCATCACGTTTACAGATTAGTCATGGGTCAGCACACCACACTGTGCATGATGTGCTCCAGTTTCACAAAGTGTCTGCAAGATGGGTGCCACGGCATCTGACTCCTGAAATGAGAGAACGACATGTTGATGCTTGTGAAGAACTTCTTCGGCACTTTGAACGAGAAGATGATGGCTTCCTTGCAAGAATACTTACTGGGGACGAAACCTGGGTTCGCATCCAGCAACCGGAAACCAAGAGAGTGAGCAAGGAATGGCGCCATTCCTCATCACCATAACCAAAGAAGTTTCGAACAGAACCATCAGCAGGGAAGGTTATGCTGACTCTCTTTTGGGACGAAAAAGCCGTCATTTTGGAGCATTACATGGCTAGAGGGACCACTGTCACCAGTGCATCATACACAGATCTCCTAAAACAATCATCTGCAGCCTGTAATCAAATCAAAGCGACATTGATTGCTGTCAGCAGGTGTCCTTTTGCAACATAACAATGCAAAGCCCCACACTGCTCGTACAACAGTTGCAACAATCACAGACCTGCATTTTGAGTGTCTTACTCATCCACCATACTCACCAGATCTTGATCCAAGTGATTCCCATATGTTTGGACCACTCAGAGACGCAATGGGAGGAAAGAAGTTCCGTTCTGATGAAGAGGTATGCCACGCGGTGCATGAGTGGTTGCACGGACTACCAAAAGAATTTTTTTCTAAAGGAATTTATGCACTTTGTAAGCGCTGGAGAACGTGCATTGAGCGTGGGGGAGATTATGTTGAAAAGTGATACAGCTTTGTACCACTTCTGCACAATAAATAATATTTAAAAAAATATTTAAGGTTTTCATTTGACTCACCCTCGTATTTGTTAAATTAAAGAAAAAATTACCAGTTGTGCTGGTATTTGGATTAAATATTCGCAAGATATATTGGTGGCGGTTGGCTCGTTGGTCTCATGCTGCTTAAGAGACTGCGAACAAGGAATGCACCCTTCCGCTGTATTTCTTTTCTCACTCGCTTGAAAGAAGCGTCACGCATTGGTGTCAAAAAATGGTTCAAATGGCTCTGAGCGCTATGGGACTTAACATCCGAGGTCATCAGTCCCTTGGAACTTAGAACTACTTAAACCTAACTAATCTAAGGACATCCCACACATCCATGCCCGGGGCAGGATTCGAACCTGCGACCATAGCTGTCGCGCGGTTCCGGACTGAAGCGCCTAGAACCGCTCGGCCACCGTGGCTGGCGCATTGGTGTCAATCCCTGTCTAGCCAAAGGCCGTCCCACAATAGAGGAAGGATGATTGCCGTGAAATATACTTTAAAGATGTTGCCATGGAGAAGAAACCAGGTGAATGTCTGCTGAATATTTGCCTCCAAAGCTTCAGGGGGCGGAAGTACTTGGGCCATGTTGTATATATTGCTTGCGACAGATACATGAATTGCTTGCACTATTTGCAGGAGATTCAGGTGTCTGTCGCAGCATAGATTCAAAGTGGCCCTGGTGCGTTTCAGGAGTTCCGGCCAGTTCTTAGTTACCACGCAGCTAGGTGTGGCCTTCAAGTAGATGCTCAGACAGTGGTGCAATGTCTGCTGCTCGGTCCATGTCACCTCAGGTTTCTCATGAAAGTCCCACTAAGAGAAAGTATGGTCGTCTTCCTGCTGCTGATTTTGGCACCGGACGACTTCATGCAGATTTTAATTACGTCTTCCAGGTATGCCAGATCTTTTTGGAAAGACACAACAACATGACAGTTGGTGTTGTAGTTAAACTCATGCCTGAGCAACCAGTAAATGTCTGTTTTAATTAATGATTATTTTGTTTAAAAAGTATCACCTTTGATAATGTATAGTATAAATGCTGCTATAATCTTCATTTTAAGGAAATTTGGTGAGCATATCCGATATCAATGTGGTGGTAGATGTACATTAAGGATTGAAAATATAGCTCCCAAGAAAAGGTAAAACGGTTCACTCTAATGTTAAATCACCATATAGCAATTTCAGTACATTCCAGCTACATATTCTTGCTGACCTGCCGCTTGTTTTGTTCTTTGCACTATTTTCCACAAGTAGCTTCCTCACTCGAGATTCCTTACCAGTTTCTGCAGCTTTCTGGTTCAGCTATCTGCTGTCAATCCATAGCAGCTAGGGCTGCTACCACATTACTCCCCTGCTGGATTCCTAAGTTATCAATTACTTTAGTCCTGCTAATCACACCAATGTTTAAATACAATATTGCATCCATCACACCTATTTGTAGAACTGTCCAATCGCCAATAATCATTTTTGTTATTCGCTGTTGAAACTTTCATTACAGTCTGTCATTACGTACACTTTCATGGCCGTTATAGTCTTCATCTTCAGGGGAGCCTACACACATCTCAACAAGACACTACTCAGATACCCCAAATATATTTGCCCTCTATACACTTTGCCTTCTATATTGCTATTAGTTATTTTAAAATCTTTATTTACACGCCAGTGTCAGCTGCGGTACAGAAGTAAACACATTCCAGAGGCATACACGACTGCGTCTAAGAGGTGCCGCGAGGCCGGAGCAGCAGCGGTGTGGTCCCACTCAGACAGCACACCTAGGCTGCCCCTGGAGCTAACAGTGTCGTGTGAAGTTGCGGCAGGAATCCAGTGCTAGTGATATGCGACAAGTTTCCATTATCGTAAACGACTTGTGGGGAGTGGTACTTCCATTTGCTAGCAAGGTGCGTTTTCAGCGAGCTTACATGGCAGGCATATACATTGGTGTCCAAAATTAAATCAACAAACCGCTATTTCCCCGTCCTGTGTCTAATTCACGATATAATCATACAAACTGTCAACAGATGTCAGTACAGTCGCGTTCTGCACGGACGGTGGCATTTCGGTCAACGGAAAACCACGCCAACGATGACATCAGGGCACCTATCAAACGGAGTAGTGTTTGCTGGTACTCTCACATCCACAATTGCTGTGTACACAGTTACAGACAGTGCAGTATGGCACAGACAAGACGCCTACCACACTCTTTGTGGTGGACGGCCGTAGGAATAATGGAAGGAAGACAGTTGCGAACTCATGCTGCCTGATGGCTTAACGTGAATCGTTCTGTTGTTTCTCGTACGTGGCTACAGTTTATAGATACTGAAACTATATCACGAAGACCAGGACAAGACCGACCACGTGTGACATCAAAAAGAGAGGACCGTTATATGGCTGTAAGGGCACGACAGTAACGCCTTAGTAGTGCGCTGCAGCTGGAATCTTGCAGCATCCACTGGACGTATTGTATCGAAGCAAACGGTGTAGAGAAGGTTTGGGCAGGATTGCATTTATTGTCAGAGACCTGCTGTATGTGTGCCTCTGACGCGTTTTCACAAAAGGGAACGTCTGGAGTGGAGTCGTCAACATGCCACTTGGACAGTCTAACAATAGGCCAATGTTCTTTTCACAGATGAGTCCCGATTTGGTCTGGAGAGTGGTTCTCCACGGATTCGCATCTGAAGGGAATGTGAAACACGATTTCGAGGAGCGAACATTGTGGCAAGAGACCGATATCGAGGAGGATCGCTAATGGTGTGGGCAATGATTATGTTGATCACTCGAACATCTCTTCATGAAATTGTACGGAAAGGTTTAACTGCTGACGGGTATCGTGACGATGTCTTGGGACCTCATCTGCACCGGCCGCGGTGGTCTAGCGGTTCTAGGCGCTCAGTTCGGAACCGCGCGACTGCTACGGTCGCAGGTTCGAATCCTGCCTCGGGCATGGATGTGTGTGATGTCCTTAGGTTAGTTAGGTTTAATTAGTTCTAAGTTCTAGGGGACTGATAACCTCAGATGTTGAGTCCCATAGTGCTCAGAGCCATTTGAACCATTTGAACCTCGTCTGCGGTTGTTGCGAGGTGCTGTGTGCCCAGATTTCGTGCTGATGGACGATAATGCTCGACCTCATAGAGCGCGAGTGGTTGATGTTTTCTTGGAAACGGAAGATATTGCACGCATAGCGTGGCCTGCTCGCTCTCCTGATTTGAATCCCATGGAGCATCTCTAGGATGCACTACCGAGACGGCTTGCATCACGGCGGCATTCACCAACCACTCATCTACATCTACATCTACATTTATACTCCGCAAGCCACCCAACGGTGTGTGGCGGAGGGCACTTTACGTGCCACTGTCATTACCTCCCTTTCCTGTTCCAGTCGCGTATGGTTCGCGGGAAAAACGACTGTCTGAAAGCCTCCGTGCGCGCTATAATCTCTCTAATTTTACATTCGTGATCTCCTCGGGAGGTATAAGTAGGGGGAATCAATATATTCGATACCTCATCCAGAAACGCACCCTCTCGAAACCTGGCGAGCAAGCTACACCGCGATGCAGAGCGCCTCTCTTGCTGAGTCTGCCACTTGAGTTTGCTAAACATCTCCGTAACGCTATCACGGTTACCAAATAACCCTGTGACGAAACGCGCCGCTCTTCTTTGGATCTTCTCTATCTCCTCCGTCAACCCGATCTGGTACGGATCCCACACTGATGAGCAATACTCAAGTATAGGTCGAACGAGTGTTTTGTAAGCCACCTCCTTTGTTGATGGACTACATTTTCCAAGACTGCGAGCAGCTCTGCAGGAAGAATGGGCGTTATTGCCTCAGCATGAGACTGACCACATCATTCCCAGCATACACCATCGTTCTCAGGCCTGTATTGCTGACAGAGGCGGTCACACCCCATACTGGGCACATTAACCGATTGTCGGAACGTATGTGCAAATCCGTTAAGTTGGAAAAAACGAGGAACATTTTTGTCTGCCGTCATGCATGTTGCGGCTGTTTGCGTGCTGCGTTCTTTACATTGTTTCTACTTTACTATTACCTTTTTACACTATTTTGTGGCAAAATAAACGCAACCTTGCAAAAATTCCTTTTGTTGCTTTACGAAGGTATATTTGAAAATGCACAGATATATAGGTTGTTTTATAAACGAAAATGAAAATTTTCCAAAATAAAGGCTGTTCAAACGACTAATCATAACGGTATCATGGTACCCTAATAAACAAACTATCCAACTGAATGGAAAAAAGAACGACAGCCGCTACAATGGATAATCATGTCATGCTCTGAAGGAGGGTGACACATTATGCCAAGAATGAATTTGGAAATTTTCTAAGGCAACCACTATGTCTAGCTGTGCGCTCGTTAATGCAAGATGAGAAAGGCGTGCGTGATCTGTTGCTTGGTACGGCAGGGAAATAGTTCATACCCTGTTTCTACTTTGGTATCACCTTTTTA
Organism: Schistocerca cancellata; assembly: GCF_023864275.1. Taxonomy (NCBI): domain Eukaryota; kingdom Metazoa; phylum Arthropoda; class Insecta; order Orthoptera; family Acrididae; genus Schistocerca; species Schistocerca cancellata. The sequence continues at coordinate 820,199,210 of NC_064629.1, forward strand.
TTCAGTTTTGTGGCAGAATAAACGCAACCGTGAAAAATTTCCGTTTGTTGCTTTGATTTTTTACACCAGTGTATATAAAACTTTCTCGACTTCAGTGTGAGGGCTCTTCAAACCACTGTAGCATGATTAAAACCATCTACCACAGATAGTTATGAAAAAAGACAACGATCCAAACCGTCAGAAGACAAAATGGACGCACACCGAATTTTACGTCGAAATCAGTCAATTTTATGTCAAAATCAGGGGATTTTTTGCCAAAATCGTCGAATGTTGTACATAAATATGCAAATTTTGTGTCAAACCTGCTCCCGTACCACTCAGTCTATAAATCAGAGAAACAAATTTAGATATTCACTCAAGACAACAGTTTCTACATCTAATCAATTCTAGGGTTCTAATCCACTTGTTTGGTGCCGCTATCAAGTAGGTATAATAGCAGAAAGGATGAAAGAACTAATATTTAGAGGACTATCTGGGAAAAATAGGATTATTTGACATGTTTAGCGGCACTCCATCTCAACTACCATACGTTTACGTATTTCACTGATGATGTACGTTCCGATCTCCAACGACTAGTGTTACAAGTTTTCAATTGAATATGACTGACGGCACCATTGACACATTCAGAAGGGTATGACATGTAGTGAGTTCACTGCCAGACATACACATCAGTCATTTCCACAAAATTTCTAAATCATTTCTGATGAACACTGATGTTAGTTGTTTTGTTCTGCTGGATATGCATCTAATAGCATGATATACATATTGGATGTTTCCACGGGATTTCTAAGCCGTTTCTGATGAATTCTGGTGTGGTTCTTTCAACAGGAGCACTTGTGTGCAAAAACTTATTCTGGGCAAGATTGTAGAGGTCATGATAGAGAGGGACTGCTGTTATGGCTTATTCTGCACTCCACATGACGGCTGAGAATTGTCAGCAGATTGAGCATGCTATTGAAGCAGTGTTACAGTGGGTGCTCCCAGGTTTCCAGAGGTTTCTGGCATCACATGTTTACGCAATTCCCATAAATTGCGGATGTAGAGGTGACATCCACTATTGTTCCAGACTTGTTGAGATCTAACGAATTTGATGGCTATGTCGATGTGGTTCGCTGAGCAAGATCACTATCGATTCATATATTCATCAGTGTGAGGTAGCTTTTTGCCTCTGGTGACCTTGGTGTAGTATGTTAAACTGACAACGAATGTCAAGCATGTGAATACACACAAACTATTTAGCTGACAGGGTCAGCAGCACTGTACGACCTTTTGGTGATGGTGCTGTAGCCTACAGAAAAGTACCTTCATTGGATAGTTGTAAGAAAATGCAGAAAACCAAGGACAACATTTCCTCTGGGAGTAATGACAGGTGCTAACTTTAAATGTATTCTAAAGGACTATAACTTAGAGATGGGACTTAACAGTATCTAAGTACAAGATTATTGGTGAACATCGAACACGCAATTAGGGATAATACTATTAACTGGAATGATCACCTAAAATAGGTGTTAGGGAAGGTGAATGAAACTGATCTGGGGAAACACAACGTATCTATGAAGGAAATCGAATACAAGACGCTATTGCTGTCAATTTTAGAATATTTTCAAGTGTTTGGAGGCATTCTCAAAAAGACATAACAATATACATTGAATTAAGACATGCATTACTGTGCTGTTAACATGTCGATACAATCCACATTTGAAAGTGTAACAGAAATGCTAGTGGAACTTAAACGGGAATCTCTGGAAGAATGACAATACAGTCATGAAACCGTATTGGGTAAATAAGTATGAACATCAGAATGGAAGGAAGACAAAGGAAGACTTCACTAGTATGATTGACAACAACTACTATAAAAAAACAGCCACACACAATGCACTGCATACACATCTCGAATTTTATTCTGTTTACTCCTGTAATTGCTGTGGTACCCTATAGCATTATGCAGAGAACTCTCAGAACTAAGTATTATCAATAGACACCTCATGGTCGATCTGGTGAAAGCAAGCTCATTGTCTGAAATGAGTTAAATGGGGCGGCAATGTTCGAGATCTAAACTTAACAATATGCTGCTACAGAACAATGTCAATGAAGCTGTGTGAGAGAAACTGCAGTTAGTATATGTCGTGTACGGAGTATGACTATAACAGGGGAATTTTTTTACAATTTTTGGTGTAAAATAAGTTGGAACAATATCATTGTAACATGGGGAAATGTGTTAAAGTTTTGCTATAACAGAGAATAATGTTTTAGAATGTTACTGTACCAGGCTGTTAATTTGTTAGAATTGTACTGTAACAGGGTGCAATTTGTTACAAATTTACTGTAACTTTGGGTAATTTGCCACAATTACACTGTAATAGAGGGTAATTTGTTACAGTTTCACTGTAACGTAAGGTACTTTGGTACAATTCCACTATAATAGGAAGGACATTTTGTTACAATTTTATTGTAATTTTGTTCAATTTGTTAGAATTTAGCCATAATATGGAGCACTTCGTTAAAATTTTGCTGTAACATGAGGGTGCTATTTGTTATAATTTCACCATAACAGGGGCATTTTGTTAAAATTTAGCTGTATATGTTATATTTTTTGCTGCAATATGCGGCAATTTGTTACAATTTAGCTATGAGGGATTTTGCTATAGTTTTGCTTTAACATGGTCAATTCGCTAGTGTTTCAATGTAACATGGGGGAGAGTTGTTACAATTTTACAGTGATATGGGGTATTTTGTTACAATTTTTGATGTAATATGGGGCAGTTTGTTACTATTTTTCTGTAACAATGGTGACATCTGGCGCAGTTTCACACAACATTGTTTAATGCTTATCTGTAATCGAATATCAAATCACAATCAATAGGCAGTTTGTCATATTCTCTCAAATACTATCACAGTGTAACAATCTAGAAGTGCCATACACAATTTCTTTTTAAGTATTTTCGTTATGAATACAACATTGGAATTTACAAAAATAACACAAACAAAGACATAACACCAAAAGGAACTTACAGGAAAGCAGCAAAAGAAGTAATAGTGTGTTTTTCATTGACGAAGGCCACTAATAAATATGGAATAAAATTCGCTAGACTACAGTGATTTTGTCAAAAACTGGAAACTGTGCATAATGTTTAAAAATATATCTACATGTTTTCTCGAAATCTGAATGAATTACCCACAAGAAACTGCCATTGCTGCAAAAAAAGCAAGCTGAAGTTGTGTCTTTGTTGGAGAAAGCATTTAAACCCATTCCTAACCTCTACAGTGTTTTATTCAAGATGCACAGCCACTCAGGAAGGAGAAAAAGAAGAAGAAGAATAAGAAGAGGAGAGGCCAATATGAAGGAGATGAAGAAGACAAAGACGTTAAAGTCAAATAAAACAATGTATTTATGAAAACATGACGTGAAGATATTAGAGGAAAAGAAGAAGAAGAAGAAGAGGAGGAGGAGGAGGAGGAGGAGGAGGATTATGATGAGGGTGATGATGTCACCAAAACATTTAATGTTATCTGGGAAAACTGTATATGTTGGGTATGCTACCTGGAAGTTTAAAGAAGCATGCAATGAAGGCTGTGGATGAAGAATTTGAAAGTACGCTAGGTTCAACGAAACCAGTATTCTTAAAAACGTCAAACTTTTGACCAATACTTACAGATAGATGTAGAACTGTATAGTCAAATATTATGTACAACTCATGTGTGTAAGAAAGCCTATGGAGGAACAAAAAGTCCCAATAGTGTGAGAGACATTATTAACCCAACGTTAGACGGCGGGCTTGTCATAGCATTATCGATATTCAGCTTAAAAAATGAGTAATCGATCTATGCACTATACAATGGTGTGCAGCGCTTAAGGAGGAAACTAACTTTCACATCTCTCACTGCGAAGTAACATCGCTCAATGAAACTTGGAACCACACATAGAAATAAGTGCGATATTGTAATATAGAAGGTAGCTGAAGAAATATGCAGTGAGACGAACAAAAATAAGTTTTACTCAAAGGCAATAATAACACTGAAGTCAATACAATTTGTGGTGATCCTCTGGACATTACAAAAGCTGGGACATGGTTCTTAATAGAGTGTGTGATCCCAATGAACCACAATGCATGTTCTGTGCGGTGTGCTCCCACACGGGCCACAAGGTTGGTAACGAGTTCTCGTGGTAGCGCATTCCATTCCTCCACCAGTGCTGTATGGTCGTTGGCTCATGTGTACTTGCTGAAATACATCCCCCCTACGCTCAATGGGATTTAAGTCGGGGGAATGGGCATGCCAGTCCTTCCGCCGAATATCTTGCCATTCCAAGTTCTCCTCCCCCTTTGCAGTTCGATACAATGGCACATTATCGCCCAAAGAAATGAAACCAGAGCTGTACACACCCATGAAAAGACGCAATAAGGAAGGAGTACAGAGTCACAAATGCTGAATGGTGAGTGTACTGTGTTCCAAGATTTGGAGGTCAGTACACACATGCAACATTAAGCCTCGCTGCACCGTAACACCTAGATCACCAAAACGATCATGTTTGACAATGTTCCTGGGTGCATCATCTGTTCTCACCTCTCACCATATGAGTGTAAATAATGCACCCGGAAACTGTGGAACACGAACGTTTTGGTGGTCCGTGCTCTACAATGTGAGGAAGCATAGAACTGCATAGGCGTACTGACCTACAAATCTTTGAGCGTGGTACACTTATTCGTAAACGTTGTGACACCGTACTCCTCCTCCATTGTACACTTATGGCCATTAAAATTGCTACACCACGAATATGACGTGTTACAGACGCGATATTTAACCGACAGGAAGAAGATGCTGTGACATGCAAATTATTAGCTTTTCAGAGCATTCACAGGAGGTTGGCGCCGGCGCCGACACCTACAACGTGCTCACATGGGGAAAGTTTCCAAACGATTTCTCATACACAAACAGCAGTTGACCGGCGTTGCCTGGTGAAACGTTGTTGTAATGCCTCGTGTAAGGAGGAGAAATGCGTAACATCACGTTTCCGATTTTGATAAACGTCGGATTGTAGCCTATCGCAATTGCGGTTTATCGTATCGCGACATTGCTGCTCGCGTTGGTCGACATCCAATGACTGTTAGCAGAATATGGAATCGGTGGGTTCAGGAGGGTAATACGGAACGCCGTGCTGGGTCCCAACGGCCTAGTATCACTAGCAGTCGAGATGACAGCCATCTTATCCGCATGGCAGTAACAGATCGTGCAGCCACGTCTCGATCCCTGAGTCAACAGATGGCGACGTTTGCAAGACAACAACCATCTGCACGAACAGTTCGACGACATTTGCAGCAGCATGGACTATCAGCTCGGAGACCATGGCTGCGGTTACACTTGACGCTGCATCATAGACAGGAGCGCCCGCGATGGTGTACTCAGCGACGAACCTGGGTGCACGAATGGAAAAACGTCATTTATTCGGATGAATCCAGGTTCTGTTTACAGCATCATGATGGTCGCATCCGTGTTTGGCGACATCGCGGTGAACGCACATTGGAAGCGTGTATTCGTCATCGCCATACTGGCGTATCACCTAGCCGGTTACACGTCTCGGTCACCTCTTGTTCGCATTGACGGCACTTTGAACAGTGGACGTTACATTTCAGATGTGTTACGACCCCTAGCTCTGCGCTTCATTCGATCCCTGCAAAACCCTACATTTCAGCAGGATAATGCACGAGCGCATGTTGCAGGTCCTGTACGGGCCTTTCTGGATACAGAAAATGTTCGACTGCTGCCCTGGCTAGCACATTCTCCAGATCTCTCACCAACTGAAAACGTCTCGTCAGTGGTGGCCGAGCAACTGGCTCCTCACAATACGCCAGTCACTACTCTTGATGAACTGTGGTATCGTGTTGAAGCTGCATGGGCAGCTGTACCTGTACACGGCATCCAAGCTCTGTTTGACTCAATGCCCAGGCGTATCAAGGCCATTATTACCGCCAGAGGTGGTTATTCTGGGTACTGATTTCTCAGGATCTATGCACCCAAATTGCGTGAAAATGTAATCACATGTCAGTTCTAGTATAATATATTTGTCCAATGAATACCCGTTTATCACCTGCGTTTCTTCTTGGTGTAGCAATTTTAATCGCCAGCAGTGTATATTTTCAGACATGCATTCGGCCGTTACTTCATTTTTGAGAACGATAACGTGCGTCTGCATCAAACAGCGCAGACGGAGGATCTCTTGGAATGACAGGAAATACGGTGAATGAGCTGGTCTGCCCATTCCCCCCTACGTAAATTCCATCCTGCACATGTGGGAAGCGTTGGGAAGCGTTCGGGTGTTGTATTGCAGCACATCCACATGCAACGACCATCCAACTGTTGTCAAGTGCACTGGTTGAGGAATGAAACGCCGTGCTACAAGAACTCCTTACCAACTTTGTGGCGAGCATGGAAGTTCATTGGACAGAACATTCATTACCATCCGTTTTGACCACACACCCCTCTACAAATACGGTATCGCTTTTTGTAATGTTCAGGAGACCATCAAAATCACGGTGACTTAAGTTTAACTACTTTTTATATCTACATCTACATAGTTACTCTGCAATTCACACTAAGTGCCTGGCAGAGGGTTCACCGAACCATTTTCATACTACTTCTCTACCATTCCACTCTCGAATGGCGCTTGGGAAAAATGAACACTTAATCTTTCCGTTCGAGCTCTGATTTCTCTTATTTTATTATGATGATCATTTCTCCCTACGTAGGTGGGTGTCACAAAATATTTTCGCATTCGGAAGAGAAAGCTGGGGATTGAAATTTCGTAAATAGATCTCGCCGCAAAGAAAACCGCCTTTGTTTCAGTGGCTGTCACCCCAACTCGCGTATCACATCAGTGACATTCTCACTCCTATTACTCGATAACACGAAACGAGCTGCCCTTCTTTGCACTTTTTCGATGTCCTCCGTCAATCCTACCTGGTAAGGATCCCACACTGCGCAGCAATATTCCAGCAGAGGACGGACAAGTGGAACGTAGGCTGTCTCTCTAGTGGGTTTGTCGCACCTTCTAAGTCCTCTGCCAACAAAGCGCAGTCTTTGTTTCGCCTTCCCCACAATATTGTCTATGTGGTCTCTCCAATTTAAGTTGCTAGTAATTGTAATTCCTTGGTATTTAGTCGAACTGACAGTCCTTAGATTTGTGCGATTTATCGTATACCCAAAATTTATCAGATTTCTTAATGTGGATGACCTCGCACTTTTCTTTGTTTAGTTACATTTGCCACTTTTCGTGCCGTACAGAAATTCACTCTAGATCATTTTGGAATTGGAACTGATCATCTGATGATTTTACTAGACGGTAAATTACAGCATCATCTGCAAACAGTCTAAGGGGGCTGCTCAGATTATCACCTAGATCATTTATGTAAATCAGGAACAGCAGAGGGCCTGTGATACTACCTTGCGGAACGCAAGATATCACTTCTGTTCTGCTCGATGATTTACCGTCTATCACTACGAACTACGACCTCTCTGAGAGGAAAGCACGAATCCAGTCACACAAATGAGACGATACTCCATATGCACGCAATTGGCTTAATAGTCGCTTGTGAGGAACGGTATCAAAAGCCTTCTGGAAATCTAGGAATATGGAATTGATCTGAGATCCCTTGGCCGGCCGGGGTGGTCGATCGGTTCTAGGAGCTACAGTCTGGAACCGGGCGATGGCTACGGTCGCTGGTTCGAATCCTGCTTCGGGCATGGATGTGTGTGATGTCCTTAGTTTAGTTAGGTTTAAGTAGTTCTAAGTTCTAGGGGACTGATGGCCTCAGAAGTTAAATCCCATAGTGCTCAGAGCCAGTTGAACCATTTTGAGATCCCTTGTCGACACTACTAATTACTTCATGGGAACAAAGAGCCGGCTGTGTTGCACAAGGACGATAAGAACGATATTTTCTGAATTTGTGTTGGTTATGAACGAATAAGTCACTTTCTTCAAAGGTGATTCATAATGTTCGAGTACAGTATATGCTCCAGAATCCTACTGCAAATTGAGGTCAGTGATATGGGTATGTAATTCAGTGGGTTACTCCTATTTCTATTCTTGAATATTGGTGTGACCTGTGCTACTTTCCAGTCTTAAGGAACAGACCTTTCGTCAAGTGAACTGTTGTATATGATTGCTAAGAAAGGCGCTATTGTGTCTGCATACTCTGAAAGGAACCTGATTTGTATACCATCTGGACCAGAAGACTTGCCTTTCTTAAGTGATTTGAGATTTTTCGCAACACCTAAAATATCTACTTTTACGTCACTCATGCTAATAATAGTTTAAATTCTTTTTGTCTCTTTGCGTATTTCTTTCAGTTATCTTCTGTAATATGCTATAGCAATTCTTTCTTTTCATGGTTTAATTTTCATCGAGCTATGTTACATGACAGTGATACATCATTGAAAAATTACTTTCGTCATGAAGGTTTGCACACCAGCGTATAAATTACAATCCAAACGATTAAGACTGCTTACAGAGGAACCACTGCCGTAAATACGGCTAATTCGAATGAAATCATTTCAATCATTTCAGAGCTTCGACAAAGACAAAAAACTGTCGAATAATTATGGAGACAGTAGTACATGAGATTCAGAAACAAGCTTGTAAAACACTCCGCTGCATGTATCTTGTGGCGTTCAGACGATATATGGCATGCGGATCTTCTCGAGATTATGCAATACTTATGGAAAAATATATATTTAAAATACATTTTAACCCTCACAATCCCAATTGGAGTGGGTACTTTGTGGCTACCACTTAAAAATATTTTAATTTAGTCAGTTACTTTACATTTTAAAAGTTTGAAAAAAAATTTATTGCTTCTAATAAAGTTTTCTACCAGATTCCATAAACGTTTTTAATTTTTCCATTAAACTTAACCCATAAGTTTAAGTCTCAGTAGCAGATCTGACTCGTTACAGTGAATGTCATATTCGATATTTTCCGGTTCAGGACTATATTTACACATCAATATTTCTTTAAATCTATGTTATGAGGAAAAATCAACAATAATTATCGAAATTTGTATTTTTTCAGAATTAATGTTCCCCACCCCTTCCGTTTGGTAGTATGCACTACTGAAAGAGTGTTGATATTGCTAATAATGTGCTAAAAGATATTTTCGAGTTAAGGCCATACTTACACATCAGCACTCATCAGCACCTCTTTAAAAACTATATTGTTAATATATATCAATAACAAGTAGCACATTTTTTTTTTATACTGTGGGCATAAAGTACTTCTCCTCACCTTGGTAATCCTCGTTATTGAAAATATGTTGTTTCTGTGAGGATTAATAATCATTTTTAGTGTCCACTTGAGCACAGATTTTAATACCACCAACATATTGTCACAAAACTAGTTATGAATGTCATATTCGATATTTTCAGACTCAGGACCATACTTGAAAACCAGTATTACTTTAAAACTATGTTGCGAAACAAAACTGGTTACATATTATTTCGTTATATGTCACAAAACTGTTCGGTAATGAATGTACGTACATTTAAATTCTTCTTGCTAAGGAGCATAACATTTTCTATGTAATATGCTACCTGCATCAGTAAGAAGTTCTCCAATAATAAACACAAACCAAAGCATTCATCAGTTGGACTCATCTTCCTCCCAAGAAGGCGAGAAATGTTAAGCACTCAAGGGCAGGATATGTTGATCCCTTGAACTGTCTGCCTCGCTACAGAAAGTGAAAGTTCAAAAAATTTAAAGTATGAACAAGTGAGCCACACAAGTTGTCTGTGGAAGGGAGGAAGCCACCACTAACTTAATCAGATAATAATGATCACAAACTTGACATTTCTGTCGGTAGATTCAACATAGCCAAAAACTTATTGCAGCAGTGTCCCTCTACTGAGATTTCAGATACTGTGCTACAAAATAACTAGTTTTTTATGAAATTTCAAAAGGCTTTAAGGAGATCAAAACAGCACATTTAAATTCAGAAATAACTTCTTAAGTAACAAATAACTCTGCGTTGATCAAAATCTTTTCACTCGCAGACAAGTCCCTTCCAAAGTCCACCTAATAGTATCTTCTACACAACAAATACTTAACAGCACCACGCCTCTCTTGGAACTGAAAATGATATGATATTTTTTTAGCCCAGCACAACTAATGGAAAGTTATTGGCAGATAAATTCAGTATAGGTTTGCTCGCCATAAAGTAATAGCTTGTAAAGCTCCACTTGCTATGTAGTTTGTAATGCGACACCCAGTAGCGTGAAAATTCTTAAAATATAATAGGCAATTATACGACTTAAAAGAGTTAAAGTTCAAGAATGCTACCCGTTATTCAGTAACATGCATGTGCAGTAACGTACTGGGGACTATAACAAGTTTAGCTCCGAATAAAGAAGAGTTTAAGAGAAGCCTAATGGTCTTATTAGTGCCAACTCCTTCTACTCCGTTAAGGAACTTTCTAGCAGTGCAGTTAACTTATAAATTGTTGACATTATTTTATAACACGAGTTCTGTTTAATATCTGCCTTCTACGCCTCTTCAGCTGTGTAATGCGAACTTTATAGGCAAGTCTCTTAAACTGCCTTTCTTTACGACACTTGACTGCAATGGTTTAGGAATTATCTTATGCACATTTTTTACCTATTCCTCATCCTCTAGTCTCGATTTATTTAGGGTCCATGGAAATACATTAGCATATTAGCTCTTTTTTAACATCATCCCACTCCTCTGGCTTCCTCTACAATTCTCATCACCTCTCAATTAATCTAGCAGCAAGGTCAACTGCAGTAAACAGATAGGTTGTGACACGCACTTCACTAAGGAAGGTTCAGAGAAGTCCTGAGTCCTGGGGTGTCTACTCAGGAGCCAGTGGACACGCGAAACTAACAGGAGACATAATAGTAAGTGCTCAGTCTACATCCTGTTGTAAGTAAAGTAAACATCAAGGTAATCTACAAGCTCGGATATGAGACACTACTTGTCTCAAAATGAATAATTAAGCAAAGATATTCTTTTCATTTCTTTGTAGCCACTGGAGATGCTTAAAACAATTACAGTAAGTGAAACATGTTTGATTAAAATTAATAACACAAATTAGGTTGCAAGAGATGAGTAAATATTAATCTTGTGTTGAAGATAAATAACATTTTTATTTTGTATGAGACATGTGAGCTAAATTTCTTAAACATTATGGCCAGAGTCATTGCATACAATATTGTGTTTTTTCGTTCCTAGAAGATATGATCCGAAACCAGCTCACAGCGATGGTCTACTATTCAGCTACTTCACTCATTAATTCCTTCTTGTGATTTTTTATGATGGTGTAAGTGTTTCTCTCACATACCATATACACAATATGATCACTGAACTGGTTGGTTCTTAATGATATCACAGACGTGGAACCAGTAACTGAACAGTCATACAACTGCTTTACTGGATGGAATCAGTTTCTGTTTCACTACTAACAGACCAATTACCAAATGAAATAAAACAAAATATATTCTTTTTATTAAAAATCATTCTGCTACGGTTGAAATTTTACTCTCTAACAGTTTTGATGTCACAACTGAAGCGAAGAACATCGGATTTCTTGGACTGAATACAGGCTGGAAGTCATTATTGAAGGAACATTTCCATGATCTCCTTCAGACTATGGATGTTACTACCTTCAATATTAAAATATTGTCCACTGTTGTCGTATCACGTTAAAATTAGTTTACTTTGAATACTTTTATTATCTGGCACAGTATAATTTTTTGAAGAAATTCAGTTCAGTCGCATAGGATATTTTACTGCAGAGGACTTTAATGCAGGGCATACGCGATGTTAATTCATAAAGATCGAGTAAGCTTTAATTTAAAAGCTGACGATTCTGCTATTAACTGAACAGTACATCTTTTCCCTCGTGTGTTTGTCTTTGTCAACATAATCTTGTCTGTACTGAACATCTGCATTCTCGGTATAGAATTCGTGATATCGTTCTGGCCGATAACAAAATATATTTGAGAGAAAAAGTAACCTGTCCAAATATCAATGAAGATGAAGAAACAATACACTGTCAGTGAAATTATGTGACATGTCGTTTTTCTTTATTGCTTTAGCGGACTCTTCTTAGCCCGCGACCTGTCCAATGCCTAAAATTCTGCCCGCGCAACGCAAACATACAGTACTAGTGGGCGGACACGAGACAGAGAAACCCATTTTATGTGCGGAGCAGGTTGTTCGTTCACAAAAGTTAGTGTCTCTGTACATCATGCGTTTTAACCGTGCTCAAGCAAGAAAATAAAGGCTTTTCTCTATTAAAATTTATAGTATTGATAATTCTGAAACGACAATTCAGCCATTTCACCTGATCCAATGTTCCATGATTCAGTCCCTATGTTCACATGCCCACAGCAGTCATAACTGATGATTTCGTTGGTTTAAGGAGGTTACAAGAACTACCCGCCTGTTTGACAGCCCTGTTTGCAACCATGCGTGATGAATGGTTTGATACGAAACCTTCAGTCGTACTCCATATTGTGCAATACTCCCAGCTGCGCCACATAACGCCTTCTCTACTTTGCAGAGCGAACAGGCTTCTTGTAAGAACGTTCTGAGAGATGAACATACAACTATCTTACACCTCGTTACAGCTGTAAAGCCTTCCATTCATTTTCCATTGTTACTAACGACGCCAGCAAGTACACAATGGCCAAGCCTCGTCGTTTACGCTGATACCCCTTGCTAGCCGCTGTATCTTCACTATCTGTTTTTTGTTAACGAGGCATAAATCAGCATCTTCGTCATCATTATTTGATCTAACCGCACTGCACTGATACTCGATATAGAATTGGTGATATGAAGGGCTTATTTCAATAGTGGTACAAGTCCATTTTTGTTCATTCTGAGACACAGGGTCCTAAAGTTAAATGAGCGCTAAAAAATCTGTAGTTGAGATACCAGAAATATTCAAGCATTGACTTCTTGCTAGAGATGAACTTTTATTTCTGTTTGTTTCGACCATTAATTTCAGAAGCATCATAGGCAGAAAAGTGGAGGTAATGGACTTGTATCACTACTGAAATAAGCCCATCATATTGTTCTGCCTGATAAAATACATATTTCAGACAAAGCGTAAACTGTCAAAATATCAATGAACATGAAGAAAAAATATATCAGTGAAATTATGCTATATGTCGTTTTTCTGTATTGTTTCAGCTGACTCTTCTTAGTCCTCGACCTGTCCAGTGCCTAAAATTCTGCCCGCACAACGCAGACATACTAGTAGGCGGACTTACCAATGGACAGATAGTTATATGGGATCTTACTGAGAATCTAAGACGGATAGAAGGAGAACTTGATACATCAGAGTGGCGTGCAGTGGAAAGAACGTCTTTAGTAAGCAATTCAAAGTGTTTCTTACATACACCTTTAAACTAGTTCGTAGCACTGGTGAAATTGTTAAGTTTTAAACAGTCAAATGCTAGATTCGTAGATACTGTTTCTGTGACTTTATATCCTCCAGATTTCTCATCTACCGCAAATACATTATTTTGTTGCTTCAACACATAAGAAATGAGACTGCTCGCGTGTTCTTACGCTCCATGCACACTCTGTGTACAAGACCGGCAGGAAACAGACAAGATTGATGGTGTAAATCGGTACCTTACCAAGTATAATGAAGCAGTAGTGGTCGCTTTCAATATAGTACCCATTCAAAGTCCACACACATCTACAGTTTTTCCCCACCACCGCTAAAATCTTTCTGAATGTTGTCTTTCATGAGCCCCCTCAGTAGTTCGAATGGCTTCCCTTCCTGCAGAGCACAAGAACACATTTGTAGTAAAGTGATCAAGCACTCCTGCAAATCAGACATGTTTCCATGAAGTGTCACAGTGTGAGGACGCAGTTGGAGGCCGAAAAACGGTCAAGCAGCAATAGAACCCGATTAACAGCTCCTTAATTATGCGAACTGTCTCGCTCCGTTTGTGTCGAGGTTGTATTGACGTCGAGAATCTTCGTTGAGAATCGCTAACAAATGTAGCACAACACAAAGACCAAAGAACGATCGTCTGTGATGTAAAAAAATTCAAATGGCTCTGAGCACTATGGGATTCAACATCTGTGGTCATCAGTCCCCTAGAACTTAGAACTACTTAAACCTAACTAACCTAAGGACATCACACACATCCATGCCCGAGGCAGGATTCGAACCTGCGACCGTAGCAGTCGCGCGGTTCCGGACTGAGCGCCTAGAATCGCTACTTTGATGTAAAGAAAAGAGCAATGACATGGCTCCATTTTTAAAAACGTAATGCTGAAAAAGTCACGTGTGTTAATTAAATGAGGCGACGCAAATGCTGTTGTGTAAATTAAGTGTTACTGATGTTTCTAGGCACACCGATTTATATCAGTTTTAAAAGCATAGGAGGGTAACAAGGGCGCCCATACTCGGGCTGCCTCCCTACCCCCTCCTCCCCCCCCCCCCCCCCCCCCAGCCCTCAGGGAAAGAAAAAATACTGTGTACTCAGGTGCTTTTCTTTCAAGAAAATGATTTAAAAGTTGGTATTACACATTTTTTTAACAGTATCGCAAATGGAACTTTTTATGGCTACTTAAAAGTCGCCATTCGTCTTCCAAACTATTAAAAATACCCCACACCCAGAGGTCTAGAACCCCCACCACTCCTATTAACAATCGTATGGGCACCCTTGGTGGGTAATATGTGACTTTTAGTGACTGTGAGTATACCGTTAGGACTGTGGCCGTTCGCATAGTTTCGACGCACCAGATAGCTTGGAGCAGACCATCAGCTGTTGTACATTTCAGTCGGCAGATGGAGGACCTCTGCTCTGTGTGTAATTTTGTTCGAAAGATAGCGTACGACAAGGGAAGACGTGGAAACTAGACAAGAAGAACGATTATATTCATAAATTAGTGTTATGACCTGATGAAACTACAATCGTCCGCTCATAACAGTGGGTTCTTTAATTGCTCTGGGAGATGGTTGATTGGAACTACAACATATGGAATATTACTTCACTGTATTAAAAGACTGATAAAATGATTTACTTAACTTCATACAATCTATAGTCAGAGGATTGTGTCGAATATTTACACCCGTCTTTGAATATTAAAGCATCACTTGATACCCGCATTTACAAAACTCTTCTCTTCATGTACAAAGCTCACAAGGTTCATGACAGTGCATTGTACGACATGAATCACTTTTGTGTCCTAAGTAGTTGATGTTGTCTACTCGATCAGAGGTCACGAAGTGGGGCAGAGCCTTCCTCTTCTGGGTTGTATATAGTGATGAGGAGCTCGTGAATGAGTCGTTCAAATGAACGCTTCACTCCAGTGAAGTGTGAACTAACCACTCAATTTCAATGAACTGGTCTTCAAACTCTTCGCAGATAGCACACTCCACACTTTTTTCTAGTTCACTCTTTCTCTTCCCCTCTCCCTCTCCCACTACATCGGCGCTACGTCACTCATCCTCCCTTCACTTCAGTCCTCCCTCTACTGCCTGTCGACGAATCGCGCGGTGTTTGTGGGGAACGATAGGTTTACGAGAGGCTGGGGAGGTGAGGGGCGCGGGGAAGGCAGCGTCAGCTGCTTGCTGCACTGCTGACATCATTACCCGTGACTATTTGTGCAGTTAAACTTCGCGTCTACGGGTAGCCTACCGTTGGCAGCGCTTGCAGACAAATGAATATTAAAGATACAAACGAAGAGGCTGGCTGTGTGAGCACGCACAGCCAACATGAAAATAAAAGGTTTGTTAATAACACTGAAAGAGGGATTTTACCTCAAATCGTACCAATGACTACAGGTGACAGTTTACGTTTTCAATCTGGATGGTTATTATTCTCAAAAATAAAATCTACAGGAAAACTTCTGAAAATTACTTAACGTACGTATATAGACTTTGTGACAGTGGTAAACATACTCATTCTATTTTGGATTAAATATTAAAAGGAACATAAAATTGGACTGCATTTCGTTGGTAGCCCTAGTTTTCAGTCCTTGAATACAACAAATAATGTTTCATTTGGCAGATAAAGACTTTTTTGGGCGCTTCGTGAGAAAATGTCGAGCAAGATTAAATGTAATACCTTCTTTATATGTGACGGGCTTCTCTGTTTAACTTTCCTTTGTCCCCTTCGACCATGTTCTATTTAAGTTAAATCAGACGCTGTAAGAGCGTAAAACGTTGCGTGCACGTTACTGCGCAGTTCGGCCATCTGTTGGTAAAATTATGAAGTATTACGAAGCTTTATTGTACGAGCTAGCGTAGCCGCGGCTGAGCGGCGAAATAGGCAACGTCGCCAGGCTTCCGTACTTCATTAATGAACTACTTCATTTGAACGCTTCACGGCAAAGAGTGAAATGAATGAAGTAGTTCACGGGAATGAACGAGTTCAACCCATCTCTAGCTGTATTTGGCCTCCGTGCAGTGGCGCTGTAGAGCTGGGAACGAGGGTGTGGCTCCGGCAGCGCCTCCCATTCATCGGTGCAGATTGCAGCGAGCCATCACTAACATCTGTGGTATTGATGCGAGGTGCTGACTTCTCTATGACATCGCGATTTGGACGATACCACAAATGGTATTAGTATAAAATGAAAACTTTTGCTGATTGAAATGTTAGAAAAAAATCAATAAGTTTCAGAGCCACAATTTCATTACTTTACAAGTTATTTTATTAAAATACCGAAACAAAAGATTAAATAAGTAGCATGCAAAGGCTGCATGATTTTGTACTACGCTTAAACAATTAGAATCACCGCAGTCTGTACTAAAGCAATACTGGAGCTGCCTACCCCCAGTAGCCTGTTTCGTTTTGTGCCGCAAATCACGAAATACTTGTAAATTTTTTTTAGAGTGTCCAGAGCTGTGCAGAAACGTGTCAATGAAATCCAGAGGCGGTATTATCGCCATTATAAATTTATTGATGACATCCTGCCTTTTATTGGAACCTTCACCTGTCGTTACCTATGTCCTATTATAGCTACATTTATATAAACATTGTCAACAGTCTCTGTACTCTTCAGGGTCAAGTAGGAAAGCTGTTGACTATGAAAGTTGTAGAGCTCAGTTCAGTGCTAATTCGAGAACTCGATAAGCTAATATGTATTCCAGTAGAATATTCCTGTAACATTTATTCATATGAGTTAACCATTTGTGGCATTAGGCACAGCCTTAAGTGTAGTGGAAGTACACTTGCAGATAGTGTCTTCTGTACTCCACGACACTGCGGTGCCAGTTGGGGTTTTCGCCCAGCACTGAACTGGCGAATGATTGGGTTAACTACGGCTCTTGTATCAGGGTTAGTTGATGGCGACGTCTATCATCAGCACCTAGTTGACAAAGGCAATTTACCTTCACATGGTGGTTTTCCCGAATCTGGCTTCTTCAAACTATGGCACGCGTAATACGCAGTACGTGCACCATCGGAGCTGGTGTTCCCCAAGGGTGGGGCACCGACGATCTGGACGCGATCGAATTAGCTGATATCGCACGTCTTGACCATTTTATGCTCCAGTGTCACTCCAACAGTGGCATCCCAGTCACGTGACACTCAGAACGATTCCATTCTCCTCATCATAACAGTTTTCTGTGATTCAATTGCTTTTTAGTTTGTAAGAGGATTATAATAGGACATCAGGACGCCTCGATATGGGGCCACATGGTGGCTGACTCTACATCGTCATAGACCGTGAAACAGAATGGCCAGCAGGTTTCCCAATCCATAAACCCATCGAGATTATGTGAGACGCATTTTTGACTCGATGCCCCCAAATTAACTTTACTAGAGCTGCAAGTTTCCCAGTAGTTAATAAACAGAGGCATGACTTAAATTATTTGGCACCCACATCAACTGCATCCACAATTATTGTGACACTTTTATCGCTGTTCACAGTTATCACATTCCTTATTGGATCTAGGCTGCGTCTTTAATGTTCCCTTTTTTGAACTCATATCATCATCATCATCATTACCATCACTTACTGCTGGATAAAAGCCTTGTAAGTGGCCCGACTGATTAATATTATGTCTGCTACTACTATGTGGGCAGAGAGTTTGTGCTTTGCGACCGTGTGCCTACCCACTCACATGTCAGATCCAGGATGAGGCTACATCTTCCTCCAGAACACTTTGATAGCAACTAACTGAAATGCTTACTTAATATAACGTTCAATATGGAGGAAATTAGTGGGTACAATACTACCAATTAATGTGACACATTTCTTATGAGGCTTCCAGTACATTCAGAGATAATTCATCCAAAGGGCTGCGCTGGTCACATGCTGATTTTTACACATCAATTTGAATCAATTTCACAACCACTCATTCCAGTCTATCGATTGTCTGTTCGTGAGCGTAGTGATATATCACTGATTCCGTACACGCGGCAAGGCAGATATTCGTGGCTTGTGAAGCTGTATTATCTACGATTCGGCTTACCTTTTCACATTCCGCGAACAGTCTGCACGAACAAGCGAATTATATACAGGGTGATTATAATTAAAGTTATACTTTCAAAACGCTGTAGAAATAACACCACTGGTCAGAATGACGTCAAATTGCAAGGGAATATTATCGGAAAAGGGGGAAAACGTATGGAAGAAGAAAAACAATAGTGTGAAAATGGATCAATAGATGGCGCTGCATGTGTCAGAATACGTAAATAAAAACACTTGTCATGCACACGATCCATTGAAGTTGGTGTAAACACGCCGGGTACCCGGCTTTTCCTCCTTTCGCGTCTGCGACGTTCGCCACGACTGTCTCAATGCAGAATCGCACTCTGCAAAGCTGTATTACAAGAATGATGACTGTGTGCACGTCGCTCTGCAGAAGTTCCGGACACTGAAGTAGAGTAAGGAAACGAATTGATTCGACGTCAGTGGAAGCAGTGGCCACAGCAATACAGCAGGAGTTTGGTGTGCAAACGTGCAGTGCACGGAGAATTGCCCGAACATTGGACATACCCGTGAGCACGGTGCGTAAGATCCTACGAAACATCCTTCTTTGCTATCCATTCAAAATTACCCATGTGCACGAGTTGCTTCCTGTTGACCTGCCAGCAAGAGAGAGCTTTGCTTTAGAATTTCTTGCTCGCATGGAAGTGGACAATGATTGGCCGTGGAAGGTTTTGTGGACAGACGAAGCCCACTTCCATCTGACAGAATATGTCATTACACAGAATTGTCGAATACGGGCAACGGGAAATCCACACGCAAATCAACCAGACCACTTCATCCTGAAAGGGTCACTGTGTGGTTCGGGTTTACGGCACCACGATTAAATTATGATGCTCACAGCGCCATCTAAATGTTCAAATGTGTGTCAAATCTTATGGGACTTAACTGCTAAGGTCATCAGTCCCTAAGCTTACACACTACTTAACCTAAATTATCCTAAGGACAAACATACACACCCATGCCCGAGGGAGGATTCGAACCTCCGCCGGGACCAGCCGCACAGTCTATGACTGCAGCGCTTCTGACCGCTCGGCTAATCCCGCGCGGCACAGCGCCATCTATTGCTACATTTTGTAACTATTTATTTTTCCTCTGCTATACGTTTTCCCCCTTCTCCGAAAATATTCCGTTGCAATTTGACGTCATTCTGACCAGTGGTATTATTTCTACAGCGGTTTGAAAGTTTAACTTTAATTATAATCATCCTGTATATAAACACACATTAATAAATACTTTTCAACAGAGTTTGGTTCAAATGGCTCTGAGCACTATGGGACTCAACTTCTGAGGTCATTAGTCACCTAGAACTTTGAACTACTTAAACCTAACTAACCTAAGGACATCACACACATCCATGCCCGAGGCAGGATTCGAACCTGCGACCGTAGCGGTCTCGCGGTTCCAGACTGCAGCGCCTAGAACCGCACGGCCACTTCGGCCGGCTCAACAGAGTTTGTTTAACCTTGTTGGTGTCACGTTCCGTTCCTTATCTCCGAAGCGCGAGCCAGCCAACGACACACACTCTAATGGGGAATGTAGCAATCTTAGGGGAATCCGAACTCTATTTCCTTTAGCCACCAATCGCCACCGTTTTCGCGCCAAAATAAAAGCAACGCTAACGGCGCTGACTCGGCTATTGATATCGGTGATGAGATAGGTAGCTTACAGTCTCCTATAGACTTTGCCATGCATTACACTTTTAAGCTATACGCATCCATGACGCTCCTGCCTACTTTCTAACGTCATATATTCTCCTTCCATTACGTTGCCGTCTCGATGTTTCCTTCTCACGTGGACTGCAACGGAGAACCTTCTTCATCCATCTGCTAATTCGTTTTCGTTCCAGCCATAATGAAATCTTTCATTATAGCCTGTTCCCTTCCTATTTGCTTGTTTATTTCCCTGCCTCTCCTAGCGATTCCCAACATGCTTTCCCCATTGTTCACTGAGTAAGCCGCAGTTTTCGAGATTTAGGCCTCTTTTTTTATTTTTATTTTTTTCTAGTTGAAAGCCCATGTCTCATACACTGGCTGTAAGGTTTCCTTTTCAGGTAAACTAAGTTCTTAAAACCCTATTTAGTTTAACAGAAGCACCCTACGACATAATTACTCCTTGTTTATTTCTTTTCGTGTCCCTCGAGTCGTCACCTACAACTGCCCTAAACATAAAAGCTCGTCAACTGTTTCTGTGACCTCACTGTTAATTTTTACTATAGTAACCATGAAATCTTTCTCAGCGGAGTTATTGCATTAAATGCTTAATAGAGTTTCCGACAATTTCCGGTCTTGTCTTCACCAGGAAAGCAATTGATTGTCATAGAAACAACAGGAACATACAGATATAAATGCATTAGTAGTAACCACTCTGATTAGATATTACATTGGCGCCACAATGACACGTCATCTGTAGCATCGTTGTTTCTGTTTGTGGTTCAGTTGCTTCTCTGACAGTCAGTTGATTTCCTTGCGACGACAGTATCGGAATTTTTGAAAAAATGGCTCTGAGCACTATGGGACTCAACTGCTGTGGTCATAAGTCCCCTAGAACTTAGAACTAGTTAAACCTAACTAACCTAAGGACGTCACACACATCCATGCCCGAGGCAAGAGTCGAACCTGCGGCCGTAGCGGTCGTGCGGTTCCAGACTGTAGCGCCTTTAACCGCTCGGCCACTCCGGCCGGCGGAATTTTTGAAGCGAATTAACGTGACAGGTGCACCGAGAACGTTTAATACGATTTGTGCTATTTTATTTTTGATAATTGCTTGTACACACATCAACAAAAGTGTTGCATCTAGAGCTGCGCTCTACGAAAACTAAGGTTCAGCAGTAAAGAATCATAAATGAATGTGTGAGAGGATAACTGTTTTTATTTGTTTGTTTGTTTGTTTTGTACATAATTAGAACCGAACATCGTTCAATGTTATTCCATTGTATATTTTACATCCGTACTAAATACAAATTGCATTTTAAAAATTTAAAAAGAAATCTACATAATTACTGTTGTCATTTTGTACTCAATAGAACGTTCTTCATCGTGATCAAAGGCAAGAGTTTCCTGTTATGACTGATAAGTGCGAAAGTTGTTTAGCAATAACAGAAACGTGTTTTACATAAACCCGACGAAGTATTGAAGCGATGTTCGATACGTTTTTGTTTTCCTTTTTTTAAAAAAAATTTACCATTCTTTGAGGAAAAAATGGTTGAAATGGCTCTGAGCACTATGGGTCTTAACATCTGAGGTCATCAGTCCCCTAGACTTACATCTACTTAAACCTAACTAACCTAAGGACATCACACACACCCATGCCCGACGTAGGGCTCGAACCTGCGACAGTAGCAGCAGCGCGGTTCCGGACTGGAGCGCCTAGAACCGCTCGGTCACAACGGCCGGCTTCTTTGAGGAAACGGTGTTTCCTCGTGCTATATGATACATCTGAATTGTCTTCTTTTTTTTATTTTTACTACAACATCCCTCTGCTTCACGTTACAAATCAAGAATTTTCGAATAAAACCTGAATTAAACAATGAAAATTTGAAATTTCCCATAAGTACTGTTTACTTTTAAGTAACATACAGGAGGATAGCAGGTTGTGTCGAGGACTTACGCTGACAGGCCGTCCACCTTCGACGGGTGTAGAGGATAATCGATTCTACGATACAAAGGAACCGTTGGCTGAGTGCTCCAGAACTGAATTCGGCGATCCGAAGAGCCTACAAGATGTCATGCATCGCATCACACTGTTATGAAACGACTGAATGATGCCAATCTCCATTCCCGACGACCACGGCAAGGGCTACATTGTACACCTCACCACCACGGTCTCAGTTGCTGATGAGCAAGAAATCATGCAGACTGCCATCAGGTGTTGTTTGCGGACGAGACTAGGATCTGTTTGTACCGCGATAATCACAGGAAACGTGTTTTGAGATAACCCGGTAATATCGAACGCCTCCAACACTCTGTCCCACATGTACAACAAGGTGGTGCTGGAGTGATGTTATGGGGCTGCATTACATGGGCCCTGTACATCAGTCGTGGTTGCTGAGGGCAATCTCACTGCTTTACTGTACAGAGACGAGTTTCTGCAACCAGTAGTGGGGCCGTATCGCCAACATTTTGATAACAATTTGATCCTGAGGGATGATAACTCGCATGCTCATCGGGCTGTACTCATGAACACATTCCTTCAGCATGCTAAGATCAACAGAATGGAGTAGCCTACCGGTGCCCCGGATTTGAACCCAGTCAAACATGAATGGGATCGATTGAAATGATCTGTTTTTGGACGTCGATAATGACCACGCATCCTGCCCGAATTATGCAGAATTGCCACTGAGAAGTGAGATTTTGACCTGGGCTGGCTTGACGGTATGCCACAACGGATTCAAGCCTACATCCGAGTAAGGGGACGTTCCACCATGTACTGACGTTTCTCAGGAGTGCTTTGAAAGAACCCCGGGAGTAAAAGACGATTTTGTTGTTACACAAATATTTGTTTTTTTTTTATCTGGTGATCTGGACACATTTCAAATAAATATACACGCATGTCTTGGAGCCAATTATTGTTGTCTGTCCCATGAATTTCGAAACAAAGGGCTGGTGCAAAACTTTTGTTGATGTGAGCATTATTCTAGTCTGACTAATAGATTTTCAAGCCCACTTTCAGACATGCTCAATTAATTTCTTCAGTTCGTTTTTATTACTTATCTGCACTAGAGTCAAGCAGTGCAACGTCATCAGAAAACGAAGGTGGCCCAGATATGTACGTTTACACAGTTTAAGGATCTGAAAACGTCCTGCAGGACTACTGCGAAAGTTTTAGTGGTATGGAATTCACATCATACGGTTATATAATTGTTTTCTATGCAATAGGTTGTTTTGATTCGTTGCTTCCCTTCAGTACACCGCGAACTTGTAATTATAATTCTCTTAGAAATAATCGATGTGCTCCAGGACTTGATTTTCTTTTTGCTGTATACTGAGTTCTTAATTTGCAACATAGCTTTTCGTGAGCAGTGTAAAGACTGGACGCTGAGAAACTATGCATTTAATCTCGACTCAACGATCATTAAATAAATTTACCATGCTTCGTAAATTGTTCAAAGAGATACAAACTGACGTGATATTATAAACGTTGCTGCTTTCTTTTGAACTCAGCGAACGATTTCCACGTTTCTGGTCTTGCTACACATCGTTCCTGTATAACTTTACCATTCAGTTACCTCTGAATAACTAATAATCGTAACCCTTCAGCATAACTTACGTACAAGGCGCCTCAAAACGTAAGTTAGCCACGTCTGTGTGGCGTTGGTCAAATTGTTGTCACCATATCACTACGGCTGGACGCTACATATTCGGCCAAAGTTTCACAATGAATTTGTGTACAGTTTAGACGATTTGCCAACAAGAACCGTACTGACCCACGTACTTCAACTTTGGAGTACGTTTCCAGTTGCTGCATCATTTCAATTGCACGCTGTGCTGCAGCTGTTATTCGTACCACAGCAAAACCGTCTCTGCACGAGACCCGGAATATGTACTCTCTTCTGACAATGCGCCACTTTCGTTAAGCAATAGCCTTGGCGCGAGACGTCATGTGTAACTTACTTTCTGAACTTCTTATGCGTATACCGGCATAACTCTTTTATTTACTTAAGAGAATGGTCTTTCTACTTTCTTTGTTTCACCCGTTATTCGATCTGAAACGTCCCCTTAGAAAAATTAAGCATGATTGTGCTGGTAAACTTCTACGTTATTTGATACAGAGACAGCTGAGTAAAACTGAACGTACTCAGACTTTTCTCTCTTTACTTATTCTGATCATCACTAAACTGACACACAATATTTTTAGCGTAACGCAAACTGACTTTCAATAATCTCTACCAAAGAATGGCCCTGACTAACAATAACCAATACCTTTCCTGAATCACTCATCTCACAGAAATCTTCGTTCTCGAACTACTGCAATACAGCGAGCGCCAATACTGCCAGCTAAATAAAAGATTCTAACTACAGAAGGCACTAACTACTGATAGGCATAGTTAGCAAATGAAAGATTTTGATAGAGAACAAACAATGTATTTACCTTAATAATGTTCAAAAGTCATCATATATATATATATATCTATCAGTCCATGACATCCATCTTTACAAATTTCCTTTTTCTGGAGGACACACGTACAGATCGTGCTCACATAGTAATCTATCAAAACTCTGGCATCTCTCTCTCCACACCCACCACTGTTGGTGACTAACCTCCAACTGCACAACGCTACGCGCTGTTCACATCCTACTGCCCGACACTACAATAGCGAATATTCCTACAATGCCAACCATCCACAGACTGCACACAGCACAGTCAGTGATTTTCATTCAGAGCGCTACGTGGCGTTACCAACATAAAAACCTAAACAGCCTACTTACAGACCATATTAATGAAATTAATTATAAATGCTGTTCGCCGGCCGCTGGTGGCCGAGCGGTTGTAGGCGCTTCAGTCTGGAACCGCGCGACCGCACCGGTTGCAGGTTCGAATCTTGCCTCGGGCATGAATGTGTGTGATGTCCTTATGTTAGTTAGGTTTAAGTAGTTCTAAGTTCTAGGGGACTGATGACCTGAGATGTTAAGTCCCATAGTGCTCAGAGCCATTTGAACCATATAAATGCTGTTCGCTGAAATATTTGTCCATTTCTTAGAAGCACGATGCATAAATAACAGTGAGTGCTATATAGTCATCTCAGCACGTTGAGTGGTTTTATCTGCTAGATTAACTGTTCAGCCTGTGATTCTATGCTATTTTCCTCAAGTAATACCTTCAAACTTATTAAGGAATATTTATTTATTTTACAGAAAGGACTAAGCAGCTGGAAGAAGAAAGCAAAAGAAGGAATAAGTATGTACCCTACAGCAGTTTCTTCCCCTACTGTCTCCCACAAGGACTGCGTCACTGATCTACAATGGATAGCGCCTACATTGCAGGTACAGTTCAACAGTATCCGTAGAATGGTAGCTGCGTGTTTTCTGTTTTTGTTTCCGATGCTATTGGCGAAATTTTCCTCATTATGTAGGGCAATGTTTGGTCTATGGAACTTAGTTGGTGGACGCAATATGTCGTCATAAAAGTAGCTCTTAAATACCTTGAGAAGAGTACTCGGTACATTTAAATGCTACTGACAATATTTCGGATTCGCTTAGAGGACACCTCCCACAATCGTTCCTCGGTTGTTCATATACAGTCCCGCAACATCCATGTTGTTTATCTCTCTCCCTCTCCCTCCCTCCCTCTCTCTCTCTCTCTCTCTCTCTCTCTCTCTCTCTCTCTCGCGCGCACACACACACACACACACACACACACACAGGAGCAACAGCTATGATTTCTTCGCTTGCTTTTCATGTATTGCATCGGTACGAAAATTGATTTCTCATGTATCGGGTCTAAAGAATAGAGTTAGAAGTTACTGGACTCCAATACATCACACTTGTCATGTAACTAAACCTACCTACTGTGGTATAAACCTTCGATACTGTGCTGTTTGCACGAATCATAACCTTAAATTGCTATTGTAGGGTCTATACATAAAATAGATTGCCAGAAGCTTCTTTTTTGAAGTTCAAATTTGAAGTTTACCAATATTTAATCACGTCTTTCAGATCCTACCGGTGATGACCAGATCTCTTAAACTCTCTAATAAATTTACAAACAGGTTAGCACGGAAATATGCGGAACTTAATACGAGTAGGTCGTATCTCTTCAGAAAGTGAAAATGCACACAGTTTAGATGAAGTGATCGTAAGTTCCTCCAAATGCAATTAAGTAAAAAAGGTCACAGAGCTGTTACTATAATCACAAATATTATTCAACTGAACGGAAACACCTTTCGATGCCTACTGCTCATAACTGTAAAATATGTTCTCCCAGCCTGAATTAAGCGAACGGAGAGAGAACACAAACGGTTCTCGACACTGGGCTAAAATACAGACTAGTTAGACTAAAGCTATACTAAAAGATTGAGAGGTGGTATGAGCCCTCTCTCATATTTCTATCTTACGATTTTCCTCTCTAATTGCATACAGTGAAAAGTCGTTATTCCTTCACACGCGGACTTCCCACGCAGCGTCTCTCGTCACCCGGGTGGTCCGGTGACAGGCGGGCTCTGCTGATCTGGAAAGGGTTAAGCCGACGGGTGTGAGGAAGTCGAGTGAATGCTTTGCAGACGCCGACATTGTCAAAAGACACGCCCGGAGGGGTCTCAAGTAGCGGCTGGGCTAGAGGTTCCGTTACTTCGCAGAAACTTAGCGAAAACACTTTCTGGCGGGCTACCAGTGAGGCGTGGGAATGAGTTGTGTATCCAGGCAGTTGTGGCGGGAAAATTCCCGCACTTTCTGCAAAATAGTAACTGTGATTGGCTTGCTCAGGGCATAGCTCCGTGACGTAGCAAAATCAGCGCAGAAATTGGCGCCAAGAATCTCCATTGGTGGAATGGTAGTGCTCCGGCAATAGAGTGGAATTTTCCGCCGGTTTTCGAGTTGCTGATTGGAACGTTTAACCACGGCCACTGTCGTGGGGGCCGGAATGTTGTGTGTTCGGCCAGTACGGGTGCTCTAGGTAGTCGGCTCTCGCCTTTCGGTCGAGGACGTCGAAGCAACCAGCCATCGCCTATGGTACGCCAGATCGTGTTCTGGCAGTTAAGAAGACAGTTTGGTAATGTATGTCTGCAGCACCGGCAGATAGGGATTTTCCTAGGTGATAATCAGAGCTCAGCAGAGCGCGCCTGTTCGTCTTTTTCTAACTTTGTTCTGTCTTGAGTAGCAGCAATTAATGTTGGGTTAGCTGTGTGTCTCTCTTAAGATTTGAGTGGCAAGGAATTGGCTCCACATACCACTTCGTCTTAAACCTCACAATCTAGTTTAGGGACAACTTCACCTTCATAGCGTTTGTTTGAGTATCCAATTTGAGCCAATTTGATGTATTATAAATGTTTCATGTGTTTTTGTTTATTATTTTGTGTTTAGTCTTAATAAATCATATTGTTATTTTGGACAGAACTTTCATTCTGTTAATCGGTAGAGCAACCCATCATTTCTCACTATGTTAATCAAACCTTCCTTTATTTAACTTATTTATCAAATTAAATTATTGCAGGTGCCAAACTCTTTTCTACTCCACTTGCAGGGTTGATTACAGTCAGTTCGCGTATATTATTTAATCCATGTGCAACAGCAAAAGTCGGAGTTAGAATAGGGGGGCTTAGAGCATCATTTACATATGGAGATTCTAGAAGAATTTAGTGTTAAATACACTGCTTGCCCCGGCACCTCGCAAGATGATTAAGAGCAGGTTGAGCGCAGACTTTAAATGGAGCGAAAGTTGGCCTCATAAAGATTCGTTCCATGATATTACTGAAATCTGTTAAATTATAATAGTTTATAAATTATATAGGTTAGAAAGGTTGTCTTTTATTGGCTATTGAGTCAGTCATTATACAGGGCTATTACAAATGATTGAAGCGATTTCATAAATTCACTGTAGTTCCATTCATTGACACATGGTCACGACACACCAGAGATACGTAGAAAAACTCATAAAGTTTTGTTCGGCTGAAGCCGCACTTCAGGTTTCTGCCGTCAGAGCGCTCGAGAGAGCAGTGAGACAAAATGGCTACAGGAGCTGAGAAAGCGTATGTCGTGCTTGAAATGCACTCACATCAGTCAGTCATAACAATGCAACGACACTTCAGAACGAAGTTCAACAAAGATCCACCAACTGCTAACTCCATTCGGCGATGGTATGCGCAGTTTAAAGCTTCTGGATGCCTCTGTAAGGGGAAATCAACGGGTCGGCCTGCAGTGAGCGAAGAAACGGTTGAACGCGTGCGGGCAAGTTTCATGCGTAGCCCGCGGAAAATTGGCTCATGCCACAACTGGAGACCGACAGCGCCGACTTCATCTTTCAACAGGATGGTGCTCCACCGCACTTCCATCATGATGTTCGGCATTTCTTAAACAGGAGATTGGAAAACCGATGGATCGGTCGTGGTGGAGATCATGATCAGCAATTCATGTCATGGCCTCCACGCTCTCCCGACTTAACCCCATGCGATTTCTTTCTGTGGGGTTATATGAAAGATTCAGTGTTTAAACCTCCTCTACCAAGAAACGTGCCAGAACTGCGAGCTCGCATCAACGACGCTTTCGAACTCATTGATGGGGACATGCTGCGCCGAGTGTGGGAGGAACTTGATTATCGGCTTGATGTCTGCCGAATCATTAAAGGGGCACATATCGAACATTTGTGAATGCCTAAAAAAACTTTTTGAGTTTTTGTATGTGTGTGCAAAGCATTGTGAAAATATCTCAAATAATAAAGTTATTGTAGAGCTGTGAAATCGCTTCAATCATTTGTAATAACCCTGTATTTTTATGTATATCATTATCATGAGCAGCATCTATTAAAATATGCGTATTAATTTATGCATACGCAGTGGGAATCTCAGGTTTATGACATGCGTTCTATCTTATATGTTAAAATTTAGTTACTGAAAAACTGTAAAATTGTAATTATTATATAATGAGTTGGTTAGTTTCGAGACATGTAATGTCACAAGGACTAAATTTTGTAGGTGTACAAAGAATCTGGTATATTACACATAACTGAAGTATGTGATAATTCTGTAATGGATAAAAGCTCTGTACTACAGACTCCAGAGCGAAGGAGATATTGATAGTGTGAAAAGACCAGGCTGGCGTTGGAACAAAATAGGGAACAGTTAGCAGAGGCAGTGCATTCACAAAACACATTTTTTTAGCACACACTATGAGCCCTGTGCGATAAGAGGCCCTGCAGCGACACTGACCTGACATTTTGAGGAAAATTAACAGTTAGCATTTTTCACTGAATATAATAACTTCTTAGGATTATATCCGTATGATTACGCAGTATTTTCAAAGCACTGGAAATGCTATATCATTGACATAAAATTGCAGCCATTTTCGTACGTTAAATATATTCCATGTAATTATACTTTATCGAACCAAATGTGTCGTGTTACAAATCAGAACAAGAGTTCTATTTACATGTTCACTTCCTCTCTGATGAGCTGAGCATTATTACTAACTTGCATCACAGTTTTATCGACTGAAATTGTTTGCTTTACATTGTTAACTAAGTTCTCCTAAAAGTTGTTTGTTGAAATACTTTCGCACCAAACGATGACCGGCATGTGTGGCCGAGCGGTTCTAGGCGCTACGGTCTGGAAGCGCGCGACCGCTACGGTCGCAGGTTCGAATCCTGCCTCGGGCATGGACGTGTGTGATATCCTTAGGTTAGTTAGGTTTCAGTAGTTCTAAGTTCTAGGGGACTGATGACCTTAGAAGTTAAGTCCCATAGTGCTCAGAGCCATTTGAACCATTTGAACCAAACGATGTACCCTGCTAAGCGAATCAGTCGGACGACCAGAATACTCCCAAAGCCCAACAGCTGCCCGTTTGCATTAATGTTTGGGATAATATAGCTGTTTTTGAGATCCTGTTTTACATTCCATTTAAGTTCAGCAGCAAAGTGCCTTACGGTAAGTTTGTTCACCGTGTTTCAACGCATTTCTATAAATTTTTCATGCGTGCTTTAAAGTTTAACACATTCAGATACTCTAGAGTGCTCATTTGCTCTCACCAAATGTCGCAACGGTAGATTTGCAGCTTCCACCGCTAAGTACAATGTAGATCATTCTTTCCAAATCGGTGTGTTGCGACGTTTTGCTACGTGGTCTAGTCCTTTGGACTATGTCGCGAAATTTTGCGCTATCCAAACGTATAAACTTTATAAATTCATAATACGAAGCATTTTACTTTTTTTTACATTCGAATAAAGCCACTATGGACTAAGATTTAGAATCAATATTATTTTCCGTTTTTAGCTTTTGTTCGACGGTCAGCTTTGCAGTCCTGCCAGTATTTCTTGCACTCATCACTCAGTGTCTCTTCCGGTCTTCAGACAGAGTCCCCTTCAACTTTTGAATTCTTCTCCCAGCTTAAAACCGGGCAGTTTTTACCATTTGTCTAACTTCATTCCTATACACGATTTTGTTTCTGGAACATCGGTCTCTGAGATCTTTGTCACATTAATGGAAAAATCCCAAACCTTTTTCCTTTGCCCTTATGAAATTCCAAGTTTTGTTTGTTAGTCGATCATCGGACATTCTGAAGACCTGTGGGTAGAGCACAGCCTACTCCTTTTAATCGATGATGTTACTGGTTCTGTCTTTCTATATAGACCCTCATCTGATCTAAAAAATTATGTAGCCATTGATCAATTTGTTGCCTAAAATCTTCCTTAATATCTTGCGTTCTCTTTTGACTCATATATCGACTAGTCCCCATCTGTTCATAGTCAAAGTCACCGAAGCATATAAAATCATTGTACTTAGACAAACGTACCATAGCGCCTTATTTGGCTCCAGTGCTGAACGGCTACTTATAGAAGTTCTTCGTCCGATGATATGCTCGGTTCAGTTTGGGTATTCTAAGAATGATCGCTTCCTATTCTAAGCCATTCTGTTAGATTATCTGTCCTGATTATCTGAATTTGTTTATACGATTAATCTTTCTTTGGTTTAAAGTCATCTGTTCTGGTCCATTGGCCATGTTGGTGATGTATTTTGTCTTTTCAAAGAAAGCCTGTAATCCTACTTTCGCAGCTGTCTCCGTCAATCGACAAAGCTTTATGATCGCTGGGTTAGTATTGCTGGAAAACATGGCCGGGTTATCCGCAAAGTCCAACAATCAACGTACACCCCTTTTAGTTTGGGCCCCAGTGTGAACCGTTCTTCAATTTCCTCTTCGTCCCTCAGTGTCTTCAAATGGCTCTGGGCACTTTGGGACTTAACTTCTGAGGTCATCAGTCTCCTAAAACTTAGAACTACTTAAACCTAACTAACCTAAGGACATCACACACATCCATGCCCGAGGCAGGATTCGAACCTGCGACCCTAGCGGTCGCGCAGTTCCAGAATCTAGCGCCAAGAACCGCTCGGCCACCCCGGCCGGCCCTAAGTGTCTTCCTCCATTCCTGAATGATCTGTTCCCAGACAATTAAAAGGAAGTGGAGACAGTCCATCACCTTTTCTGATGCCAGTTTTCATTTCAAAGGCGTCCGATTTCTCGCCAATAGTGAATTTCGAAACACGAAACTTTGCCAACATGTAACATCAGTGGTTTTTTACTTTATATACGTGAGAATAAATAGCAGTAGTTTAAACAGCAATTTCCTTGCATTCTGTTGGTGGTGACATGTTTCGGTCATCATAACCATCATCTAACCACAGTTAATTTAGCCAGACCTCATAAAGGTCCGCTGCACAGATCATCTGTGTACTGCCAAAAGGTATCCGTCACCAGCTGCAGTCATGCATGCAGCAAACCAGCGCCTAGATGAGTGCGGCTAAATCCACACTGCGACTGACTAGCAGAGCCGTCTCTGAATGACCTGGGGTCGATACGAGATAGCGCCCTCCACCAGTCTTCAGACTGTGCATATCCACATCATTGTGTTAGCAGTTTTCTTGTTTTAAGGGAAATAAAACGCTTGGTCACAGTTCACTATTTAGTTATCTAAGCAGTGGTCGTTCTTTGATTTATGAATTTAGTTAATAAAAGTCAACTCTAACATGTAAAGTTAGTGTCCTGGCTAATGTTTGTTATGTTTGTCAACTAATGGTTTAACAATCGCAGTGCATACCATTTGGTAACTGTCAAATCCACACAAATTATAAAAATGGATGTACATATACACTGAAGCGCCAAAGAAACTGGTACAGGTATGCGTATTCAAATACAGAGATACGTAAACAGGCAGAATACGACGCTGCGGATCTACACCGCTTATACAGGTTGTTACAAAAAGGTACGGCCAAACTTTCAGGAAACATACCTCACACACAAATAAAGAAAAGATGTTATGTGGACATGTGTCCGGAAACGCTTAATTTCCATGTTAGAGCTCATTTTAGTTTCGTCATAATGTACTGTACTTCCTCGATTCACAGCCAGTTGGCCCAATTGAAGGAAGGTAATGTTGACTTCGGTGCTTGTGTTGACATGCGACTCATTGCTCTACAGTACTAGCATCAAACACATCAGTACGTAGTATCAACAGGTTAGTGTTCACCACGAACGTGGTTTTGCAGTCAGTGCAATGTTTACAAATGCGGAGTTGCCAGATGCCCATTTGATGTATGGATTAGCACGGGGCAATAGACGTGGCGCGGTACGTTTGTATCGAGACAGATTTCCGGAACGAAGGTGTCCCGACAGGAAGACGTTCGAAGCAATTGATCGGCGTCTTAGGGAGCACGGAACATTCCAGCCTATGACTCGCGACTGGGGAAGACCTAGAACGACGAGGACACCTGCAATGGACGAGGCAATTCTTCGTGCAGTTGACGATAACCCTAATGTCAGCGTCAGAGAAGTTGCTGCTGTACAAGATAACGTTGACCACGTCACTGTATGGAGAGTGCTACGGGAGAACCAGTTGTTTCCGTATCATGTACACCGTGTGCAGGCACTATCAGCAGCTGATTGGCCTCCACAGGCACACTTCGGCGAATGGTTCATCCAACAGTGTGCCAATCCTCATTTCAGTGCAAATGTTCTCTTTACCGATGAGGCTTCATTCCAACGGGATTAAATTGTAAATTTTCACAATCAACATGTGTGGGATGACGATAATCCGCACGCAATTGTGCAATCAAGTCATCAACACAGATTTTCTGTGGACGTTTGGGCAGGCATTGTTGGTGATGTCTTGATTGGGCCCCATGTTCTTCCACCTACGTTCAATTGAGCACGTTATCATGATTTCATACAGGATACTCTACCCGTGCTGCTAGAACATGTCCCTTTACAAGTACGACACAACATGTGGTTCATGCACGATGGAGCTGCTGCACATTTCAGTCGAAGTGTTCGTACGCTTCTCAACAACAGATTCGGTGAGCGATGGATTGGTAGAGGCGGACCAATTCCATGGCGTCCACGCTCTCCTGACCTCAACCCTCTTGACTTTCATTTATGGGGGCATTTGAAAGCTCTTGTCTACGCAACCCCGGTACCAAATGTAAAGACTCTTCGTGCTCGTATTGTGGACGGCTGTGATACAGTACGCCATTCTCCAGAGCTGCATCAGCGCATCAGGGATTCCATGCGACGGAGGGTGGATGCATGTATCCTCGCTAACGGAGGACATTTTGAACATTTCCTGTAACAAAGTGTTTGAAGCCACGCTGGTACGTTCTGTTGCTGTGTGTTTCCATTCCATGATTAATGTGATTTGAAGAGAAGTAATAAAATGAGCTCTAACATGGAAAGTAAGCGTTTCCGGACACATGTCCACATAACATATTTTCTTTATTTGTATGTGAGGAATGTTTCCTGGAAGTTTGGCCGTACCTTTTTGTAACACCCTGTATAAGACATCAAGTGTCTGGCGGAGTTGTCAGATCAGTTACTGCTGCTACAGTGCTAGAATATCAAGATTTAAGTGAGTTTGAACGTGGTGTTATAGTCGGCGCACGAGCGATGGGACACAGCATTTCCGAGGTAGCGATGAAGTGGGAATTTTCCCGTACGACCATTTCACAAGTGTACCGTGAATATCAGTAATCCGGTAAAACATCAAATCTCCGACATCGAAGCGGTCGGAAAAAGATCCTGCAAGAACGGGACCAACGATGGCTGAAGAGAATCGTTCAACGTGACAGAAGTGAAACACATCCGCAAATTGCTGCAAATTCCAATGCTGGGCCATCAACAAGTGTCAGCGTGCGAACTATTCAACGAAACACCATCGATATGGGCTTTCGGAGCCGAAGGCCCACTCGTGTGCCCTTGATGCCGCACGACACAAAGCTTTACGCCTCGCCTGGGCCCGTCAACAACGACAGTGGACTGTTGATGACTGGAGACATGCTGCCTAGTCGGACGAGTCTCGTTTCACATTTTATCGAGCGGATGGACGTCTAAAGGTATGGAGACAACCTCATTGAGTCCATGGACCCTGCATCAGCAGCGGGCAGTTCAAGCTGGTGGAAACTCTGTAATGGTGAGTAGTGGGGCAAGGTTCGCGTTAAGACACACTGCATTGTTGACAAATTTATTCAAGATGGCGGCGATGACGTCATCCAAGATGGCGGCATGTAGACTTGGCGACATCGCATGACGTCATCCAAGATGGTGGCTTTTGGCGGGAAAATAGGTGAATTGTGCTATGTCCACTAACCTAACCTCAAGAAAAAATGGCGGCAATTTTCAATTTTGGCGCGAAAATAGCCCAATTGTGCTACGTCCACTAACCTAAGCCTCCAGAAGAAAAAAATGGCGGGAAGTTTGAATTCCAACAGGATAATGCTTGCAAAGAACGTACTTGTCTTTTTATTATTATTGATTATCATTCATTAACATTCATTATTATTTATTATTATTTATTATCATTCCTTATCATTTACTACTATAGGCCTACCTCCACTAGAAAATTGCTCCAAATTCAAATTCCAACACGATAATGGCTGCAAAACCTTACTTTTGTTAATTATTATTCATTATTATTTATTAACATTCATTATCATTCATTGTCATTTATTATCATTCATTATTATTTATTATTATAGGCCTACATCCACTAGAAAATTGAGCCAAATTCAAATTCCCACACGATAATGTCTAAAAACTGTACTTCTATGTATTATTATCATTTATTATTTATTCAAGATGTCCGATTTTCTCGACGAGAAAGCCATTTTCCTTACATCCATAACAAAAATATATCACAAGTTCAAATCCCAACACCATAATTGATCACACATACGAACTTTCTCCCTCACTTATCTTTTTTCACTGTTAGCCTATCATAATCGCGTCAAATAATAAACTGCTCTTATAGTAACGTAAGTCACGTCCTTTGATTTTGCAGGGGGGAAGGTACTGAAGACTTTATTTCAAGCAGTAGGTCATCACTTGTTCTCCAACACAGTCAGCACACACATCTTTGATATCGTAGTGCAGTCAACACGACGTCCGCGCTCCAACTGAATTAGTTCAAATTCTCGCCACCCCCTGCCCAGCACGCGGAGACACTGCCTACACCTGTCCCGTGAGGCGGCCTGCCACTAGTGCGAGGGGCAAGCCCAGCGATCGCTCCCACGTCATAAACATGTTTTCGCTGGACACGCTGGAACTTGTCAAGTTTGACGTGACAGCGGCCCCTTGTCCACTCACCACGTGTATTCGTCGCCTCCACACGTTTCCCGCCAAAATTGTCTGCCTCGGAGCTGAATCACACAACGGTCGACCGTTCGCTGCCACACTTTTGGCACCACGTTCAAACCTGTCGATGCCGACCGATCACCGTCCACCACGTGTCCCTGTGCGAGCGAGAACGCAGTGCTACACTTTTGGCGGCAAGGTTTACTCAACAGTGGTATACGCCATGACTATATAACAGCACGTTTGGACCACACTAGAACGCCCGCTAATTGACTCACTCTTGAATTCTTGGATGGTTGCACTCTGAGTTATTCGGGGGGGGGGGGGGGGGAGGGAGTATTGTGAATACAGTTTGTCCGCGCTGGAGGTGGATCGCATTGGTGCCTTCCTGACTTTTTCACTGTTTGATGGTAGAGGATAAAGATGATAGGATCTGTTGTACTTGTACCTAGTTTGAGGTGTACAACATTGTGTGCATTTCCGGCGAATGGTCAAAACAAGGTCCTGTGTAGTAACTGAGATTGTTCTGTTTATAGATAGGTTGCAGAAGGTAATAGATATGTATTTCTCCGACTTAAATGGCAGAGATCAGATGGGTGAAGATAAATGCATACTCATCTATGCTTAGAAGGGAAGAATGCTTTTTTATTATTAAGTAAGTTTTGGCAGGAGTGAATATGGTTTTATATATGCAAGTGGAGATTGTGAGCAAAGGGTGAATAACGTCGGGTTCGCTGGCTGGGGATGACACTGTTTACATGTCCTGTTGGAGATGCAAGGGGAAGATAGAGATCTGCGCTATTCAGGAATCCATTTGTGCACTGTATGTCGTTAGACAATAGCTGGAGAGCAGGTAGAGGGAGAGCCCACTTCAGCATTCTGGTCCTGGGGCTGAGTGGACGGCTGTTTAGACGGACAGCTATGTGGCTTTGACATGCCGACGGCGACGCTCGGACACTTACTTTGTAAGGAGCTATGGGATTAGTTTGAGTACTTAGTACTTGTTTGGGTGGTTATTGGATTAAGAACTGTAATATTGAAGGTCATGTCCTCAGCGGGACCGCTGTGTAATTGAGTAAGTGTGTTTACGTATTTGAAGATATGTTTCGCGAATGATGAGGTTAAGTTGATGGCGCAGTTTAGCTACCACTGTAAAAAAAAATAGCTGTCTGCTGATGAAAGAAATAAAGAAAGAAAGAAAGAAAGAAAGGGATGACCTTGCCCCCAGACCTGATGGATGAGTTGTTAGATAAGAGCAAGTGATAGTTGAATGATGCTATGTGTTCGGATATAGGAGTCTCTAAACAGTGGGGCGAGATTTTTTTTATGTGGAAATTTATGCAATCAAAAAATGGCTCTGAGCGCTACGGGACTTAACATCTATGGTCATCAGTCCCTAGAACTTAGAACTACTTAAACGTAACTAACGTAAGGACATCACACAACACCCAGTCATCACGAGGCAGAGAAAATCCCTGACCCCGCCAGGAATCGAACCCAGGAACCCGGGCGCGGGAAGCGAGAATGCTACCACATGACCACGAGCTGCGGACATTTATGCAATCTATAGATAGTGATATTCGACCGCTAGTGACAACAGTTAAGAGCGGAAAAGTAGGTACAAATCGAGCGCTGGCAGAATGTTGCGGCAATGGTAATACTATTTACTTGAAGGTGGAGGTGGTAAATATGGACCAAGCTTTGAATATTGTCGTATGTGCTTGATGCTCTGTATAAAAGTTTGACTCTTTAATTGCATTTGGTATTTCTGGGTGTGTGTAAAATTAATTTTACTGTTGAAAGTGCGAGAAAGATGAGTTGATTGGTGTTTAGATACAGGCTACGTTTGTAATTCGAAAAGAGGGGATGAGAATGGTAAATTGATTAATGGGCATGGTTTGTGGGGTGATATATGAGTGTCAAGATAGGGTTGAGGACGTCTGCGTATGTTGATGGTGGGATGGGTGTGAGGTTCGGTGCGCTGGGAGGTGTAAATTAGATCTTATTTTTTAAAAAATGTTGTAAAGTAAGAATAATATTGAGAAGGTTTTTAAATGGCTGGTCACGCGACGAGGCGAGAGCAGGGATGTGTAGTTATGTTTAGTTAAAGGTCCGTGTAATGTCGTGTGAGGAGCAATGTGCAGTGTGCTACAGTGTCATAGGAGGTAAAGACATGTGCTGCTATGATGTGTCTAGCGTATGGAGGCTGCGCTTTGGAATTATGCTACGTTGATATAAAGCTGACTTTCACCCGCGTTCGGTGGTCGCGGCTCGGGATCGCGGTCCTGGACGGACATATGTGTGTGGTTCAGATGGTTCAAATGGCTCTGAGCACTATGGGACTTAACATCGGAGGTCATCAGTCCCCTAAAACTTAGAACTACTTAAACCTAACTAACCTAAGGACATCACACACATCCAAGCCCGAGGCAGGATTCGAGCCTGCGACCGTAGCAGCCGCGCGGTTCCGGACTGAAGCGCCTAGAACCGCTCATATGTGTGTGTTTTGACCGCTGACGAGCGCGTTGACCGCGCCAACTCACGCTTGCGGAACCCGAGCATGGGCTGTGCGAGGTCTGAAATCAGACGGATGGGTGACTTCTTGATCCTGTGGGCATGGCGCAGAGTGGGGGTACCTGCGCACGTCTGCTGAGTTATTTTGCGAGCGGATCTGCAGGCTCTGCTATGCGTCATTAGTACAGTTTACGAGTACTGAGCGTATCTACACATCTGTGTGATGCATTATTTAGTAGCATTTTGCTATAGTGTGTACTGAAATTATGATTGGGTGCGTGTCTGTGGGCTCTGCAACATGGTCCAGGGCACATCTGGGATTGGTGTTTTGTGATAGCATGATAGATACACTGTATAGTTAAATAAGTTGTTAAAAAAATAAATACAGTGTTCTCAATGATTACACGCGCCTGCAGCACAGATCAGAGTGATTGGTTTTCTGTCACCATCTCGGTTGCATGCGAGTAGTAAATGTTTTCCCGGCCGCGTTAATTGAGTGTGTCAACGAGCTATGAGCTATTCTGAGAATAGATGTGAAGGCTGGTCCAGATCTGAGACGCCGGCGGTATACATGAGAAGAACAATGCAGCTTTCACATGTGTCGGCTGTCACGAGTGCTCAGAAACTGAACTTGGCTGGAGACTATGGAATCCCCTTCCCCGCCGACCGCACGCGCGCGCGGCCTGCCTTGGAGCGTAATCTAAGGCGCATAGGCGGTATCAAATTCTCCGGTGATAGGTGCGAATGCGACTGTGTTGAGGTCATGTTTTGGGGAGGCCGAGCAGAGACTTTTGGTCGGTTTTTCAGCTGGTGGTGTTTGGGCGCATCTGTTGCACTATTTTGCGAGCATGTCTGTGCACTGTGTAGTGCTTTATTTGGAGTTTAAG
The DNA here is from genome assembly GCF_023864275.1 of Schistocerca cancellata. Classification (NCBI taxonomy): domain Eukaryota; kingdom Metazoa; phylum Arthropoda; class Insecta; order Orthoptera; family Acrididae; genus Schistocerca; species Schistocerca cancellata. The sequence continues at coordinate 820,238,341 of NC_064629.1, forward strand.
AGTACAGAGCTCGTTTGCTGATATTGTGTACTGCATTATTTAAGAGCTGTTTGCTATTGTGTGGTGAAATTAGGAGTTGTTTACGTGTTTGTGGCCTGTGTCAGATGACCACAGTGGGATCAGTGCGGGTGTTTTGTGACAAATATACTCCACAACTAAATAAAAGGGCTCCAAATAAATAGAGTGCAGGCCTTCCTTACTTCCCCGAGCAGCACAGCGCAATCTGAGCTGTTTTTGCGCAATAACGGCAATCTGGTCAGAATGTGAGTGAGTAGACAAATAACTGGACAAATTTATCTGTAGAGGAGTTACAGGTCTGGATTGGAATGAATATCTTGATGGGTGTGGTTGTGTTGCCAAGTGTAGTGCACTACTGGAGTTCAGAAACTGCCTCATGTGAGCGTTACATATCGTAACCTATGAGAAGTAAAAGTTTCAAAAAGATATGTCGCAAATAAATAAAGTACACTCGTTCCTCCTTCCATCAGCCTATGCACTGAAATTATTTCCGAAAATTAGCAGTTGTTTGGCTATTTGGAGGTAAATGTTTTGCATTATTTACAAGCGGTTCGCATGTCTGTAGGCTGTGCTATGAGTTATTTTTAATTGTTTACAATTAGCAAGCGTGTGTCTAGAACATTATAAATGAGTTATGTAGGAATTTTTTGCAGTAACTGTATGATGTGGGACGTGATAACATATACTCCATTCCTAAATAAAGGAAATTCGTTCCTCCATCCATGGACCTAGTGCAGGGTGAGCCCGTTTACCAGAAACGTGTAGGAAGAGGTTGAGTGCTGGTGGCTTAGTTTGAAACAATTTTCTTAGGTTGGTGGTGGAAGCGCAAGTGAGCTTTGTTTATTGGCAGATTTCAAACTTGGCGCTGGTTCCTAGGAGAAGGAGCTGGCGATCTGGTCCTCGAAAAGTAGTTGAAATTAGGGAGTTGAACACGTTTGCATACGTATATGAAATTGTAAATTCAATTATTTAATATAGCGGGGTGGTGAGAGTGAATTTGCGAGCGTTCTTGCGACTAGCAAACGCGCTGTTATACGGTCATGGTGGATTCAACTGTCAGTCAAACTTTGGCGCCAAACGTATCCTTTGTCCGGCACGCGGTCAACAGGTTCCATCGTGTCCGGCATTAAGTGCTCACGGTTGCGGAAAGATGTTTACGTAGTCGGACTCTGAGACGAGCGCGGCTGACCATTTGTGGTGGGACCCTGAGGCGCCGCTCGCCACCTACCTGTCGTGCTGGCCGTGGAGGTGTGCGGGCACCGCTGGTCGCTTGACGTCAGCCGGCCAGGGAGCTGCCGATGGAGCGGGCTCATCCGGCCGCGTGTACGTCAGCTGCGCTCTGGAGTTTCGCTGTGTGAGCATGGAGAAGTCAGTTGGAACACACCTGCATGACCGTAATGTCTGAAATAAAGAGTCATTTTCCAGGTATTTACAGAAGGCTATGTCCGTCTCGTGTATGGAGGGTGTGTGACGTAAGCGGGGCGGCGGCGCAGCGATTGTACAGTTATTACGCGCGCACGAGAGCGAGTCAATTAGCGGGCGTTCTAGTATGGTCCAAACGCCACTGTCAAGCAAACTTTACCGCCAAAAGTGTAGCACTGCGTTCTCGCTCGCACAGGGACACGTGGTGGACGGTGATCGGTCGGCATCGACAGGTTTGAACGTGGCGCCAAAAGTGTGGCAGCGAACGGTCGACCGTTGTGTGATTCAGCTCTGAGGCAGACAATTTTGGCGGGAAACGCGCGGAGGAGACAAATACACGTGGTGAGCTGACAGGGGGCCGCTGTGACGTCAAACTCGACAAGTTCCAGCGTGTCCAGCGAAAACATGTTTACGACGTGGAAGCGATCGCTGGGCTCGCCCCCCGTGCTAGTGGTCGGCCGCCGCCTCACGTGACAGGGGTAGGCAGTGTCTACGCGTGCTGGCCAGGGGGTGGCGACGATTTGAACTAATTCAGTTGGAGCGCAGACGTCGTGGTGACTGCACTGCTATATCAAAGATGTGTGTGCTAGCTGTGTTGGAGAACAAGTGATGACCGTACTGCTTGAAATAAAGTCTTCAGTACCTTCCCCCCCTTGCAAAATCAAAGGACGTGACTTACGTTACTGTAAGAGCAGTTTATTATTTGACGCGATTATGATAAGCTAACAGTGAAAAAAGATAAGTGAGGGAGAAAGTTCGTATGTGTGATCAATTATGGTGTTGGGATTTGAACTTGTGATAGATTTTTGGCATTCTGCCAACGGCCTTGTCAAAGAGGGTAGGAGGAGCGGATAGAGGTTCAGGGCACTTTCTTGTCCTAGGGGTGTGAAATTGCCCCTAAAAGCGGAAGAATCAGCAATGATCAACGACATGAGGATGCAGAAGGCAATGGAAACCACTGCATTAAAGACACGTAACGTGTATCCACAGGACATGTGGCCTGTAATTGAAGAAGTGTCATGATGATCTCTCCATTGGCAAAAGATTCCGGAATAGTTCCCCATTCGAATCTGTGGGAGGGGACTGCCAAGGGGGAGGTTACCATGAGAAAAAGATTGAATAATCTACAAAAGGATAACGTTCTACGAGTCGGGGCATGGAATGTCAGAAGCTTGAACGTGGTAGCGAAACTAGAAAATCTGAAAAGGGAAATACAAAGGCTCAATCTAGATATAGTAGGAGTCAGTGAAGTGAAGTGGAAGGAAGACAAGGATTTCTGGTCAGATGAGTATCGGGTAATATCAACAGCAGCAGAAAATGGTATAACAAGTGTAGGATTCATTATGAATAGGAAGGTAGGGCAGAGGGTGTGTTACTGTGAACAGTTCAGTGACCGGGTTGTTCTAATCAGAATCAACAGCAGACCAACACCGACAACGATAGTTCAGGTATACATGCCGACGTCGCAAGCTGAAGATGAACAGATAGAGAAAGTGTATGAGGATATTGAAAGGGTAATGCAGTATGTAAAGGGGGACGAAAATCTAATAGTCATGGGCGACTGGAATGCAGTTGTAGGGGAAGGAGTAGAAGAAAAGGTTACAGGAGAATATGGGCTTGGGACAAGGAATGAAAGAGGAGAAAGACTAATTGAGTTCTGTAACAAGTTTCAGCTAGTAATAGCGAATACCCTGTTCAAGAATCACAAGAGGAGGAGGTATACTTGGAAAAGGCCGGGAGATACGGGAATATTTCAATTAGATTACATCATGGTCAGACAGAGATTCCGAAATCAGTTACTGGATTGTAAGGCGTACCCAGGAGCAGATATAGACTCAGATCACAATATAGTAGTGATTAAGAGTAGGCTGAAGTTCAAGACATTAGTCAGGAAGAATCAATACGCAAATAAGTGGGATACGGAAGTACTAAGGAATGACGAGATACGTTTGAAGTTCTCTAACGCTGTAGATACAGCAATAAGGAATATCGCAGTAGGCAGTACAGTTGAAGAGGAATGGACATCTCTAAAAAGCGCCATCACAGAAGTTGGGAAGGAAATCATAGGTACAAACTCTGAGATGAAGAGGTTAGCACAGGAAAGGAATTCGTGGCGGGCCGCATCAAACCAGTCAGTAGACTGATGACCAAAAAAAAAAAAAACATGAATGTAAGGAAAATGGCTTTCTCGCCGAGAAAATCGGACATCTTGAATAAATAATAAATGATAATGATACATAGAAGTACAGTTTTCGAGACATTATTGTGTTGGAATTTGAATTTGGAGCAATTTTCTAGTGGAGGTAGGTCTATGATCATAAATGATAAGGATCGATAATAATAAATAATAATGAATGTTAATGAATGATAATCAATAATAATAAAAAGGATGCATTTTGCATCATTATCCTGTTGGAATTCAAACTTCCCGCCATTTTTTCTTCTGAAGGCTTAGGTTAGTGGACGTAGCACAATTGGACTATTTTCGCGCGAAAATTGAAAATCGCCGCCATTTTTTCTTGAGGTTAGGTTAGTGGACGTAGCACAATTCGCCTATTTTCCCGCTAAAAGCCGCCATCTTGGATGACGTCATGCGATGTTGCGAAGTCTACATGCCGCCATCTTGGATGACGTCATCGCCATCATCTTGAATAAATTTGGCAACAATGCAGCGTGTCTAGACGCGAACCTTGCCCCACTACTATGGTGTGGGGCGTGTGCAGTTGGAGTGATGCGTCTAGATACGACTGTGACAGATGACACGTACGTAAGTATCCTGTCTGATCACCTGCGTCCATTCATATCCATTGTGCATTCTGACGGAATTGAGCAATTTCAGCAGGACAATGCGACACCTCACACGTCCAGAATTGCTACAGATGAACACTCTTCTGAGTTTGAACATTACTTCTGGCCACCAAACTCCTCAGACATGAACATTATTGAGCATATCTGGGATGCCTTGCAACGTGCTGTTCAGAAGAGATCCACACCCACTAGTACTCTTACGGATTTCAAAAATGTGTGTGAAATCTTATGGGACTTAACTCCTAACGTCATCAGTCCCTAAGCTTACACTCTACTTAACCTAAATTATCGTAAGGACAAACACACACACACCCATGCCCGAGGAAGGACTCGAACCTCCACCGGGACCAGCCGCACAGTCCATGACTGCAGCGCTTCAGACCGCTCGCCTAATCCCGCGCGGCTTTACGGATTTATGGATAGCCCTGCAGGATTCATGATGTCTATTATCTCCTCCACAACTTCAGACATTGTCGAGTCCATGCCATGCGGCACTTCTGCGTGCTCGCGGGGGCGCTACACGATATTAGACAGGTGTACCAATTTTTTTAGCTCTTCGGTATATATTTACGTATGTATGCATGTTCTACAACTTCTCCTAAACAACTGTACCGATTTCAACCAAACTTGGTACACAATTACTGTATTGACAGAATCACTATGGGGGTAAGATCCACCCACCTATCAAAGGAGGGGGGAGGGGGGGTGAAAAAGCAGTGTAGCCCACGACGTGCGTATTCCCATCGTTTAATCAACCAGTATTTGAGAATGAGAGCACATAGTTTCAAACCATTACGAAACTTTTTCACGCTGACGTCCCAACAACATGACCGCACGGGGTAGCCGTGCGGATGCCCCCGAGGTTCGAGTCCTACCTCGGGCATGGGAGTGTGTGTTGTCCTTAGTGTAAGTTAGATTAAGTAGAGCGTAAGCTTAGGGACCGATGACGTCAGCAGTTTGGTCCCATAAGACCTTACCACAAATTTTCAGATTTCCCCAAAAATTGATGAAAGGAAAAAGGTTTGTCGCTTACTAAATTTTCGCTGTTGATGCAGTAAAACTGCCGCATGCAGCAAAGCGTTCTAATTTATTATGTCTTTACTATTTACTTCGTTACACATTTTGCAGACAGTATTCGCATATTCTTTCAGAGTAAGCCTGCCTTTTCCTCCTAAAGGTTTCCCATCCTCGAGTATTTCACCTTTCTCCTTTTTCAGGAAGCGACGAAGCCTATCACCAAGTCTCTTTTGGATGTGGCTAAAACATTCCAACTTTTCTGTTGTTGCATTGCATGGATTTTTATCTGTTACTGCTTTGAACGAAGAGGAGTCCGCATCACCAACGTATTTAGTATCTCTAACACCATACTGGTCCTCAGATCTGGAGAACATCCTCACAACTGCACCAGCCTCCATGCTCCCACTTGAGCCACTATAATTTTTAGAGCATGCTACTGCATACTTTTCTTGCCGCAGTTTTTCACTATCTTTATTGTTGGACATTTTCCTAGTTGCACACTGGTGGCAGTATTTAGACATAATTTCTACATCTAAAACTTTACCTGAGTCAATACCAGTAACAGATGCAACTCCATACAGAGACGTGTGACGCCTTTTCATACAGGTCCCATCTACAGACACACACACGTCAGTAACATTTGTAGGAGATTCACTGTCATGAATATCTACCCCAAGATCTTTTTCTTTTTGGTTTATTTCCACCAATTCCTCCACTGCTTATTCATAGAAACTTTGGCAGTATCGCCTACAGCATCAGACATTTATTTATTTATTTTTTCAAACCTTGCACAAGGTGGAGGCATCTTCAGAAAACCACACAATAAATTACCTCCTTCCCTGCCCTGTCCAAGGCATCTCAGAGCATATGCTAACCTAAAATTGCTTTCATAGGTACCAGTGACAGTATTTTTGGAAGAGGAAAATGAAAATTTATAGCCACAGGAATCACACTTTAATTTAAAATCACAAGCTATTCCCATTCTTCTTTCTTCAACAACAATCATGCATTCCGTATTTTTACAGCTAACACATGAACATGAAAACTTTATAGCCTGACAGAGAAGCTCTAAATCAATAAGTCTGAATCCATTGGAATCCATATCAACATCACTCACGCACCTGCACAATCCTTCTGTCCCAAGTTTCGATGCTGAAGCTGAGAGCTTATGTTCTTCATTTTGAGCCGCTTCCTCTTTTTTGTTGGTAAACCGATTTCCACGAAACCTCCGTTTCCTAAACACAGTTTTTCCGCCTCCCATTATGCATAAATCTTGACTTCCACGTAATGGTTTGTGAATTCAACCTCCCACCTACTAATGTGTGTTAGTATTGTCAAAACATAGATAAACCACATGCAAGAAAGCTTTCAGGCATAGATATAGATGTCAGCCAGAGATATAGATGTCATCCAAAGATATCGAAAGAAAATAGCCTTCACGCTGACAAAAATTCTGCTGAAACAAGCAGTTTCCCAAATGTCGGAAAAGGTGGGAGTGGCCGCCAGTGCAGAGTTAATGAGTTTAACAATTTAAAGGCATTTCTAAAGCTGCTAACACGATAAAATTCATACACAACATAACTGTGTAGATCAAGAAAATAATATATTTGAAAAATCGTTTTTTGGACCAAAATCCATTACATTAGTTACTGTAGTACTCATTTAATCTTCAGCATTGTTCTGTAGCACCAGATTTAGAATTATTCTGTTCTCTTCTTGTCTGAACTACTTATCATTTATGTTTCACTTCTGTACAAGGCTACACTCCAGAGAAATACCTTCAGAAAACCCTTCCTAACACTGAAATCTATATTCGATGTTGTCAAATTTCTCTTCTTCACAGATTCTTTTCCTGGCACTGCCAGTCTACATTTTACAACATCTCTACTTAGACTATCATCAGTTATTTTACTACCCATACACAAAAACTCACCTAAAGCTTTTAATGTATCTTTTCCCATCTGATTCGCTCTGACTTGCCTGATTTAAGTCAACTACACTTTATTACCCTTGTTTCGCTTTCGTTAATGTTCATCTAGTGTCCTCCTTTCCAGATACTGACCGTTCCTTTCAACTGCTCTTCCAAATCCTTTGCTGTGTCTGACAGAATTAAAATGTCATTGGCAAAACCTCAAAGTTTTTTTGTTGCTTCTCCCTGAACTTTAATCTCTTCTCTAAACTTTTCTTTGCTTTTCTTTACTGTTCAATGTACAGATTGAAAACCATTGTGGATAGGCTACAACCCTGTCTCACATCCTTCTCAACCACTGCTTCCCTTTCATGCTCCACAACTCTTATAATCACCGTCTGGTTTCTTTACAAGTTGTATATAATCTTTCACTCCCTGTATTTTACCAATGCTACCTTCAGAATTTCAAACAGTGCACTCCAGTCAACAATGATAAATGCTTTCTCGAAGACTATAAATGCTATAAGCATAAGATGGCCTCTCTTTAACCAATCTTCTAATACGTTGCAAGGTCAGTATTGCCTCAAGTGTTCCCACATATCTCCAGAATCCAAACTGATCTTCCCCGAAGTCAGCTTCTACTAGTTTCTCCATTCTTCTGTAAATAATTCGCGACAGTATTTTGAAATATTCACTTATTAAACTGATAGTTCGGTAATATTCACACCTGTCAGTACCAGATTCCTTTGTAATTGGAATCAGCACATTCTTCCCGAAGTCTGAGGGTATTTACCCTGCGTCACATACCTCGCGCACTAGATGGAATACTTTTGTCATGGCTGGCTCTCCCAAGATTCCCAAAACTTCTGAGGGAATGTCATCTATTCCAGTGGCCTTTTTTAGACATAGATCTTTCAGTGCTGTGTTAAATTCTTCACGCAGTGTCATGTCTACCATCTCATATTCATTTATTTCCTCGTTCCTTTCTGTAATACAACCTTCAAGGTCATTACCCTTGTACAGCACCTCTATATTTCAGCTTCCTTTTTTTTTTTCCTGAGTACTGGTCTTCCATTTGAGGTCTTGATATTCATGTTGTTGCTATTCTTCTCTCTAAGGGCTTCTTCTATTCTCTTGTTTGTGGTATCTATTTTTCCCCTAGTTATACATGCTTCTATAGCTTTGTACAGGGCTATTACAAATGATTGAAGCGATTTCATAAATTCACTGTAGCTCCATTCATTGACATATGGTCACGACACTCTACAGATACGTAGAAAAACTCATAAAGTTTTGTTCGGCTGAAGCCGCACTTCAGGTTTCTGCTGCCATAGCGCTCGAGAGCGTAGTGAGACAATGGCGACAGGAGCCGAGAAAGCGTATGTCGTGCTTGAAATGCACTCACATCAGTCAGTCATAACAGTGCAACGACACTTCAGGACGAAGTTCAACAAAGATCCACCAACTGCTAACTCCATTCGACGATGATATGCACAGTTTAAAGCATCAACGATGCTTTCGAACTCATTGATGGGGACATGCTGCGCCGAGTGTGGGAGGAACTTGATTATTGGCTTGATGTCTGCCGAATCACTAAAGGGGTACATATCGAACATTTGTGAATGCCTAAAAAAACTTTTTGAGTTTTTGTATGTGTGTGCAAAGCATTGTGAAAATATCTCAAATAATAAAGTTATTGTAGAGCTGTGAAATCGCTTCAATCATTTGTAATAACCCTGTATTTATCCTCTAGCAATTTCTGCTTAGCCATTTTGCACTTTACGTCAATCTTATGTTTTAGACATCTCCATTTCCTTTCGCCTGCTTTATTTTCTGCAGTTCCGTATTTTCCACCATTTGCCTAACCTACCACAGTTCTCACATGCTCGTTCCTACTCATATCACTTTGCAACGTTATTCCCAGATATTTAAACGACTTGACTGTGTCAAGCAGGACTCTAGTAATACTCTATCGGAACGTTACAGGTTTGATCTTCCTACTCATCCGCATTATCTTACATTTTTCCACATTTAGAGCTAGCTTCCATTGGTCACACCAAGTGGAAATTTTGTCTAAGTCGTCTTGTATATTCCTACAGTCACTCAACTTCGACACCTTTCCGTACACCACGGCATCATCAGAAAACAATCATAGATTCCTGCCCACCCTGTCGGCCAAATCATTTACGTATATAAAGAACAACAGCGGTCGTATCACACTTCCATGTGGCACTCCAGACGATACCCTTGTCTCTGATGATCACTCGCCGTGACAACATACTGGGTTCGATTGTTTAAGAAGTCTTCGAGCCGCTCACATGTCTGTGAACTTATTCCATATGGTTGTACCTTCGTTAACAGCCTGCAAAGGGGCGCCGTGTCAAATGCTTTCCCGAAATCTAGAAATATGGAATCTGCCGTAGTTCTCACTATATCATATTTTCTGAAACCATGCTGATTCGTGGACATAAGCTCCTCAGTCTCGAGAAAGTTTATTATGTTCGAACTGAGAATATGTTCAAGGATTCTGCAGCAAATTATTTATCGCAAGATGTTAGAAATGAGTCCGCGCTCGTGGTCTCGGGGTAGCGTTCTCGCTTCCCGCACACGGGAACCCGAGTTCGATTCCCGGCGGTGTCAGGGATTTTTCACCTGCCGCAAGATGACTGGGTGTTGTTGTGTCATCATTCATATACATTACGGTCGGAGGAAGGCAACCGTAAACCACCTCCATTAGGACCTTGTCTAGTACGGCGGTGCGGGTCTCCCGCATCGTTCCCTTACGCTCTGTCAAGAAGCATGGGGTTTCATTTCCATTTTCCGTTAGAAATGACACAATTAATGCTTAATGGGCATTTCCTTACCCTTTATTAACATATTAATCCTTTCTAGCATACTTCGTGTTGTGGACTGGCAAGACAGCCAATCCACTAGGAGGAAGCCGAAAGGCACGCGTTTAAGCTCACGCAGGCTGGCGTGAGGTCTGGAACAGGACAAGGTAATTATAATAGCAAATAACGTACGTAGCTGCTGGAATACTTAACTTTACTCCATAATTGGTGAATATCGCTCTTGACGGTACATGTTTTACAGCATCAATAGTAACTGGTAATGGCGCCTTGCTAGGTCGTAGCAAATGACGTAGCTGAAGGCTATGCTAACTATCGTCTCGGCAAAGGAGAGCGTAATTTGTCAGTGAACCATCGCTAGCAAAGTCGGCTGTACAACTGGGGCGAGTGCTAGGAAGTGTCTCTGGACCTGCCGTGTGGCGGCGCTCGGTCGGCTATCACTGATAGTGACGACACGCGGGTCCGACGTATACTAACGGACCGCGGCCGATTTAAAGACGACCACCTAGCAAGTGTGGTGTCTGGCGGTGACACCACATTCCTCCCCCGCAAATCGGCGGACGGTTGTGGCATAAGGCTTCCGCCCGCCGTGGGGAGGACCCCACGTTGACGTATGCGACGAGGTGAGGAGCCTAACAACAGGCGAGGCTGTGCCACCCGCACCCTGCCATTCGGACCGAGGGGAGCTAGGAAACGCCTGGAAACCTGCTTCAGGGTGCACGCCAACATGCGGTGTACGCGCCCGTAGAGAGACAGGAGGGGCCGAAGGGTCGACCCCCATCGAGCCGGGGCACCCGACGGGCGAAGACGACATATTGTCCGGAGCGGGCAAGAGTTCCATGGCGGAGGACAACTGGTCACGGGAAGCGATCGGCGGCGCGTGACCCAGGGAGGCGCCCGGCGGTTGCAGCGACGCGTCCACTGCGGGCGTCGCCGGCGAGAGAACAGGCGGCGGCGGCGGTGGCGGCGGTGGCGGCGGCGCGTCGCCATGGGGCAAAATGGAAGGCAGCGTCGGTAACACCTGGGGCTGAGGCGAGCCAGTAGATGGGTCCCAAGGGCGCTGACCGGACGGCACCGTCGCTGAAAGCAGACGGGGAGCGGCAGTTCCCGTGCGACGACAGAGGCGCAGCTGATTGAGATGCCGACGCACCTCACCAGAGGCCCCCAAAATCAGATACATAGCGCGGCCGAGGCAGCGAAGAATGCGCCCTGTGAGCCAACGCCGTGAACCTCGATAGTTGCGATAGTACACAACGTCGCCTGGAGCAAAAGCAGGTGTCTGCCGCTGCACGGGAACCTGATGCGGCGGATGTAGCAAAGACATCAAGGTTCGATGAGGGCGACCGTGGAGCAACTCAGCCGGCGACCGACCATCTCGAGGCTGAGAGCGATATGAGGACAAAAAGAGCAATAACGCGTCCTCCCGAGAATGCGACGCTTTCAACTTCATCTGTGTCTTGAAAGTCCGGACCAAACGTCCAGCGGCACCGTTGGACTGGCGAAAACGGCGCGGACGTCAGATGTTGAATACCATTGGCCTTGCAGAATGACTGAAATTCTGCAGACATGAATTGTGGGCCATTGTCGGAAACAAGAGTCTGTGGAAGACCTTCAATGCAAAAGATAGCGGATAACGCTTGGATGGTGGCAGAAGACGTCGTGGAAGACATCCGGACAACAAAAGGAAAATTACTGAATGAATCGACCACAACCAACCCTCGAGCATTCCAGAATGGACCAGCAAAATCGATGTGTAAGCGTTGCCAAGGGGAAGTTGCTTTTGGCCATGCAAAGAATTTCCGCGGTGGTGCGGATTGTTGTTCGACACACGCCATGCAAGAAGAGCACATATTCGTAATCGCAGCATCGTTTCCGAACCAAGTACAGTGCTGACGAGCAAGTTGTTTCGTTCGCACTATACCCCAATGGCCTTAGTGGAGAATCTGTAAGACATAGGACTGTAACGAACGTGGGACCATGACCATGGACTGATAATTATCAGAACGCAACAGCAAAACACCACGTCGTACAAAAAGTCTCTCCTTGTGAGCAAAAAATCGGCGAACCAACGGATCCCCGATCCGTGACTTTGACAAGGGCCATTGCGTAGCAACAAAACGCAGAACAGTAGCAAGGACAGGGTCGGCAGCTGTGGCTGTAGCGACCTGACGAAAATCAATCGGAAACGATTCGACCACGTCATCGGTTTCTGAATCAATGAACATGCAAGCAAGTTCGGAGGAATCGAATGCTCTATCCTCAGCAACAGGCAAACGGGACAACGCATCGGCGTTTCCGTGCTTAGCAGTGGACTGATACAAGATATCGTATCGGTACTGCGAGAGGAAAATAGACCTGCGAATGAATTTCTGCGCTGTACGTGGAGGTAAAGGCTTGGTCGGATGAAAAAGCGATGTCAAAGATTTGTGGTCTGTGATGATGGTAAAGTGACGACCATACAAGAAATCATGAAACTTTGTAACACCAAATACGAGAGCCAATGCTTCTTTCTCGATCTGTGAATAATTTCTTTGCGCAGACGACAGCAATTTGGACGCAAAGGCAATAGGGCGATCGTGCGATCCATCTTTGTGCGCAAGCACAGCACCGATCCCGAAATCCGATGCATCCACCATCAACAAAAGGGGTTTCTGGGGATCGAATGGCTTGAGGCAAGTATTGGAAAGCAACGCCGATTTCAACTGGCGAAAGGCGCGTTCGCATTCCGTCGTCCAGACGAACGGAACACCTTTATGGCGTAAGCGATGAAGCAGAGCTGAAATAGAAGAGGCGTGGCGCACATATTTATGGTAATAGTTGATTTTTCCCAGCACACTCTGTAGCTGCTTCAAATTCTGCGGTGAAGGCAAGTCTTGTATGGCACGGAGGTGCTCTGGACTGGGATGTATGCCTTGGGCATTGAGTACATGTCCCAGATAGGGTAAGTCACGAGCAAAAAACACACATTTGTCCTTCCGCAAGCGAAGACCATTTTGTCGCAAGACCTGAAATAACGTTCTGAGATTGGCTAAATGTTCGTCTTCCGTCTTTCCAGAGATCACAATATCGTCCATATAGTTTGCTGCAGTAGGGACCGACGCACAAACGGTGTGTAGATATTGCTGAAACAATGCAGGGGCGGATGCACACCCGAATGGCAGTCGGTTGAATCGATACAAACCAAGATGCGTGTTAACCACCAAAACGCGCTGGGACTCTTCGTCCACCGGTATTTGCAAGTACGCATCTGCTAGGTCCAACTTCGAAAAATATTTACCCGGGCACAGTTTGTCAAAAAGATCTTCCGGGTGGGGTAAAGGAAAAGTTGCAGTCACTAGTTGTGGATTCACTGTTGCCTTAATGTCCACACAAAGTCTCAATTTTCCGGAAGGTTTTGGCAAAATTACTAAGGGTGATGCCCAGAGAGAAGCCTGCACACGTTCAATTACACCTTGAGATTCCAAATCGTGTAATGTTTTTGCGACCCCATCACGTTATGCGTGGGGTACATTGCGCGCTCTAAAAAACTTCGTTTGCGCGTTTACTTTCAGTTCCAAATGTGCTTTATAGTTCTTAGAGCAACCGAGGCCCGGTGCATAAATGTCTGCAAATTCTTCACATAGACGAGAAACACTGGCTGAATGCACAGTCTGGTTCACTGATAGGACTTGATTTACTATAGACAAGTTAAACAACTGAAATAAATCGAAACCAAACAAGTTCACTGCAGCAGAAGAACGAAGTACGTAAAATGACACAAGTTTTGTTTGTCGCTTGTATGTTGCAAGAAGGCTGCACTGTCCTAACACAGGGATCGCTTGTCCGGAATAACTAGTTAGCTTAACATTTGCGGCACGCAACGGAGGTGTGCCCAGCTGTTTGTACGTGTCGTGATTGAGTAGTGAAACTGCAGCTCCGGTATCGAGCTGGAACGGTATCACTTTGCCGTTAATGTCCAAATCAACAAAAAGTTTATTGTCCTGCTGACGACAAGAGCGACTGTCTCGTGCAACGTGAACTGACACTGATACAGAATCACTTGCGACTTGACGGGATTTCCGGCGATGTCGACGCACACTATTTGTGGGACGAACACAGTCACTGTGAGAGAGAGTAGCACTGGGCGGAGTGGCATGAACTACATGAATTTCCATCGGCGAAGTGTCGCAAGCCTGAGAATCCTTGTTTCCATTCCGATTCCGGCGCGAAGCAAAGGGCCTGGAATGGTTGTGAGTGTCCGATCGGAGCTTTTTCTGGCAAACACTTTTAACATGTCCTTTTTTATTACAGAAAAAGCAAATAGCTTTGCGTGATGGGCAATTCTCACGTGAATGTCTAATAGCACACCGCGGGCATGATTTCACTGCATTTGCATGCTGGCGCGGGACACGTAGCTGAGAGCCAGGCGGCTTTGGCGCGGCTGGGCGCGAGGACTGTTTACTGTTCCGTGCAGCTCGCCCAGCGGGCCGGTTAACCTGACACACGGGTGGCGAAGTTTCAAATGATTCCTGAGCAAAGTCAAGTTTGTCCTGCCGATCCAATATGTCCATCACTTGTTGAAGGGAGGGATTGACCAGTTTCAAAATCTGTTTCCATATACGAACATCAGAAACGTTCTGTGCAATTGTATCACCCACCATCGTATCTGAACAAGGGAGTCCACATTGACACTCAAAAGCACAATCCCTAGCAAGGCCTTGCAAGGTTGCAACCCACTCCCGATTAGTCTGACCGGCCGTACGTTTTGTACGAAAGAACTTATACCGTTTGGCAACTACATTGACTGATTCTTTGAAATATGCATCTAATGCAGACAAAATTTCTTCGTAGGACAGAGTTGGTACGTCGCGTCGGGGAAACAATTTGACTATCAAACGGTACGTGGACACTCCGACAGAACATAATAAGAACAGCTACCGCTCATTACCTTGAATTCTGTAGGTGGCGAGATGGAATCTAAATTGCCGTGACCACTCCATCCAGCTTTCCAGTGCCGCATCAAAAGGACGAAAAGTTGGTGCAACTGCGTGTTGTGGCTGCGTGAGCCGTGGAGCGGCGGCTGCCGCATCGTTTTGCATTGCACGTTGACCCTGGACGAGCTGTCCAAGGGCATCCAGTAAGGCCTGCGTCTGCTGGTTCTGTAAGCGATAAAATTCGGACAGTACATCTGGAGATTGTGGCGAAGCCATTACACAAGTAAATCAGGGCAGTATAGTTACGAACGCGAATTTGGCTCGTCGCCAACTGTTGTGGACTGGCAAGACAGCCAATCCACTAGGAGGAAGCCGAAAGGCACGCGTTTAAGCTCACGCAGGCTGGCGTGAGGTCTGGAACAGGACAAGGTAATTATAATAGCAAATAACGTACGTAGCTGCTGGAATACTTAACTTTACTCCATAATTGGTGAATATCGCTCTTGACGGTACATGTTTTACAGCATCAATAGTAACTGGTAATGGCGCCTTGCTAGGTCGTAGCAAATGACGTAGCTGAAGGCTATGCTAACTATCGTCTCGGCAAAGGAGAGCGTAATTTGTCAGTGAACCATCGCTAGCAAAGTCGGCTGTACAACTGGGGCGAGTGCTAGGAAGCAGCCGGCCGCGGTGGTCTAGCGGTTCTGGCGCTGCAGTCCGGAACCGCGGGACTGCTACGGTCGCAGGTTCGAATCCTGCCTCGGGCATGGGTGTGTGTGATGTCCTTAGGTTAGTTAGGTTTAAGTAGTTCTAAGTTCTAGGGGACTTATGACCTAAGATGTTGAGTCCCATAGTGCTCAGAGCCATTTTTGCTAGGAAGTGTCTCTGGACCTGCCGTGTGGCGGCGCTCGGTCGGCTATCACTGATAGTGGCGACACGCGTGTCCGACGTATACTAACGGACCGCGGCCGATTTAAAGGCTACCACGTAACAAGTGTGGTGTCTGGCGGTGACACCACACTCCGTACTAAAGCTTTACAAGATTTTTTTACCGAAACATCGTTATCACATATGTTATCTTTTCTTTGAAGCCTTCCTGTCTTGGTTTTTTCTTTACGATTGCCCATAGGTTATTCTGTGGTGTTCATGTCACAACTGTTCCCAGATCAGTGTATAACTTCTAGTCATTTTTCTTTCAAGAATCTGGATACAGTCGTTCTTTCATGGCATGGTGCACTGTCAAGCATAAAAATTACATCAAGAATCGAAAACGACTGATTTATTTGTGGTAACAGTTGGTCTTGCAGATTTTATTTGTACTTTTGCTGCTGCATTGCACTTTCAACTATGCGCAGCTTGCCGGTTCCTTTAGCAGACATGAACTACATGTTTCACACTCTGCCATGAGTACTTCTCCTGGTATTCTTTGGATATACTGGTTGTTTTCCTCCATTATAGTAAACACAGATTCATCACTGAAGCAAGCCTTGGTCATAAACACAACATTTTTAGTCTGATTAATGAATGATGAAGTTGTATAAAAGCCCTTCGTGAGTGTTAACAGATTATCACAATGAACAGCAAAGAAAAAATGTTTTCTCAATTAATTTTAATTAGGTAACACCCTATGCCATTGCTGTTGCATTCCTTAAGTTCTTGCTTTTCATTGCTGTGCTGATCTCGCATTTCCTTGGACGACAAGCTTTTAAATCATCTTAGAATAATCTCTTCCTAACGGCTATGGCTGGCGCTACGACAGGGGTCATTCATGTGGTGATAAACTTCAGTGGATGTGAGCCTTCTGTTTTTTGTGGACATTTTTATTGTTCTATGGCAAACTTTTCATTTGGCATTTACCACATCCGTACAACGAAATTTTGAGGCTGCTCGCAGTTGTCTAAAATAAATCATATTCCTTATTCACGTATTTGCTTTCATTGAGAGGCAGTGAAACACTAGCAAATTTTCTGGGTGAAATATTTTTCGTCTCATTCATAACTGAAAACTCAGGAACAAATGCTGATGTGCTCCCTGTGCACAAAACTAACAAAGTTATCAATATGATAAAATTAATACATCTGAAGTTAATAAATTATCTTTCGACTGACACTTCGACTCATATCATTTTTTCCTGTTTAGAGGAAATCTTACCACTGCTAAAAAAAACTGTGCTCCAGTCAGTTGCGTAATGACATTACTCAATGACAGTCGCACAGAAATTTCAAAGAAACAACAAAAAATGGCTCTGAGAACTATGGGACTTAACTCCTAAGGTCATCAGTCCCCTAGAACCTAGAACTACTTAAACCTAACTAACCTAAGGACATCATACACATCCGTGCCCGAGATAGGATTCGAACCTGCGACCTTAGCAGTCGCGCAGTTCCGGACTGAAGCGCCTAGAACCGCTTGACCACCGCGGCCGGAAAAGAAACAACATATAATACGACTTCTGAGGATGCATATTACCGTCAAATGACAAAATACTGCAAGAAATTGATAGACAAATTCTGTCGAGTCTAATAATTTGAACACGTCTGTACAGATTAGTTTAGTTTGTTTGGCAATCGTCAGGGAACAGAGAGATTTCCACATACTTTGCACGAATTTCTTAATAGAGTGCATTGGAAAATGGTGTGGTCAAGCAACAGCACTACAAGAGATCACACAGCAGAATGATCTGTCATGCCCAACGCGTAGATCACGACCTCAGGAGTCTCACTAAACTGTAAGCAATCGAGTTGGATACAATAGTGTCATGCACGAAATAAATTTTGTTGGATGATGGCTGCAAGGCGATTGTGATTGTGCAAGGGAATTTGAAAGTCTTTAGAAAGCTGAAAGTGTTACCATCATTGTGAACGTTTTGTGAGATTCAGAAATGGTGATCTCTCAAAGGAGTTAAGCTGCTGTTACTAGAGGAACAAATTTACATTTTCATCGTGAAAGTCGTGGAAAAAGTAAAATAGGCAGATACAGCCAGTACGTAGTCCAATTGGAGAAAACAGATTTACCTGTCACGCTTTTACAAATCGCCTCA
Source organism: Schistocerca cancellata (assembly GCF_023864275.1). Classification (NCBI taxonomy): domain Eukaryota; kingdom Metazoa; phylum Arthropoda; class Insecta; order Orthoptera; family Acrididae; genus Schistocerca; species Schistocerca cancellata. Next base: position 820,256,317 of record NC_064629.1, read on the forward strand.
GCCCTCGCTCTTACTTGGCTCACCAATGTTTCTCACAGAATCAATTCACAACTACTGTCCAGTGTTGGTACTAATGTGGTACGCTCGAATGATTTTGTAGCTTACTGAAAAGCCGTTATAGGAACCAAAAAGTCTTTGAAATGGAGATATACTCACGCGCTAGTGGCGCTACTGTGAGGATGTAAACCAGGTTTGCTTTAAATACTCGCTGTAACGATCGTGAGCGTTATTTACGTTTGAAATTTGACTTGGTGAGTTGATGTTAGTCAAGAATAACTATAAGGCGACAAAGTCGCCATTATCAACACCTCACTGAGTTTGAAAAAGATCTTGTAACAGGACTACGAGAAGCTAGATGTTTGGATGTTTGTTCTGTGATACTGCAGAAATACGTGACAGGAATGTAGCTACTGTACATGACTACTGGTAGCGGTGATCACGAGAATGTGCGGTCTCAAGCAGACCGGGCTCCGGACGGCCACGTGGCACTACCAACAAAGAAAACCATCACGTTCGGCGTATTGCTCTGGCACATCGTACTGCATCTGCAGCACCAATTTAAACAGCAGTTGGCACCACAGTGACACAACGAGCTGCTGCAAATCGGTTACTTCAAGGACAGCCCCGAACCAGACGCTCTGTACATTCCACTGGTCCCAAACCACCGCCATTTGCGACTTCAGTGGTGTCACGCGAGAGCCCATTGGGGGACAGGGAGGAGGTCTATTGTGTTTTCTGATGAAAGCTGGTGTCCTGTCTCGGTGCCAGTGATGGCCATGCGTTGATTGGGATGAGGCCAGTTGAGCGCCTGCAACCAACCAATCTGCGTGCTAGACACACTGGACCTACACCTTGAGTTATGGTCTGGAGTGCGATTTTGTATGACAGCAGGAACACTCTCATGGTTATCCCACGCATACTGACTGCAAAATTGTACGTCAATCTGCTGATTCGTCCTGTTGTGCTGCCATTCATGAACAGCATTCCAGGCGGTGTTTTCCAACAGGATAACGCTCGTCCACATCCCGCTGTCGCAACCCAACGTGCTCTACAGAGTGTCCACATGTTGCTGCTCGGTCACCAGATCCGTCTCCAACCGAGCACGTATGGGATATCATCAGACACCACCAGTGTCATCCACAAGTAGCATTAAACATCCTTGTACTGACCGACCAAGCGCAACAAGCATGAAATCCCATCTCACAAACTGACTTCCTGCACCTGTACAACAGCATACATGCACGTTTGAACGCTTGCATTCAACATCCTGGCTGTTAACCGGTTATTAATGTACCAGCATTTCACATTTGCAATGGCTTATCTCGTACTTAACTAACCTATGGTCTTGCAATGTTAATCACACACACACACACACACATATATATATATATATATATATATATATATATATATATATATATATATATATATATATATGTTGTTGTGGCCTTCAGTCCAGATTGTAGAATGAAGGCTTTCACGACCGGTTGACATGGCTGTTGATATTCTTTCCGGGATGTGAGGTCGTGGTCCAAGAACTTTTCTGCTCCTTACGTTTCGTCCAGGACTGCGCTGGACTTCCTCAGAGGCGCTGCTTCGCTGCTCGGCAAGACTCAGCGGAGCAGCGCCTCTGAGGAAGTCCAGCGCAGTCCTGGACGAAACGTAAGGAGCAGAAAAGTTCTTGGACCACGACCTCACATCCCGGAAAGAATATCAACAGCTTCAGTCCAGAGACTGGTTCGATACGGCTCTCCATGTTACTCTATCCTGTGCAAGCTTCTTCATCTCCCAGTACCTACTACAACCTACATCCTTCTGAATCTGTTTAGTCTATTCATCTCTTGGGCTCCCTCTACGATTTTTACCCTCCACGTTGCCCTCCAATGCTAAATTGGTGATCCCTTGATGCCTCAGAACATGTCCTACCAACCGATCCCTTCTTCTAGTCAAGGTATGCCACAAATTTCTTTTCTCCCTAATTCTGTTCAGTACCACCTCATTAGTTATATGATCTATCCATCTAATCTTCAGCATTCTTCGGTAGCACCACATTTCGAAAACTTCTATTCCTTTCATGTCCAAACTATTTATCGTCCACGTTTCACTTCCATGCATGGCCACACTCCATACAAATACTTTCAGAAACGACTTCCTGACAGTTAAATCTATACTCTATGTTAAAAAAATTTCTCTTCTTCAGAAACGCTTCCCTTGCCATTGCCAGTCTACATTGTATATGCTCTCTACTTCGACCATCATCAGTTATTTTGCTCCCCAAATAGCAAAACTCAAAAAAATGTTCAAATGTGTGTGAAATCTTATGGGACTTAACTGCTAAGGTCATCAGTCCCTAAACTTACACACTACTTAACCTAAATTATCCTAAGGACAGACACACACACCCATGCCCGAGGGAGGACTCGAACCTCCGCCGGGATCAGCAGCACAGTCCATGACTGCAACGCCTGAGACCGCTCGGCTAAAGCCGGCCGAAGTGGCCGTGCGGTTAAAGGCGCTGCAGTCTGGAACCGCAAGACCGCTACGGTCGCAGGTTCGAATCCTGCCTCGGGCATGGATGTTTGTGATGTCCTTAGGTTAGTTAGGTTTAACTAGTTCTAAGTTCTAGGGGACTAATGACCTCAGCAGTTGAGTCCCATAGTGCTCAGAGCCAACCCGCTCGGCTAATCCCGCGTGGCTAGCAAAACTCATTTACTACTTTAAGCGTCCCATTTCCTAATCTAATACCCTCAGCATCACCCGATTTAATTCAACTACATTCCATTATCCTCGTTTTGCTTTTGTTGATGTTCATCTTATATCCTCCTTTCAAGCCACTGTCCATTCCGTTCAGCTGCTCTTCCAGGTCCTTTGCTGTCTCTGACACAATTACAATGTCATCGGCGAACCTCAATGTTTTTATTTCTTCTCCATGGATTTTAATTCCTACTCCGAATTTGTCTTTTGTTTCCTTATATATACCTAGACAAATGTATTCCCGAACGTTCATTACTCTACATGAATTATTTTTTGATGTTTCGATTTTTTTCCGTCAGTGTCTTCGTCGAATCCAGAACGTACAAAGGAGCTGGGTCCATAAAAGGATATGGTATTCTGCACAGTTAGTGCAAGGATACTTTCGAATTTGCTGTGGTGCAACATGTCTTTGTTTCATTTTCATGATGCCTAATGACCCTCATCACAGAGCAGTCGCCAATATCATCTAGTGCATCCCGAATAACGTGACTGTTATGTGCTGAAGCCCTGTCACATATAAAACACATTCTTACTCGTTTACGCGAGAACACTCTGCAGTAAATGTGGAAGAGTACTCAGAATGAAGTCCTTGCAGACACCCCCTGTAAGAAGTACTAGGAGATCCATATAGAGTGACCAGTCACCTACAGTTGTCGGTACAGACCAATCTTTAACTGCTGCAGGTATCAGTTATTTAATAAGGCCATCAGCTGATTGACTTGTATCGACAGCATCGCTCGATTATCTAAAAAAAGGAATTTTAGTTATTGGTTAAAAATCTTAATTGCTCGAATATACCTCGAAAAGTATTGGACGTAAGCTGCCATTAAAAATTAATAAACGACATGTTTTTGGACATACGATAATTTTTTCCTTTTTTTCGTGTGAAAAGTCCTCCCCCAAAGTTGAAGAAGTTGCTAATGCAGCCTGAATATGATTTTCCAAATCAGTTATCAATCAGTGTAAATAAATAACTATATAAGTAAGGCAAAATGAAATTATGCATTACAGTTTTGGGGGAAATAGTTCCAAAGAAATACTCAATAGTCTCATTCCATTACCTTCACACTCAAGTTCGGATGCCAAGTTCTTCCGCATCTCTTCCCACACTGCACGGTGCAGTCTGATAAGTCTTTTAATACATCGTTGTTGGATACACGTAGCAAAATGGTGCCCACGTTTAGGTAGTCGTTAATGAACGCTAGAAGATCAGAATGAGACTTCCACTTTGCACTGGATTGTGCGCTGATATGAAACTTCCGGGGAGATTAAAACTGCGTGTCGCACCGAGTCTCGAACTCAGGTCCTTTGCCTTTCGTGGGCCAGTGCTCTACCAACTCAGGTACCCAAGTACGACTGGCGACGCGTCCTCACACATTTGGTAAATTGGGAGACGAGGTACTGCCGGAATCAAAGCTGTGAGGACGGGCCGCGAGTCGTGATTGGGTAGTTTAGCTGGTAGAGCACTTGCCACCGAAAGACAAAGGTGCCGAGTTCGAGTCTCACGCCGGCAAACAGTTTTAATCTGCCAGGAAGTTTCACTAGTAGATCAGTCTGTTTTACAAAAACATAACTTTATACAAAGACCCTATCACGCCGTTCAGAAACCTGATTGTAATTTTGAACAGCTAGATTTTGCGTTCAGAGCAAAACCTCTCATGAACATTGTTTGTATTTTCTCCAGGTATGTCGAGATGGAGTTCTGGAAAAAGTTCCACCAAGTTCACCAACACTGCAGTTCTTATCGTGTTCTCTTGATGGCCACATGTATGGATGGAATTTGTTGGAAGTGCCTACACCGAAACGCAAGAAAGTGGTCCAGAAGAAGTCTGCGAAGCGGCCACGTTCTGAAGGCCCCGAGCGGACGCCTGTGTCTCCGTACGCCAAACTGCAAGGCTTACTGCAACCCCATTTCAAGGTAAGATAAACAGCTGGCCGATAGTTTCGACTAAGCAATAAAACCACTTTGAGCAAGGCAAGAGAAGGAAGAGGAGATTAGTGTTTAACATCCCGTCGACAACGAGGTAATTAAAGATGGATTGAGGAAGTAAACGTCTCCAAATACTGATGATGTAGATTGGAAATCCAGATGTAAAAAAATGTAAATGTCGTGTGACTAGGGCCTCCCGTGGAGTAGACCTTTTTTTCGATTTGACGCCACTTCGGCGACTTGCGCGTTGATGGGGATGAAATGATGATGGTTAGGACAACACAACACCTACTACTTTAAGCGTCCCATTTCCTAATCTAATACCCTCAGCATCACCCGATTTAATTCAACTACATTCCATTATCCTCGTTTTGCTTTTGTTGATGTTCATCTTATATCCTCCTTTCAAGCGGAGAAAAAAATCTCCGACACAGTCGGGAATCGAACCCGGAACCTTAGGATTGACATTCTGTCGCGCTGACAACTTTTTTTTAAATCTCATTTTGTTTGTTTTCGTTCGTTGTATCTGCTCGGGGCGGACGTCGCAAGACACCCGTTTCAGTTCGTCGTTGATCCATTAACTCAGTTTTTTTTTATTACAGAGGGTAGCTAACCCTCTGCCCGAACACGCTGAGCTACGGTGCCGGCATCACTCAGCTACCGGAGCGGACGAAATCCAAATAATTCTATGTTATTTGTTTGTGGTGTGCCTACTATTCAAAAAATTTATTTGCCATCATCTTGTGGTCTGATGTCAGTATTACCACAATTTTCTAGCGTTATTTATTGTCAGTTTGAAGCATTGTTTAACAAATAGCTTGAACAAAACAAAGGACTAGTTCTAATGAATTGATAAAGTGCTCTAGGCATCCTCGGAGTAAGGATTCGTTCCGGCCATTCTTTCCGGATGTGCTACTTTCAAAAAAGTTCGTATATGACAAAGCACGATTAGTGCTGTAAACGTATTTATGTAAATTTTACAGTGTCACATCCTGCATTCTGATATGAGTATTTTTAAAGACGAATGTTGTCATATGGATTAAATTAAACTAAGAGGGTCGTTTAGCAAGTAATGGAACACATTTTTTAAAATCAGGTTGGTTATATTCAGTTTTCCAATACATCATATTATTCCCCACTCCTTTGGCTACAAAACATTTTTCAATGTAATTTCTGTCCAATGCAACGGCCTTACTCCATCTCACTGGTAGGGCCTGTATACCCACATGGTACCACTTACTGGTCGACAACAGAGCCAATGTCTTGCTGCATCAATAACCTCCCCATCATCCACGTACTGCTCCCCGTGGAGTGCATCCTTTATTGGGCCAAATAGATGGAGGTCGGAAGGGTCGAGATGTGGACTGTAGGGTGGATGAACACGAACAGTCAAGTGGAGGTCTATGAGCTCTTTTCGGATGCGCAGACTTGTGAGGTTTTGCATTGTCATGGAGAAGGTGAAATTCGTTTGCATTTTTGGGGCAAGGAACACGCTGAAGTCGTTTCTTCTTATTCCTGAGGATAGCACCATACACTTCCGAGCTGATCGTTGCACCATTAGAAAGGACATCAAACAGAACAACCCTTTCAGACACCCGGAACACCGTCGCCATAACTTCACAGGCTGAGGGTGCGGGTTTGAACTTCTTACTCGGGGGAGAGATGGTGTGGTGCCACTCCATGGGTTGCCGTTTTATTTCCTGTTCATCTACATCTACATGGTTACTCAGCAACTCACACTTAAGTGCCTGGCAGAGGGTTCATCGAACCATTTTCATACTACTTCTCTACCATTCCACTCTCGAATGGCGCGTGGGAAAAATGAACACCTAAATCTTTCCGTTCGAGCTCTGATTTCTCTTATTTTATTATGATGATCATTTCTCCCTACGTAGGTGGCTGTCAACAAAATATTTTCGTATTCGGAAGAGAAAGCTGGTGATTGAAATTTCGTAAATAGATCTCGCTGTAAAGAAAACCGTCTTTTTTTCAGTGACTGCCACCCCAACTCGCGTATCTTATCAGTGACACCCCTACTGCGCGATAACACGAGACGAGCTGCCCTTCTTTGCACTTTTTCGACGTCCTCCGTCAATCCTACCTGATAAGGATCCCACATCGCACAGCAGGATTCCAGCAGAGGACGGACAAGTGTAACGTAGGCTGTCTCTTTAGTGGGTTTGTCGCATCTTCTAAGTCCTCTGCCAACAAAGCGCCGTCTTTGTTTCGCCTTCCCCATAATGCTATCTATATGATCTTTCCAATTTAAGTTGCTCGTAAATGTAATTCCTAGGTATTTAGTCGAATTGACAGCCCTTACATTTGTGCGATTTATCGTATACGCAAAATGTATCGGATTTCTTTTAGTATCCATGTGGATGACTTCGCTCTTTTCTTTGTTTAGTGCCAATTGACACTTTTCGCGCAATACAGAAATTATCTCTAGATCATTGTGTAATTGGGATTGATCGTCTGATGATTTTACTAGACGGTAAATTACAGAGTCATCTGCAAACAATCTAAGGGGACTGCTCAGATTATCACCTAAATCATTTATGTAAATCAGGAACAGCAGAGCGCCTATGACACTACCTTGTGGAACGGCAGATACCACTTCTGTTCTACTCGATGATTTACCGTCTATCACTACGAACTGTCCAGCGGCCTTTCCTCTTTTGAGCGATTTTAATTGTTTCTCTATCCCTCTGTCGTCTATTTCGATATCTACCATTTTGTCATCTGTACGACAATCTAGAGAAGGAACTACAGTGCAGTCTTCCTCTGTGAAACAGCTTTGGAAAAAGACATTTAGTATTTCGGCCTTTAGTCTGTCATCCTCTGTTTCAGTACCATTTTGGTCACAGAGTGTCTGGACATTTTGTTTTGATCCACCTACAACTTTGACATAAGACCAGAATTTCTTAGGATTTTCTGTCAAGTCAGTACATAGAACTTTACGCTCCCCACACTACATTTCGTTTCGCGTAACGCGTAATTTTTGTTTGTCTGCAAGGCTTTGGCTACACGAGGCATCACAATAACGTTTCACCAGGCAACGCCGTCGTTTCTTTTTGTATTTAACAAATGGCTCAAATGGCTCTGAGCACTATGGGACTTATTATCTATGGTCATCAGTCCCCTAGAACTTAGAACTACTCAAACCTAACTAACCTAAGGACATCACACAACGCCCAGTCTGTATTTCACATTTAATTAACATAGAGGTACTTAGGGTTGGGCCAATATACACTACTGGCCATTAAAATTGCTACACCACGAAGATGACGTGCTACAGACGCGAAATTTAATCGACAGGAAGAAGATGCTGTGATATGCGAATGATTAGCTTTCAGAGCATTCACACAAGGTTGGCGCCGGTGGCGACACCTACAATGTGCTGACTTGAGGAAAGTTTCCAACCGATTTCTCATACACAAACAGCAGTTGACCGGCTTAGATGCTGGGTGGATCCCGTTCCTGTTCTTTTACCAAAGGAAATCCCAACTAATACCGCAATTGAACCAACACCTGTCATATCGTATTTAGACGCACTAATTACAATTAGTCCTAACGAATGCACCAATTTACAAGCCCAGAAAAAATCTGAGATATTTCTAAGTTATGCTCTGTTTTCCCAGGCGGTGCAAAATGTTATGAACTACCACAGTAAGAAACTACACTACTGGCCATTAAAACTGCTACACCTAGAAGAAATGCAGATGATAAACGGGTATTCATTCGACAAATATATTATACTAGAACTAAAATGTGATTACATTTTCACGCAATTTGGGTGCATAGATCATCAGAAATCAGTACCCAGAACAACCACCTCTGGCCGTAGTAACGGCCTTGACACGCCTGGGCATTGAGTCAAACAGAACTTGGATGGCGTGTACAGGTACATCTGCCCATGCAGCTTCAACACGATACCACAGTTCATAAAGAGTAGTGACTGGCGTATTGTGACGAGCCAGTTGCTCGGCCACCATTGACCAGACGTTTTCAATTGGTGAGATATCTAGAGAATGTGCTAGCCAGGGCAGCAGTCGAACATTTTCTGTATCCAGAAAGGCCCGTACAGGACCTGCAACATGCGGTCGTGCATTATCCTGCATTATCCTGCTGAAAAGTAGGGTTTCGCAGGGATCGAATGAAGGGTAGAGCCACGGGTCGTAACATATCTGAAATGTAACGTCCACTGTTCAAAGTGCCGTTAATGCGAACAAGAGGTGACCGAGACGTGTAACCAATGGCACCCCATACCATCACGCCAGGTGATACGCCAGTATGGCGATGACGAATACACGCTTCCAATGTGCGTTCACCGCGATGTCGCCAAACACGGATGCGACCATCATGATGCTGTAAACAGAACCTGGATTCATCCGAAAAAATTCGTGCACCCAGGTTCGTCGTTGAGTACACCATAGCAGTCGCTCCTTTCTGTGATGCAGCGTCAGGGGTAACCGGAGCCATGGTCTCCGAGTTGATAGTCCATGCTGTTGCAAACGTCGTCGAACTGTTCGTGCAGATGGTTGTTGTCTTGCAAACGTCCACATCTGCTGACTACGGGATCGAGACGTGGCTGCACGATCCGTTACAGCCATGCGGATTAGATGCCTGTAATCTCGACTGCTAGTGATACGAGGCCGTTGGGATCCTGCACGGCGTTCCGTATTACCCTCCTGAACACACCGATTCAATATTCTGCTAACAGTCATTGGATCTGGCGAGCAGCAATTTGCGATACGATAAATCGCAATCGCGATAGGCTACAACCGACCTTTATCAAAGTCGGAAACGTGATGATACGCATTCTCCTCCTTCTACATCTACATCTACATCCATACTCCGCAAGCCACCTGACGGTGTGTGGCGGAAGGTACCCTTAGTACCTCTATCGGTTCTCCCTTCTATTCCAGTCTCGTATTGTTCTTGGAAAGAAGGATTGTCGGTATGCTTCTGTGTGGGCTCTAATCTCTCTGATTTTATCCTCATGGTCTCTTCGCGAGATATACGTAGGAGGGAGCAATATACTGCTTGACTCTTCGGTGGAGGTATGTTCTCGAAACTTTAACAAAAGCCCGTACCGAGCTACTGAGCGTCTCTCCTGCAGAGTCTTCCACTGGAGTTTATCTATCATCTCCGTAACGCTTTCACGATTACTAAATGATCCTGTAACGAAGCGCGCTGCTCTCCGGTGGATCTTCTTTATCTCTTCTATCAACACTATCTGGTACGGATCCCACACTGCTGAGCAGTATTCAAGCAGTGGGCGAACAAGCGTACTGTAACCTACTTCCTTTGTTTTCGGATTGCATTTCCTTAGGATTCTTCCAATGAATCTCAGTCTGGCATCTGCTTTACCGACGATCAACTTTATATGACCATTCCATTTTAAATCACTCCTAATGCGTACTCCCAGATAATTTATGGAATTAGCTGCTTCTAGCTGCTGACCTTCTATTTTGTAGCTAAATGGTAAGGGATCTATCTTTCTATCTATTCGCAGCACATTACACTTGTCTACATTGAGATTCAATTGCCATTCCGTGCATCATGCGTCAATTCGCTGCAGATCCTCCTGCATTTCAGTACAATTTTCCACTGTTACCACCTCTCGATACACCACAGCATCATCTGAAAAAAGCCTCAGTGAACTTCCGATATCATCCACAAGCTTATTTATGTATATTGTGAATAGCAACGGTCTTATGACACTCCCCTGCGGCACACCTGAAATCACTCTTACATGCTGCGTTCTGTTATCTAGGAACTCTTCAATCCAATCACACAATTGGTCTGATAGTCCATATGCTCTTACTTTGTTCATTAAACGACTGTGGGGAGCCCGCATCTCGTGGTCGTGCGGTAGCGTTCTCGCTACCCACGCCCGAGTTCCCGGGTTCGATTCGCGGCGGGGTCAGGGATTTTCTCTGCCTCGTGATGGCTGGGTGTTGTGTGCTGTCCTTAGGTTAGTTAGGTTTAAGTAGTTCTAAGTTCTAGGGGACTGATGACCACAGATGTTAAGTCCCATAGTGCTCAGAGCCATTTGAACCATTTGACTGTGGGGAACTGTATCGAACGCCTTGCGGAAGTCAAGAAACACGGCATCTACCTATGAACTCGTGTCTATGGCCCTCAGAGTCTCGTGGACGAATAGCGCGAGCTGGCTTTCACACGACCGTCTTTTTCGAAACCCATGCTGATTCCTACAGAGTAGATTTCTAGTCTCCAGAAAAGTCATTATACTCGAACATAATACGTGTTCCAAAATTCTACAACTGATCGACGTTAGAGATATAGGTCTATAGTTCTGCACGTCTGTTCGACGTCCCTTCTTCCAATCCTCTGGAACGCTACGCTCTTCTAGAGACCTACGGTACACCGCTGCAACAAGGGGGGCAAGTTCCTTCGCGTGCTCTGTGTAAAATCGAACTGGTATCCCATCAGGTCCAGCGGCCTTTCCTCTTTTGAGCGATTTTAATTGTTTCTCTATCCCTCTGTCGTCTATTTCGATATCTACCATGACGAATGGAGACGTGTCGTCTTCAGCGATGAGAGTCGCTTCTGCCTTGGTGCCAATGATGGTCGTATGCGTGTTTGGCGCCGTACAGGTGAGCGCCACAATCAGGACTGCATACGACAGAGGCACACAGGGCCAACACCCGGCATCATGGTGTGGGGAGCGATCTCCTACACTGGCCGTACACCACTGGTGATCGTCGAGGGGACACTGAATAGTGCACGGTACATCCAAACCGTCATCGAACCCATCGTTCTACCATTCCTAGACCGGCAAGGGAACTTGCTGTTCCAACAGGACAATGCGCGTCCGCATGTATCCCGTGCCACCCAACGTGCTCTAGAAGGTGTAAGTCAACTACCCTGGCCAGCAAGATCTCCGGATCTGTCCCCCATTGAGCACGTTTGGGACTGGATGAAGCGTCGTCCCACGCGGTCTGCACGTCCAGCACGAACGCTGGTCCAACTGAGGCGCCAGGTGGAAATGGCATGGCAAGCCGTTCCACAGGACTACATCCAGCATCTCTACGATCGTCTCCATGGGAGAATAGCAGCCTGCATTGCTGCGAAAGGTGGATGTACACTGTACTAGTGCCGACATTGTGCATGCTCTGTTGCCTGTGTCTATGTGCCTGTGGTTCTGTCAGTGTGATCATGTGATGTATCTGACCCCAGGAATGTATCAATAAAGTTTCCCCTTCCTGGGACAATGAATTCACGGTGTTCTTATTTCAATTTCCAGGAGTGTAGTTTATGTATCCTCTGTTATTTGTACATTATATTCCAGTGTTATACACTTTAATATTTTCTTACATCTGATATATCTCGATATTCGCTACATATACTTGTTTGAATTTCCATTTTTCTTGTTTTTCATGCGATCAAGAAATGAAAATAATCAAGAATTTAGATGCGCGACATTTGCTCACTATGTAAAAGAAGTAGCCAGCAATCTCTGGTACAGTTTACAGTACAAATCATATGAAAACACCAGCGTTTTTGTCAATTCCTCCTTGTTAGGGCTCCCAGCAGACGATGGTTAAGTGCGCCCTTGTTGACCCGCTAATTGGCATATATGATTTCAGTGGCGGTGAGAAAGTAATGATTGGATCGTGTAGTAGTGGAAACGAGTTCCCCTCTCAGGTGAATTGCATTACCTGTTACACCGCGTCAAACGTCGTGTTAGGATACGCTCTCTTGCAGGTGTACTCTGATAAATACAACGTGGGAAGTACACATTACGGTGTGGCAATACTGTTCTATAACTGAGTCTCTCTGAGAGCTCTCGTTGTCACAGAAAACACCATGTCAGCTGTGGACGAGATAAGAATTTCATTCCATCTTTCATGAATGATGATTTCTCCAACAGGCGTGTTATTTTCCAGAAAGGCAGTGGGCGATCCCACAAGATCATACTCGGGTTATAGTTGTTTGTGAATTATGCTAAGGTATTACAGTACATTATATGAATGCGTGTTGTCTGATCCTCGCAGCTGTAATACATATTATGTAATTGAAGTGGACGGGTGTGTGTGTGTGGTGGTGGGGGGGGGGGGGGGAGGGAGCAGAGGGGTAGAGAAAGGAAAGGAAAGGGAAGGAACTGGTGATATCAGCTGCATCGGGACTTTGTGCGAAATCAGCGGCGATGAGTGAAAAGCTGTGCCGGACAGGTACTCGAACCCGGGATTTCCTGCTTACTAGACAGTTGCGTTAATCACAGTGTTCATAGCAAATGTGCGGACTACACTCCTGGAAATTGAAATAAGAACACCGTGAATTCATTGTCCCAGGAAGGGGAAACTTTATTGACACATTCCTGGGGTCAGATACATCAAATGATCACACTGACAGAACCACAGGCACATAGACACAGGCAACAGAGCATGCACAATGTCGGCACTAGTACAGTGTACATCCACCTTTCGCAGCAATGCAGGCTGCTATTCTCCCATGGAGACGATCGTAGAGATGCTGGATGTAGTCCTGTGGAACGGCTTGCCATGCCATTTCCACCTGGCGCCTCAGTTGGACCAGCGTTCGTGCTGGACGTGCAGACCGCGTGAGACGACGCTTCATCCAGTCCCAAACGTGCTCAATGGGGGACAGATCCGGAGATCTTGCTGGCCAGGGTAGTTGACTTACACCTTCTAGAGCACGTTGGGTGGCACGGGATACATGCGGACGTGCATTGTCCTGTTGGAACAGCAAGTTCCCTTGCCGGTCTAGGAATGGTAGAACGATGGGTTCGATGACGGTTTGGATGTACCGTGCACTATTCAGTGTCCCCTCGACGATCACCAGTGGTGTACGGCCAGTGTAGGAGATCGCTCCCCACACCATGATGCCGGGTGTTCGCCCTGTGTGCCTCGGTCGTATGCAGTCCTGATTGTGGCGCTCACCTGCACGGCGCCAAACACGCATACGACCATCATTGGCACCAAGGCAGAAGCGACTCTCATCGCTGAAGACGACACGTCTCCATTCGTCCCTCCATTCACGCCTGTCGCGACACCACTGGAGGCGGGCTGCACGATGTTGGGGCGTGAGCGGAAGACGGCCAAACGGTGTGCGGGACCGTAGCCCAGCTTCATGGAGACGGTAGCGAATGGTCCTCGCCGATACCCCAGGAGCAACAGTGTCCCTAATTTGCTGGGAAGTGGCGGTGCGGTCCCCTACGGCACTGCGTAGGATCCTACGGTCTTGGCGTGCATCCGTGCGTCGCTGCGGTCCGGTCCCAGGTCGACGGGCACGTGCACCTTCCGCCGACCACTGGCGACAACATCGATGTACTGTGGAGACCTCACGCCCCACGTGTTGAGCAATTCGGCGGTACGTCCACCCGGCCTCCCGCATGCCCACTATACGCCCTCGCTCAAAGTCCGTCAACTGCACATACGGTTCACGTCCACGCTGTCGCGGCATGCTACCAGTGTTAGAGACTGCGATGGAGCTCCGTATGCCACGGCAAACTGGCTGACACTGACGGCGGCGGTGCACAAATGCTGCGCAGCTAGCGCCATTCGACGGCCAACACCGCGGTTCCTGGTGTGTCCGCTGTGCCGTGCGTGTGATCATTGCTTGTACAGCCCTCTCGCAGTGTCCGGAGCAAGTATGGTGGGTCTGACACACCGGTGTCAATGTGTTCTTTTTTCCATTTCCAGGAGTGTATATCTGCACGCTCCCAGGCCGGCCAACATTCCCATCCAGCACCACCTATCCACAGTCCTCGACCCTGTCCTTCCTGCTCGCTAATTATTAGAGTTTCGCCGGAGGTCGAACGAAGTGTGCATCCGCACTGAGGGTTGTGAATTTATTGCCCATCGAGGCGAATCAGTTATATGAATGCCTGGTTCTGTTCTTTCGGTCGCCAGACTCTTGATATCATCAGTTTCAATCCTTCTCTTTCCTATCCATTCGTAATATATTGATTATTGCTTGCTATTCTAGTGTTATCTTGAAGCTGTGAGAAAGGACAGGCGCTCCAAGGTGCGGAAGCAGAGTCGATGCTAAGGGCAGACGAAACTAGGAGAGATATTGTTACATGAAGTAAACCATAAGGGGAGAGCCTTGCGAAAATGCAGACGCCCCCAGACGCGGTCCCAGGGCGCTAGTTACTCTCCAAGGAATTAACATGTAACTTCATATGTCGTCTAGACGGTGTGGTAGGTTGCCACCGTAGAACTTTGTAACCAACAGGCACGTATTAGCGATAAAGCCAGCTTGATACCAGCCTTGAGAACAGCAACGACAGTAGGCTCACAAGGGTTAGAAAGAAAGCGAGAACGTCAAAAAACTGTTGACCTAGCAGTCCCTACTCCGGGGAGCCCGAGGGGCGGGGCTAAATGACGTATAACAATAATGCTGCAAGCCTTATTTGGCAGAGCAGTTACGTTTAGCTTCCAGCTGAACAATGTTGATACCAAATACGGACTTAGTGCAACTGCATTAACATCCCCGCCTTAGGAGCAGTAAAGGGGACCTAATTAAACCGTGATTGGCAGGCGCCTGCAATAGCCCTGCGGGATTGGCTGGGTGGCTTTAAGTGGGGAAAACAGTGGCCCCACGCGACTCTTTAAAACCCCTAAATTCCGCATTTTGGCGGAGTTCTCAGTCAGACGATCTGGGCGCCGAATCCGCGTCCGCCGACTCCAGCCTCGGTCCAGCTCCGCGTAAGTTTGCTCTCTCACTTGGAGTGCCTCAATGGACAGTGTCACAGTCATACGTTTTGTTTTGAAACTAAGTTGTCGCCTTAAGATGCTGCTAGTGTTTGCTACTGTGGTTAGCATCCACTCCTGGGACTTCTGCACTGGCTTCTGTTGTAACAGTGTTATTTATGCTTTTTATAACCCTAGAACTAGCCTCCAGTGTGTTAGTTAGTCCTGTCTGGAATAAACAACTACTACAAAACCCTGTTTGTCCAAGAGTCTCCACAACGAGTTCCCTATCGAGTCTCACCACCTGCATTTTTAGTAAATGTCTGTACCAGTGTTGGCTCAGATACAGGGTGTTTCAAAAATGACCGGTATATTTGAAACGGCAATAAAAACTAAACGAGCAGCGATAGAAATACACCGTTTGTTGCAATATGCTTGGGACAACAGTACATTTTCAGGCAGACAAACTTTCGAAATTACAGTAGTTACAATTTTCAACAACAGATGGCGCTGCGGTCTGGGAAACTCTATAGTACGATATTTTCCACATATCCACCATGCGTAGCAATAATATGGCGTAGTCTCTGAATGAAATTACCCGAAACCTTTGACAACGTGTCTGGCGGAATGGCTTCACATGCAGATGAGATGTACTGCTTCAGCTGATCAATTGTTTCTGGATTCTGGCGGTACACCTGGTCTTTCAAGTGTCCCCACAGAAGGAAGTCACAGGGGTTCATGTCTGGCGAATAGGGAGGCCAATCCACGCCGCCTCCTGTATGTTTCGGATAGCCCAAAGCAATCACACGATCATCGAAATATTCATTCAGGAAATTAAAGACGTCGGCCGTGCGATGTGGCCGGGCACCATCTTGCATAAACCACGAGGTGTTCGCAGTGTCGTCTAAGGCAGTTTGTACCGCCACAAATTCACGAAGAATGTCCAGATAGCGTGATGCAGTAATCGTTTCGGATCTGAAAAATGGGCCAATAATTCCTTTGGAAGAAATGGCGGCCCAGACCAGTACTTTTTGAGGATACAGGGACGATGGGACTGCAACATGGGGCTTTTCGGTTCCCCATATGCGCCAGTCCTGTTTATTGACGAAGCCGTCCAGGTAAAAATAAGCTTCGTCAGTAAACCAAATGCTGCCCACATGCATATCGCCGTCATCAATCCTGTGCACTATATCGTTAGCGAATGTCTCTCGTGTAGCAATGGTAGCGGCGCTGAGGGGTTGCCGCGTTTGAAATTTGTATGGATAGAGGTGTAAACGCTGGCGCATGAGACGATACGTGGACGTTGGCGTCATTTGAACCGCAGCTGCAACACGGCGAACGGAAACCCGAGGCCGCTGTTGGATCACCTGCTGCATTAGCTGCGCGTTGCCCTCTGTGGTTGCCGTACGCGGTCGCCCTACCTTTCCAGCACGTTCATCCGTCACGTTCCCAGTCCGTTGAAATTTTTCAAACAGATCCTTTATTGTATCGCTTTTCGGTCCTTTGGTTACATTAAACCTCCGTTGAAAACTTCGTCTTGTTGCAACAACACTGTGTTCTAGGTGGTGGAATTCCAACACCAGAAAAATCCTCTGTTCTAAGGAATAAACCGTGTTGTCTACAGCACACTTGCACGTTGTGAACAGCACACGCTTACAGCAGAAAGACGACGTACAGAATGGCGCACCCACAGACTGCGTTGTCTTCTATATCTTTCACATCACTTGCAGCGCCATCTGTTGTTGAAAATTGTAACTACTGTAATTTCGAAAGTTTGTCCGCCTGAAAATGTACTGTTGTCCCAAGCATATTGCAACAAACGGTGTATTTCTATCACTGCTCGTTTAGTTTTTATTGCCGTTTCAAATATACCGGTCATTTTTGAAACACCCTGTAGAAGAAAACAATCAAGCGCCTTCACTGTGAATTGTCCTTTCTGCGTTCTGCTCTGTACCGCTCGGGAGCGCAGACTGACCAGTAACCCCTTTTCTCCCTATCCCACCTATGTCAGGAGGACACGACACTTTCTCCTTCATCCCTCCCCCCCCCCCCCCCCCCGCACCTTCAATTACATATTACAGGAGATGCTTCGTCTCCCAGATAAGTCAAAAATCAATCCCACTGAATATATCAAAGATGTCATTGAGTGCTGAATGAGAGCCATAAACCGTCTCCTCTTCACCCACGAGCGTAACAACTGCGTAATCCGTTCGTAAAAAAATGTCACAGCTCTCTGACTACATGCCGAAAACTTGCGGAATCCGTGCCACAGCGAACACCTGCTGTTTTCCTAGCGGCGTTGAACGAACACGCGATTTTATTGCTGGCAATGAGGCGACGTAATTGTGAGTTTCCCACAGACTGCATACGGAATTCCCGCGTCATATTCTCCAATGGGTGCACGCCGCTGTCTGTAAATGAAATTAATTATGCAGAGGATATTAATTAGTGTACGCAGCCTGGAACAGGATATTGTAAAGGTTGTATATAAGGAGTTTCACGATATTTCGTCAAGTCATTTAGCCAAAATTAGAAGATTTACAGTCTTTCCGGGGCGCTCACTTTCAGAGTTACGGATGTGAAATTTTGGCGTTAGCTGTCGATACAATAGGAAAATAGGCCATGGAACATAATCTGGTTGTCATCTGTAATTTTGAAAACGTTCAAATTTTTGTAATATTTGAAAATATTTCTTCGAGTATATGTTGTATATTTAGTAGCACAAATATTTAATATATACTAAATATTTTCCTGTACAAGGTGGAGAAACTAGTTTTACCGCGCTATACGGTGAAGTGCACTATCAAGTCACATTAATGTGACCACGTGACAAAAGCCTGAATATCCACCATTCGCAGCACGGACCGCCGAGAGAGACGTTCAGGAAGAGAGTCGACTAGATTCAGAAAGGTACCGACAGTGATGTGCAGCCATACCGACTCCAGTGCCGTGGCGAGCTGCAGATGGTTTCTCGGCTGAGGATCCATGGCGCGAAAAGCTCGATCGAGGTGGTCCCACAGATTCTCGATTTCGTTTAAATGTGTGTGTGTGTGTGAAATCTTATGTGACTTAACTGCTAAGGTCATCAGTCCCTAAGCTTACACACTACGTAACCTAAATTATCCTAAGGACAAACACACACACTCATGCCCGAGGGAGGATTCGTACCTCCACCGGGACCAGCCTCACAGTCCATGACTGCAGCGCCCTAGACCGCCCGGCTAATCCCGCGCGGCGATTTCGTTTAAATCCAGGGACTTTGGTGATTAGGACAGAACGGTAAACCCATCCTGGTGCTCTTCGAACAACGCACGGACACTGAGAGCTGTGTGACACGTTGCATTGTCTTACTGATGGATGCCATCGTGCCGGCCAGGGTGGCCGAGCGGTTTTGCCGGCACGGTAGCTCAGCGTGTTCGGTCAGAGAGCGGGTTGGCCTCTGTAATAAAAAAAACTGAGTGAAATGATCAACAAACGAACTTGACCGGATGTCATGTGACGTCCGCAACGAACAAACACAACGATTAACAACGAACAAAATAGAGAGGAAAAAATAAAGGTTCTAGGTGCTACAGTCTGGAACCGCGCGACCGCTACGGTCGCAGGTTCGAATCCTGCCTCGGGAATGGATGTGTGTGATGTCCTTAGGTTAGTTAGTTTTAAGCAGTTCTAAGTTGTAGGGGACTGATGACCTTAGAAGTTAAGTCCCATAGTGCTCAGAGCCATTTGAACCATTTTTTATGCCATCGTACCGAGGAAAAGGAAACCGCATGTAGGGTTGTGCATGGTCCACAAGGATATATTCATATTTTTGGTGATGCATTTAGCCTTCCAGAATGAAGAGATCACCCATGGAATGCAATGAAAACATCCAGCCTGAACCATTTGCTTTCAGACGTATCACGGCGTACACGCCAACAGCCATCTGTCCGATTAAGCATAAAACATGATTCATCTGAAGAGAAAACCACCTGTCACCACGAAATGGAAGTCCAGTTGCGGTACCGGGATACAAATTCCAGCCTTCGTCGCCGATTAAGAGCATGAAGCAAGCCAAGCGCTGTATCGTGTGTGAGATACAGAGGCGAGCGAATGTGCCCGGACTTACCCAGTTCACTGCTAGTAGCGCCCCGTCACCTTAACGCCTCTGCACGTAGCACGCAAGTATTGCACTACAATTAAGTATGAAATTAAAAATCAAAATTTTTGTTTAAAACTTTGTTAAAATATAGTTTAGTGTTATAATGTTCCAAATACCAAGTCTTTATGTTCTAGACTTAACAGTTTCCGTAGAAATGCCATTTTAAGAGAAAAATAAGTGGCGCTAAATAATGAAGCTAGAAAGCCAGAATTTGGACAGAAGGTGCAGGTAGATGGTTCAAATGGCTCTGAGCACTATGGGACTTAACATCTGTGGTCGTCAGTCCCCTAGAACTTAGAACTACTTAAACCTAACTAACCTAAGGACATCACACACATCCATGCCCGAGGCAGGATTCGAACCTGCGACCGTAGCAGTCGCGCGGTGACGGACTGAGCGCCTAGAACCGCTAGACCACCGCGGCCGGCGTGCAGGTAGAGCTCATAAATAAGTGGTGCAGGATTCCAAAACCATATAACAAAAATTAACACCGGAATCCACGTTTTTCGGAAAAATCAGTGGAGCTAATAATGGACTTAAAAACATAAAAATTTGTTTTATACTTCAGTTCACCCCAGAAATAATAACTGAAAGACCACGTTAAGCTACCTCTTATAGTTTTTGAGTAATTAAGTAAAAACCAATTTTGTAACTAAAATGTACCCAACTGATGTAGATTAAGTACCTGTGATTTTAATGATAGAGAAGTTTGGTTAAAGTGGATGATAAAATATACCAAGTGATAGAGCTATACCAAATTTGAGAGTTGTAGTATTAATAACTGCTGAGATTAGTTCTAGTAAAGATATGGTTCAGAGGTAACGCTCTACCGTTAGTTTCACTATAAAATTTCTAGAAGGCAAAGTTATCATTCTAGCGAGCTGAAACTTTTTCGGTGATTTCAAACAACTTAACTGAATACAAACAAAAATTAAGAGGTTTCTGAAATAATTTGTAACTATATTATTCAAGTTTATGTACATGAGAAAGCGGTCGTTCGGAGGCTTCTGCAGTATGCAGATAGCTGTAGATAACAGATCTTCCCTCGACCGTCCGTTCCGGTACCTATGTAAATGCAGCCCGAGAGGCAATAGTAAGGTTCACTTCGCATTCAGCTACTATAAGATCCGCATCTGTTACACGTCGTATCGCGCTCTGCCTCGGATGACGTCAGAGCCGAACTGTGACAAAGCGCGTATTTTGCGGTAAAAACGGATAGTGAACTCGCGAGGACTGTACACCGTCCTCGCCAAAGTAACTGTTAGTGTGCCGTCCGTGAGAATTACAATTCCGCATGGCAAGTGGTGACTTTATTTCCACTTTTATGGCGAGCATTAATTTGGAACATTTATTGCAAACTTTCATTGAATAATTTTAGTCACGGCGAAAGACAATCTCGTATTAACGTAGCGTAGAGGTCACCTCTGAACTGCCAAATGTGCTGTTAGAATAGAAAGACTTGGTTTCAATAGTGAATTTCCAAGTGTTGTATGTGAAAAACCTTACGCAATATAATTTTGATTGGAACTTTCTACTTTTATGTAAAATCCTAGTCCTGATCCCGCAAAGAAATAGGAGGATAGAAACTTTTCTTTTAGTGGGTTGGACCAGAATGTGGCCGTGCTGACTGGAAACTAAGGTCAGTATGTTTCCCTTCGCTTTCTGGCTGACCACAAAATTAGTTGAGAGGCTCGCGTGAGTAAGATGGTATTAATAATTTTTACCCGCCGCCCCACAAGCAGTCAGCAAGGGTGTATGAACCACGCCCCTGCTGCGGAGGCCCATACGCAGCAACGTTCGCTGAACGATTGTTGAGGAGACACTGTTTGTAGTCCCTTGGTTCATCGGGACAGTCAGTTGCTCAGTAGTTACAAGTCTGTTCGCCCGTACACATCTCCACAGACGTCGTTCACCCCTGTTATCTGTGGTTCGTGATGCGCCAGTTACCTCGGCGCCTGTTTTGGATAGCACCATTTTGCCACGCATGGTATACCTTAACCACGGCAGAACCCGCACAGTTTACAAACTTAGCCGTTTCGAAAATGCTCCCAGCCTTTGCCCGAAAGCCAATGATCATGCCCTTTTGGACGTCAGACAAACTGCTCCATTTTCACAATACGAAACGACTGCACTGTTTTCCGCATTCCCCCAGCACGGTTTATTTTTATACCGTTCTCTGACAGTGCTGCCACCTGCTGTCTGCGAGCGGTTATTTCACTTTGACGTGGAAAATAGGCGTTGACCACATTAATATAACTGAACCGTGTAAATACGAGGCGTGTTTTTTTTAAGTAAGTAACGTTTTGAAATTAAAAAAGACGTTCTAAGATATCTCAATAATTTTATTTTTACATGAAAGCCTGTACCTTAATCTTCTTTTCTACAAACTTTCCGTCAATATTGAGGCACTTGTTATAACGTTGTACCAGTTTTTGAAAACCCTCCCCATAGAAGTCTGCCGCCGGACTTGTTCACCACTGCATCACCACTGTTTTGACTTCGTGATCGTCTTGAAGACGCTGACCGCCCAGGTGTTTCTTCAAGTGCAGGAATAGATGGTAGTCACTGGGCGCAAGATCGGGGCTGTACGGAGGATGATCTAGAGTTTCCCATCGAAAAGATGTGATGAGATCTTTGGTCTGATTCGCCACATGCGGACGGGCATTGTCTTGCAGCAAAACGATGACCTTGCTCAACTTCCATGGACTGTTGCTTTGATTCTGGTGTGACGTAGGCCACCCATGTTTCATCGCCCGTAACAATTTGGTTTAAGAAATCTTCACCGTCGTTGTGGTACCGCACAAGGAAAGTCAATGCACCGTCTAAACGTTTGGTTTTGTGCACATCCGTCAACATTTTTGGTACCCAACGTGCACACAATTTTCGGTAATTCAAGTTCTCGGTCACAATGCCACACAAAAAACTACGAGAAACGTTAGGAATGTCATCCCGCAAGGAGGAAATCGTAGAGCGTCTGTTTTCTCTCACCTTATTGTCCACTTCCTGCACCAAACTTTCATTAACGACCGAAGGACGCCCACTCTGTTGTTCATCATGCACATTTGTGCGGCCATCTTTAAATGCTCTCACCCACTTTCTTACCATTCCATCACTCATAATGTTTTCTCTGTAAACTGTACAGATCTCACGATGAATATGGGTCGCTTTTAGGCCTTTAGCACTAAGAAATCTTATAACAGCCCGTACTTCACAGTCGGCGGGACTCACGTTTATCGGAGGCAACTTAAACACTCAGTACACAACGTAAACAAGAAAGAATCAGATTGTAATGGCGTCAGTGCGTAGATTAAGGCACAGGCTTTCATGTAAAAATAAAATTTTTGAGATATCTTAGCACGTATTTTTTAATTTCAAAACGGTACTTACTTAAAAAAACACGCCTCGTACTTCACGCACAGAGAAATTTTACAGGTGTTCTCAGAGCATATCTGGCATAACGAGGCTTGTTTTAAAATTACTACGGGTACAATTTTTGTAGCTAGGGTGATACACTTTCTCCAGCTTGACTAGAAGAGCGATCTACTCAAAAAAAATTGCCACACGGCAACACATGTTCCAGTCAAGCATCTTTACGTGATTTTATGTGATTTACAGAAGTTTTTTGCTTGTACATGGCTCGAGAGAATGTAACGCCGGAAATGCATATCCTCCTATTTCCATCTATTGTACTATTATTTTTTTCCTTGCTTTGTTACCTCAAGATATGACATTTCTGTCTCTTTATATATTGTAATTGTTTTACTGTTTGTATATATATATTTATGCATTTATGTCGATGTATAATTGGTTTGTTTCGTAAATATTATTTGTAATTTTACGCTGGGTCTCGCCTAGGGAAGACTGCTATCGAACGATTACATCGATAGGTCGTGTGAAGAATCAAAGTGTGTAGGATCTTTGGTAGTGTTAACTCTGCCGCGTGGAGCGCGGGCAGAGAGAGTCTGGCTGGGGTAGTGCAGTGGAGCAGGTGTGTTGTGTGACGCTCCCGCGAGTGACCGCGCTTTCGGGGTTTGGCAGCATGTAATTGCGCTCGACTCGCGATGATAGTTTCTGACATGGTGTCGCGGACGGGAAGCATTAGCTGGCACACATCAAGAGCCCGTTTCGCCTGGTGACCATGTTGAGAAGAAGGCGCGCCAACTTCCAGCTTCTGCAACAGCGGCGGCCGACAATGAGTGACTGTCGCCACTTCCTCGATCGACGGCTTCAAACCTTCAATCAACCAACAAGGAAGACTGGAAGCACGTAAAGTTTTAGAACTGTATGGCAGATCTCAGCTTTTCAAACTGTTCAAATCACAAAATTACAGCAACGTAGCATGAACCTTTGTTGCTCATTGTCCCAATTGCATTACCAAGCAGGGTCCCTTCCTTTTCCAGAATGAACCCGAGTGTCATTGAAATTCAAACGCCAGCATTAAAGTACTATAATTCGATTTCAATGCTTTAATTTCAAAGTTCAGTTAAAGTATTCATAACTGGCCACAATATTTAGATTACACAAGCACAAATAAAGAGTGCGAGTTTTGTTACCGTATTTTAGCTTACCTGTGACTGCAGCTCAACTTGGTACGTACTAAATTTTACTATTGTTCAGAATCATTTAATTCAAGTTCAAAATTAAATCTCTTATTTCTAAATTGCGTAGATTCAAGTAGCTTTTGAAATGATTGTTGAGGTAGTCCAAGACTAACCGTATTTTACTGAATTTCGATGTGCTTCAGAAAGAAAGCTCACTATTAACTTCAGTCACTAAATTAACTTTCGATTTTATTAATTCTTTTGCTAAATTAAGTCAGAGTGTAGCGAAATTTATTACTTCTGACAAACTTTCAGTTTTCACACTACACTTGTCAACCTTCAGTTGCCACGCTTCTAGTGCTAATTATATGTGTAATAATCTTTCTTTTTCAGTTACTATAGTTATTGTCCTTAGGACTGGCGACCATAATTTCCCCCAAATCTCAAATACCTAATTACCGCTAGTTAATTGCTAACGTAACGGCTGCACATTTACTTTCTTTATTAACTTTACCCATTTTCAAAATTAATTTCCACCTGTTTCATTAGCATTTTTCCTTTCATTTAGATGTAACCCTTTCCTCCCTCTTTACCGACAGATTAACTTCGGTGACGATTGCTTTTCCCAAATTTCCATTAGGTACACGCGGTTTCATTTTTCACTGTCATTAAGGTCGATAAGTGAGGGGGAGGTTACAAGAAGAGCTGATTGTCCTTTGAACGGCAACTGGAACTGGGATGCCTTAAATTTCATAGCTCAGCGGCGTTATTATCGTGTGAAGCTACACTCCTGGAAATTGAAATAAGAACACCGTGAATTCATTGTCCCAGGAAGGGGAAACTTTATTGACACATTCCTAGGGTCAGATACATCACATGATCACACTGACAGAACCACAGGCACATAGACACAGGTAACAGAGCATGCACAATGTCGGCACTAGTACAGTGTATATCCACCTTTCGCAGCAATGCAGGCTGCTATTCTCCCATGGAGACGATCGTAGAGATGCTGGATGTAGTCCTGTGGAACGGCTTGCCATGCCATTTCCACCTGGCGCCTCAGTTGGACCAGCGTTCGTGCTGGACGTGCAGACCGCGTGAGACGACGCTTCATCCAGTCCCAAACATGCTCAGTGGGGGACGATCCGGAGATCTTGCTGCCCAGGGTAGTTGACTTACACCTTCTAGAGCACGTTGGGTGGCACGGGATACATGCGGACGTGCATTGTCCTGTTGGAACAGCAAGTTCCCTTGCCGGTCTAGGAATGGTAGAACGATGGGTTCGATGACGGTTTGGATGTACCGTGCACTATTCAGTGTCCCCTCGACGATCACCAGTGGTGTACGGCCAGTGTAGGAGATCGCTCCCCACACCATGATGCCGGGTGTTGGCCCTGTGTGCCTCGGTCGTATGCAGTCCTGATTGTGGCGCTAACCTGCACGGCGCCAAACACGCATACGACCATCATTGGCACCAAGGCAGAAGCGACTCTCATCGCTGAAGACGACACGTCTCCATTCGTCCCTCCATTCACGCCTGTCGCGACACCACTGGAGGCGGGCTGCACGATGTTGGGGCGTGAGCGGAAGACGGCCTAACGGTGTGCGGGACCGTAGCCCAGCTTCATGGAGACGGTTGCGAATGGTCCTCGCCGATACCCCAGGAGCAACAGTGTCCCTAATTTGCTGGGAAGTGGCGGTGCGGTCCCCTACGGCACTGCGTAGGATCCTACGGTCTTGGCGTGCATCCGTGCGTCGCTGCGGTCCGGTCCCAGGTCGACGGGCACGTGCACCTTCCGCCGACCACTGGCGACAACATCGATGTACTGTGGAGACCTCACGCCCCACGTGTTGAGCAATTCGGCGGTACGTCCACCCGGCCTCCCGCATGCCCACTATACGCCCTCGCTCAAAGTCCGTCAACTGCACATACGGTTCACATCCACGCTGTCGCGGCATGCTACCAGTGTTAAAGACTGCGATGGAGCTCCGTATGCCACGGCAAACTGGCTGACACTAACGGCGGCGGTGCACAAATGCTGCGCAGCTAGCGCCATTCGACGGCCAACACCGCGGTTCCTGGTGTGTCCGCTGTGCCGTGCGTGTGATCATTGCTTGTACAGCCCTCTCGCAGTGTCCGGAGGAAGTATGGTGGGTCTGACACACCGGTGTCAATGTGTTCTTTTTTCCATTTCCAGGAGTGTATAAAGCTGACGAATACCGGAGGGCAGAAAGCTATCTTGCACTGTATACAGGCAGAAAATCTGTCGCTTCAAATGGTTCAAATGGCTCTGAGCACTATGGGACTCAACTGCTGAGGTCATTAGTCCCCTAGAACTTAGAACTAGTTAAACCTAACTAACCTAAGGACTTCACAAACATCCATGCCCGAGGCAGGATTCGAACCTGCGACCATAGCGGTCTTGCGGTTCCAGACTGCAGCGCCTTTAACCGCACGGCCTCTTTGGCCGGCAAATTTGTCGCTTGATCGCCCACCTAAGTGAACGTTCTAGTAACTAGGTGCTTAGAATATTTCAGTGATCCGAATGAATTTTCACTCTGCAGCGGCATGTTTGCTGAAATTAGACTACCCGGCTGATTGAGAATGTGTGCCGGACGAGGATTCGAACCTGTAAGTTTCCGCAGGCAACTGTTCTGCCAGCAGAGATATCCACGCACTACCCACAACCTGCCCTCACAGCTTACCTCAGCTAGTACTGCAAGGCTGCGAGTAAGCCATTTCCCTTCAATATCCTTTCTTCCAGGAGAGCTAGTCTTCCAACGTATGCAGGAGAACTGTGGTGAAGTTTGGAGAGTAGTGATGGAAGTAAAGTTGTAAGAGAGAGTCGTAAGTCGTACCTAGATACTGGCTAGACGTCATTACCGAAACGTATCCAACTCTTGCAAAGAAATATTAATTTAAGTTCATGCCCTCAGTTTTATGTGAAGTGTGTAATGTTGAAACTAATATGACACATACAGGGTTATCTAGGTGCCCCTACCGATGTCGTTTTATGTAACCCGCACTACTTCTGTATCCAGACAGGCGGTGGCAACGTAATCAAATGGTTCAAATGGCTCTGAGCACTATGGGACTTAACATCTATGGTCATCAGTCCCCTAGAACTTAGAACTACTTAACCTAAGGACATCACACAACACCCAGTCATCACGAGGCAGAGAAAGCAACGTAATCGATATAAGTTCCCTTTCAGAGCTTTGGACGACTGTTAACAAAAGGAATCATACTGTAAAAAATACAAGTGAGGACTATCCATGTGTCACGGTATTTTTGGACCAAAGTATACCTTACTTCTGCCATACTTATCCAACTGCCTCTAACCTTTCATTGTGTGATTAGCGGTGTAGTTAAACAGGTTTTGGATGTCTCTGCAAGTTTATTCCGTTTATGATGATTAATCTTTCGTAAATGGTTCAGAAACGTTGCCTTATAGAGTTTGTGCCACCATCGGAAACAACGAAATTAACTGCAGATACGAAAATCAGAAGCGTGAAAGCAACAACTTTCTGGTAAAAGATTAATATATGACTCGCCCCGTTGGTGTGTTGAAGTAGTTTCATAAACAAAATTTGTACAATAGGTCTAAGGTGTCTTCGAGTACTTTACCGCTTATTCTGCGACATTCTAACAACATGCTTCACATCTCCAGAGCGAACTGGCTAACTCCATTTTTCTGTCATTTGGAGTTGCATAAGACGACGTCGGAAGAGGCAGCTGAATACCATGTATAAATCCATGCCATAAAACATTTTCCATTTGGAATTGGGCGAGGAAAAAACTATGTATCATCGCGATAACCACCATAAATATATCGACCAACTTCTGCAGAGAGATTGGAAATTTTTCCTGGATGCCACCCGCGATGTATCTGTCTTGCTTATCAATTATTTGATATTTTCTCTCGCTAGACATAAGGGCACTGATGAATACGAACTTACTGACTTTCTGTCATTGCAACACTGAAATTCCAAATTTCATCTAGGAATCAGATATGGACCATCAGCGCACAATTACCTGCGTGTGACTCTCGTGACAGGTTATAAAATAAAAACGATGATAAAGAGTTCGCATTCAAACCAGTAACAAAAATACATGATAGAACAAGAGAGCCGGCCGCTGTGGTCGAGCGGTTCTAGGAGCTTCAGTCCAGAACCACGCGGCTGCTACGGTCGCAGGTTCGAATCCTGCCTCGGGCATGGATGTGTGTGATGTCCTTAGGTTAGTTAGGTTTAAGTAGTTCTAAGTCTAGGGGACTGATGAGCTCAGATGTTAAGTCCCATAGTGCTCAGAGCCATTTGAACCACTTTTTGAACAAGGGAATTGGGAAAAATCTTGTAAAACTACAAAAAAATAATTTGCAAAAGTACACATGAGAATGGGACAGAGACAAAAGTATTGTTCAGTGTATCATTGAACTTTTTCTTAATGAAGCCGAGGAAAACGTGTCGTTTTGTTTTGTTACATACACAGATTAGTTAACAAAAATTGCAACAAATCACTTTTCGCCTATAATAAATTTAAACAATTCATTCATATCATTAACGTAAATAGCACATGCTCAATTTCTTTTAAAATATATGTGAAATTCTTATTTTGGAATAACATATATTCTATGGCAGTTGTTGCAGGTCTGCTGTTTAATTTCTCTATTGTACGCCTGAACCGAGAACATAAAGTATATCAACATAGTGCAAATGGAATTTTATGCAAGAAGAAGTTCAAGTTTTTTATTATATTCTTGAGAACACAAAATGTACGCTGGGATTGTCACGTACTCTTCAAACTTTTTTATTTCTATTCTTATATTTTTTCCATGCCCATTGAAAATAATTTAACGGCTATATTGATGACGGTAAAGCTTTGCATAAGCGTTTGTACAACGTTGTAGTTCATTACCTTTCAGCGGAATAAAAGCCTTTAATATAAAAAAAAGAGAGAAGAAGGTAATTCAGTCGACAGAACATTTATTCGCGAAAGGAAAAGGTTCTGGGTTTGGCTCTTTGCAAAAAAGTTTTATTTCTGTTCCGTCTCTGACGGACTTTGTTTTTGCTGTACTTGTTAATGAACGAGGACTTCAGTGCTTCATGTGACAAAGGCACAATACCTTCTTAAATCTTTGTGTGAGGATTTGTGTTGCGTCCAAGAATATTGTACGTATGCTGAGCTATGCGAATGAATTGAATGTGCATGGCAAGTGAAACATTTTTCTGATTGAATTAGTCAATGTTCGATGAATAATTTTCATTGTTAAGATCAGAAAAGTACTTTATCGACGTAAACTTTAATTTTTCTATGCAATAACACTAAATTCACAGCGTGTTGGGTCTGACAATAATTGTATTCAATAACTGCCACTTCAATTTATGAACTATTAAAATGTATATGTGAATGTGTGTTTCAAATATACGTTTAATACGCCAGTGTATTATTTTACCTTGACTTTAATTCTTCATCGCCAATTAATTAGGTCACCTCGAATTTCATATCCAGAATTTCAGAGCAGTCTCACAGAGAACTTTTAAACAAAGAAAACGGAAAGGCCGGCAGTAAAGCCAGATCTCCCAAAGTGGTCAGTTTTGAAAGCATTTGTAAGTTATTACCGGACTACCCCAGTTGAGTGCACTGCAACTATACTTTCTTACTGTTGCATATTATTATTGTTTACGTAAACATTTTGACAGAATATTTAGTATCTCTGCCATATAAATTGTACTAACAACGAAAAATATAAGTTACTGAAACTATCCCTGTAACTTATTGCTTTCAGTTCGTAGCTTGATTGCATCATTACTTCATTGAATATTTGTATTACTATTTGGGTTACTTTCTAAGCGAAAACCATTTTGGTCTGTCACTACTAACTAGTCAGTTCCAGCTTCAAAGGAAATTAATTCCCTTCCCTCCGGCTCTCATTCTTAGACTCACAGACCGCCTGTGCAAGAGAACTTCGGTACGGTCTGAAACTGGTGTTCTGATTATGGAATTATGAACCTGAAAGTGGTAAGAATTCTCAAATATGACGGCCAAATGAAGTTCACACTTCATATCTTGATGTTTTCTGTTTCTGCAGGTCTCGGCTGACTACCCTCTTTCCAGTTTCAGTTCACCACTACCTGCTATTTCCGGCAATCGGCTATCAGAGACGGATGAAGTAGCCTCGACATATGGAGAAATACGTCCAGAGGAAGGTACGCAAACACTGTCACGCTAATTAATGAGCTGCCGCCCTACGTATGTGCAGATGTTGTTACCAGATAGGTTTGTTCTTTATTCAGAGTTATATCCTATTAAATGCCCTTATGAGAATCAACAGGTCTTCAGGAATTTTGAGGTGACGTCATTTACAGGGTGACCCAAAAGTCTGTTATCATTTGATAATTCATTATTTCACGGGATAATGTCGGTAACGAGGTAAAAATTGACACACATGCTTAAAATAACATGGGGTTTTATTGAAACAAAAAAGTTCTCAAAATGACTAACAGATGGCGCTTCATATATACAAAAACAGTAATTAGCGTAACAACTGATTTTTAGCAAAGGCGATTTTCTTTATAACAAATGCTCAAAATGCTGTGGTGTCTGAGAACATTATTAACAACGAGAAAGTCCAGAAACACCACAGTAACATTTGTTGATTTCAAGAAGGCTTACGATTCCATAGATAGAGAAACACTTTTTAATACACTAGAAGAAATGAAGGTAGACAATAAGACCAGAAAACTAATTCAGGAAATATTAAAAAATACAAAGTCAAAAGTGAAGTTCATGGGCGAGATCTCAGAATCTTTCGAAATCAAGACAGGAGTGAGACAGGGAGATGGCCTGTCACCCATTTTATTTAACGCTGTTTTAGAGAAAATAATCAGGACGTGGGACAAAGGAGTCAATGGGGTAAAGATGGGGAGAGAGAAAAATAGAACCGTCAACATAAAATGTCTGGCCTTTGCCGACGACATAGCCATCATTACAAATGACAGAAAAGAAGCCAGAGAAGCCCTAGAGATATTGCATGAAATCGCAGCCAGAACAGGACTACAAATATCATATGAAAAAACCCAGTACGTGGACACAAAATCTACAGACAGAAGCCCATTGATAACAAAGTACGGAAAGATAACACAAGTAGAAAGTTTCAAATACCTGGGAGAGATTATACAGAAAACAGGACTGAATTCAACAGCCAATGAAGAAAGGGTTACAAAACTACAAAAAGCATACAGACTTACATGGAACCATTACAATAAAAGAAATATTTCTGTCAATGCCAAATTAAGACATTACAAAACAGTAGTCTTACCTGAGGCCTTGTATGCCTCAGAAACAACAGTAATCAGAGGAAGAACTAAAATAAAGGAAATGGAAAAGCAAAAGAGGAAAATTCTGAGAAAGATCTATGGGCCAGTTCAGAGACAGGGGATCTGGATAAAGAGACCAACAAAGGAATTGTACAAACAGGCAGAGACAATTACAGACAATATCAGAAAAAGAAGGGCAAAATTCTATGGGCACATTCATAGGATGAATGAAAATAGGCTGACCAAGAAGATTTTTAACATAGTGGTGACGAATAAGATGAAAACTAACTGGGTAAAGGAAACCATGGAAGACCTCAAAAATCTAAACATCTCCACAGAAGAAATATCAAACAGAGGAAAATACAGAGAAAAAATCAACAAACAGAAATTCGAAGAAACACCAAAAGAGAAGAAACCAGGAAAGAAGTGGACAGAAGAGAGGAAGAAGAAACACAGTGATTTTATGAAAGGTTTTTGGGAAGAGAAAAGAAAGAGACAGAAAAAAGTGCCATGAATTTGAAATGTACCAATTTATGTACCATATTGTCATTGTGAATATTGATTGTGTTTTAACGCTCTCCTTAATGGGAAATTAACGATAATAATAATAATAAATGCTCAAAATGTCGGCCATCATGCATCAACAACACCTGTAGTCAAGGAACAATGTTGTGAACAACCTTGTACAGCATATCAGTACGTATGGTAAGAAAATGCCGTTGGATGATGTCTTTTAGCATGCCTAATGAGGTCGGACAATCGCGACAGACTTGCGACTTCAGGTAACCCCAAAACCAATAATCGCAAGGACTGATGTCTGGAGACATGGGAGGCCAAGTATGATGGTGGCGGCTCAGCACACGATCCTCACCAAACGATGTGCGGGAGAGATATTTCACATGTGTGGCAGTCGAAGGTCCATCCTCCATAAAAGTCGCACCTCCCAGTAGGTGTTTATCAGACAGGCTAGGGATGATCCAACTTCCGCTCTCCCTACATCTCATTTTAAACACGATTCTGATCCGGCGTCACTGGCATGTTGCTGTACAGCCACCTTATGGCCAATTTTGCGCTCTTTTTTGGTTTCAATGAAACTTCATGTCACTTCACGCATGTGTGTCAATTTTTAGCTCTCTGCCTACATTGTTGTTGTTGTGGTCTTCAGTCCAGAGACTGGTTTGATGCAGCTCTCCATGCTACTCTATCCTGTGCAAGCTGCTTCATCTACGAGTAACTACAACATTATTCCGTGAATTAATGCATTTCCACATGTTAAGGACTTTTGGGTCACCCTGAATTTCGACTGAGTATCTTCAGTGCTACCCATCTTGTACTTTTTAATGTGTACTTAGTCTAATGCTTGTATGCTCTTCTGAACACTTCAATTCCATTATTTTATTCTGTTCAAAGACCCGGAAACTTTTACAAATATAAAAACTAGTTTAACACAGAACGACACATCTAAACCAGGCGAAAATTAATGTAGGAGAAAGAAGTATAGCTGAAATGAAATGACCACATTTTTAGAAAACGTTGTACAATATTTTTGAACAGTTCATTGACATCCTGAAGTTATCAAAAAGGAAAGCTAACTTTTCCAAGTGTAACTGAGCGAGGTGGTACAGTGGTTAAGAAACAGAGTGAAGTTCACCTGCCCACCAGTCTTCATGAATTTTTGTTTTCTGTGGTTTCTCCATATACAAAGATCTAATGGTATTTATTCAAAGCGAATATCAAAACAGAATCAACTGTATTAAAATAGAAAATAGTTTAATAGCCGATAGTGCATGTGATTCTAATTGACAGGCTGCGGCAATTGCAGACGCAGTTAACGGCTGTAAGGAAAATTCACAGACATCAGTGAAAACTCATGTAATTGCAATAATAAAGATGATGCCTAGGGAAGGGCAGCCAAAAAGGCGACAGCTGCTAACATCGTACCAACACAAGCCAGACAGCAGAATGTTGTATGAATAAAGTAAAAAATAAACAAATAATTAAAGACAGTGCAGCAAAATCTGGCAATCTTAACAAGTAACACAATGTACGTACAACTAAAGCAGTCCGAACATCGTCAAAAGATGATGAAAAACTAATAGATGCAAAAAAAAAAACTTTTGAAAAGAAATCGGTCATTATTTGTGAAATGATTTTTGTAAAAGTAAGAAATAAAGTAGATTAGAGAAACATTTGACACACTTTTGAATGATGCTCGATATCATGTACAGCAGCTGAGATGCTCGTACGTTAGTGAGGAAAGTAGCTCATTGACTGACATAAATATCATCTAGTTCTCTTTAAAATCCTAAGGTTCTAACTTAAACATTGCACTTTAAATTCTCAATCGGCATCTCGTTTGCTGTACGTGATTTCGATCATCATTCAAAAGTGCGTCAAATAAACCTCTAATCTATTTTATTTCTACTTTTACACAAACCATTTCACAAAACGTCGGACCTTTCTTCAATTATTTTTTTTAATTTTAAGTTTTTTCAAGAAGTATGAAATGTTAACTATCGATCGGTATTCTGTTGTTATTAAGAGTATATACATATATACATGAAGAGAAAACATATTTTTAACAGTCCATTTCTATAGCTTGCAGCTGCTGCTAGTGATATTTTTCAATTTTCTTTCTAATCATTAATTAAGTTGTTCTTAATTATCCTGATTACTTTTAAACAAATACATATGCCTTCGCAAACTTAGATCTCAGAATGGTCAATTTGAAACCCATATTTGTCC
The DNA here is from genome assembly GCF_023864275.1 of Schistocerca cancellata. Classification (NCBI taxonomy): domain Eukaryota; kingdom Metazoa; phylum Arthropoda; class Insecta; order Orthoptera; family Acrididae; genus Schistocerca; species Schistocerca cancellata. Next base: position 820,290,433 of record NC_064629.1, read on the forward strand.
ATATCTGACTCTTAGCTTAGCTATGAAAATTCGTACGATATTTTTTCTTACCGTAATTACCGGGTTACTTTCAAGCAATTAAACTTTTTTTTACAAAACTAGAACTGATGGTGGTCAATTCAATTCCCCATTTGTCCGTTTCTCACTCTTCGTTTGTCGATGAAAATTCAGACAAGAATGCAGTGTGTAAATTCTAGGTAATCTTGTTTTCGCTCCACTCACATCTTTGACCAAAAAGACACTGACATGTAAACTGTTTAGACAAAAGATACCTTTGATTATAGTGACCGATGCTGATGCAGATGCAGAGGTTTTAAAAGATGCATTATACTAATAGAGCGTTGAAGATGTATTGATCGGGAAAGGTTTTGAAAACGAGTTCACATTTCAGTTTAGATCAGGGCCAATGGTAAGGAAGATAGTCGAGCAAGTCGATGAAGTGACTCTTGTCGTCAGAGCATTTCTCTTGTAACGACAAAATGTACATTTTAGTTTTCGCTCCGTCACTGTGAAAGATCACCTATTAGTAAAGTGTTTCGAAAAATACCAAGAGCTACGTAATGTTGTTCAAAGCAATAAGTACCTCGTGTGCACTGTAGGAAAAGAGAAGTCAGAAAGTACTGCAGTAAAAGTAGATAAGTAACAGTGTTTCTGCCACGCAATAGAAGGGAGAAAGGTGCACAGGGCTCCAAACGGAATCGTGTAACGCTATCAAATCTTTCTGATAATACATGCTTTAAGGATGAACTATGAGTATACGTCTAATAGCACCCAGTAACGACTCCAATCAAACAATAATAAGCCATCTATGCAGAAGCCACAAATTACCGCCGATAAGGAAAATGGATACCGAATGAGCGAAGAATGTCCGACAAATAGTGAGCAACACGTGGTATAGAAAGGAAAATGTGACTCGGGTGGAGGCAGAGACAGAGATGCTGTTTACACACGGATACAGAAGAACAGAATGGGGTAGAAGATTAGTACGCCAAATTACTAGAACACAAGATTAATGGTAACACTAGAACTACGGTACTGACATTATTTTGAGCAGCAAATTTCTTCGGTGTTTAAAATGGTCTTTTGCTGTGATTTATGACGTTTCATTGCCTTAGGGGTGTTTAATTGGCCTTGACTGTTTTGCTTTGTAACTACAAATTTTTAAGATAATAACAAAATTCCCAGTTTTTTACATTATGACGCGGTACCAAACCCAGAAAACTTTTATGTCGACAGACTCTGGCCGCGGAAGCCTACGCAATTAAAATTCCCATTGGTTTCCGGTGACGATCAGGTGTCTAGTTCTCACAGAAATGCATTTTACGTGGTTTATTTGGCGCTTTTGTTAGCCAGCAATGATGAATTTCATGCAATGCTGCGTCAGTTTTTGCGCGTCTGTTTTTTTTCACTAACAGCTCGACTTCTAGCTATAATGGATCGCTATCGCAGACGCTTCCCTTCTGAATCTGAAAATAAAGTATTGGCTGCTCACAGACGCTAAAAAAAGCTGAAACGAGACATGCGGATACTAAACTGGCAGAACATGTTACGCAACGTCTCGTGGAATCTTACTTACGAAAGGGGATAACTGTTACATGAGACTTCTTCGCGTCTCTCTGGCCGGCAAAAGAGCTGAAAAAGAAGGATACAAGCATTGTTGGCACTTTTGACAGGAGTAGAAGTGAAGTGCCACCACCTATGAGAAAAGGACAAACTGTACTTCATTCGAGTGTTATTTACAAAATTGATGACATTACTTCAACTTCTTACCAAGGGAAGGCTAAGAAAATTTGTTTTTTCTTTGTTCTGTGCACTCCAGTGTAAAAGTCGATGAGGCTGCAGAGAAGAAAACTCTAGAAACTGCCAATTTTCCTAATAACACTAAATTCGGCGTAAATGTGGTAAATCAAATTTCACTCGAATATAGCGTAAGGGCCATGAAGAGGCGCAGGTCCGTACGTTTTCTATAACATTCTAGATCTGCCTATGATCAATACCCACACCTTGTACAAGTTGGTAACGCACCACCATCTCTCGACGGTCTTTTATAATGAAAGCTGTAGAAATATTCGTGGTGCCAATCAGAAGTTCCAGCCGACATCAATTTTAGACCCCATCCATTTTGACTCTCGATAGAGAAGAAAGGACACCTAAGGTGCTAAACGCAAAACTTGCAAAGTTTGATTGTGCAATAAAAGCAGTACTAGAGAAAGATGTTTTAAATGTGAAAAATTTGCGTACAGTTCATGTCTAAGCAGAAGGGCAAACAGATATGCAAAAAGTACACAGATTCTGTGAATATACTGAGTTGTTCGTATGGATATGTCTAGCAAAACAATAATTATTTGTTGCTGGATAAAAGTGTAATTAGTGAATAGCTAAGCAATTTTATAATAATAACATTTATCACCTATTGTTAGATGATGTAAAACACAGATACTGAAACTGTAAGGAGTTTTAAGTACCTCCAGCACAGTGTAATTTATTCTTGTATGCTGAAACATAAAAATAAAATTTAGCAGGTTCAAATAAAAAGTGCCCTTATAATTATTATTCATGAAAATACAATGAAAGCAATATTAGCGACAATAAATACGAAATATCGCTACATTTTGAAAAAAAGCTTAAATTCAAGAGAAACCTTTGCGGTAAATTGACCTCCATTGAGCGGTCTAGGGTATAGTTCGAAACTAGGCGTTCTAGTGTTAAGTCCGTATGGATTATACTGCAAAGCGACATCAAATGGGATATAAACTCAGAAGTAGAAAAGGCGAATGGAAGGAGGCGTCAAGGCATCACGGTATTCAGTTTAAGCAATTTGGGAAAGCCACGGGACACCTAAATACTGGATTGGAACACCGTTAATCCCTAGTAAGAGTCCAATGCCTTAACCACTGTTCTCCAATTTGTTGATTTCCTGGCAGTCTCCTTCCCCTTCAACTCTGGCATCTTATGTCTTTAGTCTTCTACTCTGTTGCATTTTTCTCTATAGTGCGACCTTTTACTGACCAACTGTACAGGGCCTCAACCTTATTCTGTTGCAGGTGGACTGTTCTTTTGCACCTTGCAGGAAGTACAATGGCGCAATACCTTTTTCAGGTTGTTTACTATATCACATTTCACCTAACGTGCTTGCTATAACTGAAAATGTTTGTCGAGTTAAAGTTATAGATTATGTGGCCCTACTGACAGTCCCTGATCTCTGCCCCTCGTACAAGCTAGGACAAACGTTCCGAATGCAAAACACATTTTTGGACAGATGGAAAGGTATATACAAAGATGTATTATAAATTAATGATTATTATTTCTGTGGTGTCACCGCCAGACACCACACTTGCTAGGTGGTAGCCTTTAAATCGGCCGCGGTCCGCTAGTATACGTCGGACCCGCGTGTCGCCACTGTCAGTGATTGCAGACCGAGCGCCGCCACACGGCAGGTCTAGAGAGACGTCCTAGCACTCGCCCCAGTTGTACAGCCGACTTTGCTAGCGAAGCTACACTGACAAATACGCTCTCATTTGCCGAGACGATAGTTAGCATAGCCTTCAGCTACGTCATTTGCTACGACCTAGCAAGGCGCCATTCACATTTGTTATTTATCTATGGATGCCTGTACCGTCAGACCGATGAATTAAAGTTAAGTATTCCAGAAGCTATGTACTATTTTTGGCTACTATAATTCCTTGTCATTTTCCAGACCTCGCGCCAGCCTGCGTGAGCTTAAACGCGTGCCTTTCGGCTACCCGTCCTAGTGGATTGGCTGTCGGGTCAGTCCACTACAATTTCACTTCATTGTGTTCATTTTTAAAGATGTTTACTCTTCATTCCAACAACTACCCTAGCACCATCGTCTTTTATTGTATTTTAATTCCATTATTTTATTCTTTTTAACTGTTAAAATTATGTGACTATTTGTAATACTATTACGCAGAAGAGCGGTAATATGGCCGCTGCCAACCGCCTTCTTCATATGGAGAGACAGAACATTGAACCAACACTTTTAAGACTGGATGCTATCCTATAGATACGAGCATCAAAATTTATGACAGTGGCGGGAGGTGATTCGACAGAATCGACAGCATTGATCCACCAAAACTACAGTGTCGAAATTATTAAACATGGGTACTTCAGTGGTTATGTTATGCGGAGGACTGGGGTTCGATTCGCAATGCTGACAGGGATTTTTCCTTGGTGAGAGGACTGGTGTAGGGTGCACTCAGCCTCGAGAGGCCAACTGAGGAACAACTTGAATGTGAAGTGGCAGCTCCAGGGTCAAGGAAGTCGACAGCGGCTGACCCCATACTGAATGCAGTGACGCCACTGGCAGAAGATGACATGGCGGCTGGTCGACCTAGATTTGGTCGTCAGAGCCAGAACGCTGAGCTTACTGTAGTGGCTACATTTGCTGGACCGATGCTAAGCAGCAAATTACGAAGTTATATTTAGTTAGCACTAAGCAATTGTCCAGAACGTCTCGAGGTCGCCTGGTCTAAGAGGGAGATGGAGTACACATTGATTGAAGCATCTTCCGGAAAAAAAAGGTCGATAGCTCTATGTGCCCTGTTTCGGAAAATTGTTTAAAATGAGTTAGTGGATTATGTATAATAGACTATCACGGTTTTAAGAATGATATTTTCACTCTGCAGCGGAGTGTGCGCTGATATGAAACTTCCTGGCTGATTAAAACTGTGTGCCGGACCGAGATTCGAACTCGGGACCTTTGCCTTTCGCGGGCAATTGCTCTACCATCTGAGCTAACCAAGCCCGACTGGCAGAAGTAAAAGCTGTGAGGGCAGGGCGTGAGTCGTGCTTGGGTAGCTCAGATGATAGAGCACTTGCCCGCTAAAGGCAAAGGTCCCGATTTCGAGTCTCGGTCCGGTACACAGTTTTAATCTGCCAGGAAGTTTCATACCTCGGTTTTGTTTTATTATTGTAATTCTCACAGCCAGATGCATGTACCTGCAGCTCATGTAGCGAGTGCTTATGTGTTTAAAATTCAGAAGTATTTTGTCCTGAAATACTAAGCAGTACTACCCTCACTAACACACAAAGGCCAGTATACTTCATTTCGACTTTGGAAACAGATGTACAGTAATGGGTTATTGAAAAACCTGAGACCATCGACACTGGCGTTTAATCCAGTGAGGCCAGAAAAAGCAAAGGTTGTCAGGGATTTATTTAAGTACATTGATGATGAAGGAAGTTCGTGATTATATACTTGAAGACAATCACCAGCAACCTGTTGTTATTTAGAAAATAGACATCCTTGCAGGACAGGAAGAAGAAGAACAAAATGTCCTATAGCAACCAGAACCTGTACCAGGGAAACTGGCAATCATAAAGTAAGGACCACAGGACAAAACAGTGGTAATTTATTTGTATAGTTGTATTTTGTTATCAATTTACTTCCAGTTTTTTTGTACCTTTCTGAGGGTTCCCTGATCGTAGCTATTATTTAGAATTTTGTTACATTTATGTTTTAATATGGTCTGAGGGTTAAAATAACATTTGATAAAAGGAACGTTTGCTCATTATAACCTAATGACACTAACTTGTAGGAAATTGGCCAATAACTGTTTATCAGAAGTATTATTTTTCACATTAAAAACGTGAGTTACTTAATAGTAGTATAAATTCTATTCAAATATACTTGTATATTAGAATCAGGTTGTTATTCAAAAATATTAAAAGTAAATATTTAAACTGTCCTATATGAAGTAACCATTTTGTCTTACGAGCTTTTCTTGCACAAACTGCCTCAATTATTCCATGTGGGCCTTTGAATGCAGTTGCGTCAACCGTTGATATATTACAGAATTTGGGCGAGCAGGTGTGTGAAGAGTCGTCCTTGGCGGAAAGCGAGAGTTCCTCGGCCAGTAGTCATTAGGCCAGTACGAACGGATAGGGTCCCCATGGAGCCGTGCGGCAAGCAGCATTGTCCGTAGAGGTCGTAAACATATTATTAGGGAACCAGCCGGTGCCCCCTTTTGTGGCTTACACACTGGGAAGGACCGTCAATTGACTAAGATGAATGATAACTTCTCAGGCGACAGAAGAACCTGCAGAACGGCGATGAAAGACGTCAGACAGACAAAAGTAGTCTCAATAGACAAATGATTACTCACTGCTTTAAAAGGGCACAATGGTCCGTTTGGAGGCATGGAGATAGTGCAGAACTGGTAGCAGACGGCCATTTGCTTCTCCAGTGCTAATGAAAGTCGTAACAATAAAGTAGTGTGGATACGTCAGTTGCTCGTATGTAATCAGCCCATTACGATGGGTCAGCGTGGAGATGAGACAGAACGGCAGAAAGGACCTGTCGTGTTTGGATGTGCTCATGATCGAACCGTGAAAGAAGTCACCCGATTTGCTGGTGTGTCAACATGTCTGCAAGTCACGTAGCACGGCTTAAGACCAGTGGTCGTAGAAAGATCCTAGCCGTAGAAGCTGGAGATAAGTGCCACGTCAACGACAGTCCGTTTCAAACCCAACAGCAATTGCTGCTGTTAGCGAACGCTGGCCAATTTCAACCACTTTCCGAATGAACAATGCGAAGTGAACAGCATCCAGTGGACAGCTGCAGCCGAGTACCTCCCAAAAAGCCATTGCTCACAGTAACATATAAAGTTGAACATCTTCAGTGAGTCAGACAACACATAAACTAGACAACTGCTGACCTGGAGGCTTTTGTGTGGTTCGACGTGTTGCGGTTTTGTCTCTTCGCAAGTGATGCAAGACTTCGAGTGACCGTTGGGATCATGAGGTATTTATCACGCAGGATATGGATGGTGTAGTTCAAGTCGGAGGTAGTTTTGTGATGTTTTGAGGTGTTTTGTATTACGACTAGAGAGTACCCATTCAGGTTATCGTCGACATGAACAAGGATTTCCCACATTTGGTATCTTGTTCAAAGACTTAATGCTGCCAGTTTTACTATTCGAACGGTATCTGAAGTAAGTAATAGTTCGACACGAAAAGTAATCTACTTCGCTTATTTTCTTTCGCGTATGACGTATGGTATTATATTTTGAGGTAATTCTTCCCATCTACATCTACATCTACGTGATTACTCTGCTTTTCACAATAAAGTGCCTGGCAGAGGGTTCAATGAACCACCTTCAAGTTGTCTCTCTACCGTTCCACTCTCGAACGGCGCGCGGAAAAAACGAGCACTTTAATTTTTCTGTGTGATTCCTGATTTCTCTTACTTTATCGCGGTGATCATTTCTCCCTATACAGGGTTATTACAAATGATTGAAGCGATTTCACAGCTCTACAATAACTTCATTATTTGAGATATTTTGAAAATGCTTTGCACACACATACAAAAACTCAAAAAGTTTTTTTAGGCATTCACAAATGTTCGATATGTGCCCCTTTAGTGATTCAGCAGACACCCGATAATCAAGTTCCTCCCACACTCGGCGCAGCATGTCCCCATCAATGAGTTCGAAAGCATCGTTGATGCGAGCTCGCAGTTCTGGCACGTTTCTTGGTAGAGGAGGTTTAAACACTGAATCTTTCACATAACCCCACAGAAAGAAATCGCATGGGGTTAAGTCGGGAGAGCGTGGAGGCCATGACATGAATTGCTGATCATGATCTCCACCACGACCGATCCATCGGTTATCCAATCTCCTGTTTAAGAAATGCCGAACATCATGATGGAAGTGCGGTGGAGCACCATCCTGTTGAAAGATGAAGTCGGTGCTGTCGGTCTCCTATTATGGCATGAGCCAATTTTCCAGCATGTCCAGATACACGTGTTCAACCGTTTCTTCGCTCACTGCAGGCCGACCCGTTGATTTCCCCTTACAGAGGCATCCAGAAGCTTTAAACTGCGCATACCATCGCCGAATGGAGTTAGCAGTTGGTGGATCTTTGTTGAACTTCGTCCTGAAGTATCGTTGCACTGTTATGAGTGACTGATGTGAGTGCATTTCAAGCACGACATACGCTTTCTCGGCTCCTGTCGCCATTTTATCTCACTGCGCTCTCGAGCGCTCTGACGGCAGAAACCTGAAGTGCGGCTTCAGTCGAACAAAACTTTATGAGTTTATCTACGTATCTGTAGTGTGTCGTGACCATATGTCAATGAATGGAGCTACAGTTAATTTATGAAATCGCTTCAATCATTTGTAATAGCCCCGTATAGGTGGGCGCTAACAGAATGTTTTTGCAATCGGAGGAGAAAAATGGTGATTGAAATTTCATGAGAAGATCCCGTAGCAACGAAAAACGCCTTTGTTTTATTGATAGCCACTCCAATTCACGTATCGTGTCTGTGGCACTATCTTCCCTACTTCACGATAATACAAAACGAGCTGCCCTTCTTTGTACTTTTTCGATGTCATCCTTCAGTCCGACCTGATGCGGATCCCACACCGCACAGCAGTACTCCAGAATAGGACGGACAAGCGTGGTGTAAGCAGTCACTTTAGTAGACTTGTTGCACCTTCTAAGTGTTCTGCCAATAATCGCAATCTTTGGTTCCCCTACCCACAAGATTATCTATGTGATGGTTCCAATTTATGGTATTTATAATAGTAATCCCGAAGTATTTAGTTGAATTTACAGGCTTCAGATTTGTGTGACTTATCACGTAATCGAAATTTAGCGGATTTCTTTTGGTACTCATGTGAATAACTTCACACTTTTCTTTATTCAGGGTCAATTGCCACTTTTCACACCATACAGATATCTTATCTAAATCATTTTTCAATTCGTTTTGGTCATCTGATGACTTTATAAGACAGTAAATGACAGCATCATCTGCAAACAATCTAAGACGGCTACTGAAAATTGTCTCCTAGAGAGCCTATAACGCTTCCTTGAGGAAAAATCTAATGACATGAGCATCGCCTGGAACTAATGAAAAATGATATAAAAAATTCGGGTAAATGCGAGCAGGACTCGCCCAACGAGGGTTCCGTACCAAACTAATCATGTATACAGATAGTTCATCCATCCCGTGAATAGAGAATCTCGACGATTTTGGTCTGTTATCGATGTCAATATTGGCAAGATTTCGGTCCTGGAAATTCCAAGACTTTGGAGAACAACAACATAATATTTTTTCGCTTGATATAATTACATATTGACCTTTTCGGATTTTTTCCTTAAGTTGTACTGTAAAACGGTGCTTCTTGCCTAATTTCATGATTCTAGGTCAACGGGAAGTAACTGACAGGTTTTGACGAGTGAGTTTCTGCGAATCAAAATAGTGACATAAATGGCTGTATCTTCTGACTGCATTGAATTAGAAGCTTACGTATATTCATTCGTCATGCGTCCATACACCGTAGTGTGCGACGTAAATTTCAATTTGCTATGTCTATCCGTTTCTGAGAAAAAAAGGGTCTTAACAGACAGACGGACAGGCAGTTAGTCGGATAACAAATGACACAATTTTTTTCTTGTAATGTAGTTATAAATTAACAATTTTCAGATTTTTTCTGTTAGTTGTACTATGAAACCTTGCTTCTTGCCTAATTTCGTGAGCCTAGGCCAACGGAAAGTATCCCATAGGTTTTGATAAGTGAGTTTGTGAGTATCAAGACATGTGACATTAGTGACTGTATCTTTGATTGCATTCACTTAGAAGCTTCAAGTTTTACAGCGCTAAGGAACCGTAAATATTATTAGTATGTAACATAAATTTCAACTCCATACGTCTACTCGTTCCTGTCAAAATGGGTTATTCAAAATGGTTCAAATGGCTCTGAGCACTATGGGACTTAACATCAATGGTCATCAGTCCCCTAGAACTTAGAACTACTTAAACCTAACTAACCTAAGGACAGCACACAACACCCAGCCATCACGAGGCAGAGAAAATCCCTGACATTTCCGAGAATCGAACCCGGGAACCCGGGCGTGGGAAGCGAGAACGCTACCGCACGACCACGAGATGCGGGCTAAAATGGGTTTTTAACAGTCGGACAGAGAGGTAGACAAACAGAAAGACGAACGACAACATTATGAAGTACTTCGAAGAAAACAATTTACTGACACGTAGTCAGCACGGATTTAGAAAATATCGTTCTTGCGAAACACAAATAGCCCTTTATACTCATAAAGTAATGAGTGCTATCGACAGGGGATGTCAAATTGATTCCATATTTTTAGATTTCCAGAAGGCTTTCGACACCGTTCCTCACAAGCGTCTTCTAACCAAACTGCGTGCCTATGGAATATCGCCTCAGTTGTGCGGCTGGATTCGTGATTTCCTGTCAGAAAGGTCACAGTTCGTAGTAATAGACGGTAAGTCATCGAGTAAAACTGAAGTAATATCCGGCGTTCCCCAAGGAAGTGTTATAGGCCCTCTATTGTTCCTGATCTATATTAACGACATAGGAGACAATCTGAGTAGCCGTCTTAGATTGTTTGCAGATTATGCTGTCATTTACCGTCTTGTAAAGGCATCAGATGACCAAAACGAATTGCAATATGATTTAGATATCTGTATGGTGCGAAAAGTGGCAGTTGACCATGAATAAAGAAAAGTGTGAAGTTATTCACATGAGTACTAAAAGAAAACCGCTAAATTTCGATTACGCGATAACTGACACAAATCTGAAGACTGTGAATTCAACTAAGTACTTACACTCCTGGAAATGGAAAAAAGAACACATTGACACCGGTGTGTCAGACCCACCATACTTGCTCCGGACACTGCGAGAGGGCTGTACAAGCAATGATCACACGCACGGCACAGCGGACACACCAGGAACCGCGGTGTTGGCCGTCGAATGGCGCTAGCTGCGCAGCATTTGTGCACCGCCGCCGTCAGTGTCAGCCAGTTTGCCGTGGCATACGGAGCTCCATCGCAGTCTTTAACACTGGTAGCATGCCGCGACAGCGTGGACGTGAACCGTATGTGCAGTTGACGGACTTTGAGCGAGGGCGTATAGTGGGCATGCGGGAGGCCGGGTGGACGTACCGCCGAATTGCTCAACACGTGGGGCGTGAGGTCTCCACAGTACATCGATGTTGTCGCCAGTGGTCGGCGGAAGGTGCACGTGCCCGTCGACCTGGGACCGGACCGCAGCGACGCACGGATGCACGCCAAGACCGTAGGATCCTACGCAGTGCCGTAGAGGACCGCACCGCCACTTCCCAGCAAATTAGGGACACTGTTGCTCCTGGGGTATCGGCGAGGACCATTCGCAACCGTCTCCATGAAGCTGGGCTACGGTCCCGCACACCGTTAGGCCGTCTTCCGCTCACGCCCCAACATCGTGCAGCCCGCCTCCAGTGGTGTCGCGACAGGCGTGAATGGAGGGACGAATGGAGACGTGTCGTCTTCAGCGATGAGAGTCGCTTCTGCCTTGGTGCCAATGATGGTCGTATGCGTGTTTGGCGCCGCGCAGGTGAGCGCCACAATCAGGACTGCATACGACCGAGGCACACAGGGCCAACACCCGGCATCATGGTGTGGGGAGCGATCTCCTACACTGGCTGTACACCACTGGTGATCGTCGAGGGGACACTGAATAGTGCACGGTACATCCAAACCGTCATCGAACCCATCGTTCTACCATTCCTAGACCGGCAAGGGAACTTGCTGTTCCAACAGGACAATGCACGTCCGCATGTATCCCGTGCCACCCAACGTGCTCTAGAAGGTGTAAGTCAACTACCCTGGCCAGCAAGATCTCCGGATCTGTCCCCCATTGAGCATGTTTGGGACTGGATGAAGCGTCGTCTCACGCGGTCTGCACGTCCAGCACGAACGCTGGTCCAACTGAGGCGCCAGGTGGAAATGGCATGGCAAGCCATTCCACAGGACTACATCCAGCATCTCTACGATCGTCTCCATGGGAGAATAGCAGCCTGCATTGCTGCGAAAGGTGGATATACACTGTACTAGTGCCGACATTGTGCATGCTCTGTTGCCTGTGTCTATGTGCCTGTGGTTCTGTCAGTGTGATCATGTGATGTATCTGACCCCAGGAATGTGTCAATAAAGTTTCCCCTTCCTGGGACAATGAATTCACGGTGTTCTTATTTCAATTTCCAGGAGTGTAGTTGGAACGATCACATAGATAATGTTGTGGGTAGAGTTACCAAAGATTGCGATTCATTGGCAGAATACTTAGAAGGTGCAACAGATCTACTAAAGAGACTGCTTACACCACGTTTGTCCGTCCTATTCTGGAGTATTGCTGTGCGTTGTGGGATCCGCATCAGATGGGACTGACGGATGACATCGAAAAAGTACAAAGAAGGCAACTCGTTTTGTATTATCTCGAATTACGGGAGATAGTGCCACAGACATGATACGTGAACTTGAGTGGCTATCATTAAAAGAAAGGCGTTTTTCGTTGCGACGGGATCTTCTCATGAAATTTCAATTACCATTTTTTTGCTCAGATTGCGAAAACATTCTGTTGGCGCCCACCTGCATAGGGAGAAATGATCACCTCGTTAAAATAAGAGAAATCTGGGCTCGCGCAGAAAAATTTTAGTGATCGTTTTTCCCTCACGCCGTTTGAGAGTGGAGCGGTAGAGAGACAGCGTGAAGGTGGTTCATTGAACCCTCTGCCTGGCACTTCATTGTGAATAGCAGAGTCATCACGTAGATGTAGATGTAGATGTTGAAAGTGATCATATCAGTGTTCCGTTTTTACTGACTCACACACGGAACGCTTGAAACATGATGCTTATTTGAACATCCTCTGCGATCAAGTGTTGCCTTTCTTCTACATGTTCATGGTGAATATACTGCAGACGCTCCCGTCTTCCAAGATGACACAAGCCGTACTCAAGGCGCTGCACGCATACATCTTCACAACGAAACTCTATCTCGAAATCTGGCAGAAAATCCAGAGATTTTGGTCGTATGTAAAGTACAGCAGCGTCAAAACACAGTCAATACTTTCTGTGAGTGATACCAGCGGTGCTATTACCGATGAGAGCGCCTCTGAAGAAGAGTTATTAACACATATTTCCGAAATTCCTTCATCAAAGTAGACGAAGTAAATAGTCCAGAATTCGAATCGAGAAAAACTGCCAACATGAGTAGCTTAGAAGTAAATATCGTCGGTGTATAAAATCAGCTTAAATCACTTAATAAATGCAAGTCTTCTGGCACAGGCAGCATACCAAATAGGTTGCTTTTAGAGTATTCTGACACGATAGGGCCATACTTATCAATCTTATACAACCGGTCGCCCAACGAAAGATCGTTACCGAAAGATCTGAAGGCTGCACAGGTCATACCAATATTCAAGAAAGGAAATACAGGTAATCCGATGAATTACAGACCCATATGACTGAATTCGATTGGCAGTAGGATTTTGGAACTTGTAGTGTGTTGAAAGACTATGAATTACCTCGAAGGTAACGGTCTACTGACACATAGACAACACGGATTCAGAAAATATCGCTCTAATGAAACACAACTAGCTCTTTATTCGCACGAAGTAATCAGTGCTATCGACAAGGGATCTCAAATTGATTCCATATTTCTAGATTTCCCGAAGGCTTTTGACATCATTCCTCACAAGAGACTTTTAATAAAATTGCGAGCGTATGGAGTATCGCTTCAGTTGTGCGAATGGATTTTCTGTCAGAACGGTCACAGTACGTGGTAATCGACGGAAAATCCTCAAGTAAGTGATATCCGGCGTTCCCAAAGGAAGTGTTATAGACTCTCTGCTGTTCTTAATCAATATAAGCGATTTAGGAGACAATCATTTGCCGTCTAGTACAGTCATCAGAAGATCAAAGCCAATTGCAAAATGTTTTAGACACAATTTCTCTACGGTGCGAAAAGTGGTAATTGCGGTGCGAAAACTGGTAAATGTCTCTGAATAAAGAAAAGTGTAAGGCCATCCACATGGGTACGAAAAGAAATCCGCTAAATTTCGGTTACACGCTAAATCACACATTTAAAGGCTGTCAATTCGACTAAATACCTAGGAATTACAATTACAACAACTTAAACAGGAACGATCTCATAGATAATGTTGTGGGGAAGGCAAAACTCCGTTTTATTGGCGGAACACTTACAAGACGTAACATGTCTACTAAAGAGACTGCCTCGTTCGTCCTCTGCTAGAGCTTTACTGTGCGGTAAGGGATTCTTACCAGTGAGGATTGACGGAGGACATCGAAAAAGTTCAAAGAAAGGGCAGCTCGTTTTAATTATTGGGAAACAGGGGAGAGAGTGGCACGGATATGACAAGCGAGCTGGAGTAATAATCATAAAACAAAGGCGTCTTTCGTCGCATCGTGATCGTGACACGAAATTTCAATCATCAACTTTCTCCTGTGAATGTGGAAATATTTTACTGTCGACAGCCTTCATGCGGAGCACTGATCATCGTAATAAAATCAGAGAGATCGGCGCTCGTACAGAAATATTTAAGCGCTCGTTTTACCCACGCGCTAATAGAGAGTGGAACGGTATAGAAATAGTCTGAAGGTGGTTCGAAGAATCCTCTGCCAGGCACTTAAGTGTGAATTGCAAAGTTGACATGCAGATGTAGATCTCTCGTTTGACGAACTCTCAGAAACGCTGTTGCACCTCGACTGGTCCACTAAAGTCACTCAGTCTTAATCCCACACAAAACGTCTTGGACTATTTGCAACAGAGAGTGAAACGTAGCAGTCCACACCCCAGCAGTTTGTTGGCTCCGCTTAATCTAATAAACAATGAGTGGCTTCAGCTGGGTACGACATACCTGAAAAACGTGTGGACTCTCTTCCTCACCGAAATGAGGCCGTTACGAACATTAGACCTTGTGTTACATCATGTCGCATGGAGGTAAATAATTTTTTGTCCCAGATGTTTACTAAGATCATTTCCTGTATGTGCAATTCATTTTTGTTGGACCGCCTTCACTCTTCTGTAGTTACTGCGTTTTGCACCGCTGGTGAAAAATATTATGTTATTCAACCAAAGACGGAAGCTGTTACTGTTCGTTCAGACTTTTTACTTTATTCCAGTTTATCTGCGATTCTCTTTCACTCAGCAGTTCGTAGGCTTTCACCATAGTATCTTAGAGAGCCGCTCAATCATTCCTGTGAAAGACTTTGTAGGTATTGTGTTACAATTATTGTATTTACACAGTATTAATACAGAAGAACAGCTGAGGATAATTAGTGCAGTGGATTGCTGTTTAAATCGAAATTATTTCTGCTTCCAAGGGAGCAGCTATAAGCAAATACACTACTGGCCATTAAAATTGCTGCGCCACGAAGATGACGTGCTACAGACGCGAAATGTGACCGGCAGGAAGAAGACGTTGCGATATGCAAATGATTAGCTTTTCAGAGCATTTACACAAGGTTGGTGCCGGTGGCGACACCTACAACGCGCTGACATGAGGAAAGTTTCCAACCGATTTCTCATACACAAACAGCAGTTGACCAACGTTGCCTGGTGAAATGTTGTTGTGATGCCTCGTGTAAGGAGGAGAAATGCGTACCATCACGTTTCCGACTTTGATAAATGTCAGATTGTAGCATATCGCGATTGCGGTTTATCGTATCGCGACATTGCTGCTCGCGTTGGTCGAGATCCAATGACTGTTAGCAGACTATGGAATCGGCGGGTACAGGAGGGTAATACGGAACTGCTTGTTGGATCCCAACAGCCTCGTATCACTAGCAGTCGAGATGACAGGCATCTTATCCGCATGGATGTAACGGATCGTGCAGCCACGTCTCGATCCCTGAGTCAACAGATGGGGACGTTTGCAAGACAACAACCATCTGCACGAACAGTTCGACGACGTTTGCAGCAGCATGGACTATCAGCTCGGAGACCATGGCTGCGGTTATCCTTGACGCTGCAGCACAGACAGGAGCGCCTGCGATGGTGTACTCAACGACGAACCTGGGTGCACGAATGGCAAAACGTCATTTTTTCGGATGAACCCAGGTTCTGTTTACAGCATCATGATGGTTGAATCCGTGTTTGTCGACATCGCGGTGAACGCACATTGGAAGCGTGTATTCGTCATCGCCATACTGGCGTATCACCCGGCGTGTTGGTATGGGGTGCCATTGGTTACACGTCTCGGTCACCTTTTGTTCGCATGACGGCACTTTGAACAGTGGACGTTACATTTCAGATGTGTTACGACCCGAGGCTCTACCCTTCATTCGATCCTTTGAAACCCTACATTTCAGCAGGATAATGCACTACCGCATGTTGCAGGTCCTGTACGGGCCTTTCTGGATACAGAAAATGTTCGAGTGCTGCCCTGGCCAGCACATTCTCCAGATCTCTCATCAATTGAAAACGTCTGGTCAATGGTGGCCGAGCAGCTTGCTCGTCACAATACGCCAGTCACTACTCTTGATGAACTGTGGTATCGTGTTGAAGCTGCATGGGCAGCTGTACCTGTACACGCCATCCAAACTCTGTTTGACTCAATGCCCAGGCGTATCAAGGCCGTTATTACGGCCAGAGGTGGTTGTTCTGGGTACTGGTTTCTCAGGATCTATGCACCCAAATTGCGTGAAAATGTAACCACATGTTAGTTCTAGTATAATATATTTGTCCAATGAATACCCGTTTATTATCTGCATTTCTTCTTGGTATAACAATTTTAATGACCAGTAGTGTAGATGTTCTGGCAATGGAGTCGTCCTTGTCCCCATTACTAGCATAAAAGTTGATGGACAAGTGGGAGACTGATTTTCTAAAGAGTGAACCATTGACAAAATATGTTATGTATCGATGCAGATATGTCGATGATATTCTCTGTATGTGGAAAGCTTCCACTAGACGCCTACACATGTTCATGGAAAACATGAATCAATGGCATACCAGCATAAAATTCGGTATGGAGTTAGTGGGTTCCAGCATTAATTTTCTAGACATCAGCTTACATATAGAAAAGAGCGACCACAAATTTAAAATTTACCAAAAATACACCTTCATCCCAGCTACCTCTCATCATCGCACAGCCAACAAACATGCAGTCTTCCACCACATGATCCACGCTCTCTCTTTTCTGTCTCCATCTCCCAAGAAGGTTATGACTAGGAAGTAAATACAGAAAAAACAATAGCCATAAATAAAGAATTTGATTCCGACATTATTGATAAAATTCTCATTAAAAAACTGAAGAAGCAAGCCAGATTCCTACTGTCCCTACACTACCCAATGAACAATATAGATAGATCGAAAAGAAATTGGCGCAATTTACCTTTTACTGGTAAAACTTCAAACAGGATAAGCCACATTTTAAAAGCAAAGGGTTTCTCTGTGTCCCACACATAGGTAAAGTCTATTCAGATCAAGAGATAAACAAACAGATATCATGAAAAGTGAGGTTAATAAGATCATCTGCCGAGAGAATCGGTGTTGCTATGTTGGATAGACTGGGTGGTCAATCTGCACTTAATTCGGAGAACACCATAGAAGTTGGAGATTAAAGAAGCCAAATTCATCCTTTTCCGATCATTGTATAAATGAAAACCACAAATCTATAACCGTAGAGATAGAAGGAAAGGGTACAAAGCTCACTCAGAAATTTTAGAAATTACGAAACAGTTGAGCTTATCCCCACATTCATTACAAACTCAGTTCAATTATTGACCCCTTTTAGACAATGTTGCAACTCGTACACAGAGGAAAACCTTTCGTGCCTTCTTTAACATAATTAAAAAAAATTCCATAGCTACTCCGGTGTACGTTTAGCCATAGTTATTGTAAACGCTGTAGTAATGAATTTTGTAAATACTGTCCTGATGAATTTTGTAAATCCATACGTAATTTGTCAAAATTGTCAACTGAGATAACTTTTACAGTTCAAGTAAAAAACGATAGATTTAAAATGTTGATATGTTTATCATTGCTTGGTTCTCATCTTTGGGATCAGTTACGTATTAGAAAATTGGTTTATAGGCCGAAACCTATGTCGTAGAATAACAGTAAAGTTTGTGAAACAAGGCTAAAAAAATGTTTCGTTTAGTTAACACAATACACACTCCATCAGATTGTCCTTTCCCAAGGAACTCCTGTGGATGGGCTAGTTTCGAACATTGATAGACAATGATTTTATGTTGCCTTATCGAGAAATTTGTTGCGTTTTAGTAAAAGCAAACTTCATACAACAGGGTATTACAGTGCAGAAAGGGATAATCTTACGTGGGATCAGAAAGCTTGAATCAATGGCGATACACAGTAGGACAATGATCCTGGTCGATGTTCTGTATTGCAGAGTGGTCTGGAACACTTTTAACTTCTCTAAGTATTTATAAATATTCAGTGTATTTTATTCAGTTTCTCAGGGGAAGATAATTCGAAAGTTTAAGATTACGCCTTGGTAAGGACCCAGGCTGCCTCTACCACAGTTCTTGCGTTACTCAAAAAGCGCAGAACAGCAGAGAGACCTTTGTGGGACCTACTGGATCAATCACCGTCCCTTCTAAACGTAGTGGCTGCCTGTGTTTATCTATATTGCAGGCAGAGCTCACAGGTCCGTAAAACACTGCAGTATCTGCTTACACGCACTCTAAAAGCTGCAATGAAAGAAAGTGTTTTTCAAAATGCTTTTGAAAAGACTTTAATAAAGTCAGATTTTAAGCAAGAAAGAAAATCTGAACTAGGAAACCTCACGTGATGGATCCATTGCCCGTATGTGGCGTATGGAAAGTTATGGTTTGGTGTGGAATACGGGGCTGTCGTATTTTTGGGCCCTTCTTCATTCAGGGCACACTAACGGCATCTCGTTGCCTACAGTTGTTAGACGAAGATGTGATTTCAGTCACCATATTCCCGAATAAGAGCCCACTGTGCTACCTCGCTCAGTGAAACACGTAAACTACAAACGTACCTATCGTATCACAACGTTAAAAAACTTCTGTTGCTGTAATAATTTAAGATGACTTTGCAGTACAGGTAACATACTTTTTCTTTTAAGCATGATCCTCATAAATCACACATAAATAAAATCTACAGCCTTTACTTAGGTATAATTTAATGTGTACTGAAACCGTAACTAACTCACTATTTTAGAAAGACATCTGTCACAGAAGCCGTTTCACTTCGGAGCCACCGACGCAACTCTGATGGAAATGAACTACATGCTAGACGACACTAAGGAAGAACTAATGACAGGTAATTTGTTTCATTGCAACGCTGTTTATAATAAACTTCATGGATCTACTAACGTAATTATTTAAGGTTGAATAACAAGTACAATTGTTTTGAATACTGATTTTTGTTTAATTCAAACTAGCTTCCGGTTTATTTTTGTTAGATCTTAACATTGGCTCAGAAACTGTTAAACTAAGGACTCTTCATTTATGTTCTGCAACAAACTTGTTCAAAAAATGGCTCTGAGCACTATGGGACTAAACATCTGTGGTCATCAGTCCCCTAGAAATTAGAACTACTTAAACCTAACTAACCTAAGGACATCACACACATATCCATGCACGAGGCAGGATTCGAATCTGCGACCGTAGCGGTCACGCGGTTCCAGACTGAAGCGCCTAGAACCGCACGGCCACACCAGCCGGCAACAAACTTGTGCCGTCCGCTGTGGCCGAGCGGTTCTAGGCGCTTCAATCAGGAACCACGCTGCGCTACAGTCGCAGGTTCGAATCCTGGCTCGGGCATGGATGTGTGTGATGTCCTTATATTAGTTAGGTTTAAGTAGTTCTACGTCTAGGGGACTGATGACCTCAGATGTTAAGTGCCATAGTGGTTAGAGCCATTTGAACAAACTTGTTTATTAACAGTATAAACTAAACATTATGCAATGGACAATATTATAAACAATAATTAAAATCCATAATTTTACGGTATTGCAGATTATACGGTTATGATACCATACTTTGAGAACAATCTAACTAAGAACTTGTAAATAAATTGTGTAATGAACATGTTTCTCATTGTAAATAACATTTTTATGTAATGGGCAATATGAAACACATTACATGGTTAAACACCCGATATCAGACAAACATGCTGCTTTCCGCTCCATGGTACATCGTCTTACATCTACATCAATCTCAAATCAGAATTTTCAGATAGAATTAGACACCATTAAATATATTGCGTCAAACAGTGGCTATACCCCTGAATTAATTGATAACATTTTACACAAAAAACAAAGAATCAAATTGTTATTATACAGGGTGTTACATAAAGGTACGGCCAAACTTTCAGGAAACATTCCTCACACACAAATAAAGAAAAGGTGTTATGTGGACATTTGTCCGGAAACGCTTAATTTCCATGTTAGAGCTCATTTTATTACTTCTCTTCAAATCACATTAATCATGGAATGGAAACATACAGCAACAGAACGTACCAGCGTGACTTCAAACACTTTGTTACAGGAAATGTTCAAAATGTCCTCCGTTAGCGAGGATACATGCATCCACCCTCCATCGCATAGAATCCCTGATGCGCTGATGCAGCCCTGAAGAATGGCGTATTGTATCACAGCCGTTCACAATACGAGCACGAAGACTCTCTACATTTGGTACCAGGGTTGCGTAGACAAGAGCTTTCAAATGCCCCCATAAATGAAAGCCAAGAGGGTTGAGGTCAGGAGAGCGTGGAGGCCATGGAATTGGTCCGCCTCTACCAATCCATCGGTCACCGAATCTGTTGTTGAGAAGCGTACGAACACTTCGACTGAAATGTGCACGAGCTCCATCGTGCATGAACCACATGTTGTGTCATACTTGTAAAGGCACATGTTCTAGCAGCACAGGTAGAGTATCCCGTATGAAATCATTATAACGTGCTCCATTGAGCGTAGGTGGAAGAACATGGGGCCCAATCAAGACATCACCAATAATGCCTGCCCAAACGTTCACAGAAAATCTGTGTTGATGACGTGATTGCACAATTGCGTGCGGATTATCGTCATCCCACACATGTTGATTGTGAAAAGTTACAATTTGATCACGTTGGAATGAAGCCTCATCTGTAAAGAGAACATTTGCACTGAAATGAGGATTGACACATTGTTGGATGAACCATTCGCAGAAGTGTACCCGTGGAGGCCAATCAGCTGCTGATAGTGCCTGCACACGCTGTACATGGTACGGAAACAACTGGTTCTCCCGTAGCACTCTCCATACAGCGACGTGGTCAACGTTACCTTGTACAGCAGCAACTTCTCTGACGCTGACATTAGGGTTGTCGTCAACTGCACGAAGAATTGCCTCGTCCATTGCAGGTGTCCTCGTCGTTCTAGGTCTTCCTCAGTCGCGAGTCATAGGCTGGAATGTTCCGTGCTCCCTAAGACGCCGATCAATTGCTTCGAAAGTCTTCCTGTCGGGACACCTTCGTTATGGATATCTGTCTCGATACAAACGCACCGCGCCACGTCTATTGCCCGTGCTAATCCATACATCAAATGGGCATCTGCCAACTCCTCATTTGTAAACATTGCACTGACTGCAAAACCACGTTCGTGATGAACACTAACCTGTTGATGCTACGTACTGATGTGCTTGATGCTAGTACTGTAGAGGAATGAGTCGCATGTCAACACAAGCACCGAAGTCAACATTACCTTCCTTCGATTGGGCCAACTGGCGGTGAATCGAGGAAGTACAGTACATACTGACGAAACTAAAATGAGCTCTAACATTGAAATTAAGCGTCCCGGACACATGTCCACATAACATCTTTTCTTTATTTGTGTGTGAGGAATGTTTCCTGAAAGGTTGGCCGTACCTTTTTGTAACACCCTGTATGTATATTCCCTCTCTATAGCAACAGTCATATATAAAATCAACTCGTGTACTACCCCCTATTTTGGAAAGCTATCCGACAAATTAGCCAAAACCTTCAAATCCTGCAATTACAAAACTTCATTTTATGTAAGAGGCATTACAGTTCGTATCCTATTCAACAGTATGGAAAAAAAAAGATTTATTAATAGTGGTGTTTAAAAAATCACTTGCAATGACTGCAGCAAACTGTATATTGGTCAGACATGCAGGGTCATAACAACTAGTCTGACTGAACACGAACGCACCTGGAGATAGACAAGATTTCACCTTTGCCGAACATGTGCTGAAGGACTGACATAGATACCAAGTCCACACAGAGATGCTGCGCATAGCCTACAAAGGAATAAAACTAAGCCATTTAGAAGCACTTGAGGTAAACACACATTTAACTCAAAATCCCAGCTGGTTGTAAATGATCAACTACAGCTGAGTACATCCCCACTTTTAAGCTTCGTATAATGCAGTCAACCAACCGCATACCCATCACCCTCCACAATGACACATTCTGCTACACAAAATCAAAACACAATATAAATTCCTATTCTTCACCTTGCTTACCCCATAGACTTCAACAATATACCTTACAATACTTTAATATTACGTATTTTAACTGTGTTCTGTGTTGAATATTGCCTGTTACTTAATAATGCTATTTACAATAGGAAACATGTTTGTTGGACAACATTAATGAGGAAGGCTTAATTTAATAGTATCTCATACAATGTCAAGACCTCACAAAATTTAGTATTATAACCATCTACCTGTAATATTGTGTATTTATTTATTGTGCTTAACCTTGTCCATTGTGTGAAGTGTAATTTCATCTTTAAGAAACAAGTTTGATGCACAAAACTCTACGGAAGTGACGGTATCTTTGCCTATGTTTAGTTGCCTAAGAACTAGTGTCCCTTTTGGATGCTAGTCAGTTATTTCCTGAAGGTTGCCTAATAAGCCGAAAATCAGTATGAAATGAACAAAAATCAGTAGAACAAAAACAGTGTACTTTGCTACTCAAACTTAAATATGGAATTGTTCTACCAAGAAGTAACGGAAGAATCCATAAATACCGTAGTTATTTTTTCCGGTCGAAAGATCTCACTTGTGTATCTTCACACAGCTTTGCAGTTCACTTCCATGGCAGATGTACATGACGGACCAATAGAAGCGCTGGAAAGGTCTCACTTTGTTGAAGAGATATTAATTAGTCTTGGAGGCAGAGTGTTCGCTATTTGGAGCGAAGATTACAAGGTAATAAAACTATATTCAAACGACGAAATAAAATCAGCATGTTATAATAAAAACGATTTTTTGTAGTGAGTAATTGTAAGGCCTCTTCAAAAACACAGACACCTTCAAAACTGTGCTCTAATTATCTCTCGGCAAGTGACGTATAATGTGACACAGCAACAAAAGGCTCGAATACTGCCATAAAAGTCTGTTATGGTTTCCACTACCTTATTGCGTGTTCTGTTAGAATAAAACAACTCATGTTTAGAATTTATTAACTGGTTCCCAAAAGTAAAAAATAGTACCATTGCTTCTAAAATAATATATTAGTCGTTAACATAGGTCTATTCAAGTATAACGACATAAGATAACCTATGCTCCCTAACGCCATTTTGTGGAAGCAAGGTGTAAACGCTTACTATCTTTTTTTCCTGTCGTTATACAAGGTAGTCCATGGACGTGGAACCACCCTTGTGCAACAGAAATGTGTAAATGACATAAAAAGTCAATTAGTATGATAGGGGGGGAGAGGCACCTGTGAAGCTACGTTACCAATACGACGGTTATTTTTGAAGCCACCAAGATGTAACTCTTAATCAGCATACAGAAAGGGTTTAATGTTAGATATCAGACTGATGGAGAATTACACGAGAAAAACAATGGTTTCTTTCATTCGTGCATAGCTGTACTCATTTTTGAGTCATGTCACCTTTTGTTTCAGGACAAGGCTAATTCTGGTGATAACTCATGAAGACTGAAAGGTATCCTCGACGTGTTGTCCAGCACACTGTTTCTTTCGTTATGGTCTTTCACAAGTAAATATACTGGAAAGCGAGCGCAATCATTAACAATCCGCTCCCTAAGGTATTCAAGGTTTCTGATGTTCACCGCATTCCCAATTGCCTTCGTATATGTCCACAGAGAGAAATTGGTGAACTTAAATCCAGATAACGTGGCGGACACTCCATCGGACTGCTATGACGTATCCATATACGGGGTAACTGGATATCTAGATAAGCCCAGACAGTTAGCCAATAATCAGGTGGGACACCATTGTGTTGAAAGAAACATAGGACTTATCCGTGTTCAGGCTGCAGCGACGGCAGACATGGTCTGACAGCTGCATATAACCGGCTGCTATTAGTGAACCCTGAATGTAGGAGGCCCCAACAAGACGAAGACTCCATATTTCACAACAAACCATCACCTTCGATGAAGTACCTTCGACGGACTTATCCATTCGAGGCTGACATATGACCAGTATCTCTGATTCTGTTTATTTACCTCTCCGTTCAAATAGAAATTAGCTTCATATGTAAACAGTACGTCAAAATGGAAAAGACGGTTTTCGTCCGGTTTGTGTGTCGCCCAAACTGCAAAAGCCCTTCGTGAGATGTTATAACATTCGCATTTTGTATACGTTTCATTTGTGCATGGTCTGAGTCCTCGTTATTGATAGCGTTGGTTGAAGTCTTCTGTGATAACACGGGTGCACATCCTTATATGTGGATGATCTCAATGTTTTCAGTTGTTAATCCCTACAGTTTTCACAGCACCGGTAAGGAAGAGAAATCAGTAATAATTCGAGAATGAATAAATCAGGTCCGAGGCATTTTGCTCTGATTGTTGCCAGCATAATATTTAAAGTACCAGGGAAGCAGGTTGCTAGCCTTACTTGCCCCGAGTCCCATTCGGTTTTACCCCTAACGGCTGAGGGACTAACCGGTGGATTTGGTAGTCTTTGCCGTATGAGCACAAAGGTGACCACGACTCAGAATATGTCCGAGATGCCCAGCCTTATTCCAAAGTAACTGGTATCCCGACTGTCGGGACCACTTACTTGGCCACTCATACGTTGCCCGTGGTTCATGAACTAGGACATGACTACAGGGACTCCTAAGATAAGACTTGGCAAACAAATGGTAATGAGATGGGGAGCTATTAATATCAATGGGGGCTACTCTGGGAAGAAGGTAGAGCTGGCAGAGGCTGCAAGTAAGATGGGGCTGGACGTTTTAGCTGTTAGTGACATTCGGGTAAGGGGTGAGAAAGAAGAGGAAGCGGGAGAATACAAGGTCTACCTGTCAGGAGTCAAAGCAGGAATAGCACAATGGGGTGTAGGGCTTTACATCAGGAAAGAAATGGAACCCAGCGTAGTTGCAATAAGGTATGTAAACGAACGACTGATGTGGATAGATTTGACAGTGTCTAGTAAGAAAATTAGGATTGTGCCAGTATATTCGCATTGTGAAGGGACAGATCAAGATAAGATGGATAGTTTTTATGAGGCACTCAGTGATGTAGTTGTTAGAGTAAAGGACACGGACAGTGTTCTGCTCATGGGTGATTTTAACGCCAGGATTGGAAATCGAACAGAAGGGTATGAAAAGGTTATGGGTAAATTTGGAGAGGATATGGAGGCCAACAGGAACGGGAAACAACTCTTGGATTTCTGTGCCAGTATGGGCTTAGTAATCACAAACTCCTTTTTTAGACATAAGAACATTCACCGGTATACTTGGGAAGGCAGGGGTACCAGATCTGTCATTGACTATATAATAACAGATCAGGAATTCAGGAAGGCTGTGAGGGACACACGTGTATTCAGGGGATTCTTTGATGACACTGATCATTATTTAATCTGCAGTGAAATTGGGATTGTGAGGCCGAAAGTGCAGGAGGTCAGGTCCATATGTAGGAGGATAAGAGTGGAGAAACTTCAGGATAAGGAAATCAGGCACAAGTACATAACAGCGATCTCAGAAAGGTACCAGTTAGTTGAATGTAGTCAATTACAGTCATTGGAAAAGGAATGGACAAGGTACAGGGACACAGTACTAGAAGTGGCTAAAGAATGTCTTGGAACAGTAGTGTGTAAAAGTAGGATGAAGTAAACAGCTTGGTGGAATGATATAGTCAAGGCAGCCTGTAAAAGGAAAAAGAAGGCGTATCAAAAATGGCTACATACCAGAACCCAGGTAGACAGAGAAAGTTATATTCAAGAAAGAAACAAAGCCAAACAGATAATTGCAACATCCAAGAAGAAATCGTGGGAAGACATTTGGAAACAGGTTGGAGACTATGGGTCAAGCTGCTGGAAAACCATTCTGGAGTGTAATTAGCAGTCTTCGAAAGGGAGGTAAGAAGGAAATGACAAGTATTTTGGACAGGTCAGGAAAACTGCTGGTGAATCCTGTGGATGCCTTGGGCAGATGGAGGGAATATTTTGAAGAGTTGCTCAATGTAGGTGAAAATGCGATCAGTAATGTTTCAGATTTCGAGGTAGAATAGGATAGGAATGATGATGGAAATAGGATCACATTTGAGGAAGTGGAAAAAATGGTCAATAGATTGCAGTGCAATAAAGCGGCTGGGGTGGATGAAATTAAGTCGGAACTCATCAAATACAGTGGAATGTCAGGTCTTAAATGGCTACACAGGATAATTGAAATGGCCTGGGAGTCGGGACAGGTTCCATCAGACTGGACAAAAGCAGTAATCACACCAATCTTTTAACATGGAAACAGAAAAGATTGTAACAGCTACAGAGGTATCTCTTTAATCAGCGTTGTGGGTAAAATCTTCTCAGGTATTGTTGAAAGGAAAGTGCGAGTATTAGTTGAGGACCAATTGGATGAAAATCAGTGTGGGTTTAGGCCTCTTAGAGGTTGTCAGGACCAGATCTTTAGCTTACGGCAAATAATGGAGAAATGTTATGAGTGGAACAGGGAATTGTATCTATGCTTTATAGATCTGCAAAAGGCATATGACCGGGTTCCTAGGAGGAAGTTATTGTCTGTTCTACAAGACTATGGAATAGGAGGCAAACTTTTGCAAGCAATTAAAGGTCTTTACATGGATAGTCAGGCAGCAGTTAGAGTTGACGGTAAATTGAGTTCATGGTTCAGAGTAGTTTCAGGGGTAAGACAAGGCTGCAACCTGTCTCCACTGTCGTTCATATTATTTATGGATCATATGTTGAAAACAATAGACTGGCTGGGTGAGATTAAGATATGTGAACACAAAATAAGCAGTCTTGCATATGCGGATGACTTAGTTGTGATGGCAGATTCGATTGAAAGTTTGCAAAGTAATATTTCAGAGCTAGATCAGAAATGTAAGGACTATGGTATGAAGATTAGCATCTCCAAAACGAAAGTAATGTCTGTGGGAAAGAAATATAAACGGATTGAGTGCCAAATAGGAGGAACAAAGTTAGAACAGGTGGACGGTTTCAAGTACTTAGGATGCATATTCTCACAGGACGGCAACATAGTGAAAGAACTGGAAGCGAGGTGTAGCAAAGCTAATGCAGTGAGCGCTCAGCTACGATCTACTCTCTTCCGCAAGAAGGAAATCAGTACCAAGACTAAGTTATCTGTGGACCGTGCAATCTTTCGACCAACTTTGTTGTATGGGAGCAAAAGCTGGGTGGATTCAGGTTACCTTACCAACAAGGTTGAGGTTACGGATATGAAAGTAGCTAGGATGATTGCAGGTACTAGTAGATGGGAACAATGGCAGGAGGGTGTACACAATGAGGAAATCAAAGAAAAACTGGGAATGAACTCTATAGATGTAGCAGTCAGGGCGAACAGGCTTAGATGGTGGGGTCATGTTATACGCATGGGAGAAGCAAGGTTACCCAAGAGACTCATGGATTCAGCAGTAGAGGGTAGGAGGAGTCGGGGCCGACCGAGGAGAAGGTACCTGGATTCGGTTAAGAATGATTTTGAAGTAATAGGTTTAACATCAGAAGAGGCACCAATGTTAGCACTGAATAGGGGATCATGGAGGAACTGTATAAGGGGGGCTATGCTCCAGACTGAACGCTGAAAGGCATAATCAGTCTTAAATGATGATGATGATGATGATGATGATGATGAATAAATCAGGGCTCAAATGAAAGGCACCATTGTAACGATATTTACACACATTTTAAACAAACCTACATGAATCTTTTTCTCGCTGACAACCCCACAAAATGAAGAAAGGAAAAAATTTACGACTAATACATTTTCGCTGCTCATGCAGAAAAACTGCTGCGTGAAAGAAGAGATTTTAATTTATTGTGTCTTTACTACTAACTGTATTTGCGACACATCCTGCAGACAGTAATCACATGTACCACTGAATGTACATGCAAAATCATATCATCGTGCGACACATCGTTCAGGAATTATGACGTCACAAACACTGAGACGCGTGAAAAAGTGCTTCATCATATAAGACATTAAAATTTAGTACTTCATCGCTACTAAATCTATTCGCAGCACTTTTCGCATATGTAGCTAAATTTAAATACAAAAAAATTCATTTTTCAACACATAGTGCAGGAGATATGACGTCATAAACACTGAAATGTCTGAGAAAATTCCGCAACATGCTGCGTGAAACAAGACATTTTAATTTAATGTGACTTTATTACTAAGTCTATTCACAACACATTTC
This sequence comes from Schistocerca cancellata, assembly GCF_023864275.1. NCBI lineage: Eukaryota > Metazoa > Arthropoda > Insecta > Orthoptera > Acrididae > Schistocerca > Schistocerca cancellata. The sequence continues at coordinate 820,318,837 of NC_064629.1, forward strand.
ACAGACAGTAGCTACATATACCACTGCATGTTCCTGCAAACTTATATCGTTATACAGGATATACACTACTGGCCATTAAAATTGCTGCACCACGAAGATAGCGTGCTACAGACGCGAAATTTAACCGACAGGAAGAAGATGCTGTGATATAAAAACGATTAGCTTTTTAGAGCATTCACATAAGGTTGGCGCCGGTGGCGACACCTATAACGTGCTGACATGAGGAAAGTTTCCAACCGATTTCTCATACACAAACAGCAGTTGACCAGCGTTGCCTGGTGAAACGTTGTTGTGATGCCTCGTGTAAATGCGTACCATCACGTTTCCGACTTTGATAAAGGTCGGATTGTAGCCTATCACGATTACGGTTTATCGTATTGCGACGCTGTTGTTCGCGTTGGTTTAGATCCAATGACTGTTAGCAGAATATGGAATCGATGGGTTCAGGAGGGTAATACGGAAAACCCGTGCTGGATCCCAACGGCCTCGTATCACTAGCAGTCGAGATGCCAGGCATCTTATCCGCATGGCTGTAATGGACCGTGCAGCCACGTCTCGATCCCTGAGTCAACAGATGGGGACGTTTGCAAGACAACAACCATCTGCACGAACAGTTCAACGACGTTTGCAGCAGCATGGACTATCAGCTCGGAGACCTTGGCTGCGGTTACACTTGACGCTGCAGCACAGACAGGAGCGCCTGTGGTGATGTACTCAACTACGAACCTGGGTGCACGAACGACAAAACGTCATTTTTTCGGATGAATCCAGGTTCTGTTTACAGCATCATGATGGTCGCATCCGTGTTTGGCGACATCGCGGTGAACGCACATTGGAAGCGTGTATTCGTTATCGCCATACTGGCGTATCACCCGGCGTGATGGTATGGGGTGCCATTGGTTACACGTCTCGGTCATCTCTTGTTCGCATTGACGGCACTTTGAATTGTGGACGTTACATTTCAGATGTGTTACGACCCGTGGCTCTACCCTTCATTCGATCCCTTCGAAACCCTACATTTCAGCAGGATAATGCACGACCACATGTTGCTGGTCCTGTACGGGCCTTTCTGGATTCAGAAAATGTTCGAGTGCTGCCCTGGCCAACACATTCTCCAGATCTCTCACCAATTGAAAACGCCTGGTCAATGGTGGCCGAGCAACTGTCTCGTCACAATACGCCAGTCACTACTCCTGATGACCTGTGGTATCGTGTTGAAGCTGCATGGGCAGCTGTACCTGTACACGCCATCCAAGCTCTGTTTGACTCAATGCCCAGGCGTATCAAGGCCGTTATTACGGCCAGAGGTGGTTGTTCTGGGTACTGATTTCTCAGGATCTACTCACCCAAATTGCGTGAAAGTGTAATCACATGTCAGTTCTAGTATAATATATTTGTCCAATGAATACCCGTTCATCATCTTCATTTCTTCTTGGTGTAGCAATTTTAATGGCCAGTAGTGTAGTTCAGGAGATACAATGTCATAAATATTGAGCTGCGTGAAAATAAAACGGTTGGGCGAAATGCGCTAGACATACGAATGAATATGTGTACAAATATGTGTGAAATATGTTAAATAAATGTCAAATATATTGACATGTGGGTACACAGGCAAGGCCGAAGGAAAAAACCTCATCCTAAATCTCTGGAACGATTTCAACGAACTTTGGTACACATGTTAATTTCGATCTGGAAAGAAACGTTGTGGGGGGTAAGAACAACCAGCCTCCTACGAGGGTGAGCATGGTAACGTGGAGAGAGAAGGATGACAAGGAGATGGAGAGACAGCAAGGGGCACAGACAGGGATAAGGAGGAGATGGCCAGAGAGAGAGAGATCATGTGGATGCGGTATGGCGAGGTATGGTACACTGCACTCCCAGCTGTTTTCAGGTTAGCAAACCTGGTGTGGCTGCTACTCGGTCTAGTAGTTCCTCGGTTGACGCCACGAGGATGAATGAACCCTGTTCCAGTCTTCTAACTAAGGAAAAATCCCTGGCGGTACTGAGAGAAGTCAGTCAAACTGACCACTGTGTCATATCAGTTGTTTCGGTGTGGACACGTGGACGCAAAATGATTAGTCTATCCTGACAGGCATAGTCCACTTAGTGGTGCAGTTACGACCGTGAAGAAAACATGAAAACCTCAGGTAGTAAATCATGTGACGTGTTGACGGGAAGACTGTTAGACGCAGAGAAAAACCAGCTAACACACTCAAGTGGGTACATATTAAGGCATCAATAATCACAGTAACTGCATTTCCACCCCTAACACCCTGTATATACTCCGGAAGCCATTGTGCACTCTATAGCAGAGACTACTCCGTACCAATATGATAGATTTTCTGTCCTATTCCATTCGCGTATTGAGGAAGGGAAAACTTGCCGTCTACATGCCTCTGTTCATGCCCAAATCTGTTATCTTATTCTCATTATCCCTATGCGAGATATACCATGGTGGCAGCATAACGTCCGCACAGTCTTCTTCGAATACAGACTCTCCAAATTCACGCAACAGAAGTGGTACCGCACAGACGCATGGACAATGACAGATGGAAGTTTTGGTCGGGCTGTGAATCGTGCACGGATAGCTGAAATGGTTAAAGTGACCGCCGTGGGTTCGAGTTCCGGTCCAACACAAATTTTCAATGTAGTCATTCTGTTCCACAGCTGAAGTTCCCCTGTATTTGCAACTGCAAACACATTTCCTGTAACACCCAACAGAGTTCCGCGAGAACTACTGACGTCGTCTTTCTTCCAAGGATATCCATTTAATTTTCCGAAGTATTTCTGTTCTGCTTTCTAATGGGATAAACCGACCTGTTATGATCCCAGCAGCGCGTCTCTGAAATCCTTCGATGTCTGTTGCCATGCCTGTATCATGAGGACTCCAAACAATGTGACAACACCACAGAATTGGAGGCTGTAGCGTCTTGTATGTCATTTCTTTTACAGATACATGTATTTTACCAGAACACTTCCGGTAAAACTAATTCTTCCATTTCCTACCCTAATATCGATTTTATGATACCATTGCATTTCATGTGGCTTGCCGGCCGGGGTGGCCGAGCGGCTCTAGGCGCTACAGTCTGGAACCGCGCGACTGCTACGGTCGCAGGTTCGAATTCTGCCTCGGGCATGGATGTGTGTGCTGTCCTTAGGTTAGTTAGGTTTAAGTAATTCTAAGTTCTAGGGGACTGATGACCTCAGAAGTTGAGTCCCATAGCGCTCAGAGCCACAATCCACAATTAATGTGGTTTCTTACACTTAATATTACCCCAAAACATTCACAGGACGTGACGGGCTCAAGACATTCAACAGCAATCTTGTAATTCCTTTTCTTTGTTCCTTCTCTTTGTTATAGGCGTTATTTTACCTCTATCTACACTCCTGGAAATTGAAATAAGAACACCGTGAATTCATTGTCCCAGGAAGGGGAAACTTTATTGACACATTCCTGGTGTCAGATACATCACATGATCACACTGACAGAACCACAGGCACATAGACACAGGCAACAGAGCATGCACAATGTCGGCACTAGTACAGTGTATATCCACCTTTCGCAGCAATGCAGGCTGCTATTCTCCCATGGAGACGATCGTACAGATGCTGGATGTAGTCCTGTGGAACGGCTTGCCATGCCATTTCCACCTGGCGCCTCAGTTGGACCAGGGTTCGTGCTGGACGTGCAGACCGCGTGAGACGACGCTTCATACAGTCCCAAACATGCTCAATGGGGGACAGATCCGGAGATCTTGCTGGCCAGGGTAGTTGACTTACACCTTCTAGAGCACGTTGGGTGGCACGGGATACATGCGGACGTGCATTGTCCTGTTGGAACAGCAAGTTCCCTTGCCGGTCTAGGAATGGTAGAACGATGGGTTCGATGACGGTTTGGATGTACCGTGCACTATTCAGTGTCCCCTCGACGATCACCAGTGGTGTACGGCCAGTGTAGGAGATCGCTCCCCACACCATGATGCCGGGTGTTGGCCCTGTGTGCCTCGGTCGTATGCAGTCCTGATTGTGGCGCTCACCTGCACGGCGCCAAACACGCATACGACCATCATTGGCACCAAGGCAGAAGCGACTCTCATCGCTGAAGACGACACGTCTCCATTCGTCCCTCCATTCACGCCTGTCGCGACACCACTGGAGGCGGGCTGCACGATGTTGGGGCGTGAGCGGAAGACGGCCTAACGGTTTGCGGGACCGTAGCCCAGCTTCATGGAGACGGTTGCGAATGGTCCTCGCCGATACCCCAGGAGCAACAGTGTCCCTAATTTGCTGGGAAGTGGCGGTGCGGTCCCCTACGGCACTGCGTAGGATCCTACGGTCTTGGCGTGCATCCGTGCGTCGCTGCGGTCCGGTCCCAGGTCGACGGGCACGTGCACCTTCCGCCGACCACTGGCGACAACATCGATGTACTGTGGAGACCTCACGCCCCACGTGTTGAGCAATTCGGCGGTACGTCCACCCGGCCTCCCGCATGCCCACTATACGCCCTCGCTCAAAGTCCGTCAACTGCACATACGGTTCACGTCCACGCTGTCGCAGTGTTAAAGACTGCGATGGAGCTCCGTATGCCACGGCAAACTGGCTGACACTGACGGCGGCGGTGCACAAATGCTGCGCAGCTAGCGCCATTCGACGGCCAACACCGCGGTTCCTGGTGTGTCCGCTGTGCCGTGCGTGTGATCATTGCTTGTACAGCCCTCTCGCAGTGTCCGGAGCAAGTATGGTGGGTCTGACACACCGGTGTCAATGTGTTCTTTTTTCCATTTCCAGGAGTGTATATTTAAAGAGAGCAGTCATTCATTAAATCGAGTGAAAATTTTACCCAAGTATTTTGGCATTTCCTTACGATTGTCCAATAACTACACTGTCCTGAAGACAACAGCATGGTCCACGAACATCTTACAGAGCTGCTGATCCTGTCTGATAAATCATTTATGTATAAAGAGAACATTAGAGGTTCCTGTTACGCTACGCTGGGGCACACCCAACGTTACTTTCGTTTCTGTTGAACACATGGTAAAGTCTATTTCACCCGCCTGTAAGGCTGCGACCAGACTTTTTCATTAAGCAAAGGAGATTTTTTATTGATTACATTGCTAAGGGTAATTTATTAACTTGCAAATATTAATCAAGTTATCTGAAATAACTGCCCTCCGTCTGCAGGCCACAAGTGGCCCATCGAGACCATCTGACCGCCGTGTCATCCTCAGCTAAGGATGCGGATGGGAGGGTCTTCTGGTCAGCACACTGCTCTCCCGGTCGTTATGATGGTTTTCTTTGACCGGAGCCGCTACTATTCGGTCGAGTAGTTCCTCAATTGGCATCATGGGGCTGAGTGCACCCCGAAAAATGGCAACAGCGCATCGTAGCCCAGATGGTCATCCATCCAAGTACCGGCCACGCCCGACAGCGCTAACTCCGGTGATCTGACGGGAACCGGTGTATCCACTGCGGCAAGGCCGTTGCCACTGAAACAACTGAACGAAAACAAATATAATATGTATTTTGTTTTCATTTTTGGAGTGAGGAATACGACCCCAAAGTTTGTAGAAGTATTCGTGACACACTGTGTATATGGTGTTCCAGGGGCAGCCTCTCTACTGGAGACAGTATAAGATTCGACTGACAGCTTGCCGTTGGTTCCTTCATCGTCCCAGCATGTTTCTTATTGCGAGAGAGGATGGACGTTTCGAAACCTGGGACTGGTTCCTTGACAGTTGTCAACCAATACACATAACTGATGTTTTGGGTAAGCCACTGACAGGTAAGTGTAACAATACCAAAACTACATTTATGAAACAAACTATACTTTTTCAGATGAAGTGGAAGTCTATGTCGCTTTTTGGAAAAAAATGGGCTACTGACGTAATGCAATACTTGTATATCGAGTGTCTCAAAGTGTACCAAAGACAAAACTGTCATTACATCTTCAATCATTCATTGAATTTAAATAAATAATTTTCAAGTGATCGAACTGTCACATTGTATAAAATCTGTCAGGAAAATATGTAATTACTGTAAAATAAAAAACGCACGTCTTAGGTAGGGAATTGGAATCTCTTTGTGATTGATGATCTTTGTTTTTGTAAAAAAAATTTACAGATACAGGGAGCATACTGTTAACATAAACAGTAAGAGTGTTACAACGTTATCTGTTTGTCAGCACAGTCAATTCAATTTGTTAAGCAGTTTCGTTAGCCTTGAATAAGGGCAGTCTGAAATAGCAGAAGTAAGCCACGGATGACAGTGCCATTTATTGGAAGATGTTTTCAGTGTTCCGTTTTCGTTAGCACAAAAAGATAGAAGTCTCTTTGGTCAGAGAAACGATGTGAGGACGTTATTGTATTGAAAGCGAAAAACTGGAGTTATCTCAAATCAGATTGTGGACCTACAGTTCTCCGTTTTCAATATCCCCTTGTAGCAAACGGAACTGGCAATTCATTTTGGATGAAATACTCCATCTGTTGAAAAAAGCTATGGTCATGACTCTACCTGCAGACAGCTGCGTCTTGAACTTACGTTTAATTCTAGATTTGCAATTCCCCTGATTGGCTCGCAGTGGTAACACCATAACTCCATATATGGTTTAGTAAGTGTCCAGATAGTCACTCAGGGGTAAAGTCCTCAGGTACCAATAACAGTATTTAACAAGGTCATTACAGTGACAAAAGTATCACAGTAAGTTTCAGAACACATAACCTGCATGGAGTTTTATTCTCGTTTCCATTAAGTTTCAGCGTCGTGACGCGATGGATGAGTATCTCCTTACGCTAAAGGATATTAGACATTAGGACGCACTAAGTCTCTTCTCTGAGAATAAAATTCAGTCGTCAGTTGCACAATTATTTTTATTTCTCTTTACCAGTTTCAGTAGATTCATATTTCATCTTGAGAAGCCTACAGAATTTGGGATATTATAAATCATTAGAACTTGGCTATATATCTTTGTAAAGTATAAATATTGTACTACAAAAACATACTTAATATTTCCAGAATGAAATTTTCACTCTGCAGCGGAGTGTGCGCTGATATGAAACTTCCTGGCAGATTAAAACTGTGTGCCCGACCGAGACTCGAACTCGGGACCTTTGCCTTTCGCGGGCAAATGCTCTACCAACTGAGCTACCGAAGCACGACTCACGCCCGGTACTCACAGCTTTACTTCTGCCAGTACCTCGTCTCCTACATTCCAAACTTTACAGAAGCTCTCCTGCGAAACTTGCAGAACTAGTTCTGCAAGTTTCGCAGGAGAGCTTCTGTAAAGTTTGGAATGTAGGAGACGAGGTACTGGCAGAAGTAAAGCTGTGAGTACCAGCCGTGAGTCGTGCTTCGGTAGCTCAGTTGGTAGAGCATTTGCCCGCGAAAGGCAAAGGTCCCGAGTTCGAGTCTCGGTCGGGCACACAGTTTTAATCTGCCAGGAAGTTTCATACTTAATATTTGTTTAGCAGATGTCAATATCTTCTTTGCAGGAGCATAATGTCATAACATGTCCAAGAATGTATGTAGGGTATGTGATAATTATAAACACACGTTCATAATTTACAAAAAAGAATCACATTTATGGATATAGTCTAGTTGCGTTAGCAGGAAGAAGCATATATCAAAGCACATAAAAATTGTTATACCGGAGCCAAGATAGCCCCAGAGGCCCGGCAACCCATATAACACCACAGAGGATGAGGTTGTCTAAGCCCAAGGCGTACCCAAAAGCACCATGGTAAACACCGGCTATTTACATACAAGATAATGGAAATAGACATTCCGACCACTACTTCCTGCAGGGGCAGCTCGAGCCATAGCCTGCAGGAAGTATCACTACGCCAAAACCTGACTGGCTGGAGACAGCTATTTAGGGGCTAGAACAAGGCCCGAAGTCCAGGCGATCATTGTAGGCAAAACCACCCCTTCCTTCCGCTTCCTCGATTTCTATATCACCATCTATGGCCGTCCTATCACCCTCACCCCCACCCTTAAGTACCTTGGCGTCACCCTCGACCGTCGCCTCTCCTGGACCCCCCATCTCCAGATAATCCAAGCCAAGGCACGCTCCTGGCTCTGTCTCCTCAAGCTCCTTTCTGGTTGTACATGGGGTCTGGACACCTCCACCATCCTCCACACCTCTAAATCCGTCCTCCGCCCTATCCTCTGCTACGCCCATCCTGCCTGCATCTCCACCCCTCCGACCTTTTAAAAATCCCTTCAAATCCTTGAACGCCATGCTCTCCACCTCGCCTATCGTATCCGTCTCCCCTCCCCCATGTGGATCCTGTACGATCTTATTCTGTTCCCCCACCTCCTCCTCTTCCTCAAACGGATACGGATCCTATACACCTCCCGTAAACTAGATCCCCCACACCCGCTTGTCTCTCACAACCTCTCTCACCCCCGTCCACTGCCACGCCTGTATTTCCACGTCCCACCTGCTCTCCATCTCTCCAGCCTCCTTACCCTCTCCCAAGGTGGCTTCCGCCAGCTCCCCCTCCCTGATGATGCCCTCCTCCCCTCCATCTACCCCTCCTATCAACTTTGATCCTCCCCTCCCACTTCCTTTTTTTCCTTAGGGCACCCTCTCTCCCTTCTCTCCCCCTTCCCTCCCTCCTCCCTTTCTCCCCACTCCTCCCCCAGACTTCCCCTACCCCCATACCTCTATTCCTCCTACCATCTCCTCTGCCATTGGCATCTTTGTTCTCCCCTCTTCCCCACCCCACCCCCTTCTTCCCCTCTTGGCAGGTCCCCTGACTCGCACACGTTAAGTGGACATTCGCGCGCCGGAGATCATCGCCATTAGTTTCTCGTGTGTGTGCCATCGTGCTTGTGGTTTTGTGTTCTTCGCCGTCACGCTCCTTCGTTCATCTGTACCGTCTACATGGTCAGTGTTTGTGCACAGTGCCAACAGCTTTTTAGTGTGTTTTTCGTCGCGTGAGAATGGCTTCGTGTTATTTGTTTCTGTGTCTATTGTTTTTTGCCCGCCACTTTGTTCAGTATCTTATGTGTCTTCTTTGTATTTTCATTGTCAAACTTGTGGCTGAAGAGCAGCGTAGTATGCTGCTGCCAGCCCACCTTATGTAAAGGTGTTTAAATAACAATAAAGAAAAAAAAAGCCCAAAGTCCAGTTCACGCCGGATGCCGACCTTGTGTACTGCGACCGTTGAAGAGTACGTCTTCGTCTCGGAACTGGACTATTACTAGTGTGTGAATGTGTTACCACGAACCTTTGTGGAAAATTAGAAGTGAACTTTTGTTTGCCTCAATTAGGAGACTTTTTTCGTTATTGCTACCTTTCGTTTGTATGGTCTGTCATCAGCCTTGTGAACTTACATCAATAAAAGTTGTGTTTGTGAAAAATTGCGAATTGTCAGTCACAACAAAAATTATAAATAAGATGCTGCAAGCACAACTGTGTACAAGGTCCAGCCACATGAATGTGACCACCGCCTATTTTCGACGTCAACGTGCAATAACCACTCACATATGGCAGGTGGCAGCAGCAATAACAGTGGAAGGCATATAAAGCGTGTCGGGCGGACGCCAAAACGGTGCAGTAGTTGTCGAAATGCGGAAACATACCGATAGGATCATTGGCTTTCGGGCCAAGGGTGGAAGCACTTGCGGAACGGCTAAGTTTGTAAACTGTTCGCCGGCCGCCGTGGTTAGAGTAAACCGTGCATGGCAAAATCGCGCTATCCAAAACCGGTGCCGAGGCAGTTGTGGTGCATCACGGGCCACAGTGGTGAACGACGGCTGGGGAGGTGTGTACGGACAAATAGACGTGCAATTGTTGAGCAACTCATCGCCCAGATGAACCGAGGAGCTACTAACAATGTCCCCTCAACGTTGCTGCGTATGGGCCTCCCCAGTAGGCGCCTGGTTTATGCACCCATGCTGACTGCTGTTCATCGGCGAGGAACGCAAATGGACGTCCACAAAGTGCCGACTGGTGGCCTTTTCGGATGAATCACGTTTTATGCTCAATCAGACAGATGGCTGTTGGCGTGTATGGCGTGAAACGCCCGAAAGCAAACACCCTACCATAATCTTCGGAAGGGTCCAGGCGAAAAGAGGGAGCATTATGATCAGGAGAATGTTTTCGTGACATTCCCTGGGTGATCTCACCATTCTGGAAGGCATAATGGATCAACACAAGTATTCATCCCTACATGCAGCTTCTTTTTCCTCAGCACGATGGCATCTACCAGCAGAACAGTGCAATGCGTCGCACAGCTCGCAGTGTACATGTATGGCTCGAAGAGCACCAGAATGAGTTTACGTACTCACCTGGTCATCAGACTCCCTATTTTAAACCCAATCAAGAATCCTTGGGACGACCTCGCTCGGACTGTTCGCGCCATGGATCATCAACCGAGAAATCTAGTGTAGCGTTAGAGTCGACAAGGCACCATATCTCCCTGTCGGTACCTCCCCAAACGTCATTGACTCACTTTCTGCACGTCTCGCAGCTGTCCGCGCTGCAAAAGGTTCAAATGGCTCTGAGCACTATGGGACTCAACTGCTGTGGTCATAAGTCCCCTAGAACTTAGAACTACTTAAACCGAACTAACCTAAGGACAGCACACAACACCCCGCCATCACGAGGCAGAGAAAATCCCTGACCCCGCCGGGAATCGAACCCGGGAACCCGGGCGTGGGAAACGAGAATGCTACCGCACGACCACGAGATGCGGGCTGCAAAAGGTTACTCAGGCGTTTAACAGGTGGTCACATTAATGTGACTGGACAGTGTACTTTACTATGTACAGAAATGCGATTCATTTACTGTGAATTATCAATCTGTGTTTATAACTGTCACATAAAAATGCACATTTTTGGACATGTTATGCTTCTGTAAAAAAGATAGTAACATCTGCTTAACAAATAAAAAAATTATTCAAATGGCTCTGAGCACTATGGGACTAAACATCTATGGTCATCAGTCCCCTAGAACTTAGAACTACTTAAACCTAACTAACCTAAGGACATCACACGACACCCAGTCATCACGAGGCAGAGAAAATCCCTGACCCCGCCGGGAATCGAACCCGGGAAGCTTAACAAATATTTAGTAAGTTTTTGTAATACACGTTTTTACATTACATGAATGTATGGCCAAGTTCCAATGATTTATAATATCACAAATACTGTAGACTTCTGAAGGCAATGATCTAATCTGTTGAAACCAATAAAGTGAAATAAAATAGCCGTGCAATTCACGACTGAGCCGGCCGTTGTGACCGAGCGGTTCTAGGCGCTTCAGTCCGGAACCGCGCTGCTGCTACAGTCGCAGGTTCGAATCCTGCCCTGGGCATAGATGAGTGTGATGTCCTTAGGTTAGTGAGGTTTAAGTAGTTCTAAGTCTAGAGGACTGATGACCTCAGATGTTAAGTTCCATAGTGCTTAGAGCCATTTGAACCATTTCTCGACTGAATTTCATTTTGAGATATATGCTACGGTTGCTGAGTAAATAAGAGCTCTTAATAAAATTGTAAGCCTCTTGCGCACGCCATCTACGCAAAAACTAAATACGTTTTCTGGCATAGCCACCTGACTGTTGACAGAGAAAGGTAACTACAAGGGACGACCATAGAAATCAACCTGGAGGTATTAAATACACATAGAAATCTGCCAGCCTACGAAGGGAGAGTAAGAACAACAACAAACCAAGGTCTCTCTCTAGCAAATATCGCAAAGGCAGACAGCGTGAAAGCCTGGAATTGTGAGAGTGGAAAGACATAGAGTGATCACAATATCCTACATTATATCATCACTGGAAGGAAAACCCAAGACACCACGGAAAACGTGCAGTAAGGGCAAAATACCTTATCAAGAAGGCTAACGAGGGAGAATTGAGACGGGCGTTTTAGTGCCCGGGAAGCACTGATTGATGATGTAGAGTTCACAGCGCATGAAATGACAGTGGTTATACACAGAGCAGTATAGGCTTCGATATCTATCATGGGAGGTCATTTTAGAGGCGTTCCTTGCGTTTGGACAGAAGCACTACAGAACTTAAAACGCGGAACAAGGAGAGCCAGGGAGCTCTACCAGAGCAGCATTACCCAAAAAGAAAGAATCCGAAGACTGCATAGATACAGTCATCTCAAACAACGTCTTAAGGACAATGGAACGAAGGACACGATTCGTAAAACAAACTTACAAACCGATTCCTGGGGAATATCAGAGAAAATAGTCTGCGCGAAAATACGATCGCTAACAGTCTTGTCCACGCTCAAACAGGGGATGGGGCAGTAACAGAAAGTTGAGAATGGTCAGATGCCTTTCTAATGGAAATATTTATTTCTGATGATGATGAAGAAGACGAGACAGAAGATGAGCGTATGTTACTTACAGTGTTATCGGAAGACTATTCAAATAATAAGCCTGTATATTCCTTTGCACAAGAAGAAATAAGGCAAATAACTTTGAGATTAAAAAAGAAAAAATCTCCAGTACTGGATGGGATCCCTGCTGAAATAATACAAGCCTTATGTGAGCAATTAGATATCTATCTGTGTGAACTATCTACACTACTGGCCATTAAAATTTCTACACCAAGAAGAAACGCAGATGATAAACGGGTATTCATTGGACAAATATATTATACTAGAATTGACATGTGATTACATTTTCACGCAGTTTGGGTGCATAGATCCTGAGAAATCAGTATCCAGCTAACCACCTCTGTCCGTAATAATGGCCTTGATACGCCTGGGCATTGAGTCAAACAGAGCTTGGATGGCGTGTACAGGTACAGCTGCCCATGCAGCTTCAACACGATACCACAGTTCATCAAGAGTAGTGACTGGCGTATTGCGACGAGCAAGTTGCTCGGCCACCATTGACCAGACATTTTCAATTGGTGAGAGATCTGGAGAATGTGCTGGCCAGGGCAGCACTCGAACATTTTCTGTATCCAGAAAGGCACGTACAGGACCTGAAACATGCAGAAGTGCATTATCCTGCTCAAATGTAGGGTTTCGCAGGAATCGAATGAAGGGTAGAGCCACGAGTCGTAACACATCTGAAATGTAACGTCCACAGTTCAAAGTGCCGTCAATGCGAACAAGAGGTGACCAAGACGTGTACCCAGTGGCACCCTATACCATCACGCCGGGTGAAACGCCAGTATGGCGATGACGAATACACGCTTCCAATGTGCGTTTACCGCGATGTCGCCAAACACGGATGCGACCATCATGATGCTGTAAACAGAACCTGGATTCATCTGAAAAAATGACGTTTTGCCATTCGTGCACCCAGGTTCGTCGTTGAGTACACCGTCGCAGGCGCTCCTGTCTGTGATGCAGCGTCAAGGGTAACCGCAGCCGAGCTGATAGTCCATGCTGCTGCAAACGTCGTCGAACTGTTCGTGCAGATGGTTGCTATCTTGCATACGTCCCCATCTCTTTACTCAGGGATCGAGACGTGACTGCACGATCCGTTACAGCCATGCGGATAAGATGTCTGTCATCTCGACTGCTAGTGATACGTGGCCGTTGGGATCCAGCACGGAGTTCCGTATTACCCTCGTGAACCCACCGATTCCATATTCTGCTAACAGTCATTGGATCTCGACCAACGCGAGCAGCAATGTCGCGATACGATAAACCGCAATCGCGATAGGCTACAATTCGACGTTTATCAAAGTCGGAAACGTGATGGTACGCATTTCTCCTCCTTACTCGAGGCATCACAACAACTTACACCAGGCAACGCCGGTCAACTGCTGTTTGTGTATGAGAAATCGGTTGGAAACTTTCCTCATGTCAGCACGTTGTAAGTGTCGCCACTGGCGCCAACCTTGTGTGAATGCTCTGAAAAGCTAATCATTTGCATGTCACAGCATCTTCTTCCTGTCGGTTAAATTTCGCGTCTGTAGCACATTATCTTCGTGGTGTAGCAATTTTAATAGCCAGTAGTGTATCTTGCAGGGAAGGGTCCCTGTACCACGGAAGTATGCTGAGGCGATGATTATTAGTAAAGGGCAAGACAAGGATTCGATGATACACAAATCCTATACCCTAATCTGTCTTATGAATGTTCTTGGTACGATATCTGATAAACTGTAGTGCAAAAGACTCACCTGTGCGTATATTCAGAAGAGGCAAGTCAGCTGAAGACACCATTAATAAGATGATCTCGCTGTCGAAAGACACTCATTATTCATACTCTCTTGTTGGTTCAAATGGCTCTGAGCACTATGCGACTTAACTTCTGAGGTCATCAGCCCCCTGAACTTAGAACTAATTAAACCTAACTAACCTAAGGACATCACACACATCCATGCCCGAGGCAGGATTCGAACTTGCGACCGTAGTGGTCCCTCGGCTCAAGACTGTAGCGCCCAGAACCGCACGGCCACTCCGGCCGGCATTCATACTCTCTACCTATGATGATCGATATTACTGTCGCATTTGATAACCTATGGTGCTCTTCTTTCTTTGGTCACCTTAGACAGTTGGAGGGTCCAGAGCTGCTGTTCAGTTGCCTGAGAAACTAGTACCGCTGAAAACATGTATCTTTAATATGCTCAGAAAAGGAAATGACAAAGACCATGTCAAAGGCTGTCCGCAGGTGTGTGGCCCAGAAATTTTCTATTTAGCACTGGACCCCGTTCTATGAGAGTTATATGATAGTGGTAACCTAAGCGGACAGATAGCATTTGCAGGCGGCGTCTTTTTCGTCGTAAGCGATGGCTCGAGAAGAATTATTGAAGACAAATGTAATGCTGCACTCCGTGAACTTCAAGGGTGGTGTCGAGGTGTCAAACTGTCACTAGCACCTCACAAAACTACGTACATCCTGACTGGAACAGAAGCTATCAAGAAATCCTAAAACACAATTAAACAACTAAGCGATTAGAAGAATCATAGTAACAAGATATCTAGGGGTATTCATTGATGGACGTAATTTCACATTTCGCATAGAGGAGACAGGTAGAAAAGATACAAACATCGCATATGTGCAATTTCGACTGCCCTTGAAAAAGTCAGAGCATACCACCAATTTATATTAGCATCAGTTCAGGATATGATATGAGCGATTGGGCTTGTAGATTACAGACTATGATCCGAGCTTCATTAGTCAGACGAGTTGAACGAGAAGTGCTACTGAGACTAACGGGCGTCTACTGTATGACCCCACATAATGCATTCTTAGTAATTCTAAGAAAACGCCCAGTTGACCTGGAAATGAAGAAAAGAGGAGCCCTGTAGTGGTTAAAGAGAGGCATTCATACGTACTCGTACATATCAAGGATACTTGAATCTAAAGCAATACCAAAAAGTTAATACAAGTAATGATAGTCAGGTATTTTGGATGCTAGGTTCCAAAGTGTCACTGAAGAACCAGTCGACCTGGCGCATCTTGAACAATATTGCAGCCGCAGTATCCAGGAAGGGCAAGAAGAATTGACGAGGCATTTAACCAAATGTCAGCATGCTGCCATCCCGTCAACAAAACATTCTGTACAGATGGAGAGAAGGTAGCTGAGATCGGCGACGACTGAATGAAATGGTTTTCAAGATTTTCCCATTGGTGGAATCGATCGTCACAGTGGAAACGCTTCTGACGTGTTGCATAGTGCCAAAGGAATTCAGCAGACAATGGCTGTTGATCAGGGTAGTTTGAGGGCGGAACTAGTAGTGGTAAGAATCATCTACATTTTAGACATAGCCTAATAACTGAACACAAACTGAACTGTAGTGACTTTACTAAGAGAATCTGTAGTATCAACAGTAGTATTAACAGCTGAGTTCTTAGTTAAAGAGTTAATAATAGTTTTGTAGGGGTTGAAAGTGGTTTTTGCTGTCTTTGTTCTTTATTTTTGTATTAGTTTTTGTATATTGTTATAGTATTAGCACTTTCTCGTAATGTTTGTAAGTGTCAGGTATAAACAATTAATAGATACTTTTTATTATGCACGAAGCTTTCCGGATAATATGCTGCAATCGTAAAGAATAAATAAATAGTAAATGAAAAGGGTAATCATATTGCTCTAGCAGGTCCTGGCATCCTTCTGTTCAGTGTTGTTTCTAAGAGTGTGGATCTATCAGTAAAATCAGCCTGGCACAAACTTTGTGATAACTAAGTCGACAACACCGTTTCCAAAGGATGCATCCAAGCTCAAAAAATTCGCTCAATTCCTTGTCCGTTGTTTTGTCAGTATAGTCTCATCCAGGATAAGTTCATTGTGGAAAGTTTCATATGAGAAGAGATTTTCGAGACATGGCGTGTCCTGCTGAAATGCAAGACCTCCGTGTGCTCCCGTCCTCCTCACATCATTCACTGAAAATCCCTTACACTCATCTGTGTGCTGCAGTTAATCTTTCAGCGCCTTCATCATCGATGCATGACTCGTGTCTAGCAGACTGCAGAGCTTACATAGAATCCCAGTGAAAACCGATTGCTCATATTTTAAAAGTAACCACAAATCAGATCAAGTAGATATCCCTGACTTTCTACATAATTTTATGAGACATCCTGTAAGGCTTATTATTGTAAATATAAACAGGCTTCAGTACAGATGAGCTGTTGGTTCCCAGCATACGATGAACGAACTCTACCCTGTAGCTTGTGTTAGCTGATCAGTTAGTTTAATTTTACTGTCAGTCTGTTTACTGCATAAACAAACGATTGGAGAGGACAAGTTACTCTCTCACCTATTTTCCATATATGGGAAATTATTGAAGATTTTATTACAACCTGACACACACTGAGCAAGACTCTAGAAAGTTAACGACCTGAGCAGACGCTGATGAAGCCTGGTAGGGCGCTAAAAGCATAAGGTATTTTTATGGTTCTTAGCTCATAGAAATGGCATGTTGGGAGTCGGAAGCAATTGGCGGCGAGCCCATCCCTCAGTAAATCTTGCCAAACAGCTCCACCAATGTACAGGACAGACAGGGCAGCCCCTCCTTGAGACAGGTCTCCAGCAGAACAATGCCGAACTACCTGCCACGGCGACAGTGGAAGCCTGGGCTGGAGGCGACAGTATGAAAGAACGCGTCTACACAGTAAAGTCATAAACTGGGCATCGTGTGCAGAGCCACACGTAATAAAAAGTCACCTGTTTTTGTGTTCATTGATACTTCAAATATGCCTGTGACCCACTTCCATCGGCCGTCTCAGTTGTATAAGAAACTCCAGCATCTGAGAAATGTTTAGATATGGAATCTTTATTACACCTCACAGCTAGTACTAACAAGCTCCAAGGCACAGGCGATTTAGATAAAGATCTTTAAGATTGTATCTATTCACTTGTTGCTGTGGGAAGTGCCACAACTTCAGAGAAAATCATCGTCCCCCTCTGTGAAAACTTAAAGAGCCTGAAATTGTCGGTTTCCTTTTTTTCTAGAGACGCAGGTTTTGTAACTCTTGCCCTGGTTCGACATGAGTTTGTGCTGTTGTGTGGGAGGGAAAATTTAGCGCCTCTAGAGCCCTGTGATTGGCTCAAGTCGGCGTGAAGGTGCTGTCGTTCGTGCACTTTGCGGTAAACCGAATTTTTTTCTGAAAGGTGCAAAGCTCTCGGGCGCTGGACTTTGGTCTGGTAAGAGCACTTCTGGTCGAAGCTCTGGCATGTGCGGTTGGTGCTTGGAACCTGTTCTGAGACTGACTTCACTTGAGAGTAGTTTAGACTGGAGAGCCTGTGGTGAAGTTCCTACTGTACCGACAGTGCGACTTTAAACGTCTTGGACGCCTGGAAGCCTGGGCTGGAGGCGACGGTCTGAAAGAAAGCTCGGTACGGGCTTTTGTTAAAGTTTCAAGAACATACCTTCACCGAAGAGTCAAGCAGTATATTGCTCCCTCCTACGTCTATCTCGCGAAGAGACCATGAGGATAAAATCAGAGAGATTAGAGCCCACACAGAAGCATACAGACAATCCTTCTTTCCACGAACAATACGAGACTGGAATAGAAGGGAGAACCGATAGAGGTACTCAGGGTACCCTCCACCACACACCGTCAGGTGGCTTGCGGAGTATGGATGTAGATGTAGACGTAGACTATTCGTTTATCGAGGGCACACTTATTCGTTTTTGGTTTATCAGTCTTGAGTTTGGTATCCTTGTGCGCTACGTCGTATAAGTGAGCCAAATTGGTCCTTGGTATGACCAGCGAACGGGTGTGCCACACACTGAAATCTACTGTGATTTCAGGGCTCTGGTAGAGATTAAATTTTTTGTGGTGTTGCTCACGCTGATAAATACTGCATTTTCGGGCAACAACAAAGTTATTATGTGGCAGGTGTCATTAGAGCACAGTTAATAAAGTCATTTCATGTAATAATGAATAAACTAGGCACTCATCTTTTCGTGTTTCCCACGCTGGTCTCGTAAAATCATGGCTCAATCGTCGAAGATCTAGGTGGTAATGATTCCAAGCTCGGATGCAAAGAGGCCTAGGACTTATTCTGCTATATTCAAAAGTTTTATAGATGCGCTTCACAAACCATTCTTGAAGATTAAACCTTTCAAAGGTAGCACAATGGTGATGTAAAAAAATAATCAGCACTCTGAATTTAAGTTACACTTCTTTTTTATTACTTTTGCTACAATATCACGTAACACACAAAACATCACTTCACAATACAAAACATACTTGAAAACATCGTCCTCACTGTTAAAGTTCACATTTTATAAGCTGACTACAATATGCGTCTTTCCAACATGACGTCCAAGACTTGACTTTCTCAAGGTCCGACTCTCTAACTAACTAATAATCGCTTACGCGCCCAAAAATCAGAGTTACAAGTACGTCAAAGATCATAGTGACAAAAGAAAGAATACACATAAGAATAATATCATTGCAATATAAACATATCGATGTATCAAAGTATCTCTACATTAATGAAATCAAATCTGAATGTTTTCTCAGAAACATGTTAACTACTTTACAGAAACACAGTAGAGTACTGCTGGTATCGAGAGGTTCAGGTGAGCTGTCGTAATGGTTACGTAATTCAAGTACCATTACACGCTTCACGTCCTTCCTCCAGTGCACACATCTAGCCATCTGCAAGTTACATCGCCGCACAAAGCAAATGGGGTAACGTCTACCGCTCCGGCAGTGTCAGGGCGTACAAATCTCAATCGCCACTTGCTCTCAGTTGCACCTATGTAGTGAAACTACAGTAGATTTGATCAATCAAAGTCTGCTCAACATCAGATCAATTCAAATTGCGTTATCCACATTATTAGGGCCAGAGTTCTTGACTCACTTCTGCCACCCAGGATCCTTGTCCATTGTACTCTTAAACCATCTGTTTCTTGTTCCATTAAGTTTCGGGTGTGCAGCCGCAAGAAATCTCCTTCTTCTCTTAAGTTCATCTTGCAGACTGCTTTCGTCAGAAATAATATGCGCTCTGTGAGTCAAAGTTCGGAGAACACTCATTGTCTGGGCAGGATGGTGGCAGCTGTTTGCACGTAAATACAGATCGGTGTGTGTCGGCTTCCTATACACTTCATGTCCCAAAGTGCCATCCTCTTTGCGCCGAACTGCGCCTGAACTTTCCCACTTACAAAGAGTGTTTGAAGACAATGGGTACTCTCCACAACAAATACAGAGGGCACTGAAAATGAAACCGAAAGAGGCCACAAAGAAAGCAGAAGAAGATGAAG
This sequence comes from Schistocerca cancellata, assembly GCF_023864275.1. Lineage (NCBI taxonomy): Eukaryota > Metazoa > Arthropoda > Insecta > Orthoptera > Acrididae > Schistocerca > Schistocerca cancellata. The sequence continues at coordinate 820,338,468 of NC_064629.1, forward strand.
AAACCTTTAAATCGATGGCCTTCCTGCCATATGTGGGTAGCCTCTCATCAAAAATAGGACGCATTCTCGGCAGACACAAAATAAAAGTGATTTTTCGTCCTCCGCCTAAGACAGCTGCACTCGTGGGCTCCGTCAAAGATGATTTGCTGCTCCGAAAATCTGGAGTTTACAAAATTCCATGTGAATGTGGCCTCTCTTACATCGGACAAACAACTCGTACTGTCCAAGAAAGATGTACAGAACACCAGAGGTACACACAACTTTTACAACCTAACAAGTCGGCCGTGGCAGAGCACTGTATTGATAATGGTCACAGTATGTTGTATGACAACGTCGAAATTTTGGCAACTACATCGTCATTTTGGGACTCGATAGTAAAGGAGGCAATTGAAATTCGCTTGACGACGAACTTAATTAATAGAGACAGTGGTTTCAATCTTGATAAATCCTGGAATCCGGCACTTGCTGTAATAAACTCGCAAAGACGTCGTCACAGTGCAGCTCACAATGATATATCGATATGCCAACAAAGATGAACTGCGGAGTCATAGATACAACTCGCGCATTATGCACGTCTCTGCCGCCGACCAACGTCTCTGGCGCATTTGCATCTGTGGCCGCATGCGCAGTCGCGCGGTACAACAGTATAAAGGGACGAAGCAAGCACTGGAGCGGCTGTCCCCCCTACCCTCCATCTCTACACCCTACATCTCCTAACCCAAGGTGGCTTCCATCAACTCCCCCTCCCGGACGATGCCCTCTCTCCCTCCATTTATCCCTCCTATCAACTCTGATCCTCACTCCCCCTCCTTTCCTCTGTCCTTTCCCTGGGCTCCCTCTTCCCCCCTTCCGTCCTGTTTTCTCCCCACTAAACCTCTCCCAACCTCCCTTCTCTCCCCCCCCCCCCCCAGGTCCTTTTGTATTCCCCTCCTCTGCCTACCCCACTCCCTGTCGCGTCTGCCACCCACCCCTCTTATGGGTCCTCATCCTCCATCAGCTCCTTTCCCGGTTCCCCCCTTCGCTTTTACTCTCCTTTCCCCCCTTTTTTGTTTTCCCACATCTGTCCAGTTTCCCCCCACCTGCTCTCGGCTGTGGTATGTCACATTTGCCAACTTTTTAGTGCAGTGTTCCAGTGACTATTCAGTGTTGTTCGTCTTTCTTGTGTTGCGAACAGAAACCATGCTGTCGCTAGGTGTGAATTTTATGTCTTTTGCGAACAGAATCCAGACTGTCGCCGTGTTTTTTAATTGCCTGTCTATTGTTTTACCTGTCTGCTTCGTATGTATTTTATTAGCATCATCATCCCTCTGTTCTTTGTTTTGAGTTCCACGATTTCTTTTCGCCATGTTACTCTTTAAGTCTCCGATTTTATCGCCTGTTTTTATTATTTATTCTCTTCATCTTTCTCACGAAGCCTGTAGGCTGAAGAGCGGCATACTAAGCTGCTGCCAGCCCGCCTCCTTCTGGGGGAATTGAAATTCAATAAAGAAAAAAAAAAACTGGAGCGGCAGTCTTGCGCCTCACTCTGAAGATGGCTGAACGTTTTACAGCCGAAATATTAGAAGAAGAAGGAGATTTCTTGCGGCTGCACACCCGGAACTTAATGGAACAGTCTTTGCGCCGCCAAAACCTGAGGATTCCCATCTGTTTCTTGTTTACGGTATTTAATTAATAACTTGTTTAGCATAATTTATGTCTGGTTTGATAAAATAAATGTTGTTAGTAACTTTTGCTTCATTCTCAATCATTTATATAGTCCCCACAGGGTTGACTTTCAACGAGTACAGTCTTTCACAAACAGAGATACTGGTCACCATAGTACTGACCAAGCTGACGCGCTGGGTAAACCAACATTTACGTTGCACACCAGAAAGAAAATCTCTATTACAACAAATTTAATGAGGACACCGAATCCCTTCGTTATTTTCAATTACCTGAAAGAAAATTTGAAGTCAAATCCCTACCAAGTAGCTGCACAGTGATTGGCGCATGGCATGAGACGCGTTAGTGTGCTACCTACTACTTGGGTCAACGGTAACTTACACAGTGTTAAGGGTGTAAGTACAGATAATATGATTATTGGTACCTTAATTTGTACCCATTTCAGTATGTTACTTGTTTTTTCTTTGTGTCCAACAGACTTCTCATAAACACATCACTTAATTTACTACTTGATCTTTTCTGCACAGTCGTAAATGCATCGCATACCGGACTGTGTCTGTCAATGTAGTCTGACACTTCAATGCCTGACCTGCTGCCCAGGAAAAAATAAACATTAATAACTTACACTGAAAAGCAGTAATCACACCAATCTTTAAACATGGAAACAGAAAAGATTGTAACAACTACAGAGGTATCTCTTTAATCAGCGTTGTGGGTAAAATCTTCTCAGGTATTGTTGAAAGGAAAGTGCGAGTATTAGTTGAGGACCAATTGGATGAAAACCAGTGTGGGTTTAGGCCTCTTAGAGGTTGTCAGGACCAGATCTTTAGCTTACGGCAAATAATGGAGAAGTGTTATGAGTGGAACAGGGAATTGTATCTATGCTTTATAGATCTAGAAAAGGCATATGACCGGGTTCCTAGGAGGAAGTTATTGTCTGCTCTACGAGATTATGGAATAGGAGGCAAACTTTTGCAAGCAATTAAAGGTCTTTACATGGATAGTCAGGCAGCAGTTAGAGTTGACGGTAAATTGAGTTCATGGTTCAGAGTAGTTTCAGGGGTAAGACAAGGCTGCAACCTGTCTCCACTGTTGTTCATATTATTTATGGATCATATGTTGAAAACAATAGACTCGCTGGGTGAGATTAAGATATGTGAACACAAAATAAGCAGTCTTGCATATGCGGATGACTTAGTTGTGATGGCAGATTCGATTGAAAATTTGCAAAGTAATATTTCAGAGCTAGATCAGAAATGTAAGGACTATGGTATGAAGATTAGCATCTCCAAAACGAAAGTAATGTCAGTGGGAAAGAAATATAAACGGATTGAGTGCCAAATAGGAGGAACAAAGTTAGAACAGGTGGACGGTTTCAAGTACTTAGGATGCATATTCTCACAGGATGGCAACATAGTGAAAGAACTGGAAGCGAGGTATAGCAAAGCTAATGCAGTGAGCGCTCAGCTACGATCTACTCTCTTCTGCAAGAAGGAAGTCAGTACCAAGACTAAGTTATCTGTGCACCGTTCAATCTTTCGACCAACCTTGTTGTATGGGAGCGAAAGCTGGGTGGATTCAGGTTACCTTATCAACAAGGTTGAGGTTACGGATATGAAAGTAGCTAGGATGATTGCAGGTACTAGTAGATGGGAACAATGGCAGGAGGGTGTCCACAATGAGGAAATCAAAGAAAAACTGGGAATGAACTCTATAGATGTAGCAGTCAGGGCGAACAGGCTTAGATGGTGGGGTCATGTTACACGCATGGGAGAAGCAAGGTTACCCAAGAGACTCATGGATTCAGCAGTAGAGGGTAGGAGGAGTCGGGGCAGACCGAGGAGAAGGTACCTGGATTCGGTTAAGAATGATTTTGAAGTAATAGGTTTAACATCAGAAGCGGCACCAATGTTAGCACTGAATAGGGGATCATGGAGGAACTGTATAAGGGGGGCTATGCTCCAGACTGAACGCTGAAAGGCATAATCAGTCTTAAATGATGATGATGATGATGATGACTTACACTGAGGTGACAAATATCATGGGATACCTCCTAATATCGTCTCGGTTCAAATAGCTCTGAGCACTATGGGACTTAACATCTGAGGTGATCAGTCCCCTAGAATTTAGAACTACTTAAACCTAACTAACCTAAGGACATCACACACGTCCATGCCCGAGGCAGGATTCTAACCTGCGACCGTAGCGGTCGCACGGTTCCAGACTGTAGCGCCTAGAACCGCTCGGCCACCTCGACCGGCTACAAAGTTATGACAAGTGCCTCAATATTGACGGAAATTATGTAGAAAAGTAGATTAAGGTACAGGCTTTCATGTAAAAATAAAATTATTGAGATATCTTAGAACGTCTTCTTTTAATTTCGAAACGGTACTTACCTAAAAAACACGCCTCGTAAAATTTTCGAGGCGAACTGAGTATTCAAAGAAGGTACGGGCTGGCAACCAATTGGCTCACCTGAGGACTGAGGATTTTGGCAAGTGTCAAGCCGGAATATCGTGCAGTGGAGTGCATAACGACTGGCCGCAACCGCCGACTTCGAGAAGGCTAAGGCCACGCAAGCTCGTTATACCTGCAGTTTCTCGAGAGCTAAATAGACAACGACGATACCGAGCACCAGGAATAAGTAGCTGAAAGCAGTGTTCCTCAAGTACACGGTCAACAGCAGGTCCCTGCATTCCAACGTTTCACAACTCAATGTGCTCGACCATCGAACTGCTCCGCAACTTAAAATCTCCTGGCACTGACAATTTGTGTCCCCTGCAACTCAGAAATCGCCATTTCTTTCGACTCTGATGTTGCCACCTCGAAAACAACGTTTGGAAAGGATTCAACAGCTTCTTGAAATGATTGAAATCGTTGTCCATGCAGTTCTCTGACACACGGGGAGAAAAACAAATCGTTAGGTGATAAACTAGGTGATTATGGGCAATGAGACATTAATTCGAAATTTTCTCCTTCAACTAATTAGTTGTTTGCGTGTTGTGTGGCAGTAGACATTGTCATGCTGACGAATGATGCCACGTTTTCGATTGTTTTTCCTGATTTCATCAATGACTTGTAGAAGACAAATTTTTGTAAAGCATCCTGCAATAACCCTAACAGCACCAACCGAGAATGGAGGGGACGTGGGTACTTTACGCTAACCTTCAGTAAATATTGTAATCTACGAGTAGATAGGCACTGTATATTTTAAATTTTGGAAGAAATATATTTATTGTTTCAATGAATTCTTCTACAAGATTCTGCAACTGTTTTAAAATTTTCATTTAAACTTAATCCAGCAATTTAGGTCCCCCCCACCCTCGCCAGTGATGTATGAGACTTTTCACAACGAATGTGTTACTCAGAAAATAATAGCGTTGTGGTAATGTAAGGCACCTAGACATCACATTTCTCTGTGTGCATAGCAACAACGGTCTCAACAACGAGCGTGATTCATTTCTGTCCGGAAAATTTAGCAGAACTTGATCGCAAAGGAAGCGCATCGAGGTAATGGCAGATGTCATTATTTGTGTACTTTTGAAAGTCGATCAAAGGCAGAAAAGTCCAACAAAGTGAACTAAAGAACTTCAGTCTGTAACAATCGTAACAGATACACATGCGGTAAACTCATGTGGCAGAATGAGTTTAAGGTTTTTTTTTTTTCTTTTTCAGTGCAGGTGTGAAAAAGTGGTAACTTTAAAATGCGCTCACACGCCACGTAAGTTTTCACCTCACTACATGTTGCATTATCTTTAAAATCATTTTATCAACGTTTCTGTGAAGGTAAAAAAAAAGGCTCTGGTAAGTTTATCGAACTGTGAACGAAAAACTTTTTGTTTATTTTAGTGCACCAAACCAGTCATGAGTACAAAATGAGGTCCCAGCAGGAAAATAAGGAAAACTGTAAGAGCCGCCTGAAAATGGATCTGTAATAAATCTGAAAACGGCAATGGTTTATTTTAAATAAACCTTTTAAATCATATTTGAACTGGTTACTGTTTAAAGTGTAGACATTATAACTGAACAAATGGTTCAAATGGCTCTGAGCACTATGGGACTTAACAGCTGAGGTCATCAGTCCCCTAGAACTTAGAACTACTTAAACCTAACTAACCTAAGGACGTCACACACACCCGTGCCCGAGACAGGATTCGAACCTGCGACCGTAGCGGTCCTTCGGTTTCAGACTGAAGTGCCTAGAACCGCTCGGCCACTTCGGCCGGCATAATTGAACAACAGCCAATTTTCTCAAAATGTTAACTTTGACAATACAGCGTGAAGCAAGAATCATTTGATTCGAGCAGCAAACATGCGGAGGAAACATGGCTCAAATTCAAAACATGTTCCTACCAAAATAGTCAAAAAGAATATAAATAGGTTCTTCCTTGTTGCATAGGGCCACAAACAATATCAGGACGCTTCTTAAAAGAGAGTCTCTACTGCAAAATAGTTGCGAAAAAAAGTGTCAGTGCCTCATTATGATCTATAGCCCCGAAGGTGTACATGTGGTCCGGCTCCTAACAGGTTAAATTTAATAATAATTAACCAGCAAAAATGTCAATTTCAGAGCAATTTCCCAGTTACCTAGGTTGCGTTTATCGTGAATCTCTCGACGAGCACAGAGTCACAAGCGTCTGGAAAAAAGCGGAGGTGACTTCAGTATATAAGAAAGGTAAAAGAACAAATCCGCAAAATTACAGACCAATATCCCTAACTTCTGAGTGCAGCAGAATCCTTGAACACATTCTCAGTTCGAATGTAATAAACTTTCTTGGGGCTAAGCAGCTTATGGTCACGAATCAGCATGGTTTTAGAAAGCATGGCTCATGCGAAACTCAGCTTGCCCTTTTCTCACAAGTACACTGAGAACTATGGATGAAGGGCAACAGGTATATTCCATAATTCCAGCTTTCCGTAAAGCATTTGACACAGTGCCCCATTACACGCTGTTAACGAAGATACGAGCATATGGAATAAGTTCACAGATATGTGAGTGGCTCGAAGTCTTCTTTAACAATAGAACCCAGTATGTTGTCCTCGACGGCAACTGTTCATCAGAGACAAGTGTACATCTACATCTACATCTACATTTATACTCCGCAAGCCACCCAACGGTGTGTGGCGGAGGGCACTTTACGTGCCACTGTCATTACCTCCCTTTCCTGTTCCAGTCGCGTATGGTTCGCGGGAAGAACGACTGTCTGAAAGCCTCTGTGCGCGCTCTAATCTCTCTAATTTTACATTCGTGATCTCCTCGGGAGGTATAAGTAGGGGGAAGCAATATATTCGATACCTCATCCAGAAACGCACCCTCTCGAAACCTGGCGAGCAAGCTACACCGCGATGCAGAGCGCCGCTCTTGCAGAGTCTGCCACTTGAGTTTGCTTAACATCTCCGTAACGCTATCACGGTTACCAAATAACCCTGTGACGAAACGCGCCGTCCAGTGTATCGTCAGGAGTGCCCCAGGGAAGTGTGATAGGACCACTGTTGTTCTATGCATACATAAATGATTTGGCGGACAGGGTGGGCAGCAGTTTGCCGTTGTTTGCTGATGATGCCGTGGTGTATGGTAATGTTTCAAGGTTGAGTGAGTGTAGGAAGATGCAAGACGACTTAGACAAAATTTCCAGTTGGTGTGATGAATGGTAGCTAGCCCTAAATGTGGAAAAATGTAACTTAATGCGGATGGGTAGGAAGAACAAACCTGTAATGTTGGGTACAGTATTACTAATATCCAGTTTGACACAGTCAAGTCGTTTAAATATCTGGGCGTAACGTTGCAAAGGGATACGAAGTGGAACGAGCGTGTGAAAACTGTGTTAGGTAAGGCAACTTCGGTTTATTGGGGGAATTTTAGGAAATAGTGGTTAACTGTGAAACGTCCCCTTAGAACAATTGTACACGACTGTGCTTAAACTGACACACAATATTTTTAGCGCAACGCAATCTGACTTTCAAAAATCCCTACAAAAAAAATGGCCCTGACTAACATTAACCTATGCGTTTCACAAATCGCTTACCTCACAAAAATCTTGGTTACTCGAACTACTGCAATACAGCAAGCGCCACTACTGCCAGCTAAATAAAAGATTCAAACTATGGAAGGCACTAACTACTGATAGGGATAGTTAGCAAATGAAAGATATTAATAGAGAACAAACAATGTATTTACCTTAATATCATCAAAAGTCATAATATATATAGGAGTTCATAACATCCATTCTTACAAATTTTCTCTCCCCACATCCACCACTGCTGGCGGCTCACCTCCAATTGCGCAACGCTACGCGCTGTTCACATCCAGCTGCCCAACACTACAATGGCAGACAACAATGCAAACTAGCCACAGACTGCACACAGCACAGCCAGTGATTTTCATACCTGGACTGTCTTTATGGACTGTGAGAAAATTTTAGCTTTTGACCAACATTGTATTAATAAGTGTGTGCATTTGATATCTTTCTTACTGTAATTATGAAAATTTTTTTCAAATCTGTATTGACCAGTGCCCAAAACAATTTGTAAAATTTTTTGTGGGGAGTATGGGGGCTATGTAAGTAGGCTGTTTATGTTTTCTTATTGGCAACGTTACGTAGCGCTCTGTATGAAAATCACTGGCTGTGCTGCCGAACGATTCTGCTCCCGCCAACACACATCGCGTGTAAGGACCACGAAGAGAAGATACGAGAAATTAGGGCTCATACGGAGGCGTACAGATTTCCCTCAGGAAACAGGAACAGGAGGGAAAATGACAATTATTGGTACAGGGTAGCCTCCGCCACGCATTATATGCTGGTTTGCGGAGTGTGTAGATGTAGAAACCCTGTAATGAAATATTAAAGTTTTATTATTTAATTCTACAAAATTTTACTGCACAACTTATGATTTAATGAATTGACGATATTAGAAAAACATTCCGGACAAGTGCTATTAGGACTCGCGCTCTGAGGGTTTCGTACTTAATTACGTAAACACACAGTTCATATATTGGTTTAGATGAGTGAGTTTGCGAGTATGAAAATATGTGACATAAATGGCCCTATCTTTTGGTTGAATTGACTTAGGAGCTTAAATTCTTTACACCGCCAAGGGATGGCAGACCTTAGTATTTGACATAAATTCCAACTTCACATCTCTACTCTTCCTGAGAAAAATTGGTATTAATAGACGGACAGATAGACAGACGGACAACAAAGTGATCCTGTAAGGGTTCTGTTTTTGGTGGTTGACGTACGGAACCCTCAAAATGAACACAAGTACTCGACGTGATTTATTAACATCGCTATGTACTACTGTTTTGGCAGTAGAATAAAAATAAAAAGTAAAGACCGTGGCGTTCAGCACGTGACCGAGCTACTGGCCTGACTGCAAGCATAGTAAAGCTTTCCTTCGCCACGGCAATACATACACCGAAGAACCAAAGAAACTGGTACAACTGCTTAATATCGTGTAGGGCCCCCGCGAGCACGCAGAAGTTCCGCAACACGACGTGGCATAGACTCGACTAATGTCGGAAGGAGTCCTGGAGGGAATTGACACCATAAATCCGTAAGAGTACGAGGGGCTGGAGATCTCTTCTGAACAACACGTTGCAAGGCATCCCAGATATGCTCAATAAAGTTCATGTCTGGGGAGTTTGGTGGTCAGCGGAAGTGTTTAAACTCGGAAGTGTGTTCCCGGAGCCACGCAGTAGCGATTCTGGACGTAAGCCACGCAGTAGCGATTCTGGACGTGTGGGGTGTCTCATTATCCTGCTGGAATTGCCCAAGTTCGTCGGAATGCACAAAGGACATGAATGGATGCAGGTGATTAGACAGGATGCTTACGTACGTGTCACCTGTCAGAGTCATATGTAGACGTACCAGGAGTCCCATATCACTCCAACTGCACACGCCCCACACCATTACAGAGCCTCCACCAGCTTGGACAGTCCCCTGCCGACACGCAGCGTCCATGGATTCATGAGGTTGTCTCCATACTCGTACACGTCCATCCGTTCGATTCAATTCCTGGAGGGACTAGAACGAGGAGAAATCCCCGCCCCTACCCACGATTGAGCTCGGGACCTCCAGGGCTGTGGTCCAGTGCTTTACCTGCTATACCAACACCGTCGCATTGGTAGTAGTATAAGACAAAAAACATTATAAAAATACGTTCACATATTTTTAAGGTATTTCTTTGTTTGTTAGACTGTTGAATTTCTCGCTAAAACGCTCATGGTAATCGCGTGACCTTGCTGTTTCGTCATTAGTTAATAAAGTTAATAAGCTACCTGTCAGACGATATGGGCAACTAGGGATGCTGTATATTTCTCTCAATACCTCGTTAACGAATAAAGTTACGTGAAAACGGTTCTTTCCAACCTCAAGAGCACACGAATCCGCGTCTGGCGATATGTTATGGATCCTGGTTTGGATGGCGTGAGGTAGCAATCAATGGTTATTCTGCCAAACTGAACTCACTTCAAGCTGAGAAAATTCTGTTAATCATTCCTAGTGGCACACTTATGACCGGGCGCATCTGGAAAACCGACGGGGGAGCGCGGGGTTTGAAAGGTGAATACTAACTTCACATCTACAAAACTAAGCTGCAATTCACAATTCAGTGCCTGACCGAGGGTTCAACCAACCACCGTCCCACTCTCGAACGGCGTGAAGAAAAAGCGAATACTTAAATCTTTTCGTGCGGGCTCTGATTTGTCTTTTTTTATTATGTTGATCATTTCTTCCTATGTTGGTTGGCGCCAACAAAATATTTTCGCATTTATAGGACAGATTTAGTGATTTAAACTTCATGAGAAGATCCCGCCGCAAATGAAAAACACCTTTGTTTTAATCACCGCGTCAGTTCTCATATCATATCGTTGGCACTCTTTTCCCCTATTTCACGATAATACCGAACGAGCTGCCCTTCTTTCAAGTTTTTTCTATGCCTTCTTTCAATCCTATCTGATGCGGATCCCACACCATGTAGAAATGCTCCAGAAGTGTACGGACAAGCGTAGTGTAGGCGGTCTCTTTAGTCGAGCTGTTCCATTTTCTAAGTGTTCTGCCAAAAAATTGCAGTCTCTGGTTCCCGCTCCCCACACCATTGTCTTTGTGATCATTCCTGTTTAAGTTATTCACCGTTGTAATCCCTAAGTATTTAGTTGAATTCACAGCCTTTAGATTTGTGAGATTCATCGTATGACCGAAATTTAGCGGATTCATTTTAGTAATCATGTGGATGACTTCAAATTTTTCATTATTTAGGGTCAATGGCCACTTTTCACACCACACAGATATCTTATCTAAATCATTTTGCAATTGGTTTGATCATCTGATGACTTTACGAGATGGTAAATGACAGGGTCATCTACAAACAATCGAAAAGGAATGGTGATATTGTTTCCTAAAACGTATTTTAGGAATAGCAGAGGGCGTGTAACACGTCCCCAGGGAACGCCACATATTACTTCTGTTTTACTCCATGACTTCCCGTCAATTACTGCAAACTGTGACCTTTCTGACAGAAAATCACGAATCCAGTCGCACATCGGAGACAATACTCCGTAGTCACGCAATCTGATTAGAAGTCGCTTGTGAGGAGTGGTGTCAAAAGCCTTCTGGAAATCTAAAAATATGGAATCAATTTTACATCCCCTGTTGATAGCACTCATTACTTCTTGAGAACAAAGAGCTAATTGTATTTACCAAGAAGAATCTTTTCTGAATCCGTGTTGGGTATTTGTCAATAAATTGTTTTCTTCGAGGTAATTCATAATGTTCGAATACAGAATATGTTTCAAAATCCTACTGCAAATCGACGTTAGTGATGTGGGTCTGTAATTCAGCGGAGTACTCTTATTTGCTTTCTTTAGTATCAGTGCGACCTGTGCAACTTTCCAGTCTTTAGGTACGACTCTTCCAACATAATAGTATCAGCTGTCCACTAAAAAATTCAGCCGAATAAGTTCATATCAAATAATTACGTCTGCGTCTTCTAGGAATACAAGAGGGCCCTCATCACAGTACTTTTTTTTCGGGGTTCGGGCCCTGCGCTGCAGTCTTGCAAAGTATAAATCTGCAGACAGGCATATGCTAATCGAAGTTCTACCACTAGTATAGTTCATGAAGCCTTCATTAACAACCATAGCAAAATATTATCACCTGGCCTGTACATAAACGCCAAGGAATTTTGACCGTGTGTTAAGGCTGCCAGTGGCACCAAGATCAGTGTGTAGACACCTGTCAACGAGACAGGAACTGAAACAGAACATAGCAAAACAAATGTCAAATTAACAGCTGTACGATTACGAAGACGGCCGGCCGAGGTGGCCGAGCGGTTCTAGGCGCTACAAAAATGGTTCAAATGGCTCTGAGCACTATGGGACTTAACATCTTAGGTCATCAGTCCCCTAGAACTTAGAACTACTTAAACCTAACTAACCTAAGGACATCACACACATCCATGCCCGAGGCAGGATTCGAACCTGCGACCGTAGCAGTCCCGCGGTTCCGAACTGCAGCGCCTAGAACCGCAAGACCACCGCGGCCGGCTAGGCGCTAACAGTCTGGAACCGCGCGACCGCTACGGTGATGTCCTTAAGTTAGTTAGTTTTAATTAGTTCTAAGTTCTAGGGGACTGATGACCTTAGAAGTTAAGTCCCATAGTGCTCAGAGCCATTTGAACCATTACGAAGACGAGTGACATAGCAATCACAGCAAGTGACATTGGATGACATTGGAAGCAGTTTCAATCGTTAAATTGAGTAAGGTCGCAGCGTCCGGTGGACAAACTGTAAAATCCTGTACAGAGTTTTGGAGTGAATTCGTTCCATTCTTGACCATAATTTACCACTTATTCTTTCAAGAGATATATGTTCCCCATAACTGGAATGGACACAGGTTACATCCATCTGCTGATCCAAAGAACTATCATTCTGTACCATTTACGTCTCTGGTCCCGGCGGAGGTTCGAGTCCTCCCTCGGGCATGGGTGTGTGTGTTTGTCCTCAGGATAATTTAGGTTAAGTAGTGTGTAAGCTTAGGGACTGATGACCTTAGCAGTTAAGTCCCATAAGATTTCACACACATTTGATTTTTGAACTTACGTCTCTTTGTAGCAGAACCCTAGAACATATTCTGAATTTCAACTTTATGAACTATCTGGAACACAATAATCTTCTCTGTGGAAACCAACCATCATACTGAAAATATGGATCATGTGAAATTCAGTTCGCGCTATTCACACATGATACTCTCAGTTCCATGGATGGACAAAATCAGACTTATTTCATGTTCCTAGACTTTAGAAAAAGCTTCTGATTCAGTAGCACTTCGACGACTTCTAAGCAGAATACGTCTCTTTGACATACTCAAACACATTTCGGACTGTATCAAAATTTCCTATCATGCTGGATACAGCTTGTTATCACGGATGGTTCGTCACCTACAGGCACCGAAATAATTTTTCGTGTGTCCCTGTGGTGTGTAACAGGACAGTTTCTGTTCAAACTATACGTTAATGATTTAGTAGACAAAATTAGTTACAACCTCAGACTTTTCCTCCATGATACAGTTATCTATGAGGTAATGCCACATATCTGGTAAATACTGCCTAACATCGAGTCAGATGTCCACAATGTATTGGTCAGACGTAAAAACTAGAAGCTAACTCTTAACGAAGATATAGTAAAAGTTTGCAAATTACAAAACGACTGTAGGATTAGAGAGTCACAACTAGAGCCAGTCATGTCGTACAAATATCTGGAAATTAATAGCATGTTAACTGCAAGTTGGTCGATGCCAGAGGTGAGGTTGCGGGGAGCGAAGGAAACAACCCGGCCACCACATTGACCGCCCCTCCTATCTCCTGCAGTGTAGCCAACTTAACCTGTGCTTCATGCTGCCGTGAAAGCAGAAGTCACGCACGGAGGTAAGGATCGTCTAAATGTTGTTCATACTCGAAACTGAAATCGTCTTGCGTATTGACGTGTTTAAGGAAGATGCTGACTGCAACAACTGTGTACACTTATGACCAAAAAAGGAAACGGTACGTAATAGAGTTAAGTGCAACAGAGTAAAATGGCAGACGACAATGACACCTCACACGGTACTGTCAGGTAGTTATCGTCGGCTGCAGCCAAAAACTAAATGTCTGCCGGCCGCAGCATTCCGATGTCTGCCAAATTCTACCGATTCAGGACTAGGAAGCTGATCGACTAACTGAAAAAACAATGTAGGTTGAGTTGGGGTTAAGTGAAGGACAGTCTGCTCATTGGTAGAAAGGGCCGTAACGAGTGCATGTCCAGATAGGCCCTCGCCAAGAGCACAGGCACAGAGGGTGCACAGAATCTGGCCAGTTAAAAAAAAATGAGGTTAAAAAATTATCTGGGGAGATGTACTTGAGTTCTTCCACCCCCTGTGTTCCTATCTTTTCCCTCGGCTGACGAAATATTCACGTCGTTGCCACAGTGCCATTTCCACAACGTCATTTTGTCCAAGCAGCGTGGTGAAGGAACGACTACTACCGAACAGACGTCTTACAGTAACATGGTTCATTTGGCAGCATTGCGCTGGGTTCACAAAGCTGCCGCCTAGACTGTTCGCTCATTTTCAACTTTGGAGCTCTTGCTGGAACGTCGCTATGGTGTTGTACTATCCGAAACGTTGGTTGGCCGATGCTGAAGCAAATATGCTATTTGACTGGAGGCACCCGCTTACTGCCGACTGAGTACTGGAGCGAGACTCAGCTTCAGTGCTTTAAAGTGTTTGTCAGAGTAATAAGTGCATGTCCACAGCCCGTAGTTGTGCGGTAGCGTTCTCGCTTCCCGCGCCTGGGTTCTCGGGTTCGATTCCCAGTGGGGTAAGGGATTTTCTCTGCCTCGTGATGACTGGGTGTTGTGTGATGTCCTTAGGTTAGTTAGGTTTAAGTAGTTCTAAGTTCTAGGGGACTGATGACCATAGATGTTAAGTCCCATAGTGCTCAGAGCCATAATAAGTGCAACGGAAAACAGATCTCACTTACCAGTATATCAAAACATTACATCTAACTTTACTGTCATGAAAAACCTTACGATGACTCTGTGTCTTATCTTGAAAAATGTGCAGCTGATTTTGGTGCCAAATATAGCAGTGATATTGAAACATCTACATCTAAATCCATACTCTTAGGAACAATTGTGAAGTGCATGGCAGATTCCACTGTGCCGGTTATTGGGGCTTCCTTCCATTCCATTCACGTAAGGAGAACGGAAAAAATAATTGTTTAAATACGTCTGAGCATGCTGTAATTAACCTAATCTTATCCTCACAATCCCCATGGAAGCGATACGTAGTAGGGAGTTCTAGTATATTCGTAGAGTCTCCATTTAAAACCAGTTCTTGAAACTTTGTTAGTAGACTTTCTCGGGATAGTTTCTGCCTGTCTTCAAGAGTCAGTGACATTCTCCCACGTGTCAAACAAACCTGTCACCATTAGTGCTGCCCTTCTCTGTACATGTTCAATATCCCCTGAGATTCCTGTTTAGTAAGGGTCCCACACATCTGAGCAGTATTCTTTATGCACGACAGAGCCTATGTGATGTTCAAATGTGTGTGAATTCTTAAGGGACCAAACTGCTGAGCTCATCGGCCCCTAGACTTACACACTATTTAAACTAACTTAAACTAGCCTGCCCGGATAGCTGCACGGTCTAACACGCTGCTTCCCAAGCAGGAAGGTGTGCCGGTCCCCAGCACAAACCCATCCGGTGGATTAGTGTTGAAGTCCGGTGTGCCGGCGAGCCTGTGGATGGTTTTTAAGGCAGTTTTCCATCTGTCTCAGCGAATGCAGGCTGGTTCCCCTTATCCTGCCTCAGTTACACTATATCAGTGATTGCTGTACAAACACTGTCTCCACGTGCAAGTACTCCATCATTACTCTACCACGCAAACATTTGGGGTTACATTCATCTGGTACAAGACATTCCCAACGGGGGAAGGGTGGGAGGAGGGGAGGGGGAGTCCACTGGGTTCAGTGTGAGGCAGCGGTGTGGTGAGTGGACTACTGTAGCCCATTGTAGGGTTGTGAACCACTGAGGGCTACAGCGGAGATGAAGCCTCTCTGTCATTTCTAGGTCCCCGGTCCAATACACACACATACACACACACACACACACACACACACACACACACACACACACACACACACACACAACTTAAACTAACCTATGCTTAGAACATCACACACACCCATGCCCAAGGGAGGACTCGAACTTCTGGCGGGAGGGGCCACACAATCCATGACATGGCGCCTCTAACCGCGCGACATTACACACGGTGCCCCTAACCGCGTGGCACTACAGACGGTGCCTCTAACCACGCGGCACTACACACGGTGCCTGCGTGATAGTTCCCCTTCATGTCGTTACTAAGTGTTAACCCAAGTATTTGTATGAGTTCACAGGCTCCAACTGTGACTCACTAATATTACATTCAAAGGAAACTATGTTTTTTTTTTCATTTTGTGAAGTGCACAAATATCCATTTTTGAATATTTAAATCAAGTTGCACCATTCTGAAATCTTATCAAGGTCTGACCAAATATTTATACAGGTTCATTCAGACTGTACTTCGTTGAAAATAATTGCATCATTTGCGAAAAGTCTGAGGTTATTATTAATATTGTCCACAAGATCATTAATATACAATATGAACAGCCAAGGGACCCTACACACTTCCTGGGGTACACCTGAACTTACTTCTACATTTGTCAATGACTCTCCACACAAGATAATATGCTGCATCCTCCTTACCAAGAAATCATTGATCCAGTTACATATTTTTTCTCATACCTCATATGATCACACTTTTTATAATAAGTGTAAGTGTGCTACTGAGTCAAATGCTTTTTGGAAACCTAGACTGCCATGATTCATGGCTTTCAGGATGTCTTGTGAGAGAAGTGTGACTTGGGCTTCACTGATCTATGTTTTTGAAATCTATAATGGCTGGCATGGAGTAGGTTGTTTCGTTCAAGAATGTCTCATGATAGAAGTGTGACTTGGGCTTCACTGATTTATGTTTTTGAAATCTATGGTGGTTGGCATGGAGTAGGCCATTCTGTTCGAGATACCTCATTATGTTTGAACTCAAAATATGTTCAAAGATTCTACAAGTAGATGTCAAGGATACTGGATAGTAGTTTTGTGGATCACTTCAGCTACTGTTCTTGTAGACAGGTGTGACCTGTGATTCCTTCCAATTATTGCCACAGTTTTTTGTTTGAGGATAGATTGTATTTAACAGAGAGGTTAACGTATCTGTGAACTGGGTATCGAATCTGATGTGGATTCCATTAGGCCCTGGAGCTTTGTTCAGTTTTAACAATTTCTCATGCCACTAACACTATTTATTTCACTCATCTTTTCAGTGGTCTGAGAATTAAGTTGCGGCAATACGCCTGGGTTTCCCTTTGTAAAGGAACATTTGAAAACAGAGTTTGGTATTCATTGTTGCTATTACTGCCTCATGGTCACTGATACCAATATCAATGAGGACTTCCTCAAAGAGGACCAAATGAGGTAGTGCAGTGGTTAGCACATTGGACTCGTATTAGAGAGGGAAACGATTCAAACCTGCATCCGGCCATCCAGATTTAGGTTTTCTGTGATTTTCCTAAATCACTCCAGGCAAATGCCGGGATGATTCCTCTGAAATGGCATGGCCAGTTTCCTTCCCCATTCTTGAGACAGTCTGAGCTTGTGCTCCATCTGTAATGACCTCAATGTCAATGGGATGTTAAACCCAATCTTCCTTCCTTCCTAAAAAAGTTCATATCTGTTTGTTGCCATTAGAGCTATTATATTTTCATCACGAGTTGGGTTCTGAACAATCTGTTTCAGGTACTTTTCAGATAAGGCATATACTAACATTCCACAGGATATCTTGTCGTGCCCACCACTAATGAAACCATAATTATCCCAATTGATTGTGGGATGATTTAAGTCTCCTCCAACATTACAGTATTATTAGGGAACTTATGTATAACTGAACTCAGGTTTTCTTGAAAGTTTTCGGTTACATCAGAAGGAGAATCTGGTGGTTGGTAGGAGGACCCTATTAAAATGTACAGTGTAGCTAGTTAAAGTGACCGCTGCTTTCAAGTTATGGGCGAAAAAGCAAATTAAGAGCATTGAAACAGATTTCCATTTGGATATTTTGAAGGTTTCTCAAAGTATGGGTCAAGAGATGCTTACCCAAATGTCAAAATAGTTTTGCCAGGGGCTGCAGTGTCTTGGGTTAAAGCAGGCTGTTAACTCTATCATTTTGTCCATGGGATATGAACCAACTGTTAAACTTGACTTCAACAACTTAATCAATGAGTTTTCTGCCTTAAAACAAAGAAATTCAAAGTTAAATAATAATACAGAGATAATTCTTGAAATGGGTATTGTCTCAACTTTAAATTAGACCCATTTTCTTCTATTTCTAATAAGAAATATATGCACTGTTGATAATTTTAAAGAACAAATAAAATCTGTTCTTTATTATTATTATTAATATTTTTATTATTACTGTTATTATTTGCATGTAGAGCCTGCTGGATCACACAGTGCTTTGGATTCATTTTCCCTATCTTCCATATGGCTATCATTTGCTCTCCCTGTCTTGTTTTTCTTTCTTCAGTTCTCTTGGTTCCTGGTTTCTTTGGAACCTCATTCCACCCAACAGTTTATATTTTGACTGAAAAGATTCCTGTCCACTACTTCCACTGCTTCTGTCTGAGTTTTCTCAATGTCCTTTTTAAATTGTCTGATCCATGGTAATTTCTCTAATTTTTTGATGTATGCCATAATCTATTGTGTAAGCCTTGTTGGGAATCTTTGAACATGTCCACAAATTTTAAATCCTCATTTTCTAATATATTGTTGACAGGTCTGACAATTTCTCTGTTGCTTTATAGGATTTCAATCTCCATCGTTTCTTCTTTTTGTCTCTGCCAATAATTTTCCTTATAATTCATCACTCTTCCTTCAGGCTGTTTCTCAGCTTGCCTTTCCTGTTGAGAATTAAAATTTTGCTCACATACAGGCGTCAGGACTGATCACTGTGTTGTAATGTCTAATCTTTGTGTGGATATGTACTTATGGTTGTAGATGTCATGTGTTCTCCGCCATACTCTCTTGCGTTTTTGCAATTGAAGTCTCAGTGCTTCCTTTACTAGTATTATTTGTTTTCTGATCTCACCAACATAGTGAGGTCTGTTCTAGGCATGAGCATCCTCACAGAAAACTCACTTGGTATTTGCTGCTCTTATATTCACACTGTGATTGTGATCTTTGAAGTAAACATGCTGAGAATATGTTGCAAGTGACTTGAAATAGGGGAACCCCCTGTATCAATTTATGTCTGTCTTGTCACCTTTCTTGTGGAGTGGGTGGATGAAAATGTAATTTCCAGATGCCCTGTTGTTTATAAGTCTAAGAATTTTTTGCTGGTGTCTTCTTCAGCGGATGGTTGATATTCTGTCTGTCTCTCTCTCTCTCTCTCTCTCTCTCTCTCTCTCTCTCTCTGTGTGTGTGTGTGTGTGTGTGTGTGTGTGTGTGTGTGTGTGTGTGTGTGTGTGTGTGTGTGTGTGTGTATAGGAGTCTCTCTGGGAAATCTTGAAAGTAGTTATGGGCAGTTGTGTAGCTCAGAAGAGTATCAAAATTGCTACGTACAGTTGTCGTGATTTAACAAATGAGTTTACCATCCTGCTTTCTAAACCATTGATTCTGTGGGGGTATTCACAGGTCTTCCCACATAACATCCTATAAAAGTCACATCTACTGTGTTCCCTGAAGTTGTTTTCAATAATTTAATATTTTTCTCTCATGGCAACAAATTGACCTGAACTCTTTGAGGAAGTCCACATTGAAACTGCTATCTGTGACCAGGAGCCAGTAACAGCAACAATGAATACAAAAACACAAAATGCATGTAAAAAAAGCAAAAGTAGTTATATGTTCAGCAAACTAGACAGAGAAACAATAGTGTTATACAATCAGTGAGGAACATGAAATTTTTAGCTTGGAACAGAAGCATGCAGAGGAACTGCGACTCAAGTTTAAAAGAATAGTTGACCATATACTGAACAGATATATACCCAGCAGAAAAGTTCTTAACAGGAAAGCTCCTCATTGGTATACAAGCCACTGTAAAGAAACAGAGACTGCAGCGTAGCAGATATAAATCAAAGCATAGGGCTATAGATAAAGAGATATGAGATGAAATGCATTTGACAGTCAAGAGAGCAATGTGTAAAGCCTTCAATGACTACCATCACAGAATATTGTCAAATGATCTTTCACAAAACCTAAGGAAATTCTGGTCATATGTAAAGGCTGTTTGTGGCACCAAAAATAGTCTTCAGTTAATCATGGATAAGACTGAAACCTAAACTGAGGTTAGCAAAACAAAATCAGAAATGCGTAACTCTGTTTTAAAATGTTCCTTTGCAAAGAGAAACACAGCAGGTTTGCTCCATCTTAATTGTCATACCACTGAAAAATTGAGTGAAACAGATATCAGTGTCAGTGGTGTTGAGGAACAACTAAAGGCATCACTGAACAAAACCCCAGGGCCCAATAGAATTCCTGTCAGATTCTATATCCAGTTCAGCCAGACCTTGATAAGATTTTAAAGTGGTGCAATGATCGGCAGCTTGCTTTAAATGTTCAAAAATGTAAATATGTGCACTTCACAAAATGAAAAAACGTAGTATCCTGTGAATGTAATATTAGTGAGTCCCAGTTGGAACCTGTAAACTCATACAAATCCTTGGTGAAACACTTAGTAAGGATAGAAATTGGATTGATCACTTAATCTCAGTCACTGGTAAAGCAGGTAGCAGACTTCAATTTCTTGATAGAATACTAGGAAAATGCAACCATTCTTCAAAGGAGATTTCTTACAAATTGCTTGTGTGACCCATCTTACAGTATTGCTCAAGTATGTCGGACCCATACAAAAAAGGACTGGCAGGGGATATTTAATGTATACGGAGAAGGGCAGCACAAATGGTCACAGATTTGTTTAACTTGTGGTACAACATCACAGACATTTTGAATGAACTGAGCCTACAGACTCTTAAAGACAGATGGAAACTATTCCAAAAAAAGTCTGCTAAAAAAGTTTCAAGAACCAACTTTAAATGATTACTCTAGGAATATACTGTAACACCCTACATACCACTCCCATAGGGATTGCGAAGATAAGATTAGATTAATTACAGCATGCACAGAGGCATTTAAACAATCATTTTTCCCATGCTCCATAATGAATGGAACGAGAAAAAGCCCTAATAACTGGTACACTGGGATGTACCCTCTACTATGCACTTCATAGTAATTCACAGAATATAGATGTACATGTAGCTGTTGATGTAAATGTGCCTCCTCTTTGTCTCTCTGATTAATGTTGCCACTGTTTTCTGACCTCAAAGAAGTGTTGCTTAGTTTCAGGTGATTTTTTTCACTGCTGTATTTCGTTTTTCCAAAGTATCTGCACGTGCTTAGTCCCACTAAGATTGTTTGATGTTCTTGCGAGTGATAGCTTTTTGGCTTTCTGTATAAGCTGTGTTTGGAACTATTCCAGGTGACTGCCTTTTCTTTCTCCCAAACATCTTTTATATTAGTTTCTTGGGTCCTTTGTGTGAAGGTGTGTACTCTTGCATTGTGCTGTTTAGTGGTAAATTTTACTGTTATGTGGACATGACTGATCTGAGTCAACATGTGCACTCGTGCAGAATCATTTGTACATTATGAACTTCTTACTGAGAACAATTGGGACCGATAGTCATGTGTGTTAAATTGCCGCTCTCAAGATGGAGCAGTGCACCACCCTCAGATCAAATCTGCTTGGCAAATTAATAATGAGAGCCAGTGCACCAACCAACCTGGATGTAGTTTTTAAGTGGTTTCCCACATACCACTAGATGAATACCAATTTAATAGCCAAGTCCTGTCTTAGTTACATGATTCACAAACATTTAAAAACTTTCACTCACTTCCATATAAATGACAATACATGCAGACAGTTAGGGTATGCATATGCCATCCTGGGGTTAATGAGGTGCTGACAGGAAGGGTATCAGCCACCTCTTAAACTAACCATGCCAAATCCATAAATAACCATGTCAACCATGTTCTGATGCTTGACAAAGGCACAGGAAAAAAGAGAAGACAAATAACTTCTTCCTGAGAATGGTATGTGATAGCAACGTAATGGATTTGATACTCATCAAGTAATCGTATGGGTTACCTCAAGGTCTTTTGCTTTTGAAAATTTTTTCTCATTAAGGTCGACACAATTTTCAGATTCTTTTGTTAACACAGCATAATGAATCTGATTTCATTCCTGTTGATGAATGTACATGCTGGGAAATTGCTAACCATTTGTTGGTATAGTTTACTCCACCAAGTTGTGCGATGGCGTCATCTAGTAGGATTCTCATATCAGATTGCTGTCGTATATCATAATAAAATAATGTACAGTAGCTCCATAAACAATTTAATACTATTTCATTTTAATTTTTTGTTCTTTATTTACTACAAAGATACATTCAATTTGTTGTGTGGAATATTTTATATAAATATAGTTCAATTAAATGATGTTTTTCAATTATAAAAATAATTAAACTTATGTGGGAAAATTACAGAAATGTAGCTTCACGGGGGCACAGCATTGGTAATTCTGCCGAGGGCACAGGATCACCTTGGTACCACTGTTGGTAGGATGGGGATACTGGAACCCGTTTTTTTTTTTTTTTTTTTTTTTTTTTTTTTTTTTTTTTTTTTTTTTTTTTTTTTTTTTTTTAAAAACAGAAGAGACTGCCTGTAAAATACTTGCATGGCCCATACCAGTACTTGAATACTGTTCAAGTTTATGGGACTTATAACAGGGCAGACTAACAGAAGACAACATGTGTATACAAAGAAGGGCATTGCAAATGGTCACAGACTTATCTGATTGTCAAAAATCAGTTACAAAAATGTTGAAAAATCATAACCGGCAGGCACTTGAGGCACTGAGTTTTCATGATTGTACAGGCAGCCTGAAACCACTGATAATAAGAATGTATGTACAATACTATGTGGATTAGTGCAAACAATATTTTCATTCATATGCAGAGTGGAAAACAGTTTTATGACATGATAAATCACAGTGTGTAAAGTTGAACTTAGTTAGGTGCACACTTAATGAGATTGTGCAATGACAAAGACACTCAACTTACATTTTTGAAGAATACTGTAACGGTTCAAATACCTATCCAGCTATCCTGATTTAGTTTTTCAGTCATTTCCCTAAATTACTTGAAGCAAATGCCGGGATCATTTGTATAACTTTACCACAGCTTATTTCCTATCCCATTCTTTTCCATTATGAGTCTGTACTTCGTATCTAATACCTAAAAAGATATTGGGTATTGAACTCTGACTGTCCTTCAGAAAGGCATGTGTGGATCTGGAAGATGCCTAGCAAACAGTATTTATCCAGACATGTGTTGTGTCAGCAGTGAAATTTAGTGGATGTGGAATAATAACTTGATCTGTTTTGGAATCAAGCTACAAATTACAGTCAATGGCAAAATGAACACAGGTGTTTACAAGAACATTTCACACTACAGCATGCTTGCCATACTGTAACAGTGCTGGAACTGACTCTTTTTTCTGCTTCACAAGGGAACCACATGGCAACTGGATTTTTGTTAATTATTTGTATGGATGGCACATGAAATTCAGAACTCAAATAGACTTCTCCAAAAGCAGTTCGATGCAACTATCAAAAATACTTGAGAAAACTGACTTTGAAATTTTTGACCATTTTTAATATGCCAAAGTAAGGTGGTGATCTTTCATCAAGTAGTGTGATAATGCGGTTGAGTGCTCAGCTGATGAGAGTGGATCTGGGTCCGAATCCTGGCGGAATCATATTTTTAAATAAAGGTGTATATTCTGTGACCATTTACATGAAATGTAAAATGCAAAACAAAGAAAAAATTTATTTTGAAATTGTTTTAAATTACACAATCTTGATTAAATTTTTTTTATAGATTAGTAACTAAGAATTTTGCAATGGAAACTGGATTTTTGTGTACAATATATAATTAGAAATAAGCAGATGTGCATTTTACACAAAAATGACAATTACATTTGTTAATTATGATATATTTAATTAATTTTATATTTTAAATACATAGGTACTTGAACTGAAAGGAAAAACAAAAAATTAATAACTGAAACATGACTCAATCTATCAATTACAGTACCACTCCTGTGCACTTTATGTATTCTATGCTTCATAGATGTACTCATAGAACACACACCTTTGTTTAAAAACTTGATTTCACCTGGAATCAAACACAGGTCCCCCACAGGCTGATCAAACACATTATCTAGGAGGCATACTGCTCATCAAAAAATATGTACCTTATTTTAGTGTATTAAACATGACTGGAAAACTCAAAGTTGATTTTCTCAAGAATTTTTAGAGTTGTCTCAAACTGCTTTAGGAGAGGTATATTTGAGTTCTGAACTTCACATACTGAAAATATAAAAAAATTACAAAAATCTGATTGCCATGTGATCCCCTTGTCAGTATAATAATACCCAAGTCCACAAACTGAGGACTATTCTGTTGTAGTTCAAAGAAAATCAAATGGGTTTGCTGGACTGACCTGCACAAAACCCTGACTTGAATCCCATCAAACATCTTTGGGATGAACTAGAGCATTAGTTAAATACTGGTTGCAATTGTCCAAGCCTGGAGTTGCACTCAAGCAGCAGAGGTGTGTACATCAGTAATGGAGTGCGTTACCTGAGCTTGGCCAGAAGAGGAGCTGCAAAGCTGTGCTCAGACAGTAGCATGATGCAAAGCAAATTGTCATGTGCAGTTGTGTTCTTGCGCCCAGTATGGACAGAAATGGCCAGAAGAATAAGACAGACACTGAGAAGAAGCTTTCGACACCGCAGCCCACTAGGAATGTGGAACGGAAGTGCAGCAATTGTCATCCACCTGTCCCCCCTCTGTACATCCAGGGCAGTAGTGTCATGGGCAGCGATGTATGATATTATAGCCACCTGTTACAAGGAAGAAGTTGGTATAGAGTCCCTTGACTCAGTTGCTGTCGTTTAGCTGCAGGCAATGAGCATGGCTGACCTCCATGCACTGAAGAGTGCTGCGACTGCCCACATCATAGATCCAACTACTGTTGAGAAGACGACCATGCCAAAACTGCGTGACAAGCTATCTAAGGCCCTGATCAGGGGGCTGCTTTGGATATGCAATGAGAAGACAGTCCAAGAGGAGCTTTTAAGTGCCAGATTCTGATGTGCAACTGCAAAATCCCACAATTGGATGAATAAGAAGCAATCGCTGCTGTACATTATCGCAGTGGAAACTGTGACTGATGACAGCAACATCTTTGGGATAAGGAAGCTCTTAGGCTTACCTGTGACTGTCGAAGCCCTCCGTCAAGGCATGGTCCCTGAGCCCCAGTGCTTTAGGTGCCAAGTAGAGGGGCATGTTGCTAAATACTGCTGAAATTCACACGTGGTGTGTCAAGTGTGCCAGTGTGTACAACACTCGTGCCTGTGACAGATAACGAGATGAGGTACCAACTTGTGCTCACTGTGGAAGGCCACTTGTGGGAAACTGCCATGCCTGCCCAGCCAGTGATAAATGAAATGAAATGTCGTGTGGCTAAGGCCTCCCATCGGGTAGACCGTTCGCCTGGTGCAGGTCTTTCGATTTGACGCCACTTTGGTGACCTGCGCGTCGATGGGGATGAAATGATGATGATTAGGACGACACAACACCCAGTCCCTGAGCGGAGAAAATCTCCGACCCAGCCGGGAATCGAACCCAGGACCTTAGGATTGACATTTCGTCACGCTGACCACTCAGCTACCGGGGCCAGACGGCTGTGCTGGAGATAAGGCACAAACCAAGAAGAAACAATGATGGCACCGTAAGTGTCGCCAAACAGACATGCAACCGAGAGGAGAGAAAACAGCTCCCACTGCCCACAGGTGGCCAGAATACCACACCATTCAGAGTGGAATGGGGAACCAGCTACTGGCAGTGGCACAGCAGGTGCCACAAGTGCAAGAGATACATGCCATCCTGGCGGCCATGACAGAGGAGGAGATCGCAGGCTTCAAAGCTGCCATAGATGGAGAAAGGGCAGCTCTTAAGGCCACCCTGACTGCAGAGACAGAGGAGGCATGCAGCCAACTGTGACAATTGTGCCCACAGCTGGCCCACATCAGTGCGGACACCTCAGGAGAAGGGATGATACCTGCCGCCACTCCCCTCATGAAGCAGCCAGCAGAAGAAAACCAAAGAAGAACATGGGTGCCACTGCAAGAACACCAAAAGCCATTGGCTCTGAGCAGCTCTACTATGATGAGTTGGCTACCGCGGCAATCAGGATGCTCAAGGATATTGGCTACATCATCGTCTACACAGAGGAGACTCAACTGCGGCCCTCACTGAGCATATCTGCACAGCCAATGAAGGATGAATGGTGCCACTATACGACTGTACATTCCGATTGATTGACTACAATGCTCACCTACCAGACACCACTGGATGATCTAGGTTTTCCTCCGTGCCCAGTCACCACTGACGCAGCAGGAGGCTCTCACAGCTTACACAGTGGTACACCATGCTGCTGCATTGTAACGGGAGCAGAAGGCAGTGGGCAGAAATAAACCATTAGGACAATTTTAGTTAAGAGGCCATTTATTGGCAGCAAATGCATTCCAATGGGCAACATGAGTCAGGCCAACGGAGACAAGAGTGAGCCAGAGCGTAGTGGTAGCCGATGCATAATTCCCATCGAACCTGCACGGCAGAGAGAGCCTCACTGACAGGCAGCGGGGTACATGCAGCACCGCCACGTTGCTTCCTCTACCCTCATTGGTTAGAAGCCGAGAAATCCATGGGGGCGGCATGGAAAATTCTGAAGCGTGGCCTGGTCAGCATCACCTAGGGCGCATTACCTTGTCAGCACATGAGAGAGGCACGTGATTGAGATTGCCCACCCTGGTGCTGACTTCTGGTGCCAAACCGAGGGTCAAGTAATTTCCAGCAGCTGAAGCTGCCTGCTAATGCTCTGGAGAAAGTGAAATTAACCTTTCGAAATGAATTAATGATAGAATCCCCTACTATATGGCTGAACTTTACAATACACAAACACTGCAGTATCAGCATCCTGCAAGACCTCACTTTAGTGAATAGTAACCCTTATGTAGAGATGGCAGTAGGCCATCATGCCAGTGTGGGCATGGAGAGGCTTCACCTCTATATATTTTCCAAAACCTGGCAGAAACTACCAGTATTGATAGTGCTTGAAGAAGAATGGAAACACATTCTACCTTCACTGTACCAAAACTTAGTGGAAATTCTTTCCTGGAGCAAATATTGAATACACTGCTGTAACATCAGGTCATTTTTCATGTGAGAACAATTATTATTATGACTAAAAACTAAAAACCAAAACATGAGAAACTCGTAATGAAAACATTTCATCCTGCTTACAACAGCATAAATGTTTTCTGTTTCGGAAGGCCATATCTGAGATCAAATTAAATCAAAGATTAGTAGGGAGGATGGTAATGTGGTAGCATCCCCACAAGAGAGATTGAGGGAGAACATTAAAAGAAATACTTATAATTTCTAATCAAAAATTTGTAGACTAGTTCCTATGCTCTTACTTCTGTAAGTGTTTCTCTATTCCTAAGCTTGTTTCCTTATATATCTGTAACATTAATTATTTAGGAGCAAAAGTAACAACTCAACAACTCATCAAATAGCAGAGGCACTGAGTCATCACCAGGCACATAAGAAAGTCTGGAAATTTCACTAGCATTTGCACAACGGACAAAACCTTGACAGCGTTTTCAGCCTG
The DNA here is from genome assembly GCF_023864275.1 of Schistocerca cancellata. Lineage (NCBI taxonomy): Eukaryota > Metazoa > Arthropoda > Insecta > Orthoptera > Acrididae > Schistocerca > Schistocerca cancellata. The sequence goes on from NC_064629.1 coordinate 820,366,053, forward strand.
CACAATGTAATCATACAGATGTATGTGTGGGGGAAGGGAGGGGCAGGGGGGGGGGGGGGAGGTAGGGGAGGGGCAGTTGGCAGTTGGTTGCTCTATCTCAAAAAATTATTCATCTGAAAGCTAACCTTGTTTATATACCTAGTCTTGTTTATATACCGTTTGGTGACACAGTGCCTCTGCTCTTTGGTGAATTGTTATCTTAACTTTAGAATTATTTACATTCTATCAGAACTTCCCACTTTACATTTGAACCATAAATCATTTACACCAGTGCCTCCCTTATGCTTCTTTCCACAGTAAATGCAGAGAATTCTTTAACATTAAATACCTGTTATGTTTCAGGAATATACCAGAGTCCAATAAACCATGACAACATATTTGGAGTTGCTGATTCAGGAGGAACATTCAGAATATTTAATGTCCCTCATGAATACACAGAATTCCATCCTGAAGATGTAAGTAGGACTGCATTTACTCACTGGAGACAGTGCCAATGTCTAGCTTGGATAAAGTACAGTTACAGAATAGACTATGATACTGTGTAAGTCTCATTTTATACAGACACCAATATGAAGAAGGTTTCATTGTCTCAGAACACTTTCATTAATAGCCTGACTATTTAACATTGCAAGAGAGAGCAATCATCTCAGCATATTTATTCAGCAAGGCCTTGAAATTAGAACCATTTTGACATGGCCCACTCATGTCAGAGCCTCACTCTAACTCCGTAGAAACTTCCTAATCTCCTTATTGTTTTTAGACCTCAATAGGCATTCAGATCAACCTCAGTCCAACCAAGGTTCTCATTTGCCAATAATTCTGGTGTTGCTAGTGTTTGGGAAAACAACTGCAACAAATGATGAACCATCAATGATATACTCTCATAGGCTGAAAGAAGTGCAGCATTTCAACATGGCACTGGCTCAACAAGTGAACAGAAGATCTACAGAGAGGTACTGAGCCGTGACATTTAAATACATATCCACTGCACCTTATTGCTGGAAAATTTCAGGCATAAAAAGCTGTGTATACAAAATGTCATTAATACAGTTTTAGTTTAATATCAACTGAACATTCTGATCACATTATTTGACCATTCTTTACCAAATGAGTGCATGTATTGCCCTGATTAAATATTCTGTGGACTGAAAAATAAGTGAAGAGGCTATTATCAACAGAGCTGCATAGACAGATTCATGGGACAATACATACCACAAAAGCTCTTTACATGCAAATAAATTTACACCAATGCTTATAAGAATTAAAACTCCCAGGAAAAATGTCTTAATGTGTAGAATAATGTATCAGTAATAATTAAGATTACAGAGAAATGACAGTCACAGGGCCCAAAAAGTATCCTCTTTTTGTGTTACATGCTCACTGCACGAAGAGTAGCTAGACTAAGTGGAAATGTGAAAGCAAATGCCATTATGTCTTGCTGACATTAAATGGCAGAATACCAGATGGAACAGGGGTGACTGATTGGTTTCTGGTAAATGGGTTTATGTCACTATGATGTTGCCATGAGCTGTGCTGCATGCAATGTGGTGTAGTGGTTACTGTCACTGGCTGGCATGTTGTGGCTCAACATTTGAAACCCAACCACCAGAAATTATTTGTTCATTCATTATTTATTATTTCTGGAAGGTTCTCAAAATTTCTTATGTTTGTAATGGTTATATATTCTGAAAGATTCAGTGTTTGTATAAAAAGCTACATGCTCTTTCCAGGAAGTTAGCTCACTTCTATCTGTTCATTAGTTTTCATAATAAACACGCTTTCATACTAATCTCTGTCCAGGAAGTCAGTTCTCTTCTATCTGTATGTTGGTGTCCATAATAAATGTCCTTTCAGTGCTAAGTGTTGTACTTTGCTGATGACCCTGCTTTCAGATTTTGACTTTGTTATTGTTACAACATGACACTGTTTTGTGCAGATTCCAGGTACTTCAAAACATTTACATCACTGTGGCTACAATTAAGAAATGTAAAAGTGGACACCTGCATAGACAGAAACTAGAATACAAGCAGTACATCATTTCCAAGGTCTGCATATTCAAGGAACCAATGGATTCCAAAACAGCAACAAGTAAGCTGCACATCAGGCATGTACCAGTGTTTTCTAGAGACCCTGGTCAAGACTCAACAAAATGGCTGAAAGGATTTGACTGAGTCACCAAATACAACAGATTGGATAATATGATGTGTTTGGTAGATGCATAGTTCTACTTGGATTGGCACAGCCCCACAGTGGTTCAAGAACAAGTGGGGCAAATTCCAGGCCAAAGTAAAGACAGCATTTGGTGACAATCAGCAGCATGTCCACTTAGCACAAGAACAATTGAAGAAAAGGGCCCAATGTGATGGGGAAATGACACAGTCTCGAGAAAAGTTGTTTCTACTGCCTTTTTTTTTTAAAAAAAAAAAAAAAAAAAAAAAGAAAAGAAAGAAAGAAAGGAAAAAGAACAAACCTCGAGTGTTTGATGACTACTACACCACCAGGTGTCAACCATCACAACAGCTGTACTTATGTCACTCAACTGCAGATGATTATACTTGACCTGTGGAATGAAAACCATCACCGTACCCTGGACAAGGTCACTCCACAACATGCTGTAACCATTCCCTGTTGAGGTACCAACCATTTACCTAGCTGCCTAATTCATGAAAACTAAAAAACCCTTCATGGATGACAGTCACCAAGACTTCAGGAAATACCATCGATGTCATCAACAACGGCTAAGATGTTCAGAATATAGTCAACTCATGGGCTTCTTTTCCTATAATGTCAAATGCTTTTTAATTGGCAGCTGAAGGAAACTGTGTTCTGTGACATGATAGATGTAGCAAAGTCATATTGTCCATTTATGGTTTCGAATCAAGTTGTTGATTAGACATTTGAAGCTGGCTGGAGCGTAACCTAGTCCAAATGGAATAACTATGAACTAGTGGCAGCTGTGCTGAGAAATGCATGAGCCATAGTTGCAACCAGCCCAAGCTAGTGGCATGTGCTGGCACACCTGTGTATTTACCATTAGGCAAAATTTTTGCAATGGTGCAATGCAAACAGGTGCGCACAAGAAAAGCAGAGACCAATATGAGCTGAGCACAGACCAGTGTAGCATGTCTCCAGGTGTCCAATTCTGCTTGCCATGTGGGTCAAGCTTAATGTGAGCTCCCAACAACAAGTACAGGATTATTTAGACAGCTCAGTCCATTTGTGCATGTTGTTACACTACAACCATGAAGTACATGGCACCCCGCAGGTCAGGATGATAGTTATCAATTTTGTCCTCTCACACATCCCTTGTCCTTTCCACAGTCACATGGTTGATCAAAGTGCTTGATCATTGAAGAGTGTACACCATCTGGGAATAGTGTTTAAGCACTTATATTGTGGAATGCCCATTACTGCATTCACACAATTTTGAGAGCACAGACTTTCATTATTAGGAGACATTTTTAAATGAGTGTGTATTCCTTTGCCATGAATAAATGTATCATTGTGCAGACATGTTTTCTGTCAATTACCATCACCATGTCCTAGAGTCTAAGCCCTCTGCACCACTAACTTGTAAGCAATGATCCTACTCATTCCTGCTTCAAACTCATAGAGGCCATGAGGAGTTAAGAAGGCAGTCTTTTCCTGCTGGCCTGTGCCCTGTCCGTATGTCCATAGCTGAGGAATACTATGCTCCTATAAAGCAGGGTAGGATGTCATCAGTGCATGGCAGTGGGTAGATATCTTTTTTTCATGATTTCGCTGTCTTCAGTAGTCAATTCAGAAATACCATGTGCCATCCTTCTGCTTTACAAGGACCACTGGAGGGGACAAAGAGCTCTCCAAAGGTTCAATGATGTCACTTCCTCACAAATTATGCATCATTTAGCCAGTGACATTCTATATGAGAGCTAATTGGTGGATGATCTCTAGTATTGATATGGTGTTTTACCATTGGTCACTTGGTCTGTTTTTTCTCCACTCCAGATCTGAAGCCAGCTGAAAATTGTTGCAGAACCTTTAACACTCGATGTTCAGTCAGGCAAGATCCTATTAGCAGTTCAACAATAACTTCCTCCACTGCTTTATATATAGTGGTAGCAGAGCATGATTGCTTATGACTGTCACTGGTTTGTAGATGTCTTTTGTGAGCCTGAGTAGCTTTTTGCAATCAAGAAAAGTTTTACTGCTTGACTGAGCATCTAGAATGACAACTGGACTTTATCTCATTGATGATGGTGGGAAGACAACATCTTCAACAGCAAACAACTATCCAATGGAATCTTTGTTATGTGTGCTTGTTGGAATAGCTTCATCAACCTGGAGTTCTGATGTTCCACAGTCTATGACTGCTTGTGGTGTTTGCAAAAGAGAATAACATTATGACTAGATTCTACTACAACAACAAATTCGAAGAACTGTGTTCTGTCATTGATAGTTACTCTTGCAATACATGTTCCCCTTGGCTGGACGTATATCCATACTATCCTAGCATTGTGTGAAGAGAATACCAGACAGAACTTCACACTGACACCAGCTGTTATAGATATTACCTGAATGTGCAGTATCTGTCCTTTTGGACATGTCCAAAAGAACAGACACCATGCATTCATACAATCGATGGCCAATGAATGCAAAAACTTGATTTTGGATGCAAATTTAACTTTGACCACTGATGCAGATCTAAAATTAGCAAGCATGTGAGATATGGACAGGGACTGCAGGTAGGTGGTGGTAGGTGTGAATGTAGTCAGCCAGGGAGTGTGGTGAGATAGTCCACACGTTTGGAGTAAACACTGTGTCTGGGTGGTGCAGTGGTTAACACAACTGCCAAGTAAACAGGAGATCCTGGGTTGAAGTCTCGGTCCGGCACACATTTTCACGCATTGCCACTGATTCTGCACAAAGTCCCAATGCAGCTGATATCATTGGTTATTTCCCTTTCCTTTCTCTGTTGTCCCCCTTCAATTTACATAAAATGTTAAGGGATAGGTGCAGTTCTCATACAAATTCAGGAAATGCTGAAAAAGTGGTAGCTTATGCTTTCAGAATACTCTCTAAGTCCAAGAGCAACTACTCTACAGCCAAGAATGAGTGCCTTACAGTTTTTGGGGACCTCAACAAGTTCTGACTATATATGCATTTGGCAAACCATTCGCCATTGTGGTGGATTACCATTCTCTATCCTGAGTGACTGCCCTAAAGGATCTGTCGGGTTGACTGGCAAGATGGACACTGAGGCTTCAGGAATATGGCATGCAAATATGGACACACAAGGATGTTGATAGTCTTTCAAGGACTCCTTTGACAGAACGCACCAGTGTGGGTCAAATCTGTCACCACTGCATTAAATGGCATTGCTGCTGAACTGAGAGAATATCCAGGATTGCTGCAAAGCATACAGGTCTTGGAGAAGGAGGATCTGACCAAAGGAGACTTCCAGTTAATAAACAGAATATTGTATGAGAAGAAGTATGCTCTGGTGGGGCAAAAATGGTAGCTTCTCATTCAAGCTCAGCTATGACCAGTTATCCTGAAGTTTTTCCATGGCACTCCAACATGTGATCACCTGGAATTTGTGGTTGGTTGTTTGATTCGGGGGAGGGGACCAAAGAGTGAGATCATCAGTCTCATCAGATTGGGGAAGGAAGTTGGCCGTGCCCTTTTGAAGGAACCATCCCAGCATTTGCCTGAAGTGATTTAGGAAAATCATGGGAAACCTAAATCAGTATGGCCAGATATGGGTTTGAACCTTCATCCTTCTGAACATGAGTCCAACATATTTGTGAAGAATCTAGACAGAATTAGGTGCAGGTATCACTGGCCAGATACTTACTGGTCTGTTAGACCCATGTAAGACAATAGAAGGTATGCCAGTGACAAAAACACGTGCTGCAATTACCTCCTAGGCATCTGGTACTAGTTCTGTGTGCAGCAGCACCATTTCACCAGTTTTTAATCAACCTCTTGGGGAAGTTCCTGACATTAGTGAATGGTAATTGCTGGATAATAATATGCACCAATCACACCATGCACTACACTGTCACCAGAGTGTGCCAACTGCCTAAGTTCCAGAAATTATAAGATTCCTTGTACAGGGCATTATTTTGAAGCATGGAGCAACCTGAGTAGTGATCTCTGATTGTTGGAAAGTTTTCCTATTGAGACTAGCATCAGAGGGAATTTCATGTTACAAAATCACCCACAGAATAACATCTGCCCACAGAGGAATGACCTCACAGGATACTTTAATAAGATTTTGGCCACTACATTCACATTGTACAACAGAGAGACTCAGATACAGTGCTGCCCATCATGACAATGGAATACAACACTGCAAAGCAAGAAACTACAAGCTTCACTCAGTTTTGTCTGCTCCACAGCCACAAGGCCAAAACAACAATGGATACTCTGCTCCTATTTCAACTAGACAATACTCAGGATGCCGACATGAAACATCTCATCACTAAGACCCAAGAAGCGAGGCACTTGGCTCACAATCGGCCTCTGGACGCCCATGAGAAGAACCAAGAACACCGTAACGCCAAGCACTGACATGTGAGATACAGCCCAGTACACATTTTTAAGCCTATACAGAAAGTGGGACTATTGGAAAATTTAATACTTTACACCAGCAATTATTTGTTATTTAGTATTTATCATTTCTGAAACGTTCTCAGAATTTGTAATATTTGAGTATAATGGAATATTCAGTGTGTGTATACATAGCAGCACTCACCATCTGGGAGATCAGTTATCTGCTGTCTGTATGTGGGTGTTCACAATACACATGCTCTCAATGTTAAGTGTTGCACTTCATTGACAGCCCCACTTCCAGATTTGGATTTGATTATGGTTATGACATGACAATTTTTCATCAAGTACCAGGTATGTTGTTATAACAGCGCTGCACATGTGGAGCCAATTTCCAGAGAAAAATTGTAAATTGTGACAAGAGCATACTGGGCCTTGCAGCATAGCTACAGCAGGGGATCACTGCAATTTGTCTGAATGACTGTGATGGACTCTACAGCTTCTGTCACAGTGTTGTATTAACATTAGAGCACTGCAATTGGTGTAAACATCTCTGAATTTGACAGTTTGATACTGCCTCCTTGGGACTGGACTGGAGGCAAACATGACATTGTGCCAGATTTCATTGCCCAAGAAATTGATGCTGGTATAGCAATTTTTTCTTTTTTTTTTTTTTTCCAGATGAGTCGTGCTTCAATTGTCCTGCAGTAATGGCTAAAGTTGTGTTAGATGATAGTAAGATGACTGCAATCTGTCAGCCTGTACTGTTGAGTGGCATACTGATGAAATGACAAATACAATAGCCTTGCATGCCGTAGGACATGTAGCACATGCTACAAATGATGTACTGTCAGTGGCCCTGTAGCAACAATTCTCAGCACCGTGAGGTATAAACAAAAATCAGACACTAGATTTTCTATCTATCACTTTTAAATTCCAAATGTTGTGCATTTCAGTTAACATAATGAAGTGGCACTGACATAATACATGGGATGTCTTTGTGGTTGGCATCAGAGAATGGAATCAACCTGTATATCAGTGGCAATGTCAATAAATAGGCATAGTGTGTTGAAAAAGCACAGATTTGGATCTTAGAAAGAAACTTAAAATACCATCTAGAATCAGTGGTTAAATTGTGGTAAATGCTCTGAAATTATGTGGACAATAAATGAGCTGACTGAAATGAAAGTCTTACTCACAGAAAGAGAATCTGCATCTCGATAATGGCAAGGTGAAGTTTTAGAAGTTAGTGACTGTATAGGAAAAGGATAATTTCTAAGATCTTTTTAATCAGCAATCTTCCAGCTGGGAGTATGTATAAAGAAAAAGCAAGATCAAACACAATTTATGGAATGCAGTACTTTATAGAGAGATACATAAAATGCAGTGAAGTACATGTTGTGCATAGCACTGAACACATTGACTGGACAAAAGTAATACAGGTTACAGAATACGCTGAGCACTTGTTTGCAATTGCTTAAGTAATACTGTTTCTTTCGTGGCTTACAAGAGTGTGGCAGGAGGTGACCTCTAAATAGAAACAAAGCAACTCATCCTGATTCAGTGCTGGGTCTGGCCCAATCAGAAGTTGAGATAAGGCTTTGGCAATGGCGTGTTGCATTGTTGCCCAATAATGGATCTGAAAATGATAATAGGAGAGGAAGAGAACCCACCACTGCAAACAACGTGCTGCCTTGTCCAGCACAGAAGCCGAAGGGTAAAAAGAGCAACCAACAGCTTGTGATCTGTGACTGAATGGAACTTAGGACCATACAAGAAGACGTAAAATTTCTTGAGGCTGAACACATATGCTGAAGCCTCCTTTTCAGTCTGAGAACGCTGCTGCTGAGTCTTATAAGCATAAGCAATGGGTCATTCAGACCCATCCGCATACTTATCCGCCAACAACATGCCAAGACGATGCTGAGAGGCATCTGTTGCCAACAAGAGATACTGACCCAGCTAAAAAGTGGACAGATATGGGGCAGATCAAGTTTAGAATCAAGCAAAGCAAATTCACAGCCACAAGCTTGTGACCAGAAAAAAGGTCTATTTTTATGTGAAAGCTCCTGCAGGGGCTGAGCAACAGTAGATGTGGCCAGTAAAAACTTATGGTAGTATGCAACTTTACCTAGAAATGCCTGCAGTTCCTTAACAGAGGTCAGCCATGGCAAAGCCACAATTGTGTTAATATAGTCATGCAATGCTTTGACCCCTGTGTAAGAAAACTCAAAACCTAGATACTCAATTTACAACTGAAAAAATTGAGATTTGCCAAGATTGCACTTGAGACCCACAAACTGCAAAACAGAAAACAACAATAGATGGTCTTCAGTAGAAGAACCTGAAACAATGATATCTTCAATTGATGCAGCCGGGTACAGAGGCTGTCAGCTCTTCTAAAAAATGCTGAAAAATTGCAGGTACACTAGCAACACCAAAAGGCAAACACTGATATTGGTATAAGCTGAAAGGTGTATTGACAATGAGAAGGTGCATAATGGTGTCATCCAAGGGGAGCTGGAGGTATGCTTCCAAGAAATCAGTCTTGGAAAAGTAGTGGCTACCTTACAATTTTGCAAGCAACTCGTCAGGGTGAGGCAAAGTGTATGTAATCTATCATGAACTGTGGATTAATCGTGACACTGAAGTCACCACAGAGGTGGAGCTTACCCATCAGCTTCTTAAAAATGACCAGCGGTGTAGCCCATTCACAGGAAGAAACAGGCCAAATGACATCAAGGGATGTTAAACTGTCTAAATCAGCCTTGACAGAGTAATACAACCTGACAGGCGGGTGTTGCACACGAAGAAAATGGGGGCGGGCAGACTCTCATTGTAATGTGGGCCTGAAAACCAGTAGCAAAACAAAGCCCAGGGGAAACAAGAGAGGAAAACTCAGAGCAGAGGGACCCCAGTTGCTGATACAGAACTTGATCTGACACTAAATTTATTTCATCAGCAGTTGAGAAACCATAAGTGTTAAATGCATGTAACTCAAACATCTGCTGTATGGAAACAATCAGCAACAAGGAAAGTGAGAGAGCAAACAACAGATTTGTAAGAGACAGAAGTGGAGAACTGACATAGGATCAGAATCTTCTGTTTATTGTAGCTAACCAACTTCCGTGAAACCTGTGTGAGGGGAGGGGGCCCAAGACCACGTACATTTATGCATTTATTAGAGTCACAGCAGCTCCTGTGCCCACTTGCATTGTTAGTGGCCTATTAAACACACGAAAGTCAGTAAACAATTTGTTCAGGGAAACATTCATTGTAAAGATACAGTTTATGTCCATCGGTACTACTGTGTCCACCATGTTCGAAGAGGAGTTAGGCACTGATGCAGTGTGGCCTTTCTTTTGACACTTTTTGCAAACCGCCCAACACTAAGGGCATGCAGGATGCTTGTGTTGGATGAAGCAGTATGGGCAAGATGGAAGGGGGGCATGCAGCTGCTGCTGTGATATATCCTGTTGCTGCTGTGGCTGTAACCAACATTGCACCATGCAATGCTGAGTCAAAAGTTGTACTGCTGCAACAGCTTCCCCATCATCCTAAACACTTGCAGCATGCCTAACAGGGGTTGACTAAGCAACTTCCAATACTCCCCACACAGCAATCTGATTGCCTGTGGCCTGTGACGTTTCAAAGGACTGTGTTTTATTGAGCACATACGTAAGTGTCAGATTCTCCATTGAAGTGCTCTCTTGCAGACTTCCCTATCTGAGGACAGATGAATAATAACAGCACACACCATGCAATCAGCATAGGATTCATGATGGGTTCTAGTGACAAATTTACAATGTTGGCTCAACTCGGGAAGTCCTGCAGCCCAGGCTATTTGTTTGGGTGTTTCTGACAGTGATAAAATTCTACATGTGTTGCAGTGACATGCATTTTGTCACAGTAATAGGTCGACAGAAGCTTGCACATTTCATAAAATGATAAGCTGGCTGGTTCTTGCAAAGGCACAAGTTGGCATAAGAACTGATAAATGCACGGTGAAAGTCAGGAATAAAAGAAAGCCCTACGCAGATTGCATAGTCCATACAAAAAACCTGGAAATGTTGGTGTAACCATATCTTGTAGAAGTTCCAATTTTCAGCTGATACACCATATGCTGGAAAGGGCAGTGGCTGCACTGATCTGCTGAGAACATGCAGATGCCACTTGATTTAGAGCAGTGGCAAGAGCCTGTTGTTGTCCCCATGAAAGCTTGCTGTTGGCAATCAAATGTTGGAGTATTTCTTCCATTGAGACATTCGTCGGGTGACTTGGCACTGACATTAACATGTGGAGAAAACATAACCCTCACTTATCATCAAGTTTACTATAGCAAAAACAAATGTGATTTATGGAATGTAATGCCTTATAGAGAAACAATGAAGTTGCATACCACTGAACACATTGACTGGATAACAGTAATACAGGTTACAGAACAAGCTCGGCACTCATTTGCCATCACTTAAATAATACTGTTTCTTTGGTGGCTCACCAGTGCACACCAGGTGTCCAACCCAGGTGGGCCTGTGGACTGTATGGATGCACGATCTCTGAAATTGTGCACGTCATGAGTGAAGGTACATCAATTATGTTTTAATGTCTTATCAATGATTACATCATAAGAGACAGAATACAAGTTCATATAGCAAAACATGGTAAAAAAATATTAGTCCTACCCCTTTAAAATGAACCATTCTGGCATTTATCTTGATTGATGTAGGGAAAATATAGAGAACCTAAATGTGCATGTGTGGACTACTACAGAAAGATATTAAAAGTGGCAGCTTGTGAAATAAGAAATACAATTCTGGTTGATGGGTTTCTTAGTTATTGGATAAACCAATAGTGTTGTATCTAGTATTGATGTCTTTATGAAAAAACTCATTTAAATGGCTAGTAAATAACTGAGTCATGTGAAAGAGATATCATCTCTATCTCTTATGTGTGCTCTAATGATTGTGTTTCATTCTGTATTCAAATATTGTGCCTGTACACAGAACTGGATGAGAGGTTGGGCAGAGACAAATGTTGTCATCTAAAGATGTGTGGCTCTACATCAGTGTCATACTTGGGGCCCGTGGGACAGAAACGAAGGCAGTTTCTTCTTGGTGGAGAGGAAAACTACTTTATTTTGTAAAATTGTTAAATAGGGGTTGACTTTTGTTGGCAAAAGCTTGAGATGTGAATAGGTTGTTAGTAATAAGAGACTTTCCAGCTTTTGTAGGAATATGTAGTAGTAGTAGTAGTAGTAGTAGTAGTAGTAGTTTTATTTATCTGTTGATCAATTTGCAAGGATATTTAACATGTCATATTATTACTGGAATCATCTGCATGCACAGGCAGATTAATGTAATTTCCTTAAATCTGTGTATTGTGTTAAACACAAAAGCAGGCTATGAGTTGAGGAGATCTTGTAAATTTATCACATTTCTTGCTCTTGTTTGAAGTTAGTCAGTTGGAAATTCTGGTCCATCCTTATGCCATTCCCACTCCCAACTCCTGGCTACAGGTGTCATATCTCTTTGGAGAACCAGGTGCAATATCCCATGCCACTTTCAAAGCAGCCATATCGTATACTACCTCTGCTGCAATTTATGCACGGCATTTTATGTGGGCATGACCACCAACTAGCTGTCCATCAGAATGAATGGCCAGTGCCAAATTGTGGCCAAGAGAAGAGTTGACTGCCCAGTGGCAGAACATGCTGCTGAGTCCAACATACTTGATTTCAATGGCTGCTTCACAAACCATATAATTTGGATTCTTGCCCCCAGTGCCAGCTGAACTAAGCAGATGGTAGTTATCCTAGCTATATATCCTTTGCTCTCATAATTTTCCTGATCTCATTCTTCACTAATCCACTATACCCACACCCTCTATCCAACAGTCTCCCCTTTCTCTGACTTGTCAGTCCCTTCTTAGTCCATACCTCCATGTCATCATAATCATGTGCTGCATTAACTCACTGGCTCCAGTGCCCATGTGTCACATTCCTGTCCCACTTACCTGCTGTCTCTCCCTCCTTCATTCGTATCCCACACACCTGCTGCCTCCCTTTGAACTGTCAGCCACACTTCTCCAACCCCTCCTCCCACTTCCCATCTCTTTCTCCCCCTACCCACCCTACTCACCACAACCCCTCACCTCAGTCTACCTAGCAAACTCAGCAGTCCAAGCACTGTGTGCCCATCCAGCACACTGCAGCTCCACAGGCATACATGTGGTGGTGTATGTATTTATGTATGAGGGTTCATCAAAAAGTAACGCCTCCTTTTTTTCTCCTTTAATAAAGCTCGTTAAGTGAAAATGTAGCTCTACAAGTGTGTGTGTAGCGGTTATTTATGTATATATGACAATCAGTCAAAAAGTAATGCCTACTTTTTTCTCCTTTAATAAAGTTTGTTAAGTGAAAAAAAATGAATTTGGTGCTATTCCACAAAGCCTCTTCTCCAGTCCACTGCAGTAGTAACTTTCTGTGTCAACGGATGCCATCACTGCAGTCATTTGCAAAATGGCCAACACTGATGTTCATTTTAGACAGAGTTCGGTGAAAGAATTCTTGAATGCAGATGGTGAAATATCCATTCACATTTACGAAAGACTGAAAAATGTGCATAGTGGTGCAACAGTGGCTATCATCATTGTTAGATAATGGGTTCTTTGCTGTAACGAAGCTGAAGGGCAAAGACCATTGGCTGAAGAAATGTGGAATGGCAGACTGGTGCCTGCAGCAACTCCACACAACATTCAGTGAGTCAATGATATCATTCATGGTGGCTGCAGATGATTTGTGTTGCATTATCCTCTTCAGTAAAGGCAGTGTGATGATGATTACACAACAACTGGGATACTCAAGATTTGTGCAACATGACTGCCAAGAATGTTAACCAATGAGAGTAAACAGACATGAAGAACAATTGCCTCCCAACTCCTGCAGTGCTCCTGTTTTCAAGGACAGGAGTTTCTGGGAAGAAGTTATGACTAGATATGAAACATAGCTTATTTTATTTGAACCAAATCAAAGAGGCAGTAAATGGATGATATCACAAAAACTCACCAAAGAAGGAAAATTTCAGAACCATGTGATCGGCAGGGAAAGTTATGGCTACAGTATTCTGAGATGCAGAGGGTGTGATTTTGGAGCAAGGTTGCACAATAAATTCTGTCCAGTATGTCAGAACTCTCAAACAGCTTAAAGCACATCTTCAGCAAGTTCACCCAACAAAAACTATGTTGAACGTTTTTCTTTGGAATGACAATGCAAAACCATACACCAGTTGTCACACTACTGAAGAGATTGTGAAAATTTGATGGGTACTCATGCCTCATCCCCCATACAGCCCTGACCTGGCACCCTCAGACTGCCACCTGTTTGTACCACTAAATGAAACTCATCATAAGATTCACTTTGAAGATGAGGAGGCCTTGAAAACATCCATGGAAACAGGAAACAAGACTGCATTTTACCACACTGGAATACATGCCCTTGTTAATAGATGGACCAAACCTGTGGAAATAGATGGAGATTATATTGAAAAGTCCTAAACTAATTGTCAGTGTTGTGGTTTCCAACCTATGTAGTTGCATTTCAAATCCTTGATAAATAAAAAAAAGGAGGTATTAATTTTTGACTGACTATTGTACAAACTAGCTTGTTAAAGGATTTGTCCAAAAGTTACCAAAGTTTTCATTCTTTTTTGTGTGCCTGTTGATGTATCAATATTTTTACTATCCGGTGGATGGTCTTCTTTACTCCTAAATTATTTTCAGTTGACAAAATTGCCAAGCAAGAGTGTTCATCAAAATATCTTCAAGCTGTTTCTCTACCATTCTGCTCTTGAAAAATGCACATGGAAAACAAACACTTAAATCTTTCTGCGTGAGCTATGATTTCTTCTATTTTATTACAATGCTCATTTCTCCCTGTGTAGGTGGGCACCAACAAAATATTTTTGCATTCAGAGCAGAAAATTGGTGGTTGAACTTTCTTGGAAAGATCCTACCACAGTGAAAAATGTCTTTTTTTCTAATGGCTGCCACCATAATTCACATATCATATCTGAGGTACTCTATCCCATATTTTGTGATAATACCAAACAGGCTGCACTTCTTTCAACTTTTTAAATGTCTTCTAGCAATCCTATCTGATGCAGATCCCACACTCCATAGGAATATTCCAAAAGAGGATGGACAAACATAGTACAAGCAGGCTCTTTCATATATCTGTTCCACCTTCTCAGTATTCTGCCAATAAGTCACAATCTTTAAATAACTTTTCCCACAAATTCATCTATGTGATAGTTCCAGTTTAAGTTATTCATAATTATAATTCCAAGTGTTTAGTTGAATTCATAGCCTTTAGATCTGTGTGATTTATGCTGTATCCAAAATTTAGTGGATTCCTTGTAGTACTCACATGAATGAATTCACAATTTTCATTATTTATAGCCAACTGCCACTTTTCGCACCGTACAGATATCTTGCCTAAATCAGTTTGCAATTGGTTTTGGTCATCTGATGACTTTGCAAAATGGTAAATGACAGCAGCATCTGCAAACAGTCTAATAGGGCAGTTCAGATTGTCTCCTAAATCATTTATATTGGTTAGGAACAGGTGAGAACCTATAACACTTCATTAGGGAACACCATGTATCACTTTTGTTTCACTTGATGACTTTCTGCCAATTACTATGAACTGTGACTGACTTTTCTGAAAGGAAGTCACAAATCCAGTCACACAACTGGCATGGTACTCCATAGGCATGCAATTCGATTAGAAGTCATTTGTGAGGAATAGCCTTGTGGAAATCTAGAAATAAGGAATCAATGTGTTATCATCTGACAATGGCACTCACTACTTCATGTGACTAAAGAGCTAGATGTGTTTCATAGGAATGATATTTTCTGAAACTGTGTTGGCTATTTGTCAGTAAATCATGTTCTTTGAGGCAGTTCATAATGTTTGAACACAGTATATATTCCACAGCAAATTGACATTAGTGATATGGACTTGTAATTCTGCAGACTACTCTTATTTCCTTTCTTGAGTGTTGGTGTCCTGTGCAACTTTCCAGTCTTTAGGCATGTATTTTTTTGACAAGCAAGCAGTTGAATATGATTGCTAAGTATGGACCTATTGTATCAGCATACTCCGAAAGGATCCTAACTGGTTTACAATCTGGATTGGAAGCTGTTTTCCTACACTGAGCATATCTACCTTGTAGTTTCTAATGTTGCCAACTGTTCTTGATTCAAATTCTAGAATACTTACTTCATCGTCAGAAACTGTGTTTAGTAACTCTGTTTTAGTGGCACTGTCATAGGTAACATTACTGTTGCTATCATGCAGTGAAGGTACTGATTATGCCTTGCTGCTGGTGTACTTTACATATGATCAAAATCTCTTTGCATTTTCTGTCAGGTTTCGAGACAAAGTTTCAACTTGGACACTATTAAAAGCATATCTCAGACTGAAATTTGTGCTAAATTTGAAGCTTCAGTAAAACATCACAAATCTTGGAGATTTTACATTTGGCATGCTTTTTTCATTGCTCCTGCAACAGTGCTGTGACCAGTTTTGTGTACCATGGGATATCAGTAACATCTCTTATTAATTTATTTGGCATATATCTCTCAATTGCTGACAGTACTATTTCTTTGAATTTCAGCCACATCTGGTCTACACTTACATAGTCAATTTGGTAGGAGTGGAGACTCTTTCTCGGGAAGGCATCAAGCAAATGTTTATATGCTTTTTTTTTAATATATATTTTTTGTGTTTATTTTTGGTGTATTTGGATGGTGCAGTATTCCGTGTTGCTACAATGACCTTGTGTTCATTAATCCCTGAATCTGTCATGACACTTGGTATTTCCTCATGATCCTTTGTTACTAAGAGGTCAACAATGCTTTTGCAATTATTTACACTTCAAGTGACCTCCTGGACTAATTATTCAAAATAATTTTTGGAGACACCATTCAGTACAGTTTTGAAGGACATTTTATGCCTACCACTGACTTTTAACTTAAATTTTCAGCAACATTCAATTCAGTTCAATTCAATTCAATTTATTAGCGTCCTTGTAGTACATCATCGAAATGACATAGGACTTGTCAATAAACATTACAATTTAAAATACATATACATGAAAATTTGTAATTGAATTTACTAGTCACTTAGACATTACAATTTTAATAGAACTTTTAGAACATTAACATAAAAATATACAAGTAGGATAGCAACGTACAAAAAAAAAAAAAAAGTTAGTGATTCTCACATCAAAGATTATTTACATTCTTACATTAACACTGTTTCACACTTTCATAGAAACAGCAAGTATTTAAATGTGAGCAATTACACATATTTATTATGTCAGGGAAATATTAACTGCGCTTTTATTGTCAACGATTCATAAACTCTTCAATACTGTAAAAACTATTGCTCAATAACATGTTTTTTAATTCTATTTTAAATATGTACAGTTTTGGTATTATTTTTAGTTCTTTGGGGAGAGCACTGTAGAGGATTTTGGGTTGGTATAGTATACTTTTGTGATACATAGCTGTTTTATGAATTTTTCTCTGGAAATCATTCCTGTTCCTTGTTTCATAGTTGTGAAATTCTCTGTTTAATGTAGAAAATTCCTCGTGTTCTTTTAAGAAACATATGCTTTCATATATGTATAAAGATGGTAGTGTCATGATTTTTAATTCTTTGAAAGCTTGCCTACAAGAGTCTCTATATCCTATACCTTTTATTATTCTGACTGCCTTCTTTTGTAGTCTAAATGAGTGTTTTGTTAGACTGATGTTCCCCCAAAACTGTACGCCGTATCTTAATAAACTGTGCATGAATGAGAAATAAACACATAACACTGTTTTAATATTACATGAGCTTTTAAGCATTCTAAGTATATAACATGTTTGACTTAATTTTTTGTTCAATGATATTACATGCTTTTCCCATCTTAAGTGTTCATCAAACCATACTCCCAAGAATTTAGTGTATGATGCTTGTTCAATCTTACACTTACCCAGTTATACTGTAAGGTTAGTTTTTATTTTATTTGTAATATGTCTGAAGTTGATCCACGTTGTTTTTTTTGGCATTCACAATGAGTCTGTTTTCATTAAACCATCTGTCTGACTTTTTCCTGTAAGTCAGCTTCACTATTTGCTTTAACAAACAAACTTGTATCATCAGCAAACAGTACTGCCTCTGCTTCAGATAGTTGACTTGGTAAGTCATTCATAAATATTAAAAACAGTAATGGCCCTAATACAGATCCCTGGGGTACTCCATACAAAACTCTCTCGAATCTTGATGAATATGTCCTATCTGCCTGGCTTATCTCCACCTTCTGATACCTGTCTGACAGATATGATTCAAACCATTTGTGGGCAGCTCCACGTATCCCATAGGCATATAACTTCCTAAGCAGTAACTTATGGTCGATGACATCAAAGGCCTTTGATAGGTCTAAAAACAATTTAATTCCTTTCTGTTTATGGAATTTAGAACAAGTTGCAAAAAATTGAAGATAGCTGTTTCAGTTGATTTATTTTTACGGAAACCATTTTGCGCGTTAACCAATATTCTATTTTTGATAAGAAATTTGTATAGTCTCTGATACATTATCCTTCCTATTATTTTTGAGAAACCTGACAACATTGATAAAGGCCTAAAGTTACTAACATCATATTTATCACCATTCTTGTAAAGTGGCTTTATAGTTGACATTTTAAGTTTTGATGGAAACACCCCTGTCTTAAAAGATTCATTTATAATTTCAGTGAGATGCGAGGCTATGTTTCTTGCACTTTGCTTAATGACTTTGTCAGGAATCCCATCACACCCACATGACATTTTATTTTTTAACTTATTTATAGCATTTAGTACCTCTGAATCAGTTACTGGATAAAGGAACATTGTCATGTCATTCGTGGGGATTTTTACCTTGCTATTGGAATTGCATTTAGTTTTAATTAAATTTATGGCTATATTTGTGAAATGTTCATTAAATATGTTGGCAATCTGAAGTGGGTCCTTAACAGTTTTACCCCCACTTTTCAAGGGTATATTGAAGTCACCACCAACTATAATTGTATAAGTGGGGTGCCCAGTTGAAATGAGACTCAAGTTTTCTTTGAACTGTTCAGCAACTGTATCATCTGAGTTGGTGAGGGCGCGTCAGTAAAAGGAATCAATCATTAACTTTTCAGGTTGTCAATTATAACCTCTACCCATACTAACTTGCAGGAACTCTCTATTTCAATTTCTTGCCAAGGTAAACTACTTCAAACAGCAATAAACACTCCTACACCAACTGTATTTAACTTATCCTTTCATAACACCATTAAGTCCTTTCTAAAAATTTCAATTGAAAATAGGTTTGGCATTAACCAGCTTTCAATACATATAACAATTTGAGCTTCAGTGCTTTCTATTTGCTCTTGGAGCTCTGGTTCTTTCCCAACACAGCTACAACAATTTACAACCACAATGCCGAGTGTTGCTAAATCTACCCTCATCATGTGTTTGCCTTGTGCCCTGTTAGACTGAGGCCATTTCTGTAATTTCCCAAGACCCTCTGACCTAAAAAAAAGGTGTAGTGGACCCCTGACTGATTAAGCAGAACCCAAACAGCCACCACCCTGTGGCCAAGTCAAGTAATCTGCAGCCTACATGGTTGTAGAACTATCTAAGCCTCTAACTGAGATCCTCTACTCAGCTCTCTGCCAAAGATCCACACCCAGTCCTGTTGGCATTGCTACAGATGGTGGGCTTCGCCTTCATCTCACAAGCAAGACTGGCAATCTACCACTTCAGATAGCCACCAGAAACCAGAGAGAATCTCTTCCAGTCTGAAGTGACACACATAAGTAGTACTGACATGAGCCACCACATACAGTTGGGTGCACCCAGTGCTCTTCATGGCATCCAGAAGCACCCATTCTACATCTGGGATGACTCCCCTTCACCCTGGTATACACACAGAACACACATTGGCCTTCTTCCACTCCTTGGCTTGGTTGCCCTGTCCCTAAGAGACCTCATTGTGTTGCTAGTAGTACTCCAACCCTCTGTGTGACTGTCCAGATCTTTCAGGCTGAAAAGCTTCCTTTGAAACATGGCAAACAAGTGCATCTGGTTCAGGATCTTTCTTGGACACAGGTATCACCTGAAACCTATTCATTAGTGAAACTGGGGAGGCCATTCGATCAGCCCCTGGGAAGTCTTTCATTGCCTGCCACTCCTTGGAACAACTGCCCACTTGATCAGGGATGAGCAGTCAGCCTCACTGCAGACAGTATGCTGTGCAGCCACAGTAGTGGACCAATCGGGGGAAACATGGGATGTGCTGGATTCTCATTGGATCCCCATATCCAGCTCCCCACAGTGATGCCCATTGCCAACAGCATCAAACAGCATAACTGAAGCCAGCACTGCCTGGAGCTGTGAGCAAATGGTCACCAACTCAGATTGCATCTGAACACAGGAATCACAGTCCCCATCCATACTAAATATGGCAGAAATATACACTATGCGGTTATTAAAACGCAGAAATGGGCATGGTAAATACAAAAACATGTCAGAAATTTAAGAATTTAAATTGAAAAATATACAGGAAAATCAAAATAAGTTGTTTCTTATTAGAAGTTACATCAGCTAACAAATTTTTGTTATTTATCATATGATGATACAGAGCTTGGATCAAATACTTAATTTTAAGAGTATGCAGTGTAAGAAATGACAAGAAAAATACAGGTACAGAATAAAATGTCCAAAGTATTATGCTAAATTATGTACACATTACACAAGTTCTTAGATTTCTAAGTCCAGTCTGTTGATGCAGTTGAGTCCTTCAGGTGATGCATGGTGGATGTCATTTACTGATCCCCCGAAGGCTCGTTTCGGGCATTCACCAACAATGTGATTTATTGTTTGCAGGGTAGCTCCACAGTCACAATCTGGATATGTTGCCCAGCCCCATTTGTGCTTTAGACATCCGCAGTTCCCTTGTCCTGTTCGGATGCAGTTGATGGTTCTCCACTGGCGTCTGGGGAGTGTGAAACCTGGAACTCGCATGGAAGGCTTTTCAACCAGATGACCGTTGAACACTGACGATTCTTCCCACTGGCTTCTCCATACTTCATTGATGTTAAAGTCAGAGGCTTCAAGATGTTGTGCAGTTTGCCAAGGTGGTTTTCTTGACTTCAGATGCTGATGTTCTGCTATTAATATATTACTGTGTACAGGTAGCTGGGGGTTCGTCTGAATGTTTCTCCAGATCTTCAGGATCTGATCTTCGTAGAGCTGGAGGTTGGATGTTACTTAAAACTGCAGTTTGAGTGCTACGTATGCAGCCTGTGATAAGTCACATTGTCTGGTTGAGTTGCACATCTATCTTGCTACAATGAGCACTGTTCATCCAAGTTGGACAACAGTATTCAGCGACAGAGTATGATAGTGCCAAAGCAGTTGATCTTAGGGCTTGAGCACTGCAACCCCAGGAGGTACCAGCAAGCTTCTGAATGATATTATTACTGGTCTTCACTTTTGCGGCCACATAGGAGAGATGTTGTCGGAAAGTTAGGGACCCATTGAGTGTTATTCCGAGGTACTTCGGTGTGCTGCAGTACTGCAAGGTTTGTCCTCAGAGTTTAACTTCTGGTGTATAGTCAGAGTGTCTATTCCACAGGTGGAATGCTGAAGTAACAGTTTTTTGAGGGTTTAGGCGGAGGCACCATTTCCTGAAGTATGTGTCCAGGATTTCCATGTCGGCAGTTAATGTGCTTTCGGCAGTGGTGAAACTGGAGCTCTGGGTTACCAAATAGATGCCATCAGCATATATGAATTTCCTTGAGGTTGTGGTTGGCAGGTCATAAATGTATAAGTTGAAAAGGAGAGGGGCCAATACAGATCCTTGAGGTAGTCCGTCACTTACTTTGAAGACTTTTCTTCTGTCATTATCAGAGTAAATCTGGAAAAGTCTGATGCTTAACATGTTGCTAAGTAGGTTTGTGAGTTTCCGACACTGAATAACGCTCACAAATTTTAAGAGAAGGCCTTCTCACCATATGGTGTCGTAGGTGGTGGATAGATCCAAGAAAGCAGCTATGTACTCACAAATGAAATGGTGTGCTTCAGATGTGCTGCTGCAGGGATGGAAGCTACCATCAAACTAAAGGGTCTAAAAACTGTAACTGTCTTTACAAACAAAAACAAATGGTTGTCATGATGCAATCAGCAGTACTATGCACTACACACTTATTGATATTGAATTGTGCCTGATAAATACACAAACGTGCAAGAAATTTAAGAATTCAAACCAAAAAGAACAGAGGAATATCGAAGTAAGTCATTCCTTATTAGAAGCTGTGTCAACTCACAAATGGAATGGCGTGCTTTGATGCACTGCCACAGATACAGAAGCTACCTTCTTTAGTTTAGATATAATCTGTCAATAATTTGAATGTCATTTAATTTTAGGTGTGATTATACTTGCATAAATTCTCCTTCATCCAAAGGCAGCTGGTTTAACTATTTAATGCTGCCCTGTAACTGTTTTTAATGTTTGGGGTGGGTTTTGTAACCATGGAAGATTACTTGCTGACTGAGGATTGCAATGAATGAAAATGAACACTCTCTATTTAGAATTTCTGATAATAAACAGGGCACACAGCTGCTTAGCTTTTAACCTTGCAAATTCAATGATACTTGTTATATTGAGGTCTTTATAATATTTTTGGATTTCAGTGCACATTTTCTCTCACTTTTAGGTTATAAAACTGAGGAATATGTTTGAACAACATGTTGAGTGCAAACACCTATTAACATCATGGACAACAAAATGGAAAGAAAAATTTGCTGATTTTTTGAAGCAGAAAAGGAAAGAAGCTGAACGCCTCCATAAACTGAAAATGATAAAGGAAAAGGAGAAAATACGACTAGAGAAAGAAAGGCTTAAAGCCATTAAAGAAGCAGAACTTGCATTGCAGAAAAGAACAAAGCTATTAAAGTGGCAGAAAGCACAGGAAATATGGGATGCTAAACAAGAGAAACGAGCAATAGAAATACTCCTCAGTCAGAAGAACCTAGATAATGACCACCTAGAAACAGAGCAAAAGCCATTCGTGAAATTACAGGAGGAACAAAAATCCAAAAGAATAAAGCAGACAGAAGTAATAAATATGAATGAAAGTATTTATAAGGAAATACTCTCTCTCAAATTCCCTGATCTCAAAGAGGTAAGATAATTAAATTATTAATTAGATTTGAAAATAGTGATTACTAATTGAACAGATCTCCATGAGGTCAGATGGAGAAGTCCGTGTTGCTATTGTCAGTAACTTTCAAGTTTTCAAATAGGAGTTATTTATTAATAACTAATTACAGCTTTAATAATACAAAGAAGTTTCATCAAATGGTGATTGTGTGATACTTGAATCTTAATGCAGAAAATTAAAAAGACTGAAATTCACTTTTCCTTCATATGGTGTTACGCAGAATGTCAGGACGTGAAGTGACTAATGGAAGAAAGAATAAACTAGTCAAAACCAAGTCTCTTTCAAAATAAGTTCTCCATTATACTTTCTTCCCTTTACTCACTTCTCTTATATTGTCTTTCCTTTTTTACAATATATGTACTTACAGAATATTGAATTACCATTCCAAAACCTTCTAATTCAATTTCTACTTTTTTGTAACATTGTGGGTGAATTTGTGGTTGTTACTTTGATAGATACAGGCATATAGTTCTGGACTGGATGACATTCTGGCTGAAGGAGGGGGGTGGGGATCAAGACATATCACTCCTCCCACAAGGCCTCAGCCATTTTGGCATAGCTAAGTTTTTTTTATGGACCTATAATCCTAGAATGGAAGCTGAAACATTAATTGGGGCATATGATGAAATTACTTTCAAAAGCAACACAGCAAAAGTTGTGAGGACAAACTGAAATATTCTGTCATAACAGATATGACATTAATATCAATGACATTTTTTGCTATGTTCGTACATGTTGCATAATAACATAAATCAGGAGGGAACATGGTCTGTGGAATACTTTTGTTCGTAGAGATTTCAAAGTAATGGTGTTTCATTCAGATGAATAAAACCAGTGCAGTCACAAAATTATTTTGGTTAGTTTTTTGCTTATAGAAATGTAATCAAGTTTGTGACAGTTTATAATGTGTCTGCTTCTTCAATTTCAACAAGTACATAATTAGTGAGTTAATTCAAACATATCCATACTTAATTGAAGATTATCCATGTAAAAAGCATTACAAAACTGCAATCACAGATGAAAACATTGAGAATCTGCAAAAAAAAATGTTCAAATGTGTGTGAAATCTTATGGGACTTAACTGCTAAGGTCATCAGTCCCTAAGCTTACACACTACTTAACCTAAATTATCCTAAGGACAAACACACACACCCATGCCCGAGGGAGGACTCGAACCTCCGCTGGGACCAGCCTTACAGTTCATGACTGCAGCACCTTAGACTGCTCGGCTAATCCCACGCGGCTGAGAATCTGCACAATTTGATAATGGGCTATGCACTTGCCAATTACTGTTGTAAAAGAAATCATACAAATGGAGGTACTGCTATTTTAATTATAAGTGGGTTGAAATACAAAACTGTCAACAGTCTTCATTACCTCAATGCAGAAACAGACCTTGAGGCAACAGTCATAGAAATCAGTGGTGCAAATATAGTTTTCATGTGTATCTATTGCTCTCCAAATGGGAACTTTGGGACATTTCTCAAAAAAACGTTAAACATTACAAAATAGGATGCATGTAAGCAAAAAATCAACAGCATTGTGTGAGAATTTCAACATTGATTTTCTTTGAACAAGCAGGAGAAAAGAACTATTGCTCACCCTAACAAATACACTTGATTTAAAACAAATAATAACAATCCCAGCAATAATTACAAAAAATACTGTTACTGCTCTGGGCCAAACATTTGAAAAACACAACATAAACTGCAAAGTGCATAAATACAAATTTTAGTGATCATGAAGCCCATGTGGTAACCTTCTCAGGTTATTTATTGCCCAGCCAAAATCACAAAAGAACATTGACTGTGAGAAGGTTCAATACACAGAGTGTAGAAACTTTCAATCACTTATCACCAAGAGGAAGGTGGGAAGAAGCTTCTCAGATGCATGACGCCAGCAAAAAGTTGGAAAAGTTTCTGACATTTTCAACCATTATTTTGAAACAGTGTTTTCTCTCAAAACACGGGCAGTAAGGAACACAAGAATGAAACCAAAGACATGGATAACAAGAGGCATAAAAATCTTAAGCAACACAAAAAAAGACATTGCTCATTTACAGAAAAAGCCACAACAGATCTTCTCTCCTTGACAGTTATATCACAAAATACATTCACATATACAGGTTGGTCAGAAATAGTCTAAAAAGCATGTAAATGTGTTGCAGGGTAGTTTGGGCTGAAAAATAACTGTTAAGAAAAATCAGATATGTTGCACTGTTTGCAAGTTAATTGGCATTGAAGTGAGCCAATCAGGTTATTGTGTGCATACATTCAAGCAGCCCTCCAGAGACTGTGTCATCAAACATGTTCTCCATTTGGCTTCCTAAAACAAAACAAGAGAGCGATACAAAAATTGGACATGGAATGGTAGTAAGGATCAGACCTGAGCCAAAGGCTGAGCAGTTTCATGCACTATCATCCATGCTGTGAGAACAACTGACAGTGATTGTATATGGTGGGCCACATGATTTTGCATGTACACTTGCCCTGCTATGCCCTTACAGGCATTCCAGACTGTTTCTGACTACCCCATATTCAAAGTCATATATCAGGAAAAGAAAATGGCTAATGATGAGTTTACATCAGAGTCAGAAAATAAAAGCAAAGCAATTTGAAAAGTAATTGAGCATACAGGGTACTTTTCTGGCTCAATATTATGTAAAAAACAACACCTATTTCTTTCAGGTACTGTTTATAATGTGCATGTTTTACAGATTCTTTGTTGATATCAGGTAATGCAGCACACTTTCTAAACAAATTGAATATTTTTGAAACTGCTTAGGGTTATTAAAAAAATTACAAGGAAACTGATGCAATTTTTTCCCAAAAGGCTTCCTCAAATTGAGGTACCATTTAATCCAATGTTATACATTTGAAGGGGACCAAATTTTTACCAGATATGCATGACATGATGGCTGAGGTACTAGACCTATTTAATTCCACCAATTATGTATTTTACAAGGATAAAAAAATCACATCTTACATTTTAATTTTTATAATTTTCTTCCTATTAAAAATATTATTTTTTCTATAATTTAGTTGATTCTGCAATAAAGCTTAGGTCTACTACATAAGTATGGACTATTGCAAGTTACAGAAAAAAATTAAAGCAATGCTTTATAAACTTTAGGAAATATTTGTACCTGAATTCTGAAAAATACAATTTATGGGAAATTGTGAATGAAGATATGAGTCCAATTAAACTGTGCCTCAGAACATTCTTGAAGCATAGTCTTCATCCTGCAGCATTTCTTCACCTTCAAGCTTCCTCTTGGCATTCCTTTTAGCACTTCTTGCTTCTTTGGTAACTTGGAGAACGAATCTTTCAGCTTCATGCACCCGTTGTCTGTCACACGCAAGCAATTGATCTTCCATATTAGAGCCACATTTTATGCCTAAATTTCTCAGGACTTCCAAGTTTCCTATCACTCCATCACTGAAACATATCACTGCATCTAGTACACCAACTTTTAATGTATTTAGTCCTACAGAAACATTATTGGGTAAACTTTCCCATATGCAATGGTTGAAACTTTCATATGTATTCTGAGTGCCCCCATGAAGACATTTACTATGCTTAACATGGTCACTCAGGTCTCTAAAAATTGGTTTTATTTCATTCATAACAGGCTCAGGAAGAGAATGCTTATGATGGTATATTTGACCACTTTCTTTTGCTTTTTGGTAACCACACCAAGCATCTGCTCCTTTAGGGCAAAGTCCGTGAACAGGGTGGTCATCTGTGGACAACTTATGAAAGTAGGTGGCCCATACTGCTTTTCTCATTTCTGTAACATCATTCAGAGGTGTAGTTTGTCTAATGGCCAGTCCATAATAACTCTGAAGAAGGTCTGTTTAAGTTTCTGTCAATCTGCTTCAGCCAGACAGAGATTTTCCATCAGATAGCAACTTTCCTTTCATTCCTCTTCGTAGCTTCCTCAATCTAGCACCTATCCTCTTTTTCACCAACATACACTTTCTTGAGCTGTGCTAGGGTCATGATTGGCCACACCTTGACAGAGCTGTGAGGCAAATCAATGTGGGGTTAGGTATGGCTCTGAGGGCAGCCAACTTCGCTCATGTTTCTCTTGTGCCCGTTGGGTCTATCAACAGACGGGGTTTCACAAGGCATGGTCTACACCTAAACAGGCCGGGAAGGGAAGACTGGTACAGCTAATTCGTGAAAGTATAGGGGGTGGATCTCAGGCCACACATGGTCAAATACCTGTTGTCATGGTTAGGAAAAGTAAGTCTCTTTTAGGATAAATCCATACAACAGGTTCCCCTGCCTAAAAAATATCTCCAGCACTTTAAAAAATACTGAAACAATCACTTACAAGACAGATTTTAACACTCCAAATATCACACATACTAGATGTCACAAAGAAAAACAAACAACTGGAAAGAGTAACATGGGGCACTTCACAGACTTAACACTCCTCCATGAAAACATGCAATCAATAAAAAATAAAATACAACTATCAGAAGTTGAGCTCCAGTCTTTGAACTGCACAGTAGTTTGTGTTACTGAGCACTGGTGTAGAGGGACAGAAATCAAACATGTAGTGTTGTCA
This sequence comes from Schistocerca cancellata, assembly GCF_023864275.1. Classification (NCBI taxonomy): domain Eukaryota; kingdom Metazoa; phylum Arthropoda; class Insecta; order Orthoptera; family Acrididae; genus Schistocerca; species Schistocerca cancellata. The sequence continues at coordinate 820,393,459 of NC_064629.1, forward strand.
TCGTATGAAAGGGCAAACTCTTACTGCAGAACTGCTTCAAGGGGTGGAGGATCATGTATTTATATCAGAAAAGGAACACAGGTCAAATCAAGACATGAGCTCAGTACAGCAAGTGAAGACAAACACTTTGAAATATCAGCTATTGAATTAACAGGGCCTGATATCACCAAGAAATTAATCATTTTATGTGTATATAGATCTCCCAGTGGTAGTGTGGACACTTTTTTCAATAAATTAACAGAAGTTCTACATAAAGTCTCAAGTACAAAGGTCAACATAATTCTGTGTGGGGGTGTTAACATCAACTCTAATATCATAAATAAATCCAGCAGCACCCTCATAAATATCCTTCAAGTCCGCAGCTCGTGGTCGCACGGTAGCGTTCTCGTTCCCGCACCCGGGTTCCCGGGTTTCATTCCCGGCGGGGTCAGGGATTTTCTCTGCCTCATGATGACTGGGTGTTGTGTGATGTCCTTAGGTTAGTTAGGTTTAAGTAGTTCTAAGTTCTAGGGAACTGATGACCATAGATGTTAAGTCCCATAGTGCTCAGAGCCAATATCCTTCAAAGTTTGGCATGTCCCTATTGGTCAATAGTACAACAAGGGTTACCACGACTGTATCAGTAATTGACCATGTCACCACAAATATGGACAGGGAAAAATGTGATGTAGCTGTAAAAGATCTCGGACTATCAGACCATCTCTGTCAAATAACAATAGTAAAACCAGGCATTGAATCATTCCCTACACTACAAGCCTACAAACGACATCTAGCAGAAATCAAAATAAAAGATTTTTCAAAGGAACTAGAAAAACAAAGCTAGGATGAAGTGTATAAGGAAACCAATGTGAGTATGAAATTCTCTAAATTCTCCACATTGTTTAAATTGAACTTTGAAAAGGCATTTCCAAAAGTATGCATGTCTGTATCAACATCTCACAAAAACAGATGGATAACAGCAGACATCCTCCCAAACACTTAAATACCTAAGTTCCATGAAAAAAGGTTGCAATGCTCCAGAATTTTTAAATTTCTATCATAGATACAAAAAGATCTATAGGAAGGTGCTGATTGCTGCAAAAATTCATTTAATGACAAAATAATATATAATACAGAGAATAAAAGCAAAGCTGTCTGGGATATTATAAAAAGGAAATGGGGAGAGGCAAAGAAATGCAGAATAACATACTGCTAAGAGAGGGGGATAAGGTACTAAATGATCCACAACACTTAGCAAACTATGTAAATGAGCATTTTTCAAGTGTAGCCGAGAAGTTACAGCAAAAATTCTCAAAAACAAATATACCAGCTGTAAGTAATGTTGCACTAAATACAATGATGTTACTTCCAACCACAGAGAATGAAGTCAATAAAACTGTTCAAAAAATAAAAAATAAAAAGTCAGTAGGCTTAGTTGAAGTACCAATGTGTGTACTGAAACAGTGCATAGAGATTATACAAGGCCCCTTAACAAACATAAAAAATGAATACCTCACATCAGGGACATTTCCAGAGCAGTTAAAACAGGCAAGAGTTGTACCTTTGCTTAAGAAAGGTAATGCAGAAGACATAGAAAATTACCAGCCCATTTCCCTGCTGTCACCATTCTCAAAAATAATAGAAGCAATTATGAAAGACAGATTCACGAATTACCTGAATAAATACGAGGGTTGGAACTTTGATAGAGGCAACTATTTATTTACAGCTTGTACAAAATAGATACATGTTTCAAACTTTTACTGACCTTCAAAGTAGTCACCAGCATTGTGTATAACCCGTTGCCACCGATGTGGAAGTCGTAGGATACTCTTAGCAGTGCCAGTTGTGTTGACAGTTCAAGCAGGGCAGTATATTGCCCAACAAATTTGTAGCAGTTCTGAAGTGAATGCTGTGAAGTGTTTCCTTCAGTTTAGAAATCGAGTTGAACTCACAAGCGATTAAGTCAGGGGAGTGCAGTATGTGGTATAGCACTTAGCAGCCCCATCACTCAAACAAATCAGTAACAGCTTGCACTGTATGCGTTTGAGCATTGTTCTGCAAAGTGATGGTCAGGTCCTGCAGAAAGTGTCATCACTTCTGTCTCTAAGCTGGTCATAGGTTGTGTTCCGAAAATGAACAGCATAGAGACAGAAGTGATGACACTTTCTGCAGGACCTGACCATCATTTTGCAGGACAATGCTCAAGCACATACAGTGCTGATTTGTTTGAGTGATGGGGCTGCTAAGTGCTATACCACCTACTGCTCTCCCCTGACTTAAGCCCTCGTAAGTTCAACTTGATTTCTAAACTGAAGGAAACATTTCACGCCATTCCCTTCAGAACAGCTACAAATTTGTTGGTCAATATACCACGCCACTCGAACTGCCAACACAACTGGCACTGCTAAGAGTATCCTATGACTTCCATATCACTGGAAACAGGTTACACACAATACTGGTGACTACTTTGAAGGTCAGTAAAACTTTGAAACATGTATGTATTTTGTATGAGCTGTAAATAAATAGTTGCCACTATTAAAGTTCCAACACTCATACAATCTTTTAAGCAAATCACAGTTTGGTTTCTGAAGTGGCAAAAATACGGAGTCAGCCATAGTAGAATTCACAAAGGTTGTACTTGATGTTCTTGACAAAGATGAGTGTTTCACAGGAATATTTTTGGATTTTTCTAAGGTCTTTGGTATAGTTAACCACAAGATCCTATTAAATAAATTAGAAGCATTAGGAATAAGAGGGGTACCTAATGATTGATTTTGATCATACCTAGCAGATAGGGTACAAAGAGTAGAGATAACACATACTTCAAATAGATCCAGAACCAAAATACATTAATATAAGGGCTCCACAAAGTAGCATATTAGGACCAATACCATTCCTGATATACATCAATGACTTTCCCAGTAGTGTTACTCATGGTGAAAAAATTCTCTTCACTGATGACAGCAATATTATAGTCACTGAGAAAACAAGAGAACTCCTTGCCGAGAAATCAAATGAAACTCTCAAGGAAGTTTATGATTTGTCAATAAGCAATAAAGTGACATTGAACATAAAGAAAACTAATGCCATTAATTTCAGTTTGAAGAGGGAAAATGACAGTGTTAAATTAAATGTAGATGGCACCTCTGTAGACTGTGTAACAAACGCAAAATTTCTAGGAATGAATATTGAATCGCAGTTGAAATGGTGTGAACACACAAAGGTACTTGCAAACAGAATGTCATCAGCATGCTATGCCCTTAGAATCCTATCATCAGTGTGTAACATGCAGTGTCTTTTAGTTACATGAACACAGTTTTCAAACTCCAGAAAAGAGCCATAAGAATCATAATCAAAAATGGTACTCGAGCTCATTGTCAAGATCTGTTCAAAACACTGGTGATGTTAACTGCTCTGTGTGAATACATTTACCAGTCAGTTGTACACATCAAAAATAGCATTGGTAATTACTGCACAAACAGTTCTGTCCATGACCATGGAACAAGAGCTAGACTCAACTTACACTTGCCAAGAAAAAATGAACAGCATTCTCTACCAAGGGAATAAAACTGTACAGTAAATTACCAAAAGAGATAAAAGAAATTGCAAAAATACACTTATTTAAAAAGGCAGCTAAAAAGTACCTGTTATGCTATCCATTTTATACATTAAAGGCGTACTTAGATAAAACAGAGTAGGGGTTTGGTAAAAAAAGATGTTATACAAATAAATAATAATGATTATAAAACATCCAACATTCCACATAACACCATCACACTATGTTTTTTCCTTCTTTTTTCCTTTTCTAGAAAAACTTACCCCAAAGCCATGCATTGCACTATATTAACACCACTATCTCTTTCTAAGCTCAACATCTCACTCATTATAGAGGGATGCTGACTCAGTTTTTCAGGATAGCAAATGGAAAATTGTGGTGCAGAAAATGGCTCAGAGTTCACCAGTGTCTGTGTGCATGTGTGTGTGTAGTGAGAGAAGTGTTATGAAACAATGTGTGTGTGTAGTGTGTGCAGTGACTGATAGTGAGATATGAACAGAGGGGCATTACATTATTTAATAAGTAATTTGTAAAAAAAAAAAAAAAAAAAAAAAAAAAGTATTGTATACAGTACCAGGAGTAAATCTAATTCTAATGATTGTCTCTAACTAGAAGTCTGTAAATTTATGTGTATATGAATTAGTTTATTTTAAATTGGTCTAAACTTGTAAATACTTTGAAATGTCCTATATCCCTCTAAAAAGAGATCTATGGATGAATAAAGCTGCTGCTGCTACTACTACTACTACCACTACTACTACCACTACACATGTCCACAACACTCCAGTTTTGTTTCCAAGGTATCACCGTAAACATGGAACTCATTAATTTTATTGAAAGCTTTAGAGTCCCATTGCTTAGGTACTTTGTATATCTAACATTATAAATGAGCACCAACCTCTGAAATATTTGTTAGAGCTCCATCACACTCCATACCTCAACTGTAACCATCTTAATTCTTAGAACACTGATGTTCAATATGTCCTTCAGGTGTGGCAGTAATTAGATAAGTACTCAACATCAACAACTTTTCCATTCTCCAGAGAAGTAGCACTTACAACACCATTCAAGGAATGATTTTCTCGATGTTGCCATGTCCCATCAAGTGCAACAGCAATGTCCAGTCCCTGGTTCCACTAATATTTACAGTTTCTTCTACTGCACATTTCATAGATGCTTTACACACAACCTTCAAGGCACCTAAAGTATTTTATGTACTTGCTGAACCTACTGGGAGGAGGAGGAAGGTCCACCAAACCACAAAACGTTTGAGCAGCCTTTTTTTCCTTTTCCTATTGCACGCATTGCATACACTAACTTCAAATTCACATCATACAAATTATGCACAATGTTCAAAGTCCTTTTCAAGGTAGATTTATTGCAGGATCTACACAGAGCAACTAATTTTGATGCTAAACCCTTCCTGCTAATTTGTTGTTCAGTTATTTCCAGATAGCCTACACCATCACATTGTTTACATTTTGCCATTTCCTTTATCAAAGAAGATAAGATGCCCACATCATCAACAACAGATCCGCTACAAACAGTGTCATTGTTAACATAAAAATTTGAATCACCAAGGGGTTTCTTCCCTGAAGCACTGATACACAGGTTACTTTCAACAGTGTGGCTTGCTTTGTTTGTGGACTGGTTACCATGGAATTTCTTTTCATTCAATTTCTTGATGCATGGCATAGTTTGTATTTATTGCACACTAAAGGATATGTACTTCCACAAATATATGTAGCACTTGGGCAACAAACATTCAGTAACATGTGAACAAATTGCTTCAGCAAAACAAAAGTAAATACTAGACTGTAACTTTAAAATTTGGAATATATAAGTCATTCTTCATTTGAAACCCTATAATGTATATATCAATCTAATCAAGAAATACTATAGAATTTAATAAAGTTATTTAAAAAATTCAATTTTTCCATCATTTATAAGTAACCTGTATCCTTAAACAGGAAGGAAATAATAAAAAGGAAAATATCATCTTGAACTGTGACAACAGGAGTATTCCTGACCATCAACACACTGCAGATCCCTTCAGGCAGTACTATTTTAAAATTCATACCACACTTGTCTTGCCATCAGCTAAAATAGAGGGCATGTCCTTTAAATTCACTGCTGCCATCTCATCAGAATATAAATCACACACTGTTAAAATGTGAGACATGCACTCCAAAAGCCCCACAAACTGGTAGGTCCTCTTGCTGGATTGAGAAGCCATGGGTCAGAGGACTATGACCTATACAGGGATGGGTCAGAGCCAATTCATCCTGTCTTTGTGACTAGAAGGAGGATCACCATGGCTGGACATTTGATTTCCCAGAAAGCATGTTATTTTCTGACACTCCCAGCCCCTCTGCTCCTCCCTTTCCCCACTAGCTTATGACTTTCTGGCTCAACAGTGGGGAAACGGTTTGTATGGGGCAGCACATTTCTACAGTGTGTCCCTGAAAAGCTTCATTGGCTGCTATGCCAGCCTTCTCACTTCCCTGTATTACAACATGGCCTAGTACCCGGAGAATACTGTGTCCTTTCCCTTGTCATATAGAAACATCAAGGAGTCTTGTACCAATGGGAGAATCTTTTCTTCTGGGTACATCTGTGAAATCACCTATAGGGCACTGGAGGAATCAGAGCAGATGAAAAAATTCTTCCTTCTGTCACACCTCATCAGCTCCAGCGCACTCAGGGTCATTTATACTGGATCGCTTAGACTGTAAATTCAGTTGATTGGAGAATCTTGAGGACACATCCAGGGCAAACTACTGAGCAGCTGAGTGACTCTCATTGTTTAGAACCATCAGTGTACACTGAACTGAAATTGTGGAGATTGTATAAAACATTGATAAAAAGATTTAAAAATAACACTAGATATAATATCTGTTGTTAAAAATTTGTCATGTAGAAAAGAACTATTAGTCTCTTGAGGAGAAAAGGCAATGATTTGCTTCAACCTTGGTGTAAAACATTAATATTTGCCACAACCATATTTTAAAGGCAACTCTGCAAGAATTCCAAAAGAGCTTCACTGCTCTAACATAATTATTAAAAGTTGCTTCATAGGTGGGCAAACAGTAGTATGATGCACAGGTGATCGTGGTAGGTAAGAGGTCTTGCACATTTGTACCATCAGCAGTAGCTACCTTATGTTAAGTGGTTGTTCCATAGCTCTAGCCACAAATTCTGGGAATAGGACTGGTCCTAAGTGCCTCTGTAGCCAGCCTGATTCTTCATGGTGAACTGGGTCAAGGAGTTTCAAGTATGCTCACCAAACAGTCTCATATATTTACAATGAGAATCGAGGTGGGGTCATATAAAGCCTCTAAAAATTGGAGCAAACACTTTGTCTGCTCCCCATGTCATGTGGCTTACACATTTTAAAATACTGCATGCTTTGGAGACCATGGTTTCATATCTCAGCAACCAACTTTCTTTTTCATCAAACATGAGGCCCAGGAACCTTATTGCATCTTTAAAAGTTATAATGATGCCCCTTGTTTTAATTTCTAGAAGGTTAACAATGCTTCTGGAACTGTTAAAAAGAACATACACAGTAGAAAATTTATAAACAATGTTGTCTGCCCATTTCTCAGGCTCTTAATGGTTAGCTGGGACTGTTGTGTGGTTGCTGGAAAACTGGAAAAAGAACAGAAGATTGAAAACTCATCTATGGAGAAGGAGCACTGCACAGGGCTCCTTACCATGGATGCAATACCACTTATACCTATTAAAAAGATGGTCACACATCAAACATTAACTTGAGGGACACCATTCTGCTGTATAAAATGACCTGAGAGGACATTATCAACTCAATATTTAAAATAATGTACAGACAGAATGAACTGTAGCAAAACTGTAAGACATCTCCCAAAGCCCAATAGGTGGAGCTGTTTGATGGTATTATACCTCGAGGTAGTACTGTAATGATAAGGTCAAAAAATATACCTATTAGGTGGTGCCTGTGCAGGAGAATCTGTTGTATAGCCACTTCCAGCAGAGTCAGGTTATCAGTGGTAGACTGGTACCTCCTGAACCCACTCTGAAAGAATCGGACAAGGCTGTGATTGATCATCTGCTCCAATGTATTTCCCATGTGGCTGGTGAGGGCAACACTATGGTAACTACTTGGGCTTGTATAATCCTTCCCATGTTTGAGGAAGGGTTAAAACATCTTCCTTCTATGAGTTAGGAAATTGTTCTGTTTTAAAAACAAAATTAAAAAGTTTGAGGAGGATTCTTTTTGTGTTTCCATTGAGGTGCTTCAGCACACTGTAATGAATGCTGTGGTGTCCTCATGATATATCAGTTGTTGCAGACAGTGCAGACTCACACTCCCACATTGAGAAATGATGGTTGTAAACTTCCTTGCTGGTAGAATTAAAGCCTATATTACCCTTCTCAGTGGTTGTTCGATGTTGACGGAAAGCTGTGTCCTGTCTGGAGTTAGCCATTATGCAGTAAAGTCTGGACAATTGTTCTGGAGAATACCATTCTTCATTACAGCAGTACCTGGGCACCTGACCATTTGCCTGATACTCTCCAATTGGTCTCTCATATAATCGACAGCATAGTGAAATGGTGTATACAGTTCAATAGTGTCTGCCACTTTTTTCTCTTGCTCTCTTTTATACTATGACAGCATTTCACTTTCACAACCCAAAAGGCTGTGAGGGCTTCAACTGATGGTATGAATTTGAGCATATGCATGGCTGCACACCTCTCCTAAATTGTGGAGTAACATTCTGCACTCAACTGCAGGACACTGTCCTGAGAACTTAGAAATGAATGTATCGGCCGTATGGTGGATCATTGTGGTGACATGATCCACCTATTCCTGCCATTCCTGGACACTGTCTCGACGTACAAATATTGCAAGTTAGCTATACAATGTCCAGTTCACCTTGCTGAGCACCCAACTTGGTGACTCTTTCAGGAACTACTCTTTCTGGCAGTTGATCAAGATTGGGAAGTGGTTACTGGAATGTAGACCATCTGCCACTTCCCACAGAGCAGTGTGCACGGGAGTGGGTGAACATAATGAAAAGTTGATGGAAGAGAATGACACTTAGCACTGCTGAAGCACATTTTCTGGCCCATATTCAGAATACACAAATCTTCAGCTAATAAGAGACTTCCAACAACTTGGCCTCTGTGACAGGTGGTAGAAGATCACTGTAACACACGGTGTGCATTAAAATCCCCACAGACAAGAAATTGGAAAGGGTAGTTGTGTTGTAAGGTTGGTGAGTCCCCTGGTCAATTGGCTCATCAGAAGGCAGGTAGAAGAAACATGCAGTAACTCTGTATTGCAAATGCGCTCTAATAGCAACTCCTTGGAGGCTGTTATTGACAGAGAGAGGTGAGGATTTGTCTGTATTGTCAACAAAGATGGCTATTTCTCCTTTAGATCTATCCTCACTAGGTCATCTATTCTCTGGAGGTTCTAACTCTTTAGCACACATACATCAGAAAGTTTGAAATGTGTTTCTTGTAGACATGAACACAAAGGTTTTCCTTGAGCTAGGAGTCAGACCTGCTCCACATGTGCCATGAACCCATTTACATTCCATTGTAAAATAGGAACTGTCTCAACTGTGAGGTTCATTACTTTCTTTGCCCTTACGAGGTCTGTTCAAAAAATTCTGGAACATTTGTAATTTTGCGCCAATGGTGTGTTGGAGTGAAATGTGGTTGGCATCCCTGCATACATTTGTGTTCAATGTGTAAGTACTGGAAGTTTCATTGTTGTATGTCTGTTAGTTATTGTTCAGTGCAGTATTGAGTAGAATGTTGTGTTGCACAGTTTACGAATTTCTAGATGGCAGAGTTAGAGGAGGCATCTGCGTTAATTTTGCATGAAACTCAAGAAAATCTTTACAGATACACACCAAATGATGCAGGAAGCCTATGGCGATGAGTATTTAAGCCATACTTGGTGTTATGAATGGTTCACATAGTTTAAAAATGGCTGCACAGAAGTTAAAGATGACCCTGATTCAGGACGCCCTTCGATGTCTGCCATTTGTGCTTCTGTCAAGAACGTCAGCAAAATTGTGCATACCAGTCGAAGACTGACTGCTTGAGAAATTGCAGAAAAATGTAACATTTCAGCTGAATCATGTCATGAAATCCTGACACAGCATCTTGGAATGCATCATGTTTCCACCAAGTTCGTCCCATGGACCAGAGAGACCTTTGCCTCATAATTTTTGAAGAGCTTTTGGATTGCGTAAATGAGAAGGAGATGTTCCTAAAGAGACCATAATTGGTGATGAGATGTGGGTCTACAGTTGCAATGTTGAGACCAAGGTTCAATCTTCATAATGGGTCAGGAATGGTTCTCAAGGACCAAAAAAAATCTTGTCAGGTGAGGTCAAAAGTCAAGGCCACGCTGATAGCTTTGACTTTGAAGGATAGGTTCATCATGAATTCATGCCACAGGGATGAACTCTTAATCGATGGTACAATCGGGACACGTTGCAAAGCCACAAAAAAATGTGAGAAGGAAACAGCCTGAAACATTCATCCCTGTTTGTGCATGACTATTGCACAAAAATGAAATAACTGTGCTGCCTCATCCCCTGTACTCTCCAGCCCTCGCCCTTGCAACCCTGTTGAAAGGATGAGATTTGCAACGATAGATGAGATAAGAGAAAATTCACAGATGGCGCTTCATCTCCAACAAGAAACATACTCAGGATTCTTCCAGAATTGGAAAGGGCACTGGGAGCAGTATATCAATTCTGGAGGAGAATATTCTGAAGGAGACCATGTATAACAAGTAAAAGGTAAGTGCAGAAAAATTTTGTGGACAAAGTTCTGGAATTTTCTGAACAGACCTCATGTCTTTCAGTCAAGACAGAGATGTTGTGACACCAAGGGGTTTGTTGGAGAGACTCATTGGTCCCCTCGTGTATATTTTAATGTCATTATTGTCTGTGGTGTGCTCTGCATTAGAATCATCACACAAGACAAGTGGAGCATGGTCTGATGGCTTTTGACCACTTAGGTTCAGTCTAGATCTCTTCAACATGCCTTTTTCCGTAGACGAAGAGGGTGGTGGTTTTGTCATTGCAGAGACGCTGCTCAACTTTGGTTTGTCAGTCTGCAATTGGACTTGGGGCTTGAGGAATTAGTCTGTCTGTGATCTTTACTAGTTGTGAGAGGGAAATGAGTGCCTTTACTGCGATGTCACCACTGCGAGTGCACTTGCATGTGCAAGTGTTTTTGGTAGTTTCTGTTGGCAGAGTCTGTGTTGAGGAGTCCCTTTCCTGAAATGCAGTTTTGGCCACTTTAACAAATGAAGTTGTAAAAAAAAAAAAAAGGGTAGTTTCTGACCTGCATATATTCTCTCTCTCTTTTTACAGGTATGGTATCCACTTTGGGACTTTTTATCTCTTGGATAGTCTTTTCATCCAGGAATACTAGGCATTCATAGCTCCAAATGGCATGGTTGCCTTTGTAGTTCACGCAGCCAATGAAGGCTGAGATCACTGAGGTGCTCACTATTTAGAATGAGGTGGGGGGGGGGGGGGGGGCACATGTGGCTATGTCATAAACACTACAGATGCAGTGAGCATTACTCCCAGCCACAATGAATGTACAGCAGTTATAGAGGGGTATTTTTCAGACCTCATTCAATTGTACTTCAAGGATGGGAGATATTTGTTGAAAAATGGCAGTGAGACAAGGGCTTTCATTGTGAAAACCATTGAAAAGGTTAGGAATTCTCAATAACCAATGGAGATATTCAAGTAGGTAATTATTAGAGGAGATATCATAATTTTGTCAGAAACAGCAGAAGACTTGGAAGAGAAGTTGAACAGAATGGATAATCATGGAAAGAGGTTATATGATGAACAGCAAGAAAAGTCAAATGATGGTAATGGACTGCAGTCAAATTAAATCAGTAGATGTTGAGGGAATTAGATAAGAACATGAGACACTAAAAGTAGTAAATGAGTTTTGCTATTTGTGCAGCACAATAATATGGTGGCAGAACTAGAAAGGATATATGGTTAAACCAAGCACATGCAGAGTTGACTTGACACTATAGGAATACCACTGGATGAAAGTCCATGGAAGTCTAGAAACATAGCCAGTTGTTGTCGTACTATAAGAGTCCTGTGTACAAATGTTTCCATAGACATGATCCCAGCAAAAGTGGCCGCTCTGGGCTGAGGAGCTCAATTAAACACAGCCATTGATCAAGGGGTTCCACCACTTGACATGATGTGGTCCAGCAGCACGCCATACACTGATAGTGCCGCTTACAGTGAATTTGCATTGATTGTGGTGCTCCCTGGGCTGAGGACCAGGAGTGATGGTCAGTCACTGGCAGCTGTAATAATTCCATATTGCTCTCAGAGTCAGTTAACAGCATCCCTCCCTGCATGAGACGGCATGTAGAAGAGGAATTGGTCCAGGTTATGCCAGCTCTGCCCCAGATGTGGGGGTGCTGCTGCTAGATGTGGGAGGTTCTGCATCTCAGTGTCAACAACCTCAAGCTGCTCCATTGGATTCTGGTTACTGTTGGATAAGGTGGGGTCCACGTCGCTTGTGGAAGGCTGGTCAGGTGCCACTGGTTCTGAAACAGAGAGACTGGTGGCTTTCAGAGCCTAGTCCATGCTTCATTGCTTATGGAGGGTATGCTGCTGGTGATGAAACCTGGGGTGCAGCTGCTGCAGATTTAGCCAGTCCATAGGTTTTACAGTATGTTTGGGGCTTCTGTAGGTGAGCTGTAGCATAGCTGGTTCTGGTGTTGCCTCCAGTGTTGCACTTTGGCAGTGACCTCACACATCCGGTGGCCATGTACTTCCCATATGGTGGCTGGAAACCAAGTCAGTTAGTGCCCAAACAATTGCACCCACACCAGGGCACCTGCCTGTGCCGGCTGTAGCCTGGGGCTGATTGTGGTCTGGCAGTGACAGCAGAGTGAGGAGAAACTGGAACTGTCACCCATGAAGTCACTTGGCCTGGCCCTTAACTGATATGGATGTGGCTCTGTAGGTGGCTAAAAACAACATAATAACATCTTCTGATGCTGTGGACTTTATTATTGCCCCAATTTTCACTTTGAAAGTGTACACCACGTGTTCCATCACTCAAATGGATTGGGTGTGAAATGGTGCTGTGAGAAGATGTATTATGCCTACTGCTCACAGAATTGTGAATACTGGGTGGACACAAACTGGGGTCCATTATCCAAGACAATGACCTTCAGAAGGCCCTATATGGCAAAAATTTGCAAAAGGGCTTGGTCATGTTTACTGTTGTCTTTGAACACACAGTTCTGACAGTTGAGAATTTAGAGTATGCATCCATCTCTGTGAGCCACAAATAATTCAAAGAAGGGCCTGTGAAGTCAACATGGAGACATTCCAAATAGCTCGATAGTGGCCAGGGAGAAAACATCTCGGGTGGCGGGGTTTGCTACTGACCACACTCAGTACAGGAATGTACCACGGTTTCAACATCTTTATCGATGGCTGGCAATATGCATGATCCCATGCCATGCCAGCAGTTTGATACAGGAAATACCTCAGTCACCACAATGCAGGAGCACAAGTGCTATGGGGCAGAGAACCAGACAAATCATCCGCTCTTGTGGGTAAATGCTAATATCACCCTTTCTTAAGCCATTTGGCAACTCTAGTCTGAGTCACGACAATCACTGCATTGAGGGGAAATTCATCAATAGCATAAGAAGACACAGAATCCACTTGAAAAATGACGACTTCCTTGATGTTGAAATGTGGACCTGTGTCTGCAGGGAGTTGGGCAGGGCATTGGCATTAGTGTGGGGCCTTGTAGGTGATGCTGTATTTATAGGCAGATCAGAACAATGGCCTCTGTTGTAGTCTTTGTGCTGTCCAGTCTGGCATAGTGGTACAAGGAGCAGACAGAGCAATCAACGCTTTGCGGTCTGTCAGCAAGTGGAACTTTACACCTTATATATACATGTGGGATTTCTTTACCAACTAAACAATAGCCAAAGTCTCTTTCTAGATTTGGAAATAATTTCATTGTGTGGCACTGAGCAACTTTGAAATGAAGGCAGAGGGGTGTTGAGAACCATCTGCTGCCTTTTAGGATGGCACTGCACCTACTCTGTGCTGTGAGGTATTTGTGGTGAGAAACAGTGGCTTACCAGATGAAAATGGAACAAGGCACGGTACAGATTATAGGGCTCGTTTGACAGAGCAGAAAGCTGCATCACAATCTGGAGATCACTCAAATTTTGCCCCTTTTTTCTGCAACATGTTGAGCAGGTGGGCAATTTTGTCAATATTGGGAATGAAACAGCTATAGTCAACTTGGCTGAGACCAGTTTGTTGATACTGCACTGTTGGCCACAACCTCACCTCTGCTTGCACCACTTCATCATTATCAAAGTGTAGTCCTCCAAGACATTCTTTGAGTTTTGGAAGCAGATGAAAATCAGATGGAGCCAAGATGGTACTGTATTGAAGATGATAGATGACTGTGAACCCAAGTCATCGGATCCATGCCGATTTGTGGACAGAAGTTTTCCCGTCTCAAGGAAATTTATTATATTTGAACTGAGAATTTGCAACATATCGATGTTAGGATATTGGTCTGTAATTTTGAAGATCCATTCTTTCAGTCTTTTTATACACAGGAATCACCTGCACTTCTTCCAGTTGCTTGGGATTTAGTGTTGGGCAAGAGATTTGCGATAAATGCGAGTTCTGTCTGTAAAACTGAACTGGGACTCCATCCTCACCTGCAATTTACTTGTTTACAACTCTTTCAGTTGCTTTCTGTCCCAGGGATGACTATTATTGCGTTCTCCATATGGGAGACTGTTCTCCATATGGGAGACTGTGAGACAGTTAAACAACAGTATGTTCGTATGATCCTCCTCCATGAATAATTTCTTAAACACAAAATTTAAAATTTCAGCTTTCTTTTTGCTGTCTTCTTTTGCCACACCAGACTGATTACCAAGTGGCTGGATAGAAGGCTTCAATTCACTTAGCAATTATATGTAGGACCAGAATTTTGTCTGATTCTGAGCAAGCTGTTTTGCTAAGGTACGACAGTAGTAGTCATTGTATGTTTCGTACATTGATCTTCTTACAGATGCATGAATTTCCACTAACTTTAGCCTGTCATCATCTGCACATTCTTTTTTGAGCGGAGAATGCAACACTCTCTGCTTCCTCAGCATTTTCTGAATTTTACTATCAAACCACGGTGGGTCCACTTACTCGGCACATACGTCTCCAGAGTGTGACTTACAATCAGTTTAAACTCTGCCTATAATTCTCTTGCATCCATCTCAATGGAACTAAATTAAGTCCTTTATTGTCTAAGTTGGATGCTAAGAACTGCTTGTCTGCTGTTTCCAACAAAAATACTCTACCAGGCTTCTTGGTGGATTTATTAACTTTTGTAACCATCATTGCTATGACGACATCAAATCACTAATTCCTCTCTCTATACAGACATCGTCAATAAGGTTAGGCCTGTTTATAGCTAGGAGATCCAAAATATTTCCATAGGTTGTAGGCTGTCAAACTAACTGCTCATGACAGTTTTTGGAAAACTGTCTTCAAAAGTATTTCACAAAACAGTCTGTCCATATCTTTTGCAATGCATCCAAAGACGTCTCAGTCTATACACTGTAGGTTAAAAATTGGCTTTGGTTTACTCATCTTCAATTAACTGCAACTGCAGTTCTTTATGACGTATGACATAATACAACCAGGTTTTAGGGTTCAATCAGTAAACGCAAAACCTCTATAGGAGCATGTCATTGTTTGTTTGTGTGTCCATCTGTTACGACTCCTTTTTCTCAGGAACAGGTAGAGGTATCAAGTCAAAATTTATATAAATTGCTAAATTATACGGTCCCTTGGTGGTGCAAAAAATGTAAGCTTTTAAGTCAATGGTCATTTATATTGCATATTTTGATACTCGCAAACTCACACACAAATGCAATAGTTTTATTTGGCCTAAGCTTGTTCTAGAGTTCACTCACTTCATTTGTTTTATTAATGGAAGAAATTGAGGGCAAAATATAGAACAAGAACAATGCTACAAAAAACCTGTTAAATTTTTCGTACAATAATTCTTAATTTCCACTTTGAAGAAAGGAATGGCCAACAAGTTGTAAGATTTTATCACACAACAAGATAGAAAGAGTATCTGACCTTTTTAAGTTTCAGAGAAAGACAAAGAGTTCATTTATCAGAGGATGTACAAAAGGAATAGGAAACAATATTGGCAAATGTTTCTATCAAAGGGACAACAACAACAACAACAAAAACAACATGCCAACTCCATGGGTGCTGAATTAAAGTTATTAATAACTGAAAATGTTAAGTCATAGAATCAGTTATTCTTGTAAATGAGACAAGATTTTAAGTTAGTTATATCCTTTAGTTTATTATACTCATTAACTGATGATTAATCCATTTGTGGTGTTTGTGAGTTTAGACTACAAATAGCAATTAAAATCAAATGGTAATTTTTGCAGTCTGCACCAAAGTTAAGCACACGATTTTAGAGTCTTGGTCGGTGGATTTAGTCATTTAATTCATTACTCCCCAAGCCACCTTACTTTATGTGCTCTAGAGAATGTACTACCTGTACCAGTGTCTTGTGCTCCCCCTCCTGTTTGAATATTAGCAGAGCTTTACAATCTGCCACAGCAACATGTGCTTTGCATCTCCCTTAGGACACTATCTGCTTTGCCCACTTTGTTGTCATTGCTACTGTTGGTAGACTGCTTGCCTAGAATTCAGGGGCATATCCAGTTTTCTGTGTGTTAACAATTACATAAAAGAAGTTACTCAAAAAAAGGTTGTGAATGTTATACATTTCAAGACATTTAAAACATTTTTGTCTAAAATAAAACGCATTTTTGTAATTGTTTGATATTTTAAAGTATCAAAACTGCTTGAAACAGTAGTTTTTGAAGATTTTTTCCCCTTAACGTTTGAGGGGAGGATCCCTGGGTCTTCTTTCTCTTCGCAGTAACTGCCCCCACCCACAAAACTTCATTAATCCATCCCTGGCTGACACATATCTGTTACTTCACAGTATGTTAATAAATACCTCAAAGTACACTGATCTTCAGCTGAATCAGATTTACAAGTAATTCTACAAATTCACAGTTTCCTTAAAATTCTAGAGAGAAATATATAAGTTAGCTATTTTCTGAATGTTGCAACCCAGGACTCAAAATATTTACTGAAATACCTAAGAAAACATTTTTAAACAACAGTCAGTAGATGTCAGATCTCATTAAAGAATAATCCTGTATTATCTTTTCACAAATTCTCTAGCTTAACTGCATTGACTGCAACTTTTGTTATCTAGTTTACTGATTCACATATAGATTGACTTTCATAACTGAATACATGGTTTTCTGCTCACTTCCAGGAACTTGCTGGAGGTCCAGAAATCAAAGAAACAAAAGAAGTACAAGAAGAAGAAATGACTGTTCTTTTCATAGAGCTATATGAGAAGAGTGAGACCGACTGCATGGGCCTCATGCAAAGTCATCCTTTTGACCACAAATTTCAGTGGATGGATCTTGTGAAGGAAGCACATTCCAAATTGCACAGTGTGTATACAGACAACGCACAGGCCAGCAACCTATAGAATAATACCCACGTTTGTATTTACTTTGAGTGGAACCATTCATTCAGTAATGAGCAGCACCTACAGATCTTAGAATTCATCATTTAAAAATACTAAACCATAACAGGAAAATGATGGAATTATGTGATGTGAAAATCTCAAATTTAGTAAATTTTGAGCAAAACTTAAAAGAGGGTGAGCAGAGAAACCACGTCCATATACCTGCCAAGCAGAAAAAATTATCAGCATGATTTATTCATAGTAAAATAATAAAGACTCATAATACTGTCAGGTCTAGTGTGGCAGTGGAATAGGTAGATTGGAATGTACTACCATTCTTGTGGTGCTCAAAGAAAATCTTTATTTCCCCTTCATCACTTATAATTTGCACCTGTATACAGAGAAGTGTTAATGATGTACAGAGTCTTCAATTTGTAACACATTCAATGTTTCTTAAGAGAAGCTGTCTGTAATCTCATTAAGCAATCATATGAGTGTGAATGAGTCTTCTTATCCATTAGAGAATTTTGGTTACTGCCCCACTGATAGCACTGTGCTTCCTCAAATAATCACACTGACAGCACTAAATGTCCAATGTGTATCCATTTACCTTACTTTACTGTACCAATATAAGCAACTATGGCTCTTCAGATCATTGCTAGTCCATGAAATTAATGAAATAGTATTTTAATATATTTTGCTTGTCAATTCAGCAAAGTCTTATGGTAATGTATTTGGTATTTCACACCTTATAGCGAAAACATGTATTGCATAGAAAAGAATAATGAGAGTGCTACATGGTGCTCACATAGAGATGTCTTTTAGGCACCACTACACATTTTCTGAGAAATTTTTCATCAAAATCTGATAAGAATTTTAATGTTTTCAATCACAACAGACAAAAAATATCTTTATTACTAAGCACTACAGCTGTCAGTGGCTCAGAGAGGAGCACAACATGTGACCACAAAAATCTTTCATCACTTACTCACTAACGTAAAATATATGAAAGTAGTACAGAAAATTTAAAGACTTGCTTCTATAGTGTAACACACAGCATGCTAGCTTGCAAGACTGAAAAGTGAGCCAGATTCTAGATCAAACCCAAACAGCGGATTAACGACAACCTGCCTGACTGATTTTTATGCGGTTTCCCATGCTTGTTTATGCAAATGCTGGGCTGGTCCTCACATTCTACCTCAGAGAACACAATACACAAACTGTTAAAAATATGATAATACACAGAACAAAGTTTACACAATTCACAGACAGATGTGTGAGATGGCATACACAACTTTCTTCGCTAACGTTACCCTGCTGATTTCAGCATCATGAAGGACATCCAGCTGTAAAGCTAATGCAGTGGAAAATTGCCAAATCTTAAAAAAAGCACACCCTGCACAGGAAGGGGTAAGCACTGGGGAAATGAAGAAGAAGAAGAAGAAGAAGAAGAAGAAGAAGAAGAAATCATTCTTCTGGACTTGTGCTATTCTGGAAATGAATTTCAATTAGAAACTAGTAGTATGTTTAGTAAGGGTGTCTCCAAGTGTGAACTTAATTGAAACATCCACATTCAACATGTTGATTGCCACATGCATGGTGATGGATGTTTCACTGCCATGTCATGGCATTATGTGTAAAGCCACCAGTGGCCTCATGGCAGTCAATGAGTTAAGATTCAGGAAATGATTCATTTCTGAATAAACAAAACCTAGAAGCAGTCATTCTTTACCAAATCTGTATAATGTATTACCACAAACAGAGAATCATTGGTTTACATGGAAGTGTGAGAATGTTAGCAATGAAGAGAAAAGTAGACGACCATCAAAAGCGGTTGAGGTATATGTGCAAACAGTTTGTGCAATGACAAAGAGAACAGGCATTTCATGACAATGACAAATCTCATAATCACAGCCAGTTATTGTCAGAAGTAGCAGAATTCTACACGGATGCACTAAAACTGACCCTACACTCCGGTAAGAGTACAAACAATGCTAGCAATCGTGTAAAAAAAGCAGTGGAAGGTACACACATGCCAATACAATAAATGTCATTTACTGCCATTTCTGTAGCATTTTTTCTTGCACTGGACCAGAACACACATCATGGTTGCTAGATATGTCAATGTTATTCTAATAGCAGTCCCTCTTTTAAAACTGCTGTGATTTGTTATTGTATGGGCTGGAGGCATTTCTCTGACGGGGGCAGTAGTGTGCCACACAAATTACTGAATATCAGTCATATTGTCTTGTGGTTTGCTTTACAGGAAATTCCAAAGACCTTAGAGATTTCAATGCCTCGACTTTGTACCCACATTCAGATGTTGAGATTGCTTCTTACAGCATGCAATTGCAGTTGCATCCAGGCAGCAGTGAGGATTGTCACTATAGAAGACAGGGCACGTAACGATAACTTTTTCTAGAGTCCAAATCATATTTTAATATATGTAAAATGTTTTGATGTATTTCACCTTGTTGACATATGAATCCATCAGTAGTGTACTGGATCAGTTTGTACAGGTCATCTGTGGTGCTTCAGAATGAAGCAAGTTGGTGTCAGCTTTTGAATGTAGTGCTCCTTTAAGACTTTGTGATGTCAATGAACATAAAAACATCATCCATGCAGAAACATGTTTTATCTAATCACGTAATTATTTTCAATCCTCATATATTCACTATCGTATTTTCAAATTCACTGCAACCAAGAAACTTAGTGGGTACAAATGAGGACAGATTGCTCACATTTAACTCTGCTGCAAATTGCCCCATGTCATTCACCAAAGATCATAGATGGGCCAGTGTACATACTCTTACTTTGTAAGGAAGTGATAGTCAACCTGGTACAGTATGGTCATAATTCAGCTACAATTTTTTTCTGAAATGCATTCTTTATAGACTGGAATGTCTGCCACTGCAGGGTAACATGTAGCACAGTACGTGGTAGCTCAAATGCGAAATCAACCAGCTTCTTCTCAGCATGACAATGAGTGCACCTGAATGCAAATCATTCCCTTTTGGCACTCCATCACATCATCCTATTACACAGCAAATAAGATACAAAATGCTTTGTACTGTGTGTGTCAACACATTGAACATTAATTCATCTAACCCAAACTGTTGCATCTCACTGCAGTATATCTTCAAGTAATTGATTAGTCATCTTGTTTGCATTAAAATCGGTCTAAATGAATACAATATCATATAACTGCCCACTTTGCAGGAACACTAGAGCAAGTATGTAACCAACTGAGAAAATTTCTTTGCACATGCCTTAAGCATGAAGTATTTCTAGAAATACTGCACAGAAGACAATGGACATTTTAGTCTCTAGAGTGGTTGCACACTAATGTAAGCACTTATTAGTCTACATGATGAAGGTAGGACACTTCTAATTTAGATGAAATGTCATACATAAATCAGGACTGGGAAGAAATCAATATATCTCTCTCTCTCTCTCTCTCTCTCACACACACACACACACACACACACACACACACACACACACACAGAGAGAGAGAGAGAGAGAGAGAGAGAGAGAGAGAGAGAGAGAGAGAGAGAGTGTGTGTGTGTGTGTGTGTGTGTGTGTGTGTGTGTGTGTGTGTGTGTGTCAGATGTGTAGTGTGAAATAAATATGCTGTGACCAAACTTGCTGTATTAGAAGAAACAATAATTTACATGAATTTCCATAAATTGGTGTTCAAGAGATATGTAAAATTCATGGTAATGGGAATACACTGTGACACCACATGCAAAGCATCTAATTTGAGAGTAGTTACTGTGCCTGATACAGTGTGTGCACAATAATCTAGGTTACAATGTTTCTGACTGCATGTTGCAAACACTTGGTACACAGGATTTGAGTCTTAAAGACCACTATGGCACAGGAAACATTTAATGACACTATTTTTAACATATTAGAGACCAATCATTACCTAGTGGTAGCCAGTAGTAGCCTTTCCTAACTTTGGAGAAGATTCCAGGGCCAACTAACACGTAAGGGAAATATGGGCAAGGTCAACCATGTGTAAAGACCAAGCAGAATTATCTTTACTTACTATACAGCTCACAGTAGCCTCTGGGACACACAGCTCCAATTTATGTATAACATGCTTTAAGTGGTTGCTCCTTAACCACCCATATACAATCTCCCAACTTTAGCAGATTTAGTATAGTGGTGTATTATTAACTTCATGTAAGGTGTTGTAAACCCTGTACAGTGATGCTCTTTCAATTTAACGTTACACACCCCTGCGATAAGTTATAAAGCTGTCAATATCATGGAAACTGGACTGAATTGGCAGCACCAGTGTTCTCGTCTGATGGCATCCTGTTAGGTACATTTGTATCATTGCATGTGTTTTCTAAAGGTATTATCAAGAGGCACAATGTTCTCCACAATAAGCCAACTTTTTTCCTAGGTACATACTTATCTAGGTTCCATTTTATGCTAATAGTTAATGACTCAGACCAAACACGGTTGTAAAGTACCTACTAGGTACTAGCATTAAACATTTAGATGTGGCACCTTACTTGCTTCCTGAACATATATCCAATTGAAAATGCAGGTTACGCTCAGCCACATGATCCAAAATAGGCTGAGCCTCGGTAAATCCTGTACTGCCATGAGGACATCACAATTTGTACATGGATGTTCTTTTTACCCCACCAGCAGAGGCCCAGCACAAGCAATAAGTGCCAGACACAGCCCATCATCATTATGCCAAAGTCTGTTTCTATATACGAGGGTTGGAACTTAAATAGTGGCAACTATTTATTCACAACTGATACAAAACAGTTACATGTTTGCACCTGTTACTGTCTTTCAAAGTAGTCACCAGTGTTGTGTAGAACCTGTTGCCAGCATTGTGGAAGGTGTAGTATACCGTTAGCAGAGTCTGTTCTGTTGATGGTGTGAATGGAGCGGTCTACTGTCTGTTGAATCTCTGGAACAGTTCTGAAGCGAATGCCATGAAGTGGTTCCTCATCTTCGGAATCAAATCAAAGTCACAAGGGCTTAAGTCCGGGGAATACGGTGGATGGTACAGTACTTCCCAGTCCCATCGACGGAACAGAGCAGCCACAGCTTGCACTGTATGCGTCCGCGCATTGTTGTGCAAAATGATGGGTGGGTTGCATTCCTCCACAGCAGACCATCAATGCACAGTATTACTGTTCATTTTTGGTGCATCACCTGCAACCAGCTTTGCAGAAGAAGCGACAACACGTTCTGCGCAACCCACCCATCATTTTGCACAACAATGTGCGGGAAGATATAGCGCAAGCTATGGCTGCTCTGTTTAGTCAATGGGACTAGGAAGTACTGTACCATCCACCACATTGCCCGGTCTTAGGTCCTCATGACTGGTTTTATTCCAAAGATAAAGGAACCACTCCGTGGCAATCACTTCAGACTGTTCCAGAGTGTCGACAGGCAGTACACCACTCCATACGCACCATCAACAGAACAGGCTCTGCTAACAGTATACTATACCTTCCGCATCACTGGCAATAGGTTCTACACAATGCTGGTGACTACTTTGAGTGACAGTAACAGGTGCAAACATGTAACTCTTTTGTATCAGTTGTGAATAAATAGTTGCCACTATTTAAGTTCCAAACCTCATACTTAACAAGTGCCTCTAAAATATCCAACAATAATGTGTCTATCCCAACTTACAATTATAGTGAGATTACCACTACTTTCATTGTACCAACATGGAATCTGAAGAAGAATGAAATAATCTGATATTAAGAAAAAGGCTTTGCAAACAGTTTTGAACAGAATTTATTTTCACACATTAATACAGAAAGGGGCTACATGGTGTCAAATTTTTACTGTACAAACTGATTGGTTTTGTTGCGGAACATATATAACTCAGAAAATAAATTCAAGGGTAACATAATGTTACGAATATAAACAACTCCAATATCTCTTAATTAGTACACCACAGTTGTTACAGTATCGTCAAGTAGCATCCACACAATTCTGCTGAATCACTCAATCTGTAAATCTACATATATAAAAAAAAAATAGCTACCTTTACGACAGGGAAAATTATAAGAAGAGACTACTGACATGCAATTAACATGTGTACATATCACTGTTAAAGAATTATTACATTACAATGCTCTCATCTTGTG
The DNA here is from genome assembly GCF_023864275.1 of Schistocerca cancellata. NCBI lineage: Eukaryota > Metazoa > Arthropoda > Insecta > Orthoptera > Acrididae > Schistocerca > Schistocerca cancellata. The sequence goes on from NC_064629.1 coordinate 820,416,763, forward strand.
TACTTGGAAGACTAAAAGAAAAGTTTCTAATATCCAGCATAACAACGATTGAGAATAATAGTTGCACTTTTAATACTGATGGAAATAGCCACAAAATTCATATAATTTGCTAGAAGTAATGCACAAATAGATAGTGCTGTTAATTGCTATTGATTTAAAAGGAAAAAAAGTTACATCCAATGGGTACACATTAATCTGGACAGGGACTTTTATCACAGATTTTACGTAATAAGACAATTTCCATTTATAATTAGTATACAGCCTTTTCACTTATCACACATTACAGTTTTGTCTTGACATTAATTGAAGACAACCTGAAACAACATTTATGCAACAAAAAAAAAGACATAATAGAGTTTGGAAGAAGCCCACGACAAGCTGAAGCTTTCAGTCCGTCCGTGAAGCATACTCAGATGACTCAACTGGCAGCCAACTGCCCATGAAGTGCTGGGATTCGGACTGATTCCTAGTCCAACACATAGTTTTAACTTGTCACACACATCACGACATATGACTCTCAAAATACCAAAATACCATTACAAAATTACATATAAAATATCAAATGTAATAAATTACAACTAAAATAATACTAATAATAAAATATTGCCAATGATGTCATTAGAAATTGAGTGTTACATACACACCAGTTTCAATAATAATAATAATAATAATAATAATAATAATAATAATAATAAAATGAAAAGGATACTGCAGATAATAATAATAATAATAATAACAGAAGCAGAGTACCACAGGCTTCCTGTTTCAGTCAAATATTCATACATTCACACAATGTATAAGCTATGATTATTTTTTATATATATTTCAATCTGCAGATGTTTGAAGCAAATGCGTGTACTTATATTCTATAACACAAACCAATCTATGAGAGAAATAAGATGCATAATAAAGAAAAGGAAGCCTAAAATACTCATCTACTGGCGTAACAGTAAATTCTGCAACAGGAAAACTCATTTTGCTGTTGCTAATGAGGCCATAGCACGAATGAGAGCTGCATTCTCCTCACGCAGCCGATCACGTTCAAGTGCAGTCTCACGTTGTATCTGTGCTATGCGTGCTTCCAAAGTGGTAATCTTACGATCACGGTCCTCCAGTAGTGAAAGCAGTCTTCGATTCTCTTCCTGAGCTCGCTCCAGCAACTAATGAGAGGGTAAAAAAAAAAAAAAAAAAAAAAAAAAAAAAAAAAAAAAAAAAAAAAAAAAAAAAAAAAAAAATAATAATAAATTTCATTTTCATTATGCACAACACATCTTGTAAATATAAGGTACACAAGAAAAGTATGTTAATTTCAGAAGAAAAGTTAATTTTTAAACAAAGTGACTAAAATACAGCATAACCTGCAAATTTTGAAAAATACCGAGTAAGATTCATAAATTAACATATTGGCATATAAACTTAACACTATACCTCTTCTGGGTTATCTCCTGTAGGTGTACCAGGACGCTGCCGACTATGGCTGTCAGAAGCATGCACAAGACTGCTAACTGTAGAATCTGATTGGTTCAGGCTGTCAAACTCTTGATTATCTTCATCATCTGCTTCAAGATCTGATGGACTGAAACGGAAACTATTAGCTTCTGAAGAAAACATTTAGTAATTATACGGTAAAAATGTACTTCATTTCCTTAAAATATGTTTGATTTTTCACTTGCATCATGACTAATTTCATTAGAGACAGTTAACAAATTTAGATGCTCAAGGATACAGAAAGAAATAATTCCCAGCTTCATAAAAAAAAGCATTTTATATGGTGCAGAGTAAACTATGAAAAGAAACCATCAAATGACTCAAAATATGTGAAGCTGGCTCTTCCTGAATATCGGATTATGTCTTAGTACTGTATTACTTAGTTGCAATGAATTACTGACATCCTCACACAGTATAATCACAATTAATACAGTATGTAAGAACCACAAGTAATTAACCAAAAAAGTATTACAACTTTTGAAATATTATAAAAGGAAAAAGAAAACTTTATACTAAAAGTATAGTCACATTTCACTGTTACAGAGGTAATATCATATCTGCAACGCACTGACAAAGTCGAGTATAAAAGTAGGTATAAATTTAAATCAATAATTCACAAGAACATTACAGCTCCATCATTATTTCTAGAAATACACCAACTGGAAGAAATAAATTGAACTGGACAAGGAGGGACAACAATCTCCATTCATGATCAGAAGCAATGGTGAGAAACAGTCAAATCATAGGAGTGTGTGTTTCCAGATGTGTGTCACATTAAACACATCTGGGCTTGAAAGTACTGTATATACAGGGGTTCAACAAAAACCACCATCAGAAATGCATGCTTGAACATAAGTGCAGATGGTAGCCATGTCTGCAGGCTGAGCTGTTTTATTTTGCCAAGAACAGTACCTCTGGAATGTCCTCAGCACACTGGAAGTGTCAGCTCTGATCAGGACACTGTTCTATGTAGTTCTGAGTGCATTATGTGGGAGACAAGTGAATTTGAATGAGGGAAAATTGGTGGTGCTCATATTGTGGGTGCTTCTGAAGTGTTTGGTGTTTCAAGGGGCACCCTATTGAAGATTTATACTGCATGAAGAGAGAGTGGAAAAATATCATCTGCTAAGCAACAATGCAAGCAGAAGTGTGTGTTGACTGACTGACTGACAGACAGACAGACTTTGAAGAGGAGTGTAATGAAAATAAGACTGTTAGTAGCAAAACAACATAAAGGGAGCTCCATAAGCACCCAGGGATGGAATTCCAAAACCACTAGCCAGTGACGCAATTGCCCACATGAAAATGTGCTGCTGAAGCCATTAAACATTGAAGATGGAACAATGGAAGAAAGTCATTTGGTCATATGAGTCTTGTTGCATACTGTTTCCAATTTCTGAATGAGTTTATGTCCCAAGAGCAAAACATGGTGGGTGTTTTTGCAGCTTTAATGTTTCTGGATTGCACGCGAGCAGCACACGTGCAGCGCTGTGCGCTCACGAGCCGCGTGCAACGTTTGCCCGCCCCTGTACTAGAAGGTATCAGATAGATTATATAATGGTAAGACAGAGTTAGGAGCCAGGTTTTAAATTGTAAGACATTTCCAGGAGCAGATGCGGACTCTGAAGACAATCTATTGGTTATGAACTGTAGATTAAAACTGAAGAAACTGCAAAAAGGTGGGAATTTAAGGAGATGGGACCTGGATAAACTGAAAGAACCATAGGTTGTACAGAGTTTCAGGGAGAGCATAAGGGAACAATTGCCAGGAATGGGGGAAAGAAATACAGTAGTAGAAGAATTGGTAGCTTTGAGGGATGAAGTAGTGAAGGCAGCAGAGGATTGAGTATGTAAAAAGATGAGGGCTAGTAGAAATTCTTGGGTAACAGAAGAAATATTGAATTTAATTGATGAAAGGAGAAAATATAATAATGCAGTAAATGAAGCAGGCAAAAAGGAATACAAACGTCTCAACAATGAGATCGACAGGAAGTGCAAAGTGGCTCAGCAGGGATGGCTAGAGGACAAATGTAAGGAAGTATAGTCTTATCTCACTAGGGGTAGTGAGATAGATACTGCCTACAGGAAAATTAAAGAGACCTTTGGAGAAAAGAGAACCACTTGCATGAATATCAAGAGCTCAGATGGAAACCCAATTCTAAGCAAATAAGGGACAGTAGAAAGGTGGAAGGAGTATATAGAGGTTCTATACAAGGGCGATGTACTTGAGGACAATATTATTGAAATGGAAGAGGACGTACATGAAGATGAAATAGGAGGTACGATACTGCGTGAAGAGTTTGACAGAGCACTGAAAGACCTGAGTTGAAACAAGGTCCCGGGAGTAGACAACATTCCATTAGAACTACTGACAGCCTTGGGAGAGCCAGTTCTGACAAATCTCTACTATCTGGTGAGCAAAATGTACGAGACAGGCGAAATACTCAGACTTCAAGAAGAATATAATAATTCTAATCCCAAAGAAAGCAGGTGTTGACAGATGTGAAAATTACCAAACTATCTGCTTAATAAGTCACTGCTGCAAAATACTAATGTGAATTCTTTACAGACGAATGGAAAAACTGGTAGAAGCCGACCTCGGGGAAGATCATTTTGAATTTCGTAGAAATATCGGAACACGTGAGGCAATATTGACCCTACGACATATCTTAGAAGATAGATTAAGGGAAGGCAAACCTTAGTTTCTAGCATTTGTAGACTTAGAGAAAGCTTTTGACAATGTTTACTAGAATACTCTCTTTCAAATTCTTTAGGTGGCTGGGGTAAAATACAGGGAGCGAAAGGCTATTTACGATTTGTACAGAAACCAGATGGCAGTTATAAGAGTCAAGGGACATGAAAGGGAAGCAGTGGTTAGGAAGGGAGTGAGACAGGGTTGTAGCGTCTCCCCAATGTTATTCAATCTGTATATTGAGCAAGCAGTAAAGGAAACAAAAGAAAAGTTCGGAGTAGGTATTAAAATCCATGGAGAAGAAATAATAACTTTGAGGTTCGCCGATGACATTGTAATTCTGTCACGAGACAGCAAAGGACTTGGAAGAGCAGTTGAACGGAATGGATGGTGTCTTGAAGGGAGGATATAAGATGAACATCAACAAAAGCAAAACGAGGATAATGGAATGTAATTGAATTAAGTTGGGTGTTGTTGAGGGTATTAGATTAGGAAATGAGACACTTAAAGTAGTAAAGGAGTTTGGCTATTTGGGGAGCAAAATAACTGATGATGGTCGAAGTAGAGAGGATATAAAATGTAGACTGGCAATGGCAAGGAAAGCGTTTCTGAAGAAGAGAAATTTGTTAACATCGAGTATAGATTTAAGTGTCAGGAAGTCGTTTCTGAAAGTATTTGTATGGAGTGTAGCCATGTATGGAAGTGAAACATGTACGATAAATAGTTTGGGCAAGAAGAGAATAGAAGCTTTCGAAACGTGCTACAGAAGAATGCTGAAGATTAGATGGGTAGATCACACAACTAGTGAGGTGGTACGGAACAGAATTGGGGAGAAGAGGAGTTTGTGGCACAACTTGACAAGAAGAAGGGACCGGTTGGTAGGGCATGTTCTGAGGCTTGGAGGGCAGCGTGGAGGGTAAAAACCGTAGAGGGAGACCAAGAGATGAATACACTAAGCAGATTCAGAAGGATGTAGGTTGCAGTAGGCACTGGGAAATGATGAAGCTTGCACAGGATGAAGTAGCTTGGAGTGCTGCATCAAACCAGTCTCAGGACTGAAGACAACAACAACAACGACAACATTTCTGTACTTTTGTCTACCAACTGCACTAATTTTAAAGGTACAGAAATCCATACCAAAAGTACTTCTGCCTTTTCTGTGTGTTGTAAATGATTGTAAAAATTGGACAGTTAAATGACAAAAATGCTACACAAATGATCAGAGAGATGGTTTACAAATAAATTAAATGTGGACATGGAAGGTTGATAAAGTATTACTTCTAAATTGTCCTGCCAAAGTATTATTTCTAGACTCCTGATTTCTCATTGCATTTTCAGATTAACTGGCAAACAATAGTGTGTTGTGGTAACAACAACAAAAAAGGAAAGTAAAACTTAATTACATGTATTTGAACTGTTACAAACAAACCTGAATGACAACACACTACGAGAGTATTCCTCATTATTATGACTTTGCATAACTCAACACTGTTACCAAGTTATGTCTTAATAAGAAACTGACAATGCCTTGTATCCCGGCAAGTGTAACTGAGGCTGGGTGACTGTTACAATACACTTCTGGATTTCTCCTCACAAAAACAGTTCTTTTGGAGTCTGGGCAACAGCTTTTGTGACTTACATAATCTGTATTATCAGTAACTTATTCCCCTTTTCTTCTAAGCTATCTTCCACAGTTTTATTTTTCCTGTCCTTTAGTGAGTGGTTTTTTCCCCTCTTCTTTTGGTCACAAAATCTCCCTTTTGAATATTTTTCCATATCACTTTTTTCTTTTGTTACTTGCCTTTAATTTTGTTTGATCTACTTCCTGATTTATAATTTTGTAGATATATTTGTGCATACTAAATGCCTTAGGTTTTATGAACATAAATCACTTCTACCAATTATGCTACCTGTATGCCTACGTCTTAACATTCTAGATGACTCAGAATTTGAAATATGGCATTTTTCCTATGAATATAAGCATATCTCAATGATTTGGGGTTTGTAAGTAAGTCAAGAAGGACTCTTTATAACACACATCAAAACAGGCACTAAATCAAGTATGAATGTTTGAAAAAGTTTAATTTTACTGTTAAGTATAATTAACAGCAGACTGTCTTTATTTCTTACTTATTGTAAAGCAACTAACATTTAACTTTAAGTACACTTGCATAAGCAGAGAGTAATAAAAGAAGTTTCAAATTTAACCAGAAAAGTTGTAATAAAAGCAGGCGGGCAAAATGCTGAGTTGTATCAGTAACTCAATATATCCTGTATATTTTAGTATTACAGCTTTAGGAAAAAAAAATTATCACGGAATAAATGCACCTGTAAACTGATGTTTTCAACATTACAGCCAGTTGTGGAATACAAACTCCGTTCAGTGAGTAATTATCCAACATTGTACAGATTTTTTTTTTAATAGAGGTTTTACACAAATGTTCTTACTTATTGCAAATCTACAGGACATTTAAAAAATGGTTTAAATGGCTCTGAGCACTATGGGACTCAACATCTGAGGTCATCAGCCTCAGAACTTAGAACTACTTAAACCTAACTAACCTAAGGATATCACACACATCCATGCCCAAGGCAGGATTCAAACCTGCAACCGTAGTGGTCGTGCGGTTCCAAACTGAAGAGCCTAGAACCGCTTGGCCACACCAGCCGGCTCAGGATATTTAAAACTTCGTAAGAACTGGACTATAACTTTTACACTAAATTTACTGTAACTTTAAAGTTTCAAAAATGGACTTTTACCTACATCTACATACATACTAAGCAAGCAATTGTATGGTGTATGCTGAAAGGTACCATGTACCACTACAAATAATCTCCTTTCCTATTCCACTCGCATATGGAGTATTGCAAAAAAGACTGTCTATACACCTCGAAAGAAGCCGTAATTTCTCATATCTTGTCTTCATGGCCCGTACGTAAAATGTACGCTGGTGGCAATAGACTTATTCTGAAGTCAGTTGCAAATGCCTGTCCTCTAAATTTTCTCAGTAATGTTTGGCAAAAAGAAGATAATCTTCCCTCCAGGAACTTACATTTCAGTTCACAAAACATATCTGTTGACTAAACTTACCAGTAACAAATCCAGTGGTACACCTCTGAATTTGCTTCAATATCTTCCTTTAATCCATCCTGGTGGGTATACCAAATACTTGAGCAGTACTAAAGAATGGGTCATTCAAGTGTTCAATATGGGGTCTCCTTTGTGAAGGACCTTAAGATTCCAAAATTCTCCCAAAAAACTTAAAAATTCGATCCAACTCAACCTATATCATTTTAGTCACTCAACAACCATACTTTCTCATATACTCAAGTGTCACTAGCAAACATTTGCAGATTGTTGCTCAACCTGCCCATCAGATTGTTCATGCACAGAAAGAAAGTATTCCTGACAATATCCTAGTCTCTGACGAACACTTACTGGTTAGGAAAATGTACTAGTTGCTATTTCTTAAGAAGTCTGAGCCACTCGCACATCTGAGTATCTATTCCATATTCTTGAGCCTTCATGAACAGTCTGCAGAGGGGCACCATGTCAAATGCTTCCCAGAAAGCTAGGAATATGGAATCTAGCCTGTTGCCCCTCATACATGGTTCGCAGGTTATTGTGCAAGGAAAGGGCAAGCTGAGTTTCGCAAGAGCAATTCTTTTTAAATCCGTGCATATTTGTGGACAGAATCTTTTACATCTCATGAAAATTTATTATATTAAACTTTGAATATGTTCAAGAATTCAACAGAATACCAATGTTAAGGATATTGGTCCTTAATTCTGTGGGTCCTCTCTTCTACCATTCTCACATACAGGAGTCACCTGCACTTTTTCCAACCACTTGGGAATTTGTGATGGGGCAAGAGATTCACGATAAATACAAGCTAAGTAAAGGGTCAGTACCGTACAGTACTATCTGTAAAACCAAGTTAGGTCTCCATCCACACCTTGTGACTTATTTGTTTATTCACTCTTTCTGTTGCTCCTCAAGGCCAAGGATATCTATTTCTATGTCCTCCAAACGCAGTCTGCGTGACAGTCAAATGACGGTATGCCTGGTTGGTTGGTTGGTCGATTTGGAGGAGGGGACCAAACAGCGAGGTCATCAATCCCATTGGGTTATGGAAGGCTGGGGAAGGAAGTCAGAGGTGCCCTTTCAAAGGAACCATTCCGGCATTTGCCTGAAGCGATTTAGGGAATCGCGGAAGACCTAAAGCAGGATGGCCAGATGTGTGTTTGAACAGTCATCCTCCTGGTTGCAAGTCCAGTGTGCTAACCACTGCACCAACTCGCTGTGTGATAGTATGCCTGCACAATCCTCCTGTGTGAATGATATGTTTAAAGATTAAATTTGAAATATCAGCTTGCCTTTTGCTGTCTTCCATTGCCACACCAGACTGGTTAGGAGTGGCTGGATGGAAGCTTTCGACTCGCTTAGTTTTTTTTATGTTTGACCTAAATTTTCTCGGGTATCGGCAAGATCCCTCGAAGGTAACCTGCGGAAGTTGTATGCCTCACTTGTCAATCTTTTTAGACACGTGAATTTCTACTAACTTTTCTCTGTCTACATTTGCTATTCTTTTTTGATATGAGAGTGCAACGCTCTCTACTTTATCATCATTTTACGTATTTTGTTATTAATACCACGGTGGATCTTTTCTGTACTTAATCCACTTACTTGGCACATACATCTCCAGCTCACAATTCAAAATCATGTTTAAGCTTTGCCCGTAATTCCTCTACATCATATTGGAGCTAAATGATAACCATTCATCGAGTAGAATGCTAACAACTGCTTATCTGAAGACAGTTTTCAGAAAATTGTTCAGAACTACTTCACTAGACTGGCTAACCACACCACTTGCAATGAATCCACAGATATCCCAGTCTATGTTCAATACATTAAAGTCACTTCCAACTGATACTGCATGTTTGTGGTATTTCCACGCTACTTAGCATAGACTTTCTTGCAATGATTCTACAACTGTTAAGGCAGAATCAGGTGGCCAGTAAAAATATCTGATGATTAACTTGTTAACTTTAATTCACCTAGGCTCGTTACTCACATACAGATAACTTCACAGACACTTTTTCCAACCTCAACACAGACAATATTTTTGTCGACTAATGAACAATCCCCTCCTATGGTGCCTAACCTGCCTTTCCAATACATGTTCCACATCTCAAATATTTTGGATCTTTCTACTTCGGGTTTCGCCGAGTCCTCAATTTCAAGAATAATTTGAGCGTGAGAACTTTCTTGGAGCGCAGTAAATTCAGGAACGTTGTTATGCATGCTTCAGCAACTTACTGTCAAAATTTTGACAGTTTAAGTGCCATTACATTGCATGTGACTGATTTCTCTTTTTGCATACGAACTGATAAGCATTCATCAATGACCTCAAACTATTGCCTAGCTTAAAAAACTCCCAAAGTACTCTGCTACCTGAGTAGCTCTTTCCTATGTGTACTGCACCCCTAATCTATCAAGTGGAATCCTACAATTCTTCCCTCCATGACACAGGTATAGAAATCTGAAGACAAGACCATCACAGAACTGATACAGCTTCTGGTTGAGGTACTCCGTTCGGCTCCAAACCAAAACACCCTGATAAATTCCAATACAATAACTGCATGCGAGGCTAGCAGCCATCACCACTTCTGCCAGCTGCCCCTATAAGCTGTGGATACCCTCAGAACCTGAGCGACAGGTGTCACTGTTGCCAACGAGTCACATCCTGCAGATGACTGTGCCTTGCCCCTTTGACAGCGAGAGGGAGCTCCGCCTCCACCTCTCGTATGAGGGCCTCCAGCAAACATACCACACAAAGCAATTCTTACTTTTATCCTTAATATTCAGCATCCCATTACGAATGACCAACTTTTGGAACAGAGTATAGATAAACCTCACTTTGTAGAGGATGAGTACGTGATCACCAATGATACCCAAGAATTAACGTTGATGCAAACTGTGAGAGGCTGGACATTGGTTGGAAGGGCCAGAACAAATTTAAAAAATCTCAACATCCCCTCAATCCACCTAAAGCAGATAGCACCATGACATGAGGTGATAATGACCTACCTTGCTAAATTCTGCTATCCCAATTCAAGGGATATTAAAATTTTGGAATGATGGCCATGCTGACTAAATTAAGATGAGGAAATCTGTACCATGCCATCCTGCTCACTCAATGTAACTTGTTTTGTTAGCTGACTACTTATGCCACTTCCCTCAACCCAGAGGCAGAAAGGGCAAAACATAGTTGAGTAGAAAGCCATTTTAGCCACTTAAAATTTGACTACTCCTTTTTAAGCAAGCACACTAACAGTGAAGGATTTTCCCATAGATATAAATGGAAATTTGATTTGTACGAGACAGACAGTTGAGGAAGCATTCAGAGCCAGTATCAAAATGTCAGCATTTTGCATAAGAGGGATTTATGTCTGAACAAAGTACTGGCTGAAAAAACTGAAAACATTTTTATCTTAGCTTTATTAAAAGTATTTTAGTGTAACACATTTATTATCCAAGAGAAGTATTTTACAAGCAACAATGGGAAAACAAGGCTTCATAAAAATTCCAATTAGGTAGTGATATACTTGGCAATGCGGTGTAATTGTTAGTACTATGAATAGGGAACATACTCCTTACCTTTTATTCCTCCTCTGTTGGAATGGTTTGTGAGTGACACGATCCTAGAATAACAGAGTAGTCATTTAATCAAATGCCTATTTAACCTTGATCAATAATGGCACACAATATTTTTAAACTGGTAAATCTGTTTGATTTAATACTGATAATATGCACTACGCACGATTAATATTACTTGTAGAACATATAGGTCAAGGAGTAGTCTACCCCATGTTACAAAGCTATAGGGCACAGGATAACTGAATCACATCTATAAACTTGGACAAGATGTATACTGAAGTAAAAATTTAAATTTATCAGAGGAACCTTGACATTACCAGCCAGGAAGTTCTCCACATTCTCTCTCTTCATCCTTTTCATTGTAATGGTGTCATCATATTTTTCAACTTGCTTTTTTGTCACCAAATTTACAAGATGCTCTCAGACTATCCAGTAAAACAGCATAAACATGGATCTTTGTGAGGAAATATTTACAGTGTTCAAAAATTATGCACATTTTCTATTCTTGACTAAACATTTTACTTTGCAGCAGTGTGATCACTGTTGTTAAATTCCCCAAAGGAGAAGATGAATACCGTGTACTCGACAAATTTGAATCTGCACCTTGGTCTTTTATTTGTAACATTCAATAGCCCACTGTTTTACTCTGCCAGTAAGTTTCATCTTATTCATGCATTTCTTACATGAGAAAGTGAATCCGTGGCTTGCCAGCAGTAATAAATTTATGCATAAACTGTCCAGTTCTTTTTAAAATGGGCCAAATATCTTTTTTCATATTTTCTTTATGTAGCATTTAGCAAATGAAGCACCTGTCTTGCACAAAGCTTACTCAGGGCTAAGTTTTCATGTGGCCTGTACCACACTTTTCCATCTGATATACCTATTATGTATGCTATTTCATAGACCTCTAATCTTAGATTTTCAAATACCAAGTTGCTTAATTTCTCAACTTTTCATTATAGCAGCTTCGGTAGGTTATTCATATGGATCATCTTCAAGATGATGTATGGCCATTTCAAATTCAGCTGTCCATTTCTTGAACACTGAAGGGCATATTTCTTATAAACCATCAACTTGGAAAGCTAAGCACATGTGGCAGCCCATGGCATGATATTTACACATTTCCTGTGTCTCCTCACTTATTGAATTATTTGATGAACCTACCCCCCCCCCTCTCTCTCTCTCTCTCTCTCTCTCTCTCTCTCTCTCTCTCTCTCTCTCTCTCTCTCTCTCTGTACACACCATGATATCAAAAGTACCCACCTACTGCCAGGTACTCCATATCAGCAACCTCAGTAGTCATTAGACATCGTGAAAGAGAGCAGAATGTGGTGCTCCACGAATCTCACAGACTTCTTAACGTCATCAGGTGATTGGGTGTCACTTGTGTCATACATCTGTATGTGAGATTTCCACACTCCTAAATGCACTGTTTACGATGTGATAGTGAATTTGAAACGTGAAGGGACACATACAGCACAAAAGCTTATAGGCCGACTTCGTCTGTTGACTGACACGACACTGCTGACAGTTTAAGACGGTTGTAATGAGTAATAGGCAGACATCTATCCAGACCATCAAACAGGAATTCTATGCTGCATCACGATCCACTGCTAGTGCTATGACAGTTAGGCAGGAGGTGAGAAAACTTTTGATTTCATGGTCGAGCGACTACTCTTAGCCACACATCGCGCCAGTAAATACCAAACGATGCCTCGCTTGGTGTAACGAGCGTAAACATTGGATGATTGAACAGTGGAAAAACATTGTGTGTAGTGATGAATCATGGTGCACAATGTGGCAATCCGAGGGCGCGGTGTGGGTACGGCGAATGCCCGGTGAACATCATCTGCCAGCTTGAGTAGTACCAACAGTAAAGTTCGAAGGCGCTGGTGTTATGGTGTCGTCATGTTTTTCATGGAGGGGTCTTGGACCCTTTGTTGTTTTGCGTGGCACTATCACAGCACAGGCCTACATTGATGTTTTAAGCACCTTCTTGCTTCTCACTGTTGAACAGCAATTTGGGGATGGCAATTGTACCTTTCAACACGATCGAGCACCTGTTCATAATACACAGCCTGTGGTGGAGCAGTTGCACGACTATGACATCCCAGTAACGCACTGGCCTGCACAGAGTCCTGACCTGAATCCTACGAACACCTTTGGAATGTTTTGGAATGCCAACTTCATGCCAGGCCTCACTGATTGACACTGATACCCCTCCTCAATTCAGAACTCCATGAAGAATTGACTGCCATTGCCCAAGAAACCACCCAGCACCTGATTGAAAGTATGCCTGCGAAAGCGAAAACTATCATCAAGGCTAAGGGTGGGCCAACACCATATTGAATTCCAACATTACCAATGGAGGGTGCCACGAAAGTTATTTTCAGCCAGGTGTCTGGATATTTTTGATCACAGTGTATTATTCAGCTAGCACTGAACTAAGTCAGTCATAGTTCTGAATATAAAGTCTATCAATGAAACTAATCTTAATATACTGACTCATTGATCTGTGGATGTCATTAATCATAAACAAAAACATCCATACCCCACATGGAGACTGATTCTCTATCATACCAACTGCCAACGGTGAGGCAGCACTAAAATTTGAAAAAGCTTCTGTGCTTTACACATATCTGATCTTACCCATGTCTTAAAAACTTGCAGCCTGAATCTCATTACACCATCAAGACTAACATGTAATGATCTGACTGTGACATTAAGATCTGAACATCTGAATGTAGCATACTGCACAATGCTGGACCATGTCTGAGATGTGAATTAAGAGGGAATTGATTCTTGAGATTGGTGACGTATCAACACAGGACTTTTCTGTACAGAACTGCAATTACATTATCAGGTAGGATGGGAGTGTGTTATTACATATCAGTACCACTCCCACAGGGGCATCACAACATAAGTGCCAGTTTCTGTCAGACACCAATAGCAGTAATGTGGGATTTGGTGGACCTACGGGGCGCGTCCGCTGAGCCACACCTCCAGCGGCTCTGGACTACGAGCTCCTTCTGCCACCAGGATGTAGGACAGCCGGTGGCAGCCACACAGTCCACTCGCACTTTGAGCCTCTACTGTGTGACGCTATGCAGATGCTGCCTTGTCGCAGCTCCAACAGCGCTGTTCATGCCTTCATACGGGAGCTTCATTCTTAGTGCTATTGAATGAACTGGCATCTATTTCTTGCTACATTATTTGTAATAATGTCTTCGTATGCTTGTAGAAATACAAGTTAAATATACATTCTGTTTACTGTGTTGACTTATTGACAAATTATTTCTGCTTCTGTCCAGCTTTTGTACACCAACATTTGCCCCACACTGTAGCCCACCTCTCCTTACCGCTGCATACAAATTCGTACACAACAGGGAGCAAGAAATAGGTGCCATATTATCTGCTATGACCACAGATGCTGTTCAATATTTTGAGCCAAATCGTGTTGACTATACTGTATCTAGATTGAGATAGAAGTGTGACTTCACACACTGCCAAAAGTTGGTATTCCTATATTGTAGGAAGAACTTCGTCTAATGCAATTTCTAGATTTTCTTTACTGTGATACATCATTTAATCTTAATGACTTTAAAGACATATAGTGATAAAATTACTTAACCAAATTAACAAAAGAGCTACCTCTATGTTTAATAGTAAGAAACATGCAATTTAATACATAAGCTTGACCTGGTACCAGTCATACATAAATGCATATGCTGCTGTAGATCAAGTAAAGAAGGATTCAGATAATCACACTAATCAACTCACATTGGTGCGTTTTGCATTGTCTGGGAATAATTTATGTCATTATACAACATTCTTTCTAGTGATCACAAGTCCAGTCACAGAAGCTCATTGTATTGTCATTACAGAGATGTAGAGTTTTAACATCACTTTTGCCAGTGTATCTCCACAATTTTTTTTTTTGACAACTGTGGTTCATCCCCACTGCTATACTTCTTTAGTGTGGCCTTTCAAAGTTCAGTATAAGCCATCACTGCCTTTGACATGACTGCTCACCATACACAGAATATATTACACGATTTTGAAAAACTTCGTCCACATGACTGTCCCCAACGATCTGTTGGCACTCAAGAGTCAAAGTGGCATGCTGTTTTCTCTACGCCTAACATCTTACAAAGGTGCTATGTTTGGAAACACCCATGTTTCAATTATTTTGATGATAACAATACATACTTCTAACATTTTCTATATTAAACACAACATCCAACAAATAAAAGAAGAAATTTCCTTCCAATAATTTGCATTGCTCAAATGATCTCTCAAGTGCAAAGCCAGCGACAGATAAAATACAACAGAAGGCTTCTCATATACTACCTGCTTAGCATCATAATCAAGAAAAGAGGATGATTTAAACCATGTAACCAACAAAAAGTTCTACAAGTGCACAGTAATTCAGTAATTCATGTTCAAAATTGAACTTATTCTATTTACCAAGATATCTTACCTCTGCAGGTTCACGATCAACATGTTCATTATGTTGTGTATTCCTGCGTGTCTCCGCTGTAACTGACTGAATTTCGTCTTCATCCTCACCAGTGCTCCCACCTGTAGACTGGAACAAAACAACATTGTTATCTGTCAGCATACTGAAAAACACATGCAGATAATTAGGTTCTCTTTCTTATTGCACGTTTTTCGGAAGTACACTTATGCCACACCAATATTTCACAATTCCTCAATATTTAGAAATTTGCCACAAGGAAAAAAAAAAATCCATCTCGTATGTCCTAGAACTGGTTGACTTTTGGACAATATAGCAAGGGTTCATGATCATTCTTATTTGGCCACAGTATTTTTTCTATCACTTAACATGATCCTAACTTCTGGCCATCGTCTATGCATGTAAAAGTATCACGTTGCTTTGTGATTCAAATATCGTGAACTAGATGATGTATATGTATTACAAGCAAACTGGGCCAACAGATGGAAGTAGCATGGAATTATTTCTTGCAATGGCACCCAATGCATCTGCAATCACCTGTGTGCGCAATTTCAGAATTACATTACAGCCAGAGGAAGAAATATAACACACTAAAATTACTGTCAAAGGACTATGATGTTATGCAGTGCATGACCTGTACAATATGTAAGGAAAACTTCACTAAATAGAATCACTTTAGAATGCTGGTAAAATTTAAATTACATACATTAAATTCAGTTATGAGGATGAAGATGTGGAACACAAAAAAGAAATCCAAAAGCATTGTTCAATTTGTCTTGGAGAAGTATGTTCCAAGCAAAGCCTAAAGGGATGGCAAAGACCCACTGTGGTTTAATTGCTATGTTAGAAACTGTTCTGCAAATAGAACAAGCTTTATCTCAGATTCAAGAGACGTCAAAACCTAGCTGTTAAATAAAAGCTCAACAAAGCAAAAAGAAGCACACTGAGAGCAACGAGAGAAGCATTCAATGACTTTGAAAGTAAAATTTTGTCAGCTCTATGAGCTTTCGGTCTTATGTAAGATAAGTAAGTGGTTCAAAATCATCTACTCACTCACTCAGACCATACTGGCACCAAAACAATAGATAACAGAGAGAAGACTGAAATATTGAAGTCAGTCTTCTGAAACTGTTTTCATCACAGATCTTCACACTGTCCTTCATTTCAATTACTATATGAACATTGAAATGGTAGATATCAAGATAACCAATCACAGAACAGAAAAGCAACTTGAATGCTTAGAAGCATAAAGGCATCAGGACCAGATAAGATACCTACAAGATCGTACAGGTATCATGTGAAAGAACTTGCTCCTCTACTAGGAACAGTTTATCACAGATCAGTGGAGCAATGAGGACTACCTACTGACTGGAAGAAAGTGCAGATCACTCCCATTTTCAAGAAGGGACTTAGGACAGTGCACCTAATTACACACCTTTATCATTGACACAAATCTGTTTTACAATTATGCATCATGTTTTATTAACAAGAATTATGACATTTTTGGAGAACAAAAATCTCCTGTATAAAGAATAAACATGGATTTTGCAAACAGAGATCATCTTAAATTCGTCTATCTGTAACTCCAGGAGTTACAGCACTCAGGTTTGTGCTATGTTCCTTGACTTCAGGAAAGCATTTGACACCATCCCATACTGCCATTTAGAACAAAAAGTATGAGCTTATCAAGTTTCAGACCAGATTTGCAACTGCATTCAAGACTGCCTTGTAGATAGAACACAAAATGTTGCTATTAATGGAACATGTTCAGGGTACCCCAAGGAAGTGTGATACGACCATTACTGTTTACAATGAATATAAATGATCTAGTCTGATGACTGGATGCTCTTTAAGACTGTTCACATATTATGCAGTTGTCTAGAACAAAGTAGCAATGCTGGAAGACAGTATATTGAATTGAAGAATGACCTGCAAAGAATTGATGAATAGTGCAGGCTTTGGCAGATGACCCTCAATGTAAATAAATGTAACATATCACACATACATAGGAAAAGAAATCTGCTACTATACAACTACACCAGTGACGAGAAATTGCTGGATACAGTATCTGCCATAAAATATCTAGGGGTAACCACCCATAGCAACCTCTAGTGAAATGACCACACAAAACAAATAGTAGAAAATGAAGATGTCTGAGAACTTCATAGGAAAAATCATATGGAAATTTTACTCATCCATGAAGAAAGTGGCTTATAAGGCACTTGCTGACCAATTCTTAAGTATTGTTTATCAATATGGTTCTGTACCACATAGGACTGATGAGTGGGAGAGAGAGAGAGAGAGAGAGAGAGAGAGAGAGAGAGAGAGAGAGAGAGAGAAACGTCTTGTGTAATGACCACAATGAGAAAATTTGAGAAGTTATGATCAATAAAGAGCCTTACCAATAATCATTCTTCTCAGGCACCATTCGCAAGTGGAACAGGGTAGGGATGGGTAATCAGTTATTGATACCAGAACTACCTTTCACCACACACCATTAGGTAGCTTGTAGAGTATGATGTAGATCAAATGCAGAAATATATTTACATGCAAATTAAAGAAAAGAAGAAGATTGTCAGATAAAATAGCAAAACAGTTGTGGAAAACCAGTTTAAGAATACACTTCCACACACATGAAACACTCACATGAAAGCTGACACATGACAAATTAAGTTGTAAAATCAGTACCTCAGATGTGTGTAATATTAAACACAGTTGTCAAAAACGGTATATAGGCCAAACTGGTAGAACTTTTGATACCATATTTAAAGAACATATGTCACTATGAAATGATAACGGCATTTGGAGATGATATAAATGAAACTAAGCACTTGGCAGGACGAATACACATACATCCTGAAAT
Source organism: Schistocerca cancellata (assembly GCF_023864275.1). NCBI lineage: Eukaryota > Metazoa > Arthropoda > Insecta > Orthoptera > Acrididae > Schistocerca > Schistocerca cancellata. The sequence continues at coordinate 820,434,944 of NC_064629.1, forward strand.
TTTACACATGGTGCCTAAAGTTCATTTTTTGAATCTCTTAGAGGAACTTTAAATATATGGACATTATCTGGAGAAACCAGATAAAATGCTCAATCTCCAGTCTGACGTATCAGTGAATTTTAAGAATTCTAGTGAAGTACTCAGATGGCTAAGTCAACAGCAGCTGTCCAACTTTCCTATGGTGCCAGTTGGCAATAGACAACTTCAGTAGCTCTCTGCACTTGCTGAGTCATCATAAATGTGCAGGTGGACTGAAACCCAATGTACAAAAGCAGGAAATGAACTTCAGACTACCTCAGGCAAGAACTGCACACACGAATATTCAAGATCAACGTTTTAATTTAATTATGAATTTTAATAGATGCTTTATGTTATGTGAAATATAAATGATATCCCCTAACGTGTCTTCTTCAGATGTTCAAGGCCATTTTATTTGCCAACATACACTTGGAACTTTAAATATCCTCACAAAAAGAAGTTGTGTAAGATAAGATCAGGGGAGTGAGGAGGCCACAGAATACTGCCATATCTGGAGGTAAGTTAGCAGGGAAAATGATCCCACAAGATAGTCACTGATTTATGAGGTGTGTGTGTGTGTGTGTGTGTGTGTGTGTGTGTGTGTGTGTGTGTGTGTGTGTGTGTGTGTGCGCGCGCGCGCGCGCACACGCAGCTGCACCATCTCATTGAACCACCTTTGTGCAGAATCATTCACACTTAATTTTTTAGAACCTAAACTCACAGCATATGAGTGAACCAACCATTAGAGCTCTGTATCACAGGTGCCCTAACCCTCTCCATGTTTATGGATATAATGGCTGTGCTGACTGGGCCAGGTGGTTTCATCATCATGGAGCCAGTTGTCTTTAAATTTTGAACCCAAATTTTAATGGTCTTGCAGTCTGCAACAGATCAGTGGACCGGAATATTAGCCCTTAGAGCTTGACAGGCAGGGCAGTCTCAACTGTGTAAATACCGCAATAGACTCGTGTCAGGCATCATCCAACATGAACTTCCATTCACTGTAACCATGGCATCAGGGCTCCCACTGCTGTATCTCTTGTGCTGAGGTGTTCAGTAACTGTCAGCAAGCAATGTAACTGTGAGGAAATGCATTCCTCGAACACACACCACTATTGTTTGGAGCAATTCCTAAAAAGAAAGTCATTTGTGACTATAATAAAAACCTGGGTGGAGGGAATATATCTATCTAGTATTGTGCAACCTACAGCTTCATCACGAAATAAAAAAAGTGGTGGCGTAAGATGTTTTTCTGGTTGTTAAAGGTAGCAGTAGTCAACAGCTTCATGCTGTACAACCTGGATACTACTTCAACCAGAAATTCAAGTTGAACCACAAGAGACTCAGAGTGACACTTCTGAAAGCTCGCACTGGTTGGTTGGTTTAAAGGGAAGGGAGTGGGGGGGGGGGGGGGGGGGGGAAGGGACCAAACAAAAATCAGGCATCGAAAACCAGTCCTAAGAATAGATATGTCTCCACTACAGTGAGTGGTTCATTATTAAGATAAAGTTCAGGTTCTGGATGAATGGTATGAGGCTGACAGAAGTGCACGACACATGATTTCGTGTCTGAAAACTGGAAGCGGGGCTAGAGCCCGTGACTGCGCCTTGTGAATGGCTCCCTGTAGGTGCCGCTCAGCAACACCAGTACTGGAGGAGTAATATAAAATGCAGAAGCCATCTGCATACAGAGGAGGGGAGACTGACGGCCCTACAGCTGCTGCTAGGCCGTTAATGGCCACTAAACACAGAGATACACTCAATACGGAACCCGGCGGAACGCCACTCTCCTAAATATGAGGGGAACTATGGAAGGCACCGACTTGGGCTGGAAAGTACATAGCGACAGGAAGTTTTGGATAAAAATAGGGAGCGGGCCCCAGAGACCGCACTCTTACAATGTGGCAAGAATATGATGTTGCCAGGTCGTGTCATATGCTTTACATAAGTCAAAAAAGATGACTACAAGGTGTTGAAGTCTCAAAAAGGCTGCTCTGATGGCAGACTCGAGGGACAAGATTATGAGTTGTAGAGTGAACCTGGCAGAAACTGCCCTGACATGGAGCCAGTAGGCCACGTGACTCCAGACCCAACCCAATCGCCAACACACCATACATTCCAGCAGCTTACAGAGAACGGCGGTGAGGCTGATGGGCCAACAGCTATCCACATCAAGTGGATTTTTACGAGGTTTTAGCACCAGAATGATGGTGCTATTCCGCCATTGCAATGGGAAGACACCATCGCACTGGATCTGGTTGAAGATGATGAGGAAATATTGCTTGTAGTCAGACGAGAGATGTTTAATCATGTGACTGTGGACCCGATACGGCCCAGGAGCTGTGTCAGGGCAATGTGCAAGGGTGCTGAGGAGCTCCCACTCTAAATGGGGCATTATATGGTTCACTGTGGCATGTAGTGAACGCCGTTTGAGGGTGCGAAAGGCTGGGGTGTAGTTCTCTGATGCAGAGGCTGGAAGATAATTCTCGGCAATCGCATTTGAGTCAGAGGGCACGCCAGTTATGTTAACGCCAGGGACACCTGTTGGAGTCTGGTACCCAAAAAGATGTCTGATCTTCATCGAGACTTGGGAAGGTGACGTATGGCACCCAATGGTCGACACATACCTCTCCCAACAGTCCTGTTTCAGTCGTTTTACGATCAGGCGAATGCAGGCACGGAGCCGCTTAAAGACTTAAGTGCTCTAGGGAATGGTGCTGCTGATGTCGCTGTAGAGCTTGCTGACACTCTTTAATTGCCTCAGCAACTTCTGGCAACCACCAAGGGACCGTCTTTCACCGGGGGCACGCTAAAGAACGAGGGATCGCGTTTTCTGCCACAGTAACAATTGTTGTAGTCATCTGCTCAGCCATCATATTGATGTTACCGTTTGGGGGAGAGTCAACGGTGTCTGTAGAGGTGAAAGTTTCCCAGTCTGCCTTGTTTAAAGCCTATCTGGATGGGCATTCATGGGCCTGATGCCGGGGCAGTGACAGGAAGATGGGGAAGTGGTCACTACCATACAGGTCATCACGTACTCTCCAGTGGATAGATGGGAGAAGTCCTGGGCTGCAAATGGATAAATCAATGGCCTAGTAACTACCATGAGTCACACTGAAATTTGGCGGCCCCAGTATTTAAGAGGCACAGGTCGAACTGAGACAGTTAAGTTTCGATATATCTACCTTGGCCAGTAAGCACAGAGCCACCCCACAGGTGGTTATGGGTGTTAAAATCTCCCAAAAATAGATAAGGTTTATGGAGTTGATCAATCAGTGCAGCTAATACATTCAGGGGTACTGCACCATCTGGAGGAAGATATACATTACAGACAGTTATCTCCAGCATCATCCTTATTCTGACAGCCACAGCTTCAAGAGGGGATTGAAGGGGCACAGTTTCACTACAGACCGAGTTTAGGACATAAATGCAAACTTCACCAGACATTATTATAGTCGCTACGCTTCCTGTAATATCCTTCATAGCCATGGAGGGCAGGGTCCGCATTGCCGGGAACCAGGTGGGCAATGCAGAAATCAGGTGTAAAGCTTAACAGTTACTGTAGCTCAGCCAGATGGTGGAAAAAACTTCCGCAATTCCACTGGAGGATGCTATCATTGTGAGACTGGGAAGGCACAGAGCATTCAATGAGGCAGTTTACACCTCAGGGTCAGCTGCTGCCACCAACTTATTGCCAGAGCAGTCTATATCCATTGTGTGTGTGAGGGTCTGGCAAGATCTAGGTCCTCAGCGGACACCAGAACTCCACCTTATCCCCAGACGCAGATCTTGTAGGTGGTGGTGGTGGTGGTGGGTGGTGGTGGTGGTGGTGGTGGTGTGGGTGCGACCACAATTTCCTTGGTTTTAGGGGTCTTCTTTTTGTACTTTTCCCACTGCTCCTTGGGTTCCTCTGGCTAGGAGGGCTTCACTGATTCAGTCTCCGGGACTGAGGATGATCGTGAAGCCCTACAACCAGCTGCTTTTGGGCACTTCAGCCACCAGTGTGTGTCATCTTTCCCATTAGCAGGAACCTGGGAAGGGAGTGACCCAAGGGACCCCCCTCCTGGCGAGAGGAGCTGGCTGAGAAGTGGAGACTGGTGTCCCCGACAGATGGGGAGGCAGTGCTCCCGAGGTAGGTTGTGCGGGAGCAAATGGGGAGGGGGGTGGGGGGAGGGGTAGCAGTGGCCCCCCCACCATCAAGCAGACAGGTGTAGTCTTCTGGCTCCGAGAGACTGGAATTTGCAGAACTGATGGGGCTACAACTGTTCTCGTAGTGGCGGCGTATGAGGAGATCGTAACCACAGGATGCAGGCGCTCATATTTTCTCTTAGCCTCAGTGTACGTCAGTCGGTCCAGGGTCTTGTATTCCATGATTTCTCTCTCTTTCTGTTTAATCCTGCAGTCTGGCGAGCAAGGTGAATGATGGTCTCCGCAGTTGACACAGATGGGAGGCGGGGCGCGTGGAGTATTTGGATGGGATGGACGTCCACAGTCTCTACATGTGATGCTGGAAGTACAGCAGGAAGACATAAGGCCAAACTTCCAGCACTTAAAGCAACGCATTGGGGGAGGGATATATGGCTTGACATCACAGCAGTAGACCTTCTCGGGTAATGTGTATCACCCTCAAAGGCCAAGGTAAAGGTGCCAGTGGCAATCTGATTAACCCTCGGACCCCAATGGATGCGCTGCACGAAATGAACTCCTTGTCGCTCTAAGTTGGCGCGCAGCTTGTCGTCAGACTGCAAAAGAAGGTGCCTGTGGAATATAATACCTTACACCATATTTAAGTTCTTATGAGGCGTGATGGTAAGGGGAACATCCCCCAGCTTGTCACAAGCGAATAACGCCCATGACTGGGCACAGGATGCCGTTTTTATCAAGACTGACCCTGACTGCATTTGGACAAGCCTTCCACCTCCCCAAACTTGTCCTCTATATGCTCTACAAAAAACTGAGACTTTATTGAGATAAAGCAATCCCACCAGCTCTCATACATATGAGGTACTAGGCCGAATAAGGTTCGTTGCCATCCTTAACCTGGTGTTCCTCTCATGGTGTGGCCAACGAGGGGAACGATTTAGGATCATACTTCCTTGCAGTGTACTGAGACTTTGAATGCTTAGGGACTGCTGGTGTTTGATCACCAGCAAGTGATGACGTGGTGCACGTCATCCTCCCTTATGCCACCCCACTCCAACCAGGGGCCCTCCCCAGTGGCAGGATGGCCACTGCCGGGAGTCCCAATGCCCCAGGGTGACGGGCATCTACTCCTTGGCATATGTGGGGAGTTAACAGCACAGGCATCAGTGGATGGATCCCTGTGTAGTGAGGAGGCTAAAACCAACAGGGTACATGGCAGCCCCACCGCAACAGACTGGCTACTGTGCTGGATATGAGGTGCAAAGAATTCCATGGTGATCGGCAGTGCAGGAAATGACACTGCATAGTGGATGGAGGAAAACACACCCAGGAAGGTGTCCTCGCTCGAGAGATGGAGGATGAGCGGGACTGCAACGCCACGACAAGAAAATGGGCTCACTCTTCAGGAAAGTTTTGAAAAATGGATATCAGACCCTACTGGGAACCATCACATAAAGGCTGAAAGATGTGAGACTCCTTTTACTTGCCTCTTATGACAGGCAAGAATACCTCGGGCTTATTCTAACCCGCAGGGGGTGCTCTGGTTGGAAGTGTATGGGACACAAACAAGAAAGAGGGGAATACCATCTACCGTCAATGATGAGGAGAGACTATCAAAGCAGTCACACTTCATTTACTCCAATGAAAAATGTAACAGTAAGGACTGTACTGTTTGCAGTAACAGCAAGGTAAAAGGTGGTAGAAGGGAAACTGTTTACTACTGCAACATGTGATCCAGAAAACCTGGATTCCATCTTGGTTAATGCTTTGAAAAGCACCACACTTTGAAGAAATATAGGGCCTAAGTGACAAAATATATTCCATGAAAGGTAACATGACATGTTCAATGATATACCATATGTGTAGTCTGCATTAGTTTTTACTTCAACTTGATACACAGGACTAACATGACAAGGTTGAATTTACAGTCATGTCTACTACTGTGGATTTTTGTAAATTTAGCTGTCAAAAGTGTAGAGAACATATGGAAATGAGTTTTACACACACAGCTTTACTCCCGCTCTTCAATTTTTCTGTATCTGTTGTGCACCCAATTACACATTCCCACAAGTTAGCTAGTAACAAATACCTGACGAAGATTTTGAGCTGCTCTTGATATACAAAAATAATAAAAAATAGTTGCTAGTTCAAGTAAGCTTGTTGTCATTAGTGTTTATATTCCCATTACAGTTAAGGTCATGACACCATGAAAAAACTATAGTGGGAAGTAATTCTCACTATCTTTCTTACTCCTTAAAGAACATTACATTATCCTGCAAAAAGCTGAAGTCAGATGTAGCTCTAAGATATATATTCTTGAAGAAAACTTACTTCTGTTGAAGGTAAATGAACAACTCCTGTACTGCGCCTCTTTTCACGGAGTTTTCTACGGTCACGTTGCTGTTGTTTCCCTTTGTTCATGTGGTTTGCCCTGAAATACAGAATTTATTTTTAAATATGTGGTTCAGTTAATATCCAATTATTTGTTTCAAATCTGGAGGTAATGAAACTAGGAGCACGATTCTGAACAGTAATTAAATACTTTAACTTCACTACCAAACTTCACATTATTAAATGATTACTTCCTTGGCAATAGTTGCCATATTTATTGGACCTAAAACATAAAATTCTAAATAAAATCACAGCCAGTAGTACCATACAAAATTACCACCTTGATTTTGTAGGCATTTAAAGACAATTTCATTCTTTATCATTCACATACAAAATGAAACAATATTGCTATTTGATTATTATCACCTGTTAACATGTTCAGTAATGGGTTGTCGTACAGGAACACATCTGTTAATTCTTTTTTCCTTTGCTCTTGATAAAGGCTTAGGACTAGCATCATGATCTGCTGGAAAACTGCCACTAACATTTAGCGAGTCTGCTGTTTTCCCATCTCCTCCACCTCCATCTTCAACATCACCACCCCCTGGATCTAAAAAAATATAGAACAAACTGGACTACACTCACTCAAATTACTAAAGTACAAAATTGTAGGTGCCAACATCATTAGTAAAAAAAATCACATAAGGTCATTGTGCAAAACAGAAATGAGTTTCTAGGCTTAGAATAAATTCAAAGTCACATTCATCATTGTTGTGTCATTGTCAGGCAATCAAATGAAAATGAGAAGATGGGGAAAAAAGTTAGCTATTTATTATTTCAAAAATAATCACCATAACCATTAATACATTTATCCCAATGAGAGACAAGATAGTCAATGCCCTAATGGGAAAATGTTTGTGGTTGCTTACGGAAACAATTGTACCTGGGCATGCTTCTCTTCTTTGTCTGCAGCAAATCAACAACCACGAACATTTTTATTCAGGGCTCTGAAAGAAATTGCTTCAAGAGAGATTATGACTGTATGGAGGATGCGAAAGGGCTTCCCAGCAAAACTTTTGCTACCTTGGCAACATGCGAGCTGGCCCACTATGCTGCAAAAGTTTTGCTGGAAAGCCTTTATACAGCATCCATACAGTCCCGACCTCTCCCCATGCAATTTCCATAGATTTTGTATGCTGAAGGAAGACATTCATCGCCATTTATTTGCACACCTGGATATAATCATGGTTTTGTAGGCATGCAAACATTTTTCCATAAAGGCACTGACTGCCGTGTGTCACAGTGGGATAAATATAGTAACAGTTATGGTAATTACTTTTGAAATAATGAACAGTTCACTGTTTTCCATCTGTCTTTTTCATTTGAGTGTCCCTTCTTAACAACAACAACAACAACAACAACAACATGATCTTGAATTTACGGTTATTGTGATTACTTTCGAAATAATAAACAATTTACTTACTTTTTTCCATTTGTCTCGTCTTTATCCGATTGTCCCGTATACTAATCTTATAGGACATTGGTCTACCAACTGGTGCCTACAACACTAGTGGGTATTAGTACTGGAAAGGGAGGTTATGATCTGAGGTCTCACTGACACTTTAGATACCATACCACAGGAATTAAAATCCTGCACCTCTGAAATATTAAAACTTGTGCCTCGAGCATCATACCATTCATTTTGGCAGCATCTCATAACTCTTGTTCATTAATATTAGTTATCAAAATCTGAGTTTCTACTTCTCCTTCACAGAGTTCCCCAATTATTCTTACAAAGTAGAGCAGATTCCATCCAAATCCTATGGCTACCATAAATTTCAAGACCTGTGTAAGGTAACTAAACTTTAACTTCCACACTACAGTTAAGGAAATGTCTTAACACCACACTATACAAATGATATACTGCAATCTGCTACTGAGGTAAGTGCAGTTCCTACAATATATTCAGCTACTGTAATCTGGCATTTTCATGCTAAATAATGTTTAATGGGATCCTTAATACATATTAGACACCTTCAACTGGTCAGTCATTTACGTTAGATGTGTCTTTAAATCACTGTGAGATCATCCAGTTCCTTTCTGCCTAAGATTCATATAGTAAAATCACTCTCTCTACCAAATCACAGGTTCCCATCAATCAATGAAACTGTGCAAACTGTCACTAACTAAGGAAACATTTAAAAAATGGACACTAACAATGAGTATGCTGTTAGTATTGTGATGACACAAAAATCTGCCATATGCACACCACTACCACTTCAATCCATTTTCATCACTTACAACAACAGTCAACTGTGTACTACCTACACACAAAATAACAAGACTGCTCGAATTGGTAATGAATGTACAAAGAATTTCCACAGAAGAACAGCCCACCATGCCTTTCCATGTACAATGATTACTATGCAAGTACACGGAGATAACACAGTTGGTGCTTATCATGTATATGTTTACACTGATGCATAATTTGAAGAGCTCATCTTCCAAGACAACAGTCGGCCATCTAGGTTTTGTCTCAGACTAAGATCTTCAGCAGCCAATAATTCAGCAGATGGAGTGACACAGCTCTCTCTCTCTCTCTCTCTCTCTCTCTCTCTCTCTCTCTCTCTCTCTCTCTCTCCTCCCCCCCCCCCCCCCCAAATCACGCCCAGAATGCGCACGCACGCACAAAACCTAAGCTGAACAGAGCACATTAGCAATCTTGCTGGGAGGTGTGATGGTGCTTGTAGCCCAGTCCCCACACAGTTGCTGTATTAAGAGCCATTTTGTAAGAAGAAAGTTATTCATGTTACACAAATATCATTAACACCATACACAACCTTATATTTGTTGTGTTCATGTTTGGTATAGTCTATTGCCATATAGATATCACTTCAGCCATATCAAACTGATATCAATTTTGTAAATTTCAAACACGTGCAGGTTTGAAAATATCTTCTTTGTCCAAGACTGTATCAATGTTTTAGCTATGCCATGTCCTGTCTTTTTACATTTTGACTAAGTTTTAGTACATTTGACAACTGGTTGAATTATTACTACTACAATGATTCTCCCTGGTTTGTGGAAACCAAATTCACTTCCACTACCCAATCATACCACTATGTTATAAAACCGCGTACATCAGTTTGCACCTCAAAACAATATTGATCACATACTGGAGTTCTCTACGTATCATTTTAGGTCCTGAAGCGGGAGGTGAACCAAGCCATTAATATTTCTGTTTCAGGTTTGGCAATTTATCAATACTGAATTTTCAAGTTAAGCTTTCTTTGGTGAGCAGCATTTGATCTACTGAAACAGATCAAACTGTATGATACTGCAAAAACAATTTTGTAACTATACGGAACATTCACAGACAAAACTGCTGGATTGCCAATGTAGACATGGACAGTATTTTGACAATAGCTTGGACAAATTCCACAGGGCTTGCTCCAGAAGCATGGAACTGAATAATTAAACACATAATTCAAACATTACAAGTTTACGCACGCACTACCTTTCACAATTCCAGCTGCAAGTAAATATTTCTCGATTTAACGTTATGGGCACAATTTCACTTCTCAAAAGATTTGTTATTATTAGTTAAAAATGCACAGGCATTCAATTCCAGACTTTGTTACTAGTTTTAATTACACTGCCAAGAGACAATGAACTTTTAATAAAAGTTGTTAACAGCAAGTACAAGGAAAACAATTAGCAGTTCAATCTTTTATACCACTGAATTCTACAACACATGCAATGGGAGGTGATCACTGAAACAATATGCAAGAAATGCAACTTTAAAGGTGCACATTTAACTTTATTAATTTCAAAGTAACACCCACACATGCCAACATGCGTGCTTTAAAGATAAAGAGATCGAGATCCTTTGATACCCCAGACAAGTATGAAACAACTCGGTTTCATTTCTGTATCTTTTATTATTGCCAATGCCTGTCACCATCACATAACTGTTCAAAAATTATTACACACACAGTCAAAAATTGCTGCACATGAATTCTTAAAACATATATTAAATCACTGTCATGTGTTTATACTATTATTAGAATTTCTACTATTTCAAATGACATAAAATGTGTCAGAATTTCTGTTAACAAATGTTCTACTGATTTTCTTTTCAGTGTTTTTATTTTACTTTTTCGAAAAATATTCACCATGTTTCAAGGTTTCAGATTAGCACTAAAACTGCAATTGAAGTACAGCTCTGCAATTATTCCATTTTTGAAAATTTCTGTTAAAAATAAAGTCTACACAATTTAAAGAGGCGGTGATGATAATTCTAGGAAAAATAATACTAACACAAATTTTACTCCAATAACTGCATAAGCATCAGATTTGTAAATGTAACTGTGCTCTTAGGGTACGGTACAATAAAAAATACAGAGAATGAAGATGGATTTCGATATTCTGATGGTAATTTTGTTGCAAACATGATACACATGGAACTACGGTGTTAAATTTATTATTAGGGATTCTCTTTGCAACTGCCAAACAAAACAGATGTCACTATTATCATTACATTGTGGTGGATGGGACTTGCAGCGACATGTGGAACAGAATTATGGTACGATTTTGTGTTTTTAAGAAATGTGAAGTGCTGATAAATGTCTAGGTCCTCTTAGTTTCAGATAAAGTTGCAGGATCAACTGAGGTCTTACGACAAACTTTTCAATAGCTAGTCTGAAACTTTTTGCAAGTTTACACCACAAAATCAACATGTTACTGCCAAAAACAAAGTTCTTCACAAAAGATACAACACATATGGTTCTCTCCCAAAATCTACAGCTCAGTGATGCTGATCTTGTATGAGGGAAGATAAGCTGCTGAACCTGGCATATAATATGCCACATCTAGCTACTTCAGTTTCATATTTGATTGTGAAGTTCTTGTTTCATATTATCTTCACATGAGTTACACTTTTTGTATGTTAAAAAATGGTATTTTGTGTCAAAAGTCTGATCTTATAGGTAAGATTTGTGCAAAAAAGTGTGTCAACATTTACCATAGTAATTATGCTTTACCTGTCTTATGTGGAATGGTTAACAGATCACAAACTCTGTTCAAAGTGTAATATTATCAAATACATTAAACTCATGTGCTGACCAAACTAGTTTTTTATTCAGAAACTAAGGTTTGTGGGAGGTATGTTGGGAAGATAAAAATACCCAACTTAAAATTCTAGCTGACAACCAATTATCTTAGCAAACATGGTATGATCTTTTCACAGATCTTGTGAGTACACTTAAAGAGACATTTATGATGCACTCAGCTTAGATTTGTTTCTTATGCTGTTGATTACAGGAACCTATGATTCAACTGCTAAATTCCATACCTGGGTAAATATGTTCTAAGAGTCTCACCTGTATGATATGGCTTTGGGCAAATGACATCCTCAGCACTTGTGTCTGACAAGAAAGTATCAGTGAAGTAAGTGATATCAACCATTATCTAACACTTCTAGTTTATTAAAAAAGCTTTAACTAAGGTGAACCAACAATATTTTACATTACTAAATGAAGATATTGGGGGGACAGTGGGGATTGGGAAGGAAGATTAGAGTTTCAACATTTCATTCTTGAGAAACCTATTATGAAAGGATGGAAGATTAGTATTTTATGTCCTTTCAATAATGAGGTCATTACAGATGGAGGAAACAACTCTGACTGGGGAAGGATGAGGGAGCAAATCAGCTGTGCCCTTCCAATGAAACCATCCCAGTATTTGACTTAAGCAATTTATGGAAATCATGGAAAACATGGGCAGTTAGACAGGGATTTAAAATGTCATCCTTCCACATACGAGTGTCTTTCCTCTGAGCCATGTCACTTGGTAAAATGGATCATTGGCTCAGATATAAAAATAAGTGGCCATGACCTGTTTAAGAAATAATTCCAACATTCACCTCAACCGATTTAGACTACATATTGAATCATCTCACATAAGAGGGAAAAGATTATTCAGGTCACTTGGACAAATCAACTAGCTATGCGACTAGTAAGTGAAGCATACTCAAGTACTGAAGTTCCAAGAATCATCAGAGTTTGGTGCTTGTGTCCATTTTGATGTAAAGCCCAAGTTAATATCTCTTCAGTGCCGTTGACTTGATGTTGTCAACTCGCCTTAGAGGACATTTAATTATACTTGTGCTACTTGTTTCAAAGCCATTCCAATGGTGCAAAAATGGTCCCTTTGTTCTCAAAATGATGTTTACAAAAAAATTAAGGAATACGTACTTTAAGATATTCCAAAACATTAAACTGTATCTGAAAATAAATCTGACTAAGTGAGGTGAAGAGTAAATTTAAAGCTCTTCTTCACATAACACACATATTGTCTTAACCTCTAATTGCTTTGGCAAATTTTTATCAAACCCCCAACATCAAACCCATATTGACAGAAGAATTGTGGAATATACTTAGGCCTGATGAGGGCATTGGCCAACCATTTGACATCCCATATCTCCTTGTAATAAACAGGTCTGAACTATTGATCATATAGTTAACACAGAAAGGGAATTAGCAATCTTAAGGCTGCAATAGTGTGTATTAACACATGCAGTAAATTAATGTTAATAAATTTAGAAAAATATTTCTGACCAGTTAGTACAACAAGAAGCCGATTGTAGATTTATAAATAAAACTGTTTTCTCCATCAGTCACCCATTCGGCAAGACGACAGTTCAAACCCACCTCTGGCCATCCTGAATTAGGTTTTCTGTGATTTCCATAAATTCGTTCAGGTAAATGCCAGAATGGTTACTGTGAAAAGGCATAGCCGACTTCCTTCTCCATCCTTCCCTGATCCGATTGCAATGACGACCTCACTGTTTGGTACCCTCCCCAAATCAACAAACCAACCAGTCACTTATCTATAGTGAGGTAAAAAACTTGTTTTATTTATATTTATCAACAGTCGTAGCCCTCACAATGCCATATTTTTATGGACAAAATATTTAGAGTGCAGATCACTTGGTCAGTCAATATTGAATACTTGTCTCTGGGGATGAAACTGTTGGATATTAATGGTTACAATTAGAGTATTTTACAACGCACTTTGGATGATAAATAAGAAAAAAAGGAGTAAATATATCAAAGGAGCTAATGCTATACTGAGAAGAGTTTTATGAAGCCAAAATTACTGCAGGCTGGGAAATGCACTAAGCATTCCAAAAATTTGAAAATAAAATCCCATTTAGCAATCTGAGAAAAAAGAAACAGATCCTAAAGGGCTTTGAATTCACAGTCAAGACACACAAAGTCATCTTGAAAGTAGGGCTGTCAAACTAGCACTGAAACATAAGTGGCGGCGTGCCCCCCCTTTTTTTTGTTTTTTTTGTGTGTGTGTGTGTGTGTGTGTGTGTGTGTGTGTGTGTGTGTGTCGGCAATGCTGGTGTGCAGGTCTCCACCAAACTGGGGGCTGCCCTCGTGTTAGCATGTAAGACACACATAGCCAAAATATGCTGAACTGAAAGTGGCACACGACAAACTTCAGGGAGGAGAATCATCCCAACAAAGGAGGAAACTGTGTGTTAGAGGGCTATGTCCTTATCCACATCCTGGTGAGCAGCTCTTTCTTCCGTCAGTGAGGTTGGCATGAAGCCCAACATGTCAGTGTTGTTGATTTGAGTGACCACAATTTGTTTTCCCCCCACATCCAACCATTCAGTTTCCCACTGATGCTCGATTCTTCTGTCAGATAATGAGATGGCAGCATTTAACGGGACAACACATTGACTTAAAACACAATCACGACATCCTTCTTTGTTGGATGTGTCGTTTCCTTGTACCGCAGTGTGTCCAGGTACCCAGCCAAAGACTGCCTCCTTGCAACAGTGTTGAAGCCACTGTACGGAATCATGGATGAGCTGAATCAACTGGTCTAATGGATATATTTGGTGGCCTGCTTCTAGCAAACACATGGGGGTCAAAACAGATGAGAAACATTGTACAGTGATGCTTGTGAATCCACTCCATAGCAGTCATAATGCCATAAACTCTATACATAATTTGTAAATTGCTCCAGCAGGCATACTTTGAAAAATCTATCAGGGAAAACAGTTCAACAACTGAGGGAATTCTATTGCTGGATCCACCCATACAAACAGCAATAAAAATGTGGTACATACTTTAAACTGAACAAAACAGAATTGTAAAAATGTAATTTGAGGTACAAATTTTCTTGTACCGAGTCATGCTTATAATCACTTTGGACCTCTGAAGATGCAAGGTGGCAATTTGTTCTATTCCTGGCTTGAATTCTGATGTCTGATTTATTGAGATCCTTGACACAGTCAGCAGCAAGTATTCTGAATGACTTGGACACATGGGACCAGTTCCTGAACAGCCACTTAAAGTTCAGATAGACTGCCACTCTAAATGCTAACGAGTTGAGTGACACCGAGATTCTCAGCACTTGCCAAACCAGGGGAAGGTGCCACCAAATCCAGAGTGGTGGTTCACCAGCCTCTGCACATAAGACTCTGAACTGGGCGGTCCAAAAGGCTGCAGCTGATACCTGGTTGCCCTCATGGTGGACAGTGGCTAACAAACCAAAGTAGTAAATATGGACAGATCCATAAACAATGCTACCAGAATCTAATCATGATCTGACAAACACCCTATAAAATTGCAGTAGGTGGAAGTTGTCAGTGTCCAACACCTTTATGCCAAAGCATTTCAAAGTATTAACGATATGAAGCCCTTTGTTTACAGGGGTTTCAGGTGCAGGAGCAAAGTTAATTTAGAGTCAAACAGTAGGCACAAAAAAGCACATATTGTCCTTAAAATGTTAAATATTGTCCGCATTGTGACCTCTGAGTGGTTAAAACTTCAGTGAGCACCATTAAAATTGACAAACGCAGTCTTCTCTTGTGAGAACTTAGAACCTGTTTTATTAACCAAAGCTTCCAGCCTCCCAGTGATCAGCTGTAGTTGTCTTAAGACTGGAGAAAGATTAGAAGACTGCAAAGTCATTCACAGACAAAAAGCATTAACTCTGTTAAATGACTGCTGAGGAGAGGCCATTGACAGCAATTACTGTGTGACACAGTACACTGCCTTGGAGCACCCCCCATTTCTCTTGAACACAGCAGTCAGATGAGGCATCACCATTGCATTATCAAAAGCATCTTTCCATGAGGAAGAACAGGATACGAAGTGGCAGGATAATAAGTAGCAGACATCCATGTAGTCCCCATTCATGAAGTTGGTGAAGGATGTTTTACCTCCAAGTGATGGTGTATCTTTTTGCAGGTGAAAAACCACACCAACCAAATTGTTTTGGTGTAAGAAGGAATCCTATATCAGTCTCCCATAGAATAAAGAAGTCAAGGGCAGAACAGTAGTGCCTGAAACCACATTGGGAGCAGCTTAGATTACCTCAGAATTCGATGAGCCAGACAAGATGGCAGTTGAGTATGCTCTCTAGAGTCTTACCCACACAACTGGTAAGGGCTATACTCTCATGATCAATATGATCCTTGCCTGGTTTCCATAATGAAATTACTATTACCTCCTTCCAAGTTGTGGGGTATTGTCCATCAAACCAGATCTGATCTAAATATGATAGGCACTTGCCTTTGGCTCCAGGCCACAGGTGACTAAGCACGGCATAATTAACCTGATCTTGTCCTGGAGCAGTGTGTCTTGCCACATACAGAACTGATCCCAATTCCCACATGGAGAATGAAATATTTTAGACCACCTCATTAGACAAGAAGAAGCAGAGCCACCTCATCTTCACAGTGCTACATAACACCTAGAAGGCAGGAGATTGTCTGGATGACACAGTGACAAAGTGTTTAGCTAAAACACTTCCCTCACCTGTGCTCTCACAGACCTGAAGGTACAAAGGTTTTCTGCAAATGGATGTTGTTTGAATTCCCACAAAATTGCACACTTTGCTTGATTACCTAATGACATTCATCATTCCACAAAGAGACAGGCCATCATCGAAGATGGCCTCCCATTGACCACCATCTGAGTCAGCAGATGAATCAACACCAGATAGTTATAACTAGAATGCAAATCTGACCATTTCCCACTGGACCAAGTATGCAATACCTGGGGAGCAAAAATAAAGGTCAACAGCTGAAAAGGTCCCAGTAGCTGTAGAAAAGTGTGTCATCTGACCAAGGCAATACTGCATCTGCATCCAATGGATCATGAGATTGAAAATGTAAATAATACACTGATTTTAACTGATGTGACAACTTCCACTGCTACTGCCTGCATGGCTGTGTTAAGAGGGAAAGAAGAGGAGTGGCATCTGTACAGGTGGTAGCCCCTTAATACAGGCGTGTCTGTGACTTTAAAATGAGTTTCTTGTAAGCAGATGCAGAAGAGTCTCTCCTGGTGCAGCAGCTGTAATTTTTCCAAATGTGATCTGTATCCATTCAAGTTCCACTGCAATATGGAAGTCCATGTGGGAGCCATTGATTAGCGATGGTTGTCCTTTTCCGTGCCCATGTCCTTGTTGTTGACCCTTGGCAGTGGTGATTTACTCAAGAGGTCAGGGGGAACATTCGACAGTGCCTGGCTCTCCATATGGATATCAATAACATCAACAGTAAAGCCACTACCAGAAAGGGAGACTGCTCGCCGACACAATGGTTTAGCTGCCACTTCAACTTCAAACATATTTTTCCTTACTTAAGGGAGGGGTTGCTTGCATGGATAGAGGGGACAGTTTAGTGGGCTTCTGATGGCGAGCAGCGGTATGTGCTTGAGGTTCCAAGTCCATCGTCGTCGATGGCTTCTGAAAGATTTCAGGTTTGAGTCTAGCTTTCCCCTTCCCCGACATGTACACTGACAACTGCATGTACTTTCACTTGAAACTGTAGTCAATAAAGTCAAACATTCTGGAGTGACAGTATCAAGAAACTTATCTCACTGGGAGAGAAGTGTTCGTCGCCAGTGTGACTATGTTGAGAAATAAATATGTAGACATGGAGAATAAAGATTTAGAATGTTAATAAATTTGTTTTATTTAAAAAGCTTTATGAAATATCACATAAAAATTGAAAGCATTACTTTTCAGCAAGCCCTCATAGATGTAACAAAATTAATAAAAACCATAATAGTTGTATTTTCATCACTGATTTCCCCCCCCCCCCCACGCCCCACCCCTTCGCCACCACAAGCACCCTGCTTGGCTTTCATCTCTGGCAGTGCTTTGTGAATCTGAAAACTGTTGTGTAAGCTTTAAAGCACTATTATAGCTTCCTAGACAACTGATCACAGTTTTCATGTCGGAGAAGGGCAGCAGCATTCCTTCTTCAACAGTACTTTGCCTAGAAAACCATATGGAATTTGAAAACCAAATTTCAGGTTGACAACACTGTTTTTTATTAGTATCATATCATCCTATACATCATGAGATGTTTGAACTGCAGGTCCAACAAGACGAAGTCTCTAATACGCTAAATTGATGATTCTCAAACTGTGGTCTGCAAATTCGAAAGCGTACATATTGGCTAACTTCACTTGTTTTTAACTAACTATGGGATTAGTGCTTTTTATTTTTTATATGTTTTTATGACACAATCAGATTAGTATTTCACAATGCTGCAACTGGTTTCAAGCAGCCAGGTATCATTTCCAGACTAAAGGCACAGGCTGTAAGCAGTTTCTATTGTGATGTCAACAATACTGAAGCCATTTCAGTATGTGCCTTTAGTCGGAAGATGACAACTGGCTCATTTGAACTGATTACAACACAAAATGCTCATCTGACAGTGTTGCAAACAAAATTTTTAAAAAAATAATTAAAAAACAAAACTTAAGTCAATTACAACTTCATGACCAGACAGTACACCATTTTTCCCATGGATTAGTGTTTCACAGTTCTATAATAACATTCGTCAAGCTTGAGTTTGTGATTATCATGAAAAGTTTACAGTGTGGCTACTGCTGGGTGATGAACAACATTTTCTCAATAGAAAAGTTTGAAACAGCTACAATAAATATCTCTTACAGGAAGATCAAACGCAGTTATGACCTCTCAGAATACTGTAGCAAAACGAATTACACAAACATTGACAATTTACGAATGATATTGAAATAAACACAAATAGTAATATGTCAGAAATCAATATCTTTTCCATCAGCATGCTGTACCCTTTGTACAGTACTGGAAGATACAGAAACTATACACAGATTTGCCACAAATTAGTACAATGAAGCTAGTGTAAGACAGCACAAACAGAGCACAAAAACTGTGTCAGATTAGATCTGCAGCACAAATATCTTAAGTAACTGGAAGTGATTTAGAGCTCCACCGTAAACCCCTGTTTCTTTGAAGAATCATACTCCCATGTATAAAACAACTTCATATGTCTGATTACTTTACAAATGAGTTAACATGTTAGATATTTGACTAAGCGCATAAGTAAGAGGAAGTTTCGAAAAGGTCTGAAATTGTGCTTAAAGTTTAAAGTCACTAAGTATTATCATCATGAAACACTAGATGAATATAGTCTGGGTAATCTGTACTCTATTTTAAGCAAAAGCTAGTTTTTCATGCATTTCAATGTTTATGACATCGTGTCTCTTGAACTGGGTGTTGTACAATGATATAATTTTTCAGGTACATTCAATGGTGAATGTCTATACTGCCTGCAAACTGTGTTGTGAATAGAGTTGGTAATAAAGAAGTAATAAACTAAAAAGTCATGCCTGATGCTAAAGTTTTACTGCATGACCAGTGAAAATGGAGAAAGCATTTTTCCTTTCATCATTTTGCAGTGGGGTATTAGAAAGAAGTAGTTTTGTAAAGGTTTGACATTCTGACTCATGTTTGTCGGAAGTTGATAAGTGCTCTCATTCTCACATACTGGATGAATACGTCTGGGTATCTGCGTGCTGTCAGTTACACTGCATCAAGACAAACACACCGTTTCTAACTGTAATACTTGCTGCATTGTGTTCAGCTTTTAATATGAGGCTATATCTTAATGCATAGATTAGGACAGCATTTTAAATTTTTAAATTTGGTCAATAATTATGCAAAATATTGAAAATCATATTTTTGTTGCCTCGAGAAGCCCTACTAATAATAAGAGACAAGTTTTACATCATTAGTGACTGATGAAGGGCTGATGTTTAGACCAGCACCTAAAGTCATAGTTGAACTAAAAAATAAAATATGGTCATTAACAAAAATTTCAAAATATATTTAAAGTCACAAACTGTAAATTTAAATTTGGAGTCTTGAGAAAGTGAAATGTGATCCCCCCCATTTTTGTTGCTGGCTTGGATGTGAAGACATAGTGAAATCTGCATTTTAAATTTCACCATGCTTGTTATAAACAGTTAATTATCAACATTCATAGGGTATATGCAACATACAGTATTCTCCAAATTAAAAGCTTCACACAATACTTCCTTTAAAAAGTTTCAAAAATCATCAAGCTGTAACCGGCGCACATGCATACACAAGAACATTCAGCTTACTTGCCTTATTTTCGTTCAGAAACAAACAACAATCCATAGTACAGGCCCTATGTAGGCAACAAGAATGCTGCCAGTTGTGAAGAAAAGCAAAAAGGTATGTTGTAAAAACTAAAACATTACTATCACTAATAACTAAAGCAGTAAAGACTTTATAAATGTCTCTTTAGATTACAAGCATATGTGACAAAATAAATTATTCAAAATCACACACCGAGTCTTGCTGGAGGGTTAACAGTACGGGCCCTTGCTGTCCTGATGCGTGAACGCCGGGAAGACAATTCAAAATCATTTTCAAGGTCTTCTTGACTCACAGAACTCGACGCCATTGTCCTGAAACACACATTACTTGAGCAGTGATTCTTGCTGCTGTGGAACATCAGACCACAACGAAACAAAACTCATGCACACAGGGCACTGCATACTCTGTATAAGAATAATATGGCTTCAAAATTTCAATGCATGTCAATAACTGCTATGATACCAAGAAAAATGACCAATCTGGGTACACACTGATCACAAATCTTATCTTTTCCCAATCCATCTCTACCATTATACTTATGGAACAACAATAGTAATATTCCTCAACAATAAGAATGCTTCTGGATTAACATAATAAGTTTGTTATGCATTGACTATATTCCTTCACTTGGTGAGTGAAAAATACTCTTAAGGGATACCTCCATCACAATCACTGGATCTGTTTAGCCTGCCACGTGTCTACTACAGCCATTGATATACTGTTTTGGCACTATCAACGATTCCACTACATGCAAACTTACAAAGTTACTAACACACATAATTAAAGTAACTACATAAGATGTTATGATTGAGATATGTGCCTTGACACAACTGTCATGAAGTACATGCCACTGGAAGCAAGATACGAGATGAAATTGGAAGAGATCACAGGTGTCTCTCCTAGTGGTTGTTTTGTTTCCATAAATAAATCAAAATGACAAATATTCACTCAAATAAGTAAAATTTTTGCTCTATTATATACAGCACCTCACCTTTACAGAATATTCTGTCAGCTTCTAATTTATAAAGTGTTAAGTTGTATCAACAGACATGTTTATAGTAACTGATTTTGACATTCAGAGTTTATGAATGGTGGGCTCCATGTGGTTCCCAAGTTGTGCAGTGACCATAAACCATAAAGTTACCAAATAAGCAGCAACCAGTCGCAAAATCATGTTTTATTTATTCACTTTTGCAATCAATTTCAACTCATTAACAGCCATCATCAGTGCTACAATACAAGAATAAAAATAAAAATAATAACAGTGACATAAAGCAATGTAAAACCAATTAAATGTATGTAGACGCATTAAACCATTTAAAATGCACATAAAAATTTACCTTTCAACGAATATGTGCCCTGAGTAGTAATAGTGTCCTAAGCAGAGGACAAACAAAGTGATACATCGAGAATTGACTATGACAGCGAGAAACCATAAGGGGGCACTGCAAAGCAAACCCACGCTCTATGCGAAAAGATACAGCTAAAATAAAAATAAGAAGAAATGACATACAAAATGAGGTAAAATATAATGATATAATACTAAAATATTTATATAAAATGGATATATTGACAAAGATTTTTGTCAACCACATAGTACAGTTATACACGCCAAAAAGCGATTGTACAAATTAGTAAAAAGGAACAAAACATGGATGAGAAGCACACGATGGAAAAAATTTTTTTAAAACTTTGATTTTTTTAAAATTCATTATCATATTATCAAAAAGCAAAAGTTAATCTTAGTGCCAAAACGTAAAACGGTGTTGGCATCCATCTAGCATACAGTTAATGATATTCAGGAAGATCGGATTTTTTTTTTTGGCAGACGGCGCCACATTACTGAATACACATGTAATGTAAACTAAGTTGAGATAAGAAAATTACGGACACGAACAACACAAAATTATTAAAGAAACAAGACAAAATGCAAAAATAAAGTGCTAGCACACTTCAAACATGGAAAAATTAACAGAGGCTCGATAGGATGAACTGAGAACTCTTAGGGGCTCTTACGGTGTGCTCGTGTAACATGAGGCATAAATCTATACCATATGTCTGTTAGAGGAGCCGACAAGACGGTAAAAGCCCAATTAAAGGGCGTCAACGCAAACTTAGTCACAATAACATCATTCATATCACCAATATATTCATCTCCACCCCCCTCCCCCTCTTTTCACTCTTCCCTCCTCCACCCCCCTCTTGTCTTTCTTTGTCCAATAATTTCCATTCCCATCAAGCAAATGCTCGGCGAAGAGCTCCCAAAAATGAACTCCCCTCACTATCACCTGCTCATTGAGAAGGTACACGCTAGCTGATCTATGATGACTGAAGATCTCCATACCCTCTAACAAATCAAGATAATTTCCTTTTCGCTCTATGTAATAACCTCACATGCATCTCAATTCGAGGAAGTTCATGTCCACTATCTATACTGTGGGCTGCAAAATTTGACCTATCAGCCGGGTCCTTTCTGTCAACGGTTACATGTTCAGCAAATCTAGTTTCAATTTTCCGTCCAGTCTGACCTACGTAACATGCTTTACAGCTTGGACAAAGTATTTTGTAAACCCCCGAATGGTGTAAAACTTTTACTTTATCTATGCCATGATCTAAAATTTGTCCCAAATTATCCTTAGTTGAAAAAGCAATCTTAACCTTGAATTTCCTAAAAACAACTTCAACATTAATACTAACTGCCCCTTAGTATGATAAAGAAATATATTTCATCGTTTCATTTTTCCCTACAATTACTTCATTTGCTCCCACGTGTCTATATTTTTCGGCAAATTTTTCATAATTTTTTTGAACAAGCAGCAGCGGATAATCATTAGATTTAGCTATGGAAAAAATAATATCTAACCCAGTTTTACGATCCTCTTCAGAAAGTGGGGTACAGAAAACGTGATTAAATGCAAATTTGAAAAATGCCATTTTATGCTGATTAGGGTGGGCTGAATGATAGCACTTTATTTTTGCATTTTGTCTTGTTTCTTTAATATGTTTGTTTCATTCCTGTCCGTAATTTTTTTATCTCAACTTAGTTTACATTACATGTGTATTCAGTAATGTGGCACCATCTGCCGGAAAAAAATCCGATCTTCCTGAATATCATTAACTGTACGCTAGATGGATGCCAACACCGTTTTACATTTTGGCATTATGATTAACTTTTGTTCTTCAATAATATGATAAAGAATTTTTTTTAAAATTTTAATTTTTAAAATTTTTTCTATGGTGTGCTTCTCATCTGTTTTGTTCCTTTTTACTAATTTGTACAATCACTTTTTGTCACATATAACTGTACTATATGGTTGACAAAATCTTTGTCAATATATCCATTTTATGTAAATATTTTAGTATTATATCATTATATTTTACCTCATTTTGTATGTCATTTCTTCTCATTTTTATTTTAGCTGTATCTTTCCACATAGAGGGAGGGTTTGCTTTGCAGTGCCCCCTTATTGTTTCTCGTTGTCATAGTCAATTCTCGATGTATCACTTTATGTTTAACCTCTGCTGAAGACGCTATTACTACTCAGGGCACATATTCGTTGAAAGGTAAATTTGTATGAGCATTTTAAATGGTTTAATGCATCTACATACATTTAATTGGTTTTGCATTGCTTTATGTACATTTATTCATTTGGTCACTGTTATTAATTATTTTTGTTCTTGTATTTGTAGCACCGATGATGGCTGTTAATCAGTTGAAATCAATTGCAAAAGCGAAGAAATGAAACGATTTTGCAACTGGTTGCTGCTTATTTGGTAATTTCATTCAGAGTTTGTTTTCCACAGACTAAACATGTCCACAGAAACCTCAATCAATCTACGATACCAGCATCCTGATACCACCTACCATAACTACATAATTTTTAGAACATGAAACATTTTGTTTACATAGAACAATGGACTTATTTATACTGATCACACCTTGTCTAAATGGTGAGGTTTTGTAAAGCTCTCCAAGTACACATAGTAACATACCAAAAATAATAATAGTACCTAAAAAAAAAGATGTCATGCAAGAATATTCAACTCATCCTTTTTCTTAATTTATAAAAGAATTCTTCATAAATATCTCATTTTTGCAATATATCCTAGTGGCATAAAAATGCTGTAACTCAAAATTTAGGTAGAAATTAAGAATACCAAGCAACAAATATGACAGAGCTAGCCTCTTGCCTATATTTGGGTGACACTTTGCCTGCATTTCTAGCAACTTGTTCCCACGTGATCTTTTAATCCACTTTATTATTTTCCCTATTTTTAGCAGGTCTTTTCGATTGGGGGTCTTACTGACTTGGAAATATGCATAGAGTGCATACCAGAGGTGAGATTGGGGAAGGGGGTGACGGAACAAGGTGGCAACAGAAGGGCATCTGGCTATCTCGTGAACTAACCGCACTAACCCTGATCCAAAGCAGAATGAAGACAAAAGAAAAAAAAATATTAGTAATAGCAAAGAAAAATAACACTTCTGTCAATAAGACAGTGTTCAGAAGGTTGCATCAGTGTACATAGTAATAAAAATAAAAAGTTCATGTTTATTTAGTAATTATTATTTCTTTCTTTTCTCAGACGTTATGTCTGGTCAAAAATGGAAAGTGACGCGGACCTTCACCAAGCGTGACTTCCTTTTAACTGTACGGTATTTGTTATATTGCATTTAGGAACTTTCGGGTAATTGAACATGTATCAATAATTACGGATTTCTGTAGTTGTATATACAAGTTTGGATGTAGCTGTATTGCATTGATGTACTGGTGGATATTGTGTGGTATGACTCCACTAGTCGATAGTATAATTGGTATAATGTCAACTTTATCCTGATGCCACATGTCCTCGACTTCCTCAGCCAGTTGGATGTATTTTTCAATTTTTTCTCCTGTTTTCTTTTGTATATTTGTTGTATTGGGCATGGATATTTCCATTAGTTGTGTTAATTTCTTCTTTTTATTGGTATGATGTCAGGTTTGTTATGTAGTGTTTTATCTGTTATAATGGTTCTGTTCCAGTATAATTTGTATTCATCATTCTCCAGTACATTTTGTGGTGCATACTTGTATGTGGGAACGTGTTGTTTTATAAGTTTATGTTGTAAGGCAAGCTGTTGATGTATTATTTTTGCTACATTGTCATGTCTTCTGGGGTATTCTGTATTTGCTAGTATTGTACACCCGCTTGCGATGTGATCTACTGTTTCTATTTGTTGTTTGCAAAGTCTGCATTTATCTGTTGTGGTATTGGGATCTTTAATAATATGCTTACTGGAATATCTGGTGTTTGTTTGATCCTGTATTGCAATCATGAATCCTTCCGTCTCACTGTATATATTGCCTTTCCTTAGCCATGTGTTGGATGCGTTTTGATTGATGTGTGGCTGTGTTAGATGATACGGGTGCTTGCCATGTAGTGTTTTCTTTTTCCAATTTACTTTCTTCGTATCTGTTGATGTTATGTGCTCTAAAGGGTTGTAGAAGTGGTTATGAAATTGCAGTGGTGTAGCTGATGTATTTATATGAGTGATTGCTTTGTGTATTTTGCTAGTTTCTGCTCGTTCTAGAAAGAATTTTCTTAATTGTCTACCTGTCCATAATGTAGGTTTTTTATGTCGATAAATCCCCTTCCTCCTTCCTTTCAGCTTAATGTAAATCTTTCTGTTGCTGAATGTGAGTGATGTATTCTATATTTGTGGCATTGTGATCATGTGGCAGACTTCTAGGTCTGTGTTACTCCATTTCACTACTCCAAATGAGTAGGTCAATATTGGTATAGCATAAGTATTTATAGTTTTTGTCTTGTTTCTTGCTGTCAATTCTGTTTTCAGTATTTTTGTTAGTCTTTGTCTATATTTTTCTTTTAGTTCTTCTTTAATATTTGTATCGTCTATTCCTATTTTTTGTCTGTATCCTAGATATTTATAGGCATCTGTTTTTCCCATCGCTTCTACATAGTCGCTGTGGTTATCCAATATCTAATCTTCCTGTTTAGTGTGTTTTCCCTTGACTATGCTATTTTTCTTACATTTGTCTGTTCCAAAAGCCATATGTATATCATTGCTGAATACTTCTGTTATCTTTAGTAATTGGTTGAGTTGTTGATTTGTTGCTGCTAGTAGTTTTAGATCATCCATGCATAGCAAATGTGTGATTTTGTGTGGGTATGTTCCAGTAATATTATATCCATAATTTGTATTATTCAGCATGTTGGATAGTGGGTTCAGAGCAAGACAGAACCAGAAAGGACTTAATGAGTCTCCTTAGTATATTCCACGCTTAATTTGTATTGGCTGTGATGTGATGTTATCTGAATTTGTTTGGATATTAAGTGTGGTTTCCCAATTTTTCATTACTATGTTTAGGAACTGTATCAATTTAGGATCTACTTTGTATATTTCCAATATCTGTAGTAACCATGAGTGGGGTACACTATCAAAAGCTTTTTGGTAATCAATGTATGCGTAGTGTAGCGACCTTTGTTTAGTTTTAGCTTGATATGTCACCTCTGCATCTATTATCAGTTGCTCTTTACATCCTCGTGCTCCTTTGCAACAGCCTTTTTTTTCTTCATTTATAATTTTGTTCTATGTTGTATGTGTCATTAATTTCTGTGTAATGACTGAAGTTAATATTTTGTATACTGTTGGTAGGCATGTTATGGGGCGATATTTAGCTGGGTTTGCTGTGTCTGCTTGATCTTTAGGTTTCAGATAGGTTATTCCATGTGCAAGTGTATCAGGGAATGTGTATGGGTCTGCAATGTAACTGTTAAATAATTTAGTTAAATGTGAATGTGTTGAGGTTTAGCCAGAAATTTGCTATTTTATCTTTTCCAGGGGCTTTCCAATTGTGAGTAGAATTAATTGCTTGGGTGACTTCATGTTGCAAAATTATCACTTCAGGCATTTGCGGTATCATCTTGTATGTGTCTGTTTCTGCTTGTATCCACCGTGCATGGCTGTTATGTTGTACCAGGTTTGACCATATGTTGCTCCAGAAGTGTTCCATGTCTGTTATGTTCGGTGGATTGTCTATTTTAATGTATGTGTTATCTATTGTCTGGTAAAATTTCTTTTGGTTTGTGTTGAATGTTTGGTTTTGTTTCCTTCTATTTTCACTTTTTTTGTATCTTCTAAGTCGTTTGGCCAATGCTTGTCATTTCTGCTTTTCATCTAATTGCTCAATCACTTCTTGTTGTGAGATTTTAACTAACCTTTTTCGTTTTTTTCCTGACATTTCATTTCTTATACATTGTGTTAGCTGTCCAATGTCTTTTCTCAGTTTTTCTATTCTGATCTGTAGCCTGTGTTGCCATGCTGGTTTTGTGGGTTTCTTCTGTGTGTTGGTTGGTTCTGATATCTGCCTAGTGTGTATATTTAGTGTAGTGAGTGCTCCTACATAAACCAGGAATTGTAACTCTTCCATAGTTGTGTTTTCATTTATTTTGTTGTGTATGATTGTGTTGATAGTTTTTATTGTTGTTTCGACTTATTTGGTGGTCTATGCAAGAATGGTCTAATGTCTGTATTTGTGTCTTTGTATTCTATATATGTCAGCTGAAATTTTTCTTCTATATCTAACATGTGTGTCACTTCGTGTTCTATTTGTGCTTGTTCTGGTGGCTGTCTTAAGATTTCGTTTTCCTCTGATTGTTTAATTGATGCGTGTTGGTCTTTGTTTGCTCTGGGATGTTTGAGTCCATTACTGTATTTTCTTCTTCTTCTTCTTCTTCTTCTGATTGCACATTATTTTGTTCTAGTATTTGTTGTACTTGTTGTTTGATGTTTTCTAATTCCGACTGGGGTATCCTGTTATTTTTGATTATTACACGGATCAGATCAGCTAGTCATTATTCTGTTAAAAATTTTAATTCTGGGTATCTGGTAATAAATGTTGTGTATACTTGTGATCTGTATCCAGTTGTGTTGGTTCCTAGGTTTGTTGCTTGGTAATAACAAAACATGAGGTGTCTATTAACTCCATCTGACCATCTCATCTTCTGTCTTTGTTTTCCTTCTAGGGTCGTTGCAGGAAGCATATCCTGCAAAACACCTCTATTTGGATTTAAATCATTTTCCAGTTGCCTAGCAGTGTCGTTACTATAGTGGGCGGGAATAGGGTTCAAGCGTCGACCCCGACCATGACGGCACTTGTCCGAGGCTTCTTTAGTTCTGTCCTGAACCAACTAATAATAATAATAATAATAATAATAATAATAATAATAATAATAATAATAATAATGGCAGCTGAAAAGTAGCACGAGAATGTAAAGAGCAACTGGTAATAGATACAGAGGTGACATATCAAGCTAAAACTAAACAAAGGTCGCTACACTACGCATACATTGATTACCAAAAAGCTTTTGATAGTGTACCCCACTCATGATTACTACAGATATTGGAAATATACAAAGTAGATCCTCAATTGATACAGTTCCTAAACATAGTAATGAAAAACTGGAAAACCACACTTAATATCCAAACAAATTCTAATAATATCACATCACAGCCAATACAGATTAAGTGTGGAATATACCAAGGAGACTCATTAAGTCCTTTCTGGTTCTGTCTTGCTCTGAACCCACTATCCAACATGCTAAATAATACAAATTATGGATATAATATTACTGGAACATACCCACACAACGTCACACATTTGCTATACATGGATGATCAAACTATTGGCAGCAAACAATCAACAACTCAACCAATTACTTAAGATAACAGAAGTATTCAGCAATGATATAAATATGGCTTTTGGAACAGACAAGTGTAAGAAAAATAGCATAGTCAAGGGAAAACACGCTAAACAGGAAGATTACATACTATATAATCACAGTGACTGCATAGAAGCAATGGAAAAAACAGATGCCTATAAATATCTAGGATACAGACAAAAAATAGGAATAGACGATACAAATATTAAAGAAGAACTAAAAGAAAAATATAGACAAAGACTAACAAAAATACTGAAAACAGAATTGACAGCAAGAAACAAGACAAAAACTATAAATACTTATGCTATACCAATATTGACCTACTCATTTGGAGTAGTGAAATGGAGTAACACAGACCTAGAAGCACTCAATACACTTACACTATCACAATGCCACAAATATAGAATACATCACGTACATTCAGCAACAGAAAGATTCACATTAAGCAGAAAGGAAGGAGGAAGGGGATTTATCGACATAAAAACCTACATTATGGACAGGTAGACAATTAAGAAAATTCTTTCTAGAACGAGCAGAAACTAGCAAAATACACAAAGCAATCACTCATATAAATACATCGGCTACACCACTGCAATTTCATAACCACTTCTACAACCCTTTAGAGCACATAACATCAACAGATACGAAGAAAGTAAATTGGAAAAAGAAAACACTACATGGCAAGCACCCGTATCATCTAACACAGCCACACATCAATCAAGACGCATCCAACACATGGCTAAGGAAAGGCAATATATACAGTGAGACGGAAGGATTCATGATTACAATACAGGATCAAACAAACACCAGATATTCCAGTAAGCATATTATTAAAGATCCCAATACCACAACAGATAAATGCAGACTTTGCAAACAACAAATAGAAACAGTAGATCACATCGCAAGCGGGTGTACAATACTAGCAAATACAGAATACCCCAGAAGACATGTCAATGTAGCAAAAATAATACATCAACAGCTTGCCTTACAAGATAAACTTATAAAACAACACGTTCCCACATACAAGTATGCACCACAAAATGTACTGGAGAATGATGAATACAAATTATACTGGAACAGAACCATTATAACAGATAAAACACCACATAACAAACCTGACATCATACCAATAAAAAGAAGAAATTAACACAACTAATGGAAATATCCATACCCAATACAACAAATATACAAAAGAAAACAGGAGAAAAAATTGAAAAATACATCCAACTGGCTGAGGAAGTCGAGGACATGTGGCATCAGGATAAAGTTAACATTATACCAATTATACTATCAACTACAGGAGTCATACCACACAATATCCACCTGTACATCAATGCAATACAGCTACATCCAAACTTGTATATACAACTACAGAAATCTGTAATTATTGATACATGTTCAATTACCCGAAAGTTCCTAAATGCAATATAACATATACCGTACAGTTAAAAGGAAGTCACGCTTGATGAAGGTCCGCGTCACTTTCCATTTTTGACCAGACATAACGTCTGAGAAAAGAAAGAAATAATAATAATAGTAATAGTACTAGTAGTAAAATGTCGTAGTTATTATTCCCTGGATTCACATTAATTTTATACTTAGACTACAATTAACTTGTACCAGAGCATTATGGTGAGTGTAGGTAAAAATATGTTTGTTTTTTAGCATATGGAATTAAAATAAAATTGTATTTACAAAGAATTTCTTTTGAAAATGTAACGGACATGATGAGTGTCAAACTGGTTTTAAAATGATCCTGCCTCCATTATCTGCATCCTCAAGTAATCCCATGCTGTTAAAAGTCATCATGCACAAAGAAAGTATGCAAAAAGTAAGTTTCTTTATGTTGCCTTGTGAGCATGTTAAGATCACGTGTAAGGGAAGATGCATGTCACACAGTATCTTCACTTTAACTTTTAAGTATAATAATGTTGTTTACATCTGTTAGTACAGTAAACAGACATTCTCAACTTTTTAGATACAAGGTGCAACATAACTGAAATAGGAGGTTAAACAGGTAAAACTCAAGAATATTTTACACACAGTCTCCTTTTTTTCAGCTTTATTTCTTTGCCCTTCATTCTTTACCACCTACAGAAAGGCACTCCTTGCTCTGGAAACTCAGGACACCAGTACAAATTTATTTCTTAATAAGTGTATGAACTTTAAAGGAATGCATAAGTTACGAAAGTATATACTGAGAGAGAGAGAGAGAGAGAGAGAGAGAGAGAGAGAGACAGAATGAAAGCATAAGCTATCCTTATCTTCATACAAGAATAGTTAGCTAATAATACTGTCAACCATGCAGTCTGAATGAAAGAAATGTATTGCATATCATGTTAAATTCCTTCAGATTTATTAAAATGGTGAAGGGAGCAATAAATTCACAAATGCAGCAGAAGACAGTGACACTAAACATTTAAAGATTCTACCCTCAACAATTATTCATTATATTTGTTTATCTGAGAGAAAATGATTTGTTGTGATAAGAAAGCAAATATATTGTTTA
The DNA here is from genome assembly GCF_023864275.1 of Schistocerca cancellata. Classification (NCBI taxonomy): domain Eukaryota; kingdom Metazoa; phylum Arthropoda; class Insecta; order Orthoptera; family Acrididae; genus Schistocerca; species Schistocerca cancellata. The sequence continues at coordinate 820,466,159 of NC_064629.1, forward strand.
TCTGAGAGAAAATGATGTGTTGTGAATATATTAGATGAGCCAACTATGCACATGAATAACGTATTTTCCCTCTTGAAGGCACACACTGACAGCAACACATGCATTTCAATTCAGAATCTGATACCGGTTGCAATAATGCAACAATACAGTACTTGTTTTTAAGTACCACATTCTCTATTCAAAGGAGTGATGGTGAGGCATCGGTTATGTCTCTCAGGCATTCATGTTTTATGGAGACATGGAAACGACATTATGATGTGTCATGTTTCCAAGTTCTAATCTGGTAACAGCATATCAAATGCCAATTTGTAGGCGGATAATGACAACATCCATGTGCCTTATACAGCAGAGCAATCTCTGCTGTGTGTTGATACAAGAAAAGTCATGCAACTTAACATACGATAACAATATTGGATGTACCAGTACACATTTTACAGATCTATCAATAGCCAAATGTTTGTATTCATCTTCATTGAGCCAGTAAGTACTTTGTTCCAGAAACTGATTAGCCCCTGGATAGCCATTAAATGAATCTGCAAATACAGATTAAATTATTTCTATTTTTCTGGTCAAGTAATATTTGAGCGCTATTATACAAGTTGGTTTACAAATTGGAAAGACTGCACCTTTTTTTCATATAATTTTTAAGCATTTCATGTACTTTTCCCTCAATGCTGCTACCCCCCTTCAAACTTCGTAATAGTTTATATTGATGATGATGAATGATGATGATGATGATGATGTCCCATACTCCGAGGAGTGCAGACTACTTTTCTTATTTTGCTATATGGTATTCTGATATGCTCATTTCCTTTCAGAAAGGTCACAGTTTGTAGTAACTTAAAGATCATCATCTAATAAAATCAAAAGTTGTATCTAAGAGTTCCTAAGGAAGTATTGTAGGCACCCTGCAATTCTCAATCTGTATAAGCAATTTAGGAGACAATCTAAGCAGACCTAAAAATGTTTGTGCATGATACTATCATTTACTCTCTAGTAGTCATCAGAAGGTCCAAATTACAAAATCCTTTTGACAATATAATGGCATCATGCAAAAAGTGGCAGCTGACCCCAAACAAGAAAAAGTGAGAGGTCCTCCACATTAATAATAAATAAAGTCTGTTTACATAACAACTCTTATAAGCTTTAAAGCTGTCAGTTCAATTAAATATGAAGGGATTACAATTACAAACAATATTAACTGGAACCATCATGTACAAAATGTGAACCCACAACTATTTTTTATTAGCAGAGCACACAGAAAGAGCAACAAATCTACTAAACACACTGCTTACACTACTTTTGTCTATCTTCTTCTGCAATACTGCATTGCAGTATGGGATCCTTAATACCAGGTAGGATTGATGAAGAACATAAGAAAAAGCAGAGTGGGGGGGGGGGGGGGAGGAGGGAGGTTTGACACACATGATAATCAAGCTGAGTTGGCAATCATTAAAACAAAGGCATCTATTGTTTTACTGAGATCTTTTCACAAAATTAAATCACTAAGTGTCTCCTCCAAATTCAGAAACTTTTTTTTATCTACCTAGTGAGATATGGCCATCATGATAAAATATGAAAAATCAAAGCTTGAGAAATTGTCAAAAAGGCTCCAGGAATCTTCTGCCAAACACACAAGTGTTAATTGCACATTAATCGCCAGATGTAGGCTATAGCTCAACCCCAGTACATAGCTAATGTATGTTTGACAGCCTATTAATGCACTGTATATTCTTTTCAAACTATATTTATAAGCTACATGTAGACATCGGCTGATGCTCTTATCAGCATTTTCATTTTTCTCCTATATTTTCTTTATTACACCTCAGTTCAGGTGTGAAGATGCCTGCAACGGCTTAGCAGACCAAACCTGGCATGAAACATGCAGCCACACAGTTTATACATAATAAGGGCAGGAGGTGTGTCTGGACCTGATGAAACTTTCATCTCTGTTATTTCTCATTTTCCAACTAACAACATGCCTGCTCAAAATGTTAGGGAGCAGCTGAAGCAGTTGGGTACCAGCGATTAAGATATTCTGCTGTGGCACACCAATTACTTGTGTCAATGATTAGACTTAAGATTCTTCTAGAAATGGATATTGCAGCACTTCAGAGGAACAGCATGGGGCCTTCTACTTATGTTCACTTCACCACACAATATGTGTCAAGGAAGTCTATGGTTTCTAATCTATCAGAAATGACCAATTAATCTAAGTTTGTCACCAATTATAGTAGCGTCTATACTATTCATCCTCCCCTTCTCAAGAACTGTTTGATATAAAGTCATCCCATTTGATGTTCATAATGTATCTAAGTTTTTATTGGTTGAAGCATTCTAGTTTCTTAAGATGACAGTGCTATAATGTCCAACAGGTCAGGTGGAACTAACTGCTCATTACACCATCAGTTTGATGAAGTGTCATATCTTTGTTCACTAAGACCCTATTGTAAGGGGAAAAAAAACCATAGGTAACAGCTTATATTCTGTTCTCCATGTCCTTTGGTTGCTGATATACTTCACAGATAGAGGAACTGATCTATTTGTTCCAAAGGTGAGCAGGATACAGACATTGAAAACCAGAAAGGCAGTTCTAGGAGCTGCTTGTGAGAGTAGCTTTGTTTTCAGGATGTTGATGGTTTGGCCAAAACATTCATATGCACTACTGAAAGTTTAGAGACAGTTGCAACTCAACAGGTGTATGAGCCAGAGAAACACTGTCACCTGCATATTTTAGATCAGTTACTTGGGTGAGACTTGTGAACATTTTAGAATGTTGTGGACTAATTAAGTAGCCCTCTATCAATCTGTACTCAGGTTCTGGTTACAGACAATGTCTCTGAGCATGACAGTTACAGGGCAATGTCGTAATGAGAATGCATCATTGTTTGAGCCCGTAAGTAATAGAGAGTCTATCAGATGTTTCATTCTGGCATAGCACTTGCCAAGACACATCATCACGGACAGTTTTAGTCAGTTCAACATAATGTTCAGCTGAAACATTTTAAGAGCTCCCACATAGCTTCTTTGGGCACCATATCAAACATTTTTCTAGGTCACAGAGCACTAACAGTAAAGGCTTATGTTGTTCCCCACATTTCTCTTGTTGTCATCACATACAGATGATCATATTAATAGTGCCTCTGCAGGGGTGAAGTCCGGACTGATATTTGGGACATACAGTCTCAGAAAGAGCCTGGAGGTAATTATGCAGAATTTTAGCAAAAATTTTACCAGCCATGAGAGCAAGGATATGTCACTTGGTAATTACTACATATGCTTCTTTCACCTTCTTTAAAGATAGTGACAAATGAGGAATTCTCCACCTCTACTGGTACCTTGTGGGTTTCTATATTAACAGAAACAGAGAAGAGAGTGTTTCAGAGGTAAGCTGTCACTTTGAATTGTCGCCAGAGGGATTTCAGGTATGTGTGCCTTTCTCAACTTCATAAGATCTAGAACCTTACTAAATTACGAAGTTTTAGTGAGACTGTCACCTATGGTTGTGCTGGTTGCTGGGAGACATGTTTTTGGAAGTTGTTAGGAGCAATAAAACTATAATTTAAAAGTGACCTGTAGTGCTCTTTCCAGCAGCTCAAGATGCCACGACTGTCAGCAAGGATGGTCATACAACTGACTGTTTCCAGTGCCCCTGATTAACATCTCTTATTCAACGTACAAACTGAAGTGCCTGGCATTGACAGCCTTTGGAGTTCTTTGGACTTTGTCACCACTTTTTCTTCACTGTCCTTATTTCAGTTTCATATTTCCACTTGAGCTCTGGAAAACATGTTTTGTTTTCCATAGAGGATTGATCTTGAGCAAGAAATAGGTAAGCATTCCACTAGATACATAAAGGTTCATTATTTCATTATTTTCATAAAAAATAATTTCTCTTCTTTACATTCAAACCAAAGATATCCTCTACAGTCTTTTTGATGGTGTATTTTAAACTGGTTTCGATGAGACAATCTAAAAGTGTGTCTTTCAAGACAGCAAAAAGTTTTATCCTGAAGGCTGTAAATGGTGAATTTCCTCCTGAAAGTATTTGAGAAGTAGGATTGTGGTTTACAAAGTATGAGAATCCTCAAATGGCTCACTAACAGTTTGTGAACAGTCCTGCAACCAACAATGTTTCGAGCTGTTTTCCTGATCAGAAAATCTTTCTTGTCATCCTGGGACATGATGACAGTAACATGCCAGTGTTTGGAACATGGATGCATCCATTTGGTCTTGTAATGATTAGGTACATGGAATTGCATACTGGTGATATACAGCTCATGTCCACCACAGAGACCATAAAGTTGCAACCCACCTGTGTTGCAGTTTCCAACACACTGATTACCCAAAAGCAACTGTCTCTAGCACTGAAGTCGTCAAGTGGCAAGAGTTTATCTTTAGTAGGTATACTGACGAACATTGTTCAGTTGATGGTTGAACTGGTTATTCGTATCTTCAGCACTGTCTAAAGAGGAAGCAGAGGCAGAGATAACTGTGACAAAGCTATCTGCAACGAGAGGAATTCTAAGAATTATTATTCCTTCAATGACAATCTGCATCCTTTCCTTTCCAGAAGATGGTGTACCCTGAACTAGTGTCACTAACGTGTTCTTTGCTTGACAGTGATTCCACTTAATGTGCAATGCATATATATTATCTTGCTAGCTCATGGGGTGATGAGTTTTTGTTCTTTCCAGTCCGTCTAGAAGAGTCCTGACATACCATGTTCCAATAGCCAATCACATTGTTCTTTCTTTGTTTCCAGCTGCAGATTACGAGTGAACGTCAGGGTGCAGATTCCCAGACAGTTGCAAATGTGACACTATGTTCACCCTACTTTTCCCTAGGGCATCCTCATTCAGAGTGGGCACTAGTTATCCTAAATAGGCTTGCCTAGTCATAGATGCAGGACCAGATACAGAAATAGTCACTAGAGTTCTCAGGAAGATGACTATCAAATACCCGTCACCAATGTGGAAGTTCAGACCGACACCTTCAAGCCTCACTCAAGCCTGCTCCCACTGTCAATATCCCATTGCCACTGGACTTTGAGGAAAATGGTAGGAGAAATTGCCATTCGTGCAATGCTTTTTGGCAGTTCGCAACTTGCAAGGGAGTAATCCACTCACTGTGATTCTGGAGCCTGTCATGGCACACGGGTATGAGTTACAGATTTTAGACATCACAACTGCAATGAACTGCTGCAAGCCCTAAGACAAAAGCCAGTTTCTCTGGTGTGGCCTCTTTTGGCTAAGGGATAACTGACAATCTTAGATGAGAAATGTTTCTCTTCTGCTCTCCATCATTGGGTCCTAGGGCATTGGGAAAAAGCTGTATGGAAAAGGATGTGAGAAGAGAGGTGTCATTGTGGGACACACTTTGTCAGGTTAACTTCCTCAATGGAGAAATAGTGAACACATAATCCATATAAAAGAATTTAGTGGTTCAATTGGACGTCAGAAACCTGATGCCTTTCTTTTCACAACAGTCCACAATTTGAATATGACAGGTTAGTCAAAGTGGTAGTTGAGAGAAGAATGTCCATCCTCCCACCCCAGACTTTCTCTGCTGCTTTATATAATTTGTTGATGCCTTACATTCATTGAAAAAAGATGTTAGTATCATTATTGCCACCAACAGCTTGAATAACAATATTTAAATATAGGCATTCATTTCTGTTTGAACATAATACCGTGAAAGACCCAAAAATGAGATGGCCCAGATCTCAACAAAGGTTACCCAGTCTGTGCTTTTATATCAACTTCGTCTGTAACAAGAGAATTTAATCACGAGTGTTTTAAACTATAAGCATGCTAGCAACAAAAATAAAGGTTACGAACAATGGTTTGAAGTATGGCGTGACCAGTCATTCTGCTAAGCTGTTCAAAACAACAACAATGTGGGACACAGTCAAAAATATTAAATAACACATTTCTCAAATTTTTCTCATAATATGTATGAAGAGTAGTCAGGTGAATAGTTGAATTGGTGCAGCAGACACATACACTATGTTGACAAATCCAGCTATAATCAGAGACACATACTGATGATATTGATATCATTTAGAATCCACACAAATATAAATGGTCAAAGGTGTCTTCTCACAAGATAGGTCATATGACAATTACAATGTAACATAAAAAAACTATTATTAACCCCCTCATAAATCCTCTGATTACAGTGCTAAAGCTAATTAGAATAAATGAAGACATTTTGAAGTGCAAATATAAGCAAGCAAGTGGTCCTCAAATATCTGTATAAAGTGAAGAACAGTTCTGAAGATAGATGCAATGGTACTAAGTAATACATGTCACAAAACATGTGTTGTTCTTCATTTCACTTATTTGGATTTTCGTTATTAGTGTGGAATAGGAAAATTATATCACAAGTAAGTACAGATACACTTAAGCTTTCCACTTTTCTCATTCATATATTTTTCCAAAATAGATGTTTGCAGTACCCAAGCTGGAAAATACTGTCACCAAACAGATAATACGAATTTTTATCAATCAGAGACATTCCCCATTCGTCCAACGTGTCAAGGAGTTCCCAACAATGTTTTATTCGCATACCACATATTGTTTCAGAGTTATGTAGATGTCGACAAGCACATACCAGGGGCCAATCTAATTTCCATGGTACCCAAACACGCAGAAATTTTGTATGGCACTCAGTGGCTCACACAGCTGCATGTTTGTTTACGTGCCTGTAATCGCATCCTGGCAATCGCACGTTTTAAAGTGTTGTGTGATGTTTGTGGATGACTGCCCTTTAAAAACTTTTTTTTTTTTTAAATTACGAAGTTATTACATATGACTGTGTCGACAACATTAGTTTTAAAAACTAGACCACTTTTAAAATTTATTTATAGGCCTAACCTATTTTTAGAAAGTACGTAGCGAAAAATTTAAACATTTGGCTACGCTATTTAAAAACACCCCCGAACAAACAAACGTTTCGGTGAAAAATTCTTTCATTATATTTTCAGGTGTTTAAGCAGTAAGCCAAAATCTAAGGAAACTGCCACATGACACAAACAAAGTAATTCACCAACAAATCAATATGAAATAGAAAAATAATGCTTTCTATACAAAAACATACTGTTTTAGTGCCCCTTTCCTTTCTGAAGGCGAATATCCAATAACAACGTCAATAAGTTTTAATTTTCAATCTAATACGCTTGGTGCGTCACAGCGCGTCATCCACGAGACACTACAACTGGAATGTGTCAATAAAACATTTGCATCCGACACAATCGTTCTTTTTACAGATGACAGCAACAACAATGGAACAATGTAGCACGGAACTTAATAAGATCTACTTTTGTTTACCCATAATGTGGCGATTAAACACAAACTGACTTCGAATATTATTCAACGCAACACAGTGACACGTACAAAAAGACTAAAAATATACGAGCACTAGTCATAAACCTTTAGTAATGACACTTTTCAGTACTAAGAAGTCTCTCAGAAAATCGGGATGCTGCAATCTGAGAAATGCAAATGGAGTAATGAAAAGAATTAGAAACGAGCACTTTAAATTCTAGGACACATCCACATTACCTCCTTATTCCACAACAGCTCGCACCCCTAGCGTATCACGCACACTGTCACTAGCTATACTTTCGTAAAATTCCACTACTCCGTCACTGATAACATTATGGTCAAACTATTAACGATATTATTGACATGCAGCGATTATAATGTTCGTGCGTACATGCGTGTTTACAAAGATACTCACACGAACAGTGCAGGAATGGAAGGCCTTTGCTTACAGAGATATAAAACTATAAAGTGGGGATCAGGGTTTTACATAATGATTTCGAAGCATAAAGATATGTTTCGAACTATAAACTTCTTTCTCAGTTCAACGCAATGCATTTCCCAGTGTAGCAAAATACTGTGAAACTTTGTCTCGACAATGAGAGACAGGAGTAGTATGTTTTCTTTTTTTGCGGAAATATTAAACAATCTATGGCACAAATTTTCCATTGTGAGTCCCCTTTTTAGATTAGTTTACTGTTTCGCATGAACACAATCTATTACTTATTACTGGATATATAGGTCTACAACAAGATTATTGAAAAGGCAGTATTTTAGCAAATACTTAGCCAATGAGAAACAAACAACACAAATACTTCCACAGTCAAATTTCAGAATACTTATCCAAATAGCCCCCATTGTTTACGCTAATGATCAGTTACGAAATGGTCAAGAAGCTTGTAATTCACGACATTACGTGGCTCAGTCGTCACAGTGCTTTCAGATGAAAGTTGAACTCAATTTCTTTCGGTCTCTCAAACGTCGACAAAGCTTTTATCTCACAAGGAGACGACACGCCCGTGGGGTCGGGGATTTGTCCGAAATTTTGTGTGGCGAAAGAGGACCCCTAACACCTCACGTGGTTAAAATATTAAGACGTACTACTCGGAAAATCCCGGGAAAGATCAATCCAAAGCTTTTTAGGATCCTATGAGTATAAAATGTTAGCCTACTGCCGAGCGGCCATTTGGCCTACATGGGTAGCGCTGAGACCCTTACACCAGAAGTCTCGGGTTCGATTCCGCCTCCAGCACCTTTGTTTTTTTTTTTTCTTCTGTTGCTTGCAAAATTGCAGCCCATTGTTACAGGAGAATCGTGAAATTAATTCTCGGGAAGATTGTATAAAAGTTCATTCTATAATTCACCATCAATTATCGTCACCAACATTCCAAGACATGATTTGCCTCAAAATTATCAGAAACTCAAAACATTTTCGTAAATGTTAATGGGGCATGTTTTTGTACAGATTTATTGCAAACGCCCTGTGATTGAAAAAAATCCGCTTTTATATGTTGCAAAAATTATTGCTTTGTGTGTTTTTACGATAATTACCACTGCGGTTCTTGTTTATAATTATTATATGTATAAAAACTGAATGTTTCCCAATCGCCTTCGTTATTCTGATTAAAAACCCAATGTTTCTCCTCATATAAATTACAATGAAAAATGGAAAACCCACCGCCATGAATTGTGTTGTTGGACAAAAAGAAAATAATTTTTATACAATAATGTAACTAATTTGTTAAAGATAATGTAGGTTTAGGAAACTTTCTGAATAATTGGTGGGATAACAAAAGAAAATGAAACAAAAGAAAAAAAGTGCCAGAGGAGGAGTCGTATCCAAGACCTCTGGCATAAGAAACGAGCCCTAGATATCGTTTTTTTTTTAATCTCATTTTGTTCGTTTTCGTTCGTTGGATCTGCTCGGGGCAGACGTCGTAAGACACCCGTTTAAATTCGTTGTTGATCGAGTAGCTCAGTTTTTTTATTACAGATGGCTGCTAACCCTCTGACCGAACACACTGAGATACTGTGCCGGCAACCTCTAGGCCACAGGGCGGCTCGACAATGGACAAACATTTTATACTCATAAGGCACCTAAGAAACTTTGGATCGATTTTTCCCGGGATTTTCCGGGGAGTGCGTTCTAATATTTTAACCACGTGAGGTGTTAGGGGTCCTCTTTCACCACACAAAATTTTGGACAAATCCCCAACCCCACGGTCGTGCTGTCTCCTTGTCAGTTGCGATTCTAAAGGTGCCAGTCAGATTCCAAGTCGACAAAGACATGATTGTGACTCGCACACAAATTATCTCAGTATTGCCAGTACATTGCTGTACAAGAAGTCTCCAATGCATTAAGTATTTAGCTGTCACTGTTAGCCCAGTCATTTCATTTGGAATATTTTGCCACATTTTGTGCATTCACTCCATAAAAATGTTTTTGTAGCAAAGAACTGACCAAGCATAGGGGTTCATTTCTGGAAATGTACCGTTTTCCCACTACACGCAAAATACCACAACTCCCGATCAAATCTCCCGCAGTTTCAGTGCTACTGACTACGGTAATACGTACGTCATTCAGCTATCACCTGAAGTCTGATGCCCACTACAGATTTATTTACGTGACATTCAGTTGAGTTTGTGATCTGCCCAGAGAGGTTTGTACCTGTTGTGGTGCTCGTGGTCTTTGTTCATGCTGCATTAGGATACACAGTAGTAACCATTCAGTGCAGCACATATATTCCATTTCTAGTGTGATTGGGCCATACCTCCCTCCACCACATTTAATCAGTGCAGTGGACTTGCAGTTCCTTGACAGCATACTCCATGGGCTATTGGAAGATGTGCCACCACATGTGCATCAAAACACGTAGTTCCAGCACGATGGGACACCATGTCATTGTTCACCTACAGTCTCAGATCATCTGGAGCAATAATTTGGGCAACAATGGATAGGTCGTTGTGGCCCAATTGTGTGGCCTGCACTTTCTCCCTATCTATACTCGCTAGACGGCTACCGGCAGAGTCACATGAAATACTCGATTTACCGATATTAGACCCCTGTGGCAGCCAAGGAAAACCTACTGGCAGATTGGTTGTGGCAGACGCTGGAGGACCAGAGATTCATGATCATGTATACCAGCACATGATATGGAGGTACCATATCTGTGCTGACGCTGGTGGTCATCACATCACTCTTTACTTGTAAGTGGACCAAGACAACAAGCAGCAGTAGTTGGAGAACAATGTGTGTTATGGTATTTTACGTGTAGTGGGAAAAGGGTAGGGAATGTTTCCGGATATGGATTCCTGTGCTAAACACAACCATTTTGCTACCCGCTACAAGTCCTTAAGTCTATAAAGCAAGTTTAATTACACCCTGTATATGGTAACTAAAATGCTGTGGCTGTTACAATCGATGACAGCGCTTTATGGGAGTAACATGCTCATGACATTCTATTTGGAAATATATTCATGCATTTATTATTCTTCAGTTGACTGTCACTATTCGTGTAAAACATATTAGCAACTAGGAGCACCGTCATTGGTTCCCATAATGTACAGATTATTTTTCTATAGTAATCATAAAATTCCAATTAAGGACAGCTTTACATTAAACATTCAGTTTAAGGTTCTGCCACACCCTGTAACATTCAAATTCGTCACTATACGAAAAACAACAATTGTTCCTGGACATCATGCATTTATTATGTTTGGATTTAAGATAGGGCCCTACATGGCTCAATAAATCTATTCCTATCTCTATTATATATATTAGTACTGAGAACTGGTGTAAAGAATTTTCCCCACTAATGACCTCAGAACTGGGATCCGTTGTTAACTTTAAAACACATATCAACGTTAAAACACATATCACCATCCAGTGGAATTTGGTCCCAGTTTTTTCCTTTTTAGAGCTATACCATTCATAATCAGAGACCATCTCAAAGCTGAATTAGATAAATTACATGAATGGGAGTGACTCAACATATCACTGGTAGTGAATGGGATTTACCTGAATGAGATATCCCCCAGGTTGTGGCTAAGCCATATCTCCGCAGTATCCTTTCTTTCAGGGGTGCTAGTTCTGCAAGGTTCGCAGGAGAGCTTCTGTAAAGTTTGGAAGGTAGGAGACGAGATACTGGGAGAAGTAAAGCTGTGAGGACTGGGCGTGAGTTGTGCTTCGGTAGCTCAGATGGTAGAGCACTTGCCCGTGAAAGGCAAAGGTCCCGAGTTCGAGTCTCGGTCGGGCACACAGTTTTAATCAGCCAGGAAGTTTCATATCAGGGATTTACCTGTTGTTGTAGTGCTGAAATCATGATACTGCCCTTCATTTGTGGTAACTTTAAAATTACCATCAGTGACCAGTCCACAATAGATGCTTCCCCTGTTCTGTAACCAGATGAATTCCTTGTTAAACTAGACAGGAGAAAATACTTTTCATAAACTGTTCTCACAGAGCCTTGTTTGTAACATCCTTTTATTGAACCATCTCAACAGATTATCATATTGAGTACTGTGGCTTGTTTAGATACCAAAGGCTGCCAACAGGAATTGAAAGTAAGACTGTGATTTATCAAACATACTCAGAAAAATTTCAAAATATATACAGATGTATGCTAGCTTCCTAGTCAAAATCACTATGTATACTAATCAATAGGGTCACCTGAACAATTTATAAGTACTTACATCTATATTACAACAAGCAAAGTTAGAATTAAAATCAGTAAAGTATCAAATGCTTATCACCGACCGAGTGAGTGCTCCAGACCACAGAAATGTTAATAACTTCCAAAAACTATTACAGGTATTTCTCACAAAATATACTGCTATGTCAAATTCATAAACAACACTGCTCAAATAATGTGCCCTCTCAAACATCTGAGGTAGCTTAGCGTTCTATACATCTAGCCCTCTGACTGTAACACATTTTACAAAACTTGCAAAAAGAAACTTCTGACTATCCCTCACCTGTAAACATTCCAATGAAGTAAACAAACAGTATCACCGCTAATTAAACCTAAAATCCCCAATGATTTTCAATCAAAAATGAGTTACAGAGTGCATCACATATAACACTGAATGTACATCTTATGGTGTAAGAAACAGACCTGTATGGACTTAATCTGAGTGAAAAAGTAAAGTTGCCAACGAATGCTATTTTTTTTATTGGAGCAAGAATCAGATTAGACCTGGACTTACCTGTTTCTTGCACCAATTGGTGACAGTACAAGCATAGCAGATGTTCGTTGTTTTAAAATGGCCAAATGTAAATGACTCTGTTTTGTTTTTCTGGTTGATTAAGAGCTTCAGGAGATGGATTCTGATTTTAATATTGTAACTAACAACACTGTAGAAAGTGGAAAAGAAATGTACGTAAACTTAGAAGATTAAGAGGAGATTCATGTATATCATGTAGTGAAAAGGGAAAGGAAAAGGAAGTTGAAACAAGTCGATCATGTGACTGTAAACGGATATGTGTTGATATATTAGACAAAAAAGAGAAAGAGGACATTATTACAAAACTCAAGGCTGTTTCATCTAAAGAAGCAGAAGATGACTTTTTGCGTGCATCTGTTACACCAAGACTCATACAGTAGTGTAGGCCTAGAAAGGGTGAAGAATCAAGAGTTCGAAATACCACACATAAATACAAGGTGTGCAGTGATGTAATACAATTTAGTTAAAATAGTGTTCCCATTGCAAAATGCATTATAATATTTTTTTATAGATACTACTGAAAACCAAGGAACATGTTGTTGTGCCACATGAATTTACACTTGCCAGTACAGTGGTGTGTTCTTTGGTTTGCTCTAGGAAGAGACAGAGTGAAACAGTGACACATAAAGTATTAGTTCACTTTATTGTAATATAAACATGAAGACTTACTAATCTGGGTACAATCCATTTCCACAGAAATGTTCTGAGTATTTACAAACATCTATGAATATTAAATTACCACTTAGGACAGTCAAATTTACAATGTGGTACCACATGCTATTTTATTTACAGTGATTCATCATGACTTGGATATAATTCCACTGAACATAGGTAGACAGTAGCTGAAATCGATCTGCAGTAAACAGATTAAAAATTTATGACTGACACTGCACCTTCCTCAATTGGAAATTTACAAGACTCTTCACTTGATGTATAATTGACATGATATTCACCTCATCTTCTGCCTATGTCCTTTAATGAACTGGTGGCCTGTCTAAGAAGGTGCTGTCATATTAATTGGTGACTGCTAACTGGGGCGAGCCCAGTTGTAACTAGATCACAGATTGTGCTGGCATAGGGATGCCCTAGGAGGAGTGGCTATACTGGTGTTTCTCATCCATTGGTGCAGCATGCAGCAACTATTGTATTCTGTGGTTATGTTATGAGGTGCCAACTTTACTTTAGCACTCCATTCTTTCTGCAGTCTTTATAGGATAAACAAATCCTGAGCTGAGTGCTTGTGGTCATATGCAGCAAAAAATATTGGTTCACCTACTGGCAATAGGAGACAACATGACAACAGGCATAACAAAGTAAGCACTAATGACACTGAAAATGCTATCCACCATATAAAACATTTTTCTGTACAAAACTTCATTAATGTAGAAAAATAGCACAATAAAGGTTTAATTATCATCAGAACTGAATCTAAAAAAGTGTACGAACTGTATTTAGCACAATATCAACCTGAGGTATTTAAGGATTCAAAAGCAGGTGATAATGTGAAAACTGCAGGGTGTCATATGACTATTAATATAGACCCAGAAAGAATTTTTCACTATGTGGAAGAGTGTGTATTGATATGAAATCCCTGGTAGATTAGAATTGTTTTAACAATAAATTCAGTATTTCATTTGGTACTTCTAAAAGATACACATGTTAATCATGTGACTGTTGGAATGAATCAACAATAGCCAATAATGATAATCCAGAAGATAAAAAATTGTTTGAAGTAGAAAAGGATCTACACCTCTGTAAAAGTGAAGTATTCTATATATGACTGTGGGAGGAAATTAAAAGTGCAAAAGAAAATACACATGTTGCATGTTTAGCATTTGATTTTCAAAAAAATATGCCTCTGCCAATGACTCCATTAGAAGTTTTTCATTGTAGCCAAGTATATAACTTTATATATATATATATATATATATATATATATATATATGAATATAATAGAGGGAAACATTCCACATGGAAAAAATATATCTAAAAAGAAAGATGATGAGACTTACCAAACAAAAGCGCTGGCAGGTCGATAGACACACAAACAAACACAAACATACACACAAAATTCAAGCTTTCGCAACAAACGGTTGCTTCGTCAGGAAAGAGGGAAGGAGAGGGAAAGACGAAAGGATGTGGGTTTTAAGGGAGAGGGTAAGGAGTCATTCCAATCCCAGGAGCGGAAAGACTTACCTTAGGGGGAAAAAAGGACAGGTATACACTCGCACACACACACTCATATCCATCTGCATATATATATATATATATATATATATATATATATATATATATATATATATATATATATATATATATATATATCCGCACATATCCATCCGCATATATATATATGTATATGCGGATGGATATGTGTGTGTGTGCGAGTGTATACCTGTCCTTTTTTCCCCCTAAGGTAAGTCTTTCCGCTCCCGGGTTTGGAATGACTCCTTACCCTCTCCCTTAAAACCCACATCCTTTCGTCTTTCCCTCTCCTTCCCTCTTTCCTGATGAAGCAACTGTTTGTTGCGAAAGCTTGAATTTTGTGTGTATGTTTGTGTTTGTTTGTGTGTCTATCGACCTGCCAGTGCTTTTGTTTGGTAAATCTCATCATCTTTCTTTATAAATAAATATACACTCCTGGAAATTGAAATAAGAACACCGTGAATTCATTGTCCCAGGAAGGGGAAACTTTATTGACACATTCCTGGGGTCAGATACATCACATGATCACACTGACAGAACCACAGGCACATAGACACAGGCAACAGAGCATGCACAATGTCGGCACTAGTACAGTGTACATCCACCTTTCGTAGCAATGCAGGCTGCTATTCTCCCATGGAGACAATCGTAGAGATGCTGGATGTAGTCCTGTGGAACGGCTTGCCATGCCATTTCCACCTGGCGCCTCAGTTGGACCAGCGTTCGTGCTGGACGTGCAGACCGCGTGAGACGACGCTTCATCCAGTCCCAAACATGCTCAATGGGGGACAGATCCGGAGATCTTGCTGGCCAGGGTAGTTGACTTACACCTTCTAGAGCACGTTGGGTGGCACGGGATACATGCGGACGTGCATTATCCTGTTGGAACAGCAAGTTCCCTTGCCGGTCTAGGAATGGTAGAACGATGGGTTCGATGACGGTTTGGATGTACCGTACACTATTCAGTGTCCCCTCAACGATCACCAGTGGTGTACGGCCAGTGTAGGAGATCCCTCCCCACACCATGATGCCGGGTGTTGGCCCTGTGTGCCTCGGTCGTATGCAGTCCTGATTGTGGCGCTCACCTGCACGGCGCCAAACACGCATACGACCATCATTGGCACCAAGGCAGAAGCGACTCTCATCGCTGAAGACGACACGTCTCCATTCGTCCCTCCATTCACGCCTGTCGCGACACCACTGGAGGCGGGCTGCACGATGTTGGGGCGTGAGCGGAAGACGGCCTAACGGTGTGCGGGACCGTAGCCCAGCTTCATGGAGACGGTTGCGAATGGTCCTCGCCGATACCCCAGGAGCAACAGTGTCCCTAATTTGCTGGGAAGTGGCGGTGCGGTCCCCTACGGCACTGCGTAGGATCCTACGGTCTTGGCGTGCATCCGTGCGTCGCTGCGGTCCGGTCCCAGGTCGACGGGCACGTGCACCTTCCGCCGACCACTGGCGACAACATCGATGTACTGTGGAGACCTCACGCCCCACGTGTTGAGCAATTCGGCGGTACGTCCACCCGGCCTCCCGCATGCCCATTATACGCCCTCGCTCAAAGTCCGTCAACTGCACATACGGTTCACGTCCACGCTGTCGCGGCATGCTACCAGTGTTAAAGACTGCGATGGAGCTCCGTATGCCACGGCAAACTGGCTGACACTGACGGCGGCGATGCACAAATGCTGCGCAGCTAGCGCCATTTGACGGCCAACACCACGGTTCCTGGTGTGTCCGCTGTGCCGTGCATGTGATCATTGCTTGTACAGCCCTCTCACAGTGTCCGGAGCAAGTATGGTGGGTCTGACACACCGGTGTCAATGTGTTCTTTTTTCCATTTCCAGGAGTGTGTGTATATATATATGTGGTTGAGATAGTTGTAAGGCACACATGTTCATGTATAGAGAATATAACAGTAAAAAGAGCCCTTATGAAGCTATTTCATGCCTAGATTAGTATCTAAAAATTGTAGTATCCCCTGACACAAATTAACTTACACTATTTTAGGCAACTGTGTTTCAAAAATAAGAATGCAATACTGCTACTTTGTGTTCAGTCTTACAAACACAAACAGATTTTAGAGTGTTATTCATCATTTCCTTGAACATACACATTTTTTTCTCTCTTGTGACACGGACTTTGACAATACTGAAAAGAAAACAAGGCTCATAGAAAAATGATGTTCTCCTGAAGAGTGGCATTCACTTGTTAAGATAGAGTCTGAATTTAAAACTTTGAACATAGCTGCTAAGGTTCAGTGACCGTGTCAGAATTATATTGTAACACCTTTCAGAATGAAATAGTTTCTCATGAAACTCCATATCTACAGAACTTACGCATTTCTTTGCTTTCATTGATGATACATCATCATATTTAGTTTTTTTCAGTAAGCAATGGTCCATTATACACTGATATCTGAGAAATATCTAAATTACCACTTACGGTATCTCTAGTGGGCTAAACTCTTAGATCATGGTTGTCTGTTGCTCTTTACTTACTTCGGCAATAACTTTGTGGCCAAACCTGTATTGAAATACTGTGTATTGAGAAATGAAGACTGTATCATTGCATTGTATTTTCATGTTTGTTTTAAAGTAGGGTTAGAAGAGGGCTTTAAAATTTTGAACATGCTCTGAGTGACAGGGACAGCTGTAAACAATTCAGACTCTTATATTGTAACAAATAAGCCCTCGGTCACAAATATTAAGTCAAAATTGACCTGGTTTCGACACTACTATGAGCATCATCTTCAGAATTATACTAACTGTACTAAAACATTAGGTATATAGTACATTAATAAAATTAAAGTTTGTACTGACTCGAAAAGATTCAGTACTTCCAAGTCACATATTAAAAAAGATCTAAGCCGGAAAGGCGACATCATCTTTTTTAATATGTGACTTGTAAGTACTGCACTTTCATTTTATTAATGCACTATATACCTAATGTGTTAGTACAGTTAATCTAATTCTGAAGACGATGCTCATAGTAGCGTCGAAACCAGGTCAATTTTGACTTAATATTTGTGACCGAGGGCTTATTTGTTACAATATAAGAGTCTGAATTGTTTACAGCTGTCCCTGTCACTCAGAGCATGTTCAAAATTTTAAAGCCCTCTTCTAACCCTACTTTAAAACAAACATGAAAAACAATGCAATGATACAGTCTTCATTTCTCAATACACAGTATTTCAATACAGGTTTGGCCACAAAGTTATTGCCGAAGTAAGTAAAGAGCAACAGACAACCATGATCTAAGAGTTTAGCCCACTAGAGATACCGTAAGTGGTAATTTAGATATTTCTCAGATATCAGTGTATAATGGACCATTGCTTACTGAATATGATGATGTATCATTAATGAAAGCAAAGAAATGTGTAAGTTCTGTAGATATGAAGTTTCATGAGAAACTACTTCATTCTGAAAGGTGTTCCAGTGATGAGATTGAATGTGATTTAGATGAATAAGAAAGATATAGAAATATAAAATGTAATATTATCTGTATATCAGCAAATTGTATTAGTGTATCATTCACATGTATTAGATGTAAGATAATTTTATAGTTATGTAATATGATTGATGCCCATCAATAAAATGCAGTTCAGTATTCCTCAAAAGTTATTTTATGATTATTTATTACTCACAAAAAATTATATCTTTAAGTTTAAGGTCTGAATTTGATTGATTCTGATGTCTGGTTGCAACATCAAAAGCTATTTTACATGCCTTTTTCATTCTATGTGAAGTCAATCAAGGGAAGAGAGAAAGATAACGTTTTTAGCTTGGTGCTGGAAAGGCCTGTTTTTGTGAATGACTGTTTGACATGTGGGAAGGCGTAGTGCCTCGGATTTGGCACGGGATGGACAGATTGCTACAAAAAACAGTGACTTTTTGCGATGAGCAGAGACAGCAGCCTCAGGTGCCTGTGTTCATGGAAGTCAGACCACCAGTATGCAGTCTGGGAGCCCAGTGGCTGTTGTGTATCTTGCAATCTACACCTACCTAGCAGAAGGACTGTAGCCAAGTCGCCACACAAACAGTGGGTGAGCAGTGATTTCCTAAGAGAAGGAATGTAGCCTCTGGGTGCAGTAAGACGCTAGAAAATAAGGTGATGATGGTGAGATTTTATGGTGGATGGAAAAAGTCACAGTCCACAGCACACAGCTTATTGGTGGACTGGGGTTTGGAGTTGTAGCTGCAGCAACCCACATCCTCTACAACAGAGGCATCTGCACATTAGCAGCTTCCAGCACAACTGCCTAGGAATAATTATGACGAGCATAAGCTGCAGCACCAGTGTTATAGGGGGTTATTGGTTCACACTCGCAGATTTCTGTATGATACCTTGTCTCAGATTCACAGGTGCTGTATTGTGTGCATGAACCTCTTGATGAACCAGCAGATTTCCCGTCACTGTGTTCATTTGGGGTTAATGAATTTTCAGACTGGATTAGTGTTTGGTATTTTGTGTTAGATGGGATTAGTTACCTCACTGGGGAAAGTAGCTCTTCAAACCATTCAAATCGAGTAGTTACAGTTATATGTATTGAGTTTAAAAAACATTCAGCAATCTTGACTAATCTGTTCATTTTTTACTATGTTTTATTGAATAAATTATGTCTTCCGTGAAAGATTGTTTCTCTGAGACACCTTCCATTAATATTAAACTTAACTTTTATATGAATTTCCACCGTAGAATCTATAGTTAGGGCCTTAGAAATCGCTTTATTTATTAAAGCTGCACACATGAAAATTGTTAACTTGGATCTTAAAAGGTGTGTCTAGCTCACAATTAGTTTTTTGGGAACAGATAACTGTTCAAACACAGAGGTTTTTGCACAATTGGCGAATTTGTGCTCAAGATTCAATGTCCACTTGGACCTCCTTATGCACAGTCCAAATCATTAATATCATTTTTTCCTCTTTTTCTCATACATTCCATGTTGTTTATGTCCCTGGACAAGAGACAAACGTCGTATCACAGTAGTCACTAGTACTTGCTGGACTGAATTCATGCAGTTTCTTCCCTCTAGGTTCATGTTCGTGGATTTGTGGGCTCTGCTCTACATCTATTGATATATCTGCGTTGAAAAATACGTTGAAAAATTTTGAATGGGATTATGTTATGTTGAGGAGGTGTATGTTCGATTACAATGAGTAGCAATGTCAGTGGGTACATCAACATGTCAGATTGTGTTTCACATTTGGTATTTAGTCGAGTTTGTATGTTGACACAAATATGCATCACATATTAAATCGGGACAGGTGTAAAACAGTTAATATGATGGAGGAGGACAAAACTGTAAGTTTTTGTGTCAGGAGAGGACGATACCACGTTTCACATGGAACAGTCAATTCCAATAGAGGGCAATCATGAAGATAGAAAACAGATAGCAACCTGTTAAAAAACGAAGACAGTACATTTATTGGCAATACACATGAAGAAACAGCAGATGATGCACCACAAGTCGTGAAAGCCATGGGAATTATTCTCAACCGGAAAACAGAGGAAGGCATGAAAATGAAGAAGAAAGCAAGAGATGGTACTCCAGTAGGATCATTTCTGGCTTCACCTGAAGGGACTAGTGAAACGGAAAAGTGACACATTCAGTATTATAAAATTTTTGAAGGGAATGAGGAAAGAAAACAGAAACATGAACGAGAAGCTATGAGATGAAATCCGTGAAATAAAGGAAAAGGCGAATAAAATTATGAATTTGGCTAAGGAAACGAAGAGAAATGCTCAGGAGGTGAAGGACGTAGACTTAGAAGCAAACAGCATAACAATGGAGGCAAAAGATGAGTGTCAGAGACTACAGGAATATAGTCATGAGACAATATCAAAATTAGAGAAGAGGATCGAGAATGTGAAGAAGTGACAAGAAAAGTGGGAGAGACTGGGGACAAAGTGTGTGGAGAGTCAAAGCGAGTGCCAAGTTGGGCCCACTGAAGCAGGTAGTAATGCAGCAAACATTACCTTGGCATATGTGGACGACATAGGCGTGGGCAGTAACTATGGTGGAGGTGCTGCATTTGCATTAAATGAGAAATAGATGTAGGACTAAGAGGTCTAAGCCTTACACCATGTGTTTAAGAAATTTGAAGATGATGGAATGGTGATCCATCCCTGTACAATTACTCAACAAACTGGAAAAAAATTAGATCCAGACAAACCCTTTTCCATTACTGAAATCCTTTGGCTGTGCGAGGACATGTTGCTGAAGAAATTTCGATGGGCATTGATTGGATGGAGGGAAGAAAACATAGGCGAATTTAGGAGATAGTTAGGAGATTTGTGGCATATACTCATATAGGGGAGGGAAGAAACAAGGCGATACCTTTTCTATGCACAACAGTATGGAGCACAGTGATAGCAGAATAACAAACACAGTTATGCAAACAATGACTATTGCGTCTAGCAACGGAAAGCCAGGAGAGAGTGCTTGATCTTGCGCAAGACAGAGAGCTTCTTGCATATGATAGAAGTGTTTTGTGAATCAGTTCAGCCGCTAGCCACTCTTGCTGTCACTGCTTCTGTCCTACAGAGAGAGAAGCCAGAACACATATGCACTCTCTGTCTTTCTTACAAAGTAATCCAGGAATGCAGTATTTTATCAAAATCAAGCCATTTTACAAAAACGTCATGTCCCTTTCTTTGTTTGATTTTTTTGGCTGTATATGTGGCTGGATATCCGGTTTTTTGCAGTTACAGGTCGTGACATGTAATCATCCAGCAGATACCTTCTTGCATTGTAGGTTTATCAACTTGATCTTATTATACAAAAGACAAAAAGCTGTCAATTTTCACATGAACAAGTCTCATACTAATTGTTCCGTGTTTTTTGTTATTGCATTGCACTACTAGATCTTGCATCATATGAATCCATTTGGAAGAACCCTGAGCAGTGAAATGTTCAGACACTTTACCTTTAAGAGTTCTGTTTAATCACTCCACAACTGAAGCTTTCAAGATTGAAAATGATGTGTAATGATTCATCTTGTGTTTTCTCATTAACTTCTTGGAATGAATATAGTAAAAATTACTTAACTAAGTCTGTTTGTAAATGTCTTGGAATCCTTTCACATCTTCTGCATTTTTTTTCCAAATGCATCTGCAATGTCAGTATGAGTTCTACTTTTTAGAGGAGCGAGTCATGCGTACTTGGAGTACATCTCAAATACCTTTAATATATATTTATAGCCTGGATTGTATTTGATGTATATGATCAAGTCAACAAAATCAGCCAGATGAAGGCCATCAATTGCCTTCATGAAAATCACCCTCCTCGGGTAACCTTTGTGTACTGAGTGATGCTGATCTTAAGCTGTGTCAGCTTTATTTATTTACTTATTTATTGTTCCGTGGGACAAATTAAGGAGAAGTCTCCATGGTCATGGAACGAGTCAATACATGTTATATGTGTTGTATATGTATTGTATATGTTATAATAACACGATAGTAGAAACAGATAAAATGAAATATAAGAAACGTATTCAGGCGACAATTCATAAGTTTAAATAAAGAAAATGAGATGTAACACTGGAATTTGCTTAATTTTTCAGCTCTTCTAGGAGCTTCTCGACAGAATAGAAGGAGTGAGCCATGAGGAACCTCTTCAGTTTAGACTTAAAAGTGTTTGGGCTACTGCTAAGATTTTTGAGTTCTTATTGAAAATGGATGCAGCAGAATAGTGCACTCCTTTCTGCACAAGAGTCGAGGAAGTTCATTCCACATGCAGATTTGATTTCTGTCTAGTATTAACTGAGTGAAAGCTGCTAACTCTTGGGAATAAGCTAATATTCGTAACAACAAACGACATTAAAGAAAATATATACTGTGAGGGCAATGTCAGAATTCCCAGACTATTGAATAGGGGTCGACAAGAGGTTCTCGAACTTACACCACAAATAGCTCGAACAGCCCATTTTTGAGCCAAAAATGCCCTTTTTGAATCAGAAGAATTACCCCAAAAAATAATACCTTATGACATAAGCGTATGAAAATATGCGAAGTAAACTACTTTTCGTGTTGAACTGTCATTTATTTCAGGTACTGTTCTAATGGTAAATAAAGCAGCATTTAGTTTCTGAACAAGATCCTGAACATGGGCTTTCCACATCAGCTTACTATCTATCCGAATGCCTAGGAACTTGAACTGTTCCGTCTCGCTTATAATATGCCCATTCTGTCTGATCAAAATATCGGTTCTTGTTGAATTGTGAGTTAGAAACTGTAAAAACTGAGTCTTACTTTGATTTAGCATCAAATTATTTTCCACAAGCCATGAACTTATTTTATGAACTACATTATTTGATAATGTTTCAATATTGCACACAAGATCCTTCACTACCAAGCTGGTGTCACCAGCAAACAGAAATATTTTTGAATCACCTGTAATACTAGAGGGCATATCATTTATATAAATAAGAAACAGCAGTGGCCCCAGTACTGACCCTTGGGGAACGCCCCACTTAACAGTGCCCCATTGGGACTGAACATTGCTACCACTCTCAATACTGCGGAGAATTACCTTCTGCTTTCTGTTCTTAAAGTAAGAGGCGAACCAATTGTAAGCTACTCCCCTTACTCCATAATAGTCCAATTTCTGCAGTAATATTTTGTGGTCAACACAGTCAAAAGCCTTCGTTAAATCAAAGAAAACACCTAGCGTTCGCAACCTTTTATTTAATCCGTCCAAAACCTCGCAGAGAAAAGAGAGTATAGCATTTTCAGTTGTTAAACCATTTCTTACTTTCATGCTGATTACAATGGAGTCAGTAACAAGAGCACTATTTCATTGGAATGAGGTATTGACAAGGAAGTATTTTTATGCAATATTTATAGAGGGCCAGGGGGAAAATAAACAAAAATACTCTAGATATAAATTTTGCAATAAAAAGTAGGCATTTCTTTCATTGTTCAACAACAAGGTCCATTCCATTTATAGGTATAAAAAAACATTATATTTCTTTCATTTTTCTATAACATGATCCATTCCACTCAGTGGCATCTAATGGGAGATCTTGGAAGTGACAATCGCACTACCACTGTTCCAAGAACTTCACACTTAATTCAGCACTCAGTGGTTTGTATTAGTCAGCAGACATTTTTCATTGGACTGTTGGTCATATTCTGACTACAAGTCCTTAATCCACATCACTTTCTCCAAGCCCTTCACGAAGACATGAAACTCAGCTGGAATAACTGTGTATATGTTATTCAGTGTCGTCTCCAATGGAACACTAGCTGAGCCAATAATGTAATGGTGGTGATTTTCTATTAACCACTTTACAGGAGTTACATCCAGCTCATTGTCCACTCTAGAATGAAACCACCAGCAGCAACCATGTTACTTCAAGCACCACCCAATATATGAAATGCAAGTTCCTTTGTAAGAAATCAATTGTCTGACAATCAAAGAAAGAATGAAAATGAAAGAAAAAGAACACATAGCAATGAACACACACATGCTAGCAAAAAAAAAAAAAAAATAACTCTAAGGATGAGAAAAGGTTTCTGTTTAGCTTGAGAAAGTCTTCATAAACGGAAGAGCATGGTATACGTTTCTGAGCAAAAAGGAAACATAGCAGTCAGCAAGTTAACATAAAATTAAACACCCATCCTAAGAATGAGACTAAGATGTCTCATAAGAGCTGTAGATTACTGATCAGTTGTGGATATTGAGGCTTGTTATATCCTTTGGAGATAAAAGATAGCCACACTTCCGATCACAAGATTATTGCGTTATTTCTGGTTGAAAAATTGCGAGAGTCTTTTCATAGAGACAGCATTAAATCTTCCATACATGAGCATGGCTTGTCTCCCAATTGGTTGAAGGCGTAATATCTATAAAATAATCGTGAATAAGCAGACCATACACTGTCATACTTTATGGGGACACTTGTGTGTTTGACTTTCCGTTCCCATATCAACGACAGACGATTGCAGCGTTTCTGCATCTTGACGTGAACAATCGATGAAATGTGTAGGGCTCTTTTGGAACTCTGTATATCACTTGATCGAATTTCTGCTTAGTTCTCCCTCTCCATAATACAGCGACTGAAAACTGTAGTACACTGCATACGCTTGTGCGGTATTATTTGTCCTAAAATCGACTGAATACGTAAGTAGTCCATTGCAGCGCTCATGCAGAATGGATCACTAACTGATATGAACAGTGAATAACGTTTTCACCGTTCTTAAATCGAACCAATCTACTCCTGAGAGTCTACTAAGGAAGACATGCAAAACCATGCTGACTAAACAGTAATGGTATCACATGCGTCACTAGCGATATTATTGCATCGTTCCATTGCATCTTGCTGGGGGGAGGTCTTCACAGAGAACCCCCCCTTCTTGCCTTCCCCCTCCCCCCTCCCCCTCTGTAGAGCTCAGCACTGGGGAAGGCCCCAACTCGACCAAGGATCTAATTGTGTTTTCACATTCGCAAATGAGCTACATTTCAAGATATGCTGAACTATAAAGCTCAGGTCACTATATTGGAACTGAATAAATTGTAGAAACTGGAAATTTGTAATTGACATGGAACATTTGGTATGTTTATCTTTTGTGGAAGGATGAGAATAATGGCAGCTTTTGTTCTGTATACTATGGTCGCCGAACAGGTGAACTTCCCAACAAATTTAAGTGCTTCTGCATCTGGAAAAATGCTGTTGTAGAATAAATATTTTACAGTTTAGTATTTGCAGTTAAGTTCTGTTTGACACTTTCATCTTAGATAAAATTAACACTGTATGGTAATTAACAAAATTTAAAACATTTTAACTACTGTTCAAATAATTCACAAATTGTCAGTTACTCTGTACCAAATATACTGCAATCAACAGTGCCATTTCAAAAATACTCTTTATAATACGAATATTACCAATGTTTCAGTTTTTGTGATAACCCTTCCTAGTCTGTGATGAAATCCTTAAGGTATGGAGGTGGACGGAGTGGGCAGCCGAAGCGTGACAGCGGAGTTGTAGACGGAAAGTCTGGTGGGGATGAGGTGAGAGGTGTCATGTCAGACGTCAGTGTATGTTGTGGTGGGCCAGAGTGCAGGTTCTGCAATGGATCAGTAGCGCTGTAAACCGTGTTACAGTCCTGTTGGTCAGGTTTGATTTCATGTATCGAAAACATCGTGCACATGTTGTGGAGAAGAGTACTGAATCTTTGTTCACCCCTCCATAGACCTTGTAAAGACCAGAATAATGTGGCTGAAGAGACACCTTTATAGTGTTGTCACGTAACATTACATGCATGCACATTGCCAAGTTTTTGTGCACTAAAACCTTGGGGATTCCATGAGGCTGTGGAGGAGGCATCTTGATATTGAAGATATGCTGTCTGACTTGTTGGACCATTGATGGTAGTTCATTTGTACCAGGTAATGCCGCAGGGTTGACGAAATTTACTGGGAGGTTCTTTTTCGTCATATAGGATTTCCGCCAGAGAAGCCTGAAGGTCCTCCCTTTGCAAGCACTGTGAATACAAAGAAGCATCTATGGAAGGACCTCTGCCCATCGTCCACTGCGGCACATCAGCGATGGTGTGAGTGGACTGCACGACCATTCCACCAGCACACTGCTCTGCTGATGGTAAGCAGTGGTATGAAAGCTTTTTACTCCACAGAGGCTGTACAGTTCTTTATGCCTGCCCTGGTCCGTCGTTATTGCGACAGAGCACCAAATCATAACATCCCTACATGCACAAGTGGCTAAGCTGTCGTTTTGGCCATGGTGTCTGGTATTGGGATTGCCTCAACCCATCGCGTGACTTCATCGGCGGCCGACAAAATATACTTTTATCCATCATAATCAGGCAAAGGAGTAACTGAATCCACGCATACATGCTGTAACCTACTCGCAGAAATGTTGTCTTGACCAGGCTCCGGATTAGCATGCCTGTCTGTTTTGCAGATTGTCATGCAATGCAGATTTGCGTCCAGTTCTTACAAAAATGGCTCTCAGCACTATGGGACTTAACTACTGAGGTCATCAGTCCACTAGAACTTAGAACTACTTAAACCTAACTAACCTAAGGTCATCACACACATCCATGCCGGAGGCAGGATTAGAACCTGCGACGGTAGCGGTCACGCGGTTCCTAACTGACGCGCTTAAACCAGTTCTTACAGCCTTACTTTACATCTGGCGAAATGAAGTGGTCTGTTACCAATTTGGTAATAGGGTGGCTCCCCTGGTGTGGCCGGCCGTTGTGGCCGAGCGGTTCTAGGCACTTCAGTCCTGAACCGCGATGCTGCTAAGGTTGCAGGTTCGAATCCTGCCCCGGACATGGATGTGTGTGATGTCTTTAGATTAGTTAGGTTTAAGTAGTTCTAAGTCTAGGGCACTAATGACCTCAGATGTAAAGTCCCATAGTGCTTAGAGCTATTTGAACCATCCCCTGGTGTGATAAACTGTGGAGATTATCAAACACAAAACTTCTCATCTGAGACAGAACTAACCGTCTAACTTCCCCTCTCGATACATCGCTCCAGACTTGTCTGTCTGATACCAGGAGGCAGCAACGCTCGAATTGAAGGCTGGTCAAGTTATCCTGCAAAAGTTATTTGATTTGTGCATCTGCCTCCTGCACTGAAGCAAGTTCACCTTAATTAATATACACTGAAGGAGCATTAATTCTCGGCAGAAAGTCTGCCACTATGTTGTCTGCCCCTTGAAAATGGTGCACATTGGTTGTAAACTGACTAACATAGTCCAAATGGTGAAAACGTCATAGTGAGCAGTCTTTCCTGGAATTCATTATAGCCTCTATTAGTGGTCTGTGATGTATGGAAAGTGTTAAGGGCCTACCGTCCACTTCTGATTTGAAATGACATACCACCTCGTACACTGCTAACAGCTCTCTGTCAGATACAGACCATTTGCTTGTGACGCCATCCGATTTTGCGAAAAGAACTGTAACAGCTGTTGGATCCTATCGACTAATTGTTGCAGCACTGCGCCGATTGCCACATCTCTCGTGTCCAAGGTGATAGATAAAGGAACATTGCCACAGCTTTTTGGAACGACAATTTAGTGTTATCAAAGGCTCTGATCATTTCTCCCACGTCAGCGTTTTCCTGCCATGTCTGTTTCTTCCTGCCAGTGCTTCCGCTAGTGGGGTTGAAACGGCTGCAACCTGTAGTACGCGACACCTATAGAAGTTGATCATTCCAAAAAAGCGCCTTAATTTTTACAAGTTCACGGCCAAGATAGAGATTGAAGCAGCGCTGTATTGTTGTTTTTTTTTTCCCCCTTACAGTGGGTCAGACTTTTAACACATTAACCGTGTGCCATAGAAAAGTGACTCCTTCCTGGCATAGATGGCACTTTTCTGTACTGTTCTCAGTACCACAATACCATGACAATTGCAGGTATCGAACACAGAGAAAGTAATACCTCGTGATCTGCTAGATTTGATGAAAAAATCAAAATATCATAAAGATATGAATAACAAAAAGGAAGATGTCTTAAAATTCTATCAGTAAAACGCTCCCATGTTTGTGAGGCATTTTTTAGGCCATAAGGCATGAAAAGGTACCCATACAAACCAAACAGTGTAATAACAGCTGTTTTTGGCACATCATCTGGAGCCATGGGGATCCGGAATTATGCCTTTTTGCAATTGATTAAACTGAAGACAGATGTTCCTGCCAAAGCATGAGAAACATCCTGACTTCGGAACTGGGTAGGTGTTTGGTACTGTTAGTGCACTTAGTGAATGATGTTCCACACATTCCATGAAACCCATCTCTCTTTGGGACTTAATGTATGGGTGATGCTCAAGTACTGTCCAGTGGTCACATAATCTCGGCATTGAGTAGATAGTTTGTAATATGCTTTGCTATACGTAATATGTTCAGCACCAAACACTGGCTTATAATGAAATGGTGTCCCCAGTGTCATAATGATATGGTGCAGTGTCTCATCATTCACACTACACCTGACTGTGCATTCACAATGTTCGGTAGACTCACTCAACTGATGTGAGGGGTTTACATGTACATTTAAAATAGTAGGCGATGGATTAACGTTGATCTCTCGCTTTGCATTGGCAACCTGTTTGGGCAGCGATGTCTCGTGGTGTATTTGTTCAGTATACTGCTGTGATGTGGTCGTGAGCATAGCTCAAGCCTTGTTGTAATGTAATCAGTCTATTTCAGACCTGCATTCACTGTGCACAGTTGTAGACGCTCTTGTCTAATAGTGCCCTCAAATTTGTTCGCTGCACTGATTAGTTTTTGTGTTAAAGCCTGCTCTAGTATCACATCCTCACCGTGAGAGTCTTGTTGCTGCTTAAGAGGTGGTGGCCAAGGGCAGCCGTAAACTGTCTCCCCAAACCACTTTTGGCTGCCAAGTCGTGTGCAAGGTCGAAAAAAACTTAGAAAATCAGCCTCAACATCGGTTCACTCACTTTTGCAATAAAAGAATGACATGTGCATTTTTCACTAAGGCTGCTGTCTCAGGTCTGTTCTACAATTCCACGATATTTAAGAAGAGTGTTCAAAATGTTCAAATGTGTGTGAAATCTTATGGGACTTAACTGCTAAGGTCATCAGTTCCTAAGCTTACACACTACTTAACCTAAATTATCCTAAGGACAAACACACACACCCATGCCCAAGGGAGGACTCGAACCTCCGCCGGGACCAGCGGCACAGCCCATGACTGCAGCGCCTCAGACCGCTCGGCTAATCCCGCGTGGCTAGAGGAGTGTCATATGTTGCCACTAGTACTACTTTCACTTTGCCAATTTGAGGAGGTACTGAAAAACCTGGAATGTGCTCACTACTGACCATGATTCGATAAGGAACCATGATTCGATAAGGAAATGACGATCTGTGACATGGTCAAGAACATAGAGTCTCTTATCCGCTCCTTGAAGCTGTGTTACGGTTGTTTGGCTGCTAAACTAGACAATCAGGCAACTTTTTGATTGAGTGTGGCCCAGTGCACTTATCGCGAGCTGCTCCCTAAGTTTGGGTAATTACAGGGGACCGAGCAACTGCGCTCCTTCTTCCCAAAGTGTGTGTCGTACCAACACATTTGTGAGTGCATTGGAGCCACAGTATGTGAAGTGCTTGAGTCAGCTGAGGGCGAGGCAGATGTAGGCTGAAGATTACTGGACCATCTTTGTGTGTCATCAGTAGTGCTCGTGGCTGCTTGGTCGGCTGTATCTATGTCGAGCTGTTGTGGCTCGCTCATATCTGAGAATGGCAACTGCCGTGCATTGTGAGAGGCTACTGCAACGCCCTGGCGATGCTATAGGATTACATGTAACATGTCACCCAAATATAGTCACCCAAATATAACCTTTTCAAATTTCAAATGGCTCTGAGCACTATGAGACTCAACATCTTAGGTCATAAGTCCCCTAGAACTTAGAACTACTTAAACCTAACTAACCTAAGGACATCACACACACCCATGCCCGAGGCAGGATTCGAACCTGCGACCGTAGCAGTCCCGCGGTTCCGGACTGCAACGCCAGAACCGCTAGACCACCGCGGCCGGCTATAACCTTTTCTCTGCAGTATCATGTTATCTCGCGATTAATGAGTGGCGGAAATTTAAACATCCAAATTGTTCAAAACGTTCTGACTGGCATAATATCCTGCGAAATTGATTCTCATAGTAGTCTGCAAAATTGTGGGGGCGTATTGCTACAAATTCTCTCTTTAAATATTACTTGTCGAAGTTGTTTTTCTGGTGTCTTCATCACACATTGTAGTACTGCTGTCTTTACTATTCCAAATTTCCCGTTAGGTGGGGGTGATGATGATGATGTTTGGTTTGTTTGTGGGGCGCTCAACTGCGCGGTTATCAGCGCCCGCACAATTACCCAATCTTTGCTCAGTCCAATTTCGCCACAGTCCTGGATGAGGGTGAAATGATGAGGACAACACAAACACCCAGTCATCTCGAGGCAGGTGAAAATCCCTGACCCCGCCGGGAATCGAACCCGGGACCCCGTGCTCGGGAAGCGAGAACGCTACCGCGAGACCACGAGCGGCGGACGTTAGGTGGGGATGCCTGTGGAATGTCACTGATTATGTGAGTGTGGCTGGAGTGGCTGCACAGAAGAGATACAAATTTCCAGGTGTAATAATCAATATCACAACACTGCAGAGTCAGTTTAAACAAAACTTCTAGTGTCCTGGTCGACAAGTAGGTAGCATAATCATGTGACCAGGACGAATCATAATATCAGAAAAATTCCATCCACGCTGTGTGTGTAAAGTCTGCCCATTACCGGTGGTTGACAACTAGTTGCAGCAGTGCAGCATGGAAGGAACCTAGGGTACACGGCACAGGGCTTATCTGGCTCAGCACAGCTTTGTGGCATGGATGGGTTCATCTGGAACGACACCGGCGCTGGAGGACCAATCGGTACACTTACATGGCTGTCACACAGATCAGGCTATGTGGTAGGAGTAAAGCTCCGATGCTCTACAACACCCAAGTCAGGTTCTGGATATGCGTATTGTTCCCGTGCACGACTACCATTAGAGATATTGTCTGTATATTGCATCGTGAAGCCAGTTTCACGTTTTAGTTGCATCTGTATATGGCCAATGGTCACGAGAATGTTCTGAGCAGTAGTCGTCGCACCGTTCTGCATGAGTTATTGGATAAACGGAGTTCCCGAAGTGTATCCATCGCTGAAGTAGCTCTTGAGTGTTGCACAAATCCAAAACAGGCAAACGATATGCTGTACAGAAACGGGGTCACCACTGTAGGTAATCCACTGCAGAGTTCACGTGGAATGAACACTAAGGAATATAAAATGTGAATAACGTTTTTATTGCTCTTAAATCGAACCAACATACAAGTGTGCGTCTACTCGGAATGGTGTACAAAACCAGACTGAATAAACACTAAGGATATCACACACATGAACAATCTTTATACTTGTATTCTATATTTCGTCTACAGCCACGCTATTTCACCATTCCATTTCATCTTGCTGGGGGAAAGTCCCCACAAATAGTTCCCTTCAGAACAATTAGATGAATTCAGATACATCTTCAACATCGTTATGTCTATTGCATCAAATCATTAGAAATCAGTTTGTCTGAGAAGCTAAAACTATGTATCAAGCGGTTTAGAGCACTCTGCTGAAGTTAACTTGCCGCATCCAAGTACTAGTTCGTGGTGCAACACATTCACTTAAATCCCAGGGACAGAGTACTAAGAGTCAGTCTTAATTCACTTCTTAAGATTTGCCATAAAGATATTCACTCTTTCTCGGTCACTCATGTTTTCCCAGTACAGTTTTCGACTTGATGTCTGCGTTATCTGAGATAACATGTTTATAGTCTGCGCCAGTGTTTATGCCCTATGGGACGCGAATGCGCAGCAGGCAGCTGCGCTGCTGACCAACCGGCGCTCATTCTGTTTCCACAATCTGTACTGTGTAGCTAAACTTCGGCCATATCTGAACGTTCTATCGTGTTTTACATGCGCGAAACTACGACTGCCTGACTTCTACGACATTCTGTGCGTTTTGTGTCTTTTCGTAATGGCTGAAACACCTAGAAGGCGCCAAATGCTTAAAAAAAGAGCCAAGGGACCTTATTTTTAATGTTTAGTCGTTCTTCAAAGGTGAGGCAGATTCAGGCAAGCCGTTCTGCGACGTTGCCAAGGTGCAGGAACGTAAAGAAGTTGGTTTCTATGCTCTTGCAGCCGAGTTGACAATGCAACATGCCTTGTGAGCTGCTTTGTCAGAGGCCATTAACGCTGTCGCCGATTCGGGTCTTGTCTGCTGTGAATGAGTACAAGTTCATGGCGGATATTTAAAATAAACTCCCTGTAATGTTCTGTGAACCCAAGCACCATATTGAGCAGGATGTAGGAACGGAAATGTTTATCATTGGCAAGAAATTCTTTTAGTTCCTTTCTCGTTCCCCGCCAGCATTCTCCAATGAGACTGCGTGATTTGGCGTAAAAGATGCATATGAGTATCTTTTCAATTGTGTTGCAGTTTCAGAATATTAACAAGACTCCCTACTATACAAAGACGACTCTCGCATGGCAATAGGTGTTTTCATTTCGTATTTCAATCGATATAGAATCGTTATGAGCAAAAACTGATTGACAGCATAGTTTACACTAATGGTAATCGAAGCGAGAAGTAGAGTCGTCAATGAGGAGTGTTCTTTCACAGTCAGTACGGAACTCATCATAATCTTCTTCTTCTTGCTCTTCACCCAGCACCATGTCGAATGAGAGCTTGCAGAGAATGATGACAATATTTATTGCACTGTGTATCCTATCTCAATAGTATTTGGTGATTGTGAGAGCCAAGATATTTTCCACTTTCTTACTCCTCTTCATCCTCTACTTCTTTGTATTAATTTTTTCGTTTCACACATTACATGCTTCATGTAAATTATATCCATTACATTTCCTTAAATGTAAATGAACAGTTATTTCTTCAACAACCACCTTGATCTCTGACTGATACACTTAATTCTGAAATGTACCTTACCACAACTATTTACATAATGGGCATATATGGTGATTCCACAGTTTCATGTCCAGGTGGTACTGCAAGCCAGAACTGATGTAACATGTGTGTAGGAGCAGTACTGTTGAATAAACTCCCAGAAATGTTACACATAGGATGTTAACATTCTGAATATTTATTAGATGTTCTGCTTGATGTTTCTTTCTCAACTACATCTTAGAATCTAAAATTGAGCCTGTATTATCAGCCAGCTTAAAATAAAGAAATATATTAATCCACATCTCACATCGTCTGACAGTTTTATAGTGACAGATATTTAGTTTGATATTGACTGTTTCCCTTTTTTTCCACATTATCTTCTCAGCCATCCTTGAAGCTTTATTGCTCTGTCTCTCTAAACAAGGTAGAAATAATGTAATGGAATTTATAAGTTGAACCTTTTAAAGTAATTCTGTCCATTATTTCCTGACCGCATGCCTGTGGGCACAGCATGGTTTCAGAAAGGGTCGAACTACAAAGACAGCAGTTGCAAACTTCGCAGGAACAAGTTTGTAGTTCATTCCTCGACCTAACAAAGGCTTTTGAGTGTGTATGTTACAGACTCCTGATAGAAAATTTAAACCAGTAAGGCATAAGAGGCAGAACAAACAGTGTTATAAATACGTTTATTGAAAGTATGTGACATTGTGTAGAGATAAAATATAAAAAGGGCGACAGACTGAGAAATGTGTGGTTTCAAGACTCAAAGTCGTAAAACATGGGGTATTGCAAGGTTCAGTATTGTAGCACATCCATGGACATCCTGATGTATCCAATATTATTACGAGAAGTTATCAAAGGATGAAAATCAATACATAAAACAGTTACAAAAGTAGAAGTTATTATTTCCTGATGTAACATTCGATATGAAATTGTAAGCAAATAAATCTTATAGTTAAATTTTCCTCAAGACATTTGAGTCTCAACTTTAGCCACGATTATGATGAAAGCTGAAGAAATGAATTAAAATTTATGCTACTGCTGGGATTTGAAACGGCTTCACCTTGCTTACTAGGCAGGAAAGCTAGGTGTTACTCCATGTTGCTGCGTGGACTTCTCAACTCCAGTGATGATGTGCACTGAAGTTTGTGTTGGGGAGGGCAGTGGACTTGGATAGTCCATGCAACAATGCTAGCTAGCTGTTGTCCTGTAGTGATGGGATGGCTAGCATTCGTGCCTACTGAACAAGGAGATCTGGGTTCAAGTTCTGGTCATGCCACAAATTTTAATTCATTTCTTCAGCTTCCATCATTATTGTAGGTAATTAAATAATTTGTGCAAGGCAGTTTCGAACATGTGATGAGATAAATTTAGCATGGGTTTAAAGAGAGCAGTTATAATTGAGTTTTTACCAGACAGTATAAATTTTAGACCATGCTTGATGACATCTATTATGATGCTGTCAGTACCAATAATGTTAGTAAATTGTCGAAGTGTCTGTAGCAAGATCCCCGAGTTACTCTCCGAAATAAACAGTAGTAATGCCAATATTGTATTTGGTACCGAAAGGTGGCTGAACCCAGACATAAATAGCAGTGAAATTTTGAACTCGGATTGGAAAATGTTTAGGAAGGATAGGACTGATGATATGGGAGGTGGTGTGTTCATTGCAGTTAAAAGCCCTTTAAACGCAGTTGAGATCGATAAGGGGACGGACTGTGAAATAGTCTGGATAAAGCTGTCAATCAGACAAGGAGTGACCATTGCATTAGGATATTTTTAGAGACCACCAGCATCCGCAACAAACGTCGCAGAACGTTTCAAGAAAAGTCTTGAGTACATACGAAATAAATATGCAAATTATCCATTCGTTATAGGTGGAGAATTTAATCTGGCGTCCATTGACTGGAATAATTACGCGTTTATCATAGGGGGCAGAAGTAAAGACTCGTGTGAAGTTATTCTAGGAGCGCTCTCAACATACAACCTCGAGCAAGTGGTTAGAAAACCAACTCGAGATGGGATAGATATCTTGGCGACAAACAAACCTGATTCTTCTGAGGATATTAATCTAGAAGAAGGTATTAGCGACCATAATGTCGTTGTGGCTTCTATGTCAGTGGAATTTGCAAAAAATCGAAGAAAAAGCGTAGCGTTTTCTTGTTTGGGAAAGCAAGTAAAAGTGTCATTAATGAATATCTTCATAGTCAGCTCCAAGCATTCACTTCGTGACACAAAGATGTTGAGTATCTTTGGTCAGAATTTAAAGGTATTGTCCACCACGTGTTAGTGCAATATGTGTCTATCAAAAATATAGGGGAGGGGAAGGATCCATCTTGGTTCAACAAACATATTAGGAAGTTGCTGAGAAAGCAGAAAATTTTGCACCCGCTAACAAACAGAAATTATGCAAAATGAAAGCAGCTGTTAAAAGGTCAATGAGACATTCTTTTAACGAATTTGAAAGCAATATTTCATCTGCAAATTCTAAAAATAACTCCAAAAAATTTTGGACGTACGTAAAATCCATGAATGCTGCAAATAATTCAATACCTTCTCTTGCTGACAGTAAGGGTAATGTAACGGATGATCATAAACAGAAGGCCGAAATTCTAAACCTAGCTTTCAAAAACTCGTTTACGGTAGAGGACTGCAGCACCATTCCCCCTTTCAATTATCGAACAAACGCAAGGATGGTTGACATAGTGTTTAGTGTATCTGGGATTGTAAAACAGTGAAGATCCTTAGACGCCAGGAAGGCATCTAGCCCAGACGGTATCCCCATAAGATTTTGTGTTGACTATGCTTCAAATATTCTTATCCATCTCCTATCAGAGATCATTGGCACAGCGGAAAGTTCCACGGGACTGGAAGAAGGCCCAGGTCATAGCAATCTATGAAAAGGGTAGAAAATCGGATGCACATAATTACAGGCCAATTTCACTGACATCGATTTGTTGTAGAATCATGGAAAACAGACAGAGCAGTACGTCGTCCTGAATGGGGAGACTTCAACAGAAGCAAGCTTATATCAGGTGTGGCCCAGGGCAGCATAATAGGTCCGCTGCTTTTTACGATTTACATCAGATGGTACTGACAGCGGCATTAGACTGTTTGCCGATGATGCTGTAGTCTACAAAAAAGTAGTCTCACACGAAAATTGCGAACAAATAAATGAGAATTTGCAGAAAATAAATGCGTGGTGTAATGACTGGCAGTTATCTCTCAATATTAGTAAGTGTAACCTGATGCGTATAACAAAGCGAAAATCCCCATTAATGTACGAGTACAAAATAAATGCACAGTCTTTGGAAGCGATAACATCCGTCAAGTATCTGGGTGTGACTATTCGAAATGATCTCAAATGGAACGACCAGATTACACAAGTAACGGGTAAGGCGAACCCTAGATTACAGTTTATTGGTAGAATCCGGAAGCGATGCAGTCCTTCAACAAAGGAAATGCTTACAATACTTTAGTTCGTCCAGTCTTAGAGTATTGTTCGTCTGTATGGGACCCTTACCAGTTGGGTCTGATTCAAGAAATGGAGAAGATTCAAAGAAGAGGGGCAAGATTCGTAAATGGTACATTTGTCCAATCGCGCGAGCGTTGCAAATCTCATCGAAAGTTTGAAGTGGGACACACTTGCAGATAGACGGAAGGGGCTGCTCACTATATTCCAAAATCCGATCTTCGCCGAGGATGTAGAGCACATATTACTACGACCAACTTTCATATCGCGCAATGATCACCATTCAAAGGTAAGGAAAATTAGAGCTCGTACTGAGGCGTTCTGACAGTCGTTCTTCCCTCGCGCGATCCGCGAGTGGAACAGAGGACGGGGAATATGAATTTGCCACGAATAGTGCCCTCCACCATACACCGCTTGGTGACTAGAGGAGTATATAGGTAGATGTAGATAAACTGGGGTTACTTTGGCTCAATGTTTACCTCTCTTTATATGTGACAAGAAATCAAAGGATAGTGGCGGAGATAAAATTCCAAATATTGTCAAATACTTGTACTATCAATTAAGTAAGTTATTAAACGAAAAACATCAGATCTTTTGCTGTGATTCCATAATAAATTTGGGGTAGTGTTACCTGCACTCGGAGCTACTTTGATCATCCCAGAGCTTTGTTCATGAGAAGGTGGTAGTATGATGATGGGATAAATTAAACTCAATAAATATATCTAGAGAATAAATTCATGAGCATAATGAACAATTCAGACACTACATTGTGAAGGGCGAGACAGGTAATATTGAAGTTCATTCAGAATGTGATATACCAAATATACAGGTGTTGTATATTTCAGCAACTGAGTAGTTTTCAAGTTGCACGTTACGCTATAGTAACTACACTCCTGGAAATTGAAATAAGAACACCGTGAATTCATAGTCCCAGGAAGGGGAAACTTTATTGACACATTCCTGGGGTCAGATAAATCACATGATCACACTGACAGAACCACAGGCACATAGACACAGGCAACAGAGCATGCACAATGTCGGCACTAGTACAGTGTATATCCACCTTTCGCAGCAATGCAGGCTGCTATTCTCCCATGGAGACGATCGTAGAGATGCTGGATGTAGTCCTGTGGAACGGCTTGCCATGCCATTTCCACCTGGCGCCTCAGTTGGACCAGCGTTCGTGCTGGACGTGCAGACCGCGTGAGACGACGCTTCATCCAGTCCCAAACATGCTCAATGGGGGACAGATCCGGAGATCTTGCTGGCCAGGGTAGTTGACTTACACCTTCTACAGCACGTTGGGTGGCACGGGATACATGCGGACGTGCATTGTCCTGTTGGAACAGCAAGTTCCCTTGCCGGTCTAGGAATGGTAGAACGATGGGTTCGATGACGGTTTGGATGTACCGTGCACTATTCAGTGTCCCCTCGACGATCACCAGTTGTGTACGGCCAGTGTAGGAGATCGCTCCCCACACCATGATGCCGGGTGATGGTCCTGTGTGCCTCGGTCGTATGCAGTCCTGATTGTGGCGCTCACCTGCACGGCGCCAAACAGGCATACGACCATCATTGGCACCAAGGCAGAAGTGCCTCTCATCGCTGAAGACGACACGTCTCCATTCGTCCCTCCATTCACGCCTGTCGCGACACCACTGGAGGCGGGCTGCACGATGTTGGGGCGTGAGCGGAAGACGGCCTAACGGTGTGCGGGACCGTAGCCCAGCTTCATGGAGACGATTGCGAATGGTCCTCGCCGATACCCCAGGAACGACAGTGTCCCTAATTTGCTGGGAAGTGGCGGTGCGGTCCCTTACGGCACTGCGTAGGATCCTACGGTCTTGGCGTGCATCCGTGCGTCGCTGCGGTCCGGTCCCAGGTCGACGGGCACGTGCACCTTCCGCCGACCACTGGCGACAACATCGATGTACTGTGGAGACCTCACGCCCCACGTGTTGAGCAATTCGGCGGTACGTCCACCCGGCCTCCCGCATGCCCACTATACGCCCTCGCTCAAAGTCCGTCAACTGCACATACGGTTCACGTCCACGCTGTCGCGGCATGCTACCAGTGTTAAAGACTGCGATGGAGCTCCGTATGCCACGGCAAACTGGCTGACACTGACGGCGGCGGTGCACAAATGCTGCGCAGCTAGCGCCATTCGACGGCCAACACCGCGGTTCCTGGTGTGTCCGCTGTGCCGTGCGTGTGATCATTGCTTGTACAGCCCTCTCGCAGTGTCCGGAGCAAGTATGGTGGGTCTGACACACCGGTGTCAATGTGTTCTTTTTTCCATTTCCAGGAGTGTATTTGCAAAGAGAAAGTATCATATGTTAAGGACACTGTATACTATGGATACAAGCCTTATTACACAAATTACTAAAGCTCTGGTAATTAACAATAGCCACATTTTGTTAACTGTGTTGGTTTGATAATTCTTAAAAATCCTCCCAAGAATTGAATAGTTTATCATCTTTTTCTGGCCATTTGTAATACGAGTTTGGCTTTCCCATACAGTTCACTTTAACACCCACATCACTCACCTCAGTCACAATTTTGGAATATTTTTCTTTGTTGTATAAAATTGTAGCACACTGGCCAACTGCTAATTTATCTTTTAACATTTAGTGGTGCTGGATATCACCTTGCATATCAGAGAAACTTCCAAAACCACAAAAAGACTCTAGCACAACATCATCTTCATCCTGGACGTACTTTGGCCCAAGCTTAACTGACCTCATATTTTTGAAAAATGTGCTCCATTTTATAAAAAGTGTTAAGTATATTACCTACATTGAATTTCACAAAAATGGTAGTTTCTATTGACAGAATGCAAAAGTACACTGACCATATTTTCAACTTAACTGCGTGAACCCACCAGGCAGAAGTTCTCGAAGTGTAACAGCTGTTCAAATATTTGTAATCAACATTGAGTCTAGTGCTTCGAGCACAATATTACTTCAGGGAACTCACAGTCTTCTAGCTCGTTCATCATTCACTATAAATCCATACTGCCTTGTTTACTATATGCTAATTGATGTAATTTTGCTGGGGAAAAAATTTGAAATTTTTTCCGACCAGTGGGTCAAAGTTACCCACAAAGGGCTAAAGTAAACCCAGCTTATGATACGCGCTAATTTATCTGGAGTCCAGAAACTTTAAACAAAGATAACCACACCTTTGACTTTCAGGCGATTGAAATTTATTGCAGTTACACCTCATTCTACAGTTTTTGAAACACCTCACTGTTTCCAGATGAAGCCGAAAATTGTCAAAGCTTTCGAAGTAATAACAATATTACCTTTCTTCTTGTAAAAGATTCGCAATATGAACCAGATTCACTTACCAGCAAGAGGTTAACATCACACTCTCATGTCTTTTAGGTGTTTTGGGTAAAATATCTCTCATTAACACACCCAAAAAAGGCACAAATATTCAATTGAAATTTAAAAACATTGCAATCAAGAAATTTTTACCAGCGCTGTATTTAATAGTCTCTCTAGTACATAACTAATCTGCTACAAACGAATAATTAATGAGTGAAGTCAAATTAAGCAGAATTATTATAAAAAAAAATACAAGAACAATTCCTTTTGAAGCAGAAGCTAAAGGAAACTAACACAAGTTTCCATTTTTAAACAGGTAAAATTGTTAAGACATCGAAGAAACTCCAGATATTTGCAAGTATCACGCGTTCCATGGAAAAAGACCTTCTTCTGTTTCAAGGTACAAGATGGTGCACAATTGACGAAGTACATTTTAACTATCCATAAGTTATATAAATAGTTCTACATATATACAGTTTCCTCACCATAAAATTCTGTACCTGAGCAACTAACAATATATTCCAAATAACTTTAAAATATTATACAGCAATTAAATTTGTACAAGAAAACTGTTTACATCTGTTGTGCAAAATACAACCTCATGTTTCATAACAGCAGCCTGTGGTGCGCATTACTTCATGTAATTGTAAAATCAGTCATTAGAGTGAAGTACCGATAAAAAAAATCATGTGTTCCTAGGTAAACTATTCTCTACAGAGACATATCTGACGTGACTCAGGTGAAGATGCTAAAGCATTTTTTTGAACATGACTTCAGTTCAAATGAAGGTTACGTCTTTTTTTGTTTTGTTTTTTTTAATAGTTTAGCATTGACGCTAGCTTTTTTGCAAAGGGGCCATTTAACACAGTTCAAGTGACGGTTATATATTTTTTTCGATATGGAAATACTATATTTTTTTCGATATTGAAATACTGTCTATCTTCGAACATATCGCCATTTTTGCGTGATTTCAGTGAATCTTACGTAATTTGACAGTTGACATGTGACTAGCTACTTCATCTTAATACCCACTAATATATGACACTGTGATTCGCTGGAGTGGGGAGGGGATGAAGGATGACGCTACTTGTCATGTGATGATGGTGACGTAATTAATATGGGTGATGAGGTCACTGATAAGAGTGATGATGCCATTGATAATGGGGTATGGCTTCTGACGACATGTGTAGTGCACTGACTTGCTCATGTGATGTCACAAATGCAAACAAAGTGGGTGAAAGGATTGGTAGCCATAATAGTCGCATTACTATAGGCATGTCAGTATTTTCAGTTCAGTAGAAGCACAAAGAAAACAGAGTTTAAAAGATCGAATACATTTGTAATGACCAACATCGAACCAAGAGCTCCTTAAAGAAACAGTTCTGAACAATCTTCTAAGGTTGAATAAGAATGACTGCTGCGACTGTTGAAAAGTCGCAGTGGTCCTTCTTATTAAACATGGAATATTTCGACTATAGAGGCCCTAGAGACGAAGTGTTATGTTCAGCCTTCGAAAGTTTGTCAGCAGGGTTCGTAACCACTGCCTATGACAAATACAGAAAACTAATTCGTGTGAAGTATACTCACAATACACAGAGGCTAGATCTAGCAGTCGATAAAGGTGATGGTGAATCTTGATCGAACGCATCTTGTATCGTGTCATATCATACAACGATATTTCATGAACATGAGAACAATAGCGCATCAGCAAGAATGCATAAAATTACTATTACGTAAAACAGCGTACATATTGCGCTGATTATACAAGCTCACGTCCGTACATTAGCAGAATGAAGGCTGAGATTCTCAAGTAAACATCATGGACACTACAACCAGCCACGAGGTGGCTCTGTGGTAGTAGTTACAAACAAAACTTCGTCGTGTCATATAAAGTATAAATACTGTCTGACCATGATAACTTGAAGATTTCGCTAGTGTTGCCCGAAACGGAGAAAATCAGCACTACTTGAAAGATATTCATTTGTCTCCGAGCGCTGCCAACCTCAAGCTACCCCTAGATGCGAAGTGATACAAAAGGCTTGTGTCCGCTAGCTAGTGACTTCTGTAAGCACTTGCTGAGGTGTTTACTCTAGAAGAAAAACTTTTTGGGCATTACAATAGACAGTGAGCTGAATTGGAAACAGCAGATAAATACTGTTTCCAGTAAGCTAAGCTCAGTGATATTTATAATGAAACAACTGGCTCAGTATACTCACCGAGACCTCTCGTGCACTGTCTATCATGGACTTTTTGAACCATACATGCCATATGGAATCACAGTATGGGCGAACTCAACTATCACAGGAAAGAAGAGAATATTCATATTACAGAAGCAAGCCATTCGGACTGTATTGAAAAAGAAGCAAAAAGATTCGTGTAAAAGTTGTTTCGAAGAACTAAACATTGTAACGTTTCCATCATTGTATAAATTTAAGACCATTGTGAGTTCATTACGTGATCACACAAAACTGGAGACTAATGAGACTGTTCGTACACACAACACAAGGAACAGAAAACAACTGCGGTGCATTCCACATAGACTTAAGATTTTTGAAAAAGGACCCAGATACTTTGGCATCAAGTTAATACAAGCAATGCCAAGGAAATTACAAGACCTCAAAACTGAGAAAACGTTCCCCACAGCTCTAAAAACGTTCCTGATACAAGGAGAATTTTATAGTGTAGCTGACTACATTTGCAAACAGTGATCAAAAGTTGATCCTGTAAGTGATAAATCTCACGTAACATAAAAAGATCTAGCAACAGAAATCAGTGTTAAGGAAATTAACTATAATTAGGAACCACTTATATATAGTATAAGCTAATTATATCTCACAAAATTATTATTTTTTGTATGTATCATGTATCATAAGTCATTTTGCACCGTGTAATATTGTGAATATACTGCATCATAAGTCATTGTGCACGATGTAATATTATCTATATGAAAGCTCCTATGTATATTTAAGGTGTAAGCTATTTTATATACTTTTATATCTCAAATTATCTAGATTGTAAGCCTAATGACCTGTCCTATGTTACAA
Organism: Schistocerca cancellata; assembly: GCF_023864275.1. NCBI lineage: Eukaryota > Metazoa > Arthropoda > Insecta > Orthoptera > Acrididae > Schistocerca > Schistocerca cancellata. Next base: position 820,509,216 of record NC_064629.1, read on the forward strand.
GTACATATCAGTACAAAAGATAATTTACGGGACCAATATAAATCAAATCACATGACATCATTCAAGTTTACCTCTTCATATTCATTTCACTTGTTTCAGAAGGGCACTTTATTCTGAAAGATCCAGAGCAGTCAGCACTGTTGTTGTATTATTACTAATGAATAAAAAACAAAAAATACAAAATACAAAAAACTATTAGAGGAGTACATATTGATTTTACCAAGAAAAACAATTCAATTAACGAAAATCAGAGGACTTCACTTAAATTGAAAACTTTGAGGATGGTGTATGCGAATTTCGAACATCTCTTGTATAATCAAGAATTCGATAGCAGAAGACAAAAATGCGGCTCGATATGTCACCAACATATTGCATTTTAATTACCCTTCGACTTTTGCAACCATTATTTACTGCTGTTACCACAAATGTAATGCATTTATGTTTATGGTAACATAAAAAATATCAGCTAAAATTTAAAGACGTCGGTACTGTCATTCTACTTTCCCTTAAATTGATTGCTAAACCTAATTCACAGTTCCTCGACTGGTGGTGCCAATTACGTGTGTTCAGGCGTTCCAACGGTACATTTGTTTCGGTCCATCTGTGTCTCTGTCATTCTCCTTTCAGACAATGACGCACAACTTCTGTAAGTTTGAAGAGAACTTCCACGAAAAGACAAATTGAGTAAGTAATTGCAGCAAGATGCAAGAAACTAGAATAAATTTTCACCCTGCGGAGTGTGCATTGATTTAAAACTTCCTGAAAAATTAAAACTGAGTGCCAGACCGAGATTCGGGACTGGGAACTCGATCTGTCAGACAGTTTTAACTTGCCAGGAAGTTTCATCCAAGAAACTGTTTCCACTAACTTGAGAACTTCTTGAAGTGATGTGAACATCATTTCAGGCACAATTAATTACATTTTGTAAACATTAGTGTTGTGCTGCGTTTAATAAATGCAGTGTGCAAACAGATTCCAAAAATCAGTTTTTGACTTTCAGTTCATAGTGTTGTAAGCTGTACATTCAACTATCATTTCCATTGTTTTCGATAAATAAATAATACACTACTGGCCATTAAAATTGCTACACCAAGAAGAAATGCAGATGATAAACGAGTTTTCATTGGAAAAATATATTATACTAGAACTGAAATGTAATTACATTTTCACGCAATTTGGGTGCATAGATGTTGAGAAATCAGTACCCAGAACAACCACCTCTGGCTGTAATAACGGCCTTGATACGCCTGGGCATTGAGTCAAACAGAGCTTGGATGGCGTGTACAGGTACAGCTGCCCATGCAGCTTCAACACAGTACCACAGTTCATCAAGAGTAGTGACTGGCGTATTGTGACAAGCCAGTTGCTCGGTCACCATTGACCAGACGTTTTCAGTTGGTGAGAGATCTGGAGAATGTGCTTGCCAGGACAGCAGTCGAACATTTTCTGCATAGAAAGGCCCGTACAGGACCTGCAAGATGCGGTCGTGCGTTATCCTGCTGAAATGTGGGGTTTCGCAGGAATCGAATAAAGGGTAGAGCCACGGGTCGTAACACACCTGAAATGTAACGTCCACTGTTCAAAGTGCCGTCAGTGCCAACAAGAGGTGAGCGAGACGTGTAACCAATGGCACCACATACCATCACGCCGGGTGATAAGCCAGTATGACGATGACAAATACACGCTTCCAATGTGCGTTCACCGCGATGTCGCCAAACACGGATGTGACCATCATGATGCTGTAAACAGAACCTGGATTCATCCGAAAAAATGACGTTTTGCCATTCGTGCACCCAGGTTCGTCGTTGAGTACACCATAGCAGGCGGTCCTGTCTCTGATATAGCGTCAAGGGCAACCACAGCCACGGTCTCCGAGCTGATAGTCCATGCTGCTGCAAACGTCGACGAACTGTTCGTGCAGATGGTTGTTGTCTTGCAAACGTCCCCATCTGTTGACTCAAGGATCGAGACGTGGCTGCGCGATCCGTTACAGCCATGCGGATAAGATGCCTGTCATCTCGACTGCTAGTCATACAAGGCCGTTGGGATCCAGCACGGCGTTCCGTATTACCCTCCTGAACCCACCGATTCCATATTCTGCTAACAGTCATTGGATCTCGACCAACGCGAGCAGCAATGTCGCGATACGATAAACCGCAATCGCGATAGGCTACAATCCGACCTTTATCAAAGACGGAAACGTGATGGTACGCATTTCTCCTCCTTACACGAGACATCAGAACAACGTTTCACCAGGCAACGCCGATTTGTGTATGAGAAATCGGTTGGAAACTCTCCTCATATCAGCCCGTTGTAGGTCTCGCCACCAACGCCAACCTTGTGTGAATGCTCTGAAAAGCTAATCATTTGCATATCACAGCATCTTGTTCCTGCCGGTTAAATTTCGCGTCTGTAGCACGTCATCTTCGTGGTGTAGCAGTTTTAATGGCGAGTAGTGTACATGCATTGCACGTATAACTCTCGAGCATAAATATGTCAACAAATTAGGTGATTTTCCGGTATGAGGGAAGTGTCACTTAAGCGGGCAATATTTCCGCGAGTGCCGCCTCAGATTTCGTGTTAAGCATCAAACGCCGGCACCGCAGCCGACGCTGCCTTCCCTTCACCGCTCCTCTGCCCTCTGCAGCAGTAACACGACGGCACGGCCGTTGCCGACAGCCACAGCGCCGATCGCCAGCTTACCGTGGACAAACAGTACAAACCCACGATCCAAGAAAGTTACACTGCAGACATACAATAAATAAATAATCCAAATCAGATTATGTCACACTTATTTTGTTATAATAACTATAAATTAATATTATATAAAATTTAAAACTATCCAATAAAACGTAACAGGAAGCACTGAACCTTCAATGTATCGCTTAATACACAAGTAGTGAAGCCAGTCATGTGGTGTGTTTGTACAGGGTGATTCAAAAAGAATACCACAACTTTAAAAATGTGTATTTAATGAAAGAAACATAATATAACCTTCTGTTATACGTCATTACAAAGAGTATTTAAAAAGGTTTTTTTTTCACTCAAAAACAAGTTCAGAGATGTTCAATATGGCCCCCTCCAGGCACTCGAGCAATATCAACCCGATACTCCAACTCGTTCCACACTCTCTGTAGCATATCAGGCATAACAGTTTGGATAGCTGCTGTTATTTCTCGTTTCAAATCATCAATGGTGGCTGGGAGAGGTGGCCGAAACACCACATCCTTAACATACCCCCATAAGAAAAAATCGCAGGGGGTAAGATCAGGGCTTCTTGGAGGCCAGTGGTGAAGTGCTCTGTCACGGGCTACCGATCCATCGCCTCGGGTAGTTGACGTTCAGGTAGTTACGGACAGATAAGTGCCAATGTGGTGGCGCTCCATCCTGCTGAAATATGAATTGTTGTGCTTCTTGTTCGAGCTGAGGGAACAGCCAATTCTCTAACATCTCCAGATAGTGTAGTCCAGTTACAGTAGCACCTTCGGAGAAAAAGGGACCAAAAACTTTATTGGCTGAAATGGCACAGAAAACGTTCACCTTAGGCGAGTCACGTTCATACTGAGTTGTTTCCCGCGGATTCTCAGTGCCCCATATACAGACATTGTGATGGTTGACTTTCCCGTTAGTGTGGAAAGTTGCTTCATCACTAAACACAATCTTTGAAACGAAAGATTCATCTGTTTCCATTTGAGCAAGGATAAAATCACAGAAATCGATTCTTTTAATCTTATCAGCTGCAGACAGTGCTTGAACCAATTTCAGACGATAAGGTTTCATAACTAACCTTTTTCGTAGGACTCTCCATACAGTTGATTGTGGAATTTGCAGCTCTCTGCTAGCTCTGCGAGTGGATTTTCCTGGGCTGCGAACAAATGCTTGCTGGATGCGTGCTACATTTTCATCACTCGTTCTCGGCCGTCCAGAACTTTTCCCTTTGCACAAACACCCATTCTCTGTAAACTGTTTATACCAACGTTTAATACACAACCTATCAGGAGGTTTAACACCATACTTCGTTCGAAATGCACGCTGAACAACTGTCGTCGATTCACTTCTGCCGTACTCAATAACACAAAAAGCTTTCTGTTGAGCGGTCGCCATCTTAGCATCAACTGACGCTGACGCCTAGTCAACAGCGCCTCAAGCGAACAAATGTACAACTAAATGAAACTTTATAGCTCCCTTAATTCGCCGACAGATAGTGCTTATCTCTGCCTTTTGTCGTTGCAGAGTTTTAAATTCCTAAAGTTGTGGTATTCTTTTTGAATCACCCTGTATTATAAAAACACATCCAATAAAAATAGACATGTCGTAAAATGCAGGCAGCGTAAGGCCTCGACAACCATACACCTCAGCGTAGTTAAGTAAACATGAAGGTATAAAGGGAACATCAAGCTTTCCGCTCTCAACTACCACAAAAACGTCATTACGAGTACAGAAACTGTAACAATGAAATCACTTAGATGGCTTTATACAATCACAATATTTATGTTATCAACATGTAGCTCGACGTTTAGGTATTAGTATGGTGCTCGAAGTTTTGGTGTGAGAGACGCAAATTACAAGACCACAGGAATAAATGCGTAATCCTACAACTTGCTACGTAATGCAATAAAAATAAAAGTACTATACAATATAGTCATAACAGCGATGCAAATAGGGCCACGTAGCTTGTTAGATACAATTCACACTATACTAAACTATCAATTGTAGCTTTAGGTTTAACTACTACCATAGTGCTCGGGGTCTGAGTGTGAAATAGGAACTGACAGTGGAAAACGGATTAAAACAAAACACTTTAAAAAACAAAACAGGAAGCATTCTACCTTCAAGGTAACATTTAATACACAAGTAGAGAAGCCAGTCATATGGTATGTTCGCATTACAAAAACAAATACAGTAAAAACACACATGTGTAAAATGCAGGCAGCATAAAGCCTCGACAACCATACACTGCTGTTCGGTACCTCTGTGTACCTAAGCAAACATGAATGAACAACAAAGCGAATATCAAGTGTTCCACTCGTAACTACCACCAACACGTCATTACAAGTACACAAAACATACATTGAAATCATATAGCTGGCTCTATACAATCACAATGCTTAACTACACTGAGGAACTGAACAATAGTGTATAGTTGTCGATGCTTTATGCTGCCACTTCGTACGTTACTATGCTCATAAACTGAATTTAGTACTGAAACAATCTGTTGGATATATGTGGAAGTGCAAAATATTTTTCAGAAAATTTCTGGTTTTGCCCTTTTTTGCTCCAAACCGTGTAAAATATCCAAAATTTTGGATGAATTGATCAAGCGACGCTTTCCTTCAGTATCCAGCACCAGATGGTTATATAACAGAAGCTTAATCGAGCTAGTGGCGAACATGAAAGCGAACTCGAAGAGCTTTTCAATTCTATGAAAGATGATCCTAATGTGTGACATGGCAAAACACGAGAGTGTACCAAAGGCTATTACCTGACACCTAAGCAATTTAGTTTCAGTTCCATGCTTAACGGATTTTCGTGCATATTTCCCGAGTCAGTAGGTCTTTTCAAAATACTGCAAGCTAAACTCTTTGATATCGACTGTTGTTTAAATAAAGTTGGCCAGTTCATTACTAACAAATTTTAACCATTCCTGCAACCAGTGCTTCGGCAGGAAGGTCATTTTCGGCGTTGAAAATCAAAACTTATCTTCGAAATACATAGTCGCAAACCGGACTTTCTCACCTTGCTTCGTCATTCATTGGAAGACGATTGCTCAAGTCCGTGAAACCAGTATCATTCTACAACTAGGTGATTGTAGTTCTCGGCAAGCAGGATTGTAGAACAGACCTCAAATATAAATAAAGCTGTGAGAACCGGAACTTTTAATAACCCTTATTCGTGTAGATACAGTAACAGATATTTTCCGAGTATCCGGTCTCGCTCAGTAGCCCTAATCTTCACGAGATTGGGCCTTCTATTGTAATAGACGGAATATGACATTATTCGGTATAATATTAGGGTGTGATGCGACACAATAAAGGATAATCGGAAACAATAACATAATAATAATAATAATAACAATAACAATGGCAATTACAATAATAACTGCAGCAGTATTACTGTTACTTGGATATTAGAAAACGATAACATAATAACAACAACGATTCAGCTACTTTTAACAATTTTTTAAAAGCGAATGTAGTTACAAACACCGCATTTAAACAATAACGTAATAATAACAACAATGGCAATTAGAATAATAACTGCAACAACATTACTGTTACTTGGATATTAGTAAACAATAAATTAATAATAATAATAATAACAGTGTCAATAATAACAACAACAATAATACAGTTACTTTTAACAATTGTTTAAAATCGATTGTAGTTACGAATACCTCACGCCTCCCCACTACAAAAATGCTTTATATTTTCTGATTGATACATTTCTTGAGGAATAAGAAAATGGCAAAACTTGTTCTGTGATGTACAGAAATATTACAAGATTCTAAAGAGAATTACTTCGGTACGTTAATAGCGTATTTATAACTGCAGATCTTGCTTTACTACTATCAGCATCCACCCAAGCAACCAAACAACAAAGAAGTGTTTGAAAACATGGATGCACTTGCTGCATTTCGAAAATTTAGGTTTTGCAAGAGGGGAATGGTTACTGTTCTCTTCATCATAAGGAGAATATACAGTAAAACGGTAATTCTGAAGTGAAATGCTATAAAATCCTGTCTCAAGCAAAATATGTGCTTGACAGCTTCTAAATTCGATAGCCAACAGTCGATCAACATTTTTGAGCACTCTCCCTTTTTCCTTCCTTCGTGTTTTTTTTCCGTGTTCAGGGTTCCACATGATACGCACTCTGCATTCAGTAGTTATTGTTTTCTATTGATGGGTAAAATTCCCGTCACCGGATCGCCATTTAACCGAATATGGGAATGTGTAAACCCACTTTGTGTAAATTCTAGTTTGTGGTATCGTGTTTTGCTTGTGCACTATATGTCTGAAACAGAGATTGAAAAGGCGGACTGCATTTGATTCGATAAATGTGGGAAATTAGAAGCAAAGTTCAATCGGTGATGTGAACCAGCTTTCGTTGGTCTTGCGCCAAAGATCGAACTGATCTTTCGAGCGTCCTACGCACAACCCCGAAAATGTAAAGGCAAAACTCTGTTCCCGTTCTCTCCATCTCTTATTGTAAAACCAGTTCCTCTGTCCCTTAATCTCGTGTATAATCAAATTCGGTTCACATTTCGCTTTATTGTTTAATACACTCCCGCTTCCATAAATCGCTCCCCTTCTGTGGTGTCTCCTTGGCAGCTCTTAAGAAAAAAGTTAACATAAATACGAGGGACGTTCAATAATTAATGCAACGCATTTTTTTCTCGGTCAATTTCGGTTGAAAAAATGCGAAATATGTTGTGGGACATCGTGGAATATTCCCGCTTCAGTCTCTATATTTTCATGAAGTTACCATAAGTGGCTCCGCTATACTTAGCCTTGCAGAATGTCTACGGAGACCCGGCAGTAAGCAAAACCACGGTGAGTCGTTGGGCAAGGCGTATGTCGTCATCGAAAAAAGGTTGCGCAATATTCTTACGGGCAGTCACTCCCATTCGAGGTGATCGATGGATCACAAACACCTCACTTCACAACTGGACGTCTCTGTTGGTGGTTCTGACACACTCGTCCACCAGTTGGGGTACTGAGAAGTTTGTGCCCCTTGGGTTTCTCACCGCCTAACAGAAGACCATAAAGAGTAACGAAGGACCATCTGTGCGGAATTCCTTGTGCGTTACGAGGCTGGTTGTGACAATTTTTTGTCGGACATTATCATAGGCGATGAAACACGGGTTCATCACTTTGAACGGGAAACAAAACGGCAATCCATGGAGTGGCGTCACACACCTCTCCTCCGAAGAAAAAGTTCAAAGCCACACCTTCAATCAGTATCAAAGACCTTGTAAAAAATAACTAGACTCACTGATGGCGCTGCAGTCGCGGGATAATTTGAACCTTCGGCTGGACGCCATTATAGTGATTGTAGTCTGATGTGTTGTGTAGTATTGTTGTTTATGAAGACCCTGATTCAACGTTGTATATTTGTTGGGGCGTACATACAGTATTCGTTACTCGTAATTCTACTGTCTGTACGTTCCAATCAAAAGAAGTACAATGGTGAAGAGTTTTGCAGCGATTAATTGTACAAATAAATTCGAGAAAGGAACGAATATTACATTTCATTGGTATGTGAATATTTTAAGTTGTTTTGTATGTCAGTGCACTTGCTTAATAAATGTTTTTGTAACACGGTATTAGCATAATGTCTGTGCATCTATTTGCAGGTTTCCTTTCTCAAAACCACAGCTGTTACAAAAATGGTTACACGCTGTCAGGAGGCAAGATTTCCGACCGACACAATACCATTTTATATGTTCTGATCATTTTGAAGAAAGTTGGCTGATCGGTAGTGTTTTCGTGGTCTAGGTTAGGTTGAAACTTGATAATTTGGTCTTGAGTTGCCAAAGCACTATGCCATATATAACGCACTTCTCGTCATAAAATCTAAAGGAAGGTAGAGTCAAAAAATATCTATTAATATAGTGGGTAAATCTTCTAGTATTTTGATGCATTTTGCGTACATCTATCGCTAATGAACTACGAAAAATGCTAGGGGTCCAGTACATAACTTTTAGCTACGGCAGATTCCATGTAGTACGTGAGATAAATTCATAAACAGTGACTAGTTGCTGTTTGTTCATAAATTAAAAAGTATATTGTAGTAACGTATTTAAATGAGGCATTATGTTTGCGACCTAACTCAAGGGAAGGCATTTTATAACCAAAAGCGATGTATAAACATTCGAACTCCGCGCGTCAGTTTACCACTCTAATGGCCGCCGGCCAGCTATTCAATTTGTCCGCTCTTCACAGTCGACCACTCGTGCGGTTGTGGGGGCCTGATCAGTATAGTCGTGGCGACTGTCTTCTGGGACTCGGAGGAGGTTATTCTGTTTGATGTGCTCCCTCACAGTGCAACGCTCATCTCGAAAGTCTGTTGTGTTACCCTCAGGAAACTGAAAAACGACTTCAGTGTAATCGTCGCCACATAAATGCAAATGAACTTCTCCTTCTTCCACGACAACGCAAGGCCTCACTGAAGTCTGCACACCCGAGAGGAGCTGCCAAAACTTCATTGAACTGTTCTTCCCTACACACCTGCAGCAGCGATCTCGCACCTTCCGACTTCCATCTACGTGGCCCAATGAAGGATGCACTCCACGGGAAGCGGAATGTGGATGATGGGGAGATAATTGATTCAGTAAAGCCTTTTGCTCCGACTTCGACCAGTAGAGTGGTACCATGCGGGCATGCAGGCCTTTCAAGTAAGGTGGTGTAAGGCCGTCGCATTGAACGGAGATTATGTTGAAAAAAAAGAATTTTGTAGCCAAAAGAGTGGGGAATAATATGGTGTATTGGAATCCTGAATAAAACCCAACTGCTTCCAGAAACAAATGTGTTGCATTACTTATTGAGCGGCCCTAGTACGTACCTTGCACTTGGCACTGAGAAACATTCCCGGTACTTGACGCCCTTAGTCTAACGTCACGATGAACACGGATTATTCCCTCGCCAGTGGTCTCAGAAGTACAAGCTTCCAACTGTATCTGTCAGCCACAACTCATTAGCCTCTAACGAGCCGCACTTTGCTTGCGCCATCGCCCGTGCGAGCAGAGACACAGTTACATTGAAATCCAGCTTAACAAATTGTCTTGAGTTAAGCGGCAAGTAACATTTCTCCCTGGCTATCCTAATTCACGGTACTGTCTTTTTCTACTGCGTCTAACAAAAGGGGCACGGAGATGAACGAGAACGACATCTAAAACTGCTGCCATCCTTACAAAACAGATTTGCTCAAGTAAGGCTCTTTATATTCATTTCTGACGGACTTGTCCATTTCTTTTTCAGAAGAAATTTACTTAATTATCACCCTAAGTTCTCTATAAAAGTTAAGTATACCAATTTTGATTGCTAAATACAAATCCCTAATTCAATGGTTCAAATGGTTCAAATGGCTCTGAGCACTATGGGACTCAACTGCTGAGGTCATTAGTCCCCTAGAACTTAGAACTAGTTAAACCTAACTAACCTAAGGACATCACACACATCCATGCCCGAGGCAGGATTCGAACCTGCGACCGTAGCGGTCTCGCGGTTCCAGACTGCAGCGCCAGAACCGCGCGGCCACTTCGGCCGGCCCCTAATTCAATGAATAAGCATTCAGTCCAGTTTGTTGAAGTAGAGTACATAAGGCATAATGCAACTATGTTACGTCGAATAAATAGCCGCTGGTGTTGAAAGCAATTATTGCTTTTACACAATACGCTCTGGAAATTTTTGTTACTAAAATTTTTACGATACAGTCACTAACACACTAACGTTTACTGTTGATATTATTACTGAGATTGCATGAGGTTATAGTCTCTTCTGGAGCTCAAATTACTCTAGTATTTCAATGTACTACAGCATAGAGATTCAAATGGTTCAAATGGCTCTGAGCACTATGGGACTTAACTTCTAAGATCATCAGTCCCCTAGAACTTAGAACTACTTAAACCTAACTAACCTAAGGACATCACACACATCCATGCCCGAGGCAGGATTCGAACCTGCGACCGTAGCGGTCACGCGGTTCCAGACTGTAGCGCGTTTAACTGCTTGGTCACCCCGGCCGGCGCCACTACAGCATAGAGAAGGATATATGTATGAAATGAATTTTATACAACGTGTTGGGTATATAACTACGAACTGAGGTGACAAAAGTATGGGATATCTCCAAATATCGTGTCGGACCTCCTTTTGGCCGGCGTAGTGCAGGAACTCGACGTGGCATGGACTCAACATGTTGGAAATTACCTGCGGAAATAGATTTGCTCAAGTCAGGCTCTTAATATTCATTTCTGACGGACTTTTCCGTATCTTAGTCAGCACAAATTGACTTAATTAGACCCCTGCCTCTGTAGCCCCCATAATTATGAGAGTGTTGCTGGTGCAGGATTTTGTGCACGAACTGACCTCTCGATTATGTCCCTGATGGGATTCATGTAGGGGGATCTGGGTGGCCAAATTATTCGCTCGAATTGTCCGGAAGCCGGCCGAAGTGGCCGTGCGGTTCTAGGCGCTGCAGTCTGGAACCGCGAGACCGCTACGGTCGCAGGTTCGAATCCTGCCTCGGGCATGGATGTGTGTGATGTCCTTAGGTTAGTTAGGTTTAACTAGTTCTAAGTTCTAGGGGACTAATGACCTCAGAAGTTGAGTCCCATAGTGCTCAGAGCCATTTGAACTATTTGAACCAATTGTCTGGAATGTTTTTCATACCATCCGCGAACAATTGTGGCCTGATGACGTGGCGCATGGTTGTTAGGGAACATGAAATCCATGAATGGCTGTAAATGGTCTGCAAGCAGCCGAACATAACTCTTACCAGTCAACGATAGGTTCAGTTGGGCCAGAAGACCTAGCCCATTCCATGTAGGAACAGCCAACACCATTATGGAGCCACAACCAGCTCGCACAGTGCCTTGTTGACAACCTGGATCCAAGGTTTCATGTGGTCTGCGCCACTCTCGAACCCTACCATTAGATCTTACCAACTGAAATCAGGACTCATCTGACCAGGCCACGGTCTTCCAGTCGTCTAGGGTCCAACCGATATGATCACAAGCTTAGGTGAGGCGCCGCAGGCGATGTGCTGTTAGTAAAAGCACTCGCGTCAGTCGTCTGCTGCCACACCTCATAAACACCACATTTCGCCGCACTGTCCTAAAAGATATGTTCGTCGTACGTCCCACATTGACTTCAGCCAACAGGGAAACAGAATTGGGCGGCGTCCCACGTGAGCAAACAGCGGCGACGCGATCGCGCGAAAGTATCAAACAGTCACCAACGGTCAAATTGTTCAATGTGAGCGCTCACGCACGAGGCATCGTAGGTCGCGCGGTACAGCGAAGCGAACAAGATCAGTTGGTTTGACATTTTCGCGCGAAGTGGACGCGGTTTACGGTCTGTATTTCAACTCACAATGGCAGAAATTTTGATCAGTGCTCTACAAGAATGTTGTGTATTGTGGGACAAGAGGAATAAAAATTATAAGAAAAGTGGAATATCATACTGCGAATCGGAGGAAGTTGCCAGAACAAGTACATATAACACACAAGTATTAAGCAGAGTTGTTTGCGTTTTTTTATATGGGATTTTGTTCAAAATACAATTTCACATTTCCCACGCTTGCCACACTAATGGGCACTACAAAAAATATATATAAAACATTTATGAAGCAGCGTGGTTTACATCCTTTGTATAGGATTTTATTCAAAACACAGTTTTAAATTATCCCTCACTTGGTACAGCTGCTCGTGATGAAGCAATTTTGTAAATTGTCTTATGCTCATTATGGTATATTTCAGCATACATCATGGAAAAATACAACCTCAGCCTCATTTATTGATTCAAGATCACGGATGATATATATATAATAAAGCTATAGGTTTCACAATATGTACTGAATTTTCTACTCTGGTTCCGATAGGTTTTTGCAAACCCTGTTTTAGCTGTTATAGAACACATTGTATGATCATTCTTGTCCAGGATAACCGATAGTCTTTCGGGGAAAGGTCTCATTAAATATTCGTTTACAGGGAATGCTGCAGCCCCTACGAAAAAGATGTATACACTTGACACTCGACCCTGGCAAAAAATCTTCTTCATGTATTTTTAGTCTACCCATTACTATTGTATGTCGCTACGGGCATTCATCAAAAACACCTGGGTCGTTCTCTTTGCTGTAGGAGCCTACATTCACCATAACAAGCCTATAATTTGCCTTAGTGACAGCTAATAATCCAATCGAAAAGAAGGATCTATACCAATAATTCATGGAAACAGATGTACTCGATTTTTTAATGTGAATGTGTTTCTCATCAATACTCCCACGATAGTTGGGCAATTACCATCCGTCACAAAAACATTGTGCAATTTTTTTCAAGTCATCTTCTGTTGCCTCGGGAATGTGCTTTGTTAACAACGCTGTCCATGTACACACATCAAAAAAAGTTTTGCATCACCCCGGTTCCCACAACTACTGAAGATAGACGTTGACTGTGGATATTGTATCACAGTCATAGTCCCTTTGACTGTTCAGAGATGTACACGGCTCGTGTTGTCTGTTGTTCAACCATGCCTAGACGGTCAATAGCGTGGTTCGATCGCATCCACATTGTTACTTTATGCCAGGAAGGGCTCTCAACAAGGGAAGTGTCCAGGCGTCTCGGAGTGAGCCAAAGCGATGTTGTTCGGACATGGAGGAGATACAGAGAGACAGGTTCAAAATGGTTCAAATGGCTCTGAGCACTATGGGACTCAACATCTTAGGTCATAAGTCCCCTAGAACTTAGAACTACGTAAACCTAACTAACCTAAGGACATCACACACATCCATGCCCGAGGCAGGATTCGAACCTGCGACCGTAGCAGTCCCGCGGCTCCGGACTGCAGCGCCAGAACCGCACGACCACCACGGCCGGCACAGAGAGACAGGAACTGACGATGACATGCCTCGCTCAGGCCACCCAATGGCTACTACTGCAGTGGATGACCACTACCTACGGATTATGCTTCGGAGGAATCCTGATAGTAACGCCACCATGTTGAATAATGCTTTTCGTGCAGCCACAGGGCGTCATGTTACGACTCAAACTGTGCGCAGTAGGCTGCATGATGCGCAACTTCACACCCTACGTCCATGGCGAGGTCCATCTTTGCAACCGCGACACCATGCAGCGCAGCACAGATAGGCCCAACAACATGCCGAATGGACCGCTCAGGATTGACATCACGTTCTCTTCACCAATGGGTGTCGGATATGCCTTCAACCAGGTAATCATCGGAGACGTATTTGGAGGCAACCCGGTCAGGCTGAACGCCTTAGACAGGCTGTCCAGGGAGAGCAGCAAGGTGCTGCTGTTTCGGAGTGGCATTATGTGGGGCCGACGTACGCCACTAGTGGTTATGGGAGGCGCCGTAACGGCTGTACGATACGTGAATGCCATCCTCCGACCGATAGTGCAACCATCGTGCATATCTTGTGAATGACTTCCTTCAGGATAACGACATAGCTCGACTAGAGTAGCCTGCATGTTCTCCAGACATGAACCTTATCGAACATGCGTGGGATAGATTGAAAAGGGCTGTTTATGCACGACGTAACCCACCAACCACTCTGATGGATCTACGCCGAATCGTCGTTGAGCAGTGGGACAATCTGGACCAACAGTGCCTTGATGAACTTGTGGATATTATGCCACGATGAATACTGGCATTCATCAATTCAAGACGACGTGCTACTGGGTATTAAAGGTACCGGTGTGTACATCAATTTGGACCATGACCTCTGAAGGTCTCGTTGTATAATGGTACAACATGCAATGTGTGGTTTCCATGAGCAATAAAAAGGGCGGAAATGATGTTTATGTTGATCTCTATTCCAATTTTCTGTACAGGTTCCGGCACTCTCGGAACCGAGCTAATGCAAAACTTTTTTTGATGTGTGCAGTTTTACAAACTAGTTCGATGGTTGTGGAAATAGCTGTTTTTTTTAATTCTGAATGAAAGAGAGAGATGGCCAAACTGTATTGTTTGAATTCATTTGCAGGATAGAGTTTTATAGCCTTCTCGATAAAATCAAACGTTGTAGGTAAAATTCTAAAGAACTTCTTGAACATCAAAGGTCGACATTTCAACTCTTCGCACAAATGACGAAATTCTCCTTGAATATGCCTTTCCAAATATACAAAATAGTTCCATTCCTTTGTAAAATTGAAATTTGTGATAAGTTACTATGGGACCAAACTCTTGAGGTCATCGGTCTCTAGGCTTACACACTACTTAATCTCGGGTTCGATTCCCGGCGGGGTCAAGGATTTTCACCTGCCTCGAGATGACTGGGTGTTTGTGTTGTCCTCATCATTTCATCATCATCCAGGAAAGTGGCGAAATTGGACTGAGCAAAGATTGGGTAGTTGTACGGGCGCTGATAACCACGCAGTTGAGCGCCCCACAAACCAAACATCATCATCATCACACTACTTAATCTAACTTAAACTAACTTACGCTAAGGACAACACACACACACACACACACACACACACACACACACACACACACACACATGCCTCCGACGGAGGGAGCCGCGCGAACCGTGGCAAGGCGCCCCAGACCTTGCGGCTACCCCGTGCGTCTCACTCCTTTGTCACTGACAATATTTCTTCAGTACTTAAAATTTAATATGCGAGTTATCTATTTAAAAAGTCTTTCATCTGTCCATAATAAATGTACTGTGCTGACTCGGCAACGTACTGACACCGGAATAGCGCATCAACTGTTTACAACTGAGATGCTCTGGCAACACGCTCAAATAAAATACTTCAGATTCTAGTTTATATGTGCTACAGTGATATATGGCTTTCATCTGAGCTTTATAAACAGTTTCGATATGTTAGTTGCATTTCATATTCGACAATAAATCAACTAAGCTAAACCAAACGTAAAGTAGCCAGCGACAACATTTTTCAGTGTAAATCCTTCAAATTTTACACGATAGCCTACTTAGAAATTAAGTATCACAATAAGTATGACCAATATCGAAAAAATAGAAACCCAAGTAGGTAGGTTTCAATTTTTTAAAGGAACAGGAGAATCTCTGCCGAAGAACTAACTTCAGCCATTGATATAGCTCTACCCCATTGACATACAATATTTTTTACAGCAAGGTAGTCAGAAAAATATTTTTTCTCATGCAACCTCGCGGCTGGTCTGTGTACGCAGATCGGAGATGCTGTGTCCCATCGCTCGTGTGCCGACTGTAATGCCACGTCGAAACTCACTTAAATCTTGATAACCTGCCATTGTAGCAGCAGTAACCGATATAACAACTGCGCCAGACACTTGTCTTATATGAGCGCTGTCGACCGCAGTGCCGTATTCTGCCTGTTTACATATCTCTGTATTTGAATACGCGTGCCTATACCAGTTTCTTTGGAGCTTCAGTGCACTTCAGAGGCGAAACTTGCTGTAATCTCCTGGTGACTTCTTGAAAATTGCTCTCTCCTACTGTGCATTCTTATTGTGTCAAGCCTTACCGTTCTTCCGGTCCATCGTGTAAAGCTCACCTTTGTAGAGCCAGAGTATGGCAAGGAAAGAGTTGAAGAACACAGGATCCACGATCCACAATCTGCAGTTTCTGTGTAAAGAACCAGCTGCATTCCCAAAAAATGTTTAAATTAATACTGTTACTAACATTAACCTGCTATTCCTTTCCCTTCCTTTTTGCAAAATGAATCAAAATGCCTAATAAATGACAAGTATTGTGAATAATAACAGTTATTTGCTTACCCTGGGGAATAACATTGTACTAGTAGCTTAGTATTAAAAATGTGAAGTTGGTAGGCCGGCCGGAGTGACCGACCGCTACCGTCGCAGGTTCGAATCCTGCCTCGGGCATGGATGTGTGTGATGTCTTTAGTTTAGCTAAGTTCTAGGGGGCTGATGACCTCAGAAGTTAAGTCGCATAGTGCTCAGAGCCATTTGAACCATTTTTTTTTTAAGTTGGTAATTTTTGTACCCTGCCTGGAAGGCGGCGCGTGGGTCTGCTCCCGTAAACTGAATGGGTAGGCCGAAAGTAGGAAGTGAGCAGGAACAGGTGAGGTACGCCTCTCGGTACAGTTTTTTACGTGAAAGTACATTTAATTATTAGTCAATGACATACGTAACTTTACAGCTGAAGAGCCCGTAGGTGCCAAACCGTATTCCCGTCGTACGTAGTACATAGTCTCAATAGCAAGCTGAGGTTGAAGCGATGTTTCCAGGCCGTCTGCTCTTGATGAAATCTGGAGCGACGCTCGTAGAGTTCTCCCGCTCCGGCAAGAGTGCGCTGTCGTCGGTGTCTGTCGTAGTGCCAACCTAGCAGAGTGTACCTACATTGTGGCATCGCAGCTATTAATACCACAGTAATAAAACCAATGCAAGAAACATTTATCGTAATCCGTAGTACATAAGCAACACTGTGTAGTCATTTTGCACTCTAAGAGTCCTCATCCAATCAGATACTAGCTACATCTTCACAAGATATTTACAAATGGGACTCTCATAACTGAATGGTTGGCAGACAATACAGCCCGATAATATAGAGTGTCCATTGGGTTTTTATTCCAAACACCCTTGGAAGTTTAAGAACGAGACACAAATTGTATTGACAAAATGTAGCGCACATAGAAGATTACTTTTGCATCATACACTCAGATGACCCCAAATGAATGTTTACAATTATTCTGCTGCGCTGTCACCGTACTTTTCACTTTTATGTGCTTTATCAAGAAGTCCATTTTAAAGAATGTTTTGTCATGAAAGTGAGGAAATGATAACCCAGTAAAGTGTGTTTTGACAATAAGCAGGGCCTTCACTTTCTCAATTTTCATTCTGTTACAAAGAGTTTACTAAGGAAAACAAACCTGCAGTCTTAGACATAAAACCCAGCAGCCTGCCAGCTGGCGCAGAGACTAAGTTGGAGTCGTTTACTCAAGGCGGCCAATATAACCGGCCGCCCTCAGAATTCTGCATGCTATGGCAACACTGCAGGATGCGAAAAGGTATGCAGGAAGTACTGTTATTCTTTGAGGGCCGCTGCAGCGTTCTTGTGGGGCCGGACAGTAGCTCAACGTGTTTGGTCAGAGGGCTGGCTGCTCTCTGTAATAAGAAAACTGTGTGAAATATTGAACGATCAACTTGAACATGTTTCATGTGTTCCACCCAGGCCAGATACCGAGAACAGTAACGATTAAAATGAAGAGAGGGGGAAAAAGTGATAAACGTCGTGCAACATAGATATAAAGTCGCAAATTCGAAACCCCTCGATGCCTTGATTTTTTAAACCTTATTTAGTATGTCTTCTAGTGTTCCTTCTGATGCACCCTCATTGATAATTCGTTTCACTGTATAACACACCAGAAATAGCAAAAACTTCTAGAAACAGTTCCATCAAACAACTCGTGGCTGCGTCAATATCAGCACAGTTGATGCTGGAGAGTTTCGTCGGCACCGGCTAAGGGCCATACGCCACCGCCTGCCTAATGCCAGGTATTGTGTTGGCAGAAGAGTCAACACCGTGTTGCTAGAGGAGGCCGAAATGCACGCTTTTAAGCTCACGCAGACTGGCGTGAGATCTGGAACAAGTAAAGGAATTTATGGTAGCAAATAAAGTATGTAGTTGATGTAATACTTAACTTTAATCCATAATTGGAGAACATCGGTCTGAAGGTACAGGCATCACTAGTTAAATATCTATTGATAATGGCGCCTTACTAGGTCGTAGCAATTGACGTAGCTGAAGGCTATGCTAACTATAGTCTCGGCAAATGAGAGCGTAGTTGTCAGTGTAGCATCGCTAGAAAAGTCGTCTGTACAACTGGGGCGAGTGCTAGGACGTCTCTCTAGACCTGCCGTGTGGTGGCGCTCGGTCTGCAATCACTGACAGTGGCGATACGCGGGTCCGACGTATACTAGCGGACCGCGGCCGATTTAAAGGCTACCACCTAGCAAGTGTGGTGTCTGGCGGTGACACCACACCAGGCACCACCGTCCAACCAGGCGAACGCGGCCCAGCACTATGATGAGTGTTATCGCAGATCTAGTATTTATCTCGCAGTTACATATTGGATTTTGCGCACTTGAAACCTGTGAACGTTGTTCAGAAAATGTAAAACAGAGTGGCAAATGGAAAAGGACTGAGTTCAAATAACGTCTCAACGTAAGTATAGGCAGAAGAAGTGCTCTCAATCACTGAACGCTGCATACTCAACGACGACTTCCAACCCAGAGGCAAAGTCCAGAATCGTTTAAGTTCACAACAGTACAGCGCCTAACTATTCTAACTATAAACTCTCCTGAGAGCAAAGACAGCAAGTCCGTCTGTACCAACAAAGCTGATACTGAGCGACCGTCACATACGGGCGCTCAAAAACGGAAGATCCTTCCTCTCCACCGCTGGTTTCCCAGCAAGTATCAGCTCCCCTCCCTCGTAACTGCAGAAGGCGAATCATGCTGCTCTCCTTTTGTGACTTCCTCACTGTGAGGATGTTCTATTGGAAGTTTGTGGCCATTTGGCCTTTACTCCCCTGGGAATCTTGTCGAATCTTCTTGCTGTACTGGTAGGTATTTCTGGACTGGCAAGGAGTGCCGATGACCTATTTCCTGTGCTTGTCGGTGTGACGATTTTTCTTCTTCTTCTTGGCTGAGGGCTCTCCCTCGGTTGGGATAGTGGATATAGTGTATCCTGCTTTTTCATACTCTCCGTTGACCAGAGCGAAGATGATGTAGCGCATTTGCCACTCTGTGAAAATAGGGAAGGAATTAATCAAATCGTAATCCTCCCTAGAAAGACCAACAAGGCCTTCTGGAAACGCAATTGGTTGATGTGGGGGTGGAGGTTTAGAGTGGTTAGGTGGAACGAAAGGGTAGGGGTTGTCGTGGTGGGGGTAGGTACCATCGCGAAGCGAGTCGGCGATCTTCTTCGTTACAGCGCTTGCGCTGTACATGTCTGGAAGCGGGAGGAACGGGACTTCTTCCCACCCCTCTTCCTGCGCTGCTGCTTCGGTGTCCTCCTTGTGCTGTGTCGCCTCCCCTTCGGTAGGCTCGTCTGTCTGCGTGGCCACCGTCGCGAACTCCACGCGTGGAGGAGTCGCCTGGGTGGCTGTGTTGACTGTTATGGCGGAAGCTGCTTTGGCTGAGCGAAGCTCCGGCGTCAGCACAGCAATCTGACGCCGAGCCTCGCCCAGTTCCGCCAGCATGGCCGCCCTCTCTTCCGCCATGGCGGATTTGAAGGCGGACATGGCGTCTTGTACGGCGTCGTTAAGGCGCCTGGTGACGACGTCTTCTGTGCAAGTGACCACCTCTTCGTGTGTGGTGGTCACTTGCTTCTGCGTCTTCTTCTCCGGTCCGCGCCAGTTTCTTCTGTAGGCGCAGGAACGGGCGTTGGCCGCGTGTGCGCCGCCGCAGTTGGCGCAGGTACAGGGGGCGTCCTTCTGCTTCTTGCAGTCACGTGTGTCGTGTGCTTGCGCACACTTCAAGCACGCGACTGCTCCGCTGCAGTGCTTGGCGACGTGGCCAAGCTTTTGGCAGCGAAAGCACTGCGTTGCAGTCTTCCTCTTCTTCTTCCCGGACGTTCCTGCTAGCGTGAGCAGCAACTCCGCCAAGGCAGCAGCTTTGCGTCCCCTTCCGCGTCCCGACATCTCGAGTAGCAAGAGCAACAGCGACAATCAGCTATGCGTAACGAGGCGAATCATATTCTCGAAACTCCGGAATATCCTCCCTCTCTACAGATTCTTCCGAACGCCGACCAACCATATTTTAGTCTTTTGTAGACCAGCGCGGAAAGTTTGCGAGGGAATACGTATACTCGTACAATGGTACGCTTATGAGTAAAAATCCTTGGAAATTACCCAGCCTGCGTGATTTCTGTGGTGACGCATCCTCGTTCCTCTCAGCTGCATCCAATATTTTCAGAGTTCCCGGTTATCCTTCTGGTCCAGCTATAATACCGACCGGCCGCAACTCTATTGTGCTCCAGCGCTCAGGTGCCCCAACGTCCGTCTTGCTACTTCCTGTGTTTAAGCAGGACCAACACACCTGTGCGGGCCTTACACCCGGGGCTTGAGTTCCGTCTGCCGTTTCATCTCCACTGGCGTTCCAATCTCTACTAGTATGGGCAATCATTCATTACGCCGGTTTGATAATAAAGACATTCCGTAACCTTTCATGCAGAAGCATTAACAATTATTTACATGGCGTACGTGACAATGTCAGTCTCTTTAAATATTCATACATACAATGTACAGTCTCTCAAATGATACCTAATTGTCTTTGTAGATCACGGTAAAGTACGTAGACGAGTGCTTGTAAGGTACGAAATTATAGCCACCTTACAGTTTAAGGGGCTCCGGAAAGGCTCAAAATCATGAAAAGTTCAATTTTTACTTTTTTGCCTTTTCTGAATCTGCAGACTATTACCTTTTACTAGATATATAATTTATTCAATTCCGAAGACTACAACTATTTTTAATTTTTTTTTGAAATGTGTTCTACCTGGGCGTGACCCACTGTGGCGCTGTTAAACTGCTGTCAAATGGTGTTATTATTAACGTCCGTGTTCATCAGGTACATTTTAGTGATGTGAGATAAAGTATGTGTTGTGGCTAACCTGTGATGGTTCAATATATATCGCTGGTGTGATTGTCGATTGTTTCATGTTTATTTACTCTGTCGTTATCTCGAAAATATTCGTAATTAATTCTGTTTCTTGAGTCTCTGTTTTGTTGAAGTATAATAATGAGTAAAAGTAAAGTTATTAGAAAACCTCTGAAGGCTTTTAAGAAAAGGAGAAATGTTGGAAAGCCAAAGGTATTTAGAAATATGGGAACGAAGATAGGTTCTAACATGGTACGAGCGATGCTTGCTTTAGACAAGGAACGCCCTCGGGCTGCAGACAGGGCTGTGAAGAGTGTAGAAATACAAGCAAGAGTAAACAGGAGGAGGAACAAGAGGAAGCTGGAGGAGGAGTTTGCAGAGGATGAAGATAACCCATCCTATGGACCTGGAATGCACTAAAAAGTTAATCCAGTCTTTGTCGCTCGATTCCCAAAACTTTTATTTTCTCATACTAATTACATGTTTTCTAAGGATCTTCCAAACATATTTGTTTCAAACTTTCAGTAAATGTTACACAGTACCTTCTGCATAATTTAACACAGCCGTTTTCCAAAAAACTGTATATTTTTGAATATATAAATAAAAAATTGCAAAAAAATGTTGTGAATTTTCATTACAATTGAAAAAAATCATCTTTAATAACTGAACTAAAATTTTTGTAAAATCCCTGTGTTAAGTTGTAGCCCATATTCCAATAAATAATCTGTAAAAAGTTCAACTTTCTACCTCAAATACTTTGTGAGGAAAGATGTAATTTATAAGCGTTATTTTAACATTGCACGTATAGGGCGCTCCGGAGCCCCTTAATAGAGTGATGAACACAACAGATGCAGTTGTATTTTATGCAGGATGAGTGCTTTTGGGAATCACGTTGGAGAAGGGTTTTCTTGTTTCAAGAAAGATCGCTCTGGCATAAATTACTTTCCACATTCAAGAAGTGCAGATAACAGGTGTATGTTGTGAACTGCGACCATTTAAACGTCGTGCATTCAATAGACTAGGTCCACAAGCCTGGAGCAGGAGTATTGGATGCTCAGTCTCAAAGCAAAAAACGTCAAAGCAGTGATTATTACCAAATTTTTGCTTGAGCGTCATCGTTCACTGAAAATTCCTATGGTATATTGATGTGTTATGATACCTTTACGGCGCTACAGTCTGGAACCGCACGACCGCTACGGTCGCAGGTTCGAATCCTGCCTCGGGCGTGGATGTGCGTGATGTCCTTAGGTTAGTTAGGTTTAAGTAGTTCTAAGTTCTAGGGGACTTATGACCACAGCAGTTGAGTCCCATAGTGCTCAGAGCCATTTGAACCATTTTTGATACCTTTACGTTAACTTCTTAAGAAGAAGTTAATGTATGAGCCTGAAACAAAAGACATATACTGGATCAAAAGGCAGTTTGAACATAATATTTTGCATCTGATGGCTCAAAAAGAGTGTTGTGCACAATGCATCCATCCCTAGGGCTGTGCCTATCGCAGCTGGTATTTGTTGCCAACAACCAACACATCTTTTGGTCGCAGTGTAATAAAAACAAGCTACAAAACAGCAGAGCGTGTTACTACTATAAGATAACGCAATCTGCTGATTTCTCAAACAAAACTATCCATGAGTTTGTTTTAAAAGTCATCCCTCATGCGCCTATTCTTCTGATCCTATACCCTCAAATGTTTTTCACTCTCGCCCCTTATCGAAAAATCGTCAAGAATATAATTGTCTGAAGGTAAGCGCACTCCAAACCTGGATTGATGACATCTTTAGCTCAGAACCTGTATAATTCTACAGACGTGGAATTTGTAAACTACCTGAACATTGTCAGACTGCCACGCGGAGTGACCGCGCGGTTTGAGGCGTCATGTCGCGGCTCCTCCCGCCAGAGTTTCGAGTCCTCCCTTGGGCATTGCTATGTGTGTGTTTTTCGAGTCCTCCCTCGGGCATTGGTATGTGTGTGTTGTTCTTAGCATAGGTTAGTTTAAGTAGTGTGTAAGTCTAGGGACCGATGACCTAAGCAGTTTGGTCCCTTAGGACTTCACACACACACACACACACCGACCGACCGTAGCAGTCGCGCGGTTCCGGACTGAAGCACCTAGAACCTTGTCAGACTGCTTTATATCATATGAGAGGATAGTCTGTTGATGATTAAATTCTCTCTGATGTAAAATAATGGAAAACACTATTAGATTATTTGCTGTACTAACGCAAATGAAATGCTGCTTACCACGAAGATCATACACCAAAGGTCTTTGGTAATAAAACGTACGCTATTTCCAACACACACAGCCCTATTTGGGTATAAATTAGCAAGATATTACTCACACTGGACTTCAAAACGGTCTATGTTTCCTTGCTGTCCCGTGTTATTCTCAAGTAGTGTAGAAATGAACCAGTTCGTAAATAAGATTTCCTTGTTGATTTTAGAACTGGCTGTCTGCAGCTCTGTGTCAAAACTGATATAAATGTGGCCTCCAGCGAGAATTGAACCACAAGCCAAAGTACCTTTTGCTTTGCAGCCAATCACAATTGCCTCACAACTAGCAAAGAGCTGCAGTGCTAGTGTCTCCCTCATTGACCCAGTTGTGACTACGACAGCTAAAGCGCAACGTAAAAGACGAGATTAGTTACAATTTCCGTATGGAAGGACTTTCCTGGACTCAAAAACATACATTAATAACCTTATTTCACACCGTATGTGCAAATCACTCAGGTTATTCAATGAAAGTGATACAAATGGATCAAGTTAATTTAGCATGATAATCCTGTGCCATCCAGGGAGTAACTCCTTGTTCACAGAATTGCTTTTTTTTTTTTTTTTGTACTTGTTCCATGGATCATGAATATGACACTTCGAAATGATGTGGAACGTGTCAGGTTAATAAAAGGTGTCTATACAAGATATTACATTACACAAAATATTACATGACACTCAGCATTTTTTTCCAGCGTTGTTAATAAGATTTAATTACACTATTAGCAGGAAGAATATCACCTAATGTGTTCGTTGAGTCTACTGCAAAGTGACTACAGATTCCATCTTAAGGACGAGGCTGCCGAGGGTCAGAATACCAAAAGCATGTCACAGAGCCTTATTCGCAGTTCTGTAACTAGGTTCAGAGACTAGAGCGTAGCTACTAATAAGACTCAGATGCAGCGACTGCAAACTAAATATCATACATCAAGAACTGTCCCAGGTATTTGTGTTTTCCTGTCTTAAGCGTACTGAAAACTAAAAAGCATACCACCAAATATTACTCACATTTCTGGAGCATCTGCGATGTTTACAAGGTCAGCGTTATGAGTAGGCAACAGATCTTTTTTTATAATTATAAAATCATAAAATATTTTTTTGAAGATCGCTATCATTGGCACTATCTGCAAAAGAGAGCAATGAAGAGACAACAACACTGTATTGAGTGGAAAACGTGAACATCCACAGGAAGACTTCGTAACTTATGGATAACAAAGTTCCTATCAAGAAAGGCTACTGTGCTGGAAATCACACGCAATGAAAGAAAATGTGAGCTCAAAAAGCTGTTGAAAATTAAACCAGTCACAGCTAGTGGGGCATCAACAACGTGGACATTCTCTAATTGCTCTGATAGAGGCAAAGGTAGAAGGAAGCTGGTTACCCGCAATGTAAATGACCAGAGACATAGTAATTTACCTACAAAATAACCTTCTTGGAGTCGAAAACGTAATTTTCCAACTTACTGTCACTCATTACACACCGATTGTTCAGAATATTTCATCAAAGTTACACGTCAATGTCCAGCGAAAGTAGGAGGATAATTCCGCCCCAGTCCTGGCAGTCCGTCGACTGTTAGTCACCAAACATTTTCTGGATGGCATTTATATGTAACAGTTTTTGAGACAATACTAGTGATTTGCGGACATTTGTCTTACTATCTATATAATAACATTTTAACGACATCCTTTCCTTTGTCAATATTTACTTTATTCATGTCAATACATGCGAATCTCTCCCTCATGAATCATGGACCTTGCCGTTGGTGGGGAGGCTTGCATGCCTCAGCGATGCAGATAGCTGTACCGTAGGTGCAACCACATCGCAGGGGTATCTGCTGAGAGGTCAGACAAACGTGTGGTGCTTGAAGAGAGGCACCAGCCTTTTCAGTAGTTACAGGGGCAACAGTCTGAACGATTGATTGATCTGACCTTGTAACTTCGTGGTCGAGCGGTTCTAGGCGCTACAGTCTGGAACCGCGCCACCGCTACGGTCGCAGGTTCGAATCCTGCCTCGGGCATGGATGTGTGTGATGTCCTTAGGTTAGTTTGGTTTAAGTAGTTCTAAGTTCTAGGGGACTGATGACCTCAGATTTTAAGTCCCATAGTGCTCAGAGCCATTTTTTGAGCCTTGTAACATCAACCAAAACGGCCTTGCTGTTCTGGTACTGCGAACGGGTGAAAGCAAGAGGAAACTACAACCGTAATTTTTCCCGAGGGCATACAGGTCTACTGTATGGTTAAATGATGATGGCATCCTCTTGGGTAAAATATTCCGGAGGTATAAAAGTCCCCCATTCGGATCTCCGAGCTGGGGCTAATCTGGAGGACGTCGTTATCAGGAGAAACAAAACTGGCGTTCTGCGGATCGGAGCTTGGAATGTCTGATCCCTTAAACGGGCAGGTAGGTTAAAAAAAACATGGTTCAAATGGCTCTGAGCACTATGGGACTCAACATCTTAGGTCATAAGTCCCCTAGAACTTAGAACTACTTAAACCTAACTAACCTAAGGACATCACACACACCCATGCCCAAGGCAGGATTCGAACCTGCGACCGTAGCAGTCCCGCAGTTCCGCACTGCAGCGCCAGAAACGCGCGGCCACCGCGGCCGGTGGCAGGTAGGTTAGAAAATTTAAAAAGGTAAATGGGTACATTACAGTTAGATATAGTGGGAATTACTGAAGTTGGTGGTAGGAGGAACAGGACTTCTGGTCAAGTGAGAAGAGGGCTATAAATACAAAATCAAATAGGAGTAGGTTTAATAATGAAAAAAACAAAAATAGGAACGCGAATAAACTACCATGAACAGCATAGTGAAAGCATTATTGTAGCCAAGATAGACACGAAGCCTACACCCACCACAGTAGTACAAGTTTATGTGCTAGCTAGCTCCACAGATGAGGAGGAGATTGAGGAAATGTACGATGAGACAAAAGAAATTGTTCAGATAGTTAAGGGAGACGAAAATTTAATAGTTTGGGAAAAAGGAATTCGATAATATGAAAAGGAAGAGAAGGAAAAGTAGCAGGTGAATATGGACTGGGGGAAAGGAATGACAGAGGAGGCCGATGGCAGAATTCTGAACAGAACATAATTTAATCATAGCTAACATCTACATCTACATTTATACTCCGCAAGCCACCCGACAGTGTGTGGCGTAGGGCACTTTACGTGCCACTGTCATTACCTCCCTTTCCTGTTCCAGTCGCGTATGGTTCGCGGGAAGAACGACTGCTGGAAAGCCTCCGTGCGCGCTGGAATCTCTCAAATTTTACATTCGTGATCTCCTCGGGAGGTATAAGTAGAGGGAAGCAATATATTCGATACATCATCCAGAAACGCACCCCCTCGAAACCTGAACAGCAAGCTACACCACGATGCAGAGCGCCTCTCTTGCAGAGTCTGCCACTTGAGTTTGTTAAATATCTCCGTAACGCTATCACGTTTACCAAATAACCCTGTGACGAAACGCGCCGCTCTTCTTTGCATCATCTCTATCTCCTCTGTCAACCCGACCTGGTACGGATCCCACACTGATGAGCAATACTCAAGTATAGGTCGAACGAGTGTTTTGTAAGCCGCCTCCTTTGTTGATGGACTACATTTTCTAAGGACTCTCCCAATGAATCTCAACCTGACACCCGCCTTACCAACAATTAATTTTATATGATCATTCCACTTCAAATTGTTCCGTACGCATACTCCCAGATATTTTACAGAAGTAACTGTTACCAGAGTTTGTTCCGCCATCATATAATCATACAGTAAAGGATCCTTCTTTCTATGTATTCGCAATACATTACATTTATCTATGTTAAGGGTCAGTTGTCACTCCCTGCACCAAGTGCCTATCCGCTGCAGATCTTCCTGCATTTCGCTGCAATTTTCTAATGCTGCAATTTCTCTGTATACTACAGCATCATCCGCGAAAAGCCGCATGGAATTTCCGACACTATCTACTAGGTCATTTATATATATTGTGAAAAGCAACGGTCCCATAACACTCCCCTGTGGCACGTCAGAGGTTACTTTAACGTCTGTAGACGTCTCTCCATTGAGAACAACATTCTGTGTTCTGTTTGCTAAGAACTCTTCAATCCAGCCACACAGCTGGTCTGATATTCCGTAGGCTCTTACTTTGTTTATCAGGCAACAGTGCGGAACTGTATCGAACGCCTTCCGGAAGTCAAGGAAAATAGCATCTACCTGGGAGCCTATATCTAATATTTTCTGGGTCTCATGAACGAATAAAGCGAGTTGGGTCTCACACAATCGCTGTTTCCGGAATCCATGTTGATTCCTACAGAGTAGATTCTGGGTTTCCAGAAATGACATGATACGCGAGCAAAAAACATGTTCTAAAATTCTACAACAGATCGATGTCAGAGATATAGGCCTATAGTTTTGCGCATCTGCTCGACGACTCTTCTTGAAAACTGGAAGTACCTGTGATCTTTTCCAATCATTTGGAACCTTCCGTTCCTCTAGAGACTTGCGGTACACGGCTGTTAGAAGGGGGACAAGTTCTTTCGCGTACTCTGTGTAGAATCGAATTGGTATCCCGTCAGGTCCAGTGGAATTTCCTCTGTTGAGTGATTCCAGTTGCTTTTCTATTCCTTGGACACTTATTTCGATGTCAGACATTTTTTCGTTCGTGCGAAGATTTAGAGAAGGAACTGCAGTGCAGTCTTCCTCTGTGAAACAGCTTTGGAAAAAGGTGTTTAGTATTTCAGCTTTACGCCTGTCATCCTCTGTTTCAATGCCATTATAATCCCAGAGTGTCTGGATATGCTGTTTCGATCCACTTACTGATTTAACGTGAGACCAGAACTTCCTAGGATTTTCTGTCAAGTCGGTACATAGAATTTTACTTTCGAATTCACTGACCGCTTCACGCATAGCCCTCCTTTCGCTAACTTTGACATCGTTTAGCTACTGTTTGTCTGAGAGGTTTTGACTGCGTTTAAATTTGCAGTGAAGCTCTCTTTGCTTTCGCAGTAGTTTCCTAACTTTGTTGTTATACCACGGTGGGCTTTTCCCGTCCCTCACAGTTTTACTCGGCACGTACCCGTCTAAAACGCATTTTACGATTGCCTTGAACTTTTTCCATAAACACTCAACATTGTCAGTGTCGGAACAGAAATTTTCGTTTTGATATGTTAGGTAGTCTGAAATCTGCCTTCCATTACTCTTGCTAAACAGATAAACCTTCCTCCCTTTTTTTATATTCCTATTAACTTTCATATTCAGGGATGCTGCAACGGCCTTATGATCACTGATTCCCTGTTCTGCACTTACAGAGTCGAAAAGTTCGGGTCTGTTTGTTATCAGTAGGTCCAAGATGTTATCTCCACGAGTCGGTTCTCTGTTTAATTGCTCGAGGTAATCTTCGGATAGTGCACTCAGTATAATGTCACTCGATGTTCTGTCCCTACCACCCGTCCTAAACATCTGAGTGTCCCAGTCTATATCTGGTAAATTGAAATCTCCACCTAAGAATATAACATTCTGAGAAAATTTATGTGAAATGTATTCCAAATTTTCTCTCAGTTGTTCTGCCACTAATGCTGCTGAGTCGGGGGGTCGGTAAAAGGAGCCAATTATTAACCTAGCTCGGTTGTTCAGTGTAACCTCCATCCATAATAATTCACAGGAACTATCAACTTCCACTTCACTACAGGATAAACTACTACTAACAGCGACGAACACTCCACCACCGGTTGCATGCAATCTATCCTTTCTAAACACCGTCTGTACCTTTGTAAAAATTTCGGCAGAATTTATCTCTGGCTTCAGCCAGCTTTCTGTACCTATAACGATTTCTGCTTCGGTGCTTTCTATCAGCGCTTGAAGTTCCGGTACTTTACCAACGCAGCTTCGACAGTTTACAATTACAATACCGATTGCTGCTTGGTCCCCGCATGTCCTGACTTTGCCCCGCACCCGTTGAGGCTGTTGCCCTTTCTGTACTTGCCCGAGGCCATCTAACCTAAAAAACCGCCCAGCCCACGCCATACAACCCCTGCTACCCGTGTAGCCGCTTGTTGCGTGTAGTGGACTCCTGACCTATCCAGCGGAACCCGAAACCCCACCACCCTATGGCGCAAGTCGAAGAGTCTGCAGCCCACACGGTCACAGAACCGTCTCAGCCTCTGATTCAGACCCTCCACTCGGCTCTGTACCAAAGGTCCGCAATCAGTCCTGTCGACGCTGCTGATGGTGAGCTCTGCTTTCATCCCGCTAGCGAGACTGGCAGTCTTTACCAAATCAGATAGCCGCCGGAAGCCAGAGAGGATTTCCTCCGATCCATAGCGACACACATCATTGGTGCCGACATGAGCGACCACCTGCAGATGGGTGCACCCTGTACCCTTCATGGCATCCGGAAGGACCCTTTCCACATTTGGAATGACTCCCCCCGGTATGCACACGGAGTGCACTTTGGTTTTCTTCCCCTCCCTTGCTGCCATATCCCTAAGGGGCCCCATTACGCGCCTGACGTTGGAGCTCCCAACTACCAGTAAGCCCACCCTCTGCGACCGCCCGGATCTTGCAGACTGAGGGGCAACCTCTGGAACAGGACAAGCAGCCATGTCAGGCCGAAGATCAGTATCAGCCTGAGACAGAGCCTGAAACCGGTTCGTCAGACAAACTGGAGAGGCCTTCCGTTCAGCCCTCCGGAATGTCTTTCGCCCCCTGCCACACCTTGAGGCGACCTCCCACTCTACCACAGGTGAGGGATCAGCCTCAATGCGGGCAGTATCCCGGGCAACCACAGTCGTAGTCCGATCGGGGGATGCGTGGGACGAGCTGGCCGTCCCCGACAAACCCCCATCCGGACCCCCACAGTGATGCCCATTGGCAACAGTCTCAAGCTGTGTGACCGAAGCCAACACTGCCTGAAGCTGGGAGCGAAGGGATGCCAACTCAGCCTGCATCCGAACACAGCAGTTGCAGTCCCTATCCATGCTAAAAACTGTTGTGCAAAGAACGTCTGAACTAATCTACAGAGAGCGCAAACAAATCGACACAAAATTTAAACGGTTATTAAAATACAAGATTGCCTAGTAAATGCAGTAATGCTGCCACTTGTGCACTGCTGACACACTGCTCGGCGGCGGAAGGAGACTACGCGAATTTACACTATTCAGGTACTAAAACGCGATGCTACAACTCTCAAATACTATAATACGCCCGAAATTTATGAAGTAAACAATGCAAGTACCAAAAACACGCAAAGAAATTAAGAATTAAACTATGTAACAAATGAGTGAGCTAGGAGTATACGACTTGTTGCTGCAGCTGCTTATCCAACGGCGGCAGGGAGCACGTTTTACGATTGCCTTGAACTGTTTCCATAAACACTCAACATTGTCAGTGTCGGAACAGAAATTTTCGTTTTGATATGTTAGGTAGTCTGAAATCTGCCTCTCATTACTCTTGCTAAACAGATAAACCTTCCTCCATTTTTTTATATTCCTATTTACTTCCGTATTCAAATGGTTCAAATGGCTCTGAGCACTATGGGACTCAACTTCTGAGGTCATCAGTTCTCTAGAACTTAGCGCTACTTAAACCAAACTAACCTAAGGACATCACACACATCCATGCCCGAGGCAGGATTCGAACCTGCGACAGTAGCGGTCTCGCGGTTCCAGACTGTAGCGCCTAGAACCGCACGGCCATTCCGGTTGGCCACTTCCATATTCAGGGGTACTGCAACGGCCTTACGACCACTGATTCCCTGTTCTGCGCTTACAGAGTCGAAAAGTTCGGGTCTGTTTGTTATCAGTAGGTGCAAGATGTTATCTCCACGAGTCGGTTCTCTGTTTAATTGCTCGAGGTAATTTTCGGATAGTACACTCAGTATAATGTCACTCGATGCTCTGTCCCTACCACCCGTCCTAAACATCTGATGTCCCAGTCTATATCTGGTAAATTGAAATCTCCACCTAAGACTGTAACATGCTGAGGAAATTTATGTGAAATGTATTCCAGATTTTCTCTCAGTTGTTCTGCCACTAATGCTGCTGAGTCGGGAGGTCGGTAAAAGGAGCCAATTATTAAATGGTTCAAATGGCTCTGAGCACTATGGGACTTAACATCTTAGGTCATCAGTCCCCTAGAACTTAGAACTACTTAAACCTAACTAACCTAAGTACATCACACACATCCATGCCCAAGGCAGGATTCGAACCTGCGACCGAAGCAGTCCCGCGGTTCCGGACTGCAGCGCCTAGAACCGCACGGCCACCACGGCCGGCAGCCAATTATTAACCTAGCTCGGTTGTTGAGTATAGCCTCCACTCATAATAATTCACAGGAACCATCCACTTCTATTTCACTACAGGATAAACTACTACTAACAGCGACAAACGCGCCACCACCGATTGCATGCAATCTATCCTTTCTAAACACTGTCTGTGCCTTTGTAAAAAATTCGGCAGAATTTATCTCTGGCTTCAGCCAGCTTTCCGTACCTATAACGATTTCTGCTTCGGTGCTTTCTGTCAGCGCTTGACGTTCCGGTACTTTACCAACGCAGCTTCGACAGTTTACATTTACAATACCGATTGCTGCTTGGTCGCCGGCCGCGGTGGTCTAGCGGTTCTAGGCGCTCAGTCCGGAACCGCGCGACCGCTACGGTCGCAGGTTCGAATCCTGCCGTGGGCATGGATGTGTGTGATGTCCTTAGGTTAGTTAGGTTTAAGTAGTTCTAAGTTCTAGGGGACTGATGACCACAGATGTTAAGTCCCATAGTGCTCAGAGCCATTTGAACCACTTTTTTGCTGCTTGGTCCCCACATGTCCTGACTTTGCCCCGCACCCTTTGAGGCTGTTGCCCTTTCTGTACTTGCCCGAGGCCATCTAACCTAAAAAACCGCCCAGTCCACGCCACACAACCCCTGCTACCCGTGTAGCCGCCTGCTGTGTGTAGTGGACTCCTGACCTAACCAGAGGAACCCGAAACCCCACCACCCGATGGCACAAGTCGAGGAATCTGCAGCCCACTTGGTTTAAGGATCATGAAAGAAGGTTGTGTGCGTGGAAGAGACCTGGAGACACCGGAAGGTTTCAGATTGGTTATATAGTGGTTACACAGAGATTTCGGAACCAGGTTTTAAATTGTAAAGCATTTCCAGGGCTAGATGTGGACTCTGACCACAATTGACTGGACATGACCTGCTGATTAAAACTGAAGAAATTGCAAAAATGCAAGATTTTACGAAAATGGGACCTGTATAAACTGAAAGAAACAGCGGTTGTAGAGACTTTCAGAGGGAGCATTAGGGAACGATTGACATGAACAGGGGAAAGGAATACAGTAGAAGATGAATGGGTAGCTTTGGGAGATGAAATAACGAAGGCAGCAGAGGATTAAGTAGGTAAAAAGACGAGGGCTAGTAGAAATCCTTGGGTAACACAAGAGATATTGAATTTAATCGTTGACAGGAGAAAATATGAAAATGAAATATATGAAGCAGATGGAAGGGTACATTTTTGTTGTTGTTGTGGTCTTCAGTCCTGAGACTGGTTTGATGCAGCTCTCCATGCTACTCTATCCTGTGCAAGCTTCTTCATCTCCCAGTACCTACTGCAACCTACATCCTTCTGAATCTGCTTAGTGTATTCATCTCTGGGTCTCCCCCTACGATTTTTACCCTCCACGCTGCCCTCCAATACTAAATTGGTGATCCCTTGATGCCTCAGAACATGTCCTACCAACCGATCCCTTCTTCTGGTCAATAGTTTGGACAAGAAGAGAATAGAAGTTTTCGAAATGTGGTGCTACAGAAGAATGCTGAAGATTAGATGGGTAGATCACATAACTAATGAGGAAGTATTGAATAGGATTGGGGAGGAAGGGTACATAAACATCTAAAAAATGAGATCGACAAGAAGTGCAAAATGGCTAAGCAGGAATGGCTAGAGGACAAATGTAAAGATGTAGAAGTATATAGCACTAGGAGTAAGATAGATGCTGCACACAGGAAAATTAATGAGACCTTTGAAGAAAAGAGGACCACCTGTATTAATATCAAGAGCTCAGATGGAAAACCAGTTCTAAGCGACAAAGGGAAAGCAGAGAGGTGGAAGGAGTAATTTTTTGGTGGTTTGTGGTAAGTTCTTATGGGACCAAACTGCTGAGGTCATCGGTCCCTAGGCTTATAGTACACTGCTTTTCGTAGGCTTATACACTACTTAATCTAACTGAAACTAATTTACGCTAAGGACAACACACACCCAAGCCCGAGGGAGGAAAACAAAGCTCCGTCGAGGGGGAAGCCGCGCGAACTGTGGCAAGGCGCCGAGGACCGTGTGGCTACCTCGTGCGGCTGGAAGGAATATATAGAGGGCCTATACAAGGGAGATGTACTTGAGGGCAGAATTATTGAAATGGAAGAGGGCGCAGATGAAGAAGAGAAGGGAGATATGATACTGAGTGAAGAATTTGACAAATCACTGAAGTCGAAACAGGGCCCCGGATGTAGACAACATTCCGTTAGAGCTACTGATAGCCTTGGGAGAGCCAGCCATGACAAAACTCTTCCATCTGGTGAGCAAAATGTATGAGACAGACGAAATACCCTCAGACTTCAAGGAGGATATAATGATTCAAGTTCCAAGCAGGTGCTGACAGATGTGAAAATTACCGAACTGTCAGTTTAGTAAGTCACGGTTGCAGAATACTAACAAGAATCCTTTATAGAAGAATGGAAAAACTGGTAGTAGCTGACCTCGGGGAAAATCAGTTTGGATTCAGGAGAAATGTAGAAACACGCATTGCAATACTGACCCTACTCCTTCTCATAGAAGATGGGATAAGGAAAGGCAAACCTACGTTTCTAGCATTTGTAGACTTAGAGAAAGCTTTTGCCAATGTCGACTGGAATGCTCTCTTTCAAATTCTAAAGGTGGCAGGCATAAAATACGGGGAGCGAAAGGCTATTTACAATTTGTACAGAAACCAGAGTCGAGGCACATGAAAGTGAAGCAGTGGTTGGGAAGGGAGTGAGACAGGGTTGTAGCCTCTCCCCGATGTTATTCAATCTGTGTATTGGGCAAGCAGTAAAGGAAGGGAAACAAAAGAAAAATTTAGAGTAGGAATTGAAGTCCAGGGACAAGAAACAAAAGCTTTGCGGTTTGTTGATGACACCGTAATTATGTCAGAGACAGCAAAGGACTTGGAAGAGCAGCTGAACGGAATGGACAGTGACTTGAAAATAGGGTATAATATGAACATCAACAAAAGCAAAACGAAGATAATGGAATTAAATCAGATGATGCTGAGGGAATTAGATTAGGAAACGAGACATTTGCAGTAGTAGATGAGTTTTGCTATTTCGGAAGCATATTAAGTGATGATGGTCGAAGTAGGGTGGATTTAAAATGTAGACTGGCAATGGCAAGAAAAGCGTTTCTGAAGAAGAGAAATTTATTAACATCGAATATTGATTTAAGTGTTAGGAAGTCTTTATGAAAGTATTTGTATGGAGTGTAGCCTTGTATGGAAGTGAAACATGGACAATACACAGTTTAGACAAGAAGAGAAATGGTTCAAATGGCTCTGAGCACTATGGGACTCAACTGCTGTGGTCATTAGTCCCCTAGAACTTAGAACTACTTAAACCTAACTAACCTAAGGACAGCACACAACACCCAGCCATCACGAGACAGAGAAAATCCCTGACCCCACCGGGAATCGAACCCGGGAACCCGGGCGTGGGAAGCGAGAACGCTACCGCACGACCACGAGATGCGGGCAGACAAGAAGAGAATAGAAGCCTTTGAAATGTGGTGCTACAGAAGAATGCTGAAGATTAAATGGGTAGATCACGTAACTAATGCGGAGGCACTGAACAGAATTGGGGAGAAGAGAAATCTGTGGACCACGTGACTAGAAGGAGGGATCGGTTGGTAGGACGCATTCTGAGGCATCAACGTATCACCAACTTAGTACTTGAGGGAAGCGTGGGGGGTAAAAACTGTAGAGGGAGGCCAGGACATGAATACAGTAAGTAGATTCAGAAGGTTGTAGGTTGGAGTACTTATTCGGAGATGAAGAGCCTTGCACAGGGTAGAGTAGCGTGGAGAGCTACATCAAACCAGTCTTTGGACTGAAGACGACATCAGCAACATGTGAATCAGAGTGTAGTTCGTATGTAGTGAAATAACTAATGGACAGTATGTTTCAGAGCAGTGGAAGCAGGAACGGAGTGAGCTTATTTCTTAACTAACTGTAACATACAAAGCATGTGTAGTGACTTGACATTTCAGTTGCATAGCAGACGGTAATACTAGTCAAGGAATTATCTGCAGAACTAACGCCGCCGGCCGCGGTGGTCTAGCGGTTCTGGCGCTGCAGTCCGGAA